>NC_058127.1:6634444-8111944 GCF_914725855.1 Thunnus albacares | reverse complement strand
TCCTTGGGTTAATTGAGCCGACTGTGAGTTCTTGACCTCTCATTGATCCCCACTTCACCGTTTTTGACGGCCAAATCTATCCTCTCGTCCTTCAACCTTGTGTCCTCCCTCGGTGTTTTCAATAAATGCTGAAAGGCGCACACAGCCGCGCGAACAAGCTCTTCAAAGCAGCGCTGTATTGAAATTGTGGTGTTTATGCTTGTTAGCAGTTTAATACGATGATGAAGAGGTGATGAACTGATAAAAGTCAGAATCCCAGGAGGTCTTGACTGGCGTAACTCCAGACAAAATAACATCTGTGTTGACTTTCCCTAATCTGGCTTCTTTTGCTGTCATACTGATAACAAGCGACACATATTCTCCTCTCAGGCAATAGTGTTTAGCTCAGTTGCCATCACTGTTTGCTCCGTAACTCAGTTAATCAAAATTTTATCTCCGAGAGACACAAAATGTCCACATGTGACACTGGCAGATAACCGAGGACAAGTCTCATAGCGATGTCTCTGTCAGATGCACGAAAATCATTGAACACCAGCCGAATCTTAAAGTTTTATTCCTCAAATTGAGATTTGCCGTCATGATAACGGCCACGTCTTATCTGGCTGTCTCTGCTGTCTGGATTGGATTGGACTGGACTGGCATGTCTTCCACCATATTTGGCCATGATGCTCTTACACATTACTCCTGTGTATTCCCAAAGAATTTGGACAAATAAGGGATCAAATTAGCCATTAGATATTGGCTGAAAGTAAATGATCACACATCTTTATTACAAGGATTTGAGCCAGATTCCCAGTTAGTTTTCATAAGTTTTTATAAGTTTGTCAAGGTTTACAGCAGACTGCAATATAGTGCAGACCTTGGCAGATAACCAAAGAAACTCACATCAACATCACTGAGTCACAAATCATGTAGCACCAACCGAGCCTAAATCTTTTGTCCTGTCAGGATAACTTGTCCTGGACTTGCATCCAAAGACTTGAGACTTTTGAGACCCTAAAAGACTTTAAAAACACTTCGATTTGGCTCATATTCTCTCTGACCAGTGTTCAAATGGCAAAACGCCCAAAATGAACTCATCAGAATGCTTTTAAAAAGTGACAACAAAATGCTTGCAGATGTGGCATCCGCTGAAAAACCCAAGAAACATTCATGAGAAATGGTTTAGAGTTCTTGGAAGTAAGTAACGTTGGCATTGACGAGGATTACTGTCACTGAAAACTGCAAAGGCCGACGTCGTGTTTATCTGCAGCTCAGCAAAAGATTTCTCACTTACTGTCACCTCTGTGATCGGTTTTTTGACGGTGACACTTGCAGATACGCAGTAAGAAATGTTAATATAGCGACCTGGCTGAAACGTTAGAGGAAGACAGCCTTCCTTTAATTTAATGTTTTTACTCAACATTGGAAAAGAAATTCAATACACAGCCTACGATGCAACAACCCGCGATCCTATTAAGCTAATGTAGGCGTTCATGCAGAATCCTGGCATGGATATTGTAAGCAAGAACAGGAGTTGATAGCTGGTATTGCAATTATCAAGTTGGCATCCTCCAGCTCTTGAATCTCTTGCAAAATAACAGTGTGCAAAGTCTCAGAGAAACAATAATCATTTCAATCATTGCACTGAAAAATGTTGTGACGAGGCGCATGTCACAGTGTGCTGGCAACAGCTGGTGAGTGGGAGGGGGCCTGAGATCACGGGTAGAAATGTGCAAGGAGGATTGTTTAAATATTGGGTGAGATTTATATACGTGTCATGTGTTATTTTCATGATTAGTGACAAACTGTACACAACAAAATCAATTACAAGCGCTTATAGCGGGTTGGACTGTCTGTTTACTTATTGTATTAAGCAGAGTGAAAGCCTGTTAGCCAATCAGATAACTCTATGCAGGTAAGTGTGTGTATATACATCACTAAACTAACATATAGCAAGCAAATTGTTCTTAAGTCTGACATTTGAAGTAGAAACGTTTGCACCTTCTCTTTGACTGTCCAGCTATAAATGACTATGGGAATTACTGTAGTTTCCATATTTAAGGGTCAGCTCACCTACATTACAAAAAACAAACAAAAATCTTATTTAACCCCAGTGCCATGCAGATAGTTAGATAGTTTTGGTTTCATTTGGCCAATTGAATCAGGATAACACATAGATCTCTCAGTTACCAGTGTTAATAGGGGCTATTTCTTCAGTCGAAAGAAGTCAAAATAAAAATGGTTCACAGCAAGGGCTGTGGATTAATCAGCATACTTTCTCTTGAAAAAGAGGCCATTCTTAAAATATTTAAATGTAATATAATTTAAATGCTGCGAACACCACAAATCAGATTCTATTAACCACCACTGTCTTGGGTTAGAGGCGTTTTATCATTTGTTTCAACCAAGGTTTCAGGGTAATTTACCTCTTAAAATACAAAGGCAAGAATTTTTTTTTGGCATCTTTTCATTTTCTACAGATGTCCCCCAGCTACTATAAAAAGTTATGTTTTGCATCCAATATTGATTTCATATAAAAAGAATACATAAAACTGAAGTAAAAGAGTGAGTGGAAGTTCAACAGGAACGTTAATCTTTTTTTTTTTTTTACAGTATCTCTGAAGAATCCTCCAGTGTTTAACCATATATTTCAATAAAACTCACCATACAGGATGTTGATGAGGGAGATCGGCATGACCAGGATGCCTACGAGCATGTCCGCCACGGCCAGTGACCTCAGGAAGAAGTTGGTGGCGTTTTGAAGCTTCTTCTCCAGCGACACCGCCAGGATCACCAAGATATTGCCACCGATCGTCAGCGCGATGATGATGAGGATGAGCAACGCCGGCCAGTTTTTCTCTTTGATCGCCGCACTGGTGACGACCTCCTGGGTGAAATTGTCCAGACCTGCGCTCATGGCTGCCGCGCTTCCGACTCCACCGTTACTTCCGAGCCCTACCCCCCTTGTTTGGCTTTGGTTGAGCTCCAGGGAGATGTTGCTAGTCCAGGCTATCCGGCCCCCAACCTCCAGGGAGGAGGTGGTGGTGGTGGTGCCGAATCCACCAAGAAGAGCCCTGGCTGGGCCACCCATCCCAAAGGAGAGACCCTTACCCGGTTGGAGATTGAAGAGGGGAGGGCTCACTCAGCATTGAGGGAGACTTGAAGACTTTATTTGAGGTGTTTCTTCCAAAATATATTCTTAATACCAACAGTACACATTAATTAAGCACAGATTGAACACAACAGGATCTGAGGGAAGGGGAGAAAACAGGGAAGGAGCTACTTGGGGGGATAGGGAATGCCAGGGAAGAGGGGACGGGGAGGAACTAGCTACAAGTGTTCTGGGGTTTATATTTTGTTCCAATAAAGCGTTGCTAGCTCCAAACAACCTCAGATTGTTCCCTGAGGTGTGAATCCCCCATTTCCGTCCAACAAGTCATTGGCGAGAAGTTCTCAAGCTGTACGCCAAGTGAATACGTCCTGTGTTGCTTCTTCGTGTTTAGTCACATCCACCTCTTGCAGGAAGTAAGAGTCTAAGAGTCCCTAATTTAGAGATAAAAACTGGATTATTTATATCCATGTCTGCCAGCTCTCTGCTCCCCTCTGCAGGATCCCCACTAATTAGTTTGATGATGGGTATCGATCAGTTTTGATGTGTATGTTCAGCTAGAAATTGCTCCTGCTGCGAACAATGTTTCCAGACGGTTGTAAGAAGCTTTAACCTCCTTCAGGTCAGAGTTGATGATCGGTTTGATCTGTAGGGAATCAAGAGAAAATAAGACATTAGATTATTTGCAGTTGTATTTTTCTGTTCCTTATAACTTCCTGTTTGCATAATTTGTGACTAATTACCTAATCATCAATCATCCATTGTCTGATCAAGCCTTTCTCTTTTAATCTTTACCTTCTGTCCAAACATCTGGTGGTCTGTCCTCTCACATTCTTCATTTCCTTCCCTCCACATCTATGCATCCATTCTTCCTTCCTTCCATTTAACCCCATTCTTCCTCCTCTCTATTTCTTCCACCCTTACTTCTTTCTTCTTCTTTCCCTTATTCCTTTTTGTTTCATTCTTGTGCACCAAATCTTTCCTTCCACCTTTCATTTCCTTCCTCCACAGCCATTCATCAACCTGCCCACTCAATTCTTCTTCTTTTCTTCCCCTTTTTTGCTTTCCTTCCTCACAGTGATTCTTCATCAAGCAGACAAATTTATGATATTGTCTGAAACCCTAATAAAGGTTTTGGAAAGAGATCAAGTACCAGTGTCAAACGCTACAGTCATTTAAAATAAACCGGAGGAGATAAACTGAAACAGAACAGAAGCTTGGATGTTTACACCCTCACATCACAGTGTGTGTGTGTAAAAGTACTGGCTGTCCTCTCTATTTACCCTTAACCACTCAGACGACTTAGTGATTTAGAACCTCATAAATGTCTTCAAGGATAGGTGGAGGAGTCAGAGTGTGTGTGAGTCTGTGTGTGTGTGCACATACTGTATGTCTTTGCCTGTAAGAAACAGTAAGACGGAGCGTGAAAGATGGTGAAAACCAATGAGACGTTTTTTTGTAACATGTGTGGGCGCATGTTTAAGAATGAAAAGTGAACGGCTGTGTGCGCTTCCTTGTATTTTTTCCTTCTTTGTGTGCGCCTCCGTGTCCATATGTGTGTGTGTGTGTGTGCATTGGAGATAAAAAAAAAAAAAAAAAAAGATGGACTCAGGCCTCCAACCTGAGATAGTTTAGTGGGCGGTGAGTCCGTGATAATATCAAGCAGAGTAGAATTGGCTCTGCAGTTTTATGCGTGCGTGTGCATATTTTAATCATTAATATAACCACAATAATAAAACCTCTGCTTTGCATTACTTGAGTGTGTGTGTGTGTGTGTGGGCATGTTAACATTTGCATTGTTTAATGTTAATTTATTGTGTCTCAACGTGTGTGTGAGTGTGATCATTTGTCTCCGTTTTCCTTTTTTTTTCATGTAAATTACTGTGTATGCATAAATTAATTGTCTAGGTGAGTGATTGTGTGCAAACATAATGATTCATTCAGATTATTGATGTGTGTGTGTGTGTGTGTGTGTGTGTGTGTGGGCAGATGTGTTGTGTGTTTGTACTTTTGTCATTTAACTCAGTGTCTCTCAGTGTCTTCTACATGACTTACAAAAACACTTCATATGAGCGTCGACTGATCTGCTGCTTCTATGGTTAATGTTTGGTTAAGTTTACGCAACTAAAACTAGGTTAGTGAGGTCATAGGTTACGGAAAGATTGCAGTCATCGTTAAAAGAAACCAAGGCTGACCGTAGGTTTGGGTTGAGATGCACTTTTTACGTCCAAACATCAGCCCCTATCTTCTAACTCAGACTATATACGGCACCAGAACAGCATCTCAATACTTCCACCTTTACTTCTGAGAGACGACAGACATTATACGCATGACAAGAAGTCATCACTTTTCAGGATAACATAAATATACATCTCTTTAAGGTTGTTTGAACAATCAACTGATGCTGTAGTTTTTCTGGTGAGGACCGTCTTTGGAAGGATTTTTTACAGAATTGGCCCCTGTTTTTTAAGCATTCATTTATCATTAAAAACAATATTTCCATTTAATTTTAATGATACTGTTTGGTGGGATTCAGGCATAAAATTAAAATTAAAATTTTGTGAGAGGCTGCTGCATAATTTGATCTGTTGCATAATTTGATTGACCACTGGACTCACTGTTATTAGACCTTAAGGCAATGTGTCCCTGATGGAGAATCTCCTGCAGCTGCTCCTTACTGTACATGCACGCAGGGTCAGTGAAAGTAACAATGAATTTTCACACATCACATGTCTAATTTTTATTTTTTATTTTCACTTGAAAATCCATTTTGAGAGGTGGAAGGGTGTGACATGAGTTAGACGGGGGTGTAAAAGCGGTGCATAGTGGGGATGGTTCACGGGCGATGTGCCATTGGGTCTCGTTATTTGTGTGTTTGGTTGCATGAAGTAAAATAACTACTTGGTAACACAGGTCAAGCTCACTGCTTTTTGACTCACCCATTAAACTGCTTTTTTTCCCATCATTTATTATACTGTCTACCATTCTGCTGCAGCTTATCACTGGACCTCAGCTCAATGAGAAGCCACAGTAGCTACATTCAGCCAATTAAATGAGGCTGTAAACTATACTTTCAATCAGGATTTACTGATTATTTGTCTCGGCTATGTCTGCGCTGGAATAAAAAGGACTTTATGCAACATAAAGTCAATGAAACAATAGAGTAGTATCGGTGCTTTAAGCTAAAATGAATGAGGTTGTTGTATGCATCATTCTAAATGATGATAAACAGCATTTTAATGAGGTCAGAGTTGCTTTAAAAATGACAATGAAGCATAAGATAACAGGGTAAACAACTTTGAATAAGAACAGACAATGAGAGAAAATGAACTATTCATGCGTAGATGAACACGTAGGAATATGTGTGTGTGTGTGTGTGTGTGTGTTTATCACCTCTGCAGAGCTCAGTGTGTAATAGACAGGCTGCTCCTGCTATCTCCTCCTCTCAGGGAGAGTACCG
Organism: Thunnus albacares; assembly: GCF_914725855.1. Classification (NCBI taxonomy): domain Eukaryota; kingdom Metazoa; phylum Chordata; class Actinopteri; order Scombriformes; family Scombridae; genus Thunnus; species Thunnus albacares. The sequence goes on along the minus strand of NC_058127.1, from coordinate 8,105,393 downwards.
TATCAGCGTAGTTCACAGGAAACTAAACAGTACTGCAGGCGAGCCATTTAACCGGTCCGATAAAGCAGCAATACATCACAGAGAGAGCGTGAGGGAGAGGAGGGAGAAGAAGAAAGAGAGAGAGATAAAGGATAAAGTGATTGAGAAGAGAGGAAGACAGGCAATTGGAAAGAGAAAGAAAAGGAAGTAGGGAGAAATAGACTATGAATAGATACATACAACCTGGGAGCCACCCTCGACTCGTCGAAGACAGTAACATGTTATTCTAACAATCCTCTTCCTTTTAGTCATCTAGTTTTAGCCTTAAACCTGGCATGAAAACACCAGAGTTCATTAGTTTTGAACCAAAGATTAGACACAGCCCCTGTGTCATCTCAGCTAACCCATCACATTATCTGTAGATTATTATTGTTGTTGTGTCTGTAAAACATTTCCCACCCCGGCTTCCTAGAGAGAGTTACACATTTACGGCTTGAGACTCCCGAAGGATCACGCCGTCGAAGCCTAGTTAAGGCACAGATGTCGCCGCCGTCGCTTTGCTTTTCACCGCAGGGACAAATTGCTGCCGCACTTATGTTTGTTAAAGCCATTTCTGCTCTGTGAGATAAAACAGTGGAGGGGTGGCGGGGAAATGGGATGGAGGGATTTTCTTATTAAACTGTCCGACAAAGGCAAACAGAACCGACTGCATTTTTTGTGTAGTTTGAAGCTTAACATTCAAGGGTTTATATTCCATATCCGTAAATGTTGTTAAATGATTAAATACCCATTTCTGCAACAACAATACTTTACATTACGGCAGGAGATTACTTTTTCCTAAATTTCAGTGTTGCTTCTGTTTTTTTTTTGTAGGGCAAAAGTGGATATTAGCTCCTCTGCAGCATTTGGAAGTGTGTGCAGTGTTTTTTCACTGTGCTCTGCTAAGATGACTGTAACCTTAATTACTGTTCCTATTAGCCTACATCTTTGTTTGCCTAAATTAGTTAAAGGTTCCCTGTGGAGTGTCTTGTAAACAAACAAAAGTTATGTGTATCCTTAACGTCTAACCAACATGCTAAATACATTTCATCCTCCGGAGAACATTTGCAAAGACATTTTTAAAGTATTTTAAATCTTAAATCTTTGTTGGCGCATTTTTGCGTTTCTTGGCTCATTATCATCACCTGTTTGTCAGTGGAGCAGTATGAAACCACTGGCAGGACTGTTTGTTGTGCAGTTGTATGATACACTGTGGTATCTGTTATTTTAGAAAGTGTGATGTGAACAAGGAGACTTCTTGAGGGACCGAAACAGCAAGGCAGGGGTCACATGACTGATAAGGGTAGCCGTGCTAGCACTAAAGCTAGTCAGCAAATCCTTTAGCAGGATATCTTGATTGTGGGTTTGACATTGTTTAAATGGGAATGGGTAGATTTCAGTCTGAAATGATTACTGTAAATGATGTTTGTTGTCTTTTTACTACATTAGTGTGTGGTTTTAAAAATCTGTTAAACCAGAAGTTATGCTAGCATGCTAGCTTACTTGGTTTGTATCTTCCATAGTTATTGTTTTTTACATTTGAAAATGTTGCATTGATTACATTTATGTCACAGAGATAAGCTGCTGCTCTGTTGGAACAAAATAGAGATAAAAGAGCAGAAACAAGAGTTGTTTTCCAAACTTTTTCGCATTTTGCATTCTTGCTGTAGAGTTTTATATTTTTTTTGTGTTGTGCACTTCCCTACTGATGACCGTCAGTACATATGGCCTAGCTAGGTGGCAAGGCTACGGGAAAGAAGGCTCACATGAGCCCTGTGTGAACGTGAAGTTGGCATAAACTGTATCTTATTATCCACAGCCTGAAGTGACTGGAGTACATTAATCATCAAGAATGCAGACTTACAAACCAGTAGCAGCATTCTTCATCTTTGCATGAATTAGTCAAGGCAATCAACTACGTACGGCAAGATATTGTGGCTGCTGTCCACAAGCGCACTGAGTTTGTTTTCGTGGCCACAGCTCAGAGTTTTTAGAATATGTCAAACATGATTCTGTAGCTTTATTTCTTTGTTTGGTTGCGGTGGCTGTCATGCTAATGCTCATGCTAACTGCCCATTTTTTCTCTCTTCCACATAAATTGCTCATGTAGCATTGAAGCTAATGCAGCAATACCGTGAGAAATGACACAAACATAAAACTCTGTTGCTCCTTTAGTTACAGCTATTGAGGACTTTCGCCACTGTGGGTGTTACATTGAAAAAGTGTGTGTTTTATGTAGTGATGAAGGTGCAGAAGGAGAAATGGTAGCCTAAATGACAGAGGAGACATTGAGGGAGCCAGTGAGAGGAAAATGAGAAAAGTAGTGAGAGAGAAAGAATGAAACAGAGACAGAAGGTAAAGACGGACAGAGAGAGGGTGTCATCCCAGTATCAGTAAATCTGGTCACTTACTTCTTGCCTCCCGATCGATACGCCTGCCCTTTGTCGCTGTTTTCCATTACCGTCGGCAGTGACCCTTTCTGACGTTACCCCTCTCTTTCTCTCTCGCTCTTGCTGTATCAATCCCTCTGTCATCTGTCATTCCACACCTCTGGAGCGAGGGATAAGCATCATCCATCCGCCTGCAGACAAAGAGGGAGGGAGAGGAGAAGGGAAAAAAAAAAAGAAAAAGACTGACTTTTTATGCTCTTTTTGTGAAACATTTCAGATCAAAACTGAGGAAAAAAGTGACCGAACACCTCCTGAAACCACAATGACTCCCACACGCACCCACACACCGGCAACAACAACATCACTGCACCGTTAATCTTCAGCTCTCACATCCAACACTGACGAATAAACACATACCACAGTCATATGGTTATCCTACAATTAATACTATGATACATGAGATAAACAACTGGCAAGTTTAAGCTTATGTTATGTGAGGAAGTCTGATGTACAGCTGTGTGAAACAACATAAAGTCAAAGAGGAGAACTGAATGTTTAACGGATGAAAAATTTGCAAAGAAATGTGAATAAACAAAATGACTTTACTGTAATTGTGTACTTAGCACAAAAAGTAAGGAAATTTGTGTTTGGTAGATTTTTTCTTTGTTGTAACGACGCTTCTTGGCAATAAATCTTATACCGTTGGAAAGCCTGTTTATTTCCCTTTGAAACGGTGCCACATTTGTAAGAAACATGCATTTGTGGGATGAGCAGCAGATGTGGGTTGCGCCCATGAAAAATTTGCCAAATCTTCTCTGCCAATGCCAAACAGCTTATTTTGCTATTGCTATTGACTCTTGTTTTGAGCTTCTGGTACCCCCAGGTGCTGCCAATCAGGTACCTGATTGGCATTGATCATGGGCCCCGCTACAGTGGTCAGTAGGTGTCTGCTCCAAGAATCGGCACGCCATGTTTGACTGATCTGGATAGGGCCCTGTTTCAAAAACAGACCCTCACCCTAAACGAACTAGTTACCTCGACCCCAAGTTTTAGCACACTGATACTGGATGTCATGCACCTGGCCGTCACTCTTTCATAAAACGTCATACAAACATTATGAGAACAATACTCCAATCATATTAACATTAACAAGCCTCCAGAATTATGCACAAAATGTGTTCTGATGTGACATTGTGACACTATTTTGACCATGTACCACAATGACAACACTTTCTGCTGCGGACAGGAGACAAGCGGTGCCGAGAGCAGCTTCAGAGTACAGTAATGTGTTGTATTGAGTATTGTGTTGTGCTGTCACAAGGGGTCATTTTCATCAGCGCAGCCACTAAGCCATGAGGCCACCTAATGGACTGCACAGATGGAGCGCCATTACGGACGGATGGACTGGGAGGAGTTTGTGGGCGGCGGTGTGGGGGGTGTTGATGGAGGAGGAGGAGGTTTGGATAGAGAAAAGACAGCAAGAAGTAGAAAAAATCTGTTCAGTTGTGACATGTCCTGGCTGAAAATGGCACTTCAACTAAGAATACAATGCAATATGTGGAGTTAGAATCTAAAGAATGTTAAAAATCAATATCCTGCACTTAAAACATTGATGTTTAGCTTCATAACAATAAGTAAACATTGTTTTTATATGAGTTTTTTATCCTGAGACACCAACTCAAAGTTGACATGAATGACAAGCAGGAAAAGTTACAGTAAGTGTGAATCAATGTTTAGATTAATCAGCCGTCACAACCTTGACTGGCACATTTTTATGTGGATGAAGAAGAAGAAGGTGTTCATGTTACTGGGTGAAGGAGATAACAGCTGCACTTTATTAAATACCTCAGTAGAAGATTCAGAAATGTATTTGTCTTTCATTAAATGATGTTAATCTATACCTGCTTATCCTGTGCAGGGTCTTCAAATAAAGGAGAGTAGTAATAAAAAATAATATAAGTAGTAGTAAAATAATAAAGAACATTAGTAGTTGTAAAATATATGATAAAAATACCAAAATCCTAAAAAACGTACTAATTATTCAGGGAACTGGACAGGTTTTCAGCCTTTTAAGCCTTATATTTCTGCATGTAAAGATAACTGCATGTAGTTTAATGATACAGTTTTACAATAGCCTCTAGAAACTGGTAGTTATAGCAGAATTATGTACAACCTCAAACTGTAAAGAGCGTAATTTATCCTATTAAAGAAATATCTCATTTATAGATTTAAACCAAAAGTCCTTCAGGTAATTCACTCTTTTATTTATAAATCAAAAATTCAAAAATAGATAGTATGGAAAACACATCAAGTTGAACACAGAGGTGTTGATACGTGAGTGAAGTGAGCGTAGCAGCCAGGAGAGAAGAAACAAACACACACGTAATGAGAAAAGGGATCAAGAGGGAGAATCAAAGTGAGGAAATTCTGGCGATGCAGTGTCATAACTTTTCATTAAGAGCTGGGAGGGGAGAAAGTCAACATCAGATTTATTGTGCTCATAGTAAGAGAAAAGGAGACAAGGAAAAAGATTTTTCATCTGTGCAACTGTGTTTTCAATGAACAGGCAAAGCAAGATGTTTCAGTAGACGTCGGTTAAGCTGCTATACTGCGTTTGACCACACGCATCGGCTAACAGTTAGCTGTGGTTACAACCCAGAGGAGCTCTGTTTCACACATTTAAGGAAACTTTATAAAAATGGGGAAGATATGGTAATAACCGCCATAACAAGGTAGCATCCTCAGTCCTGGATTCAAACACCACAGGGTGGACGTGGGTGCATCCAAGATGGCCACAAGGTAGAGGAGCTCTCATCCTGCACATACTAGTTTTTTAGTAATTAGTGTCAAAACACATATTTAAGTAATCAAACGCTCACTCAGAATACTCTAATTGCTCAAACAGAATATTTTCGGTCAAGAAAAGGCTTAAAAGACATGGCGACATCGAAATACTTCAAAAGCTCTTCCCGTGCGTCTACCCGGAAAAGTCCGGCACATGAGGATGACCACGGTGCCGACATGCCGGATAGTCTTGAAAAGCTGTTTGCAGAAATTTCAGAAAACACCATAGGGTGGATCAAGAGACAAATTCATTCATACAAGAGAAAACACAAATACCATTTAGACGGGAATCACAATGAGAAGCCAGGATGTGTTTTATGTGGATTAAGAGTCATTAGCAGTTGATTTATCATGTGATCCCTTCCTGTTTTCTTGAATATATTCACATACAGGCAGCTGATGGATGATTTAAGGATATTAAGGGATTCATAAGCTTACTTTCTAAATGGTTTAACTGGAAATTAAGTGCAGAAAAGTTGCCGAGAACAAAAAAGTGAGACAGACAAACTGGTAGTGAGAGAGATGCTGTATATATAGTGAGAGAGAAGTTTGAATGTGTTTAAAGAGACAAAACGGCAAAATGTATTCTCTGCAGGATGATGTAAAGGTCATTAACACAGAGCTGCGCTGCTAATGTAATACCACATAATCCCTCCATTTGTGTGTGTGTGTGTGTGTGTGTGTGTATACAGTATGTGTGTAAGGGAGAGAGATGGGAAGGGGGGGAGGTGGTTGAATGAGTAATATATTAACTCAAAGGTATCCGGGATTGACAAGAGAGAAAAAAGGAAGGAAGGAAGATGACGAACAATGTGTATGTGCAGCACAGTGAAAAATATGTGCTGGCTGTTTTGATATTTGTGTGTGTGTGTGTGTGTGTGTGTGTGTGTGTGTAGGGGGGGGAACGTCTATGATTTGAAGGCATTACAACGCCCCGCAATGTAAAAAAAACCGGACCGACAGATAACAGATCGCAGCGTGTTCACTCCGAGACACAACGGAGGACAGAACAGAGCGTTCCTCAAATCAGTCGAGAGACTCTAGATTATACACGGTACACACTCGGCTGCATACAAAGCCACAGAAGAAGAGAAAGTCGAGCCTTCGGGCGCCGCAGAGAGAGAAAAGAGAAAGCGGGAGAGTAGAGCACTCAAAGATTCAAAGCATACAAATGATAGATGATGACAAAGCCAGAGAGAAAGAGAGAGAGAGAGAGAGATGAATGGATGTGAGGGAATGATTGGAATAAAAGAAGGCAATGTAGAAGGAGAATATTAATGGATCTCTATGGCAGGGTTTTACTACTATTTTATTTTTTTTAAAAAAAGGGAAACAATGAAAAGTGAAGTGAGGAAGGAAGCAAGAGAGAGAAATGTTTAAGAGGAGGAACAAATTGTGTGAATAAAGCAGGGAGGGAGGTAGAGGGATCAAAGGGAAAACAGCAGGGAAGAAAGGAAAAGGGAGTCAGAAAAGTAGAAAAGGTGGAAGAGAAGAAGAAGAAGGTAACAAGAAAGGACTGACATGAAGAATTAATGAAGGAAGAGGGTCGAGGACGAAAAGAAGGGGTGGGGGGGGGTTAATGTAAAGAAGCATTCAAGGAGGGAAGGAAGGAAAAAAATGGAAAATTACCTTGAGAAATAAAAGGAGTAAGGAAGGAAAGGTATGTACAAGCTTCTATGCAACATGATTTTTTGCAGCAGTATACAGCACAGTCTTGCTCTGGTAGTATTTCTTTATATTCTGCTTTTTTTTATGATTAACGAGTATCTTACATTGACCCAGAATCTGAAATTGGAAGCGTTTCAAAAAGCTGAATTTACCTTCAGTTCGCTGTCAGCGATGCACGCAAGCTCGGTGATTGACGTTTCTCACTAAAATGCACTTTGGAAGTCGTAGCTGACTCCTGTTTTTATGTGCATATTGCCTTTGACTTTATACATCAAAGATCAAGATGATGCAGTTGTACAAATGATGTCCAGACAAGCTTCAGAAGTGCTTCAAAGCTCAGTCACCCAATGTTGTCTGTGCAGAAAGTGTGTTTTTTTTAAAGATTTTATTCAACATTTCTTTAATCAGGAAGTCTCTTTTACAACAGAAACCGAGCCAAAATGTCATTGTAGAGTAGATTATACATAAAAAATGTGCATCATTCACAACATAGGATCAAAGGGAGAAAGTGCGACTATTCAGAACAGTTACTTTCTTCTCAAAATACGTTTTAAGTGTGGTGCTGATTCAGTATGAAGGTTGTGTTTCTAAATTAAGTTTGTCTTTTAAATGGTTCCAAGCGCAGCATGCATTGTATGAAAATGCAGTTTTGCCCAAATTCACAACAATCTTTGGGAACTCTGATTATTCTTCTAAAGGATCTGGTCTGAGAGATGTTTGAAACAGAAGAATGGTGTTAAAAAAAAACACAAAAAGGTAGATATGAATCCTCCTCCGTAGTTTTAATGAGGGTCAATCGAGTTAAATCACAGTGATGATGGTAAACTCGATCCAGCCTACACAGTAGTGAGTCAGATACAAGCACTGTGATACAAAACAGGTAAATATGTGGACTGAACAAGACAGGGGGGGAAGCGTTTCTTAAAATGAAAGTTATGAATGTGTGTATGGACGGTTCATTTATCATCCAGCCATAAGCAAAGATGTATGAAGAAAGCTTTTTTTTAATTTACTTCCATCTATTGTTTGAGGAGTAACAATGCATGCCAAAAACAATTCCTCACACTTCACGCTACACTGAAAAAAACACTTGATGCGACAACTACGAGTGTAGCCAAATCCACCAAAGCAGAAATCATCAGGATTAACGTTTCAAAGACGCCTCAGGATCTATGGGAAATATATGTTAATGTATATGAGCAAAAACCAATGCAGAAAGATAAAGGCTACAAATTACCTCAACTGTGGTCTTCTAGTCAGATTGATAAAGACAAATTGATGTTTAATTAGCGCCTTTTAAGTTCAAATAGCTGGAGTCTTACTGTGCAATTTGCATTCATAACACCACAGGAAGAGAAAAGGAGGGAATGGAGGGAAAATGTCAGTCAGAGTTGATAAGTGAGGTAATGAAAATGGAGCGGTTTTCATTGCTATCAGCACGACTTGTACAAAAAAAAAAGAAAGAAATCGTGGCATACAGAGCGATACACAAACAGGAATGTTTTAACCACTCAACCATGCATCTCACACACACACTTCAGTAGTAGAAACTCATTATGTTTCCTGAAAGGCCTCTTGGCTATTAATCAGAAACAGACCCCCCCCCATATGTTTATCAGCCAGTATCATTCAACTGGGAGAAAGAGAGAGAGAGAGAGAGATAGAGAGAGAGAGAGGCATACTGTAAACGGGTGAACGAAACACAAAGAAACGAGGTATTAAATGAACATGAAATAGGAATCTTAGCTGCGAGAAGAGATTAATTAAGCCACAAATGGAAAGAGAGAGAGAGAGAGAGAAGACAGATTACGAACAAACTTGAGAAACGAAAGAAAGAAAATGTAAATCAGGACGGTTTCCAATCAATAAAAAGTTTCAGAACACAAAAGGAAAACTACATTTCAATAATCAGTTATCAGCTAATGTGTTGGGTTTGAGATGCACTTTGCAGCATCCACTCGACTACATGAATTTACTGGATCTATTAGTCTCAACCCAGCCGGTCAAAGCAGATGGACGCCCAACTAGAGTCCAGTTCTTCTCAAGGTTTCTTCCCATTAAAGGGGATTTTTTTTCCTTGTCGCCGAGCGCTTGCTCATGGCGGGAATGTCGGGTTTTTATAAATGAAAGAGTACAGTCTAGACCTGCTCTGTGTGAAAAGTGCCCTGAGATAACTTCTGTTGGGGTTTGGCACTATATAAATAAAATCCACTTGACTTAACGACCCTCTGTGAAGATGTAAATATGCAAGCAGCAGCAGGTGTAACATTTCTGGAAGTCTTGGCAGGCAGACAAACATTTCAGAAGGAGTTTCTGGCACTTTCTACCAATTAGTCTTGTCCATTCGCGAAGCCGAGCTCTCTGAGCCATTGTCATAATTTATTTAACAGTTGCACTTCCTTCTACATTTATCGTAATTTATTCATCGACTAAAAGCCCAGAGCCAAGTTTGAAATGTTCCTAGTTGATGGATTCATGTTCTCAAAGTGGTTATCTTTCAATTATCCAATAAATAAACAAAAAATACTGCATGTAATATGAGGAAATTAGCTTTATTAGAGAGGCAAAAGCTTTATGACAGAGTCGAAATGAGACAGACAGAAAGAGATGAAGGAGTAAAACATCCTTTAAAGGTTCGTGAGACCAGACAGAAAACAGAATTGTGATTAAAATGGCACTTAACATTCTCCCAAAAAGTGTCATTGCGTGATTTATGACTACATGTTCTTTCCAGAAAAAAGCAAAAAAAAACCCCCAAAAAGACAAAGAGGGCAAAAAAAGGATGTGAGTTTGACACTGGGAGGCATAGTTTACATCCTGTCCTCTACCAACAATCAACTCTTGTGTCTTTTGATAATTAAAGCCATATTTTCTTACTTTAGCCAAATCTTTTTAGTAGCTCAGAGCTCAAATTATACTTTATATGCCCACATAGCCGAGAGGATCCACTTGATGTGACTTTAATAATATGACAATGTCCACATGGACCTCTGGTCACAGCAACATGTTGCTGTTTTTGGAAAATGCAATTTGGGTTATTTCGGGAGACACTGAAAAATGACCAATTTTCTCTGTTAGTTTCAAGTACTTGATGTGTTTCCCAGTTTAAATCCTGACCAAACATGAACCAGTCTGCTTTGACATTTGATTTTCTTTTCCTCTTTCTCTCTCTCTTATACACACTCACTCACTATTAACCCCTTTTCCCCCACTGCAACATAACCTGTAACTATGAGTCTTTCCATAACTTGAACTTTTAAGAACCTTGTGAGGATTTGGTACTAACTTCTTCCTTCTGTTTATGCTGTATTTCACCAACCAAGATGTCATTTTTATGGTTGAATTGGTTTGGTAGTTGAGGGAAGTAACAGTTTGTGGAAAAGACAACGGAACAAAAAAAAAAGTGCTGAAAATGTTATTGATTTTCTGTCCCACTGCTGCTGAATTTAAGGCATCGCTGAAATCAAACCAGCATGTCAAACCACTTTGAAATTTTTCACTTTGCTCCACTGTGCTCTTAATATCTCTATAGTCTTGTTTTGTCTTTAGAAAAGTTTCCCTTCATAGTTTGGCTGTCTTGCATCACAATTTATGCCAAATGCAGATAAAACTTTTAGTTTCTAATTGTTGATTATGGTTCCCTTTGAATGGCTTCTTCTCCCCAAATACTGAACATCAAGCTTTCTCCACTGTTCTTCTGTTTTTTAAGTATCGGTTGTCCAAGTCAATACAGGTGGATACAAGTGGTAAAATGGTGGTTACTGTTGTTGTTTTAGTTAGTCTAGTTACAACAAATTTGCTGTCATCGCATCACAATCACGATCGCTAGTACTGCTGTCAAACCCTGATATTCAAATTTAGTCAAGTCAAATTTATTTATATAGCACATTTCATACGGCAAGCGTAAACTCAATGTGCTTAAAAACAAATAAAGATCATACATAACGAATATGTTACATTAACATTACATATATAAAACAAATAAGATAAAACATAAAATAAGATGTTACATATATAAAAACATATAAGGCAGTATAAAATAAAATTAGAAGTTGAGAAGGTATTACAATAAGTGAGTAGGGTAAGAAGGTTTTATTATTATCATTGTTAAAAGAAATAATAATAATAATACTGTTTCTAAAAAGAAGGTTTTACCCATTAACTGAACTAAAAGCTTGTTTTTAGTCTGCTTTTAAAGGAAGACACTGTTATAACAGACCTGAGTTCATGTGGTAGGACTATAATGGCTGAAGGCACAATGAGCTGATTTAGTATTTATTCTAGGTACGGTGAGAAGACCTTTATTTGATGATCTCAAGGGTCTATCAGAGAGCATGTCAACAACGTAGGTGGGAGCTAGGCCGTTCATAGCATTAAAAATGATAAGAAGTATTTTAAAATCAATTCTTTGCTTTACTGGGAGCCAGTGAAGAGAAATTAAAACAGGAGTGATGTGTTCACACCTTCTGGTTTTGGTTAATACTCTGGCTGCAGCATTCTGAATAAGCAGGAGTTTATTAAGTGTTTGCTTTGCCAGTCCAGCAAAGAGTCCAGTTGACTGGAGATGAATGCGTGAACCAACTTCTCAGAATCAGACTGCGACAGGAAAGATCTGACTTTGGATATATTTCTAAGATGATAAAAACAGCCTGGTTGCCAGAATAAAACATTGTCATTGTACGTTTCTGCAAACCACAGAAACGTTGAATATCTACGTTTCGACACGTGAAATTCGTAGCATATTAACATTTCAACAATACATATCATATGAAAATGTCCACAAAACGTATCATCTCAACATTTCTAAAGTGACGTAGTTCACATGTGATCTATATGAGTTGATCTTTCCTATATAGGAGGAGGAGGGGCAGGTGGATGGTTAGTAAGTTTGTTGGTAAATCAGCAGAGAACACAGTTCGAGACCACCTCGAAACCGAAACCAATGTCCGCTTCCCGTTTCAACCGACAAAAGCGAGAAAACTGGCTTTTTTTAGTGAGACATCGGCCATTTTGATTTTATGTTTTTATTTTTATTTTAACCCAAACCACTATCTTTTCCCTAACCCTAACCAAGTGGTCTTTGTGCCTAAACCTAACCAGACCTTAACCACAGCGTTGTCACACCATAAAACATCATTATTCAACCGGTAGAAATATTAATATGCTACGTTTGTAGAAATGTTGATATTCACGTGTTGAAACGTATATATTCAACGTTTCTGTTGTTTGCAGAAACGTTCAATGCCAACGTTTTCCTCTGGCGACTGGGTTGATAAAAAGCAGTCTTAGAGATACCGGAAAAGCACCCAGATGTTGCAGTCAGTATCATCTCCTGAGCAGTGCTGACTTTTAGTTTCAGGAACTTGTCCCCCATTCGGAGGGAGAACAGTGGAAACAAAGAAGAACCCTTGACGACGGCTATATGTTATGTTACGTACTTTTAAGTTCCTGCAGTTGTTGGCTGTTACTACTAACGCTGGTGTGCTGGGAAGGTGCCTGTCAGTTAATTCTCTCTGACTTTGACTTAAACTGTCACTGTCTCAGTCTGTCTCTCTCTGCTCATAGCTGATACTGACTTTTGTTTTTACTCGGATCAAAAGTTATAACACTTCATTGTTGAAGGGGAAGAGGCAAAGAGAGGAGGCTCCTCCAAACGGCTCCTCTATGTGTGTGCACATGAAACACTTTGAATGTGTGTGTGTTGAGTGTGGGTCCATATTCCCCTCTGAGCTGCTGTCAAAAATCCCATTAAAGCAGAGGTAATATGTCAACAGCAACACCGTGAACGCAACAACAATTGGGGCGCCGGGAGCGGAGCGGCTCGGTGAAATACAGGCAGTCAAAGAGGAATTTTACCCTTTCAAAAGGTTTAAGAAATGGGGTTTCTCCTTGATTTATGTTCTGTTCGGCCAATTTTCCTCTTAATTACAGAGTCCTGAAGGACGCTGAGAGCCAAAAGTTACACCTTATATTGGTGTTGCTGGTCCAACCTTTATTCTACCGTCCTGTTGGTCACCTAGTAACATTTACTGCTGTGTTATATCCACATATTCATGAGATTTCTGTAGAATTGAGCATAACTCAATGGATCCTAATTCACTGTTTGCAGGCACCAATAAGAAAGTCTTAGTTAGGATGAATTATTGCCTGAAAATGTTTATGAACTGTGGAACAGATTTGGAATTTTATTTGTGTACTGACATCAGTTTATTGTACCGTATATTCAGTATTGTTTGGACTTACTGCTTTTATTTGATCACTTAAAGATGCACCAATCTGTAGTTTTATGTTCACAATGGATCAAAGGAATATGCATAATGTGAAAGTGGCAGCCTGTATTGATGAAGCAGCAGGGGAATTATCACCAACTCTGTAGCCCCCTTCTGCTCTATGGAGAGTTTTACCATCTTTCAGCCCATTGTTTTGGTTTTATGGCCCACAACTTTACTGGTTTGGTTCTCACCACTTTCATCAATCATTTCTAACCACAGTAGGAAGCTATTTTCAGCAAAAAAAAAAGCCTGTTACCTCATTGCATGCTACCTGTCAACAACTAGCAAACAAATTTAGCAACTAGCTGAAGAACATAGTGGAGTATTTAGCAGCTAAAGAGCCAGATGGTTGGTGGAGCCCAAAACAGAGCTAAAAGGAGAGTGAATGTTGGACTTTGTTCATCAGGTGGCAAGAAATACGACTCCAAATAAATGCTAATGTTGCTCCGTATCTGCTGGATGTGGAAATAGTGAACTGTTTGCTAACAAGTTCACCATACAAACTTTATAAGGTGATTATACTGAATGTCAATATTGTGTTTACAGCTTGTTTTGCTGCCCCATGTGGCTGAAAACATGAATTAATGCAATTGTTATTTAAAATTGTGTTTTATATTTTTGTAGTGCTGAAATGATTAACAGATCGATGAGTTGATTGACAGAAAATGAATTGATATCTAATAATCGTTTCAAAATTCCAAACATTTGCTGATTCCAGCTTTTCATATGTGAGGACTCGATGCTTTTATTTTACATACATGATAGTAAACTGAGTATCTTAACAAAATGACATTTGAAAACGTCACCTTGGGCTGTTTTTCACTATTGTCTGACATTTTATTGACAACTTGTTTATTGACAATTGGTTAATCCAGAAAATAATTGGCAGATTAATTGTTAATGACAATAATTGTTAGTTGCAACCCTATAATTTAGTTATTTTTAGTTACTTACACATATTTATAAAGCCCCTACAGACTCAAGGTCCACCCATGCAGTTATTTTCATTTATTGTGTGATCTAAATCTCTTGAAATCTCTTCCAATACCCCACTCACCTGTTGCACTTGTTGACAACTTACGCCTTTATCATTCTTATTGCTACGTTGAGTCAGGTGACCTCACATAATGCTCCACCTGACTGTGTGGGTGTGTGCTTGGCCTTTAAATCTTTAAGCTTTAATTTCTTTGTGATGACTTTTCTTATCTACGGTAATTTATCAAACCCATTGCAGAAAATAAATCACTCTGAGTCAGTTGAACCGAAGCAATCAGTACCTTTCCTGTTCTGAATAAAGTAATAAAGGCAGCGGTCCCCGTGGGAACTATATTGTGAGTAACACTGTGGAAAATGAAAGAGACAGTAGTGTGAGTTGATTTCACACCACATGGATCATGTGCAAAAATGATAAAGAGGGAGACAAAGAAATATAGTCGAGGTGTGACTGAAGGTAAAATATGCTCAAGTGTATATAAGTGTAAGTTTATATTACTGTTATATTACTTTTAGTAGCGTTTCTGTCAGTTGTAAACTTCTTCTTCTTTTGGTGGTTGACAATTGAAATTAAATGTACCAGGGAAAAGTCACGTTTTACATGTTGAGCAATGATCCGTTTCTCTTAGATTCAAAACTTTAGATTGCTAGTTTAGATCAGATATATAGGTATATACAAGCTAAATGGGGCTTGAGGGCTGGTGTCAGCAGGAGGTTTAATTGGTGCTAAGACACTCTGAAGATCCAGGATGCTGTAATTTTCTGTTGAGCCATCTGGGCTTGTTGTGATCATTGATGATCTCCCTCTGTGATGGGAGGTGGCCAGTTGGTAGTAAAACAACAGATGACAACGAGGATGTCCAAACTCTGATTTCATCTCATGGTCATTGCCCATGAATATGCTTATTGCATCCTAATGTATTAATTAAATATTTGCTTAAGATTATAAGATTATAATAATATTTCCATATTTTGAGAAATAGCCTCACAGTTTTTTCAGGTGAAGTTGAACCGCGGCCAAAGTAAATGTATTGTAATCTGAGTTGAGCTCTCTTTCCTTTCCACAGAACGTGCCTGGAGGTCAGTCCAGGGATCAGTCCAGTAGCTGACTGCATAAGGTCATAGTAAATAAAGCCGCAGCCACAAACTCATTGACAACCGCAATGCACATTTGCGCAACACCATTTTATTAGTAAATCTGGCTGTGAGTCTTGAAGTGAGATATCCAGAAATTGCTGAAAACTAAAGAAACAAAAGGTTTTATCCTCAAAACGCCACAAATAGTATTTTGATTCAATCAAGGACAGTCTATACCTTCTACATAGCAGCATCCTCAAGTAGTTACACTCTGTTACACCGTTCATCCTTTGGGTTGAAAGCTGATGTTTTTCAACCACTTATGGGTGAAACCTCACAGAAAATTAATCTGAAGTTAATTTGTGAGGTTTAACTCTCAAGAAGACTTAAGAGATTTAATGAAATGTTCGTATATTGCACCCAAACACACACACACACAGATAGAAAGAGAAACACACACACAGTACCTGCACAAATACTTTTAATATCATCTTGCTGTCTTGATATTGCATTAGGTGCTACAGCCGAGAAGTAATATTAAAAGCTGTGTAAAACCAAACCAGACTAAACCAAATATAACATGGTTTTGTCTGAGTGATGTGATTGGTCTAAGACGTGTTCCAGCTGTGCTCATAATTCCCATAAAGCACGGCTTTCCATCCTGGAATGTACATACAGTACTCTTCTTACTGGACTATGTACGGTGCACCAGATGGTGTCCAGTTGTGGCTTAGGTACATAATGTGTCTTTGTGTGTGTGTGTGTGTGTGTGTGTAATCAAGTCTGGGTGTTTATAGAACAGGGAGCAATCTGATTGGTCAAACACATGTCCCAGATGTTCAGCTAATGCCCATAATGCACGGCTAGTTGCGTTTCATTGGCTGCTCTGTCAGCTCTTCTAATGAGGGAGCTAGTTAACTGACTTTCTTGTTTTGTACTGTTTCTAAAGTAAACTTTTTTAAAGAGCCACTACACATTTGTAACCTGTTTATTAAAAGCCATAATGACCCACTTTCACATTTCCCTTTTCTTTTGATTGTGGGTATTTCTGGCCAACTGTGTGTGTCACTGTGCTTGACCCCCCAACACCCACTTCACCAGCTTATACTTTATAGCTTAAAGCGTCAGAGGTGGTTTCATCACAATGAGCCTTTCATTCACTCCATAAATCCTCTTGTCCTTTACCTCCCTTCCGGCTTTACTCTCCTCACTTCCTTCACACTCATATATCATTTCTACTGTTAGTACACAACAACAAATCGGCGTACTTTTAAAAATATTTGATTGCAGTTTGGCAGCTAGCCTAATTCTTTGCCAGCATGCCAACCTTAACACCAAGTACACCTTGGCTACAACATCCTCACTGGTGGTCGTGCACTAGAAGCCCAGGTGACAAAGCAATGTCATGTTTAGTCTGCTTGGTTGCTGTTGCACAAAGCAGCAGACAGCAGGTGCTCTGTCTAGACAAATGTAATGGCAGACTGTCTAATGACGTCCAGCCTCACTGGTTACTACAATAAAGGAATTTAAACAACTCTGCCCATAAAGTTTGAACAATGAGGCGTTAAGATGTGCGTAACGCCTCATTGTTCATAGTCGATTGTGCTGGAAGTCAGAGATAACCTTGATATGTTGTTTTTTTTTATCATATTCTTGGATTTTGTGACTTGACTGTCAAGTACACAGATCTAGTGTTGATCCAATCACATAAACATGAGCTTGTGATTAAACCTCGCAGGCGGCTGAAACTGTATAATCACACAGAATGAGGAACTGAAAGCCAAATGAAATATTGCTGCTTGAAAGCAAACCACTGAATTAAATCACAGTGGGTGAGTTTGAACAACAGACTGTAAACATGGAGAAATTAAAATTATGTGGAACCAAAACACAGAAAATAAATGCTAAAATGGACTTTTACATCCATCCATCCATCAGTCTGTCCACTTGTCTTTCCATCTCTCTCCTCCTGCATGTCAAATATAAACATATATCTGCTAGGGGATGATAGTGCCTACATCTGTTAGTGCTCAACAGATTTTTAATGGTAAATAAACATTATCTTAAGACCTTAGGCACATGACGCAGATGGTAATCAAATATTTGCACATGTATGTGCACACACATTACCATATAGCTACTCTGTCTAAAATACTGTTTTCAAAAGGACGCAAGCAAAGTCAAACCAAAAGGAAAATTCCTGGTTTATTACAACTTGGGTCTCATTTTTGTAGTTTTTCCAATCATTTCCACTGGTTATGATGACTCACCAGAGTCACTGCTGAGATCTGGGAGGACAGCAACGTCGCTAAACAAAGTCTGACAGGGCAGGAAACAAGGGCAGTCAGATCATCTGGCAGTTTAGCCAGATTATCATAATCACTTCATTTGGAGTTAAACCAAAAGAGAGTGATGTCAATAGTAGCCCCTCCCTGCACAGGAAAACTGGAATGGATATTTACATTGGATAGTTTGGGTAATAATTTAACCATTTGCCTTGCCTTTTCTTTACAGCAATGTTCCCCACAGCCATTATTGTAACTCAGTGAGAAAGGTATTATTGTAATGATAGGGACGATGGCTGAAACTGCAAAAAGTTTTGTTAAAAAAAGGAGCGATTCTTTAAGTACACGATGCAGCAGAAGCAAATCCAACAGACACCTGATGCAGCGAGTGATAGAAACACGTTTATTTACACTGTTTGACACAATCTAGAGATGACGCACATCTCAGATTACACAACATTCAATTCAGCACAAGGTGAGGCAAGAAGTCCTTGGCTTTTTTTCTGTGATAACATAATCAACAGTGAGCGAGTGAAGGGAGGCAAATAAGTCTAGTGTGTGTGTGTGTGTGTGTGTGTGTGTGTGTGTGTGTGTGAGCTTGTGTTTTGTAAAATTTGTTCTGACGCCAAAGAAAGCTTTTTCTTCTTCCACAAGGATAAAAGCTCTTTGACTTAAAGACTTTTATAAAACTGCCATATGTGCATGTGCATTGTGATTGAGTGTGTGTGTGTGTGTGTGTGTGTGTGTGTGTGTGTGTGTGTGTGTGTGTGTGTGTGTATACAGAGAAAGCTTATCTTCTCAAATACAAGCTGCAAGGTTAAAGACTCTTTCATGCTAATTCTACTGTAAATACTTTTACATTTCCAGGCAGAAGATTCAGTGTGTGTGTGTGTGTGTGTGTGTGTGTGTGTGTGTGTGTGTGTGTGTGTGTGTGTGTGTGTAAAGTTAATGACTCACATACATTTTTATACAGATTTATGTTTTCCTGAGTACAAATGAGGGAGGCAGACATTACTTTTATGGCACACACAACCCTGTGTGTGTATGCAGATGATACAGCAGCAATAATCAACATACAAAGCAGCAACAAACTGTCTAAATTTGAAGGAGATACATATTTTGTTAGTATGCAGGGAAATTTTACAACATACATACACACACACACACACACACACACACACACATACACAAACACACACAGTGTTTAGGTAACAGTAAGAACATCATCCCTAGTTGCTGCGATTATGTCAAGCTATAAGACGATCAGTTATCCTGCTATATCCCTCCACTCACACCCTGAGGTATTAAGATGGATTACAACTCTGTGTGTGTGTGCGTGTGTGTGTGTGACAGAGTATCCCTGCATCGCTGTTTCTGTGTGCGCTTGTGTTGTTAATGGGAATCCTAATGACTGCTATTTCTGTCACTTATTCAGTTTCTCTGTCGTCTCTCTCCTCTCTCCTCTTATTCCGTCCCCTTTTTCCCCCTATTCTGTCCCTGTTTTCCTACAGTTTCCCTTCACTCCAGCTCCGTCTGCTCTGAGCTTCTCATCGTCTCGCTGTCTCGCTTCCTCTTTCTGTCAGTCTTACTCTCCCCTCTCCGTTCCTCTATCTCTGTTTTCTGCCATATCCTTCTTAGCGGAGAAGTAAACATGCTCCGTTATGCAGATGACACTGTCCTTGTATCCAAAACCAAACAGCCTTCTTTTTTAGCTTGATGAAAAAGCTATTTTAAAATTCTATGTCAGGTTTTGTAAAGATTTTATAAGCTAAATAGAGGATATTCTTAACCCTTGTAGGAACAGTCGTCTTCCAACAAATCTAAAGAAAAGAAAACCAACAACATTAGAGATACAAGGGAGTGACCGTATGCTAAAAAATTAAATGCAAAGCACATAATTGGAAGCCCAATCCAACAATTTGAAGTGTGTGGAAAAGCAATGAGTACATTTATTATTATAAGAGCATGAAGCATTGTGCTAATTGTATTTCAAAGCTGAAGAGCTGAGCTGGGACTCCACATTCAGATTCAGGAGAGACGCTCAAGCATTTTGGCAACATTTAATCTAATCAAACAGCAGTCATTGAACTATCAAGCCCTTCTCTCTAGAGCCAGCTGGCATCTGAGCTCAGCAGTGTGTATGAACACCAAACAGCTGAGCAGGACACAAAGAGCCTGAGTAAAATGAAGGAAAGTGGCTTTCATATATCACAAATAATTCTGCTTTGAAGTTAATAACACAATCTGAACACAAGGTCCGTTTAGTAGCAATCACATAATTCATCAGCTGTGTTTGCCTAATTGTCACGGCATTGTAGTTGTTCAAATTTCCATTTTTCTGAACATTTTGAGGATTTTCTGTCGTTAATGATTAACATTTTTTCTTTAATTAACCAGTTTTTCCTACCGCTCTAGGTCAAGAATTAACTTTGAATGTCAACTGATAACTTAACATGGACAAACAGTCCATGACAACAAGGCAAGAATGAACTTTGAACCTCAGCTATAACAAAGTGGTCAAATAAATGACCATAAATATGCAGACAGATTTAATTTGGAACATTTTACACAGAGTATGGTGTAATATATGTGACACTCAGCACAGTGAGGAGTCTTTTGATGTAGATAATGTACAGATAATTGTGAGCATACAGTTTAATTTGATATTAAACTAAAATGACCATAATTTATATTGTCATACAGTATATGACACAGAATTCAACCTGGAGTCAAAGATCTGTTTACACCGTTACTCTCAGGCACATCATTTGTGTATCGTTCGTTATAGAAACGGGTATCTCCATGAAGAGGTGAGACCTTGTCTTCATCCTCACCCAAATAACTTAAAAAGTCAGTTTAATATTTTATTGCTCTTTATATGATGAGTTAATAACTATACTCTTTAATAAAATGTCCTTCACCTCTGCTGACTTCTGGTTGAATGATAAAATGTCACAAAATAGATTAAATTCAACTTTATTGTACAAAGCCAATGAAAAGCAGTGAGCATTCAGCCAGAAGTGCATAATAATAAGTGTATTATTTACAGAAGAGTGCAGGAAAGTAAGAGCTACAGCATAAGTGATGCTGTATTATATACAGTATGTAAATATTTTAAATAAGTATATACAGAGGACGGAGTTAGAGTTAGAGCTAGAGGTTGTATGTTCTGGTGACTCGCTGAGAGGAACTGCCCACTGGACTACACACCTTCAAGGGGTTTTTTTCTGTTGGCATTCGCACCGCCAATAGGAACGCTATTATATAGGAAGTGATGTAAGCTGGCCGGATGTTGGTATAGTAACGTCACTTCTGCATGACATATAACAACAACAACAAGATGCCATGATGAGAGCTGTATGTTTGTTGAAAGTCGTGGGTTTCAAGGAATTGGAAAAGGAGACAAAAATATGTATCTGTCTATGTAAATATATAAAAATGGGGGTTGCCGGTGCTTCGTTGGTTTATGTGTTCAACCAATCAAATCATACTCGGATCAATCATACGTCTTGACCAATCACCATACGCTGATGTCACTCAAGGTTCCTTTTGTGCTGGGAGAGTACCTACCCTAAAGTAGGAGCTAAAAAAGTCCCTCAAAACAGCGCTCCAAGAACTACGATCATTCCCAGATTAACAAATCAATTATATTTTGCTACTCTTAACTTTTATGATTATTGCTTTTCACTGTTTATTTTGCCAACTTCTCTGAATGAATATTAAGATGTGTAGAGATTCAGGAATTCAAATATGAGAAGGAAGCTGAGCCACCAGGACAGAAGGAGGAGATAAATGGACAAGAAATGAAAGCGTTAACGAGAGAGAAGAATACAGAGAGAGGCATAAAACCGGAGAGAGAGAGAGGAAGAAGGCCGACATGACTGTTCTCTCTCTCTGCAAGAAAGGCTGTCAAGGTGCTCTTTGCCCTTGAGTGGGCAGCGACACATTCCTCCATCTCTCTTGCTTTCTCCCTCTCTCAGTCTATCCATCTCTCCCCATGCCTTCCAGTAAATTTTAAGTGGAGAAGGGAGAAGAACTGAAAAGCAGACACTCGAGGGGGGAGTGACACATCTTACTCTCTTTCTCCTGCTCTGGATATTTATATCTCCAGCCCCAACTTCCCTTTTTTTTTTTCTTCAACCTCTCTCACATTCATCCTTTGCCCTCCACCTGCCTCTGACTTTATATAAAAGATGCTCTGAGAGCACAAGAGGTGTCTGGGTCTGGGTCTCAAAGGGTCTAAAATGTTACTTATGAAGGCATGAAAGGTCAAAGTTTTGAACTGTGCACTGATGGGTTTCTCTGTGCCAAACGTCCATGTACAGTTTAATAGAACAAGGATAGTAGCACAGTTTATACATCTGTTTACTTCCTGTTGTCCTTTTCATTTGGGTATATTAATCATAATATATAATATAATAATCAATAATCTAGTAATACACAAGTAACAATATAAGAATTTTAAACTTTTTGTTGATTTTTGGTGGTTGGCATTTAAATAATTGAATAGAACATAGTGAATACTGAGAAAAAATGTAAAAAATAAGCAAAAAAAGAAAAAAAGATGGTTAAAATGCCTTAAAAAACATGTCAGGGAGAACAGGGACTACAGGGCAACACATGCCAGCCATGCTAATAGAAGCTGCTTTTCTGCAGTGCCGACATGTCCGTCTTGGGAAATAGGACGGTAATTAACAGTTAAAGTGATGCCAGGTATTCTGTAGTATCTCCTGCAAATTACTTTTATATACCATTTGTTTTGCCATTTATGTTTTAAAGGAAAATCACTCACTGATTCTAATAAGATCCTAAACAAGTGCTGAGTGATTAAACCATAAAATCATAATAAAGTTTAATCATGTTTCAGTTGCTACGAGCAGATATTGTATTGTAAGAATGGATATTGTAGGAAAAAACAAATAAAATATATTAACATTGCTTTGCAGATACAGTATTAATGAACTTGGAAGATAATTACATAAAATATGTTCATATTATGTTGATAAAAATGTAACCTGGGAGGTGTTATATGTCTCTTAAATGTATTTCTAGTTGCAAATTAGTAGTATATGAATGTAATGTTAAGTAGACAGGTACAGTAGTAGTTGGGTTGAGCCCATCGAGGAAGCAAAATGTGACATAATTGCTGCTTTTCTGGATCAAAAGTTGCAGTGACAACAGATTTTCTGTAAAGAAATATGATCATCTGCTGTCGTTGTTGCACAACAGTTTATGACTTCCAGTATAGCTGCAAGAGATTGTGGGTATGTTACCTGAAAACCAGCCTTGCACTCTTACTACAGAAAAATAAACTAAATCGAGAAATTAAACATTCAACAAGGACGATCTGGTACTTACTCAAAATCCTCCCGTTCAGTTCACGCCAACAAAGCGTAGTAGCAACTATTTCCATTGATGCTGTTTTATTGAGGATATTCAGTTCTGGACCATTTTGCAGAGGATCACATAACATCCCTGATGCTTTTAGCTTCCATTGCAGAAGGAAGGACGATTTTTCACAAGGATTTACTGTACCGGAGATGAAGGGTGTGATTGATTTATGATGTTTCAATGCACACACACACACACACACACACACACACACACAAACAAGTACTGTATATCCAAACACACTGGTGTGGAGGTCAGGTCTCCGCTGATGGATGTTGACGTTAATAAGCGAGGGGGGATGGCGATAGCTGCACAGATCCATTTAACCTCCATTCAGCCATAACCTCAAAACCCATCGCTTATTCATTCTATCCCTCCTTTTCTCCTCTTTATACGTCTATTTTTTCCTTCTTCTCAACTGAATTCTACCCCTTTAACCTGCTCCTTATTGCATGCGCTGTGTCTGGAGGCCAATTCAATATTCTTGCAGTTATCGTTACCCGTTATTGTGTCAGGTTTCTTCTTCTACTATTATTCACTGTCAGTGTCTCTATCTAACTGTCCTTTTCTTATCTCTTTTTCTTTCTTTTTGGCCTCATTTCATCCGCCACCTTCCTTCATATCGGGCATATTCCTCCCCCCCCCAACTTTCTCCATCATTCCTCCTGTAAATGTTTCTTTTTTACTTCCTGTCATCCCCTAATCTCAACTCTGAACCATCTAAGCCTCTCTCTCTCAGTCTCACGTCTCCTTTCCTCTCCATCATTTCAATCATCCCGTCTTTGCGTCTCCTTCCTGTCTTCTCTTAATTTCATCTTCCTTGTCGCCCGCCTCCCTCTCTATTCATCACCCCTTTCCTCCTAGCCCTCTCTTTCCTCCATCTATCCATCACTCCGCCCTCCGTCCCTTTCTCTAATTGGTCTCCTGGAGGTCTTTGACCATTAAGACCCCTCCAGACCCCCTCTGATTGCCCTTGACTGTGCTCGACCTAAAATCCATCTGCGGCTTCATCTCCAACTAATCAAGCAGCGAGAAATAGGACCGCCGGCACGGAAGGGCCCTTATGCTGAATGTTATTAAGATGTTGAGCTGAGGACCCTAAATGCATACTATATATATATATATGCACACACACACCCAAAAACATAGGTTAAGACTAACTCATATACAAAAGATGAGGGTATATTAAGAATCAGACAATGGAAAAACAGACATTTGCACACATAAATGAAGAAAAGGGAAGATACAAACATACTTCAAGGAACACACACACACACACACACAGGTGGGTGGAAATCAGGTCGCGGGCTGTAAGCAGCGGTGATGGAAAGTCAGGGAATAGAAATGAGACAGTACAAAGAAAAAGAAATGAAAGTAGCAGATGACTCAGATGAGGGAAAAAAAAGGAGGAGAGCAGCAAACAACCTTATTTAGACTGAGCCCGAAAAAGATGAAGGAGATCTGAGGTAATGTTGCTTTTGAAGGATTTTTGATCATGTAGTGTGTCAAATACATCATATGGCCAAAAGTATTTGGACACCTGTATGCATGCACTCTTGGTTTGGTAATGTTTACAGGTTTTGACAAGACTAAAGCTACATCGATATCTCAGACTATAATGTTCCTTCCAGAGTTGTGGGAACAGTTAAGGGAAAACTCTTTCCTGTTTCACTATGACGATGCTCCTGAGCTTTAAGAAGTCTGTAAAGAGACTTGTTTGACCAGTTTAATGTGGAAGCACTGTGGTGTGGAAGAGCCCTGACCTCAACTGTGAGCCTCCATTATCAATGACCACTTGTTGAAAGCTTTCACCAGAAACATAGAGGCCATTATGGCAGATTGATCCTGATGGTTTTTGAATCACATGGGAGAGCAGCAAACAACCTTATTTAGACTGAGCCTGAAAAAGATGAAGGAGATCTGAGATAGTGTTGCTTTTGAAGGATTTTTGATCATGTAGTGTGTCAAATACATCATATGGCCAAAAGTATATGGACAGCTGGATGCTTTTTACAGGTTTGGACAAGACTCCTTCGTTCCAGTTAAGATTAATCTTAAAGCTACATCGATATCTCAGACTATAGCGTTCCTTCCAGAGTTGTGGGAACAGTTTAGGGAAAACCCTTTCCTGTTTCACCATGACGATGCTCCTGTGCTTTAAGAAGTCTGTAAAGAGACTTGTTTGACCAGTTTAATGTGGAAGCACTGTGGTGTGGAAGAGCCCTGACCTCAACTGTGAGCCTCCATCATCAGTGACCACTTGTTAAAAGCCTTCGCTGGAAGTATAGAGGCCATTATAGCAGATTGATCCTGATGGTTTTTGAATCACATGGGTCTAATGTCTGAGTGTCGACATACTTTTGTAGTGCTATAATCTTCACAAAAAGGTCTTATTTAACAAATAATTCAATGACATTTTCTAGTATTTTACTATATTGGTTTTGATGGGTTTTGTTGCTTTACTGTCTTTTATAGATTCGTCTCATGTTACATAATTATTTAAACTTTAATGATCTTCATCTGTTTTACTGTAAAGTACTTTTTTAACTTTGATTGATTGATCATAAGAAAATAAATAGTTTAAACCATCAATTTTTTTATAAAGTTCACTTGAAACTGGTGCACTTTCTTGTCTTTTTTCTCTGTTTTTTTCATCGGCAGATGGATGGAGTCCAGTCGTCATGGAGATGATTAAGTTACCGCTGATGGAAGTGTAGCATGTGATTGTATGTGTGGTTGAATATGTGAAGAACGTGTGAACAAAACATCATAACTGAGCAAAAAACTCAAGAAGTAACAAGCATGTGGACTCGACATGTGGAAGCTTGTGAGAAGAATATTTTGTCAAGCTGCTATTTCGAGTTAGGAATGAATCTTGATATAATAATATATGATAATCCAGGACTGTGACTATCTCTGCATCTGTTGTTGTCGCTTTAAATGTCCGTTGTTAGCAAATAAATCAGCAACTACATGTTGGCGTTCACAAATGATCTATTATCCCTTTAAAATGAGCTATTATCAGTCATTTCTTTCAAGTGTCACATATTTCCTTTCCCCGCGGTGTTCTTTCATGCTTGATATTTGAAGCGTCACAGTTTATTGCATCATATAAACTGCTGTCGTTGCTGCTTTGACAGTAAACAACTGCAAAAGGATGAGTTCACCTCACTCAGCTATTACCTCTCGTATCTTTTTTTTTTTTTTTTTTTTGAAGCTTCCTCTGTTTTTTTCCATCTTTATAAATTTCATTTTCTCTCTCCCAGTGATTGCTTTGTTTATGAGTCTTGCGCCGGCTCATCACTGTCCATCTGCCACTTGGCAAATTCAATTTAATTGGCCTTTATTGGTACACAAACACACAACAAGACGCAATCCAGCTAACAAGGCGAGGAACAAGACAAGTCGGACGGCAAATCCACATCTGTTCATGTGTCTGTTTGTCTCTTAATTTACCTCCATTAAAGGAAGAAGATTTACGCTGCGCAAGCAGGAAAACATAAGTTTGAGGGTTTTACTTTTGTATTCGCATAAACAAGAGATACCCAGCAATACACACACACACACACACACACACACACATATATACACACACATACATAGGTGGGGGGTAATGCACCATGAAATGAAATACGCAGCAGGGTTTTGGTAAAGGCCTTCCAATCAGTCAGAGCTCTGTCACTCCAAAAAAATGGTGTCTTTGTGTGTGTGTGTGTGTGTGTGTTTCCTTTGTCTGTCGTCCTTGTGTATATTTGTGCATTTAATCTGTGTGTGTCTTTATGTTTTATTGCTTAGGCTGCATTTACACCAGATCCAGGAATGCAGGAAAAAAACGGCAGTCCTCCCATGAATGGGGGTAGTGTGTGCAGACCGCATGGAGTGCAGCAAAAAGCGGTCGTGCAAGAAGAAGTTGAACCAGAATCAGCTATTTCCGAAATGCAACCTGATGTCACGCTGCAGTGGCCAATCACGTAAACCGGCGATCTGACCGAAGAAGCCCACGGGAAGAAAAACCTTGTTTTCTTGTTGACTTTGTTTCCTGACGCATTTTAAATAATATGAGAGAAAAGAGACAGAGGGAGAGAGCGCCAGCGAGCTGAGAGCGAGAGAGAGCAACGGTGGTCGAGCGAGCTAGAGAGTGAATGAAGAGAGGGAGCGGCAGTAGTGAGAACAAAGCCCTGAATCAGAGAAATACAAAGTTATGTTCTAAAGCACAAATAAACATCCACAGCTCTGCATAACCCTGCAGGATGATGCTACATTACTAGATTTGGTGTGAATGCAGCTTTACTCTAACCTTCCTCTTTTAGGGCATTTAAGCCGTCTCAGGATCGCAGTTCATAGTCAGTTGAGAAAGTCTAAGAAAGAAGACAGCATCAATAGTTAATGGTTTTGGCTTTTACTGTAAAGTCTTAAAGGTTGTAGATGTTCTTCTCACAAGCCTTTGAGGTCTTGACTGTGGTATTTTTTTAGGTGAGCTTCATGGTTAAGTGCTCAAAGGTAAGAATGGTAATGAAATACCAGCGAGAAAGGAATTCACATCCTCAAGTATATTTATTAACGCTGTCATACACGTCAAAGATACTAAAGAGGAGAGAAAGAGGGAGAGCTACAGAGAGAGAGAGAGTGAGCTATAGTGATTAAAAATGTAAATAAATCAATTACAGCTGTTGTGTGTATGCCCCTGAGGTAAGTAAATAGCAGGCTGGCGGTGATGGATCACTGTGTCATCCTCAGTGAGATACACACACAAACACACACACACACACACACACACACACACACACACACACACACTACTGTAATTAGAGTCCAGGAGGGCTGAAATGATAGTTGTGATTATATGACCTGATACTCTGAGATAATTTAGCCATGACTACTCGTAAGGATTAGCTGAACTGATAAAGAAATATTTCAGTATTGTCAATATGTTTCTATTTTCTGATAGTTTAGAGTGTCTTCAAATGATTTGATAGTTCATTTGAAGACACTCTTATTGGGGAAATTTATATTGGCACCACAGAAATGTAACAGTCCACCGCTGTTGTGGTAGCACTGGTGTAAGTTAAGAACAATATTTTCCTGCTTTTGAACTTTATTAAAAGATTAATTTTATGAGATATCATCTGTTTTTTTTTTTATAAACAGTAAGTTAACAAAGTATAGAGATGGTTTAAGATGCTAAATTTGTTGATTTTGCTAGTTTGCTAGTTGCCTTGCTACTTATCCTGTTAGCTGATGCTGAACTGCTGAATTGTTAGCTTAGCCATTGTAATTCTGTTAGTTTTTTACTCTGTTAGCTGATGTTCAATCACAAATAGCTTGGTTGTTGCTGTGCTAATATTATGCTAGCTTCATGCCCTGTTAGCAGATGTATGTTGATTTATTTATGGACATACAATGAATTCAAGGGATACAATGTTTAAATGAGAATGCTTATTCCAACATGATGCAAATTTACCTCAAATCAAGACAGCTACAACACATGTAACAATAAATTTATACAATAAAATCAAAAATTAAGCCAAAATGACACACAAAAAATAAATATCCAAATCAAAATGCTTAAAAAGTCTGCCTCCACTCAAATTTTGTTTGTTTATTGTTTCTTCAGTTGCATGTTTGAGCTTCACTGTGCAGAATGATGTTTGTGCAGAGTTTGACACTAGACGGCTGGTTTCACATTCATCTGCTGAAGAGGAAAGTTTCTCTGAGCTCATCGAAAATCTGAGTCTAATCCTATGAGCAGGATTTGTGACATCACAGCTAGTTTAGAGCCAGTTGTGGTCCAGTATGAGGATGGACTTTACAGTGAAGCCAGAGACATCTTGTGTCCCCCAGTTTAACTTTTGAAATGAAAGGAGCAATTTGGGGTTCAGTATCTTGCTCAAGGACACTTGGACATGTGGACTGGAGGAGCCGGGGATTGAACTGATGATCTTCCAATTAGTGGACAACCCGCTCTACCTCCTGAGCTGCAGCTGTAGTATAACATACATTTTAAAAATGTGTGGTGAGGATCTTTAAGTACAACAAGAGCAAGCATGTAATCATCTTCACCCTACTGTACTAGCCCGTCTTTGTTAAAGTAGCCTGATCAGTGCTGCAAGATTTGACTGACACCAAATGGTCCAATCAGAGCCTTGAACTTGTCCTCTTGTCATAAAAGTACATATACAGCTTGGTCACATGTCACATACTCATCAGTGGGTTTGTGTTGTGGTGCTAGAAAGACATTTGGACCCTCAGAGCCTCCCTATTATGTTTTGTAGATAAATATGAGTGCAAGATAAAAACTTAAGTATTTGCTCTTAAGGTGTTTGATTCTTTTTATTGAGGAGGGGAAACTGTCCAAATGCTATAAAAAAGCAGCCCGAATATTCACAAGCCACCCAAAACTGCCTAATCACATAATAAGTAGCCCAGCTGGGAGTAAAACCATCCAATTTGGCAACACTGTCACTGACATTAGATTCAATTTTACATCAGTTTTGTGCCCTGTAAGTTTATGTTGGTCACTAGCTTGTTCTAATTGCTGGCACTATTAGATGATATTCTCATTCAGGCCAGAAATGGGCATATATTATACTTTTAGTAGCCTCCCACCTGGAGACCCTTAATAAATCGGTCTGGAAACACCCCTAATTAAGATAAAGAGTATGTTTAATATACAGTATATTCTGTATATAATTTAATCCTGCAGCCTTAATCACCCACATTTACAAAGAAAAATCACCTCCACAGTGAAGCAATCAGAGAACAAAATGAAATACAAGCTTAAAATATGCTGAGAGGTACAGCTGCTGCTTACAGTTTAAATTGTTTTATTCCACCCCGAGAGATCACAAGTGTTACTTTAAAAAGCTGAAAACAAAGGAAACATATTTGACTAGAGGACGTGTTTAGTGCAAAATTGTTGTTTCATAACTGAATAAACTTCCAAGGAGAGACGCTTTATCTGTAAAACCATAAGCTAGCTGACCGTATCAAACAGCATCAGTGACACACACACACACACACACACAGAGGATCATTTATGAGAGAGCTTGCCTACATACATTTTTGTAAACACTATTATAAAATGCAAATGATTTATAGTCGGCAAAGACAAACAGTACAAATTGCTTTCTCTCTCTCTCTCTCTCTATCACTCATATTAACCACTCGACCATGGGAACCATCAACTTCAGCATCCGAACACGTCTGCCGTAGCCAACAATGTGTCACAGAAACAGACGTGAGTTATACCAGATACACACATGTTTCTATACACACACTATCAAGACGTTCACAAAAGCTAGAGGTGACCCGTCCATACAGAATGAGAACTAGAGAAGAGATGAAGGAAGTGATGCCCAAGCATAACGTTGGCGTCGTATGGGGGATGACTGAGCAGTAAAGCCTTTTTTATTACGGAGCAGTTTTTCTGAGGCGTCCATTATTGCTGATGAGGATCTTCCTCACTGTCATACAACCGCCCTCCTTTTCTATATTGTACTGTCCGTAAACATTTACTTTTCTCAAGTTTGTGATTTACTTTAAATAAGGTACATGAGAAATGGTGTAAACTTCCAGCAAAGTGAGTAGAAGGAGGTCGAAATCAAATCATTGTTCAATTTAAGTGAGATATATTTTCCTGCCGCAGTAAACTAAAAACTAATCATTTTCAATGTGGCCTTAAGTGAAGGTCGTTGTTTCCAAAAAAAGAAAAAAAAAAAAAAAACCTAGCCAAACATTAACTTTTCCATCATGAGAAACTGAAGAATCAATAGAGCTCATTCAAATCTCATTTTTTTTCTCAGCAACACTGAATAACGCCTGGAGGCTTTGTTCCCTTGAAGGACTTACATTGTACTATGTTGACGCCATTGTTTCGTCCAATTATACAACTTTTCTTTTCTTATATGGCGCGCCGGGCTGTCATTAAGTGATTGGTAATGCATTGGGGATGTTTTTTGAGTCACGTACAAGGAGAATTCATTGTGTCCAGAATATATTTAGTAATTTTTTCTTTCTTCCTAGCTCTTTATACTGACCTTGATCAGTGCTGTTTTATTAGTTGTCCTGCTGTAAAGTGTTGGAACTGATGGCGAATGAATGTAGGCGTCTGTGTACTTTTATTTCCCCTTTTTTTTGCCATTGGACTGCAACAGTGGGACCAGCCTTACCACACGATATGCTAGTCACCTCATAATTTACCTCCTCACATTTCTTAACATTTCTGTTGCTATGTTCCTCTCCTCTTTCATCTCCTTTTGTCCTCCTGTTCCTCTTTCAACTCACAAAACTCCTCGAATTCTTCTTGACTTCATGTCAGAACAAGATGAATCAGACTTTGTCGTCCAATAAAGTTTTGTTCAAACCCAAAACTCGCTCTTTCCCTCCCTCTCCTTTCATCCAAAGGGCAGATGGAGACAGAGAGAAGTTCATCGCCGTAGTGATGGGCATGACATACTGGAGCCTTCGCCTTCAATCCACCGGGATAGACACACACGCACGCACACGCACACACATACACACAAAGAGCACGTCATGTAGGTAGCGCTTGACGGCTGCGGTGTGAAGTTTTATTGTGTCGGGTCCTGTCACTAGTCACGTCAAGGAGGAGAGAGGATGAGACGATGATGAGTGGACGAGAGGCGGAGACAGGGGAGGAGAGCGGAGCAAAGATTAATAGCTTTGTGACCTTGCTGTCTGATGCTATTCCATTAAAAAAGAAGGGAGAAGTTTTGCTGGAAAGCAGAGAAAAAAATGCATTACGGTCTCTACAAAGAAACTACAGCGGTATGAAATACCTGAAATAGTCAGAATTACTCAGAATCAGAACTACATTTCCCATAAATGTGTTTGTCTTGTAGCATATTTGTAACTTTGTCTAATGCCGTGTTCATTTCATACCAGTTTCTGACCTGTAAACTTGTAAACAACAAGGTGTTTAATAGTACAGATGGATGCCAATGTTTGTCATACAAGCTAATTAAACCCAACTTTCTGTTGTAGTGTTTTATTGCTAATGACATGGACGCTCACAAGTCTTAAACATGATCATTTTTTCCATCTTTACCATCCATCTTACTGTATATGACTTGAACACAATGTTAAAATTCATCACCTTATCAGTTTAAATGCGAATATTTCAAGATTTTCTCCTCCTGTTTCCACTTGCCGTTGTGGGATACTTGCTGATCAACTGGCTCTCATTGATTGAGAACAAAATACAAACATGTGGAGCCATATGAGCATGACTGACATGTGCGTGAGCGACTATATAGGTTGCAAAGAAGAAGAAAACAAGGGTCTGTCTTCCACTACAGTTCTTAAGTGGTTCAGAATCAATTTGTGAGGGATTTTATTTCTTGCCAACGACAGAATAATGACACTAATGATGTTATGACATATCATCAAGTCCTCCAAATTACACTACAAAATACTATGTATCATCTGTAATTGTTCTCCAGAATGACACTTTTCTGATCTGACGCCTCTATTGTTCATTTTTCAGTCCCTTCTAAAAACCATTATTGTTGCAAAATACACCAAATTTTCTGACCTGACAACACGTTTCTACAAGTCCCTGCGAGGTTTTGTTCATTGAATGTAAACATTTTTGGGGCGTTTGCTAAAAACAAGTTGTTTTTTCTTGGATAAACCAGTTTCTGTCTTTACCAGTTAAGTTTAACTGGAACCATCTCCAACTACCTTGCTCAGGTCAAACGCCCTCAGAGAAAAGCTCCTTCTGCTTCAGAGCAACGGCGCCCTGTTCCTGCTTTCGGCAGCAGATTTCTTTTACTATCTGAACCTGACTTCATAGTGTACAGTGGAGTTTAGATACCTGCAGGTGCTGACAAATTTACACAACTTTAAATCTGCTTTTCGTACCACTTTTTGGGTTTGTAGGCGGCACTCCAAATGCAGTTTTATTATATTTTCTATCCTTATGCTTATACACCGGCTGCAGCATGATGAATGGCTTTACCAAATGTTTAAAAGATCTATTCTCCAAAAGGAAAATAAATTATTGAGGAAAAACTGACCATGAATAGTTGCAGAAGCAGAGACTATGCTTTTTCAAGGTTGCTGCAGAATTTATAACCCAATATAATGGTTTTATCCAGGAAATATTTCTCCGCTTGTCAGTTTTCCTTGATCTTAGATTTGTTTTTAAAGCTTTGTACTAATACAACTTTTTCAGGCTTTGTTTTGGAAGCGTTAAAAGTGTGGAGCGCTTGTGGATGTGATTCTTTTAATGCTGCGACAACTTTGTCAGAGAGGCAGCAGATTAAGAGCTGAGAGTTTCTAACGCTGTAAATCTCTTCCTGAAAGCTCGAAAAGCCCGTTTGTCTCAGCTGAGTGATTTTTGAAGCCAAAGTTCAAGAAAGAGAAAACGGTGAGATTTTATTTTATTTTTTTACTCTTTTAAAAGATAAGACAACAAAAATAACACAGATGCCACTGAAAAAAAAAATGGGATCGGCCAATGCTGGGAGGGAGCTGCAATGACTTTACAAGGCATTATGTTTTCCTGCACTCTACTCTGTGTGTGTGTGTGTTTACTTTTCAGAAGATTACTTTGAAAGGCACAGATCCATTCGTACGCTCACAGAGATGTTGCCTTATACAGACATTGCGGCTTTCTCTGACTTGAAAAGGAGAGCAGTACACACACAAACACATAGCAGCAAACACAAAGGTCTCTTCATGCTCCACGTTGCCATAACAGTCGACCGGCTTCGGCTGCCTTTTGAAACAACGGCGGTGATGAAAATAAGTCACTGAGACTACAATTTTATGCTGAGTGTATCATCCTATTTGACACTCTCCACTGTTTACACCTTCTCTTTGTCTCACACACACAGACACGTAACACTCCATGTGGGATTCGTGCTCATATTTAACGAGGGGCGTTGAGTGTGTAGATCCCCGTTTTCCATCGATTGGACGGTCAACAGGGGAGATGCGTTCAATGATTTATGCTAATGACCAGAAACCCCTTTATCCCACTTCAATAGGACTGTGTCTCCTCTCTCTTTCTCCCTCTTCTCTTGTCCTCTGACGCTCCTCACACTGCTTGATTTGAGTTTTTTTTCCAGAGACCTTCTGCTTTATCACAAAAAGACTTTGAGGAAGAGAAAGAAAGAGGGAAGAGCTTTGTGTCTGTGAGTGTGTGAGTGGGTGTGTGTGTGCCTACACTATGTGCTTCAATGTGTGTGTGTGTGTGTGTGTGTGTAGGCAGCCCTCGGAGGAGTTTTACTCAGCATTCTGACAGAGCCTTCCACTCTTAAACAGGAACATTAATGGAGATTAAACAAAACCACACACTTACACACTTCCTCCCTCTCATATACGCGCACCTCCTTACTGACACTTTCTTTATGCGCCTGCTTTCATTATAAAAAACTACTTAAACCGAGTGCGGCTGACAAAACACCCCACCACCACCACCACCTCTTCTCTCTGAGGAGGAGCGGAAGAGAGGAAGGCGTGAAGAGGAGGAGAAGAAAAAATTTTGGTCATTTTAATTGCAAAACTTGTTAGCCTTTTTTCTCTGTCATTAGTGCCTTATTAGCATGTCATTACAAAGCCAGACGGTGTTTGATAGACAGCCTGGAGGGAAGCAATTAGTTTGTGGGTATATATATGTGTGTGTGTGTGTGTGTGTTATGCAGACAGCCTTTAATTTGTGTTTACAACATATTAAGATGAAAAGTGTGAGTATCTATCGAGACATCTTTGCTGGGTGTTATTAAGCTAGCATTGTCGCCAATATTCCTAACATTCACATTCACGTAATAATGAAGGAGGTTTGGTTGCTTTGCTCAAGGGCATGACTTTATCATCAGCATGGAAGCTTCTAAGTTTCTCTCTCCATTCATCTTAAGTCAGTTCAGTGGCTGAACATCACGAACACATATCATCAAGGATTTAGTGACACATGTCTGCCCTCTACATAAAAATAAAGAGGGTGTGAGGAGTTAATTAGGGTTTATCCACCCAGCGGGGGCATAGTGATGGGTTGTCAACTGTGTGTCCCAAAGTTGAAGAACTCATTCAAGTTGATTACCTGTTGTTTTTATTGGCAATCAGAAGTCTGTGGGGGGGTGAGTGTTGTGGTTAATGTGCTGCTAATTAATAACTGATTGCCCACTTAACGCGCAAACACTTTATTGCCAGAAGAAATATTTCAAAACCAGAGCGCTGCTGCAAGTGTTCTTGACTCGCAGCCCTGTCAGAGAGGAGTAGCCTAATGTCATTGAAATTAATAGGAATGAGTGCAGATTCTGTGCAGCTCCATACAGATTTGGGGTAAAGATGGATAGGTTTTCTCTTGGAATAGTGGCAAATAATTGCTGTCATGCTGTCTTTATTTATAAATTCAGCCAAAGCAAAAAATATTACATGCCAACAAGGCTGGGAATTCAGCCAGATACTGTAGGTACATTAGAACAATGCTAATTTGCTTGAATAGAAACATTAATAAATAAATAAAATGGATAATATTCATTAAACATCTTCAAACAAGGCTAACTAAATGCTAACATTTATATCAGTGTTAGGTTAAGTGATTAACCTGATGTGATAAGTGTTTCAGCACCATGGACAGCGTCATAACACTGCAGAAAAATACACCTGTCTCAATGAGTACATGAGCACCATGGATAGCTTCACTCTACTGCAGAGAAATATACTTATCACAATGAGTGCAGTACATCAGCACTGTGGACAGTACCATAGCAGAAGACAAGAGGAATATATTGACTCAAGGCCCGTGCCACCATTTCTAAGACGTGACCTGACTGAACTATAAGACTATAAGCTTTTTATAATGGTCCCTATTTGCTTGTTAATAGCTTGTTATGCTAATGCAACACCTTTTTTACACTCTTCTTTCCCTCTCACTACTGGGGATTGTGTATTAACTTGCAAGACATGCAACACATTGATGCAGCAGTCTGGCAAAGTCATTGAAAGACAACTACCCAAGATGAAACCTGTTCATTTGACAGGACTTGACGTGCTCAGGTCGAGTAACAGAACTCTACTGCAGGCGAAATAAAAGTTCACTTCAAGGCTGACTCATTGTTAGTGGATTGACGATAAACCTGCTGTGATAAGTGTGTTAGCGCCAAGGACTTTGTCATAATGCTGCAGAGAAACGCACCTGCCACAGAGCATACATCAGCACCACGGACAGCTTCATATCGCTGCAGAGAAACATACCTGTCATGATTTGTGTGTCAGCACCATGGATAGCGAAAGGCAAAGTGAAAAATAAAGTAAAAATATAAAAAAAAATGAATGTGTTAGTACCATGGATAGTGTCAAAGAAATGTAGAGAAATACGTCAGTCTCAATGATTGTGTCAGCACCAAGGACAGCTTCATAGTGCAGTGACTAAATGAGCACTGTGGATAATTCATCACACAACAGAGGTACAGTATAGAGTCTATCTCACCGCCAACACATGTGGTCTGCAGCCGGCATCACCGGCTAGGAGGTAGTAAGCTTCAGTCAGTATTTAGAGCAAAGTGTATCCCACAATTCACCACGTCTACTGTGTAACACCAATCCAGTCCAGACCAGTTGGTGCAGTTATGTAGTCTATAAGCTCATTTTAGGACTGCAAGTCATAACCAAGACACAAAGAAGCTTCCAAACACTACATTTCTATGGAAAAACCTCCACTGTTGGTTACCTTAATACCAAAAAATCAATTCTTCTTTATGAGACGGATAAGAATAAAGTTGCAAAGTTGAGAAATATTGTATCTGACAGAAACCATTTAAAATAATGTTGTCAAGTCTACTCTCTATGGAGAGAGACCTCTCTGGGGTGGCTGTGGCTCAGGAGGTTGAGCGGGTCGTCCACTAATCAGAAGATTGGTGGTTCAATCCCCGGCTCCTCCAGTCGGCATCTTGAAGTGTCCTTAGGCAAGATACTGACCCCAAATTGCTTCCGAAGGCTGTGCCATCGGTGTATATGTGTATGAATCACCGTTAGAAATCCTGATGAGCAGGTTGGCACCTTGCATGGCAGCCTCTGCCATCAGTATATGAATGTGTGTGTGAATGGGTGAATGTTGGCACCCAGTATAAAGCGCTTTGAGTGGTTGGAAGACGAGAAAAGCGCTATTTAAATACAGAACATCTAAATAGGCTGTTTCTTTGTCACACATCATGATGAAATAAAGCTTCTCATTAAGCTATTTATATAAGAATAGCAATTACACAACATAAAAAGCTGTCAAATTATAGCATAGTATTATAAGGAATTAGTCCTCAGATACTGTTAGTGTGCCAGCTGCTAGAAACATGACGCCTTTAAAGCTTATTCTAAGGTCATAGCGAAGACCTCGTAGCCCTCTGCCTGCATTTTGGCTTGACAAACACATCAGAAAGATATTGGCTATCTATCTAAATGCCCCGGTCGTGCCCCGGTCATTAAGAAAAAAAGCCTTAGATACTGCTCTCGAAAGAAATAGGCACAATTCATAGAAAATGACTATCTCAAGAGCTGTAAAGCATAATTAAGCTGAGTGAGTGAAGGGGAGTGAAGTGTCTCCGTGCTAACTGATTGGATTGGCTTCTTGATGACCGTGATGCTGCAGCTTTGGCACCATATGGGCAAAACAAGCTGGCACAGAGAAAGAAAGAGAGAAAGAAAGAGAGAGAGAGAGAGCACAGATGAAATTACGGTACAAGGCGGTTAAATATAACTTCATTCATATTTGACTCTGAATCATAATTGAAAAAGTTTCTTTTGCTCACCAAAAACAAAAGTTATCTGTTACCTGGCAACAAGAAAGTGAAGAACCTATTCTTCTGCATTTCTTGACCCTTAGATAAAACATACGGCGTGTCACACATAAAGATGGCCGCCATTTTTAGGGAGCATGTGGAACAGACAAAGATTTATGTCACTAACGTTTTCTTTCTCGACTTACAATAAATGGTGTATGCGGCGATGAAAATGAACACTACTAGCGTGGATGAACTGATGCAGCAGGCGTGACAGAGACCAAAGGAAAATTGACTTGAGAAATAGAGTCTCTTAGTCTCCCTCTTTACTTTCCTCCTCATTTTGCAGCAGCCTTTGGTTCACAGTTGACCTCCATAAGAGGATCTCTGAAGGGTAAAATTGTTTCTAAAGGTAAAATGTTTCTGTGATTGAATGGGACTATTCTTTTTTTTTTTTTTTTTTTTTTTGGTGGAATGATTGTCGAATCTAGTTGCAATCATGTATAAGCACCCAAAAGAGTGAAAAAGGTCATGTCATTGAGTTTTCATGTTTAAACAAGAGCGCTCACTCGAGTAGCGCTTTCTTATATCTTTAAAAATGTCAGAATATTGAGACTTTTTCTTGTTTAGTTATCAGTCTCTCTTTTAGAATCACACATCTCTGAATGAATAATAATATTAATATCAAATCAAATATTGTTATTTTATATTATATTATTATATATTAGATTATATTATTAATCATCAATATTTAACCCTTTCATGCATAGTGGTCACTACAGCGGACAGCTATTCAAAAGCCGTTTTCTTATATATATGCATGGGGTTTTAATGGTATAGTTGGACATCAGCCAACACAGTGGACTCTAGTGTGTCATCCCATACACTGTCATCCATTGGCCAGCCTTTGTAACCATAGACTGTAATAGCTCAAAACCAAGATGGCCGCCTGCCAGCGACTCAGGAATATCTTGCCAATCCTTCTATAGTAATAGACCCTTGCAGGTAAATAAAATTTTGTAACATCAAGTAACAACTAAGGAGTAATACAATTGTTAAAATTTCCAAGTATTGATTTTATGTTTGGAGAAAATGACAATTAATCATCTGTCCACTCGGTTGAACAAACTCCTTGAAAAATGCGTTCAAATATTTTTTTTTCATGCCTAAAGAGGAATAAAAACACTTCCTGACTGAGGTTATCATAATTCATGCATGAAAGGGTTAAGACAGTTTTGGAGCCTCTTTCTAAGCTTTTGCTGTCAGAAGGGAAGAGATTTAAAAAAAAAAACACACTCATATAGAGGTAATCTGTGTTTTAGTAGTGTGTTCGTCCCTTGAGGAAGTTCACTGACTCACACACGTTTTTATCAGATAGATCCACACTTCATTATGGCGGATCCCTACAGAAAAACACACAGATTTTGCGCCTTTAGCTACAGTGAAGAAGTAATTAAAGGTAGTACTTCTGCTGCAGATTCTAATTGATTCTGGCTTTAGGATCAAAGATATCGTCAATATACTCGTTTGTTTATGTGCAATCGCTGTCTACAACAAGTATGAAACTGAGGAAGGAGGACACAAACAGATTAAAAAAAGAAAAACATTCAGAGAGGTTTATTTGACCTTCATGCTCTGGTGAAAGTGTATAGATAGAAAGAACAAGAGAGGGAGGGAGAGAAAGAGAGATAGAGGAGCAAGAAAGTGGAAAGGAAAGCTCCTCCACACCTGAGGGCTAGAGACACTAATTAACTCGAGAGACATGACCTTTCTCTCCTCCTCCCTGAGAGAGAACATGCATGTATGTGTGTGTGTGTGTATTTTAAATCAATACAATGGCATAGTCATCAAAGCCAGATGGAGCCAGTACATCATGTCTCATCTTCATGTGAGAGATAGAAAGCAAGAGGTATTAAGAGCTGGAGGGGAATAGAAAGAGAGAAGTCCTCGATTTTAAAAACCAGCTGGGTTAAAAGTCTCATTAAAAACATGTTAACAATGTCAGTGTATGTGTCTGTGGGTCATATGTCTTTGTGAGGACAAATGTGAGTTTTAGAATTTGAAGGTTAACACGTTTTAGCTGATCCTCATGTTTCAGTCGATTGTTTGAGGACCGACAGCTAAATGGTTTAAGCTAACAGTAAGGTTTGAGGTATGGATGAAATACATACAAAGATGAATTGTCTGACAAAAGCCTTGTTCTGACATATATAAAAAACACAATACATCTTAAAATCAGGCAAGAAAAACAAACAAGAAACCAGAACAAAGTATCAAACAGAACAAAACAGACTTACCAAGAAATGTATCAAAACTTCCGTTCTTCCTGGAGGATTGTACCACAAAACTGCAGCAGTATGTATGTTGACTCATGCTCCTCTCATCAAGGCCTAACTATATTTAAATAATCCTTCACAACTATGTTTAAGGTTAAGGTTTTTAACGGCGAAATTTAAGACCAAAGCTAATTTATTTCAATGGAAATCGCTGCGATCAGTGGAGTGAAGCAGTAAAACAGCGGGAAGCTTTTACATTAAGTTCTATGTAGATATGCAAATGTGCATATCATGCTTTGCATCACGCTGAAATCATGTCTAAGGCCCTCTGGTGAATTTATTTTAATTTTGGAGAGAAAGCGAGAGAGAGAGTGTGTGTGTGTGTGTCAGGCGTGTTCATCAAATAGGCCAATGAATAAATCTTGCAAAACTGCAGTGAACTCTCACTTATATCAAATATTAGAAGACAGCAACTCTCAAGCAGTAGTGCGAAAAAACTGAGCTAATTAATGTGAAGTCGTCCGAGTTGGCTGGAAGCTGCAGCTTTCCAAGACTGGGAGAGAGACAGAGAGAGTATATGTGTGTGTGTGTGTGTGTGTGTGTGTGTGTGTGGGGCATTCCCCTTAAACAGGCACCATCGGATGCAGACCGAGAGGAGACAGGTGAAAAACACGGAGGAAGACAGGGGAAATAGAGTATCCGCTGGAGGGGGATAATTAGGAAATCAGAGCATGTGTGTGTGTTTGTGTGTGTGTGTGTGTGTGTGTGTGTGTGATGGTGAACACGTGAGTGTATTGTGCATACTGTATATCTGCGTATATGTGTGTGTACGTGCCCTCGTGTGGGAGATTTCCTGCTCAGGGACAGATGGTGCCACAAAACACTGAATGTTGCTGATGTTGCCTGGAACTAAACAGCATCTCTGAGCTCTGAGGAGCAGCGTTACACTGAAACGTGTGTGTTAGAATACAATTTATACTATTGTTACTTACAGTACTTTCAAACAAATGAACCGAATTTGACATCAAAACAAGAAAATGTGTGTGAATGTGATGGTTTGTGTTCTCACCTTTGCTGAATGCTGTTTTGACCATCTTGTGGGAAAAACCTCTTCAGATGAGCTGCTTTAGTCTCTTGTTGCATTCATGTGTGTGTTGGACACACTTTCTTCAGTCTTCCTGACTTTTTAGTCTGAAACAGAAACAAACATCACTTGTATTTAGACTTTTAATGAAGCTTAGCGAAAGTTCAGTCAGGAAGACTATGTTTTTTTGCATGCTCAGGTCATTATTAGTATCATCTCTCAAACCATCTGTCATTCCCATCCCTACTGTGTGTCAATTAAGACATCAGCTGATCACATCTAACCAACAGCACGGTGACACACTTTCATTTGTCAGCCTATCATGATGCGGCTGTTTTTTTAAATATTCTCTGTCTTAGTGCTTTCATGCTGCCTTTTTACACGCCCAACCACCACCACCACAACCTCCCCATAACCATCCAGTCTTCGCAGATTCATCAATGCATCACTTCATCAGCCTCATCAGCCTCAGCAGAAGTCATCAGCCTCCACTACCACCAGTGTCTGGACTCCATTGGGGGAATCTATCTTGTTGCTGCTCAGGACCAACGTCCTTCGATTCAATAGCTCCCTGCAGAGTCTAAGCGCCAAAGACTTTTGTTAACATCTGTATAGTAAACGATTCTTTTTGCTTCATTCACTTGTTTCTCCTGATTGAAATAAAGATATCCGGAGCTACTGGGTATGCTGTTAAGGTCTCTGCACTTAGTTTAATCTTTGCTCTGCTCAGCTTTTCCCTCTAAACCATTGTGTTTGAGCGGTGAACAAACTTTTCACTCCTATAATCTTATTTCATTTGGTTAGTATTTAATTGATTAGTTTGAGAGTTTAACAAAGGGCAGGTTGGGGCTGAAATTTCACGTCTATAGAGTACTCAGTCGCTTTCTTCTCTTCCATATATTTACAACTCACTTTCCTTCCTTCAGAGAAAGCAATTTGCAGCCATCCATTGTTGTTGAGTTCGATAAACAGCTTCCACACACTGAGGTAATCCATCACAGTAAACGCAAAGCCTTCATTTGGTTTTGTCAAAGTGCCTGTTTTATTGTTACTTCATTATCCCTAAGTTGAATGTTTTCTTATGAGTGTGCTTGTTATTTCACACTCCACTTATTGTCCATCACAATGACACTCAGAGGAAAAAAAATGGAAGTGTCTGAGAGGAAATAATCCATCACAAACATGTCGCTTCACAAACTTTATTGTCTCTCTATGCAAAGTGTCTCTGTTAGTCGGGTCAGCGGCTCATTTCGACAAAAGGTTTGACTCCATAAAGTTTAAAACAACACACATTTAAAACATTACACATCACACTCTTTTCAAAAATGATTAAGGGAAAATGTGGAATAAGTCTACTTAATCTAAATCTGCTTTAAATGGACATATTTTTCATTTTTGCCATAGAATTTCAATTTTTAAAAACAGCAGTCGAACGACCATATCTGTTGATCTACGACAGCTGACAAGTTGACACAGCCGCTAAATCATATTAAACACAGTGATATATGTCTAATAAATTGTGACTGGACTGATTTTTTGTAGTTTTTGACAATATAATAATTTGAGCTACACTCATGATTGAATTTTTTTTCATAATGATGAAAAATCTGCATTTTGTGTGTTTGTTAACAGATTTAAATTGACAGTATAAGCCTGTTTTACTTGTGTATGTGACGTAATAAGATTAAGAGTCTACAGCAACAATATGTTTCCAACAGATGGAGTATGATATGAGGTTAGAAACAAATATTACTGCACCTGTGTAGCCTTTTCTACAGCTATGCTAGCAACTCTGAGGCTGTACTTGGGCAAGATGGTGCTTTGAGCTAATATCAGCATGCTAACACGCTCACAGTGATAGTGCTAACATGCTGATGATTAGCAGGTAGTGCATAATGTTTACAACTTAATTAAGCTTGTTAGCATGCTAACAGTTGCACTAAACAGTTACACTAAAAATAAGCATTTTGTGTGTTTGTTAGCAGATTTAAATTGACAGTATAAGCCTGTTTTACTTGTGTATGTGACATAATAAGATTAAGAGTCTACAGCAACAATATGTTTCCAACAGATGGAGTATGATATGAGGTTAGAAACAAATATTACTGCACCTGTGTAGCCTTTTCTGCAACTATGC
This sequence comes from Thunnus albacares, assembly GCF_914725855.1. Taxonomy (NCBI): domain Eukaryota; kingdom Metazoa; phylum Chordata; class Actinopteri; order Scombriformes; family Scombridae; genus Thunnus; species Thunnus albacares. The sequence continues at coordinate 8,062,223 of NC_058127.1, read as the reverse complement.
TAGCAACTCTGAGGCTGTACTTGGGCAAGATGGTGCTTTGAGCTAATATCAGCATGCTAACATGCTCACAGTGATAATGCTAACATGCTGATGATTAGCAGGTAGTGCATAATGTTTACAACTTAATTAAGCTTGTTAGCATGCTAACAGTTGCACTAAACACAAAATACCACTGAGGTTGATGGGAATGTAATTATTTTTGACCTGATGATGGCGTTACATGAATAGTCATCAAAGTTATTACAATTCATCCTGAGGGGGAAATGAATGTCTTTACCAAATGTCATGGCAATCCATCCGATAGCTGCCAAGACATTTCTCTACAACAAGAATGTCAACAAAGTCATTAGGATTCATTGTCTGGGAACCATGAGTTGTTTACCAATCGATCTAGTAGATATTGAGATATTTCATCGAACAGCTGAAACGTTGACCTGCTGGTGGCACTAATGGAAAAGTCAAAGGAAGTTGTCTCGGAACTTCATTATTAATGGAAAAACTTCTTAGTTATTTTAGGTTTAGTTGTTTTGAAAGTGTTAGAACTCCTGTTAGTCAATTTGGGAATGATTACAGATTCTATATGTTTGAAATGTTTGTTTCCAGTTGGATTATTTATACTTTTAAAATGTACTAAAACCACACTGGACCAAAAATGAGTTTATTCTGTGCATGTCTTCTGTTTGAACAAACGGTTGTGCATTCATGTGCGTCCCATACTGTAGCAGAGTACTACTAATAATATTGTATTACCTCCACTGCCTCCTGTCTCTCCCTTTCTCCAATCTTCCTTTTCTCATTTTTCAGTTAATTGTTGACAGCAACACTGAAACCAAATAATAGAGTCCAGCTGAAACCCCTCGGGACAGCCACCTCGGACCTAAGCTCTTATTACAAGAAGCCAAAATCACAAGCAGCAATATAAGGGGAGCAAAGGTCAAAGCCACAGCAGCGGAAAAGTAGGACTGAAATATATTGCTGTGTCAGAAATTCTCAGTATAGATTTCCGAGTAAACTTTTTTATCTATCCAGGGAAATTTACACCCCACTTAACATTCACATTTAAGTCACACGCCTGGCAACAAGCTGGGAGGTTTTCTTCAAGTACATACGAATAAAAAGAACAGGACGAACCAATAAAGTTTGCTAACGTGCTAATTAGATCCCCTGTCGCCACTAGAGTTGGCGAGGCTTTTTCTTTTTGGGAATGGAACATGCCTCCAATTAATCAAAAAGCCAAGTTGAAGCGATAATAAACAATAAACACCGTGTGCTCTCTACTGGGCGACACAAGCTTCATCCTTTAATCTTATCTAACGCCTTCAGAATTGTTAAATAACGTCTTTAAATAATTTCTCAGGTTCAGATCCAACAGCTCCAAGGGTAGAAAGCTCTCAATCTTAAAACACTTAACCTGCACCCTCAGTACCTCATACTTTAAGACTTTTGGTTTAATTTTTCATATATTGCATGGTTTAATTATAGAAATCTGAGCTCAGGTTGAGGTTGCGTGTATGATGCATAATATATAATCTGAATATGTTATGGCAGCATATGGCTTTTAGGAAATAAAAAGGAACATGCTGGTGTTTTTGCATGTTTTATAAAGCATTACATATCACAGTTTTGTACATTTTTGCATATATATATATATATATATATATCTTCCCGGCCTCTGTTGGTTTAGCTTTTATTTCAATACACTATGAAAGTTGCAGAGACTTTAAAACTTGTGGAAAAGGTAATCCATCACAATGAACATTTAAATTGCTTTTCCTCAAGTTTACCTTATCACAGTAGAAAGCGCTGACTGAACTGAAACTTCTTCCAGCGTGGTGCATTCATGTACTCGTAGGTGTTATTTTTAAAGTATATTTTTTTAATGCTGTCTTGTAAAGAACCACCGACTGACATGCAAGATTTCCAGTGCGCCTGTGCTCGTGTAAATAAATAAAAATTTCCTGTAACTTCAGTGAACATGTGGTTCGATCTTCAGGTAATAAATCTGTCTGGGACGGTTTCTCTGAGAAGTAAATGGATTGAAGAGAAAGTTCAAGTTCCCTTTTTTTTTTTTTTTAAATAAATAAATAAATCCAAGAGCATTAACCAGTAAAATGCATTATTTAAAACAGGCAGATTCTGAGGTAGTCTGGTTCCAGACCTCTGAATTGCCTACATTTCCAATCATTACAACGACTGAAGTAGTGCTGCTATTTTGCTCATTCGTGGCTGTTTCCCTGTTTAGAACATAATCTAATCAGAGCTTTCTACGATGCATTGAGAACGATGGAAATCATCTTTCAATGAGTCAGAAAATTAGTGCCACTCATGAAAAATAGCAACAGAAAAATAGTGACACGGATGAGACTGATAAACCTCTGTCAACATACAGATTTAGCGATTTATGAATCAGGGTATTTCTTTGATCATCGTGAAAACACTAAGTTCTTACATCAACCACTTCTCGCTTCTGTGCCAAGTGAAAATGACAGAAATTGCCGTGAACACAATGTCAGACTGAATAATAAAGTGAAACAAGTATTCACTCTGATTCCTCTGTCCTCAGGCTATCTCCGAGGAATAGATATGACAAGACTGCACTTAAAATCCCCCTCCAGTCAAAAACGTGTTTTTCTTCTTGTTACTTCAGTCGGATGTTTAAACTTCACTGTAAGAAACGACGTACGTGCAGATAGTGACGCTTAAAGGCTGTTACATATTGTTAGATTCTGTATAACTAATGAGGGAGAAGGAGTAGATGTCATTTTAAGAAATTATAACAAGTTCATTGAACTTTTTAGTGGAAAAAACATATCAGATAAAACTTATTATTCAAAGCAGAGGATTTTATATGTCTTAAAATATGTCTGTAAGTCTTTAAACACTTAAACACTTCAATCTACCAATTGAATTAAAGTACACAGGATTCAAAATGCCTGGACTTTCTGTTTATTTTTGGGACTCTTTGTGTTCTTTTGGTTTTGCTCTTTCATGTTATTTGAGTTGTTTCTTGGGAAGACTATTAGACTATTGGTTAGCTTGTTCCTTGGTTCATTTATTCAGAGACTGTTTGGTTTATACTGGGTTGTTGAGTGGTGTTTTCTGGGATTTGCTATGTTTCCCTTGTGTGTTCCTTCACTCCTCCTGTGTTCACGTTCTCCTCCTCTCACCTGCCCTGCGTTACCCTCGTTAGCTCTGCTCTGTGTTTTCCTCACACCTGTCCTGTATCAGCCTCGTCAGTCCCGTCCGTGTGTCTTGCCACCTGTTCCCTGTTGTCTATTAGTTCAGTTAGTCTGTGAGTCTTGGTTTGCAGTCACTTGTTGTTGGATCATCTGTTCTGTCATGTTTGCTGCCTGCTCAGTCGTTTCCTGTATTGAGTGCTTCTGTTTTTGTCTGTAAGTCTCAGCAGTAAAGTTTTCTTCAGCTCTTCTTCTCTGGTCTCTGTGTTTGGGTCCACCTGCTCCGCTATCCCGGACATACAGTTGTTATATACTTTGATACTTAATGGAAAAGAAAACATTTTTTCTGTCAGCCTGCCAATCATAACCCACTAACAGTTATCCTAGCTCATTTGTATTTGTAATTATTAATGAATCATTTTACCAGTTACAGTATACCTCAAACACACAGCCAGTGTTTAGGATTGAAATGTCTCTTTGTTGGCAATGTTACAGAACCAAGCGGCAACCTTCAGGGCTGAAAAATGAAGCCAATGCTGACGTGCCAAAAACTGCAGTTTCTCAAACGGCCACTCGAGGATCCAAAAGTGAGTCAATCCCCATAGACGCCCCTGTTAATGTCCAACTTTACAGCAGAAATAAACATGTTTACAGCCTGGTGTCTCCATAGCTAATTTCCCCTTTCATGTCAACTGTTTCATGACAAGGTTGCTAGCCGCTAGGTGGCTTGTTTCAGCAACCAGGCTTCATTCGGCCGCCTCAGCTCCACCTCTTTACCCATTTTGGATTAGCTGGGAGTTAGACGGAGTCAGGCACTGCCAAGATGGAGATGACCATAGTCATACGCTTTGAGCTTCAAAAACACTCCTCAGAAACCAATGAGTGACATCACGGTGGCCTTATTTTTTACAGTCTATGTACAGAACAGCTGATGTGATTAAACCATCCTGTGATCACAGGGTGATGTTTGTGCATAATCACATCTCTAGGTAACATCTATTTGACAACAATGATGAGTATATTTACAATACTGTCACACCATGCAATACCCTTATTAATGTTTGTGCAACAGAAACAATATTTGCAAGTGCTGATCAATTTAAAATGCATCAGACAAACACACACAAAGATTGGATTCTGTGGACACTGGGAAGGTTATCTTAGTGTTTTTATGCAGTATTGTGTTGGACAGAATGAAAGAGGAAGACATGTAGAAGTAGAGAGGAAGGCTGATACACAGAAGAAAGAGATAGGAGAGAGAAAAGGCATGCAGTTTGGTAGATTTTTTATTTTTTTTATTTTTTAAATGATTTGTTGCTGCATCAGATGGGAAGAAAGATAGATCGTAGCCAAGAGCTGAAAGACTGGAGGAGATGGAGAAGCTGAAAAACAGATGGGCCCCATGCTCACACACACACACACACACACACAAAATGTATGCGACCCTACCCACATATAGGAAATAATAATACTCTCTCACCGATTGTCCACTTGGACCAAAGAGATAGCTTCCTAACAAAGCTACAGTATAAAATAAAAAGAGCTGCCATATATAGTGGAGCCAGTAACCACACACACACACACACACACACACAACTCCTGCAAACACTCAAGTAGCTTTCTGCTCTCTCTGCAAGGATCTCATCTCTTTAAAGACATAGTTTAAGTCATCAATGCACAATCAATACTATTTCCATACACAAGGGCAAAGTATGCACATAATAAATCACACACACACACACACACACACACACACACACACACACACAAGGGAAAGGGAATGTTGTTGGTATTATTGGAAATCAATCCTGGCGTTCCAGTTAATCTAAAATATCAGCATTTCTAGTTAAGAAGCTCAAATATAGAAATTGAAAATCAGTCAGGATCTCATCCAAGAATAATTTTACCCATCAAAATTAAATCATGTTAAATACAGCAAATCAATACTGGACGTCTTTTTTTTTAACACGTCTTAATTTCCATCAAAATGTTTGGTCATGATTTCAAGCTCTTCAATATCCCATCTTGTAGTACATTCATTCCACTTCAATCATCCAATGAATCTCCGCTGAGCCCCGCAAGCCGTTTTTTTTTTTTTTTTAGCCTTTTACTAAAATGCAAAGTCATGATTTAAATAGGCTTAAAGGAAACGACGACTAAGCAAAATCTCCACAGTTTTACAGCCACATAAATATGAGGCACTTAAGGTAATCTATAGAGAGGGCTTCATTAGCGACCAAGCTTAGCCTCGCAGCTAACGACCTGCCGTTTCCTGTGCCTATAGGGGCAATTACATTCATACAGTATTCAAAAGTCTTGGCAACCTTATCACCTTGATCATGTCTGAGCTGCTTTTGAAAAAATCGCTGATCTTATATCTTGCCTTGTCAGACTAAGATCCAGTTTGTTAGGGAGAGTCATGCCCGGGGTACACAACGCAGATCTTACAACCGTCCGGGATCAGTAAAGTTGGCTTTGTACAACGTGTAACGTGCCAAAAAAAGATGGAGGCGAGCATCCCTATGGAAGCCCAGTATTAATGTGAAATGATGTTTTGACCTATCATGATGCCCCACAGTGATATCAAGCCGTACCATCATAGATCCCTCTGACAGGCGACACCATTCCCTCGCCTTGACCTAACATACAATACCTTTAAGCTGTCTTTGTTATCCCGCCTAAGCAAAAAACATACACACATATATATATATGTATATGTGTATATATACTCTGTGGATTGACCTTGTCCTCTATCTACACTGCACCATCTATTAAAATGCGCCATGGAGCAATAGGTCGGCACAAATTACCAGCAAAAAAATGATCATTTTATAACCAAACAAACTACTGTTAATGTTTCCCGCCTCAGTATTCTGTGTATCAGTTTGGCCTTGAGGAGACAGAAATAAATTCACACCACCTGTGAGTTCAATAAAGACATAATTTAAACTATTCATCATATGGAAAATACATAATGAGCACAGCTTGGCTTCAAGGAAATTAATGGAGGCTGCACCCTAAACATACACAAACATTGAGAATCATAATTAAAGGAATATTCTGCCAAAGACTTTGCAGGATCATCCGCCTCTCCAACATTGATCCATATGTTCCAAACACTCATAGTTTAATATCCATAGCTAATAACACTGTGTTCATGTCACGCTATTGCTCCATCAGTTCTTCCTAATGTTGTTATAGAATCTGTGTCATTGGACACATCTGTGCTGCCATTTATTGTGAATTCAACCTCCAAATAAGATCCGGCTGCTGCGATTCAAGACTCAAGAGTACAACATGAAGAAGCTGAGAAGGGTTAAACTTTATAAGAATTTCTTTGCCGTCTTCTGATTCCCTTCGGTAACACAATCACAGCTGTAAAATAATATAATATGAATATAAAAGCACTTGTAAGAACAAATGTTAGAAAAGCCAATTGTTGCAGTAAATGGCTTCTCCATTCATTATGATATTACTTTAATGAGCTAATGCATGCTAGAGACACATCACTTGAGAAATGAGCAACTTCTTTGTGCGCCGGTATCGTAGCAATGTGAGAAAATAATTGTAAAACTGGAGCAGAGTATGTTAATACGCAGACAGGCATGAGGGAGCCTGTTACTTAAAGTCTGTACAGTATGTGTGTAAAGGGTGTTATCCGTCTTTAATATGTTGTTGTTGTAACTTGTCTTTTCCTGTGCATTGAGCGTCCAAACCGGTTTAATCTGTGGTTTCGATTTAGCAACGACTGTTTAAAACATACTTGGCATTCTGTGCAGATCAACAGTGGATATGGGTGTTGTTTTTTTTTTGGTTGAATATTCCTTTAAACTTGTTTCAGAGTAACAAGCACAAATATTTTAGCTAACGCCTCCACACTTTTACATGTGTTCTATCTATAAGCTGCTAATTTTGAGAGAGAATCACTTTTGCTTTTACAGCACTTAAACTGGTGTCACACACGTGCACGTGAAGCTGCAGGACCTCACACACACACACACACTCCCTTGCTGGGTTTTAGATTAGCATGCAGCGTGAGTGTGACAGACATTTCACGTCAGCCCATTCTTCCTCTCTCTCTCTATCTCTGTCTCTTTTTCACTCCCTCTCTCTCTCTACCTTTTCTCTCCTCCCCCACTTCTCACCAGTCTCTATCTCTCTCAGCCTCCCTCCAAGTCTATTATTTCTCCATTAAAATCCAGGATGACCCGTGTAATTGCCTCCAATGACTGGGTCCTAATGAAAAAAACACATCGCATTAGTGGGGAGACGCCGTGTGTGTGTGTGAGAGCCTGTGTGTGTGTGTGTGTGTGTGTGTGTGTGTGTGTGTTTCTGCATGTCAAGCTGCCGGGCCTTGACCAAAGCAGATAATATTGTCTGTCAGACCTGCCTGTTACACCCTTTTAACCAGCATCTGGATGTGACTCCGTGTGTGTGTGTGTGCCAACCTGCTCGAGCCCTGACCAATGCAGATAAATATTCTCTCAGACCCTCGTTCCACCCTTTTAACTCGGCTGCGTATGTAATCCTGTTTATGTGTGACTCAAAATTGCGTTCATAGACATGCATATAAATATGAAGTCCTAACCGCTGCTCGTATGAGTCAGTTGATGACAGGAGAGAGGGCATTCAAGCATACTACATGTGGGTGTATACGTCTGTGTGAGAGAGAAGAGAGCAACGGGCGGAGAGATAGATTTTAAATGCAAAAAAAAAAAAGAGAGAGAAAAACAGACACTTGTTAAGCTGGCGGGTCCGACACAGTACAGATGCATTGAAATTCATGTATTGACTCGCTGGCTCAAGGATATACACACACAATCATTCATAACAAGAATCCTTTTCTTTTTTGATTACTTACAGGCCAGAGCTGAATATTGGGTGTAAAAGGATGAAAGAGGTTTTGGGGAGGGGGGCTGGGGGGGGGGGGGGGGGGCATCATGGAAGGATGCAAAGAAAAAGAGAGATGATGAGATGAGATGGACCGAATACATTCACTGTGTCTTATCGCAATCATCAAAATTTCAGTCTCGCATTAATGCTGCTGTAAAAGATTGAATTTCATTCTTTTACTAAATGAGCTCCACAAGCTTCAGGAAATTAGTCTCCTGCATGAGGATTGATTATATGCAGATGACAAGTAACACATAAAAATGATCTATTATGAACAGGCAGCGTCGTACGATGAAAACAGGAAGAAAGGAAAAGCACATTTTAAAGCTGTAACTGCAACAAAAACTCATTGTTTTTGTAGTCTGGCTCCATTTGAAGGAAACAGTTGTGCTCAGAAGCCGTGAAGAGTCGGTGTATACGTAGGTAGCATGCCAGCCAATGGGCTGGTTTCTCTAAATGGCAGTAAAGGCCGGATTAGTGGCCGCTCTGGGGTGGCATGGAGGCATTGCCGAGATGGCAGAAGTAAAGCTGGCCAGATACTGAATAGATTAAACTGGGTTTAAACCCTGAAGTGGTCACCGCCAACTAAATTTAGAATTGGGCAGAATTTCTACCAGATTGGCTGCAGTTAGACGGTCGCTTGGTACACGGTTGTGTTGTCTGATTGATTAGCAATCAAATGTTGAACTATCAAAGGGGTTTCTGACATAGTGCACATTTTGGTCAGTTTGAGCAGTTCAGAGATTCGGTTTCCTGTGTGACTCCTGTCAAAAGCTTGTCTAGTGCACAACTGTAGTCTTGACCGATACTGTGTTGTGTTATCAATAAATTAAACTAAACACACGTCTTTCCAGCCCTCTGCAGGTCCGTGCCCTTTTTTGCTTTCCCTTCAAAAAAATAAATTGCACAAAGTGAACATTGGTTAACATTTTGCCATCTTGTTGGATGAAATTTAACTGTAAATGTTAATGTATAAAACTGATTAGGTTGCCTGTGTGAGCACCGCACATAGTGGCGGTTGATTGACAGCATCAGCATAGAAAGGGTGATTAAAATGCTGCAGTAAATCTGATTCATGGGCCCTCTGAGTGCTATCAACATTCAGGTTAGCATGATCTAAACAACATGTAAAGTAGAAGATGGAGAGATTTTTGAGAAAAGATGAATAGACGATGGATAACTCATGAGAAACATGCCGTTCATGTTCTTGATGATTTCAGTTGGTTTGTTGCTATTTTTTTAATGGTTTAATGTTTGAACTTAGTTTCCAAAGATGGACACGACAGAAAATGTGTAAAAACAACAGCACATCGATTCAAGAGACAAGTGTTGGGACATGAACTGGCACAAGTGAGGAAGAGGAGGAGGAGGACAAAACTTCCTCGAGGGAAAAAACTCTGCATAATACCTGTAAATACAGACGAAGAAAGATCGGATTGAAAAGAGCTGCAGTCCAATTAAACTTTAATGACACAACTGCACAACCACCACTGCAGCAACAGTAGCAAGAGGATGTTGGGAGTGAGAGCCAGATCATCTGAACCGATGCCGAACATGTGAGCCCACCAAAAAAACAGGAAACATCTGGGATATTGGGGGGAAAAAGGAGCGAGGTACCCCCCCCCACACACACACACACACATACATAGTGCAGAGACGCCCACTCAAATTTGGTTAAAGTCCAAAATAAGTGAAATTGCGAAATGTCCCACCATTCTTTTTTAGACTTTAGGGTGCCAAGGAGTCTGGCAAACAGGATGAAACTTGTCACGCAACATGAACACATACAGCCTGTTTTCAGTTTAAAAAGGTATGTCACGTTCTGTAATGTAATAAAGAGATTCCCCATCCGATACCTGTGTCTCGACTAGCTGATTCCTCTTTTATCCGCCTCTTTCTGCTACGACAAGGACACATCAAGGCACAAAAAGGATATAAAACAATCCTCTTCCTGCGTCTTTTCCTCTCTCTCTCTCTCTCCTCAATCATTGCCTACATCGTGCCATATCTAATAAAGCAGAAAATGAAGTATAGAGGCAGGGTTAGAGAGTTAAAAAAAAAAAAAAGTGACAGAGCGGAAGATATTAGAGAAAGGTCATGCAAGAAATAAAGATATTAATCTTGGAAATGGGAAAAAAAAAAAAAAAATCTTGCTGACTTTAGTGAGTTATTTGTCTAGACCACTAGATCACAATCCAATATTTGAGTTAATCCTTTCCATTCCTCTTCCTCTTCCACTGCACTTTTAATTTATTCTGTATTTTTTCTTTTTTTTTTGGTCTATTGCATTTCACCCCTATCGACTTCACTTGCTCTCTTTCATTCCCTCCGGAGTTGAAGAAGGAAATTAACTCTCTCTCTCTTTGCATTTGCTTCAACCGTTACTTCTAGCATGTAGTTATCTTTCTGTATGGATGTACTGTAGATGTGCTTTATGGATCCCTCCTTTATAATCTATATTTACCTGTTTTTTCTGAGTCTCTCCTACCTTCATCCCTCTTTCTACATTCCTGGCAGTAGAGGGGAATAAACCAGAAGCAGCCCAGACCACAGGAAGTGCATGTACGCGTGTGTATCTGGGGGTTTTTTGGGGTACGAAGGTGGGCTGTAAAAGTCTGAAAAAACAACTTTAAATCACTCCCTTTCATCTCCTCCACCTGCTCTCCTTCCTCTTACTTCGCTGCACTTCAGTCCCTCATCCCATCCGTTAATCCCTTTATTATTTGTGTGTCACTTTCTCTTACAGTTGACACCTCTAAATCTGTCTGCCTCCTCCTTCTCATTCTCCAAGTTTTTTAATTTCTGGCACTCCACTTTTCCGCCATTAATCTCTTCACTGCTCCTAAATCTCCCCCCCCCCCCCCCCGGGGCCGTTCTCGCTCCGTTTGGTCCATTCACTCCTTTTTTTCCTCTCCGTCTTTCCTATGAAGTCCCTATATCTCTCTCTCTCTCTCTCTCCTCCTCCCCCCCTCCCTTCTAAAAATTGCCCTGTCATTTCTCCGCCGCATTGCCTGTCCTTTTTCTCTGCATCTTCCCGTTGTCACATTCTCCCCTTTCCTGAGCGAGCAAGAAAACATTGAGTTGGAGCAGTGATTCATCCTTTTTTTTTTTTTTTTTTTTTTTTTTTTGTCGAGTTTTGCAATCATAATAGTAAATAATACACATAAGGCTTATTTCAAGGAATGTATGACATGTGGTTTTTATGTGCTGAGTCATCCATTTCACATCTTATCATCAATGCACAGCCTCAGCAATAACCACATATCACATAGTTCCCATCTCCATTATTATATCTCTACTGTGGCTTGTCGTTCTTCCCAAGAAGGATCCGAACCATCACGTCCAAAACAACATTTTATCTAATACGTTAGCATGCCAAATCTTGTCTTACCCTATTTAATCTTCACACAAATATCTTGTCTATCCAAACTGCTTCTTGCTCTGAAGATATGATGATTGAGTCAAAACGTGCAAAACAGTTTTGGAGGTTTTGTAGGTGTAACGCGGTGGGTCGTCTGCCAATCGATAAAACACATGCTGGCACAGAAGAAGAAGGGTTGACACGCTGCACTCCGGAGCTAATTGTGTTAAAGTTAATAAGGACTTTGTGATGACTTGAAATAGTCGTAACTGTCTCTTTAGATTTTCTTTGACCCTTTCTGACTCTTTGTGCTTTTTGGGTGACGCCATCACACCAATAATAGTTGGATAATTTCAGAGGATATTCAACAGAATGCAGCATGAAAACAAAACAAGCGATAAACCAACGGGGCTTACATTAATAACATACAGTAATTAAAACAGGATTTTTGCACTGAAGAGATAATTAAATTGACAGATTTGGAAACAGTATTGAAATCTTACAGCTGGTATATAAAGACAAGGATCTGTTCAGTTCCTGATGTGGCTTAAAACAGAGCAGGTCACATGGAAATAAGGCTCCACACATGGTCTTAAAACATCAGAAAAGAAAAGGTTTTGACTCAAATTTATATAAAGTTTCAATGAGGATGACAGTATGTGTGTGAATATCACACAAATACCGTGTCCCAGTGTGTCTGTGCTCCAGTTCAGGGGCTGGATTTGCCAGAGGATGTGTTCCATTAAGGAGGGTCTTAAGTATCTGAAGGTCATCCAGTCTCACACACACTAAAACAAATGTTGTGTTCGGGTCTATTTCCAATTTTATCACCAGGATGTTGCCCCAAGACAACCAACAAAGCATAAATACCAACAAAAATGGATTCCAGGCTACTGGTAAGTACTGGACATCCATATATACAGTATATGTGTATAAATTAACCTGCAGCTAACATGTCTAGGAAGGCTCTTATATATCTATTTTCAACTTGACATGAATGTTTCTTTGGTCTAATTAAGGGAATATCTCTACTAGAGACCTGAAAGCAATTTATAATGTGGTCATGTGATCTTTACTCACATAACAAGTTGATGAGGGCGCCAGAAAGCTGACCGTCACAGAGTGAATTATAAGGCCAGAAAGGATTCATGGGTTGTACCTTCCAAATTCAGGCAAAATAAGACTGCATTCCTCAATTTCATTTGGAAAAACCCTTGAAATACGACAGGCTTTGAGATGGAAAGTTCAGTTTTGACCTTGAAAAACAGACATTGACAAAAAGATCTCACCACTCATCAGCCGGTTCTGCCTCTTGCGAGCTATTACATGAACGTTATTGAACTCTAAAGATGTATTTGTTTTAGATATGTGAGAAGATTATAGTTTTTGTACATTTACTCACTGTGACATAAAGCAGATAAATCCATCCATCAACGTTCATACAACTCTGTACGTGTATTTACAGTATATTAATTGTTATGTAATGCATTATTGTTGTTATGTAATGCATTATAGTCATGTTATGCAACGTCAGTAACTGCTTCTTTGCCAAGTGGACACTTTTAATCTGGTGGCATGAGGGCTCAGCGCCCAGTGAAGAAGATTACACACTAACACATGCGGAGGTTAACGGTAATCAAAATTAATGTGAAGCCGCAGAAAAGGGGAGGAAAAGACGGTCAGTATGACGGACGGGGAGCTAAAGACGAAAGAACACATGGAGAAGAAGGGAGACAAAGATGGAGCAAGTCACCAAAATAAAAGAGGAAGAGGTGTTTGATTATTGTTTCCTGGATAACATGAAGATCATACAAAAAAAGTCCATTCGTCTGGTCGTTGAAATGCTTTCATAACTGCATGTGTGTGTCTTCTCATGTGTGTGTAGTACAATATATGTGTTTCCTTTTTTAAAAATGTGTGTGTGGTTTCCATTAATCTCCTCGGCAGAGCTTCCTAGTGGCTTCACTCATGTTTGAAGAAGCTATTTGAGACTCAGTGACTGCAGATTACCGATAAGGAAAATTACACTGTCAGAATCTATCAGCAAGAAAATCATCCCAAACGTGCGTCCCCCCCCCCCTCCCCGTGTGTGCATGTGTACATTCATATAGTCGGAAACAGAGGGTTTCTTGCTAAGGCATATGTCTGCGTGCATGGATGTTTTTGTATGTGTGCATTTTTTTTATCCCTCCTCCGGGGAGACCCCACGCACCGTCTGTCTCCGGCTGATTCAGTATTCATTGCCACAGAGAGAAAGAGAGAGAGAGAGAGATGGAGGAGTGAGGGGGGGGAGAGGAGGAAATAAGAGAGGAAAAATGATGAGATGCAGGAAGGAGGAAAAAGCCAAAGAAACAGCGAGAGGGACGGAGGAAGAAGAGGAGAGAACATCATTTTCATTCACAACTCAACAGTCTAAACAGATGTCTCCGCTCTGATTACAACTGCCTCTAAAATGCAGCAATTTTACATCCTGATGTTAGATGTCACCTGCATTTCCAAAAATGACTTTCCACCATCACGTCTGCAGCCATTTTGTAAGAGCAGGTGCTTTCTATTTTGTTTTGTATCTCTCTCTTCCCCCCCCCCCCACTCCTCCTCCTCCTCTTCCCCAAATGGTGGATCTCGCTGTGAAAAAAGAAAAGCCGAGAGGGGCGTAGGTGGGAGACAGGGAGATGAGAGAAATAAATGGATGAGGTGAGGAATGAAAGAAAGAGAGACAGAGAAAATGGAGGCTAGAGGAAAGAGAGGGGAGGTGTTTTCCTTCCTGTTTGGTTTTCATTAGGGGGGGTTTTCAAATCTAATGAGAGTCTAAGAGGGAGACAAGAGGCAGACAGAAGGAAAACGGACCACTGAGATAAATATGGAGACATGCAGGAAGTTTGGGAGATACAGAAAATGTCCACAACAGAAGGAGGAGAAGGTGTGTGTGTGTGTGGTCAGAGAGACAGACAGATGCAACACATTGCTGTAGCTCCGTCTACATTTCTGACATCCTCAATTAAGTATCACAGCGTGCGCCTGTATGTGTGAGAGAGAGAGAGAGAAATGTCGAAGCAAACATGGAAGATGCGAAACATGAATAGTGAACAGACAGTGAAGAGAGATGGAGGTGGGAAAAATCAAGGCAACATGTTGCTTCCTACATGTCACTTTGTGTATGAATTAAAAGACCATGACATGCTTTATTTACTATTTAGCAGTGATGAAAGACAGGGAGCAGAGGAGGAGGGGGGCTGACGCATGGTGGAGGTCACGGGGTCAGACTCAAAGCAAAGATGTTGTGATTTACATGGAGGACACTGTCATAAAGAGATCTTGGCTAGACTCAGTAGAATGCAATTAGCATGAAGAATAAGGCAAGAAATGCACTGAAATGATAAAAAACACCAATGAATCCATATATTAAACACCTTTTTTTAAAAAAAAAAAAAAAAAGGAGAGAGGAGATACAAGACTTACATCTTCAGTAGAGACAAACAGGCTTGAGGCTGAGTGACAGTCACACAGTATTGAGAAACAGACTAAGGCATTGTTAGTTTTTTATCTTTTCATTGGATTTGTTGACAACATAGGAAAAAAATATAGAATAATACCAGCTTTATCCTTCAGATAATGCAGGCTACAGTCTGTGCAGATTACAATGACCATGACATAATGCTGTATTCAGTTTAGCTGTCTTGCATAGTAACAATGAAGTGAAATGTGTCTGAATGGCAATTGTGTTATTAAGTTAATTTCAAACTGGTCTCTATGTGTCGGAGCGAACGGAGACAGAAACAATCTCGTCAGCTACAGCGCGGCGCTGATAAGAGTATTCTTCTGGAAGCGTCTTCTGAGAGTCTGAGAGTACAATACAGCACAAAGAAAGAGAGGGAACAGCTAACAAAATCCATATAATCTATATTAAATGTTTACCTCGTACCCACAGACATTTATCTTAAATTCTAGCGGCGATCCCTGTGTCGATGGAGCAGCAAACACAAGTGAAACGTTATTTGAACAGGAGGTGTTTCATTCGGTAGTCTGGTTCCAGGTCTCTGAACAGTTGACTAATTAGAGCTTTAAAGGCAGGATTAAGATTGGGGACATCATTTTTCTATATAGCTACTTTGCCACATCCATGAAAAAGGAAATAACAACTCTTAAACCAACACACTGTATTTCTTTGATCAACGGGGGGAAAAAACTCTTACAAACCACAACCACAGCTATTTAGCTGAATGACTTCCTGAACCTGTATATTGATTTTTTTTTTGGGTAATAAAAGAAAGAGGAGATACACTGACAGCTTAAAAATACAGTTACCATCTTGAAACTGGGCCCAGAATGGATCCAGCAGTTTGTTGGAACCAAATCCTACCTCTCACTCATACCAGGCCGTAGCAACCTGAGCCAAAACCCCCTAAAAAAGTTTGACAAAATCAGACAAATGAGAAGAAATTGCACGTAATGGAAGGTTGAAAGAAGGAACACATAAATTACAGAAGTAATTCAACACAAAACTGATCCACAGTCCAGACTACCTTTTTTGATTTTACCCAGCAGGATGAGCAGAGTTTAGGGCTCTCTCTCTCTCTCTCTCTCTCTCCTATTTCTGTCACTTTGACTTTCACCTTTTCTCGTTTCTTCAGACTGAGATCAAAAGACGCTGCCCTCTCCTCCTTTGCCGTACCCTTCATTATTTTTCTCTCTCTACATTCTCAGCTAACAAAGAGGAAGAGATGGAGTCACAGGTGAGAGGAAGGGGGACACTCAGTTCAGTCTCTGTGGTACTTTGCGGCTTCAAACAGAAGGTCGCAACAAGAACGTAGCCGGGGTCGTGACTTAATTTCCCACTGGGCCATCCACAGACAGAAACGTGTGCAGTCTGACTATAGCGAGGTTAGACTAAATCAGCAGCATGTTCTCATTCCTAGGGCGTCAAATACCGACGCTTTGTCATGCACCTCGGCGTCTGATACCGACGCACAAATCACCCTTTAGCATCTGTATGAGATGCTTCCAACTGACTTCAATATCACCCCATCCATGTCATCATTAGACGCCATGAGACCGATGAAGTCTATATAAGGTGGCATTTTCCCTATTAGGAGGAGGCAAGGTGGGTGGATGGCTAGACAGTTAGGTGGCAAAAATTGGACTTTGCTGCAGTAGACCACTGTTTGCCTCCCACTTCCAACTGTGAGTGTCATGTTTCCAACCGCGACTCGGGATAATTGTGTCTCAAATCACATACTTCTGTTAGTACACTTTCATGTAGTACACTGTGTTCACTATATATTACTGGCGTAGTGCGCAGATTTTGACAGGGTAAGTTAGTGTTGTCTCAAATCAAACACAGCCGTTGTGCACTTACCGGAAATGACGATCGCAAATTAGCATTAGCTAGTGTTAGCATTAGCTAGCATTAGCTAGCGTTAGCATTAGCTAGCGTTATCGTTCACACCAAATCATTACAGACTGCTAAATTAACCCAAAAAACATACTGATGGCTTATATCCGACAACAGTATAGTGGTGCTTGGTGCTAAAAAACGCATGTATAACTTACATTTGTATAATGTGGCGATGTTCACCGTAGTTACAACGTACACAGCCGCCATTTCCAGTTTGAAAAGTGGTCCCCCCCCCCTTCCGCTACGTAGCCAAGATGGTGACCATTGAGGGCGAGAAGTGTCCATAGTTCGACATTCAACTTTTTGACTGTTTTGAGTGCATCATCCAGGTACTCACAGTGCACTGCATTTCCAATACTTCTCAGTGTTAAGTGTACGTACAGAAGTATGCGATTTGAGACACAGCATTGGTGTTTACTGTTGCCATGATGATGTTTCAAGTGGTCATTTTAACCCAAACCATGATCTTTTCCTAAACCTAACCAAGTGTTTTTTGTGCCTAAACCTAATCAGACCACACCAGCTGCTCTGAGCATGTAATACTGCCATGAGTAGGTCTACATTGGGTTTAGTTGAATTATATATATACTTATATACTATATATATACGCCAAAGGGTGCCTTGTGCATCTGCATGAGACACCAGAGGGGCGTGACAAAGCGTCAGTATTTGACGACCTGGGATGAGAACGGGTTGAAATCAGCCACCAACAGTCAAACTGAAACGTCTAATTTGTAGCACTGAGTTGACAACAGAAGAAAGAAATTCAGACTGTTGTTTCTCCGAGCTTCGTAAAAGCTGCACTGTCATCACGAGTTTCCAAATTATAAACATACAAATTTGAAAAGCAATGAAACGCAGTGAGATAATATATACAATATGAAATGGATGAATAATGAAGCCAATGTGGAAGAACTGCAAGATGTGGTTCTTAATTGGCTCTTAAAAAGAAATAATGAAGCTGATTAGAAACACTCCAACTGCTCTACAAAGCTGCAAATCATTATTTGAATGAAAAGCAGCATATACATGAATTAATTAGATGAATTACCATCAGAACCGCAATTATTTATAATCAAGTTTTCAAGCTCCGGTTGCATTGCTCAATGCCTTTTGACTGCAGGAAAAACAAAAAAGTGAACATAAGCATATGTTTTAATTAAGGATATGCATCAGGAACTGTCTTGTATCTGCATGATATACATTTTCTACTTTACACACATTTATAATCCTATTAAAAAGTGAAATTCATTAAATTGTCACCATGTCAGGAAAAAGAGCTGGTCTGTATGAGTTATCCTACCACATCTTAGCGCAAAAGTGCTTATAACTGTTCTGAAAAGGGCCACACTCGAAGGCAGGGTGAAAAGCCTGCTGTCGCACAGAGGCGTGAGTTCAACTGGGGATAACGGCGTACACTTTCAGACAGTTTGTCCTTTAAGGCATTCCTGGTATTGTGCACACACATACACATGAAAAATGACAGAGGTAATAGTGTGAAAAATGAAAAATCCTGGCTTCTTTCCCAACCTCCGCACATCTGGCCAATCTCAATGTAAAGTCCTTTTTGGAAAGTAACAGGAAATGTCAGACACATTATGATGTCAGAAAGGAATAAGAGGAGGGATTTTCAGATGCTGTTCGACCATCCGACAAGCACTTCAGTTAAAGCACACCGACGCCTTTAAAGTCATATTTTAAAAGACGCAGGAACACGGAACAAGAGCTGACATGATGTCTGATTTTGGGGTTGTACTTCTAATGAAGTCTAACAGGCGGCGAAGCTGTGTGTAATGTAGTGCGTCCCCCCCCCTCTGTGAAACATTGTCCACAGTCTGTTTAAAAGGTGACTTCGATGTCCATTTACACAACCAATAACTCATTCAGATATGTTAAATGGAGCGTGGGTTGGACCGGTGCAAGAGTATTTCCACAACCTGGATCAGCCTTTTCTGAATAATGAATGTGTGTATGTGTGTGTGTGTGTGTGTGTGTGTGTGTGTGTGTGTGTGTGTGTGTGTGTGTGTGTGTCTTGGGCACAAATGCACATTTGCATTTGCGTTTTTTTTTAATGTGTGTTTTGATGTGTGTGTTTATGTGTACGTGCATGCCTGTAGGCAGTGAGTGTGTAGGCGAGAGATGTGTGTGAACTCGTTACAAAAGGCCAAGTTTGGATTGCCCCGAGCTAAAATGACTAAGTGAGTGAGTCCCCAACCTGTTTTCTCTTCTCTTCTCTCTCTCTCTCTTACTTATCTCTACCTCGCTTCCTCTCTCTCTCTGTACAAGTAACATGACAACACACCTGAGAACTGCCAGACATAACAAGATTAAATGGATGAGGTTTGTTTCAGGTTCAGGCACAGAATGAACAACCTTTGGTCTCTCCAAAGAGTATTCGATGGATATTTGTGTGTGTGTGTGGTGTATTACAAGAAGAAACATCAAAATGATTTCTGATAAATGTAAAAATACTGAGAGTGTCATCCACCAATATGTCAGTCCTCCATGCAGAATACATTATGTCAGTTTGCTTTTCATGGACACAAAATCAGCCTGGCTGCCACTTTAGCAACGCCTTTCCCTCTCTAACAGCTTCTTCCTACTCATCAGTAGCTTTTATCAGTCCTCTTATCATACCAAGCTATACATTTTCCCGCCCACATGCTTTCATTCCCTTTGCAAACCTCCAAAACTGTCTATTTAATTGCAAAAATGAATCCTATTCAGACTAGAGATCAGTCATTTGGATGGCATGTTGAATTCTCCATTGAGTTTGGGAAAGTAAGGCTTTCAATGTCTTGAGAGTGACATCATCCTACTGGAAACCACTGCGAACACCAAAATATAACAACATGCACCGAGCACATCGTGTTCCTCCTATTAGAATTTTAGCTAGCGACTCTCAGCAGGTTTTGCTTTCAGGAGACGTACCCGCGGTGCCTCTAGCTGTTACATTAAGACCAGCAACGTGAAGCATGTGCAGTTTTATTAAAAAAGTTTTCTTTAACTCTGGAGGCCCACAGACATGCTCTGCTGTCAGAGTTGGAGGAGTCAACAGGCAACCCAATTATGAGGCTAATTTTGAAGATTTTCATATAAGTTTATGTATCCCTGCAGGGAAATATGCTTCCTTTCTTAATATCTGCAGCTACACAGCAGCAAGCCTGTTGTGAGTTGATCTTGCTTATGGACACTTTATCAAGGCAAATTCTTAACAGCATTTGAACTTGAACCAGAATCTTCAAGTTGAGAAGCGGCTACTCCCTCATTATCCCGTCTATCTGCACCGAATCCTCCTTCTAACTTTTCCTTTTAACTGTTTTTTTTCTTTCTTTCAATCTCCCCATTCCTTCCAGCTCTTATCCTCCACTCTCCTCTTTATTTCCTCCCTCCTGCCGCCCCTTTTTCTTTAATACATCCTCTCATATACTCTGACAATATCATAGCAAGAGCCACCGGAGACACACAACTGTCTGTAACCGACCGCAGGTCTCCACTCTGCCTCCCCGGGGCCATTGTTACGCCTATTAGCCACGAGCTAATTACCCTGTCGCCCTCCCCGTGGGATTGGCTAGCCCAACACTAAGCTAATTAGCATCCACCTGATTGAACGGCCAGGGTTGGCTGTGCAAGTGGAACTAAGGATGGCAGACATGGAGGTAAAATTAGAAAAACTGGGAAGGTAATGCAACGGCGGCCGCTGAGGCGAAGCACTCACCTTCATCAGAGGGAATGCTACATTAGCATTTGAGCTAATTGGGAAAAGAAACATTTTTGCAGAATGGCAAGTTGTTCCCTAAATGTGACATCAAGCAATAGTTTACAGATGAGTTGGCGAATTTTATGGCAGGCTGCATTAACAACCCATGCAGTGGGTTCAGGCATCAAATTGGAAGCATAATTTGAAGTTTACGCTACATAGGATGATGTGTTGTTGTTGGTTTTTTTTCTTCATTAACCTCAACAGAACGTTAGCTTTGTATAGCTTGTCATCTGTGTAGCACTAACTGGGATCTTACACAGGTCATTATGCTGCTAGAAGCTCCATGGTGTCACCGCAATGCAGAAGTGCTGCGGTAGATAATAAGCGTCACCACCACATAGCTTCAGTTTTCTGCATTGCCACAGAGGAACGGGCCTGTCACTGTGACCACCCACTTGTATAAATAGATTGCATGTGGAGAGGAACAGAACGGTGACCTATAGACAAAGTAAAAGTCACTTGACTCACTGGGGAAGTCATGTGAAGCTGCTGATGCTCTGTATTCAGTCAACATGACAATCTGTAGGGGGCTTATTACTGTGTGTGCCTTTGGGATTTTATATGTGTATGAGCAGTTCTTTATGTAAAACGACGCTGTTGTGGACCAAATGTTATCAGATCATTGCAAGTGTGTGTCTGCAGATGCATGTAAATACAGTATGTGTGCAACTAATTACCACAGTCTCTAATTTTTTTTGCGCCTGAAAGCATAACATACATGTGGCAGATGTGTGTGTGTGTGTGTGTGTGTGTGTGTGGAGACGTCTCTGCATGTCTCAGCCTCCACATTGCAGGCGCTGTGTGGTACACATCGAAATACACACAGCATGCACAATGAGGAGGCCTCAACACACTGTTTCATTGGCGGCATTGCAGGCTAATCTGTGACTTGATGGAACAATAAATTAAACTGACCTGCTGGTCAGTGAAGCCAGCAAAAAAAAAAAGAAAAAAAGAGCAGCTTCAGTGAAAGGAAGCAGAGAGGCCACAATGCAGTGTAACACAGGAATTGTTTCACTGATTGCTTGTTGTACTGATATCAATTTGATATCATTCCTCATATCTTATCTCTGTCAAAGGAGAACTTCCTCTGTTTGGAGCTGAAAAAGTGACTTTTCTGTCATTGTGTTTTATGCCTTTTTATTAGAAAGCTGAACGTAAAAGTTGTCAGCTGGTGCGAACTGGAGACACTGCAGCTCAAAGTTGGTGCAGTAATGCACAGGCCACCAGGTGCCTCACACAACAGATTTCTGCATGTATTATCTAACTATCTAATGCTTACCAAAACATATCTGATGCATACCATCAAATACAAACTAAAAACTACGTGCTATACAGTAGAAACTCACCGGTGCACAATAGAGGGTATTTGGTGCATACTAGGAACTACCTACAGCAAAATAGAGTAATGCATACAAAAGCTATCTGGTGTGAATTCAAAACTGCTGCATATGGTGTGAAACAAATTATCTGGTCCCATCAAAAATGTTTCTGGTTTCCACTGAAAACTGTCTACTGTGCAGCAGAAACAAACAAATCTATGTGAACAACAGAAAAGAAACTTGGCCGCATACCAAAAGTATCTAGTGTTCATTAGAAACTATCTGGTTCTTAGTAGTAATTGTCAAATGCACACTAGAAGCTATGTGTTGCATACCAAAACTATTTGTAGCATTCCAGAAACATTATGAATCGTGCCATAACGGTGATGGGCACTAGAAAGAGAGATGGTCTTGTGGAAACATTGCAAACAGCCAGTAAAGTACAAGACTTTAAGAACGGCTATCTACTTAAATAATGGCAACGCCAATAACTTACTGACACAGAAAGAATCATGGGTCAAAAATACCCGAGTAAAAGTTGAGATTGACTTTTCACTAAGAGTAAGAACCATCTATAAATTCTCCCTACATGCTGTAAGTTTTAACTCCACTGTAGCTTTTTCTCCTCACTGATTCTGTCTTTTGTATTTTCTACGCTTCGTGAACTTTCAATTAATTCATTTCAGTACACTAATCAGTACTCTTTCCACCACCACTCCATCTTTTCTGATAAAAAAAAAACAGCATAAAAAATGGGACAAGAGTTACACTGTACTTATTTTTTTAATAAGTCCTGTGACAATTGCTTATCATATGCTGTACCCTTTAATGAGCTGTATGTCCCAGGGTGCGAGACGATGCTCATTTGGGCCTCACTTAAGAAAAAAAAGTGAGCATGACCCTCTCAGATATATTCGGCTCTGAGGAACTGCATTGCCTACAAATAGCCTCTCAATATACAGATGAAGAAGTTGCAGAAATATCATTTCTTCCAGTGCAGCAGAGGTCCCACTTGCACTTACACTGCATTTACCTGATTCTACTCTATACATCATCCGTAATATCTCCTCTCTATCTTTAATTTATCCTGAATGGAGAAAAAAATGCAGCAGAAATTCAGAAAAACACTGAATTAAACATAAGAATAACCAAAATGAGGTCCCAAGGTTTCCATATGACAGTCATACTGTATTTAAAATAATACGGGTGAAGCAGTAATGCACATTTATCCATTAAGTATATAAATGGACACCCTCCGCATGTCCCTGTTCCCCACTAACAACTAGTACACTGTGACAAGTGGAGAGATAAATTTTCTTCCATGTCCAGAGCTGAAGAAGAACACTCAGACTAATTGGAGGGAGAAGAAAGTGGAGCGATCACTTTACGGTGACAGTCAAGGACAGGGCATCCTTGTTAAAGCTAAACTTTTTAACAGTTCTTCTCCTTTTTCCTACCTGGGGGGGGAATAAGTAATGGCCAAGATCCAGATAATTTAACCTAAAGACAATATAGAAGAATATGGTACTAGAAAGCACAGTTTGACCGAGGAAAATGGTACGCTGTGCAGGGATGAATAATGAAATGTTATTGTTTGACTTTGTTTGGACTGGAGAAGACACAGCAGGGTTTTTTTTTGGGGGGGGGGGGGCATATATTGAAGCTGTTAAACTGCATTTAAAATGACTTTTCCATCAGGCATTTCCATATTTTGTAGCAAACTTTTCAGGTCTGTGCTGTGCTTTGCCAAAAGAGGCATAAGTTAGGTGCATAAACTTTTTTTATATTTGCATTTTTAGACATTCACCCAAAGCCAAGGGTGTAATTTACACTGGAGACAGGAGGGAAATATCCTCTTCACTTTTAAAAATGGTGTTTTTCCCTCATTTTTTTTTTAGCACAGCAGTTGGTAAAAATGCTGAATTGTTCATCTGGGTTGCCTTCAATTATTACTGTGAGTTCACAGCTATGTTAAATGTCATCCTTTTGCCATTTTCTCTTATTTTTATACTGTTATGATGTCGGATGTCTGTGTTAAACATAGTCAAAAGTCCAAACCTTGAGGTGAATGTATGTTAAATGCTCTCTGCAAGTCAAAAGCACAGGTAAATCTGACTATTACTGTGTGTTTACATAGCCTCCAGTAGTGCTGGAAGTCTGCAGAGGGGCAGCTGGCCAGTCAGAACTGAGTGGGCTCATTGGACGCTGGCCTTGAGGCTTCATGCAAAGATATTCCAGTAGAGCCACAGAATATAAATATAGACCTGGAAATGTGCATGATATATCCACTCTAAGCTTTAGATTGGCAGCAAGTCCTTCTCTGCTGTTTTCCACTGGGTTTCACCTCTCAGGCTGCAGACTGACTTTGATTGGTGGAGGTCTTTGTCCCCTTATGCAGCCTGAGAAACAACCTTTATTGTTCTACCATTGCACAATAACTTATTTCACAATGATGTGTCATGTGCTACATGTACATACATGTATATAAATACAGCTTTTCCGCATTGCCCATAGTAATAAACAAACAGGAACAAGTTCAATGTTTTACTTTGTATGATATAAAGGAGCTGCATAACCTGCTTTGTTTGTATTAGATACAAACATCGATATAAAGTGCTTTATCAGCACATATTCGTATTGACACATCTATATTTTGTCAGCCTATAAGAGGGATCGTAAGCGATGCAGCATTGAACATGTTGTTCCCTACAGATGATGCATTCCCCCTCTGGGATGATCTATAAACACCTGGCAGTCCTTGCACTTTATTGGTTGAGAGACTGAACAGCAGCAGATACTCAGAGGACCCTTTTGAAATGAATTTGGCTGACTGGATATTAATATTTTGATATGGATTATATTACTTAACTGCAAAGATGATACTGAGTCTATATTTACTCCAGGGTCTCTCTGTCTTCTCATTCATGGAGTCACATATTTCTGTCTCAGTTCTTAGTGTGTGATGGGATATTTTGGGCAAAATGAATTATCGTTTGTAGATAAACGATCGTCTCGCAAAAAATCATTTTATTCAAACAAAGGAATAACCTAATTAGCTCATTCTCCGAGTGACTGAAATTGTGTCACATTATGACACTCAGGCTGAGTAAATATGCAGACAGAATGACTAAAACTGAAGGTTATTGAGTGCTTATGTGGATAAAAGCAAACAGGCAAAATTATTTATCGAGCGCAGA
Source organism: Thunnus albacares (assembly GCF_914725855.1). NCBI lineage: Eukaryota > Metazoa > Chordata > Actinopteri > Scombriformes > Scombridae > Thunnus > Thunnus albacares. The sequence continues at coordinate 8,037,116 of NC_058127.1, read as the reverse complement.
AGAAATTTTTGTTCACTCGAATTAAATTATTCTCTGCATCATAATAATTTCTCCATAAAATATGTGGCTGCGAACGTCCCGTCACATGCTCACAACTGAGACGCATTTATAACGCCGCACTCATCTTATTCTTCCTACTCTCAATGTGTGAGCATCAGTTTCTGACACTTTCTCTCATTCATAAACTCACTCATCTCGCAGACCGCCCAGCTTCTCCTTCCACCCGATGACTCAAGACTCTCAGACGCTTTTTCCTGCAAAGGTTCTGCTCCAGACGTGGATCGTGTAGGCGTTTTTGAGTCAGCATCCAAACAGCTGCATCCTATACATAGTGTTAAGCAGTCTTTTCTATCTGCAGACATATATGTGTAAATCTCCTTTGGGCTAATCGGTGAAATTCTGCAAAATGCTGCAGGTTTGACTCAAATAACTTCAGTGATGTTTCAATGAATAAACAAATAAAAGCTTACACATTCCCTTGGAGCATTACTATTTTATAAAAGCCACATAAGAGTTTTATCAAAAAGATAAGATGCTGTGTGCGCATCGTTTCCATAACGACCAACTGCAACTGCCAACAAACAGTACTTCAGATTTACTCTCAAACACTCACACACAACAAACAACAGTGCTGCCGCTGAGTTTTACTTTATATGATCAGAATAACAAGTGCAGCCTCAAATAGGCATATGCAAAAGAAAAGCAAACTGTCATTTCCTTATTATGACTACACATCTTTCACCTCTGCTGTTTTATACCCATGATTCATTAGAAAGCAGCGCTAATACTGAGCTGGTGACATACAGTAAACTGACTGTTCTGTAGCGCTCTGAGCATATGTTGTACACGCTGCTTCATCAGTGAATCTTTGACTACAGGTTTGGTATCATTTTGCTAACCTTTAGCGGAGGTGGATGATGAATCCAGCAGCGCTGAGGGGAGCAGCACTGTGGGTGTTTCTGTCACCGCTAGACTTTAATTATGCAGCAGCGGCTCCTGCAGCAAGCAGCATGAAGAAGTGTCCCTCTGACATTCGCGCTGCATATAAAATACTGTGTCAATCCTAATATGTACTGATGCATTATTCCTTTAAAAAAACCCTGCTTGTATAAACTATAATAAAATAAAAACAAAAGTCCTTCACCCTAAAGGACCAGAGCTGGCATGATTCCCTGCATTAATTTTGATTATTCTGTCAAAGAGCCTCAAATTGACCTCATCTAATCCTTTTTATAAAACGTAACAGCAGATTTACATTTTGTCCCGCAGCAGCTTCTCTGCTCAAATTTAGAAAAAACACAGCTTTACATTTATAAAGCTTTTGGGCAGCCTCTACTCACTTCCAATTTCCTTAATTAGTTTCAGCGAATGTAAAAACACAGATGCATATCATTTGTTTTGTACTGCGAATGTGAAAAGAGGCTTTTCACATGTGTTTATATGTAGCGGGATTATAGAGCGTAAAAGGGACCTTCTTAAAGGTACCGGTACAATCGGGCCTCCAGGACAACATCATCGGATGAAAACAAACAAGGAGTTTTGAATATATGAATGCATAAGTAAACAAGTTCTGTCGTGTGTGTGAGGAAGCGGCTTATCCAAACAGAACGAAAGTCATGTGTGAAAGAAACAGACGGTGTGACAGTATGCGCACATGTTGGTGAGTGTGTGTGTCTGTATACCAGACAATTCTCCCGCCTGACCCACAGGTTCAAAAGGCTAATAGCAACACGCTAGTAAGCAATGAGTGAGTCATGTTCCACCGCTGGGCTTGTGTGGCATCCCTACAGTAATTTGTAATTATATTAAAAAGATGTGCTTTCCGAATCGCGCTGGGAATAACTGAGTCCATGTTTGTGTGTTTTGCAGTTGTTTTCTTAAACGAGCGTCTTTCAGATGTGACGTTCAGTCATGAAGCAGGTGAAGCAGAACAAGCCATCGATCTAAAATTTACAGGAAAAGTAAGTATTTTTAACAACCAGCCTTATTTTTATGGTTTTAGCCATCAGTTGAATGGTTATGATAACATTTAACCCTTGAGATGCAGCGACGCTGTTACAACACAGTCCAATCGGACAAAACATACGAGATATTCAGAGTAGCAAGATTATTAACCACTTATTTTAAGGTGAAACCCAAAATGACTGCATCTGACTTTGGTTATCTCATTGAGAAGCTGTGTGCTGTGGAACAACATTAAGTACAGTAGATCTGTGAATAATTATGACATTAACCTTTGTTTTCTCCTCCAAATAAGTGAAAACAGGAGGCTGGCAATGTTCTATATTTTTCTTATTGTCAACTAATCCCCAGAGAAGACCAAAGCCAACAATTTATTAGTCTGCCTCTAAGTACTGTGACACCTGGCCCCAAGCCAATTTGTTCCTACTGAAGATTTAAAGGTGCAGTGTGTAGGATTTAGTGGCATCTAGTGGTGAGGTTGCAGATTGCAAGCAACTGAATACCCGTCCCGTCCCCCCTCCTCTTCCAAGCGTCTACGGTGGCTGCAAAACTCTTGAAAAAATGCAAAAGACCCTCTCTAGAGCCAGTGTTTGGTTTGTCCGTTCTGGGCTACTGTAGAAACATGGCGGTGCAACATGGCGGGCTCCGTAGAAGGGGACCTGCTCCTATGTAGATATAAAGGGCTCATTCTAAGGTAACAAACACACACTGATTCTTATTTTCAGGTGATTATACACTCATTAAAACATACTTATGAATATAATATTCAATTTCTGCAAAGTCCGTTCCACTAGATGCCTCTAAATCTTACACATTGGACCTTTAAATCTTTTTAAAACAGATCAGTAAACAGTGCATCTGTTGGGAACTATTTTCAGCCACAGATTGGATGCATATTTAAGTCAGCAGGGCAGCACTGCATATATGGGATCGAGTCAAAATAAACTACAGTGGTTGTGTTAATGGTACAGCACAACAATTTGGCTCATTGATGTGATTTTTAATAGTTTTATGGCAAAAATGAATGAGATATATCAGGTTTTGGATACAGAGACTATACTTGTTAGTAGGATCAATTTATTGTAGATTGCTGGTTTTGTTTTTTCATGAGATTTATTGACAGTAAGAAATATAAAGAATATCACCAGACTTCACCACCCAAGTGATCAGATCTCCGTCAGTGTTCCTTGTCCTGTTGGATGCTATCATCAGTAAAAGTCAGTATAGTATGGGCTCTGTATACTATTCATTCATATTATATATGGTTCAATGAAGTGTCACACACCCAGAACATCACCCAGCAGGAAATGCTTCTCGAAGGGGTTAAGGTTAAGGCTGTGTCATGACAACAATCCAGTTTCTCTCATGGACTCACACACACCACACACCCCCAGGGAAGCAAACACACTCTTGTTGACTTTTTCCACACATACTGCACAAAGAAATGCAGCCATACACACACTCCATCATCACTTCTGGGGCTTTAAACGTTTGCTAGTTAAAGCCACACAAATTGCAGTTAACTCTGGGATTTCATGCAAAAGATCAAAGATGTTCTGTATATTAACCATAAAATAAAGGCTTTATTTTAGCACTCTCATTATAGCAGAATGGCTCAATCTAGAGCCACATCTAGTAAAAAAAAGGAGCTCCTTCTTCAGAAGTTTGAGATGGTTGGCGATGTGAGGAAGGACAGTCACACCTTCACTCTTTGAGTCACCTCCTCAGATGTGTCTAAATCAGTCATCCAGAGACCTCTGAGGAACCTTCAGGTATATTTACTGCACCTCTGATTCTGCTGCTCCAGACAGCCCAGTCCTCCTCTGATTTGTGTCAGAGAGTCTGGAAGTTTCCGCCTTTTCCTTGACACCTTATCTCTGCAATCTGCGGAAGTCAGTTTTAGTTATACGGTGTCACAATTCGGTGCAAAACCCGAAGAGGCACACCGAAAGGGTGCGAGAAGTTGCGTGCCTTATGGGCTTTTCTGACAACCAAATTTAACACTTTGGCTGGTAAGATGTGTGTGTGTAGGTGTGTGTTTTTTGTTTGTGTGAGTAGGTGGGAGGTTGTGAGGTGAATTGTTTTCAATATAGTAGAGAAGACCTGGTTGTGAGTGTGCGTGTGGGAGCCCGCAGAAACTCTTCTGTGTTTTGCAATCAAAGATCAAACACTTGAAATCTCTTTGCTGCACTTCTGGTCGGGAATATTTTGTGGGTTTGTATGTATGTGTACATTCAAGAATCACGGACTGATCTTGTTATCCATGAAGAATATTAAACATATCTCTCAGATATTTGTGGCAGCTTAGGAGTTTCATTTAAAACATTGCTGTATTAACTATTTTCTTTAAAGTTGTAAGAAGGTTTTACTTGTTTTATTCCATTTACTACAAATTATGTAATTTACATCACTACCAACCACTTTCCACACTAGTGCAACTCGCATTTTATATAAATTTATGTTAATCACGACTCTAATTAGACTGCATTAGACTCATTTTGCATAAGACATATAATTTGATTCATAGAGCAGAGCCAAAACAAACCTAATGTTCTGTACCAAATGGTTAAAGATCCCCTTTACATCATGTTTTAAGATGTATATAAAACACTCTACTTTAACTTGTTAAAATCCTTAAAATTACATCTACTTCTTCCTCGTTAAAAATGACAGATTTTATGAATATGTAAATATTGTTCATTTAAAAAGTTGAACTGCTGCTCCTACTTCACTGTGAAGTCCAGTCTCAGTGTTTGTGAACTGGAGGCTTCGAGTTTCCACATCACACTCGTTTGAGTTGCAGACTGGACCACGATTGGCAACCAAACTATTTATGATGTCACAAATCACACTCACAGACCCTTAAAATCAGATTTTCAATGAGCTCAGAGAAACTTTCCACTTTCAGCAGATGAATGTGAAAACAGCCTTCTGGTGTCAAACTCTGTATAGAAATCATTCTGTACAGTGAAGCTCAAACATCCAACTGAAGGAAAAAGATGGAAAGGAGTGGGATTTTAAGAATGAATGAATGATTCCCCATTGAATGAAAGAGTGCTCCAGCGATTCAGTATTTCACTTTCATAAGGAAAAGATACACCTGCTTCCTATAAATCCTGACTTTTAGCTTGGGTCAGCTATCAAATTGCTTGATCCTACACTTCCCATAATGCTATTCAACAGCTTAGACCTTACTCGCCTGTTAAATAATGACGCTTTTCAAACTCAAACTCAGCTTGTTACACAGGTTTTCCGTTGAAGTCGACGAGCCCGAGCAGATATAACCCTGACGACAATACCGGGGTCATTTTCTCAGACTTGAAAAAAAGTTCCATTCAGAGTCAGTGACGGCGTTATACGACTCTTTTCACAGGCTAAATAGTAACTCTGATGACTGGTACATTGAATGTGCCCTTTAAAATATGCCAAGTGTCCCTTTCAAGCATGTAGTTTGTATATGATATAAGTATTTGGCAGAACGTTTTCAGGTAATGAGTTATAACCTTCCCTCTCCCTCGTTCTACTTATGATGATTGGGATGACTCTTGTGCCAATTCATAAACCTGAGTATCACTTCTACTGCAGCTGTGAAAGGAGTCAAACCCCTGTAGATTTTTTTGTGTATTTGTGTGTGTGTGTGTGTGATCCTGAGAGTTTATTACAACAAAACATGGCATCCCTTCATCCTGCAGATACCATGTTCTGCACACAGCTGCCCTCATGTGATATATGATGTGTACACACTCGCACACACACTCTTTCTGCACACATACGTTCATTTTGACAGATGGCAGCTGGTATATAACTTTCTGTTCTCCCTGTGATCCTGAAACTACACCGAGTCAATCATCACATGCAGCCAAATATTGATATCAATCTCTATCAAAGCAATATCAATCCCATTTACTGGGAATTTACAGCCAAGACCAGTCGTTTGCCAAAGTGAGCTAGTTAGTGCTCATTGGTTTCTGCACAAAGATACAGACATTGATCTCATTCCAACAGAATCCATCAATAAACTTGTTAGGATGCACACACACACACATGTTCAGAAACATTTGCAGTTTGCATTGCGTCATGATGCCAGAAACAATTAGCATTCAGTGAAAAACAATCAATAACGTCTTGAAGTGAATGTTCACTGATCATTCACATTTAACAAGCACATTCAATTGCTAGAATATTTTCCGTGACATACATTTTATTTTTCCTTTTCCTCGCTAAATCTTATTGGTTTTACACTGCGTCTGCTGATCTGACCCTGATTAGCTTGGAAAACAAAGCAAAACACATCTACGGTCTTGTTTTTCTGGCAGCGAAATGGAAAAAAAAAAGCTAAAATTGCTATATAATTGTAATTTCAATCATGCTATGCACAAAAATACAAAGGAATTAAACTTTTTAGGCAGTTGAGAACACCCACTTTGTCATTATCAGACAGGACATGTTGACAGAGCAGGATATCCAGCCTCGCAGTGCGTGACGGATACAGCACGGCGAGTTGACGGACCAACCACCGTATCTGAATTCCAATAATCACGACTCAACCTTAACTTCATGCAAATGAGGTCGCAATGCAGCCCGCTCACGCAATCCAGATCAAACCAGGCAGTGCTGATCAAATATGACTCAAGATTCTGTTACCGCATCGCCTATTTTACGCCTCAAATGTTTTCAGAAACATACTTTAGCGAACTGTTTAGCTGTAAATTGAGAGAGCTTGTACTCATAAGTACGTCACCCACCTGCTGGAGCGTTCAGTAGTCCGGTGCGTCCAGATGCGTCCTCGCCGGCGTCTCTGTGTCTGCACCTTTAAAAGAGAACAGTGCAATTTCCTGCAATTAGTTTAATGCTGTGAAAGTTCCTGGCCCACCTCATCGTAATTACCTGCTCTACTGAGGAAGGCTAGCAGGGTGGCTTCAGTTTCTCTTCTTGTGCATGAGACCTACATTGAGTGAAGAGCTGATAAAACCACCATGGAGGGTGAGTGTCTCAAAACACATAAATAAAAGTGGCTATAAAGTAGTGGTGATATCATTTTGGGTTGGGGGGGGGAAAGAGCCAGCAATAGCGTATTCATCAATGGGCTGAATGTGCAGATGTCAATGACCATTATGTTGCATTGAGTGTGTGTGTGTGTGTGTGTGTGTGTGTGTGTGTGTGCTCATAGCTATTGAGATGAGGTATTGGATTCCATTTACAGTAGCTGGTCTCAGTGGAAGCACACAAGCTAACGAGCTTCAATATGCCTCTCTCACGCTCGCTATCTGTCCGGCTGTCTTTGTCTCTCTCTCTCTCTCTCTCTCTCTCTCACCTTGTGCGGTGGTAATAAATCGCCGTTATCACAGCTTGAGTTAATCGTCACACCTCTAATCAGCGATCCGTCTGTGTGATGTTGCAGTTACTCTCCGGGCAACGGTTTGAAATCAATAAAAACTATTTAAGCAAACTGAAACATCAATGACACCGAAGTGCTGAATTCAAAACCACACAATAGAGACACACATAACAGCGGTAAAGACAGACACGAGCCCCGCTTGGTATCTTAGAAATTGCCCTGGCTTACTCTGAGTGTTATTAGACGAGGTTCAGAAGAAGATGTGGTAAAAAGATTTTATAAAAAATAATGTCTTTGAGTCCAGTCGGCTATGTTTTTGGCTGACAGAGAAGCGTAATCTTGCCATCATGGATCAGAGGGTCAGTAGCTATCATGCACAGATAATGACTTAATATAAAAGGTAGGTGACACGTACTCATCATCACTTCTGTCAGAGCTGTTTGGCTGCAGATGAAGGTGTTTTTCACTACAAGAAGGTTCCAAATGTTCTGTTTAGTACGTGTTGCTGTGGTTGATACCTCAAGGAGAACATAATGATCCTCAAAGACGCCTTTGAACTGCACGTCTTTAACTTCTCGGAAGACAAACTTTGACCTTACTTTGCACAAAAACTCTAAACTAATAACCATCACCTCCTTCTGTCTCTCGGATGCATGTACACAAACACACACATATTAGGTCGCGCACACACTCACTCCCACATCAGTAAGTGCATTACAGTCTCTGACATGCAAACATTTGCGTGATCTCAGGGCTAAACAAACAGAGATTTGTATTGACTAAAAATACCTCCGGGAAACTGGTGTGTCCATGTGTGTGATCACTCATGCGTGTGTGCAGGTCTTACTAGCACAGAGGATCACACAGACGAAAAGACCTGAAAATAACCTACATATTCCTCTGGTAAAAGCGGCGATCATAACTGGAACGTCTTCATAATTGGGGTTTAATTTAATGAAGGAGGTAGGAAGTGTTGAAAGAAAGTAAAGTGAAAGGAGTTTATTTAGTATTAAAGTCTTAAATTGTCCAAATTTAATGATCTATAACATTACTTATACCTGAAATATATCAAAAATCCTGCAGTTAACCCTTTAAATCCTCAATTTTCATGTCTTGTCTTAATGGTTGTTAAGATTCAATCCACAGTAGCATCAAACACATCAAAGTAGGGCAGCAACTAATGATTATTTTCTCAGTTCATTGATTTAGCTATAAAATGTCAGAAAATAGTCAAAATAATCAGAATTTACCAGAGTCAAAGGTCTTCAGAAGTCCAAAATCCAAAGATGTTCATTTTACTATGATGTACGACAAAGAAAATCATCTGCAAAGTCATTTCAGAATCATTTGTGAAGTTGAAAACAGCTATCGTGTCGATCAACTGATCGATTAATCGACTAATGGTTGCAGCTCTACATCTTAATAAACCTTAAATATGCCTTTTCTGAAGGTAACTGGAAGAAGGAAGAGAGAGAGAGAGAAAACGAGAGAGAGAGAGCTCTTTCGAAACAATAAGAATACATCTGCGACTCGGTGTGTCACACCTCCTCCGTCCTCGTCGTGTGCCACCATCATAGTCTGCTAGTCCGCTACAGCACATTACACTTTGAATGAAAGGGAGATAGACACACAGTGGGGACTTCCATATGGAGAGGAAAAGAGAGAGAGAGAGAGAGAGAGAGATGGATATATAAACACAGAGAAAGTGAGACAGAGAAAGTGCTGTTATCTGCGACAACACACACACACACACATATCCAGCCACACACACACACACAACATGAATAACTCGGGGAACAGAAGGAAGGGGAAGACTGATGACTTTACGCTCTGTCGGTCTCCGCGGTGACGAGTTAAGGTAAAAGGTCAAACTCGTTCCTCTCCATTGATTCTCTAACCGGAGAGCTCATCGCCTGCTATCGCACGTCCTTCCACTTTACACTCCGACATCACTCATCAGCCCTCTCAGCCCGAACGCACTCCGACGGCACGGATGATAAACAGTGACGAAACTCAGAAAATAACCAAAACAGCAGGAAGTGACTCAGATTTCATGTAACCTTTTGATTTATGCTCTATTACACGACTCCCGTCTCTTCTTTTTCTTCTTCCCTTCTTTTTCGTTTCCACTTGTTAACTTCTTTTTCATCCATCCGCTAACTACTAGTGTGCTGTCTGTTCCTGTTTGCTGTCACTTTTCGCTGCATCAACTTCTTCTTTGCAGTTTGTTTTCCAGCTGTTCTCTCGTCTTTACTTGTATCGACCTTCTCAGCCGGTAAACAGGTGTGTGTCCATCCAATTCTGTGTGTTTTCAACATATCAGCCAAATAAAATCCCAAAAAAAGCTTCTTCTGTCAACTATTGTTATCTAAATATCCTCCACAATCGAAAATTGCAAGATCAGGTGAGGCATAATGGCGTAAAAACACAATCTTTGCAAAAGGAATGACTGTAAATGTATCTAAAACATCATCGACACCCTGAAATGATTCTGCAGATGATCAGAATTCAACCCACGTTGGTCTGAAAAGTCTCAAAGTGCTGTATCAGTGAATTATTTCATCTCATTCATGTGCGGTGGGGGTGGGTGTGGAGGGAGGAGGGGGAGCCAGCTGGAAATCAGTCTGCATCGCGCCACAGTACATCTCTCTCAACTGACTCAGCCGAAGAGGGACCCTGATGTTCATGCTCTGTGGGCCAAATCATGCCAAAGCCTGTTAAAGCCTGAAAAACTGTTTTGGCGTATACCGTACCTAGTGTGCAACTTTCATTGGAATGAACGAGGCACCGTCTGGGAATGTGGTGATAAGTTCATGGTTTTTTCATCGGTTTTAGGTTTTATACAGTACAAAGCATCTCATTTAGCTTTATGTCACCTTCTGAACCGCCACAGTCTGACCTAGTTGACTCTAAAAAGAGCACAATAACATTCAGAAGGAGGCCATTGCAATTTGTATTGTTGCTTTTTTTTTCGTGTTACACTTCACCTCTCATTGTCACGAATTAGCCCAAGCAGCACAAGCTTTCTTGAGGGTTTTCTATGAAAAATGTGTATAATATTCTATAGTACTTGATCTGTTGAAAGGAGAGTTGAACAGGATTTAAACAGCCTTGCCAGCATAAACAAAAAACTAAACTTTTAATGCTGCAAAGACTATTTACAACAGATTTTTCCTGCAGCTAAGCCCAGTTGCCCCCAGGACAAAAATACATTTAGGATACCTGACTGACCGGTAAGTCTTAACAAATTAAAGCGTTTTGTTGCTGCTTCCCTCCTTTGTGTGCAATTTTTTTTTGGCTGGACCAGAACAGCGGGGCCAGACGTACATGTGTGGTTGTCCGTGAGTGAGTAATGAATCGGCGCAAACGGTTTTCTATTACATCATCAGGGGGTGTTTAGAGCGCTTCCACTCATAGCCCTATTTGCACAGGACTTCATGTGATTTAGAAATTAAACTACACTACAAAGCAGATGAATAGAAACTCTACTGGTTTCTGCATTTTTCCAGTCCCTCTTCTTTCTCATCTCCCTGAGCTGCTTTCCATCTGAATCTCTCCACCTCTCTTCTCTCCTTCATGCTCCTCATCATTCCTGTCATCTTCTCCTGTTCCTCTCTTCCTTCCCTCTCATAAGCATTCAGTTCACACTCCTCTTCCATCTCTGCCGTCCTTCTCCCTGCTCCACCACTGTCAATCATCTATTTCTTCATTGATTCCTGAATCTTTCTCCTCATTATTTCCATCCTAACCCTGTCTTTTCTCCACTAATCTTCCTTCCTCCAGCGGTTGGTCCACTCTGATGAAACCAAAGCATCTGTTACGGCTAAACTAGAAGATTTTGATGGAGGATTTGAGGCCATACCTGAAGGAGAACAAATATAAATACCTTCAAGTCTTCTGCTGCAGGCAACTCCAAAAATGTGGAAAATTAGGTCACTAAATTGGTTAAAAAAAAAAAAAAAATTTTTTTAAGCAATTTGATTAAAAAAGTAAACAGGCAATTAAATTTTTTATAATCCAGTTCAAACATGAAGGTCAGGCTCTAATTTTCATCACTGGTTGACAGCAGCTGCTGGCAGTCTGCTGGGGACAAAGGCCTCTAACCTGTTTTTAATAGGCTTCTTCACAGTTGGAAAGGTTTCACCAGATCAGCACAGAAGGCACTCATCTTAATGTTTGCAATCAATCACCACAACACAGTGAGGGCAGGAAGTATCAAATGTTTTAATGCATACCTGGCAAGATGTTTTCAATGGTTCAGTGACCAGACACAAGCTGGGCTTGTGCTTTATTACATCTGTGCGGATACATGGAAAAAATATGAGCAGTTCTTTAGAAGCACTGCTCATTCATACACCTTATAGACCCTAACAGGCCCTAGAGGAAGATATGGATTTACTGTTCGCCTACAAGAATATGAGTGGATGTTGCTAAACCACACAGCTGTGAATGAGCCAGTCATTGTAAAGCGTAAATAAAACAACTGATGCAAATCAGCTAATACAGACATAACAGCGGTAAAGAAAAGTAGTTTTAGTTCCCTGACTGTAACTATATAACCCAACCTTTACTATAGCTGCCATTCACAGATATAGAAAGAATAACTAATTTTTGAACTGTCAAAAGATATTGTAAAACATACATTTTCCTGCATTTACCTGCACAGAGCAGGAATTCAAAGGCAATTTGTTCAAGCGGTATTAAAGAATATTAGTTGTGTATGCACGAATAATGTGTTCTGAGGAAATATGAAAAACATCCAAATTTTTGCAGTAAACAGTTCTTGCTGACATTAGTAACTTCATGTCTCTATTGTACATCACTACTGCAGACAGTAGTTATCACTGCAGACGTCCCTCTTTCTGAATTCATCCTGCACTGTGGACACTTTTCTGTTGGATACGGAGCCAAATACAAGAGTAATTAAGACATTTGTGGTGAAAAGTTGGCCTGAGCTGCTGAGTCGTCCAGAAATACTGCAAAGGCAAACAATGCAGCTTTGCGTATCTGTGGGGTTGAGTGTCTTTTATTAAGAGGGGGACGTCGAGGTGTTTGGTGTACAGAACCAAGAGATGTATAGAGATGGGTGAAAGGGCATAGTATTTTTTAATACTGTGTAAAATCACGCTGACAAATTGGAAAAGCAGGGACAAGCAAGAGGCAGGGGTCAGTCAGTAAACGTGGAGAGACTCACATGCCTGCAGGTTTGAGGAAGCAATGCTCCGAGTGGATTTACTGTTGATTTATGGGGCAAAACCATAAACTGTAAACAAAGATGGGATGTAGCGAGGTGTGACGTCACCCGTTGGTTTGCATTGGAGCCGGTTTGAAGCCCAGAGTTGCAGCTTATGGTCAACGCCATCTTTTCCATTTGAAGCCACGACTTTCCAAATAAGTGAGTGCAGAGAGTTGGCTTTCATGCTCTGGAAACACACAAATGCTAGCTTACTGACAACATCGAGCTAATACGACAGGTACTGTCATCATCTGGGGAGAGGAGCTGTCAACTACGGTCTGGAACAGGCTCACTTAAGGTGGACTGACCTTTAAGGTGGACCAGCTATTCTCATTTTAGTTCTATTCTATTCTAATTCCTCCAACCTTTCATGCTCTCGAAACACGCCCCACTACCTCGGACCGAAGTGTACGTTAGCTTACTAGGAACACAGAGTGGGGCACACTTTGGCTAACGCTAGCTACTTTCAATGCCCACACTGCAGACATCAAAGCTACAATAAGTCTTCAAACCTCATTAACAGAGCAATAATTTCCAAAATGACCACCAGAACACTTATTAGAGAGCCTGAAGAAATGTTTAACTTAGTATTTCTGGAGAGAAGTTGACGCTTTTTGAATGAGAGTCAAGTGGAGCCAGCATCTAGTGGCCGTCGGTGGCATTGCACTTTATGGTGCTTCCACATTGGCTTTAGCCTCAAGCCGTTGTAGTTGTAGCTTTGGCAAAACACAGCATTCAATTTTAATGTGATTTTTTTCACCAAAAATCAAGATTATGAGTATCAAATACTCACTAACTGTAGGCTTTAAAAGTTGCCTCTGAAATGTTTAAGCCGCTTTTGTCGTAGACGATGGCTGATAGTTAGCTATCCAAAAGTGGACAATAAACCTGAATGTGGAGCCTAGAACCACAAAAAACTTTGCAAAATGTCCAAAGAAGTTGTATGAAAAAATAATGTAAATCAGTGATACACTTACTACCCTTTTCAGGCTTTCAATTGCATCTCAAAGTCTTCATTAGCGAAAGTAGCGAGCCAAGTTGTCGTCAACGGTTACAGTACATTACTGTAGTTCCATTTGCTGATGAAGACCATGAGATGCGGTTGAAAGCTAGCAAGGAGTAACACATCTAGCAAGAGAAAGAGTTTCTTATGCTGCAGAAGTGGTTTGATAAGTTTCTGTAGATGTTTCAACGTGTTGTGACATGCATTTCAATGTTCAAAAGACAAATTTTCATCTCTGTTCTTCTTCAAAGGCCTTTCAGAACTTAAAATCCATTCTTCTGTTCCCTCAACTCTTTCATCTCTCCATCAGTCTCTTCCCTTCCTCCCCCTCATCCGTCATCGCCTCCTCCACCCAGTTTATATCTCCACCTGTCCACACCTTCATCACTTGAGCCGTTCATTCATTCCTTTACTGAGTCACTCCCCTTTGAATCATAGCTTCGCTGGAATTCCCTCCCTACGCTCGTCCTTCATTTGCCGCTCCCCTCCTCGATCAGTGATCTCTCAGCAGCGCTGTCGTTACTCACTTCAGTCAGGAGGTATGTGCTGTCTCCCTCCATCATACTAGCTCCTCTCCTGCCGCTCTCACCGTTAAAACTATAATTTTGTTTTTCCGATCTCACGCAGATTTTCTTATCTTGATGGCATGATGACAAAATATATACATAAATGTATTCAATGCAAACCAACAAGAACAGGACACTGTGGACAATAGATGCTTCTTTCTTGCACCTCATTATTTCCACCATCCATCTCTCTGCCTGTCTTTATTCACAACCCCCCTCTCCCAACCCCCCTTTTCTCGACAAACATCCTTCATCTGTTTCATTTTTTATTCCCGGCCTTCACTTCTTCACTTTATCCAATTATTTTGTCATCCTCTCTCATTCTCCTACAAAGGTTATGACTCGCTTTATTGACTTTATTCTCCCCCGTTCCCATTCTCTTTCCCATTTAAAACCCCAGTTTGATATTTGTTCAGCCTTGTATATTCCCACCTCTAGCGATTCAGTCGGGAGAATTCTTCGTTTTTTTTTTGTATAAAATGTGTATTCATGGTTATGACATTTCATCACACCGTCGTCTTTTCTACATTATGCGATTTAAAAGCAGATCTAAGCAGGTGAAACTGGATGGCAGGTGGGTGAAAAGCAACAAAAATCTCACAGCAGCAGAAAGAAACATCAAGGATGGCAGTCTGAAGATGAGAGAGAGATTAAAGACGTATTACATAGTCAAAAGTGCTTCACTCTGTGTGTGGAAGATGATCAGAAATGAGAACTCTTTAATCTGTTTTTATTATCATTACTTTTTTTGCAATATCTTTGTTGCTAAATGTCATTTTTGCATTTCATTTATGATCGCAGGTAATGATTATATATCGATTATCTTACAATTAATTTCTTGCTTGGTCTGTAAACTGTTTTGTCCGACCAACAGTCAAAAACCCAAAGATATTCAATTAACTATGACGTAAGATGAAGAGAAGTATTAACCCATAAGAACCCGGACCCATTTCCTCCTTTTTTTTGAAATTCTACCTTCAGTGTGAAAGATCTGTAGTGTAACATATATGTCGATATTTCCCTAACTTGTTTTATATCAATTTGTTCAAGAAATGTGTTCAGAACAGGTTAAATGTAATAAAGGACGTCTTATTAAAGCATCACAATTGTTAAACAGGTTGAAACTTACCTTTAGTAACAAAAAAACAAGCTTTTTAAAATTAGCTAGTTCTGTCACATTTGCTGACCAGGCACACTGCCGCCATTTTGGAAGTGACACACAGATTCCCACATTGTCACATGACTGCACCAGTATGTTCAGCAGATGTCACTTAGGGACTTCATGAGTTCAAATCAAGGATAAAGTTGTATAAGGAATTTTCCAGAACATTGAAAGGGTTGGTGACACCTGTGGGTTCTTATGGGTTAAATCCTGACATCTGAGCAGCTGGAACCAAGTAATGTTTGACATTTTTTACCCTTAATTACTGTTCAGGTCAAATTTGACCCATTTTTCCATATTAAAGCAATAAAAAAAACCCCAGCACCATTCTTTTAGCCTGGAATATTATGACTTTTTGTTTCTTTTCCACAGTTTAAAAATGGAAATATTTCAATTTTTTTTTTTTAACATTTTTGTACATAGAGGGGTTTAAACTTGACCTGTATTCATTAAAAAATTCAAAAATCACATTGCATTCTTCACATTCAATAACATTCACTGAAATCATTATTATGGTTGTGTATGTTTTCTTGTATGAGGTAACATAGGACCATAATACAGTATAATGTGATTGTGAATGTTTTTTCTCCCTAAACAAACTTAAAGAAAACACTCTTGCTGTTCTCTAAAAGCTTTGTTAGGGGTTAATCACCTATTTATCATTTACTAATAAGGTATTTATGAATGAAAAAAAGATTTGTGGTTCCAAAGTTTAGTATAAAGACTAATTATGAATCAGACTATTAACAGTATATAAGGGTTAAGCTTAATAAAATGGCTTTAACAAGTAAGTGAACTGTCTGTTAATCCACTTATCAAATGGACTCATCAACTTTCTCCTTTCCTGACTTGACTTATCAAACAACTATTTCAGACCTGCCAACCCTGGGTGAATTTTTTTGAGCACCACTTCCGTGACCGAGACATATGAGATGCAAATCACTGATGTTCCCACAATGAATTATTGTACATATTTTTCAAACATACCCAAAACATCCTTACATTATTTGCATACATGCAGCAGTCAAACAGACAAACATTTGAGGGATACAGTGATATGAAAATTCTTGAGACCGATATCAGATTGTTTACAAAAATATGTGCAGATGCTTCTACTGTTAGTTGGTCATTTATGCCTGTTTGTCCATTTGTCTCTTTCACCTGCTTAAACACAGCTTACCAAGGATCTCAGTTTCACTCAGGCTACACACTAACCTCCCACCACTGCTGCATGTATATAGTTTCTATTATTTACAACCTCAAAATAATCAAACCAATTAAGCCAAGCCAATATGATTTTCAGCTAATTTGAAAAGATTATGACAATGTAGCTGTAAAACCCAAACCAGCCTCAACAGACTATTTTGTAGCTACGATGAAATCAATATTTTAGAGCTGGTTAATACAAACTATTCTCATTATAGGAAGGATATTACTTAATGGTGTGATGACCTAATGACAATATTGGCTGAATATGAACATGAGTAGGCAAAGTTATAGACTGCAGTGCCATCACACACTTTTACACGCATGTGCACACACACAAACCTCCTGGTAACTTTCTAGGTTATTTCTGTTGCACACTTCTTTTTCCATCGTGCCATGATCTGCTCCTCTCATTACGGGTTACGGGTTTGGCTGCAACAATAATTATGAATACACACTATGAAAAGTCTTGTTTTACAATCTGCGACACACAGACTTTGCCACCTTAATTGCATGGTGAACAAACAAGCTAGCTTGCAAATTACATAACGTTAGGCTAACATTATTAATGTCAAATATTTAACCAAAGGTTGGAAGGTCATTGTTGATTTAACTCAACACACAATTTTAACTTTCCACATCCACCCCAGTCTGTGTCTGTTTGCAAAGGAGTTTAAAGAACCGTCCTCACTTGAGGAAATAGCCAGCTGGAGTGAGAAAGGGGAACGAGAGGGATAAAATCAGCGTCATGTTCCTGTCGATTTGTCTCTTGAAACGACATTACGCATTCGTCAATCACGATCATCCCCATTTGATATTTGGATGAAGGCTGGGCGAATGAATCCGGTGCTGTGATTGGTTGAACTCGTCTTCTGTTGCTTTTCGGGAGGCTGCGCGCTGCTGCCTCCTGCTGTTAGACTTGAGTACTGCACGTGCACAATTGAACCATGGATGTATGAGTTGAACTCACAGGCGTCACCATGTTTTTGCGTAGTTATGCGTACAGGTAGGCAGGTCTGCTGATGCTTTGTTTGAAGTAACCAGAGAGATAGCCAGAGCTACGACAGACATAAATAACAAATTAAGTGTCATTTTGTCCTCTGCAGCACTTCTATCTGGAGTTACTAAAGCTCCCTTAAACAAACAGTAACCTCTCTCTCTCTCTCTCCGTCATGTATTAGGATGCAGTCCTACAGCTCGCTTTGACTCTTCCGGAGAAAGAGATTTGTTTGTGTTGAAGGCAAATTTGAAACGCCAGGATTCAATTACCTTTTTGTAAAATTGCTAATAAAGTTATCTGCTTCTAGAGTGTGAAGGTGGGCGGTGCAGGAATGTAGGGGACAAACAAAACAGATAACACTAATCCTCCAAAACAAACCAGAGAGCAAAAGTGAAACAAATGCGAGGCAACAGCACAAGCATGAACATGTCCTGATAAGAGGATATATAATTAAAGAGAACACCGAAATCCGTGTATTTGCTGCTCATCATGTCAAATTCAATGTTTTGTTTTAATGCTGGCGTGTTTTTTTCACCCCGGTACGGATACAAACAACCCGGGAAGAGCACAGCAAAGGTGTCCTTTTACCAAAGGAGAGTTAGTGAATGAGTGAGTGTGGGTGTATCAAAGACGTCTTTGTACTAAAATCAAAGTTAGAAGAACATGCAGGTAGACAGAGATACAGCAGGAGGCAGACGTGTGGGTGACACAGGCGAGCAAACAGTCCGAACAGCGATGACAGACCGTCCAGGGCAGCTCTGTGATGAAACGGTTGAAAATCTAAATGAAATTAAGAGGATGACTTTGAAGTGAAGCTGACCTGTCCGAAGCACTAATGTAAAGTCATTTATCATCAAGATGTTCACTTTTATCATAATTCTACGCTACAATTTCTGACAGTATGAGGCAAATACTTTGAACCTATGGGAGGTCAAATCAGGACAGGGGAAGAGGAGGAAGAAGAAGAGAAGAGAAGAGATTAAAATTAAGTCATTCTGAGAAATTTGTTCAAATAATTTAGGCTGGTCATACAAAACATTTGACTTAATTTTGCTTGTTATTTTATTCCATATTTACAAATAATTTCCTCATCAAAAATCTGTGTGGCAAAGACTGAAATGGAGGAAAAATGCTAATATTGGATGAGATGGTGGATAAACTGATAGTTTCCATCTCAAACAAAGACGTTTTTGGTCAGTATTTTAAAGGGGAAATATGCTGTTCAGGACTTTCTGTTATTTTTACTGTTATGATACTGGATAGCTATGTTAAACATGGTCAAATGTCAAAAACTTGAGGTGAACATATGTAAAAATGCTTCCTGAGACCTAATTGTTGCATTTGTACCTCTTCTTCCTCCTTGTGAAGACGTCAGATTGTTGGTGCATGCCCACAAATGGCATTTGCTGCTAAGGTTGTTGCTAAGGTTGTTGCTAAGGTTGTTGCTAAGGTTGTTTACGGGTTGTTCACGTTGTCCACTCACATATTTCATATTGGACTCAGGCTCAAACATGTACGGATGTAATTAAGAAGTTTCCATTTCGAGTCAAAGACGAGAAAAAGAAGTGGGATCTACTATTGTTAGTTTACGTAGCATCCTGAGCCAGCAAAACTCTGCTGAGGGGCATCTTCTAGGAGCTGTCCAATCAGAACAGAGTGGGCTCATCAGGAGGCGGGCCTTAAAGAGACAGCAGCTAAAACAACCTGTTTCAGACAGAGGCTGAACTGAGGGGCTGCATAAAGGGCCAGTATAAGATAAATATACATATAAACATGATACATCCCCTTTAAATTATTATTTCTCCTTCTTGCACAAGTGATATCAGTCGATTCCAGGTGTTCATATCAAACGTTTAAAGTATTTTTAATGAAAAACCACACCGTGTATGATTTTATCTCCAGACTGTGAACACCAACCAGCCCAGACTGGAATAGATTGGACACAACACGGTCGACTCGGTCGCCACAGTCAGATCATAACTCTAATCAGCCCAGCAATCATAATGTGTATAGTAAATATGTCTGATGAAAGGCTCTCTTTCCGCTTACTGTATGTGTGTTTGTGTGTATGTGTATGAGAGAAAGAGGGAGAGACCATTGGACACAATCCAAGATGGAGGTCATACAGCACACCGATGACTTAATTCTTCTGTGGCCAAGTATGCAGCGTCGTATTGTGTGTGTTTGTGTGTGTGTCACACTTCCTTCAGCGAGGGAGCAGAGCAAACACATTCCTAAATCTCTCAGATTAGAGCGAGAGAGAGTGGATTTGACTGTGCTTATCAACGGCAGAACAAAGGAAATGTGAGTGAGTGTTTTACACCTACACAGACAAACACACACACAATCTTATACACACAAGGTATGGATGACTGACCGGTTCAGTGAAGGTGTCTTGGGGAAAGTTGTTTTACCTGCTCCTGTGCTTTTTAGACAGGTTGAATCAGACTCTGGTTTGTTTTTTTGACCTTGGTGCCAATTTATTTGGGCAGATCTGAACGCAGCAATCATCTTGGACGAACCAAAACAACCATATTGAGACCCTTTGAAGAAGTTGGGTCACAAATGAACTCTGGAGCGGTTTGATTGCGGTGGGAACGTCATCCAACCTCGATCTGACCCAACTACTAGGCGTACTCTGCAAGTTAGAGCTAAATGTCTCCTTTAGATAGGTGTACTTTGCATACTGGGGCCAGTTGTGCTTTGCATACTGGGATGCGGATGAAGGAAATCAACAGTTGCTAGCCAGAGAGCTGAGTGAGCGTTCTCTCGTAGGTTTTAATGATGCATTTAGGTTCGCTTGGATTCTTCCCTGCGTGAAAAGAAACCAAACCAAGGGGAAAATACACCAATTCATCCACTGATTCAGACCAGAGCAAATAAACTATAGGTTTGAAAACACCCTGAGTTGATGCTTAACCAAAGCCGCTGGTAATATGGCTCGAGTAGTCGTGATAATGAAGCTCTACCCTCTGTATTTTTGCAATGAGGGGAAAACATTGGAAGAATAAATGGAAAGGAAATATAGGGCTGTAGGAAATGAGCGGTTTCTTCTTTGTAAACATGTTGTTGAAAGGTCATGAGTGGAAAATGTGGAGAGAAAATGAATATGAGAACTGAAACGATGAAGGAAATGTAGTTACTTTTTCCTCTACATGAAATAAACATGAGAAACAAAAAAAATTAGAATAGTCATTTTATGCCTTTTTGAAACTTAAATAAATGTGAAATTGGTTTTACTTTAAGCTGAACTGCTCCTTTAAATACTCTGCATTTAAAGGATTGAGCAACAGATGAGTAAAAACGCTGGACCACCCCGAATATCTGGACTACTGGGAAATGTATTCTCACCACCTCAAGTGGAAGCCAGTTCAGCTTTTCTTTCTTTCTCCCTGTCTGTGCATGTGTGTGTGTGTGTGTGTGTGTTAAAATGTGTCTCTCCCCCATGTTTGTGTGTATGTGTATGTGCTCACTTTCTTCAATGGCACCAGTGACACCTTCAAAGTGGCAGTAGGGGGCAGGCAGCAGGCATCTGTTCACACAGCCAGCCTGCTGAGACACACATAAAACACTGACAAAAAACAAACAAACACATAGATGGATCGGGAGAGACAAGAGAGAGAGAGAGAGAGAGAGAGAGAGACAGACACACACAAAATTGGATTCATGTAGACATAAAACCACAACCGTGCACCGAAAACCCCACATGAACCCTGGGCTCCTGTTTGACAGGGTGAATCTGACAGGCTAAGACCTGCTGTGCATGTGTGTGTATGCCGGTGGGTGGGTGGGTGACATTAGTCTGCCACTGCTGGGGGGGGTGACAGAGAAAACAATTACACCGGATTGGTCTTGTGGGCATCTACACATGTCTTCTGCCATTAGCTGCACTGTGTGTGTGTGTGTGTGTGTATGTGTGTGAGAAAGAGAGAGATAGAGGCGAAAAGGAAACCTAAATTCTGGGCACGTTCTCTACAAGCTGTTTCTTTAGCTAATGTCACAGGAAAAAGGTGTCTAGACTACTCAGACAGGAAGACAGATGCAGCAACGTCAGCACACACACACAAACACACTAACATCCGTGCACAAACTTCTGTATCCCAGCAGCGAAGGCCGAGCGAGCAGCAGCAGCAGCACCAAGGGGCATTGTGGGAATTCAGCACCAGGACTGGGATTCAGAACAAGGCTGCTGAGGATGTGAGTCTAACTCCCAGTCAAACGCACCCATCAGACCAGACAGCCTTACTTATGTCAACGTTTTGTACACTTGACGGAGCTCCCACTGGATCCGCCAGCTCCTGTTGTAATACTTCAGTATGTGAAGCTATCGACTTAGCATGTCATGCTAGTTGTAAAGAATAGATCAGTAATGAAATAAGAGCTCTCTCAGGATAATTTAAGCCTAATTGTTGAAATGCAATTTTTATTTTCCCTCCAACTCAATAGCTAAAACCTTTTGGATGATTAAAAAGTTAAGCGTGTTTTGCCTCAGGTTGAGGTTGAATTGTATATAAACTATATTCTGATCACCCTTCTTCTACTGCTTCAAGCACAATTTCCATTTAAAATCACAGTCCAGTCTGTATACTATATCTGAAGGAATCCAGCAATTTCTGTTTTTGATTACATGACTGTTTTTTAAAGGCCGCCTCCGCTCAAAAATGCATTTAGCTTATTTTTCCTTCGTTGAATGATGTATGTGCAGAGTTTGACACTAGAAGGCTGTTTTCACATTTATCTACTGAAAGAGGAAAGTTTCTCTGTGTTCACAGAAAATCTCAGTTTAAGGGGTGAACTTACGAGCATGATTTGTGACATCACGACTAGTTTGGAGCCCAGTATCGTGGCCCAGTATTCAACTTACGATGTGGAAACACTTGAAGCCTCCAGTGCACATACGCTGAAAATGGAGATATTTTGTGTCCAGCAGTTCAATTTTTATACTTACATATTCATAGTTAGTGAAATGTTTAATTAGGGAAATTTTTTAAGAACTTTAAAAAGATAATTGAAGTTTTTTTTGGTGGAAAAACTACATTAGACACAAATTATCATTCAGAGTAGAGTAGTTTATATACATCTTAAACCATGTCTGGAGGGTATCTTTAATGACAAATATGAAATTTAAGTCACACAAACGTGTTCTTGGACAGGTTTTTGAATGAATTGTCATTTTGTTTTACTTTATTCATTGAACCTTACATGGATTGTTTTGTTATGTTTTGCCCAAAACCAGTAGTGAGTGACTTATATGTTCTGTCCTACAGTAAGTAGGTTAAAAAGAAACATATGTTAACTTTTATTTGCCATGCAACAACGGCTTTGCAGTTAACTGTCAACTCAAAGAGAAGCCCTCCTGCTGCAGTTTTAGCTAAATTGGTCAGATGCCCGAGCTCCTGCAATTCATTTTGAAAAGCGGAGAGCTGCTGTCAATACTTCCAAGACTCTGAAACGTTTCCTTTCCTCATTTATGTTTAATATGTGAATTATTTTAACTGATGTCAAATAAAATGTCAGCTCATAAAAACTACCAGCAGCTTTTAATTAATTCGATGCTGAGCTGAGTCCCTTCAAAATCAGCTTATAATTGGGGTCTGACTCTGTTGTTGTTATTAAGTGTATTACAGCAACATTTAGGCAGTGATAGGATGGGTAAACTGATTGTAACTGATAGGATCAGACAGATAATTTTGTTAGGTGAAAGACGAAAGAGTGCGAATAAGAAACTACCAAAGACGAGACCAATTTCTTATCTCGTCCTCCTCTTCTCCTCCCGAGCCGTCTAAGCCTGTGGGCTAAAGTAGACAATCTCAGAGTGATGGGAATGAAAAGAATGAGACACCTGATTCATAGACTGGCAAGGACAAAGGAAGTCAAGGTGAGACAGAGAAAGACTACTGAGGGACATCTGGAAAGGTAACAACAGGTAAAGATTCAGAGTGTAGAGTCTTAGATCTGGAGTTAAAAGTGAAATGTTGAAAGAAAAATCAATGACAGAAAGAAGAAAAAGAGTGTGTGCCAATTCCAAATCAGTAAATCTTTATTTCTTCAACTCCCAAACATCAAACAATATCATGACTGAACTGACAAAAGCCTTACTTTTGCAGCTGCTTAAACACCTGGAGCTGTTTCACCTTAACTTTCCATCAGGTTGAATGAATTGATGAACTGTCACCGTGTATTGATTGACATCGTAAGTGGAGACAACTGCCTACGGAAACTCAAAGTCTGCCAAGAGAAGAACAAATCCCTGTACCGCCAAAACTTGTTTGATTGACAGTTAACGTGTGGATGCGGGGCAGAAAGAAACAACAATGAGCTCCCAGAATCAAAGATTGCACCAAAATAAAAAAGGTCTTTTATCCTCTTTCTGCCTTCTTTTTTCTTTACACACACACCTAGATATCAATCTCATTAAGCTCATGGAAGTTTGGGGACAATTTAACACAGCTTGGAGTTGCGCTAATAGTGCTAATAACAGAATTATACTCAAAAATAACTAAATAAACACAATTTCTATCTACAAAGGTGGACATTTTCTCCTTTAACATCTGAAATCATATAGTATGTATTATTTTAACTTTACTAGTTTGTGGACTGGACTAATTAGCCAACTTGACCTTCCCAAGCTAAGCTAGCCACATTAGCTTTTAGCTACCAATTAGCTTTGTCTGGTGGAAGAAGCTCCACAACGAAAAATTAATGCTGATGGTGCTCTAACTTTTTGCTAATAAGTTCACCATATCAACTTGAAAGGTGATAATGTGTGTCAATGTTGTGTTTACCCAAGTTATAAAATGGTTTGAGTGTAAAATCTGAACTTACAAAGTAACAACTACAGCTGTTAAATTATTATATTTTCCTGTAAAATGTAGTGGAGTATCATCAAGTGTACATACTCAGGTAAGAACAAGTCAACTGTAAAATATTTGGGTTCATGAACTTATTTAAGTCCCACCAATGAGACTTTCTTTCTTTCTTTTCTTGATGAAAGTAATCTGTTTCAGCAGGCGGGTATTGAGGTCGTGGATTGGCTGATTCCTTCGCTCTTAGAGAGATGTTACTTTGAGAAGACCTATTTCTTTGATTTGTTGCCCCCGGCATTCATTCTTCACTTTCTCTCACCATCTGTTGTTTTCTCTCCCTTTCATTGATTGTCCTTGTGTCTTTTTACGACTGCAAAACAGTGAATTACTTTGCACCTTGATTTGCAGTTGAAAAAATAAAACTGCAAGGATTTTCTTTGTCTTTTCGTTTTCTTAGTTCTTTCCCCCCTTGTAATTTATTTTATCCTGATTTATTTCTCACTTTCCACTTTTCTTCCATAACTACTCACTCTGGATACACATGTAACTCATGTACGCACACATACATACACATAAAGACAATCTTTAGGATCTAATTCATCTAATAAACCAACATGGACTCATGAATAAAGATTAAATAGAATAAATTATAGTGTATTCTGTGTTTTAATGACTTATATTAAGTAGTATCATAGATGCAAGGGGAGGGAATCTTTGGGAATCTCATGATTTGATTTGCTTCCGATTCTTTGTTGTCCGATTCGACCAGTATACTGTGTGCCAAACCATTCACTGGTGTCCTTAGTCCACTGGAATACAATATGAAACATAACTGGCAATTTAGATAAATGTGATAGATGAGTGAATGGTAAAAAAAAAAGGGGGGGAAAACTGCATTAATTAATGAATTAATTAACTTGAAAGCATCTTACAGTCTCCTGCCTGTATGAGAATAACATAATCATGGGGAGGCGGACTGCTCCTCTGTGTTGTTATTAGTGTCTACAGCACTGGAGAGCAGCCTCTCTGCTCTCTGGGGAAGACGGTGAGCGGACGCAGGGTTTTTGAGGTGAAACAGACTGAACACCGAGTTGTTTTCTTCACCTCAGAGTTGGTTTAATTTGTTTAAGTGCTGCAGTGTGTGTTGGCCAGCGGGTCTCGTTTGTTACTGCTGATCGCTGCTCCGCTCCACTAACATTAGTCTCTGAGTGACGGTGTAGACTGTTCACAATATACTTCACGTTTGTCTCACAAAGGTAATTATTTAGTCATTAAATCAAAAAATGCTTGCAACTGCTGCCTTTTGTGAAGATGAATTACAAGATAACTCTGACTGTACGGGTTGACTTCTGCCTTTTTCGTTCCATCAATATCACATTATTAACTAACATTTAGAAAATCG
This sequence comes from Thunnus albacares, assembly GCF_914725855.1. Lineage (NCBI taxonomy): Eukaryota > Metazoa > Chordata > Actinopteri > Scombriformes > Scombridae > Thunnus > Thunnus albacares. Next base: position 8,011,435 of record NC_058127.1, on the reverse strand, counting down.
ATTTTTGACATTTGGGAATCAATGCAGGATCATCAATTTCCACATTGTGGTGTATCTAAGAATTGACTTTTTCTCCCACCCTTAACAGATACTGTATGATCAAAGACAAATATCAGAGGGCTTTTTACTGTGTTCATGTATTGCACATGTACAGTTGTTCATATATAAAACATCAAGCATATACTCAATATGCACTTTTTAAAATCAGTGTTTGACTCAAGACTTATATGAATAATCAATCAAGTGAAATAGCCTCAAAAGACATATAAAAAAATTTTTGTGTGTGTTTTTGGAGTTTGTAATTCTTGACATGTAAGCCCTTGTGAGGCAGTTGCAAGACTAAGCCCCTTTTGTCTTCACGAATCACAAACCAAAAGGCATCAAGTGGTGTAACAGACTGCCAAAGATCTAAAGTGAGAGCTGAAATCTTTCTAAGCTTCCTTCCTTCCAGATACTGTCTGAGCGTTTGCTTTGGTCTGGCTGTGAGCCAGATGCAGGGTAGTGGGGGGTTTAGTGGGGGGGTGGATTTGACGTTTGGGAATATTAGCCGGCTCTGCTTTGCTTTGCTAGGCACATTCTATCAATTTCAGAGGATTTCAAACTGTTTCTTAGATGTTTAAGACAAGGCAGACTATAGATAATGCGAGAATCTCCGATTTAAACCCTTTAATCCAACGTTCAAGATGAAACAATGGCGACGCTATATGTTAATCTTGGGTTTTGGGTTGCCTGAACACAAGTGCTCTTTTCCAGGCAATTCCATATTGTACCAATGACATTTCACTCTTCAATCCGGTGGCTCCACAGAACAGCAGTGGATTAAAGGGTAAATCCACCCTAAAGCACTGCCACTGGTGATGTAACTTGTGTTATTTAGTCGACTCTGTTGTTGTGGCACTTTTTGCTTTACAATCCAGCAAATTGTATACATCGTAATGAAGAAATAGCACAATCTACAACATCCCAGGTTGACAAGTTTTGGTGTGAGTACCTCAGATTCAAAGGGAGTTCATGTATGTTCAACAATCATGAAGGGAGAAATTCATTATAGGAGAAGCAGTGAGATGAATCTCCACTGATGGTAGCCTCAACTGACCAGCATGCTTATGCAGCTACCAAGATCTGTAAGATTTGTTATGTTGTGCAAATTTAGCTTTTTCTCATTTTAAAAATCTTTTCAGCTTTTTTATTATTTTGCAGTTGTTCTACATGTATAAGCAACAGGGCGATTACAATTCAATTCAGTGGGATGTGGACATTGTTTTGGGAAATGTGAGATGTCAACATGTGGTAAAGTCATATAATAAAATTGTTTCCCACAGCATGTTACGTGTGAAACAAAAATGCCTCTGCTGATGTCAGAGAACATGATTTTACATGGAATTGATCATAATATGTAGAAGCAGATTTACTTCATCGCCCTTATGCCCTCAAATACAAGAACTTTGGGTTGTCATGTTCACATTATTTTAAAGGATTTTTAAAGTCCAGTTTAACCCAGATCCACTTCCGTTCTCTTCTCTGTCCTATTTTATCCTTTGTGAAGAAGAGAGAGAATCCGACATGTCCATAGTGGATTCCCGGAGGAATTTGAAAGAATTCTTAATATTATTTGCACAATATTTACAGTACTTGATTTTTTGCTGGTTTTTTTTGGTCTTTTTTCTCTTGTGCTGTTCATCTTTTTGGTTTTTGTTTTCATAGTTTTGACTCCACCATATTTTGTCTTTTCTTTTCTTTTTGCACAAATGCTTCACATCATATGTTTGCAATGTCAGTTGGTTACAGTTTTTACAAGCTTTACAAGTTGAGTGAAATAGATGCAAACAGCTGAATTATTCAAAGTTTGATAGAGATGTGTGAACAAAATTTATTTAAACCTCAGTAACACCATGTCATTTTCATCAATGCTGATCAGACGGTTTATTTATAGAAGAGGACAGACCCTACTCAACTCCTCAGAAACATCTCACACACTCATAGAAAAAGTAAGCAGCACACTGGTTTTCCTGCCAATCCTTGTCAGTATTTGTGCTCCAGAGCGACCCGCAGATCAGCTGGACTCCTAACCTCTCCTCTTCTGTGCTCTCAACCTACTAAGAAGCACTTTTTTTCTCACCTTTTTTAAAAAAAAAAACAAACAAAAAGCAACAGTTTTCTTCTTTTGTTGTTCTTTTTTTCATTGCACACATGTAAACTTGGCTGTGACAAGCTAATTACACTGTACTGAAGGAAGGAAGGAACTGTCCTCGACTGATAAATCTGTGAATGAGAATATGTGTGTGTGTGAGTGACATCATCAAAGGTTAAGTACCTGTGATTAATGGACTCACCTAAGCTGGCTTAATGGAGTTTTTATATCGCGGTTTGATGTTGCTGGACAGGGGTGTTACATTTTTGTCTGGTTGGCACTTTCAGTGGGAACGGAGCCCGTAACCCTGGCAGGATTAGTGCCATACTTCGCACCTAGAGCCGTGCTCACTTTAATGAGTTTGTGTGTGCTTGTGTGTTTGTGTGGGAGAGAAAAAAAAAATGAGAGAAGGAAGCGGGTGAAGGAGTTGTGAAGTTGATAAACTGACAAGCGAAAGAGTATTTTCGTGGTAAACTGCTCTCTGCAGCATATACGGTAGGCGAGGTGTGCACGTGTGTGTGTCAAACTGTCAAACAGCAGCGGAACAGACAAATCCCCGAAGCCCATCACCTTCAAAGGGAAGACTACCCAGAGATTCAGTGAGCGGGAGAGTGTGTGTGCGTTTGTGTGAAAGAGGGAAAGAGTAGTGCAGTGTGTGGCAGAAACTGTGTCAGATACGATGTGTCAGTCAAAGTGTAGGACTTCTTCCTTCCTCGAGAGTTCAGAAGACAAGAGAGGTGAGTAGAATATTGAGACACAGAGCGGGCAAAAGAAGAGATGAGGGAGAGAAAGGACAAGGAGGTAAGATGAAGAAAGAAAGAAGGTATGCATGAGGAGGGAGAGACAGGAGCAAGGGGAGCATGGAGAGGAAGATGGAACAAGGGAATAAGAGTGCAAAAGGAGAATGATATGCAATGAATGTGTGGGAATGCTGGGAAGCAAGCAGCAAGGGGTGGAGGATAAATATAGAGTGAGGGATCCCCTTCCATAACCGAGGAAAGAGTGAAAAAGGCAGAAAGGCAAAGGAAGGATTGCAAGAAAGTGAACAGAAAGATACAAGCAAGTGGCAACTACCACGGCTTGAGGCTGAAACCTCCTCAAAGTGCAAAGCCAACGACAGCTACTAGACGCTGGCTCCGATTGACAGCAAGTCAAATTCAGGCCCTCTAATAAGTGTGCCGCTGGTCATTTTGGAAGTTGTTGCTCCGTTAATAAGATCTGAAGACTTATAGCAGCTTCAGTGTCTGCTGTGTGGGTGTTGATTGACAGCTGTGATTGACAGATGGCTCACCTGCTGCTCTCCCCGGATGATGGCAGTACCTGCCCTTTGAAGAGATATTGACCTCTGATCTACAGAAATTGGAAGTGAAACAGTCGAAATTACCCAAGTTCAGAGAGGATAAAGAAGATTATAGTCGAGGAGCTGTGTACTGCTGGCAGAGACTTGCTGCACGACCTCACACCCAAGTGCAACCCCAACCCCGACCACAATGCTGCAGGGACAGGTCTGTGTCATTTAACCTCACCAGCAGCAATGATGAACCTAACCACCCCCCTACGCTGTGACTAATACAGCTGTAACCAGCGGCAGTTTTCTAGAAGAAGAATGACCACCACTCTCCAAACAACCTCCAAGACAGGAAGAAAGACCAAAGAAGACGCTTTCAATGGAGAGGAAACACGCAGCCAGAGCCACCTTGTGTCAATCTGTCCGACGAGAAGCTAAGTCCTGCTCACATACAAGTTTTATCCAAAGCTCCTTCTTCCCCTCACACACAACCCAGACCAATTTGAAACTAAATAGATCTATTTCATTCCTACAAGAGCTTACACTTTAAAACATGGTACAATCATAATTTGGCACATAGGCACTCTCAAGCCACAGCTGTGAGTACACCAGCCTTGAAACTCAAGTCCACGTTCACACCTTCAAGCACAAATCCCACCCTTCTGACATACAGAACTCTTTTATAGCCAAACATCAGTCCCAAAGAATAACCTTTCCCCTTATGAACGTAAGGCTATAAAGGAACAGTGACAATAAGAACATCGCAATAAAACCGGTGGACAATGGCGGCGCAGTAGTCGTTATGAATTACAATAAATACATCAATGAAGCTCACCGTCAACTGAATAATTCCAATTACTACCAAGGACTTCAAATTAACCCTCTTTCCAGTATGAAATGTGATCTCCCAGCCCTCCTAAACAGAGCCAAAGATGCAGGTTGCGAGTAAGTGCGAATATCGCAGAATGGCTGCATTTTACATGCTACCGAAAAATTCACAAAGAGACAACCTCCCGTGGCAGACCCATTGTGTCAGCCGATGGGACACTGACTTATCTTTTTTTTCCCAGGTAGTGAGACTGAACTACGATCCTTTCATGATTATTTAAATTCAACCGATGAAAATACGAGACCAAGCATGTAGTATTCTAAAGAAAAAAATCAATGATTCATATTGTAATTCTCTTCTTTATCATTCCTTTCACCCTCCACATCAAAAAAAAGAATATCCCTTATGGACAGTTTCACAGAGTCAGGCGGATTTTGTGACTCAGACTTTGAGAAGCAGGTAAAAAGCCTTTCACAGTGACTCAAGGAAAGGTCTTACAAGCCACATATTATTACAACTTCTTCAGAAAAAGTCTTAAGTGTAAACCGCAGCAATCTATCGAGCTAGACCTTGTTTTGAATAAAGTCTTTTTAACTTAATCCTAGGTGTTTTTGTTCCCGCTCCACGCATGACTGCCTGAAGTTTGTTTTTCTTTCCATGTAGACCAATGACTGATATCACATCTTGCTACATCCACCTTTATAAAGTCTATGACTGTGTAGGCGTCTTTGAGCACACCTGCTATTTTGTTTCAAGTATGAACAGCGGCACAAATGGAAAATGGACCGGGTGAAGTGGAATATAGATCAAAGGGTGCGATGAATAATACATATACTCTCGGCATCACTTTTCCTCATAGTTCAGTCTTAAACATGACAACAAACAAAGAATTGGCAGAAAAAAACAGGTTGTAACTGTCCAGTCTGGTGTGTGTAGGGTTATTTTGATAAGAGGAGAAGGATGCAATAAGGACAGAAAAGAAGGCGGGAGGATGGACGGAAGGACTGCTGAAAAGAGGCTGAGGAATTATGGGAAAGTCAAAGGAGGTGAAGACAAATTGCCGGAAGGGGGACAGTAGAGGCTGGGGGAATTTATTCGGCACTCAAAGAAGAAAAATCGCTGTTTTACAACGTTTCAATGTGCCCGGAGGTTTGGAAAACACAATGGCTCACTCTCTCTCATGCTAATCAAAAACAAACTAGAATCAGAGGGAGAGAGAGAGAGAGAGAGAGAACGACGGAGAGACAGAAAGATATACAGAAAAATTGGCACGTGTTGAAAGATTAGTTTTTTCAACATTCTACTATTTCATGCCACTTTTTAATTGAATTCATGCAACGGGTTTACAGTGTGTGTGTGTGTGTATGTGTGCGCACACACTCACTCATCTATATTTTAAGCTCCTCCAATGCTTGACAAATGACATCAGGGAATTGTGGGAAGTCCCGACGCTGCTTAGCCACACACACACACACACACACACACACAGAGACATATGCAAACACTGACAGGTGTGAAGCAAATCCCTTCCTGCGATGAAAACTTCCCAGGAACCCTTGGGACATGCAGGAAATGAGTCATATGGCGTGGTGCAAAAATATGTGTGTGTGTGTGTGTGTGTGTGTTGGAGTTAGCCAGGCAAACCGAGGGGCTGACAGCAAAGAATAACATTCATGTGTGTTTGTCTTTATGTTCACAGATGCATGAAACCTTCTGTCATGGCCTCCTTGTTAAATGACAATCTTAGAAGTTTCTTTCATGTGTGCGTCTGTGTGTGTAGATACATACGTTACTCTACAGGTGTATCATACCGCTAGAACAGGTTAAACACACGCCGAGTGATTTTACAGCGGCGCTCACAGAGGCATATTGTAACCTCAGGAGCATAGATTAATGATAGTCTGAGGGAAATGGGGATGTGGCTGTTTGCAGGTGCTGCTGTCGTGATTATCGGACTGTAGAGATAAACATTAACCACATTCGTGACAGACGCTGCCTGGCTGTCATGCACCTTTCTGCATCACAAGTACATCAGGTAGTGACAAGGCATCTCTGACTTGCTGTAGAGGAAGTTGGCGTGTATTTACTCCAGGATATTATTATATTAATATATATATTATTGTTTTTGGTTGTAATGGGATCATATGATATCATTTTTTTTTTTTTTATCTCCTTGTGTAACTTTGAGGTGTAACTCATACAGAATGCATCCATGCAAGTAATCTACTTGAAGGTGAAGCTATTATCTAGTCACACACTCACGCAATCATAAGTAGCCATCTGATTTACCGACATCAGAGGCGTTGGCTGGACTGTTGCTGAGCCCAGATTCTTCTACATCAAAAAATGTACTTCTAAATAGACTGTTTCCATGCTTTTTTGCTGGAAATGGAAGGAAGCGATTTATCATATAATCTGCACATAAATATTCCTGCCACTCGAATGTCTCATGCTACATGCTATCTGGAGACACCGGAAGATGCCGAAAGAGGAAACAGCTGATGAGTCATGTGAGTTCAATGTTTGCTACGTCATTATTTACTCGACAAATGCATTTCCATTACCTATTTTGCGCATAAACTGTTCTTTGACGTTTCCGAAATCTACCTCAAGCGAGCTTAAAAACTTTTTTGTGAAATTGAGGACATTTTTCGGATTTTGGCGTTTCCATTTAGCTTTTTTAATGCAATACTTCAAAATGTGCATAAAATAGACTAATTGAAGCATGGCTAATGTATGGCATGATCAGTAAAAAAGCTGGATTGGTCATAAAACTTTCCTCAGGTGTTATCACTGTTTGTAGGACTACCAGACTGATAAAATATAAAACCTTTTGGCTATCTAACATGAGACTAGGCTAGTTTGGTGTCGCTAGCAAAGGGGAAAGCGCAACAAAGCCGCCTTTGCTAACGGTTTAGCTGGCTACAGTGCAATGCAAAGTACGTTAGCTGTTTATAACTGTATATATGCTCTGCTCATATCATGTTCACATAACTTGGAAACATCCTCTAACGCTGAGCCAGGAAAACAAGGTGTGTAAATGCTGTATGTTTCATATATCCACTTTTTCCTCACACTGACTGACTGTATGAGCTAGAGGCTACAGGCGACGCCCATGACACCATGAAGCACACATACTACCCATCTCCCTCCACTTGTCTCCTCATCGTCTCCATCTTACTCTCCCACCTGCCTCTTTTTATTCCTCTCCCTCTCGTTCTTCATACTCTGTCTGTCTTCTTCACTTTTCTTCTCCCTGCACATCTGTCTCCAGTGGTGGACTGAAAGGAGATCAAACAGGCAGGAAAATAAAATAAGTGCGGTCAGAGAAGTACATACAAATGAGAACAGATAGCCGTAACCGGCGCAGCAAACGCCGAGGGAAATCTACAAAGAGCCATATGGGATGCACTTTACCTCACGCTTACATACAGTATGATTTCAAAGGACGCACCAGGGAGCAGTAGCGACACAATGTGATGGGAGAGTATCACCTCACATTTCATTTCATATCAGAAAACACTCTGGTGAGGATACTGAATGATTCTGGCCTCGTTTTTTACACCTTGTAACCAAAAAGAATACTGATTTAACTTGTCACAACATTGCAAGCATTTCTCTGTTAGAGAAATTAGAGCAGCATCACTGAAAATGGTTTTCAGTTGGATAGTGAATGTTGAGCAAATAAGACAAAAAAGCAGGAATATACTGAAATATCCTACTCTAAAAAGACTAAAAAAAACCATATTGACTGGCATGTAAGGCAACTGTGACTGTAAAACGAGGAAAAACTTTTCTCAGATTGTCTTTTTTTTCATAATTCTGAGAGGAGTCTGCCTGCAGGTCTCCTCTGTGGGGACGCTTCTGGTGCTAGCTCCGTGTTTCAGGACAGGAAATAACACATTTTGTTGTGTTCATTCATTTTTAGTTGTTGTTATAATGGCTATATCAACACATTTTTTTAAAAAAAAAAGTAGTGTAATGTATTTTTGTTGTGAGTTGCTAGACTGCATCAGCGTTAGCAGAGTTAGCTGCAAGCTAAGTGCCAATATAGCATCGTGACTCAGCGTTAACTCGTCTTCTCTCGCACACTCGGTATTTTACATGCAATATTTACAGAACGTGAGAATTTATGAGAAACCTAGTACTGGTATTTATTCAATATAACTATAGACAAGGTACTGAAAGCTTACTTTTTTATTTTTAAGTTTCAAGGAAGTAACCCGCCCTGTGCTTTGTCGTAGCTTTAGATGATCTGTTCTGGTCATTATTTGAAGCTTCCTCTACACAACACTGACTGGCAAATTTGCATCCAAAACATTAAATAGTCTGAATGTTTCGCTTTATACTAGTTGTGCTGTTAATAATTTACGTTATGTAATCAGCTTAATCTAAATCACTGATACCAAATGTTATCAAGTCGGGCTATCTGTTATGCTAACAGTGGCTAGCATTAGCTCATTACGTCAATTATATACACAAAGCAAACTTTTTCTTGCTATAAAGCTCTTTTTGGTAGATTTCTTATGCATCAATAGATAGCTATATATAGGCTAGAGTCTTTAAAGGTTGTAAATACAACCACTGTAATCAAGTAAGTTAATGATTGTCAGCGTTTTATATTAAATCCACCTGCTCGCAGTCTGTCTGCCTGCAAAGAGAAATGACTCATGACATTGCAAATAAAAGGAGAACAGTGCACACATGTGTTTGTGTCTGTGAGAGCTGAAGAGGTCTGTTGAATCAGTGAGCTTTAGGCTATAACTGTTTATGAATCAATCAATAAATATTGCTATATTGACAGAGTTATCACATTCAATATTTAAATAATACTGCTACGTTGATTGATAGCCTATAATTATTGAATCAGTATGAATAGGACCTTGTTCCAAGAACAAGAGATTATATCAAAGTGTTTCAAAAACATTTAAATATATTGAAGTTTCCTGTTTCTTTAAGGCTAGTATAGATTTAAGCATCTTGTTACAATAATGCTGGAATTTATTGTATTTATAGCATCCTGTTCCAGCAACGTCAACATATAATGAAGTATTTTTGCTCTAAAAACACTGGAATATATTGACTAGTCTCCTTCCAGTTAGGCTTGAATTTATTGAACTATTCTGCTCTAAAAGGCTAAAATATATTCAAAGTATTTAACTTTTAATTCTAATAAGAATATATTGGAATATATTGAATATCCTGTTCCAGTTCAGTTCAGTTCCAGCTGGAATATACTGATTGGTCTTCTTTTAATAAGGCTTACCTTTGTTTTAATAACATTTTACATTTTTAACTTTCTACGCTACTTTGAGAACATTCACGTCATCCTTCACGATTCTTTCATTTCTTGTTGAACTGCCTTCAACCTGAAGATGTAAGAGATTTAAAAAAATGCAGAGCACAGGCTAAAACTGGAATTTAAATGAGCTGATCTTGTTTGCTCAGTCATTCTAGATAATTGATTTCCTCCACAGCTTAAAGGCGTTAAGAGATGTGATCATATAAATTCAGTACAGTTTAACACCGCCTGAGAATACTAATGTAAAGATTTACATCCTGCTCGTCTTTAAAGTGAATTTTGATTTTACACATGAATATTAGATCTTATTGGATCTAGAAAAGTGATGTAACAAGGTTTTCAGTGCTGAGCACGTTAGTCAAATGTGTCCTTTATTATATTTTTGGCTGATATCCTGATCTGATTGTTTCATAGCTTGTATTGGCCAGCTTCAATCTTATCTTGGATTTAAATATAATAGGAAAGTATGCTGCCTTGATCCAGCGCTTAAATGATCAAAAAGCAGTGTATGAGAAAATTCCTGGAACATTTGCACACCTTTTTTTTCCGCCATAACTTTAAAAATGCTGAAAAAATAGCACAGATTTGTCCAAAACCAGCACACAGTTGTGTTTTCATAGATCACATACATATACTTCAACCATAAAGTGGATTATGTGACATAGTTGGTGGATTTCTTTGTTTATTTTTGTCTTATAAATCTGTGTCTGAGTGTGTTATTCTTGTAGTGTTGTAAAAAGCCTTTATCATATCTACTCCAGTGTATTTACAGTAGAGAAGGCGCTTACGCTGCAGTTAGCTCATGCACACATGCTCTCTCCGGTTCCCTATTGGCTCGTTTTACGCTGCTGGGTTGAATATTAACCAATGAAAAGAGAGCTGAGTAAAAAAAAAAAAAAAAAAACACACTGGGGTATTTACATCTATATAGAGAGATTGAAAACTGGGATTATAGTGGATTATAACTGCCCCCTGTTGACCTTGTCGTCTTAATTGCCAGATTGAGAGACAGCAGCGCATCATCTGCTCTCCACGACGAAGACAACAAAGGGTAACAAATACAAATGTTCTGTTTCCCTTCTTTGTTTTCTTCTATTTTCTCTCTCTACTCCCTCGTTTTAACTCCCCTAATCACACGCTGGCATGTTTACTTTTCTCTCACACAGATAAACTTGGGGTTTTTTTTTTTAGATCTCCTGAGGTTTAAAGCCATTCAAGGTCTCCGTGATAAAATGCACTGAGGATATAAGTACTGGAGGTACCTGGCTCTGTGTTATTGCAGCTGAAGGTCTCCGCGGCTTTAAGAGAACCTTTTATTTGTAGCGCTTAGAAATATTCGACTGTAACTTCTCAGCGTACTGTGCTGATGCAAAAATGTGAAAAATCCTGACAATGCGTAGAGAAGAGAAGGCTGACTTGGGATAAAAGAAAAAGTTTGAAGTGAAGGGATCAAAGCAAAGAGAAGAAGAAGAGCTACAAATTCAGTCTCTTTAGTCAGGTTTTTACTTCGTGCTTGTCTCATTTCGCTCTACAGCCGAGCAGAAAATGTTTCACAAATCAAGTTTTTCGTCTCTTCTCATCTAAGAAAAATTGTCCTCTTGATATTTTGGTTCAGAAACTTGCTTTTTTTTTTTTTTTTGGAAAGCATTGAATTCTTTGAGTGCAGATGAAAAGAAGAAACTGGTTTTATAGTTCACAGAGAATGAGAAAATTCAAGGGGCATCTACCAACAAATAAAAGTACCAATGTGTTAAATCAAAAGGGCTGCACAGGGAAGCATTAAAAAAAAAAAAAAAAAAAAAAAAAAGCGAGGATGCCATCCAAGAAAAGCTCCCTGTGAAATATTTATGGGAAAAATAGCCTTGGGAGGGATCACAAAAGAGGAAAACCCATTCCAGAGCCAATAGGTGCCAAGTTGGTTGCACAATAAATCAATATTACAATCAGAGAGTACGCAGGATGAATACATTCAAAGGTTCCTCCTGCAGAAAAAAAAACCCCTTGAACAGCCCATGAAATAAACATAATATATCCTCACGTCCGTAAAAATGCACGAGTGAAATTGGTTTACAAATCTAGGATGACTAAGCGTTTTGAATATTTAAAAAGGATTTAACTGTTTTTAAAGATCTGTTCTCTGGAATAGTGTTGGATAATTTGCGGTGAAGGTATGGTTTCCGTCCATCCAAGCAGGTCAAAGTTCGTGATAAGCTGCTTCAACCGAACCAAAAATGACTGTCACAACATCCCTTCGTATCTATAAATTCCTCGCTACTAGATTATCCTTCAAAATTCCATCTTCTGTTCATTTGTTTCAATCATCCTGAACCACCCAGGACACATTAAACCAGGAGAAAGCCCCTTTTTTTTCCCCACCCAGTCCTAAATCCCATCTGGAGTCTATAAATCTACCTCCAATCTGAAGTTTAATAGCTTCATACAGCAGGAAAGCCGTTCTACAGTAGCCTTCCTGCTTTCTGTTCAGACAACCCATTCTCACTTGACAAGAAATGGGTTTCATTCCAACAGGCACTACAGGCAGTTTTCCATTTTCTAAAAGAATTAAGAAGGAACATCATTCCCCTAATGTTCACTGATCAATATTTAAAGACCACAGATGATCACATCTCGTAAAAATGATACTTTTCCCCGCAGTTCACAGCTGCGGACAGCTTGAATTTAATTAAAAGTCAACATTTAGTAAAAGTGTCTTAATTTCTCAGGAGGTTTATATCTCATTTTGAAACAAAACTCTTTATCGCAGCTTCCGCCGGCCTTATTTTACTCGAGGCGATGATTTATGTCTACTGACTCATGAAAGCGAGATACTTTTGAATGAATCAAGACACTCGTCTTTTAAATATCAAAGAAGAAGACACGAGGAACATTTTGAAGGCAACAAAATACATTCAAACGCCAGAGGGGAAAATTAAAGTTAGAATCATACTGAAGGCTATTAATGATGGGCACCACTTTGTTTTTTGCTCCTTTAGGACTTCAGTCAAATGTTATTGAACCGGCAGCTGCTGGGAAATCTGGATTTTTACACACACAAGCAAAAGCATCCACTTACCATTATGAGAACGATATAATCAGACTCAAGAAGCCTCAGCATTTATCTCTGATTTCCATTTGGAGAGAGAGAAAAGCAACACAGCAAGCAGCTAGAGGGATTGATTTGCAATAGATGAGGTCTACTGCCAACCCACCGCTTGGAGGTTAAAGCTCTGATCCGTGATCCGTGAGTCGCAGGTCTGCAGAAAGAGAGAGGGAGGGAGGGGTAGCGGCGGCGGCGGTGGCGGCAGTTGTTGTTGTTTCACATGACTGATTGTCACTTTAATCTTGTGGGTCGCAGCTAGGAGAGACTGAGGAAATTCAGGCAAAATGAAATCCTCTTCCGTCGAAAATGAGTGAATCAACCGTCACAATTGTAGGTGATCACACACACACACACACACACACACACACGTGGACACACGCTGTGTGATCATGCTTCTCTGCTTGACGCATGACGGAAGGGGGAAGAAACATGGATCTGATTCATGTGGGAAGAAGTCAAGATTGCTTTCATTGCAATCGGAATTCAGGTTGGTGAGGTTTATGAAGATAGCAAGACATGTGGAGCAAAAGGTGAAGAGATTTTTGACAGGAATGAAAACAAATGTTTGATCCTCATTGAGTCGGAATAAAACTGAAGTACAGAAAGCTGAAGAAGCTTTTCTTGCACCGAAGGTCACATATTTGCAGAGAGAGCCTTGTGTTTTGTGTCTAAAACTCTTCCAACTTGCAAGTTGATCAAGCAGTAACTCATTTAAAGCTGCTACAATCAATATTCTTATATTAACGATGGACAAACTAATGTAGAAGGAAGATGCTTGCAGAGATGAACCCAGAGAGAACTTTCATCCGACTGTGCAACTAGGAGCCAGATATTTCTCTCCGGAGTTGTTGGAGACCAAAGCAGAGCTAAAAAGAGAGGAAATATTCGACTTCCATGACTCCAAATGAATGCTTTTGTTGCTCCGTGTTGTTTGCTAGAACCTTCATCACATTTATAAGGTGGTAATATGTCCAATGTTGTGTTTACAGCTTTTTCCGCTGCCCCTAAGTGGCAAAAAAAATGTAAAATAATTCAGGTTTAACCTATGCTTAAATCTAACCATGATCCTAAAACAAAGTCTCAACCCTCAAAGAGCTGTTTGAAGAAGTGAGGACCCACTCTCACAATCTGAAAGTCAAATCGTTTCTCACAGAAGATACGAGCACAAGAGCGTGCGGAGCTATGCCTCTGAGACAGAAACAAACATCCTCGCACAGATAGAAAACAAAGATGAAAAAAAAAAAACCACAATTGGCACTGTTATGTATGCATGCATGCAACGCTTGTACACACTCACCACCACATGCCCGCACATGCCGGCACTCACACATGACCGCGAGCCTACCACACAAAACCACACATCTCATTTCATTCCCTGAATTACTGAGCCCCTCCTCAAAAAATCTATTTTCTTCCTGGATTCCGGCAATCTGATTTCATCTTCTAGAGTTATTGTTTCCATTGCGGCCATTCAGAGCGAGTCTTCGCTACAGATTGTTCTTTCGTTTAGGGGGTGAGGAGGGGGGAGTGCGTGAGGGGGGTGGGGGGGGGGGTGGGATGGGCAGTTAGCGGCAATATGTCAAGCCTGCTGATCCACTCTGATTAATGCTGTAAATCAAATGAGAGGCAGAGTGGACAGACGTGGCATTTCCGAAGGGGCACCCTGAGGCAAAAAAAAAAACAAAAGTACATTCGTGCATGTTGTGTGTGTGTGTGTGTGTGTGTGAGACAGAGAGGCATGTTTATGTGTACATGTCTGACCGTGTGTGTGTGTGTGTGTGTGTGTCTCTGTGTGACCGCCTTGTGTTCGTCTGTGGTTTGGCGTGTGTTTAAAGTCTCATTCGACATGCCCCGATCCCCCTCCGGGCCATGGATCTTTCTGTTTGTCTGAAAACAAACAGCCATTATAAAAACAACCTGTATTTCTAACCATAAGCCATTTGGTGGGCATCTGTCTTTCCCCCTAATCCTTTTAGGCGGCTTGTACAGTGATGCTGGAAAGATGAAGGAGAGAGAAAAGACAGATTGTTTTGGAATCATTTTATGTCAATGATACACACTTTTAAGCAGGAAAATGTGTGATAAATGGGATGATGAACTAAGCAGAACCCCCTACCTTTACCCTAAAAAACACAAATACATCAGTGAAGTAGTCTAGTTTCACGTTGAGGAATACCGATCACTGAGCATCAGTGCATGTTTCTCAATTAAACGTGTATCCGCCAAGCTAAACACACAGAATGTGGCAAAACTGAGGAAAGGTCTATTTCCATCTTGATCTATCTCTGATATTTTCTTTCCATTTTCATGCCGATATAGCGTGTTGAATTGGGAATTTATTTGAACTGAGGTATAGAGAGGGGAAGCTGGAGAGGGAGAGATAGATAAAATTGAACTGAGAGCGAGAGAGAGAGACAGGTGTGGTAGAGAGTGAGAGAGAGAGAAAGAGAGAGAGAGAGAGAGAGAGAGAGAGAGAGAGAGAGGGAGAGAGAGAGAGAGAGAGAGAGAGAGAGAGAGAGCCCAGGCTATGATAAATGACAGTCTTGTGCATCCAAATGAGCCTATAGCTCTTGTTTACAGTAACAACCTGCATATAGATGAGTTTATATCCAAAATCAGCCTTGAGTTATGTTTAAAAGCAACAGTTTCTACTGTTTCCTAGTGAGCTGGTAACATATTAATTGTTCTGCCACAATTCCTCCAAGATGACACATGTCAGAGAGTTTGGCAGCCCATCAGTGGGGGCCAAGCAGCAGCCTTGGCTACTAAAAATATGTGCACTCAAAGCACAGCCAGGGGCTTTTGAGTGATAAACGCCTCCGCCGAATGTTGCGCATGAAAAATGGCACTTGTGGCTCCATCTCTTAGGGTGTATAGAGCTGAAGGAATAAACGTTTTGTCTCACAGATTATGTTGTGGAAAGGCGGAGAGGGGGAGAAAAAAAAGAGGAAAATCAGGTCCAAATGTCCCAAACGCTCTAATCCTCCCTGGAGACAGGTGGATTAGCGGGATTGAATACACACAGACACACACACAGACACACACACACACACACACACACACACACACACACACAGCTAGGTGATTTAATTCCCAGTTTGGTGCAGGTATTTGCTGCCGAATTCCTCGCCTGGACGAGGCGCAGAAAAACCAGCCAGAGCAGAGATGGACACGCGAACAGCCACACCCTCTCTGAATGAAACCCAGCAACATGCATAAGACCTGAACACACCCTCTGTGAATAATCTACAGCATCCTCACAAGTCATTTAGTCTAGTATTGAGTCTCAATATCATTTTTATTCTCTCAAATAGCGACAGATCTGGATAATGAGAAGTCCATACTTGCAGAAAATCATACAAAATTATTCATTTCCTTCATGATAGAAATATCCACCGAATTAGCAGGTTTTTAATACTTTGTCGTGACAAAAAAATAAGGAAAGGTTTTGAAAAATAATTATGAAACTCATAACTAGACTGAATCACTTAATATGGGCGTTTTTGCGGCGTAACAGTTGATGCCATGCGTAAAAACGCAATCCACATACACGCAGTTATCCACCTATGTCCTTCACCTGTAACCCTATCACACAATCAAGTTTCCACTGTTACACACATTCTATATATTTCTTCACTTATCTGTTTACCCCGATGATGCCGCACACTTGCACACCTCAGCGGCGCTGCTGCTGCTGTTGCCGCCGCTTGGTCAGCGCGTCGTAACCTCAGTATCGCTTTTATTCTCACATATTTCTCTCTAAAGGACTCGATTTCCTTAAAGTTTCTTCTAAACTAAAAAGGTGCTCAGCCTGGTGTGTTCACTATATCTATAATTTGACCAACTTTCACCCTCAAATTCTTCTTCACACAACTCCAAAACCAGCTCTGACCTCCATCCGCTGACGGTCCGTGTCAAAGATGCAAGGGCGCGCAAAAATTTCTCATCTTTCTCGAGTAAATATTTTTGTCGTTGTGGTTGTTTTCTTCTAAGATAATGTTTCACTCACCCGTGAAGACATCCGATTATTTGTGATGTTCCTCTTTTTTTATAGCCACATCCTCAGCGCTGGCTACAGTATGTCCATGTCATCTCTTCGGGGTTGAGGAATGAACCTCTGTTTCTGTTTTATCTTCCAGCGGAGGTGCGCGGAGTTCACAGCCGCAAAAAACTTGATGCCACCAATGAATGATGGAAAAACCAGACTGAGTTTCCTGGATGTGAGTTCAGCTCCCCCTCCGGTCAGGGTTTCTATCAGTTTGTCCCGGACACAGTGGCAGAGGACCAGGGCGGACGCATCGGACACGTTTTGCGGTCCGTTTTGCACCGTGCGCACCGAGACGCGTCCTGCACCAACACAGGAGACACAACGGCAATAAATCCTCCTCTTAAGTTCCAGGCAAAATAGGGGGAAAAAATGTGGTTAATATACTTAATTCGATATTTAAAAAAGGGTCCTTTCAGGAAAGTTTTAATACACAGAGGAGCGCGAAGAGGATGAGCGAGAAACGATAACTGGATAACTGACTCCTTACTGACTGGAGCCGAGAGAGAAGGAGGAGGGAGGGAGGGAGGGAGGGAGGGAGGTAAGGAGAGAGAGAGAGAGAGAGAGAAAGAGAGAGAGAGAGCAGACTCCGACTCGCTTCACCGACCACGAGTTGACTTCTGATCCCACACACTGTGACGCCTCAACAAGGTCTGAAACTCAAACAAGCTCTTGCACATTTTTGAATTATAAAGCGCCGCTGTGTAGAGAGTAGCTTACTGCACATTTATTTAGCCTGTTTATGCATGCAGGTGGAGTGAGTTTCACCTGCTCATTTCAGT
Organism: Thunnus albacares; assembly: GCF_914725855.1. NCBI lineage: Eukaryota > Metazoa > Chordata > Actinopteri > Scombriformes > Scombridae > Thunnus > Thunnus albacares. The sequence continues at coordinate 7,993,958 of NC_058127.1, read as the reverse complement.
TGCAGCAGTGACTTCATGCAGAGAAATGCACTAACTACCTTTACATCCTAACTCATATCTTACTGTATTAATCAGTGGTCAGCTCACACCTAGCAGGTAACTTTACTAATGAGTTCTGCTACTATAAAGTAGTGCTAATTAGTGTGTGAACTCTCTCATAGGAATGGAAACCTGCAGACTGTTGGCTCTACCTGGCACATGGTCAACCACCCTGGATTTATTTACTTGGGCGGGACACTGGCCTCATGTGACAACACACACTGTGCATGGCATGAAGAGACACACACAGCAAACGCAAGCAAATACAAAAACACTGCAAGTTGTACTTACAAACAGGAACTAGTTGCTATGGGGACATGAGAAAGTGATGAACACAACTATAAGGTTAGAAGTTATGGTTACATTGCACTCAATGGCAGTGTTGGAATCGTATACTAATGTAGTAATCCTACTAAAAATGATGTCAAATTGAGTATATAGTGCGTTCCAACTGCATTGTATGTGGATTTTGTATACATAAGGTTTTCTGAGTATGCAGTGTGAGTTTACTGGACATACTCAACTGCCCCAAAATGCTTTGCGTCTCTTCAGGCTGCGCAATAGCGTCAATTTTGAGCCAGGCTAAAGCTAAAGCCGCTGATATGTCACTTTATTAAGTTTCCCAATATGTGGTCAGTTTATCTAAATTATGCCTGTTTGGAAATTTGCTGCAACATTTTAGGAGATGTGAGGAGCCACTGGTCAGGTGAGACCAGCTGTCAGTCATGTCATTTAGTATGCAGTATGCAGTACATACTGATTGAGTACATAGTAGGCAGTATGTTAGTCTGCAATTTTAGTCATTAACTTCTAATGAGGCTCGCACAACAAACAAAATCGAGCATGTGTTTCCTGTATATGTTTGATCTTGTATGTCTGGACTCACCTTTGTTCAACATTGACTGATCAGATGCTCTGTTAGCCAGTGGAAACACTGCTGTTCTGGAGTTTGGAATATTATTCTAGTGTGTTTCATCACCATTTAAAGTACATGATCATACTGTCAGACCACTGTTTCGTCGCTCTCGTACACTGTTTGCAGTGTATTATTATTCATTTATTCCCTTCATCAGACTCGTGACATCATGTCCTTTTTCAGGACTGAGTAATGGGAAATTTTGTTGAATGGAAACGTCATGTGACCGTAACAGCTTCACCAGTTATGCTAGAATCATGCAATCAATGTGAAAAAATAAAATAAATATCACTGATGAGTGGTCAGCTTCAGTTTTTTGTGTCCTCTAGAAATTTTCATCGTGACCTAAAGGACTCTACAAGCCTTTCTGTGTTTGTGTTGTCTTAACTTGCAGTGTGATGACACTTTCTTGGCCTCTATAATGTTGCCTGACTCGACCAACACCTGTGTTTGAAAGTGAGAACCATCCAAAATGTCCTGACTCTCAAGTTTTTAAACCGGTCCTCACAAAGATAGACATACGAGAAGTGCGCACACACACCTGAACAATGAACTGTAATCTGTAAATTGGAATTATATTAGCTTTAAAATTAATTATCATTTAGCATATATTTTAAAACGAATCATTTAATTTTCACTGTACATTATAGCTACACACACACACACACATACAACAGAAAAAGAAGAGGATTTGCTTTCTTCCCTTTCTCACTGTTCAGCCACCTTCCCCTCCACGTCTCACTCTGTGCACTGATGTATTTTACTCTCTTCCCACCGCGATAAATCAAATCCTGCGTCTTAAAAACCCTCTGTCACGCTGCTTTGGTTCAACTCTTTATCCTGTTACATTCCATTATTTGTTACATACACAGTGTACAAAGAAATCTGCGTTATTACTACATATGGCAAAAACAGGGATGTGCATTGCAGCATTATACGGCTTTCCACTGAGGCATTACTCAGCCACATAGTGCTTGTAACTCATAACTTTAAGTAAACGCTGTCAAACACTGCAGAGCTTTGCTGCATTAGATTTATCTGAAAAGTAAGTGCACATCACAATGTTGGCATCATTTTATAAGCTCTTATTCAGAATTATAATTTGTTTTCAGACATGACAAACACATGCGTACATAACCAGTTCTTAAAGCTCCAATCCAGCCAGTGTTACTTGTTGTTTAACGTTCTTTCTCAAACAGAGAATGAGGGGGGAGGGGGGTGTGGTTAATAGTTGGACGTAATCCATTACCATGGCAACCACCGTAACAGTGTAATAGCCTAACCTGTCCACTCACTACAGCATTAGCTATACAGACTAGGTTACATGACAGTAACAGATATGTGAAATCCATGGGTGAAATCTTGACATCTTGCTTTATTTTATAGTAAATGTCCATAAATTTTCCTCCTCAGTGGCCAGGCCCGGTTCTACAAGGGTGCAAAAGTATGCATTGCACCTTCAGCTTAATATTTTGCACCCTCAGTTGAAATTTTAATAATAAATGCCAAGCACAGCTTGGTAGGTCTTAGGTGCACGGATTGTGTGGGTGTCTCCATGTGTACCTGCTATTCTGGCTCATGTATGTGCAGCGGTGCAGAAGGGCTGAGTGAAGGTGACCATAGATCAGCGGGTGTGGTGATTAATAAATACAATAGTCAGCCAGTCACATCATTGCTCTCATAACTTTGAAACAGTTGTGTCATTCACACTTAAAGCTCGACAAACAGAGAGCTTTTCTTCAGGAAATGTGTGGATGGTTCAGAGCGTCACGACATGATTATATCGGAGCAGCGCTATTTCAGCAATAATTCTAATGTATCTCACCTTGTACATGGTCACATAGTTTAGTAATTAATATTACACAACAGTGTTTGCACTGCATTGTGTTTCAAGGATAAAACATGAGATTGTACTTTTGCTGAAAAGAAAGTTGGAAAAGAGGCTGATGAGCTGTGCTAACTTGACGTCTCCTTTATAAAAAAGCACAATATTGAGTTATAACTGACCAGTCAGATGTGGTAGAGGTGAGTGTGGTTATATTCAGGTGATTTAATGAACACAGTGAACAGTTGTGCGTAACAGCACTGCACTCCGGTGCAGCTCTTCTCAGAGGCTGCAGATTTATAAACGCATCAGTCCTGCTGGCTTCAGATGCCGCAGGAATTTAAGGAACTGAAGAAGAAACTTTTCATACAGTATAAACATCTGTGGACAGCAGATACTGTAAGAATCACCCGCATTCATTTACAGATTAATGCAGATTGATTTACTGACTTTCCTGCTTTAAACACATTAAATGTTATTTGTCAAAAAAATATTTGGTCAACAGTGTGGCCAATCAACATTGTCAGGAAATGACTCAGAAAAATGTGAAATACAGTTAGTACAATTTTAAATCACAAATCACGGGCTAGTGCAGTAATACATAGGAACCTCATGCAGGTTAAAATTGACATGCTATCCCAATTTCATGATGCCACGCATGCAAGAATACTGCTGTAAAATATTAAATACTTACAACATATACATCCTGTTGTTGTCCCATAACCATGACGAAAGTAGCAGGATCTTACTGGAAAGAAAACCACCTCAAGCATTATGTGAGCAGCTGAATTATTTCCCTTTTACATGTCAAACACATGCTGCATAATATATTACAACGCACTAGTTTCCTCTGGGATAATAAAGTCTCTTGTCACATCCTATACTCATACTGTATTTATTTCCTAAGTACAAGGTCAAATATATCTACATTATTTAATGCCGTTTTAAAGCCTACTTATACAGTACAAAGACACGATCGTACGCTGTGTTTTAAACTCTGATCCTTGCATGTCAAAGAATGGCTGGTTTCTCTCCTGCCAGTCAGTTGATTGAAGTTAATTTCATTCACCTGCTGCCTGACGTGTGAACCATTTCCTGATTAAAACCAGCTGGGCTCGGTCTCCTGAGTACTACAAGATGACAGTTAGAGAATCATATGTCACATGCTGTATTGTACTATGTATTACCATAAACCATTAACTAAACCATATGATAAGGAGCACTACTCTTCTATTCCCAAGAGTGAGTTATATAGAAAAATACAGTTTAGTTGTCAAAGACAGTAAAGAGAAACAGCTTGGTCCACAGGTCATCTAAAGGATGTTTGGGCATCTTTTAATATCCAAGCGTCCTATATCCAGCCGAGCTATTGCACGACACTCTAACTTTAAACAATGAATGATGAGATGGGAGAACCAAAAAGGTCACTTGTCAGTAAGTGAGTCCAACTTGCTGTGAAGTGATGGAGGCTGTGAAGCAGTCAAGGCCAACAGAGGAAAAAGTGACTGCAGTGTTTTAATGAGTCTCTTCTCGTTAGCTGCACGTCAGCAGAGCAGCAGCAGCTTCAACGCTACACAGGATGTGTTGGGGCACAGTATTAAGTGCGGGTCACCTGCGTTTTGGCAAGGCTCTGAGCCAAGCACACAATCGATCAATTATCTTCTGTTTTATGCATGTAACTAAAACAGATGAAAGACTTGAATTGCAAAAATATGTTCCAGGCTGTGGTTACACATATAAAATGTGAGCTGTTATGTGGCCTGCAGACAGTTGTATTGATCAAAAAAGAGGCGCATCTGTGCCATCAGAGGGTTAACTGAAAAACCACAGCTGAAACGCCTCCTGTGTAGGCAAGCCTTTAGCAATGTACCATACTCCAGTTTCATCGGTGATGAGTGATTGTGTGAAGCTGGATAGGTGTATGTTTACATAGCCAACAGGTTGGAGTGGTAGTGCAGCTCTGCGATCTCATTGGTTACATTTAACCTCTGTTGGCACGTCTAGACAGAGCTGGTAGCTCCAGGTCTGAAAGGTGAAGCCAATGTGGAAGTGCCTTAAACCTGCCTTCTCTCTAATGGCCAGCAGGTGGCGACTCCACTGGCTCCAAAAAGAAGTCCATTTGTATAGAAGTCTATGAGAAAATGACCCTACTTCTTACTTGATTTATTACCTCAGTAAACAGTTTCCTAATGAGTTTATGAGTTTATGGTCTCAATCGCTGGTCCCATTTAATCTAATTTGATGATAAAGCAGTGTATGCTTTAGGGTGTGGTGACATTGTGATTGACAAGTCACTACCGCAGCGACAATGTTGGTTGGGTGACATAACCATGGCGTAGCCGTAGCTGTTGCTATTTCAGTGTGTTTTCAATTCATTAAAGTTAATTCTAACATTTTGGTTGCCTAAAAGAGTCTTATTCATTGTTTGGTTGTACTAAAAGACCCTCTAAGGAGTCGGATGTTCTGGTTTCTGGTAAGTACATTTTGTTCTAATGGTTTTAAGCCCGTCTTTCACTAGCGAAATTTAGCATTATCATCATCATCATTATCAGTTAAGCATAGACAGTACCATGCTTACCAAGCTAGCAGCTAGCGTTTGGGTCAGTTCCACCCTCCTGCTCAAATATGGTCACTTTTCATCACTTCCTGCTCTGATAATCCAAGATGGCGACGATCAAAATGCCAAACTCGAGGCTTCAAAACGAGAGTCCACTAACTAATGGGTGATGTCACGGTGGCTATGTCCATTAATTTTATATAGTCTGTGGTCCAGACATAGACTAGACAAAACTTTTTCAAACTTTTGCAAACTGGCAACTTTCCTGAAATTCTTTTATACTTGCTCATGACCATGGCATTCACGTTGTTCTGAGGTATAGCTGGTTAGCTAGCCGGTGTAGATAGCTATAGGCTAGAATGATGAGTTTCAACTTGGAAAGCCCCCTAATGTAGCATTTAGTTTGTAGCCAGATGGCTTCACAGTTCCTTCCCCTTCTTTGTATTTTCCTTATCAATGCACCTCAGACTTACACTGCTTATCCATAAAATCTGTACTTCTTTGGCTCTTCCCATTAAGGTTTAAAATGGCGAGAGATCATCCCTGACACTAGAACAGCTTTGCCCTCAAGAAATGTTTGCATAACTAAAACTCTAATCTGCACTCTGTCATCTTCCCCTGGGTAAATAAAGGTTTAATCATAATGTTGCCTGCAGATATGCTGGTTTAATTTACAATAGGGGAGGATGAGATCGAATGAAATATTCACAGAGCTTCATTCAAGTGATGCAAATAGAATCAGTGGTCCGAAAGTCCAAGACAAATCTCACTTCAAAGTGCTGTGTTTTGGACAATTCCCTCCCTCCATTAATCGCTGCTTGATATCATATTAACATAATTTGCTTTATTTTTTCAGTATATTGCCAAAGATCCATGTTGCTTTCAACTCTCACAAGAGTGTCTATTTCAACCAAATCTTCCCAATCATTTGTGATTTTGACTGGTTACCCAGAAACCCTTCTTTTGGTGACCTGTGTCTGACCTGGTTTCAATTGATCAGGTGTATCTCAATCAGCTGTGTGACCCTGTTAAACCCATGTCTTTGATCAGTTTGATTTCCCTATGGACCCTGGACGACCTTATCCACCTTTGCCTCTTTTCAAGCTTCTTCCTTTACATGACAGAAGGCTAGAATGACTTTTCTGAATGATACTGATATTACATAAAGCATGTTTTTTTTAATGGCTAAAAGCAAGTAACCAGTATTTTTGCCATTAAAGCTTTTACCATTTGTGAGCCAAACATTTACATCACTTTACAGTTTTCCCAGAATTACATAAAAAAAAGCATTTAGATTGTGTTCCACTTAAAACCCACCATTACAACCCAGACTAGTGCAATTATTTTAGGAATAAAGCTCTAAAAGGCTCCTATAATCCCATAATGGTAGGGAAAAGTCAGGGATACATTATAGCCTTTTAAAGAAGAGGCAATTCCCAGAATACATCTCTGAACAATGAAATGCATACAGAACATGTGCAAAAAAAAGAGTTTTAAAGAGCTGATTATACTGTATATAGGTGTAATCAGACAGGGACCTCCATCATGATGGACAGCCAACATTACAGATTTATATGATCCAATCAATATTTACAGACACTTTGTATTATATATGAGGGAGCTGGGATGGCCAGGCTCTTTGAATTTTTTATGTAGAGTGCATTTACTATGTTAATGCATGATTTCATTCATACCACCTCTGTTAAATGGTCATTATTTGTGTGGTAAAACTGGGAAATGGTGTTAAAACTCAAACGATTCTTAATCAAGAACGTTTGACTTAACTATGTCCAAGGTCGTAGGTTTGGTTTGAACTTTTGGTGGGGACATTTTTTTGTCGGACGGCCCAAATGATTGTGTATGTGCACTCTTTTCTCCTTCATAGACACATGAGCGCACACACATACGCATATAAAGAGCCTGACTCTGCAAAATGTTACTTTACTGAATATGCATTTGCTGACTTGCCTGAAACCAGACTTGTATCATGATTTATTTTCAGATTTTTACATTTTTACTTTATTGGTAGACTACTTAACTATAAATCTGAGACCAACATTAATATCTAAAAATAACATATTACAGACTGTCACAATAAAATAAATGTAAAGAGACCTGTAGGTAATGTGGTGCTCTGTAACTGGCTGCTGTAAGGTTTTAAAACCTCAACTGAGATTCTGTCCTTCTTTTAGTTTGTGGATTTGGGTGACAGAGCCACGGTGCTCAAACCTGTCTTTAAATCATCTAAAAAAACTTCTATTTGTATTACCGCAGCTCACTTGTCTGTGTGTCTCTATGCTGTTCAGGCTGCTGCTGAAAGATTTTCATAATAAAATGATGCCTGACAGTCACAAACAGATCAGTTGGACAAGCTGTGGCTAATGTAGCTTATAAATAATGTTCATGTCTTAGTGACACATATTCAATAATAACTCTGCTCTTGATGCACTTATGGAAAAGCGGAGAGATGGCATTAAATAGTAAATACTCCTTCCACTTATTTCAAAGATTAATGTTTGGATTGATTACAGAACATTCTTATTAACTAAGCTCAGCTGTTACTAACACTTTAGTTCTTCTTTGAAGAGGACCAGATGTCTTAATTTGCTTTTGGGAGGAATTTTCACCAACAGTAATAAAGTTGTTTAATTAAAACAGCATGTCTGGACAACAATCACAAATTAGCGAAAACACCTAATGCCTGAAATGATATGTGATATCTAATGATCTTAGTTTTGTCCAGTGAAGTCATTTTTAATTATGTGATTGGAACATTTAAACTATAAATCCACTACTGCTGCTGCTGCTGCTGGTCAACGATGCTTACAGCTTGAAGTTGAGGATTGCCAGATCATCAGGTCGAGTATCCCCCATATCCTGCTCTTTCACTTTTTATCATAATAGCGCACCTTTTTGCAGAGAACACACAAAGCCAGCAACTCTGCAGAGATCTTATCGTTAACATTACGTGGAGTTAAAGTGGCTAGATTGTTTGAGATCTGTAAAAATATTGGTAGGGACAATCCAGCAATACCTTGATATTGGTAGGGACATGTTCCTACTGTCCATACCCAAATCTACACCCATGGCCATGTCAACTAACTATCTCAAGCTTCTGGCTTTTGTTCATAACATAAACTACCTTTAAAATTAACTTGTGAGGTAATGTTTTTGATACATGCTTCTGTTTTTTAAAATGTAGCTACCTATGGATGTTTTTTATTATTATTATTATTATTATTATTATTATTATTATTATTTTTACTGTTGGAAAAGTCAGTCATCTGGTATCAGTGTTCGTTTAGCTTAAACCACTTGAGCACACCAAGCATATCGTCTCCTTGCCCTGTCTGGGACTGACTCATTGACTGCATACTAAATGCTTCCAGTAGAAAAGTGCAGGGAAGCAGCTGTGTGCTGTATTTTATCAGAGGTGGGAGAAGTTAACCAGACCTTCTGTACAATTGCCAAAAAGCAAATTAGTTCTCATCCTTGAAACCTTTTTTTCAAAACCAAAATACAGTGTTTGGAAACGCTTACGATAAAGCATAAATCTCACCTCGTGGTTTCATTGTTGCTCCCTGAGGCCAACCGGGAAAATACACCCACTATGACCACAGTTCTCACCAACTGTGGGATTTTTGCTATACTGAAAGTGTTTTCAAAGAGTATTTTCTGGTCTTACAAAAGAAAAGACTTCAAGTTAAAGAGCAGCACGCTAAGCTTTTCTAATGAGAAGCACTGGGAATTTTCACCCATGCACTGGATGAGACGATCCCACATGGGGCAAGCATAACATATGCTTGGCATTCAAATGGTTTAAGTTGTGAGAACATTGCTACAATGTGACTGATGTTTTCAACCTTAGGGTTAGGGTTAGAAAATATGAAGAAGTTGTTGTGGCAGAAAGAGGTGGACAACAGAGGAATCAGATGGTCGAGACACATGTGTCAGATGGGAAATCTCTTTTATTTCACAACGGCTCACCAACAACGTGGACAGAGAAAATTCCAACATTATAGAACGTGGCACGCCTTTTTATACCGAAGACAGGCTGTGTGTGTGTATGTGTTTGTGTTGCATGACTTGTTTGCCAAACTCGTCGGCAATCCCAAATTCTAAAGAAGAATAGTGGGACATTTCTCAATTTCACTTATCTTGGACTTTAACTAAATTTGACTGGGCGTCTGCACTATGTGTGTGTGTGTGTGTGTGTGTGTGTGTGTGTGTGGTATTCCGCCTCTTTCCCAATATCTCCAGATGTCTCCTGTTTTGGTTCAGTGGACTGACATGTTTGGCATCGGTACAGGTCACCGTGACCTGGCACTCATTCCAGGTCACAGTTACGTGGCTTTCATTCTCCTACAAAGTAACGTCCACTCAATATGAATGTTTTAATAAAAGCAGCATATGTCCAACAAGTCCTCAAAATGAAACAACCAAATAAGTCGTTTGACCACGGACCACAGAATGACACATAGGAGCATTTTCTAATCTATTGCCCTATTGACATCGGCAGGACAACATAATTCCTCTCTAATTTCCAAAACCGTTACAAATCACTGTTAAAAATAATGTCTGGTTAGGTTTAGGCCAAAAAAGATTAGAGAAACATGTGTTGTGGGTTAAAGTTACTACTTCCTTCAAGTTAGGCAACCTTCATCGTCATGGCTACAATAATAACCATGGAGGTTAAGGTTAGGGGACGTTCATAGTTACATTTTTAAAAAAAACTGTCCTGACTCACTGTTGTAAACAGGAAACGAACAGCAGTCTCCTGTGTCAAAATCCAAAGTTGGGTTGTACCATCCACCCAACCCTTACATCATCTGAACTGTGTGCCTGCTCCAGGTCATAATTAGTATGGCCGCTAGATAGCATCTGTCACTCAAACGTAACTATACGTCTTTTTGGGTGACTGAGATCACAACTAATTGTGTTGTTTATCTTGGGAGAACAGTCTCCATATGTCACAACTAATTGCTTTCAGATTTTCTCTCACAAAGTCATGAATTTCACATGAGTGGGTCACTACAGCGGACTTGTAAAAAGGACCGCATTTGAAGGCACCAAAGAAACCTGTGGTGCCATGACTGCAATCAATTTTTAGCATGAACATCTATTCATGACTGTACCGCACACGGATTTAAACCCTTTACACCAGGCAAGCTTCCATGTCAACATTTCCAATGCCTGTTACCGTGCCGACACATCTCAAGAGCGGGTTTTCCATCCTTTCATTCAACATTCTATTAATTTAATAAAGCCGCTCTCAGATGCAGTTCAACTGAGAGTCAACCCTCAAAGAAACATGGACCTTTTTTCCCCTTTACTTCTCTACTCTCATATTTTCTTTTTACTCTACGGTTTATGAGGAGAGTGGGCAGGATGTAAAACCCTCCTCTTCCATGACACCTTATTAGGAGCTTATCTATAGGCAGAGGATAGGACAGAGAGGTAGAGTACACTGGGGAAAAGGAAGGATAGAGATAGAGGTTGGTAGAGACACACAGAGGGAGGTATGTCTGAAGGACTGGTGTGAGTCATATGTGAGCCTGTAGAGTTCAAATACAAAGCCTGCTCCCTCATATATTAGTCCACCTACAGTACTGGGATAACACCATGTGGTCTGTACAGAGCTTGATATGACAGAGGTATCATCATCCGGTTTTTATCTTCTATTTTTTACAAGTCAGTTGCTCTTTCCTCTCAGATCCATTGCAGAATCACTTAAGTTTCTTGGCTTTAAATCGTTTGATCTGATGTATTTTTCTATTCTATGAATTTACATCCATATCTTTATGTCTAAGAACAGAGCATTCAAGCAGACATGCAGACAGGTCAAAAGAACATACTTCACATCTATCCTTTTATGTGTCAGCGCATAACTGTATATTCTCCATGACATTGCTTTGTTTTTGCTTTTTCCCTTCTTTTTAATTGAAGATCCTGGCAGAGTCTTTGTCTATTGTAACAGAGGAAACCAATATGTGCTAAGTAAAAGTTTCACTTTGACTCTAAAGGCTGGTGGACAGTCTCACTACCTGTTCATGAGACCTGTAATAAGCCTTCTTTTTACAGCATCCAGTCGGTTTTCTTTCTCTTCATATGATGAGTATTTCTTTTAATAAAGCAGAAGGCATTTGACTTAGTATATGGATGAGAGCTTCAAGGTCAGAGTAATTACAAATTCTGACTATATATACAGTACATTTTTTACTTAAAGATGTATATTCTCTGGGAGGAATGTTTTACTTCCTAGCAAACAAAAGCAGGTATATTTTATTTACCATATTCACCATCCTGGTTTAACATGTTAGCATGCTGCTAGATCAGAGGCTGATGGGAATATCATTAGTTTCACAGCTATTCGATTGTAAATCAATGGGACAAAGTAAAATTTTGACCTGATGATTCATCTTCAGGGGAACATGAATGTCTGTATTAAATGTCACTGCAATCCATCCAATAGTTGTCAAGACATTTCACTCAAAACCAAACAACAACAATCAACATTGTGACGGCGTTAGATGAAAGTCAGTGGATCACCAAATTCAGTAAGATTCATTGTCTGGGGACCATGAATGTCTGAACAAAATTTAATAGCAATCAATTCAATAGTTGTTGAGATATTTCAGTCTAGACCAAAATGGTGGACTGACCAACAGACCAACATACTGACATTGCCATCGCTAGAGCCACACTGCTAACATGGCAACAAGTTTTATCTGTCATCATGATCGTACTGTCTTGTTTTTGATCACATCCGTCAACAATTAGTTTGCCATAGATTATATTTAATACGTCAAAAATTGTAGGAAGTGCAGAACATTTTCTTTAAGAGACATTTATCATGTTCACGTCTTTTAATCACATCAAGTTAGCAAAGTGAGGTGTTGCACTTTAATGCACTACCTTTGACAAAGCCCTTTCATATCCTGAAATGAGTATGTGAGCAAATAAACGGTAAACAAAAACAGCATGAAAAGAACAGAGAAGACATTGAAGAAAGTAACCAAAAAGAACAAAAGCAAGAGCGCAGAGCTGTGTCAAAACAAAGGTCACCAAAGTGATCCAGGGAAATATGATAACCAAAGACTCAGAAAGAACAAAAGAAAAACAAAAAGGTATTCAATCACACAAAGGTTACATGAAAACAAAGTTCATCTTTGTTTTTATGTAACTTTGTGCTTGTGGGGTGGCCATTTCTTTGCTGAAGAGGTCTTGTAACCACTCACAGATGCATATGGTTTACAAATTTATGCATACACACAAGCCCATAATGTTTCTCTTGTTTTCATCTCTATTTAAATGTCCTTTTGCTGCTCTGTCAGATTGTAACCAGCCTTTCACATTAAAAGCAATTTGTAAAAGCTGTCTGTAAGTAAATTTCACTTGACAAAAGAGACAGAGAATAAAAGCTGCAACACTGGACGTTAATGTGCAGTCCAGAGGCAGCTGATGATTAGATTGAACAGGACGGCTTTTGTGCTGTTAGTGGCAAATGCCAGGTCACACCAGGAAAGTGGCAGAACGAAAATAATTCATGCATCCTTGCAAAATATGTGGCACTAGAGGCTTGGCAACATATTTGCAGGTTGTGTAGTAGCTACCTGTGGTTATATTGTTGGATACGTAGAGGAAAGCTCTATTGGCATTGCGTCTTATTTGACAGAACAGGGTTGGAATTACGAACCCCCTTAATGTGGATTTTTCACATCTTTTATGTTGGATTAGACGGTGCAACACAGTCAAAATGATGGCTATGATCATTCTGGACACTCCAGTTCTCTGGGTACCCCCAAAAGTCACCGCTGTCCAGATGGTTTGCACTTGATTAACAGAGCAAACTTGTATATTAAGGCTGACCAAAGCTGAACTCTACTTAATAGAGCTTTGCAAATTTAGTTCACTTCTAAGAGCAAATGCACTGATTTCGGTAATTCCATTGCAATTAGTTGATTTTGGGCCAGAATTTTGCCATAATAAATGTTATTCTAACCAGGCACTAAGACCAGCAATGTTAGTCAGTTGTTTAGTCAATTCAGTTCAATTCAGACCTTATGAAGGACACAGCTAATGGGGGGTCCATAGCACAATAAAATACAAAGAAGAATTAAAAAAAAAGAAAACTAGAAATCCACAAAAACATTTCACAATGATCAGACATTTGCATACACACTGGTATGTCAGTGGTTCCACGTTCTAGACGAGAACCTGACAGAACTCAGTTCGGGTTGGTTCAGGCTAAAATAATACCGTTTGCAGAATCAGATAACCTACACATATATCTACATATAATCTATATTTCGTATTACAGCAGAGCAGATGGGTACACCAAAATTTACATTTGGCTTACGCTGCTGTTTTGGAGCTTTAAGCAGCAGACTCATACTGTCATTAAAAGGCCACTGTGAGTTTCCGAATGCTGCCGTTTCTGTAGCAATACACTTGGGCAGTATATAGTGGGTTACATAAAGCTGTAAAAAGAGAGGTCTTCACAGTCACTGAACACATGCTAAATTTATGAACCAACATGTTTGCTTGTGCATACAACTTTATATATATATGATGGATCATTGGTTATGTAATGGCCTAAATATTTAGCCTCATTACACACTTTAAGGGCAATACCAGACAGAAAGAAATCAGGAAATATTAATTTTCTGTCTTCCCTACTTCTAACATTCATAATATTACTTTAATATGCATTATATTTGATGTTGAAATCTATACCATATTGTGAACATACCCACAATAACTGTTGAAGACCAGCACTACATCGACAGAAAATCACCAAATCATCAGCATACAGTAAAAGTCACAGTAGCGTAAAGTAGCTAATGAGAGAATAACCAACCATACACCCTGTTCCACATCTATTGAACTGCATTGACAGATCATCCATGTAGATTGTTATAAAGAAATGGAGATAAAAAAAAATACAGCCATGTCAAACTCCATTATGCACATGGCAGCAAGTCAATGAAACACTTTGGTTCAGAGCAACATATCTCAACAACTATTGGCTATATGGCAGTGATATTTAATTTGGATATTATATATAAAAATCTTAGGGTGACACCTGACTTTTTGTCTCAGCTTCAAGTCAATATTTCCACTCATAGCAGCACTCATTGTCAGATTGCCGTACAATTTAATAAGAGCGCTAATGCTTCCCAGAAGCTTCCTATTCTGGACACTTGACCGCTTTTCTCTTGCATCACCTTCATCCAAAAATGCCAACATCTTTAAACAAAAATGTTTGTATGTTGTTTAGCATGCTACCACCCAATATACCTAGCACATTTACACTTCAGAGCGGATAGTTCCTTTTAATTTTAATGACCTCATGGTGTATTATCTAGCACTAAAATAGCTGAATTGTTAATGCTTCATATCATGGGGTGTAATGAACACTGTAATGACAGGGCTAATATTTTTATATACTTCATGTGACCACATTTGTCATCTGTGCTTTTAACTAATAATTAACGGCCACTGGTAGATACTTTATGTGCAACACTCGTCATAGGGTTGCAGCAAATCCTCCCTTCAGCGACCATTTGTCCACTAATGGCGGAGCAGGAGTATTTCAACTTGAGTTTATCACGCAGAGAATTGATCAACCCCCTTTACTTTTCTGTTTGAGGAGACCGGACAGCGTTTCATCAGAGAATATCTGACGCAACATCACACTGATTTAGAGACATTCTAATTCACTTTAGGCAAGGTTGATTTGATTTGATGTCTCTTATATGATGAAATGTTGTTTTTTTTTAAAAATTCTTAATGACTCCCTAAGCTTTAAAACTGCAGGGTACTGGATGGATGGGGTTTATTAGGGGTGGATGACAAAATCGATTCTTAGATACATCGTGTTGTGGAAGTGGGTGATTCTACATCGATTCACAAATGTCAAAAATCGAGTTTCTAAATATTAGTTAATAACATGATGTTGAACGCAAAAGGCGGAACTCAACTGCGAGGGCAGTGCAGCACCCGGACAGTCTACAGCGTGCACACACCTGAGTTATCTTGTAATTCATCTTCACAAAAGGCAGCGGTTGCAAGCATATTTTGATTTAATGTCTAAATAATTACCTCTGCGAGACGAACTTGAAGTATATTGCGAAATATCTACACTGTTAGCAGAGTTGAGCAGCGAACTCCAGCAGTAACAAACGAGACCAACACACACTGCAGCATTAAACAACTTAAACCAACTCTGAGGTGAAGAAAATAACTCAGTGCTCAGTCTGTTTCACCTCAAAAACCCTGCGTCCGCTCAGCGTCTTTCCCCAAAGCTAACGGTGCAGCAGAGAGGCTGCTCGCCACTACTGGAGACATGACGTTAATAACAACACAGCCTCTGCCTCCCGCTCATTTTGTTATTCTCACACAAGCAGAAGTCTGTAAGATGCTTTCAAATTAATTAATTTATTAATTAATGCAGTTAACTTTTTAAAATAAAAAGGCTGTGGACCATTTATCTTAATTGCCAGTTATGTTTCATATTGTATTTCAGTGAAATAAAGATACCAGTTAATGGTTTGGCGCACAGAACATTGGAGCAAGAGACTGAATATTATGCCTCCTTTTCTATTCATTCATTCAAGAATTGGTTTGAATCAAATCGGACACCACAGAATCGGAATCAAATCATGAAATTCCTAAAGATTCCCACCCCTAGGATTTGCTGCATTAGGATAATTCACATAATTTCAGACATCATTTCTGCATCACACCAGTCATCTTTTGAAATAACATTTAAATTCATTATTGGGTTTTTTGTTGTTGTTGTTTTTGTTGAAGAGATACCAGACTGAAAACATTAACATGCATAAGATGACAATCTCACATTTGTACCTTGTGATGAAATAATTGATTGCTAAGACCAAGGTCTTCTTCGGGTCAAACCTTGGCCCCTATCATTAGATTATAATGTCTAGGCTTCGAGTGTACAATTACCATCCTCTTTCATCAGGCTTGTTCCAGTCACTGGGTATTAGGAGGGTCAATCCTTTGCAATTTACATTTCAAGCAACTGCACAGTAAGTTTGTTTGAAGAAAAAGAGACCATGTGCAATAATTCAAAGGACATCAACTGCAAATCTACAAAGTCATCACAAGTTTGCACTCTGCAACAAAAATACCTAACATCTTCTTACTGAACATCCTAAACTGAACGTCCTGTTTGACAACACAAATGTAAATTTCCCTCCAAAGCATCTGCATGGCTGTTTGGAAGACTGCTTCACTGGGTTCGGCCTCTTATAAGCCACTGAATAATGTTTCACACTGTGGGAAGGAACATATTTTTCATCCAGAGAAATATTGTAGTCTGGTGCAAAATTTTGTCACATTAAACATACCTGAAGGAACTGACAGATGGCATCTAGGAGGTGAAGACGACTTTCAACTGCATTACTCTTTGTCTCACAGCGTGTGCCAGCGAAGGTTAAAACAATCCATGACAACAAACTTATTTTGGGTCAGGTGTTGAAGCATGTGAAGTATTTATAGATATGTTTGTCATACAAGAGAAACAACCCTTGTACCCACCATCAAACACGGCTCAGGTGCATGGGAGATGAGGCGGCAAAGGTCAGTGGAAACACGAGGCCACAAGCTGCTCCGTCGTGCATCACTTGCTTAATTGACAAAACAAACCTCCTGATGCTGACGTATGACTTTGTCATAGTACAAGTTCAGAGCATCACCATCACTCATCACCGGTGACACCGCACAGCAGGTTCACTTAAGGGTCTGTGTACTTTTTACGAGAGTTAAAGTAAGTCAGCTTGAGTGCAGGCGGAACGGGATGAAAAATTAAAAGACCTCACAGATGTCACATCATGTGTGGCTAAAGTGTCGCCCTCGTCTCACTGAGTCGCTCTCTTTTTGTCACTGTCCCTCTCTCTCTCTCGCTGTGTGTGGCACAGAGCGTGTGGGCACTTTAGGGCACATGAGGCTCCTTTCAGAGTTTTATAAGTGAGATGTTTCATTTAAGAACATCAAATCTTCTCTAAACTTCTACACAGATATATGCAACGTACCAGGGATTTTAACTCAAATTGGGCTCTCTGTACAAAACTTATTATGCTGTATATTAAGATAAGAACATTTAACACTTTTAATCAACAAAACAAAGTGCATTACATGTCATTATATATATTTAAAACACTTATGATAACAAACATGCAAGAGAACAGTAACTGATGAGAGACCTAACGTCATTTTCCAACAGTCTGAGGCATCTTCGGATGAATTTGATGGATATTCAGTTGAATTCATAAGGTTTTCTATATTCATTCATTTATCTAGACCTCTTCTTGGCTGTTGCAATGTGCTCCTATAAACAGAAGTTAAAAAAAAAAAAGTAAATCATATAATTAGCTGTTTTGAGAGTTTAAAAATCTTTGTGCTTTTAACAGTATGACTTACAGAACCTGTGTTCTGACTATAACCAGACTTAAAGGGGACAAAACATGCTTTTTAGGATTTTCTGTTATTTACATACTATTATGATGTCCGATGTCTATGGTAAACACGGTCAAAGTTCCAAAACTTGAGGTGAACATATATAAAAATGCTCCCTGCAAGACAAAAGTCAGGGCTACAGCCTGGTCTGAATGCTCAGTTTGCAAAGTTTTTTCTATTTTTCCAATAAGATGACGCCAGGTCGCCGTGCAAGCCCATAACCGGCCATAGTCATTGTTGTTAACGTTGTTCCATGGATTATCCATGCATAGCTCAGATCTGATTCAGGCTCAAACATGTATGAATGTATTTGAGAGGTTACAAGTAAAGAAAAAGAAGTAAAATCTGACTACTATTGTTTATTTGGCCCCCAGAGCTGGCAGAAGTCTGTCAAGATGCAGCTTCTGGGAGCTAACCAATCAGAACAGAGAGAGGGCTCATTAGGAAGGATGCCTTAAAGAGACTGGAGCTAAAGCAGCCTGTCTCAGACAGACGCTGAGCTGAGGGGCTGCATACACACACACCTCTAACCTTGTATCTAAGATTGTCTCAGTGTTGTTTACATTACAGTTTGTATTATCAGTTTCATTTATCTTTTCTTCCAGCCAAGTCATCCATGCTGCCACCAGGCGAATAGAGAATTGTGACTGCTATTGACTTCCAACCATTCAGCTTCCACCTGTTCTCGACAACATATGTGCATCAGTGAACATGTGGGAAAGATGAGCAGCGGGATATAATGGAGAGAAAGATTAGAAGAGGGAATTTCATGTGCCTTGTCTATTATGTGCCTCTCTTGGGGGGACGGAGATGAGATTTTCCACCACTCCATCCGTGCAGCAATGATCCATCCAGCTGTCACTGCTCCATCTACTCCTTCAGTTAGTGTGGCTCAAGGATGCAGATATTTAATATTTATGAGACAGAAAGAGAGGAACGAGACAATGACTAAAACACACTGTTGGAGCTTATTATCCAATGTTATCCAAGTTTATTGTGGATGAAATCTGCAATAAAATTCAAGGTGGAGATTGTTTCTTTTTTTTTTGTAAGAATACCTCTTGAAGTGCATGTAATCTCTAATTTAACTATTTTTGTTTTTACCTACTAGTATGGAGAGAAATTTGTCTCAAAAGTAAATACAAATGTGTGTTTTTTGATCCTTTACAGATTTACAAATGTTCATATGTGTTAATAGTATAGATAATTAAATGATAAATCAATTTGGATTTTATCTACTTTTATAACCGTTTGACGCTTATTTAAAGTTGATTGTATTTGTGGAGATGAAGAAGCATCATGTTTTTGGTTGTACATCATGAAACATGTATTTGTCACTAGTATTGATACACATTTCTCTCCATAAAGCAATGAGTCATAGATACAACTGACAGATAGATAGATAGATAGAGTTTAATTTATGTGTCATGTATAGTTTCTGCTTCATCCTATTATCCAAGATAAAAGATGTTTAACAGTGTATTGCACATAGATGGTTTAAAATGTGATTGAGTAGTACATTTTTAGTAACCATTTTCAAGTTTAAGACCCAAAGGTCATATAATGTGACATGCAGAAACCACAATTATTAATCTAGCTGTTATGTGAGGCTTTAAAACTAAAGGGCAAATGAGAAGAACAAGAGTTTACAGCGGTGCTTTGAGCCAAATGATGAAGTCAGCATTATAACATGCTGGTGTTTAGCAAGACAATGTTTAGCATGTTTACCAGCTGTGGCTAATGGGAATACCATTAGCCTTGCATGTATTTGAACATTAACCGATCATTAACCATTAACCAACCAAAATATAACAGTCAGGGTATCACCAAAGCTCCATGGTCAATCCTTCATTAATCCTTCATTAATCATGGGCACCACTGATTCCTGTATCATGTGTCATTGCAATCCATCTTATTGATGTAGAGATATTTCACTGGATAAGAGTAAGAGAAAACTTTGGCTTGCTGGTGGGGCTTGAGGAAAAGTCAGAGTATCATCTAAAGTCAGTAGGGTTCATCCTCTGGGCGTCATGGATATCTGTGCCAAATTTGATGGCAATCCATGCAACAGTAATGGAGACACAAACTAAAAATGTCAACCTCATGGTGGCACAAGAGAAAAACTCAAGGGATCACCAGTTAGCTTCATCCTCAAGCCAACCATTAGTGCGATCAGTCTGGACTAAAGTGGCTAAAAAGTATAAAATTGGTGAATCTTTGCTGTTTGGGAGACATTTAGGATTATGCCATTTCTTGCTGGTGGATAAGATTTATCACTATTACCAGCGTGGAACAAATCTAGTCTCAACAAATGTATATGAGAGGATGTGGTTCTCTGTGTAAACCCACTGATAAGGCCAGTATCAAGACACTGAACTGGAAATGTAGCTGCACTGAAAAACATCAGTAGTGAAAGTTGAAGCTCCATTCATCAGCTGGCTTACAAAGGTCACACAGGCATGGCAAAACAAGAACTTAACGAAAAGTCTGACCTTCTACCAGCCCCTTAAAAAATAATGCAAATGTAGCCTGACAAAGTCAGAGGCGAGATGGTATTTATAAAGAATCAAGTGGCAAGTTTATTTGGCTTATTTGACTTATCATGACAGAGTGTTTTTTTAATGAGCAGCCGTTTTTCCCTCAGAATAAAAAAGGTCAAATGTTTCTTGTCTGTGAGATGTTGAAAATTGAACTTCAGCTCTGAAAAACAACATTTCTCATGATCGCCTTTGTTTAAAAGGGGGGGATTTCTGTCTCTATGGCTGCGTCATCTCAGACAGTGCATAACCTGTCCCATTAACTGTCTCCATCAGTATTCATCCTCCCGCGTCTCTGTCCGTGGGTAAAACAAAGAGATGAGCAGAAAGGTGTGTGACTCAGCTGCTGTTGAGTCACACAGAAGCTAGAAAGTGTCTAATCCGAGCTCACGGTAACTTTGATAGGAAAATAAAACCCGACACAGACGCCTACATGGTGATGACTTAATTTTGAAGTATTTTTAAAGCGTTCTTGTCTCATTAGTATAAAATTGATCTAATGTATCCTTGAGAAACGGATGTTTTTTTATTGCTAATTAAACTTTACAACTACCCAATTAAATCTGACTCATTTAATTTAACATAATGAATGGTGGTAGTTAATCAAGGTTTGACTGTAGCTCTATGTTAATACTAATTTAATGATTAGATGATTTGTTCAGTTTTAAGGCGCTGTAGCACATTGTTGCCTTTTACTTCTGGTTTTGTTGTGTTGTTAATGTTTACACAGCAAACCAAGAGCTGTAAACATGAGCTTATACAGACTGACAGGTAACTCATTCATTTGACAGTTTTAGTGACATCCTGAATCATCAGGACCCACGAGGGAAAAATCCAATTTGGGTGACTAACAGCGAGTCACGCAATATTTTAATGTGTGAGTTTATGGTGTCATGAAGAGCTTGTGAAGAAATAACTGATTTTGAGCATTATTAGTATTATTAGACTATAAATTGACTGTTTTAATGACAAAAAAAAGGCGTCTTGTACATTATTGTGGGTGGAATTATGATGGGATTGCTGTGTTAAGCACTTTTTAATGGATGTAATGAACTGCCAAAGCACATGGAGTAGGATACAGGTGCAACACAATGTTTTTGAGTGATTGATCAGGGAAAATCCCTGCGTTCATACATTGATGTGCATATCATTCCAATGTATCATACTATTATGAAGGAATACTGTGTGGTTGCAAAGTTTCACTCATGTTTTTTATTGTAAATCCACAAAGTTTGACACAAGCACAACACGCCTTATTTTTTACTTTTCGATTGATCAGGATAAATTCCTGCATTCACATGGGGACGTGCATACAGGTTAGCATGGTTACCAAATAATCTGGCATAAATACAGGCTATACTTTGCGTACACACAACACGGCATCACTTTATTAACAGTTATCAGTAGATTGATTTATGTAAAGTAATTTGATAGCTTTTGAATTCATGTGAAAATTACAAATCTACCAATCCTGTAGTTGGTTTGCTTTGCAATCACCTCAATTACGCCACAGTTCACTCGGTCCAGTTGTTAAACTTATACTAAAGTTTGATCGACAGCTTTCACACCAACCTAAATAAACCTCAGTAAACAGGCAAATGCACCAGAGTATGTTTGAATCGAACCATTAAGGTGAGGTGTGAAAGTTGTGGTTCATTATTAGGTTTAGAGGAAGTAGTGCTGTTATTAGGTTTGCTGCTAATTGTGGCTAATAAGAGTCAATATTTATTTGATTTTAAACACAGAAAAAATGTAAATAGTTAACACCAACTAATTGTAAAACTGTAGTTCACACTGATAAAGTTCAGCCCTATCACTGATGATCCAAAATAAGTGTCACGTTGACTAAAACTGTACTACACTTTTATATAGCAGCAGCTCTAATCCTACGCACCATTAAGTCAAAGTTAAGCATTTCCTGATCAGGAAGATTTACAGAAAATGACCCTTAAATTGGATTTTCTATATAGTCAGTTAAGTTGGCTAAACTTGTAAAGTTAAAAGTTTGTTCTGAACTCACACACTCACACTGAACTTGTGTGTTTTTTGGTCTTTTTGTGTTCTTGTGTTCTTTGGGGTCTCCTGGTTTGCACTTCTGTTTAGTCCCTCTGGTCATATAGGTTTTCTTGTTATATTTGGGTGGTGGGTGTTTTTTTAGCCTGGTGTGTTGTGTACGTTAGTTTAGGTTCATGGTGGTTCTTGGACAGGTTGGTGTGGGTTGTATTTAGAGTATTGTGTTTTCTGGGTTTTGGTTTTGTTACTGTGTTTCCCTTGTGTGTGTTCATGTGCTCCTCCTCACCTGCCCTGCATCACCCTCATTAGCCCTGCTCTGCTTCCTGTGTTCCCTCAGCCAATCACTCCCAGCCTGCCCTTGTGTCTCGTCACCTGTTCCCCCTTCCCTGATTAGTTTAGTCTGTATTTAAGGTCTGCTTTTGAGTTGAGTCTTTGTTGGATCATTTGTTTTGTCTCGTCTGCTTGTTCTGTTCTTGACCATCCATGATTAAAGGAGATTTTTGTCAAATCTGCGCTCCGGCCTCTGCATTTGTGTCCACTCCTGCTTCCCCAACCTGACAGCTTGGATATAAAATGTTTCACATTTGACGTTCCACTTCTGATCAGTGTCGATTTTCCTTTCTAGCTATCTAATCACAGACTGATTTGCACCTGGTGGACACAATTAACCACCTGGTATGATTTAAAAAAAAACAAAAAACAGCAGTTTTCAGCACTGAAAATGCAAAACCTAGATTGATTCTAATGGAACATTTTGATGAGTTGTGTGAAATGCTCTTAAATCGTGTTCCTTTTTAGGTGACATTAACAAATATAACAACCATGCAGGGAAAACATCATATTTGTCAAACTCTCTCACTGTGTCCCGTTGATGTCAGACAGCCTAAAGTAATGAGGACCATCAAGTAACTACCAAATATGGTAAATGGACCGAGAGGCAACTGCTTGAGTCAGAGTTTTTTTTTATTGAAACTCCAAATTCACTCAGATGAAGGTGCAATAGTTCATTTTCCCTTGTGGAGAAAGGTAGACTATCTCTGCATTACTTCTACTACAGGTCTGGACCACTCTAGACCTGTTGTACCAATTTTGTTTGTATAGAAGAGAAAAATCCAAGAAAATTTACAACAAATCTGTGGTTTTTGCATGAGACCACATGTGACAATGACACGTGTCCAGTATGTGGGGAAACCTTTTGGAGTTAAAGTGCAAATTCTTTGGAAAACGTTGGATTGGTTAAAAGCCTCAAGAGAGAATCAGGCTAATCTGCCAATGTAGCATCTGGCAGACACTTTACACAAAAGAACCCCTTATGAGTGCATAATTTTTAGCATGAATGAGAAAGAAAGCTCTATTTGTGTCAACACCTGCAATGAATTGAACCGCCCAGCTCTGGTACTATTTGTAATGTCTGGATTTAGCTTACTGGACTAGTCTGATGTTCGAGTTGTGCACTATTCCATGGAAAACCTTGGAGTTTTTATTGGAAATCAATGATTGAGTCATTGAAGGAAGTGTCTGTACCTTCAATATGCAACCACACAAACACACACACACATAACTGTCTACTGCCAGTAATTAATCAGTTTAGCTTCAGTGTGCTACAGTACTTCACTGTTGTTTGTCTAATAGCTTCTGGGAAATTGAAGATGGGCATCGTTGCTGCATAATGAGCAGATGTAGGCAAGTGTGAGAAGATCAACAAGGTTTGAAAGAGGAATTAAAATACCCCCAGTGTTGTTTATTTCTCCCCCACTTTTCTAAAATTAGCTGTTTGAAATGGATCATGAAACATATTTTTAGCTCATCTTTACTCATTGTTTAGTACTTTTGTCTGCAGTCCAACCAAAATTTGAGCAAATCCAGATTTTTTTTAGGAAAGAGAAAGACACCGTCTCAGTGGGAAAAGACGGATGATTTTCCTTCAACCCATCCATCCGCTGCTCCATCCATCTGTGCAGCAGTCACGGAGCAGTGAAATGGGCTGGTGGTCCGTCCATGTGTCGCAATATTTTCCTCTGCATCAGTGCGTTTAGGTTCAAGGACATATCCTTTATTTGTAATTTGGAAGCAAGGAGGGGAAAGTTGACTGGCACCATCATACTGATTTAAAGAGTTGATTAGAGAGATTAGCAGCATTTCTTCATTTATAAAATCACTCATTATTATTATTTTACAGTTTTGACAGCAAGATAATTATCACCACAGGCCGAGAAGGGAAAAAGAAGTTCCTTTGGCCAATATGTGGTTAGGAAGTATCTGGTAAGATATTCGGAAGTGTGTGTGTGTGCAGTCTGGTGTGTTTTTTTTATCCAGCGCCGCTGTTCTGTGTTTATTTATGGAAAATAACACAAGATTTTCCCTCCTGGAAGTCGACAGGGTCCAATTCTCAAGAAATCTGGCGTTTTATAACCCACACGGGGGCTGACACGAGCACAGCCACACACACACACACACACACACATATGCACCCGAACACACGCAGACAAAAATAGACAACTTGGTGGCAGTCCACTTCCCTCATGAGGTTTTATTTACTGAAACAGCAAGAAGGCAAAGAGGGAGGTCGAGTGGTTGTGGCAGAAGAAAAGAGCTTTTTACTGGGTTTTGTACCTAAACAAGCAAAGAAAGGAATGAGTCTTAACTATTGACACAAAAAAGAAAGGATTCTTTCCCGTTTTTCCTTTCCACCTTCCTTCACTCTCTCCTTTCTCGGACACAGGTGCTAAAAATTGTAGAATGTGCACAATTTCCTTGCTTTTTGGTATTATAATCATTTTAAATCACTTTTCACGATGAAAAAAGCAACACTAGTCTGTAAAGCCGTAGTGCCCACAACAGTACCCACACATTTTTTATTCCTTTTATCCATTTCACCTCCTCAAGGATTATAAACTTTCACACAGACATGTGGAGGCCATTTTTTTTGTAAATGTCCTTGTTTACCCCTTGTTGCTGACTGTGTCCCAGTGAGATACTGTTATGGGCCAGCGCTCACATCCGCTGCCAGTTTTTAATGCCAATGGGAGCAGAGAGGACAACAGGACAACAAACTGGACTCCCCGGCTGAGACGGTGCTTATCCCTCACAATGGTTAGTGGGAGAAAAAAAAAATTAATGTATCCACCATGTTAAAACATCAATGAAAGTGTATTTATATTAATTTTATACATGTATACAGTATCTGCTTGTAATGTAGAGCATTTTAAGCAATGCATCTTGTGCTTTAGCAGTTGAATTACACAACACACTTGCATTTAAATTCAGTTGACAGCAATTGGAAGGCAAAAGAAATGTTTTACTTTAAAGATGCCCAAATAAATATTGGATTCAATGACAAAAATGTGATTTATAGTGTGTGTATAGTTCGTGTATAGTGATAAACCTACAGAGGACTCTCACCTAGCTTAGTTCCTCTTGGAGATACAGAGCTTTTTTGGCTTCTTTCAGCTTATTGTTTTGGTTTTTTACAGTCTGCACTGTTCTGGTTCACTCTCGCTGCTTTGTTTTCAGTTGTTTTCAGGGAGAAATCTCTGTGAAATTAACTGTTCTCCACCTGCCCATGACGGACAAAGTTAGAGACTAGGAGTTGGTGCAGAGTAAAATAAAGCCAAAAGGAGAGTGAATGTTGGATTTATTCATCATCAGGTGGCCTTAAAACCATTCCAGATAAATGCTAATGCTGTAAAGCTAACATGTTAGCAATAAACAACTTTATATAGGGATAACATATCAATGTTGTGTTTCCAGCTTAATCCGCTGCCCCCAAGTGACCAAAATATATTACTTATTAAACATTTAAATATTAAATATTTTTGTGAGGATGTTCAAAGTAGAATTTATGCTTTTTTTTTTGCCTTGATATCTCCTTCTTCTCAGCAGTAGACTTCTCTTGAATGTGTGTTCCTCTTTCTTTAATTATTCACTTGTTTTTTAATGTTATTCAGTTCTCTTGCATTATTTCTCTTTCTCTCTCTGTCACACAAACACACATTTATTTGGGAAACATGATAGGGGGGTTCAAATTATGTATGCTGGTGACATTTACACAAGCCTCAGAAAAACCTTTTCACTCCCCCTTCTTCTCTGTCTCGTCTGACTTTAAAACCTCAAACGCAGACACACTCACATTATAAGCCATGCAAAATTAAACACATGCTGATCCCGTGCAAATACACACACACACACACATAGATTAGAGATGACACACTTGCAGTAATTCACAGAGAAGCAGACAGTGAAAGCAATAACACACACACACACACAACGCATACATGAGGAGTGTGTGGGGGCTGACTAATAGTGTAATGGGCTTTTGTACCAGTCTAGCAGGTTTCATTTGTATCACCGGGTATTGTGGTAATAATGACGAAGATGGGGAAGACGACACCACATATACCCCCCTGTTAATGACGACGACGTGAAGTCTTTTAATGAATGACGTGCACCGATGTGTGGCGTGGCAAATGATTTTTATGCGGCACAGAATGTATCAGAAGTGACTTATGCGCCTCTGCATTCCTGACCGACTTTATTACAGCTGGTAGTAATTGTAGTCTGGTTTATGGCCTCGACATCAGTCAAATGTGTGCAGCCTTTCAATGTGCTCTTAAAACATTTATTACAGTCTCCTGTAGATTGACCTTGACATGATCTGTGATTTCAGACGGAGGTAACAACTCTGCAGAGACCAGAGTGGAAATTCCTGGAGCAGTTTCTCTTTTTTTTTTATTTTATTTTATTTTTTTTTAGCAGAGGATTCATCAGGCAGCTGCAAAATAGAAATTTGGGTGTAATAACTTCACAAATGGATGGTTTAATGTTAGATTATGACAGGTAATATGTAAAAACATGTATAAATCTAAAAGAGAGCAGCAAATACACCGAAATATGAGGTCAAACTCATGCTGTGAAGGATCTTTTCACAATTAACTTACTGCATGAGCTTCATGGTCTCAAGAAAGTGTTGCTGTAACTACAACTGCACAGTACAAACACGGGGACGGTTTTGATGAATATTAACTCCTCAGTGCACTTTGAAGTCTATTTTTGGAGGAGCCTTATCACAAAATCTACTTTGTACAGGCAGCTAGGGAGCTCCTTATCAAAACTTATCATTGGGCACATTTTAAACATCCAGACATGTATTAAGACGTAAAAATATACTCTGCTTGGAACAATAATGTGTGTCTGATATGGGTTTTTCTGCAAAAAAAAAAGTATAATTACCACTTTAAAATCCTTAAAATGGCATCTACTCCTTCTCCCTCATAAAAATTTCAGAATCTATGTAAATGCAAATAAATTCATGTTGGCAAGCAGCGGTGCAGCAGCTTCTCTGGCTCCTGGTTAAGGTGTAGAGAGTGTTAGGGACTCTTCTCTTGAGTAAGTGTGCAGATAACACAGCCAGTGGAACTAGGCCAAGAGGGTACAGCCCAACCGAACTTCTGAACATTATCATCAACTCGCCTGCCTCACTTCCACCGAAGCCTAGAGGAGCGCTCAGCAGACTGCAGCTCCTGAGGATAACAATGCCCTGTGGCAAAACGGACCGGTGTAGCAGACTGCAACGGCTCGGAGGAAAGAGGAAGCACGGAAGCAGGAGAGAGGTTAGCGGGCCGGTTTGTTAGCCAAACTGTGAGGAACTGTTGTGTTTTATTCTTGACGGAAACTTGGCTAAACAGCAATATGAAATCAAGTCAACAGGTTGCTGCTCTTTCATGCAGATCAGAATCAGCTGGCGGGGAAAACCTGAGGAGGAAGACTTCTAACTACTAATTATAAATGATTGGTTACTTAGATTTGTGACGTAGGAGATCCCACCTGACTGAATCCGTGTTTTTGAGACATTGGTACACAGTCATGGCGTTGGCTGCTTATTTTGCTCCTGATATGTCTTGTAGCATAAGAAAAACACCACAAGGACATGTTAACAATGTTAAAAACTTGATTTTAATCAGTGGGGGTCATGTCATAC
Source organism: Thunnus albacares (assembly GCF_914725855.1). NCBI lineage: Eukaryota > Metazoa > Chordata > Actinopteri > Scombriformes > Scombridae > Thunnus > Thunnus albacares. The sequence continues at coordinate 7,965,611 of NC_058127.1, read as the reverse complement.
AGCTGTCAGTCACATTATGTCCTTTTTTTTTCTCAGTTTTGTATCTGTTTTTAGGGGCAAACAATGCAAATTCCCTGTGACAGAAATGTTTTGAGGCATTTGTCCTCCACTACAGTTAGCCAGCTAGCTCTATCTATGACTGCTGTGCAAAACTGAATTGAATTAAATGACTAGAAAGCACAAAAAGATTAAAAAAGTTATCTTTTATTCCTTTTTCTGCTTCTTCTCCCTTGTGATTTCTACCAGTGTCATAGCCGTTCCCCACTCTCTGTCTCATCACTGTGCACGCATGATTGCCTTCATATCTGCTGCCATTTGCTTGTTTAAACAGAAACTAAAGGTTGTCATTAAGCCTTAAATATTGGCTTTATACAGCTGCAGTTATTGGACACATAGGACCTCACTTCCCAGCCACACGTGTGTCAGAGTCCTTAAATCAGCGCTGCTCTTCTACGGCTGTCTGTAATGTCTCCTGGAGGAGCCGAGCCTCCCCCATCTTTCAAGTTACCCAGTCCTCTAGTCCTCCAAGCTGCCTGCGCCCTGACGTCGTCTGTCATCATCTGACCTTCCCTCTAACCTCTGTCTCATGCATATTACATTTACGGTTAGTTTGGAATAACCGGAAGAAGAACTGGGTAGTTAGGATGATCGATGATAGCCGGCAGAACAGAAAAAGAAACCCGGCAGCCTGGACAATGTGAGGAAATAATATTAGACTTATTTATAGTCTTATTTCCCAGGACCCATTCCATTGCCTGATTTATTTAGACCATCAGAATCCTGTTATTAGTTTTTACATTGTTGTATTTTGTATTTCCACTATGTGTCACGGCTTTCTTTTCTTGCGAGTGCCATTTCCGTCTCCCACGCCTCTTGTACCTATAGACCTGCAAGGAAGAGTGATCTATCTTAGATGTTTTCTTCAGTTTTCTTCCATTTCTCTCCCTCTGCGCTCATATATTTTGGATATTTTTTTCTTCCCTCGTCTTCTCGGAGAGTTCGGACCATTGCGTGACACTGTATATGATTTTGGACTCTATAAATAAACTTGATTTGACATGACATGTACAGTACACACATTTCAGGTCCATTTCCTTTGTGTGTGTGTGTATACGTGTGGACAGAATTACTATATATTTCCTCGTGGCCCATCTGTAGACAGATTTCCCGTCACAGGATAGAGGCAGAGATACGCAACGTTGAAAACACAGAATGTCAGAAACTCAAGAATGTTGGAACAACACAGTTGCGAGAAGTGACTCACAGTATTTTAAATTTAGATACAAGAAGACTGTAATAACACACACACACACACAATATAGACAGTTATTTTCAGTTACAGTTCTTGTAATACTTTTAAATTTACCTTTTTAAAAGGCAGACTTTCCCTCACAGTAGCCCATGTTTTCCATTGTGAGACAGAGAGATAATAAACATCATACATGTAGTAACATATGGAATAATGGAAACCATCTGCAAAGCAACTGGACATTCAAGTTCTGTCTGTTGGCTCTTTGGATGGATGGGGAGCATTTTTACATACGTTCACCTCAAATTTTAGAATTTTGACTTTCTTTAACAAACATCTGCCCTCACAACAGTAAAAATGTTATTCATGTTATGTCCCCAGACCTTTGTTGTCAAGGTTACAATAATAACCATCTGGTTATGGTTGGGGGACGATCATGGTTATGGTTTTTTAAAAAGCAGTGTAGATGAGAAATGAGCAGCGATCCCTCATGTTAAAATCTGATGTTTTATTGACCCGTCCGTCCACATCAACCTCCTTCCTTCGCGGACTTTGTCGCTACATATTAACGTCATCTGATTTCCTCCTTTGCTCCGATCATAATTACTCCAGCCGCCGGAAGGCTTCTGTCACTTCAATGTTGTGACAAAATGTTGAAATATGTCGTTTTGGGACACTTGCGTAATGACTGATCCTGTCCGTTTTTTTTCTTGGGAGGACAATCTCAGTAGGGCACACAATCTCATGTCATGTCACGCCGATAAAGACGATTCAAATTGAAAAGAAGATGAAGAAGATGCAGTGGGAGATCTAAAAAGAAGTATATCAGTATAGAGAGATAGATAGTAGAGTATTAAAGGGAGAAATGACAGCAGGTTCACCAGATAAATACCAAGAACTTCAGTTATCCTCATGAATACTAAGAGATTGTCCTGAGGTAACCTCTCATGACCTCACCTTAATACACAGACACCTGCATTATCAAACAACTGTTTTTCTGTATCTTGTATAGCCTCAATCTTCAGGCTGCGAAGTCTCACCAACACCTCCTGACTTTGATCATCCTGATTTAATTTACATTGGCTCATGACACTTTTTCTTGTGATCTGAGGCAGGAAGGGGACTGACAGGGCAAAAATGAAAAACGGCCCAGGAGCAGCGGGTTCATAATACGTTGTGCTCTCCTACTTGACTTTACTGCAGGGAGCTTGAGTCAGTGTCAAAGTACAGGATCCTGTCTGAATTTCAAATGGAAAAAAATGACTTCATGATTTGACTGTTAGTAGAGCAAAGCCTCTTTTTAAAAAATTTGAGGATAATTAATGAAGGCTGCAGGGCATTTTCACCAATGGCAATTAATTAGTGTCAGACATCAGAGTTATTTGCATATAATAAGTTTGAATTGTCTGTCTTTAATACAAACTAAAAAAAAGGATAATAAAGTACTTCAATAAACATCACAGAGCCTAAAAATCCTTAATCAACCAGCTCATATTGTGAGATCAGTGGTTACATTGACAACTAACAGGGATTTACATTAGAGTGAGGTTTAAACATCAAGTTTTTTTGGTTAGGAAGCAGCTATTCTGACAGCTGAGCTCGAGCAGAAAGACTCCTTTTTCTTTAGTCTACTGAAAAGTCTAATTAGCCAAACGACAGACTCGGGATGTGCAGAGAGTTTGTTGAGGCAGCAAAATTATTTGTATCTGTATTCAAATAAAAGTGGAAAGAGGCTTAAAAATCCTGTTTTTGTTTCTATTACGCTTTTAATTTGAGAAATTTAAGTGTTACAATAAGTGTTCATGAATAAACTAACTTATGAGGGATGTCCCCACACCGGGATTCAAACTGGAGTCTCATAATAGTCAATCATAGACGACTGCGCTGACCACTGAGCTAAAAGCTATTTATACACCCATAACACAGAGACAGCACAGTCTGTAACGTGTAGGGAAGAACTTTAAAGGCGATTCTTGCTTTGCACTTTTCATTTATTGCCTATTTTTTTTACAACCTGTGCTTTGCCGAATAATGTACAGCCCTACAACATACACTTGTGTGAAAGTTACATTGATTTAACAAACATGAATCATCAGGACAGTGTTTTGGCCAGAGCTGATGACAAGAGTATCTTTATCAACAGGGCAGTTGGATGTACTGAGGATTGAACCAGACATTTTGACTTGTCAAAGCAGGAAAAGCACACGTGTCACTAATAACATTAACGATGGCCAGCATGCACTATACAAGGACCCTGAAACCTGCATATGTAAATGGAAAACAGCCATGATTCATGTTGTTAATTGCACCTTTGCTTCTCCTGGTTTGACATGTTAAAATGTCTGTCATGAAACAGATCTACATGTGAGGCAACAGTGTTAACTATTGATCAATAGTACCACTGAGACAATGACCCATTTAAACACTGTTACTTCATGGGTCTTGTGCTGATAGGCTGGCTCTCAAAGCTCAAAAAAGTGTAAATTTAGTTATGTTAGTTTATGGATAGTTGCTGTTAGCTAGCCATTACTAGCTAGCTAGCTATAACTGCTATTGCTGTGACTAAACTGCTACAGTGCACAAGTTATTCTTCTTTTAGTGTTTTTGACAGTCAGTAAACAGCTTTAAGTGAATCACCACCTCCCTCTAGACTGGAGTAGAGCTTACTTTAATGAAAACAGAGATGGATGCAAGCAGATTTCTCATCTGGCCAGTGGAGATGTATAAACGTGGCTAAGTGTAAATGAAAGTGTTTAAATGTGAAAGTGTAAGTGTTATCTCCTATCTGTATTTTATCCCCATAGGAGACACTTAAAATGATAAGTGTAAATGCCAATCAGTCGATAGTCTTGTAAACTAATGTTCAGCTAAAGTCAAATAGTCTTTTTTTCTTAGGAAGGTTCTTAACTGAGTGAAATGACCCAGAAGCATCTAAGTGGCAGCCATTATAAGAGCTGGTCGAATTCTCTAAATGCCAAGGAAAGGTGCTTCAGTGCTTCCTTTCTAATCTCCTTTAGTGTTCGGTACACTTGATCATCATTTGCAAAAGGAAAGGAGATTAATCCGTCCCAGCAATTCCTTGCAGCAGCAATAATTAAAGCAACCAAGTAGGGAATTTGTCACATTACACATCCACAGCTTGTATCAACTATAACAATTTCAAAGCACAATCAAGTCAACATTTCAAGGTGTTTACTGAGTTGTGTTGCGGATCTTAAGCTGTTATTTGCACAAGCTAATAACAGATCGTAATCAGTAAACCATAACACAGAAGTCTGAACTTAAGAATGATGATATGTACAATAGTAGATTTGTAGGCCTAACATGTTGTGCCTGTCTTGCATATTTAACATTTATTTTCATAAAATAATTGTGATTCAGGAGGGAGAGTGTGAGCAAGCATTCTCAAAGTGACAATTTAGTTTCAGTTTTGTGCCTGTATTCCTTTTTTAATTCAATTCAAGTAATATTTTTCACCGTGTTGTCCACGTTTATATCGCCTGCATGAAACAACATGGTAAGAACGCATGGAGCAAAGTATCTAAGATGCACTTTTTGTAGTCCATTGTAGTCCACTGATGTAGGTCTGCAATTTCACCATTGCAGACCTACATCAGTAACATCCACCGTCGCATAATTACGTAGCCCAGTGTAAGTGCAGTCGGATTCTCTCATGACTTCTTATGACTTCTCCTTCACATCTTTCCTTGACCTTGTGACATTTTCCATCGAGATCAAGGAAAAGACGATAGGACGTACTTTTCGACTGCAGCCTTAGACATCAAAAATGACAAACCTTCAGACAATAACTGGTCAGAAGTGTAACGTATACCTCTCTCACACTACAAGTTGAATTTTTGGCTGATAAAATTTGAATTTTTGGGTCTGGCAAAACATGACGACTATCTTTTGTTTTTTGTTTTTTTGGGGTTTTTTTTGCTCTCTGTTCATTCCAAACAAATCCCTAAAATTTAAAATGCAACACAACGGGTTAATATAAAACCTTGCATGAAAAGGATAAAGAGTAAGTCATTAAGTGAAATCAGGGCTTAGCAAAAGAGGCGTTTATTTGCAAGAAAATCCTTGCATATTTACCTGATAAATACCAGATTTTGATAAACAAGGTTGAGCAAATAATACTTTGTGTAAGTCTGTAAGAAGAGCTCCATGCAAATTAAAGGTCAGATTTAATTTGGGATAAGACTGCTGTGGTTGCTCTCATATGATTAGGACACATTTATCAGAAATCTGACTGTTTCCTACTTAATTAAAAAAAAAAAAAATCAAGATACTGTCAGTTTTTATTTATGCACGTTGGAAATGCAAATGGCCGACTCTCTTGCATACTCCTGATGGATTTACTGGAAATTTAATGTGACGTGGGACGGATGCCAGGGGCAAAAAGACTGCAACATTCGTGCTTTTTAAAGCTCACATCTGGTAAACTTTATAAATATTGTTCTTAAAATGCAGACTTCTGGGATATTTAATATACCCCGAGAGAAATGAGCAGTTCCGCGTCAACGGACATGCACACATCCAGGACCACAGCCAAGCTGAAGGTCGTGTGAAGTGTTACTGAATGATGGAAAATCTTACGATTAAATGTTTGATCTTGTTTTTACCATTTACAATGAATGTATTTATTTATGCGTCATCATCATCATCATGTTTGTTTTTTCTGACCAACTACTGTGACCTCTAATTTCCTGCCAGAGGAATACTGGTAGTCCCATTAACACAGTGCCAGTGGCATTTTTGTCAGGTTCAGGTAGATTTTGCATTTGCACCTGTTTGGTAAATGCGTGGCTCCGGCTGAGGTTGTGTTTATGCAGATGAGGCAGCACAGACAGATTTTGAAACACATTTTGGCACCTGCATTTTCACCCACTCGGGTCACCAAAAGAAGCAAATGGAACAACAAAAAAGTTTGTTCTTTCCAATTGATTTAGATCATCCTTCGAACATTATTATTATTACATTAAAATGGACGTTTCATGCACATTTCCACGTCTATATGTAACCCCTTTATTCCAGCTTAATCTCAGCAGCCTGAAGAGACCACTCGACGACTTCTCTCAGGTTCACGGCACGTTTATTTCATATATTCATAGTCTGAGGCTCTATTGGAATATCTTTGCATGATTTACAGTTAAAAAAAACTCCTTATTTGTCATGTACTGGCCCTTTATGCAGCCCCTCAGTTCAGCTTCTGTCTGAAACGTGCCGTTTTAGCTCCTGTCTCTTTAAGGCCCCCCTCCTGATGAGCCTACTCTGTTTTGATTGGCCACAGAGTTAAAGAACAATACAAGAATGATTTGTAACTGACTGATCTTAATTTATTCATTATAGTTTATTCAGCAGGAATTCATTCAACTCTTCTTGCTTTCATTGTTTGGGATGAAGGTATCTCACAACATGTCAAGCATAACTAACGACAAAGTTTATTCACAGCATGTTGTAAACCTTTTTTGGTTATTTAAACCCTCTGCAAAACCCTTCACAGCAGTTGGCTGATGTGAGGAATTCTCAGCGGGATCAAAAATAAGCCTCTTGTAATACTTGACATCCATCACCGTGTCATTTCTTTCCATTAGAACAGAGGTTGTCAGAGTGGGAGGCGGGTCTCCCCCCCAGGGAAGCTCCAAACAATTTAAAGGGAGGCTCAGCGAATGGAGGTAAAAAATATATATATTACATTAGATATCAGAAAGGAGAACACATAGAACAGCTTAAATGTGTGTGATTTGGTTAAAGAGATAGTTCAGAGATCTGGTAGTTTTGGGGAATTTTACTCATTAACCACTTTCCCAGAGTCAGAAACTAATAAATGCTTTAAGACTTGGTGTAGTCTGAAGTTATGTCAAACAGCAATATTAGGCTATCTTGGCTCAGTTGCTGAGTGTCTATGGGATCAAATAACATAATCATGAGTCCATAGGCATCCAGGAATTGGGCGAAACTAAGCAAGTAAACTAAACAGGGTGAAGGGGCGCCTTTTTCCAAGCTTTGTCTGAGGGGAGGCCCACAGTCTCAGACTTTGAAAATCCCTGCATTAGAATAAAGCAAGACATTTTTAGAAAAAACACATATCCTGAGAGAAAATACAGTAATTGTACACACAAAACCTCCTTGAGCAATGTGAACTGTATATTTTAACATATACGTCTGTTCTTAAAGGGATTCTTTATTGGGGTAGTTGCTATGAGGCTGCATGAGCTACTCACAGGTGGTGACAGTAATGGATGGAAAGTAGCTCAGTCTATGAATCCCCAGCTAATGTCATGCAAATTAATTTCACAACGAACTGGGGGATCATATATTACTGCCATATATTACTACTGCTACCATATATTGTAGAGAAAATGTGCCTTTTCATCTACATATTCTGAGAGACTGTTATTTATACTTTATTATGTACGATATACTATGAAAGTAGCTTTTACATTTAATATGTAATATATTAAGCTGTAGTTCTTTGAGGTGAAACATGGTGGATGATTTATGACATGGCCTTTTCTGAAGGTGATATTACATTATAAAGGGGACAGATCAATGCCTTTTGTGATTTTCTGTGATTTACTGTTATAATGTCAGATGTCTATGTTAAACATGATCAAAGTTCAGAAACTTGAGGTGATTGTATGTTAAATGCTTCTATTTCCTCCTTGTGATGATGTCACAAACAACCACACAGCCTTTGTTGCTAAGGTTGTTCCACAGGTTTTTAGATGTTGAGAGGTTTCCATTTCGGGTAAAGAACAAGAAAAAGCAGTGAAATCCTACTTCTACTGTTTATTTACGTAGCCTCCCGAACCGCTGGCCAATCAGAACAGAGTGGGCTCATCAGGAGGCGGGCCTTAAAGAGACAGGAGCTAAAACAGCCTGTTTCATACAGAGGCTGAACTGAGGGGCTGCATAAAGGGTCAGTACATGATAAATAATGAGGTTTTTGCATCTTTAAATCATGCAAAGAGTAGAGCCCCAGAATATAAATATAGATCTGGAATTGTTGTGAAAGAAAATTGAATGGTAGGTTATCATTTTATAACTCTTTTGTATATATGTTACAAATGTTTTCAAACTAAAGAGTCAATGTTTGTTATCAACTGAATGTGATGTAATGTCATTGTCATTTTGGGGATACATGTTGATGAAGAAATCCTACTCCTAGGCTAGTTGAACTCTTGAACCTGTTTCTATCTGACCTCTGGGGTTAGCTAGAGATATCTCTTGTCTTAAGCCTGCTGTTTTAGAGACCATACTTATTTGTAAGAAGGTGTAACGGTTTGTGTAAGTGTCCATTTAGGGACCAGACTGTTTTTAGCTTTGCTTCTGGAGAGGTATAAAGCTGTCTAGTTTGGGTTCACAATCTTTAGAGAAAGGGCCAGGTGAACAACATGCTTTCTCTCCAAAAATACAAGATGATTGTATTTTTGTTTGTGTTTGGACATTTGTATAAGTGTTACTGATGATGTGATGGACTCTACAGTGTCTACAACTGCTTCAACAAGTAATAATGTTTAATGCTTTCTTTATGTCTCCGTGTGCCTCTTTCTCAAGAAAATTTCCACAACAGTGTGCATGATACATCCCTTTTAAATTAATGTATTTGGTGTGTTTTCATACCACAGATGCATCAAGAAATTGTGCACAATCTGCATTTGCTCAACATGCAGGCAGTCGTGCTGACACACTCACACGCTCACAGGCACACAAATGCAAATGTGCTGTGAATCCAGTGAAATGTTTGAATGAAACATCTTTATTTTGTTTTGGTGGAGAGAGACTAGTATTCAGCAAGAAAACCAAATCATGCAGAGGAAGAGCTGAAAGACAGACGGCACAGAGGAGACAGAAGACGGCGGCAAGCAGCTGAATAAAGCAACAAAGAGAAAAAGTTAAAGAGATGCAGAAAAACAGACAAACAGAAGAATAAGAGAAAGAACTCAGCCAGACGACCTGCTGACTCACCAGTTTGCACTTGACATTATTATCCAATATCCATCTTATACCGGCTTATAAAAACTTTATAGTTCATCTTCTGCACATTTTGACCACAAAGACCTGACCTGGCAGTCCATATAAATCATTTATAAATAGTGTAGTTCAGAAAATAATCCTTTAAGCAGTCCAAGAGCCTGTGACATCCATCCAGTGGTCAATAGCCACTGTGCCCCAAAGCTGAAGGCTGCGGGGACATCTGAGCATTATTAACTTAGAAGGCTGCCATCTTAATTCACATACAGCGACGCTCTACGCAGGATTTATATTCGCCAACATCAGAAAACAATTAGAATCTATCTGCCGGGACTGATGGGGTCATTGATCTGTAACAAATGACTCACACAACTACTTTGCCATCTGCCAAGACTTCTTGCTTTCCAAAACTCTCTGGCATTGTGCCTAAGACTTTTCTCAGGTGGAGACAAGCAGCACTGATGTTGCTGAAATCCCTACAGTTTGTCAATACAGTTTGATAAAGCCATTGATTATGTATGACTTAAATGCCAAAATGGCACCTGTCCAATTTGATTGTTTTCTTCCTGAAATTAAGACAGTTTTTGAGAACTACTAAAGGATGAAAACCCAACAGCAAGAAAGAGAAAAAGCAATAAACTTAAAGAAATGAAGAAAAAGCATCAAACAGGCTTATGTGAAGCTAGTGTTTTTCATAAATGGATAATTCATTTTATAACAGACTCCTCTGTGTTTACAGCAGCTTTCTCAGCATTACCGACATCTCTCCAAGACACAAGGTAAGCCCTCTGCAAGGTGGCTCCATCATCAAATGTGACACAGAAGTCTGGGTTTCTACAGCACTGCTGTGTGCACAGAATTTAATAGCCCCCACCCCACCATCCTAGTGCTAATAATGGCCCTCGCCTTGTCTATGGACAATGACAAATTACCTCTTTTCAGGCAAGACTGTCAATGTTGCCAGCCATTATTTCAATTCTTCTGCACAAATTATGCCCGTTTTCCTCTTGGGAATCGTTAACAGTTGGTCTAATCTGTGAGCAATGTAATTATTTTATTCAACGTTGTTTATTCTCGCCTATTCATGTGCTGAAAAGCTGGATTCAAGGATGACTGGTCTAAACTCAAAGCCTTCAGAAGCAGCAGTCATTTGAAGAACTGAAGCAGCAGACTTTAGCCGGTAATGAGCAACAATTTCTGGAATACTGTGCTAGTATTTAAACCATCATCATCAGTGCTATGTATGTTTAATTGCTTGTACAGTGGGTTTCAGATACATCCTGACTCCCTAGAAAAGGCCTGAAGTGATAACAACAAACAGTACAAACTCCATCAAGCTGCAAATTACAGATAAAGAGCTGTAACTTTGAGCCACACCGTCACACAAAGAACGCCTGAAAATAATGTGATCTGGTGGCGGAGAAAGCGTATGATTGTGAGTAACATATAGCTCATTGTGAACACTAAAAGAGGTCACAGCATCAATTGGGAAGGGGTCAAAGTCATCAACCAAGGGTCAGTGGGAAGCTGGAGAAAGATCAAGATGGTCATCTACATCCAACGCTGGAGAGCATCTTTGAACAGAGTTACGACCTCCCATCCTGCTATCCAAGATTCGACAATTAGGACACGAGACATCTAAACCATTGCCACGACATCTAAGAAGACCACGAGATGTGTGAAAACTTCCAAAAGGTGGTGGTGTTCAGAGTTTTAGAGAAATTCATAACACAGGATTTGTTCAGGACTCATGAAGAACCTCATGGGATGGGAACTTCAATTATCCGAGTGACTAGACATATACTTCTCTCAAGGAATCTCCTTAGTAACGTACACCACAGGGAAATGAAATCACATTTCTATACATAGCTTTCTCTCAAGGACATCGTTGAGGAGGCAGTGACCAAATGTAATTGGTATCCGCTATGCATTGGGATTGGCTCACAGATCAAAAAAAAGGAGAAAGAAACACGATTATATGTGTGTGTAGTCCTATCTAATCCAACACCAAGGTCAGGAGAGAAAGTGATTTCTAGGAATATGTTGTTTCATCTCATTTTATGTTCCCTTAGATTGTGTATGTTTGGGTGTGTGTGTGTGTGTGTGTGTTTACTACCTTATTTTCATGTTGAGTGGATTAAACCATAACCTGGTTTGACATTGGAAAAACCTAGTCATATTTCTGCGTTTCCCTCTCTCCGCCGCATCTCCTCAATCACTGTCAGTTTTCCCAACAACCCCATACTCCACAGGCAGAGTGTGGGTGGCGAATAGAACATTACGGAGGATGCGAGGGACAGTGTGTGTGTGTGTGTATGTGAATTCGCGTGTCAACCAAGAAGCTTCAGAATAAAACCGTAGCCCGAGTCGGCCTGGCAGATGCAATCCTTGACCGGAAGCAACTGCCCTAGTTTCCTTGCGAATAATCTCTCTTGACAGAGTCTCCATTCAAATAAAAACGCTACTGCTACTACTGCTACTACTGCTGCTGCTGCTGCTGTGTGTGCTTTTGGTTGCTTCAGAGGGCCGACCAGTTCAGCTCCATATGCAGCAGCTGCTTTGACTAAATCACACTCTAGTGGGTGAGGAATTCCCCTGAAGCAAGCAGGTAAATAACACCACGGTGGTACAGTAGAGGCACAGACAATGACTTCATGTGAGGTAAGCTGCAAACTAATGTGCATTTGATCAGAAAGTAACTTGTCTTTATAGATTAGAAGTGCTGAGATCACCATATATCACCACAATACTCTTAAAAAGCACATCACAGTCAGGTCACAGTGCACTCTAAGACAGGTTTAAAGGTCTGAAAGTAAAAAGATGACGTCTGTCCAGTTGTCTTTATGAATCTCTACTGTGAAGTCATTTCTGCTTTGGCCTCAAATTCAGAGATTAATTTTATTTGGAATGATCCAAAGTGATGACAATAGCTTTTGGTCCCATATATTCACGTAATAGATATTTATCCTTGCTGCATTATATTCAATTTGTGTGTAAAAGCGAGATGATGGATCTCTGCCCCTTCACTTGCAGTCTCTCAAACACAGTTTTTCTTTCTTCTCACAGAGACTCGATGAAGTGATCAAAGGCTTTTTGGTCTGTATGTGTGACAGGATTATTACATTCATTCTCAGCCAATCCATCCTGATGTCTCATAAAATTATGTTCACCCGGCCTCAAGCCCCTAGAAAGTGATGAAATATGAATGAAAAGCACTTTTTTTCACCAGGTTTTAAGGTGTGGTTAAGTGTTGATACTGTCCTCCAACAGTGATGATCAATTCCTTTGAAGTTGAAAAGTGCACAGCGGGTATCCGGTCTTTTATCAGTTTCTCTTTCAGAATAGAAAAGAAGTGGACTTTTCCCACACAAGATGGGGATATCAATAGTTTTAGTTGGCATTTTTGAGTCATAAAAATGTTTTTAGGAGTGTTCGAATAAGGTAAAATGATCAGCTGAAACAACAGGAGGATGCAAAAGTTGGACCAATTACTAAATGGAAAGCAGAAACAAACGAATGATGACACACCTGCAAAGATCCACACAATACCTGGCGCTGTGCTGGAGTTCACAGTGAGAAAGCTGAGGCACAGCTTGATCAGACACTTTGTAGCTTCAAGTATTATGTTTAGTATAACATGTAGGCACATCTGGCCCGACTCTATATGGAGGCAAGCAAAGAAAAACAAAAAGCAAACCAGGACTATCCAACAGGCTCCACAGGAAGTCTGCTCTGGTTACTCAGAAAAATAAAAAACTATTTATATTGAATCGCAATACTAAAAACCGCACTATCTATATATTGACTCTGATTAAGCTGTTTCCATTGGTTCATACAGTATCCTTGTTTACTCTCTACAAACGGAGCCAGATCTGTCTTATCTGACCTTCTCACCTTGCAGCAGTGATGTAGAAGTGTACTCCAGGGTGTGTCAGTGCACCGTGACATCATTGTTTGGTGTGGTCAAAGGTGCAACAGACTTAAACTTCCAACTGGAGAGGGCAGTGAAACACTGGCCCTGTTCACAGCCTGATCGTCACACACCCGCTCACTCCCACCTTAAGGTGGACTGACCTTTAAGGTGGACCAGCTATTCTCATTTACTAACAATCTCAGCTGCCCTAAAACAGATAAAAGAGAAACGTTGGCTGCTGAGTCTCTCCCGAGTGAGTCCAGTGAGCTGAAGAGTCAGTACAAAAACAACCCAAAAAACAAACAAAAAACCCCAACACATTTGGTCTTTGCAAATGGAGATGACGTACATGTTTATTTGCATATAGAACGGGGAGGTGAGATCCGATCACAAGTGGTCACTCGAGATGCATGCAGAGACACATTTTAATACCAGGTCTGAGCTGATGTACTTGAGCTGTCCACTTGTGATCGGATCACTCGAGATGCATGTTAATGCCAAGTGTGAACAAGGCCACTTCTCAGTCTGGTGTTAAGTTACTCATTAAAGGATAAGGATGAAGGTATTATTTATATTCTTCTTATTATCAAGAAATCCCATGAAAGTATAACTTTAACCAACAACTACATACAGTAGCTTCTTCCATTTCTTTTGAGTCAACTGCACATATTTATATATATTAATCCGCAGATGAAAATAGTCCCCAACTAATGCTTTATTTGCTCCTCTTTGAGTAACGTCTGCTCAAAGCTACGATGTCCAGCTTTTTTAGGAAATTACTGAGCCTTTTAAAACAATGAAAGTATATATTTATGACTAGTTTTTTAAAGAAACAAAATGGCTCAGTGCCACAGAGGAAACAAGGAGGTCTGAAAGACTTGAGGCTCATTGATAGTTTTGATATTTATGGGCGCCAGCTTTAACCTTGACGAGTTCAAATATGCAACCTTCAATCTTGTATTCATGCTCATTGTGCAAATTCCTCATTGTGAAAATAGCAAATACAGAATTCCTTTCATGGCTATACAGACATACATACAAGTTAATCCTGATAGAGAGCCACAGTTAAAGGTCTTTTAAATGTCCTTAGGAATGTGAATAAAACAGAAATACAGTACTGCACTTACACTTAATGTTACATGCTTTCAGTGAAGGTAATCAGAAAATGCCTTTGTCATCACAATGTCATGTTTTATATTGTAATATTGCAGTTAATGACTTGTTGGCAGCACAAGATAAAGGTTACATTTTAATGGCATGTCTGCTTTATTAATCATGGCATATAAGTCAGAGAGAGGGGGAGGGAGTGAGTCATAATGGATGATGTGCAGTTTTAGTGTTTCGTAGATGCACGTATATGACTTCCTATGTATGTACAGTAATGGTGGAAAGATCAGGATTTTTGCAAAAGTACACATTATAATTCAGTATTTCATTATTTATACGTTTGTCATACGCATAACATTTGCACACATAAGCATATTCATTTCGAGTTGTGCTGTCAGAGAAGGGTTAGACTGCTTTCAACTTCTGGTAGAAAATAACACTCAGATTAATTAAGAGATTTGAACTGAGGGACACAGGAAAAAAAAAAGAAAAACAGAGGAGAAACGGGGCGAAATAAGGACAGGATTCATGCAAGATGAGGAGAGAGAGAGAGAAAGACAGAATATGCACTGAATGAAAAGATGCTGCTGACCACATTGAGAGTAAATGAAGTCAAAACAGAAGCGGATAGGAGAGACAGAAAGACAAGTGCTGGAAGCAGATAGGAATGAGCGTGTTGCAGAGAACAAGCTGTAGACGACCCAAAACAGGAGTTGAATATGTCAAGTCCACCAACAACACAATACCCTTCCCTAACTTTAGCCTGTATTTGCATCAAATCTCGTACCATGGTCACATAAACGAGATAAAGATTATCGAACTGAACTTTATATTTCACACCCCTCGTTTAATCCCTGCACTTGTCACTTTCACATATTTCATCAAACTGGACTTTACATTGTACATTACATTCAGCCTCTGCTGTTACATAATTTATTTATTGCACATGTCACATCTAATTTTTGCTCTTGTCACCTTCATCCATTTCATACACTTCATTTCTTTGTCCATAGCACAGCCCATATTTGTACAGTCAATATTTCATTTCAAAACCATTAGGGGGCTGTGTCCACCAAAGCGGTTTTTCCTGAGGCCATGCAGTGTATTTTTTGAATTGTCTGCAATGGGAGCGCCGCGTATTTACACTGTGCTACAAACGAGGCGCTGAGCGTTTTATTCTGCGCTGAATAGATGTTTGGCGTTTTTTTTCACTAGCAAGGACCACACCATCAAGGAGATACGTTTGGATGATTTATTGAGGAAAACAATTGATATGCATAGTTCTTCTGGTTGCTGACTGCGTTGTGGGGAAGCTTACCGAGAATCCGCTGGGGGGGGGGGGGGGGGGGGCAGAATACGAGAGCAGAAGAAGCGGAGAGGGTTTATAGTGTGGTCCTGCTCCTGAAACTTCGCTGAATAGCTTCAATTCTGAGGATATCATTAAAAGAAAGCATCAACATGGGAACTGACAGTGGCGGGTCCTCGGCTCTCCAATGGGACCGATGCTCACGGCGTCGTATAGCACAGCAGGCGGGTTAACATCGGAATCAACAGAAGGCCGGAGCAGATGCTCTGAGCTTCTAATATTGCTGCAGATAGGTTTATATTAGTTGAAAGCCCGGTGCGTCGCCATACAGACACCAAAGGGCATCTTGTACGTCAGCATGAGACACAGAGGGATGTGACAAAGCGTCAGTGTTTGACGTTCTGAGAATGAGCACATGTTGATATGGAACAGCCTCCTGTGTCTTAATAAGTCCTGGTGAAATGCTCTTGAGTAAAGCTCTTGAATACGTGGCTTCAAAGGTTTTTCCCCTAAATTGTGTCTTATTGCTCAATTTTAGTAAAAATCTTTAAAGTTGTGGTGTTAAATACATCACACTAAGTACTCTAAAAGATTTAAAACTTAAGCTTTAGTTTTTCACCACAACAAACATCCCTTTTATCAAGTAATTTAGTCTCAGATTCATTCTTGAATGTTTATTTTTCTTGGAACGTGAAAGTAGTTTCCTTAGTATTTCTATAATTCTGTGAAATGAAGCTAATATCTTGACACAAGACAAAAGTAAAGCAAGTTTTTTTATTCATTTGAGTGGAGTCTCTTTTCTTTGTCAACACTATTACTTCAGAAATCATTCACGTGTTGCTGGGTCTAAATTTTAACGTTTAACTGGTTGGTAATTAAAAAAAATAATTAAAAATCGTTTTGCTGCAGTTCATTTAGTCACTTCATTTCGTTTTGTCACTCGTCAGTCACCTCAAACAAAATTAAATACTACTGAATAGGCACAATCTTTTAATCACTTTTAAAATGAAACAATCACATTGATTTATTGGGCTATAACTAACCACTACTTTCATTACTGATCAATTTGTTTTTGGACTTATTTGTTTATAAAATATCACAGCTCCCCTTGATCAAAGATTTCTCAACAGTCTCAAAGATATTTGATTAACAATAAGATGAATGATGAAAAGCAACAATTCTTCAAATTTAAGATGCTTGAACAAGTAAAACTTTGGCATTTTTGCTTAATTAATTACTGTTTTTTAATTTTCTGTCTTTCGAATAAATTATATTCACCCTGTTGTTTCAGCACAACTGATTTGCATAAACCACTTTTCTAGGGTTACTTTAAATACTTAAAATCCTGTGTAGATCATTTCAGATCATATCTAAAATACATCTGACAGAAGAATCGTGTAAAAAAACAATTCCAGTAGAGGCTCGAAGGCATCGTAAGTGCTATGAAATATTCTCATCATCCTCACACACACTCTCCTGACACTTTCGATCTTGGCAGTTTCAATTTGGGGAAATACAAGAAAGTATCGAGTTTCCCCTGAAGTTTAGATCCCGGCTTTTTTTTTCACGCTGCCGTCTTCACAGTCTGATTCCCCTCCATATCAGGAGGACTGACAGAGGGCAGAAGGGAGAGGGAGAGAGAGAGAAAGAGAGAGAGAATGATGGAGAGGGCCCGACCGAAGACATTAGCGGAAGACAACAGATGGAGGGAAGAAGAGAGAGAGACACTAAGAAGGAGAGACGAGATGAAGACACGGGGAGATCTGGAGAGTAGAGGGGAAACGGAGAGAGCGAGAGTTCATCATTTTAAGTGACAAGGCATACTAATGTCTTTTCTCTTTGTCAGACATGGTTTCTATCTGTTTTACTCTCCCTCGTCCTCCTTCGCCCACCCTCTTCCTCTTTCCATAGCCATCTATTCCATGTCTCTTCCACTTTCCGCTACATTTTCTCTTTCTCCTCTCTTGCTCATTTTCTTTCTGTCTCACCTTCATCCCTCTCCGATCCCGCCCTCTTCCTCTCTCTTTACTTTTTTTTTCATCTATCCTACTCTCCTCTGTTTCTCCTCCTTCCTCCTCCTCTCTGTCTCGCCTTTGAGTCATTCAGAATAATTGCTCTGCGGCGCTCTCCCTCGCCGGGTGCTTATCAAGCTTTAGCTGCTATCTGCACACACAGCGCGCCCCAACAACACTGTTAAGTGTTTGCAACCACACACGGACACATGCTCGAACACCCGCACACACTTTTTTCAAGGTAAAAGAGGGGGGGGGACCTCTTGCACAGCGGGGACCAATCACATGCTGAGAGCCACTTACGGTGTACCAATCAATGCCCCTGAAGGTGTGTGTTGCCTTCCTCGTTCACCTCCTCTGTGGTACCGCTCTGTCTTTCCCCTCGATCCAATCATCTATCGATCACCTATTCCAAAAGAATGAATGAATCACTTTTATTTCCTCTTACCTTTTCTCCTTTCTCTCAACTTTCCCTTTCTGCCCTCTCCGTACCCTCCTTTCCTCCTTTCGCTCCCTTCTGCCTTACACCCACAGCATTATAGTCTTATATATCCAAACACTTGTCTTTCAAGCCATGCAGAGTCTGTTCAGGAGCCAGAGGGACTGAAAGGTTGAAAATCAATCTCAATCTCACGGGGAAAAGCTAAAGAAACTAACTGGCAAACCTGAAGAAACCCGGAGCAAAAAACATGAACAAAATGGCAATGATGATGGCCTTTTTAAGAACCGTATTTTGAAGTCATAGCTCCACAAATCATCTATATATTACTTTTTTTTTTTTTAAACTCACTGAAATATTATGGCAATAGTCTGAGTCAGTGTGAGTCCTGGAGTCGGGGGAGAGCAGCAGGGGAGTGAACTGTCAATCACAGTTGTCAGTCAACGCCCACATGGCAGCAACTGTAAGTCTTCAAATCTTTCTAACGTCGCAATATTTTCCAAATTGACTTCCAGAACATTTATTAGAGGGTCTGAATTGAGCAACTGAGACTATAATGTCTTATTGAAAAAACATTATGTCTTAGTATTTCTAAAGAGAAGCATTTTAGAATGAGAGACAATTGGAGTCAGCGTCTGGCAGCTGTCGATGGCTTTGCACTTCAGCCTCAAGCCGTGGTGGTCGCTGTTTGGTCGCAACCGTAGACTGTATAAAAATAATGGATGTAGCCACCATGATGTCACCTGTTGGTTTGAAGCCTCGAGTTTGGCATTTTGACTGATGTCATCTTGTTTTTTTGGAACCAGAAGTGTTTACTGACATAATAAATCAAGTGAGGAGTAGAGTCATTTTCACCGTAGACTTCTATACAAACAGACTTCTTTTTAGAGCCAGTGGAGTCGCCCCCTTCTGGACGTTAGAGAGAATGCAGGTTTAAGGCATTTCCGCATTGGCTTCACTTTTCAGACTCTGTAACTACCCGCTTGGTCACAACAATGTAACTGACAAGAATTGAAGGCATACTTGCTGTTCACTGTAATTCCAGCACTCAAGTTACTTACGAGAGTGTGCTACTACATTTTAAAATCATGGGAAAAAGAACAGGAATCAATGGATGCCTGATACATATGACAAAATACAAATACTACGACAGAGTTTGCAAAATGATGAGTTGGGATGTTAAATGTAAGGGATGTGGGCTAAAAAAATGCAACACCACTGGCAGTGCAGCTGGATTTATACTTGACGAGCAGGGTTAAGTAGATTTTGATGCACATTTACAGTAAGTGTCAGATTTAGATGCATGTATCGCACATGAATTGTGCTGTGTTTACTCTTAGATTTGCTTTTTGACATGAGTGATAGTGAGCTACCAACATACTTATACAACTGGAGTTACATCCAGCTAACCTTTTTCTCATTATGAAATTGGAGAGGGATCAGCAGTCACCATGTTTACGAACTTTCATCCACAGTGAAAGAGAGCAGCGTTCACCGCAAGCAGAAGGTTTGCGGTGGAAGTTGCTTTGCTAGATGTGTGAGTTACTGAAAAGGAAAAAGATGACTGAGCTTTTTTTCATCCTCCTAATGTTGTCCTCTCTATCATCAGTCTTTACTGACATCAGAAACTTTTTTGGAGAAAAAGCAGCTTGTTGAACAAACACATATCTCACAGTGTTATCTTACTGCTGTAGCACCAGTGTGTCTGATAAAACAATGCTTTAGCGTGTCATTGTTGACTCTCTGACATACTTTTCTTACTCACCAAAACTATTTGTTGAAGGATATCCCCACAGGAGGCATCACAGCGTTTTTTATGATCACTGAATAACCATCGGCATCAAAGATCATCTGCGTTGAAAAACCAGCTTCATAAGTCTCTCTCTAAGTGTTGTGAAACGCTGTGAACGGCGCTCGGCGCTCCAGTCATTCCTGTGACTGGTTATTCTCAGTTCTTTCATCATGAAAGTAATGGAAAAAGCATCAGAAACCAGACCAGGCGCTCCAGAGACGGCGTTTACCCTCAGGTGGTCAGAAACAGTCGACCCACACACATACACATACACACGCAGCAGAGCCGTCCTGCTATTGTTGCTGCCTGCTTTTATTGTCATTTTAATCATGTATTTAATTCAACTGTTGTTTTATTATTGTTTTTATTGCCTTTAAATGGCCTCAGCCTTTTATGTTATTATTGTTTTGTTGGTTTTAATTGTCCTTTTTTTTTTAAAAGCAGGAATAATAATGTAGCACTTCACATTTGATGTGTAAATGAAGTGTTTAATGGACGAGACCCAGGAAACAAGCTTTTCAGTGTATTGAAAGATACATATTTATTTTTCTGAAATGCACGACATCAATTCTGAACCTGTTCAAAAATATTTGTAATTAAAAAAAAAAAAAAGTAAATTGATTTGTTTTAATAATATGAATACTCTATCCATTCTGTTACTTATACAGATAAAAGCCTGCAGCTACCTTTGAGGGCAATGTATTCCTCAGTATTATTTCAGGGAGTTTGGGGATTTTAACAACCTGCAGAGGAATTTAAATTCTACAATTATAGAGAAATTACACATAGCGGGGTTTTTAAAGCTAATTCCGACATTCTTTAGAGTCTTTCTCTTTTCAGTTGTTATTAAAAAATAAAGGTAAATTGAGATAAAATGAAACAATTTAGCAGTTCTCCACCACAATTATTCAATTTGGGGTTGAATGTCTTTTTAATGGACACGTGGCAGGACAGGTGGGGATTGAACCATCCGATTAAAGGAATAGTTCAACATTTTGGAAAATACGCTTACCATAAAGACAGCTAGACGTAGCCTCTTTTACAGTTTAAACAAACAAGATATACCATGTTCATTTTTACTGACACTTTCTCTTTTCCACCTACAGCTGTGCCATATATCCTTTAGTTTGATTAACGCTGTGAAACAGCAATTAGACAATCATATTCAGAGACAAAACATGAATATCATTGATCAGATGAATGAATGAACAGATGTGTCTTAGTGGGGAAGAGTTTGTACTGAAGGAATTCGGACTCATGATCTCCAAAATGTGGGCTGATGGCAACCAAGACGTTCCAAATCTAGTTTACTTTCCTCCTTTCTCCCGTCCTTGTATTTTCTGTCTGTTTTCCTCCCTTCTCTCCTCTTCTTATCTCTTCTTTTTCTCTCTTTCTGACCCTCTGAAAGTTTGAGCCACAGGTCAATAAATCTCTTCAGTGTTCTTTCAAGGACTCTACCTAAACTCATTAAAGGCAATAAGGACCTTTTTATCGACTCACCAATGAATTGTTGTGCTAATAGTTTGTTTCATCCCTTCTCTTAATACAAGAAGGATTTTTTTGCCTTCATAGAAACAGCAGATTTTAATTACACTGTCAGCAGAAGACCGAATACCCACCTGAGCCGAGTGGCGCCACTAGCTCAGCAGCCCACACAGTGAAGCACAGATACACACTTCCGCCGATACGTACACACTTGTACATGAAAGTGCACAAAGAAAATGCTCTTGACTCGCTGTCTCTCTCACACAGTCAACAATGGATCGATTTAATGAGGTAGAAAACCTCTTTTTACTGCAGTAAATCTCTGCAGGGTCCTAGGAGGATTTGTCTTCAAGTCTTTGTGTTCACAGTGTTAACAGCCACTTCACCACATTGTTTTCCGATAGTTGAGCTGAACACGCTTGATTGATGGCGGTTGCACCAATGGGAATACAGTGATAGAGTGATCCTAACTCAGAAAGCTTTTCACAGACAGAAAAGTACAAGAATTGACCAACTTTAAAGGTTAGAAAAGAAAGAATAATTGGGGTGGAATCAGAAATCTTAGAGGCAGATATCTCAAAACCTTCCAACCAACCAAAAGAAACAAAATATGGTTATAAATGCAGCTTTTTAGACTTTTAAAACTGCCAAAAATACAATTTTCTATTAAAAAGTTTACTGTATTGATAAGAAAAAAATCATGCACCCCTTAATATGACCATGGTGAAGCAATAAAGGGCTTCTTTGCCCTGAATTTCACCTCTCAGGCACCTCTTAATCCCAAATCCAGATACCTTAATCTGTCGTTCCTAGCAAGGGAGATATTTATTTGTGCAGGACCAACATCAGCTGTGTTTACTTTATTTATTTGCTAGGTATCAGGGTCAGGACCGTGAGGCCTAATGCCAGCAGGTAAAAGGAAGTCTGTTTGTATGAGTTGTCTGCAGCTCAAAACATTCCCTGAATCGGCCATTCAGTAGCACAGGTGCACAGTTTATGAGTGAGAGCGCCTGAATGTAAAATGTTGTTGATGCATCTCTCATTTCAGCCGTGTAGGTGGGGGAAGGCGTTGAGTACCCAGCGCCTGAGGCTGATACAGCGCTCGAGGCAGCAGGACAGGTTTTTCTTCGTAAACCACATAATACAGCTCGGTGCATGACTGCATTGCAATCATTGCACACTATCACTTCGAGCCCTTTTTATTGCCTTTGTGACAATATTCTCAAGGTTTTAAGATGCTTGCTTAACACCTTGAGAATAGCTCATAGCAATACTCTGACATAATGGGAAATACTGCAGCACAGTGTGTAGTGCAAAGAGTTTCATTCAGTATAAATATAAATCTAGAACATGTTTAGCCTAGCTTAGCACACACTGTGAAAGCATGGACTTATTATCTATTTATCTAATTAGCACTTCTAGATATCTTATGACTGAGAAGCTTCAATAACACATCTTATTTACAAGCTGCATCTAGTAGCGAACAATTTAACAACCACCGTCTGCCCTTCATGAACTTTCCGTGCAAAGAGGAAGTTGCTTTTTGCAAAAATTGGACGCATTTTAGACCAAAACAACATATTAGCAAAAAAGGATGTTGATCTCGTTTTGTGAAAAGTGTGACCTTTTAAAAACTGAACCAATTGAACATAAAGTTGAAACACCATTTAGAAGTGTAACAAAAAAATCTAAGCCACTTACTGGGTCCACTTACTAGTTTTCAGAGATTTAAACTGTATCTCATTGTCTTCAGTCACCAAATGGAGCTGGTTGAAGTAGTAAGTGGGCATTGGACATTGGATTATTTGTTACATATACTGTACCCAAAGGTGAATAATGAACTCCAAGGACCAAAACTATCAGGAAGGTTTCACTGCTTTGCCATTGGAGCTGCAAATTCAGATTTTCTCCACAGACATCATATGCCTTTTTTATTATAAACTATATTTTCTGCATGACAAGAGTGTTCACATGTTCTAAACACCATTTTATGTGTACACACCATTTAAATATGACATGCAAACTCGTCAGCAGATAGTTAATTGCAATCATTTGACATCTCAGGTGTAAATTAGTCCTTAATTAAATGCATTCCTCTAGACGAAGACAGACTGTACTGGTATGCTTTATAAGCTTGGGGTCATTGTTACAGTAGTGCCTGTGAGAAAACTTAACAGAGCATCGTGTGCTGATAACAGGATTTCAAATATTTGCTGCGAATCCAATACTGACCGCTGACGGTTGACGTTGCTTAAATCAAAAACCTCTGACCAGCTACAGACAGTTTCCAATTCTGATAAATGAGGAAACGAGACAATCATCAATCAAAATCCGACATCCAGACGCCAAATCTTGAACCCGTATGAGTCACGATCCTGGCTCAGCGGTGGCGAAGCGGTCGTCTCATCTCTTGTAATTCACCGTTATGATTATCTGATCGAGACGTGAAGCCATTCCAAAGCGGACCCAATCATTCTCAGAATATGAATGAAAACCACAATGACAATTACCTTCATTAGTCAGAATGCCAGGACTTGTACTCTCTTGTGTGATATCTCGCTGTATGACATTATCCAAGTGATAGTAATCTACAGTAAATGAGTTACAGCGTTCTTCCATCCTGCTGAAGGATGATTATAGTGTTTGTGAGGCCGGAGTCAGTGATGGGGAAAATTACAGTGGGTATGGCTGAGTGAAAAATAGTTTATCATGGTTATTTCAGCTTGATGACAGACAGTGATTCAATTCAGAGGATGGGGTCTCTAAATTTATAAAAATGCATGAATTCAGCTGTCTAAGACTGACCTACTGAGGTACATCTGTATTCAGATAAAAACAGACACACTTGAAGACTTTTTCCAAAAATTGGATACTCTATTGATAAACTTCAAGTAGGTTTTTATTTTTTAAGACTGAAAGATGATTAAATGTTTGTAATAATGCAGTTTTATCAGGGTTAAAGCTGCATTAATCAATAATTTCACTCATTAATGCAGCTTTATCAGCGTTAAAACTACATTAATCAATAATTTTACTCATTAATGCAGCTTTATCAGCGTTAAAACTACATTAATCAATATTTTTACATGAACAATGGATCAAATGACTACATGTAATGTGAAATGTGGGTCGCCCGTCATGAGAATTGTCACCAGACTCTGCAGTTCGCACAGCTCTAGGGAGCTTTTTTAGCATCTTTCAGCTCATTGTTTTGGTTTTACAGCCCACAACTTTACAGTTTTGGTTCACTCTCGCTGCTCTTATCAGCTTATTAACCAGCAGTAGGCAGCTGTTTTCAGAGAAAAAGCTAAAAAAGAAAGGACAGACAGTGTTAGCGACCAGCTGTGGATGAACATAATGGAGTATTTAGCAGCTAAAGAGTCAGATATTTTACCCAGGAGTCAAAATAGAGATAAAAAGGAAGACTTACATTCATTTAACGGCCAGAAATGAGATTCTAAATAAATGCCTACATGCTGACTACAGTTGTTGTGAAGTTCTGCCTCCAGGTGGCCCAAAAATATATATATTAATGCTGCTTTAATCTGGCTAGTATCTTTAATTATCTTCTTTTTTTTTATGCTGTACTTTTACAGCTTTTACAACCGCTCACTGTGAGTCTTCAGGCCCAGTTCTATATTGATCGTATTCAAACATTTAATTTCACACTTCTCTACACAACCTTTCAGTGAATTTAAGTTATGGATAAGTTGAGTTACGATTAATATAAGTGTTATTCTGTGCCTGTGCACTCAAATGAATTTTATTGCAGCAAAACTGTTTTGGGAAAGAGCCCATTTATAACACAAAAGGATATTTATCTTTGGATTTAAACACGTATGTCACAATTGTAACATGTATCACTATATTCAAACAACACCTTTACATGCAATATTAAACCCCTCGCTGTATATTTCTCCTATTCTGTGATAATCCATATCCTCCTCGTCAATCATTAAAGTTTTATTATATCTTTGTCTTTTCTTAAAATGGCACTGTATGGTGATAAATTATTGAATGACAGAAAGTGCAGTTTGGTCAAACTTCTTCTTAAATCTTTTTAGACATACTCTAAAACAACCTGAACAGTGCTGTAGAGTTATTAATACATGCGTCACCATCTGGACTATAATTCCACTTTGTGCAACTTTGATTCGCTCTCATGTCAGCAATTATTTAATGAAAGTAAACATAACATTTCTGTCATTTTAGGGGAGTTAATATGTGGATGTTTGGGATGATTTTGGCTAAAAATAACAGCAGCAGAACAGAGGAGTCACAGTTTTAGATCAGTGCTGGTTCAGATCAGGCTGGTACAAAGACACATCAAAGTTCTGCGTCTTAATTGAGACAAACATGAATATAAATAAATAGGTGTGTGTGTGTGTGTGTGTGTGTGTGTGTGTGTCTAAGCCATCAGCCAAGCTACAGGCAGAGGCAGATGGAAGCAGCAAACGAGGGTTAGAGACAGATGTGTCTCTGTGAATGTGTGTGTGTGTGAGCATGAGAGGGGAAAGGGAAGATATCCTCATAAATAATGGACAACACACCCGTGGAAAAGGACGGTAATTAGGAGAGTGAGAGCAAAAAGAGCAGAAATAGAAATAGACAGTGTGAGAGAGAAAACAATACACAAAGTAGAGTTGGACCAAATTCTTGGACACACACACACACAGAAAGCTGTTTGATCAGACTGTCGGTTTAGCCAGAAGGGATTACAGAGAACCGGTGAAATCTGTCACATCATACTGAGATTTATAAACAATCCAACAGAGATGAACATATTTAACGTGTAAATTGCAGGAGAAGAGTTTGAAATCTATTATAGATAAGATCCCATGCAGGTTAGTCAAAGTTATTTGGAAGAACAAACAAAGTCGAACAGTAAAATTACAACATCTGGTTTATCTGTCTGTATTTTTAATGATGTCAACATGTTCGGAGGCCTCAGCAATTACTTTGATGGGTACAATTTTATCATAACGAATAGAGCTGATTGGCTGGAGCGACGTAAATAAACCCCAAGTTGTAATATATCATAGTTTGCTTTTCCTTTCTAGTGAAGCAGAACCAGAATGAGATGTCCTTGGTGCTGAAAGGACAGCTCCGGCAGACTAATATGAGAAATTCAGTGGGTATCAGTAGATTTCAGGAAGGATCCATTAAAAGTATGGAGGAGGAAAATTGCTTTGTTTTTAGTATTCATACATTTACTTTATTTCCGTGCCCATTGAAGCTCTATATGCCCACAGAATGAATAATCTAGTAAAGGGAACCTGTGAAGTTTTTGACCACTAGTAGCACTATGGAGCGATGTTTTTATGTGTGGGTACCTGTTTTGTTTGTAACACGGGAGCTCACAGGCAACACGTGACACACATTTCTGCTTATTGATAGTTGGTGCCAATAACTGACTTTTGGTAAAGAACAAAAAAAAACAAACACTGAATGTAAACATAACTTTCATCTCGTTGCAAGAAAACTCCACAGAGCACCTTTAATTGATCATTATAGACACAGTGAACATATTCGCAATATATAGAAAGTGGGAGATTGATGTGATTTGAATAACTGAATGAACTCTGCGGATGCACAAAAATTTAGGGGATTTTGTATGATTTTGTGTGCATTGATAGACTTGAAGAAATAAAAAATACATCTATTCTATGAAACAGATGAGTCCAGAGCAAGATTGCCCTTTAATGTTTGACTTGTGTTTGTCTTTGTATTTAAAAAAACACAAAATCTTCTTTTCTAGATTTACAACGGACGTTTGGGTCGAAGTTTTAATGTTGACCTTTGTTCTGGTTTAGATAATATAGACAGTTATTGACAACAATCACATTCAATAAACCCAAAATGGTGCATTTTTTGAAATCTTAAAGTTCATACTCTGATCATTCATGGCACTGCTGCTGGTGACGGAGGTCAATGCAGACTCCCTGAAGCACCGCTGCCTCCTCCTGTTACTATTTAGTTTATACACTGGATGTAGAGAAAAGCAACTTCTGAAATACGTCTGGTCTTCTGCCGCTATGTGTTATATTTATAGAATGATATGTCTTGGTAGGTTTTTATTGGAATCCCTGCAGAATCTCACACACGCCTCTTGGATTCATTGAGGGAGCAACGAGAGCATATTTTCATAAGATGACTGTACATTTTGCTTATTTTTGAAGACTTGAGCTTTAGGTTTAAGTACACGGAGAAGATATGAATCAGATGTAGCAGTTAGTGTGATGTAACACACATGAGTAAGTAAAGGATGCAAGAGCAGAATTATTCATCATACATTATGATATCAAATCATGACAGCTCCCAAACATGCAAGTCTCTTGAATTTCACCTTTATTTCTTCATGCACATGAAGACTTCCTGACCCTAAATTGATTTTGTGCACCACATGCATGTGCACATGCAGTTGTTTCTTCACTGACTGACTTGATTCATTCAGATATCTCTACACAGTTTTCTTAAGAAGCACCGTTTGAAGGTCAGTCTTTATTTCCAGTGCTGCTTCTCACTTTTATTTTTCCTGAAACTGACAATCTCCTCTCTCTGTCTAACACCCAGTTTCTCTGCTCTTCCTCTTTCTTTTGCATCTATGTTTCTGTCTTTGTTTCTCTCTGACAAGCTTACACGCACACACACACACACACACACACACACACACACACATACACAGGTTGTGATTTGTGAAAAAACTCAGAGAGGGTATGTTTTTGAAACATTTTTATTCATGAAAATAAATCAGAACCACAATGGGCCTGTAGACTATGAAACCTATTAGGTTATTTCTTGCAGTTATTATAGTAACTTGAACTTTAATAAAATAATAACAACATTTGAACTTGACCATTGCATTTACAGGGATATTTTAAACCATATTTAAAAAATTTAATTAATCAAGTAGCACAATATTTTCAGTCACAGCGATATGATGTCTAGTTCATGCCTTGTCCTTTCCTCATCCGGACACAATGGGGACGTGATCATATACAACAAAACAACAAGGTTAAATGCTAATTTAACATGCCAGAATTAAAGGTGCAGTGTGTAGAATTTAGTGGCATCTAGTGGAAGTATGTTTTAATTAGTGTATGATCACCTGAAACTAAGAATCGTGTTTTTGTTACCTTAGAATGAGCCCTTTATATCTACATAGGGAGCGGGTCCTCTTCCACGGAGCCCGCCATGTTTCTACAGTAGCCCAGAACAGACAAACTAAACACTGGATCAAGAGAGGGCCTTTCATGTTTTTCATGAGTTTCACCATAGGTTCTCCTATACACTTGGAAGGGGAGAGGGAGAGGTTCAGTTGGTTGCAATCTGCAACCTAGATGCCTCTAAATCCTACACACTGGTCCTTTATATCCCCCAACGCTCCTTTCAGTACTGTGGATAGCACCACTCAGCCAGACATGCTAAAAAACTTCTTCTTGCAAGTCACTGTTCAATTCAGCTCTACATGCAGCTCCTCACAATGCAGCAAACTTCAATATTGACTAGAAAATAATCACAACATGCAATAGCACAACATGCTGTCATCATAAAAATAAATTGGCTACAGTCAGACTAAGAAAACTGTCTGCTTTGATGACAGACTTCTGGCTTCTTTTTCTGCTTTCCTGTGGAGGAGTCATCCGCGGTGCGTCGCCCCTCTTTTACCCACATCTCTGGAAAATCTCTGAGCAGGGAAATAGCCAACCCCTGGTCCTTTTACTGCGTCATCACGTAGCCTAGACGCAGTGTCATGTCATTGTCAAGTCCATTTCTGATTTTATTATTGTTTGCACTAACGATTGTTCTGATGGTGCAGCCCTTAAGATTTTTTCCCCCTCACTATGAGGGGGGATACAATTTTGTACCCACTGGGGCTAAAAATAACACAGCAGAGGCAGGGATATACAGAGCGGAGGGGGGGATCCCAACCATCCCCCCCCCGGCAAATCACACCCTGTACAAACACACACACACACACACACACACACTCTGAGCAGACTGCTGTGTTGGGTTGGTTTGGTTGCTGCAAGCCTGTGGGGGAACTTGTCAGCTCTCATTGGCTTTTGGAATACACCCCTTTCCTTTCCTTCGCTTCGTCCCAGTGTGCTACAGCACGGCTGTCACTGCCCACACACGCTATTCACTCTGAGTGCTTGTATGTGTTTGTTTTGGAAGAGGCATGGGCATATTCAGCTTTCTATCTGTGCTTGAATGTGAGTGGGCATGGGCAGCACTGAGTGTGAGAGTGTGTATATATTTTTTTGTGATGTCTGTCACAGAAGTAGCAAGTCTGGCAAGAAAAGGCTGTTTGTGAGAATCTGGCTGTGTGTGTGTGTGTGTCTGCTACAAGAGCGTGTCTGAGTGTGTTTGTATGCCTTTCACAGCACTCAGAAACCAGTGAACATCCTGCACTCCTCCTCTTCCTCTCTCTCTCTCTTGTCCTCCTCTCCCTGGGTGACCAAAGCAATTTTCCAAAGACATGCCTTTCAACCACACAGAGCTCAGTGTTGGTGAAGCATGCTGGGTATTGCGCCATGTAAGCTCCACAGAGACAAAAAAAAATAAAATAAAAATAAGCATGTGAAAACAGATATGATTCAGGACACAGATTCATACGTGAAGCTGAAGAAGACGCAGTAGAAGCAGATGTGACTTGTTATATAAATATTGAATTCTATCCTAAAGGGGTTTCACTTCTTGAGATCATAGACATCCTACCAGAACTAAATAGAAAAGATTCATGTTAGTGCTACTTTAAAATTTAGCTAGTTAGCCAACTGTAAAAAATACATCTGAGAAGCTAAAACTATGCAACTAAAAGCCACTAATGCTGTATTTCAGAGAGGAATATAAATAAATGTGGTTCATGCATTCATATGTACAACTTGAAAATCTCTCCACCTAACATCATGAAGAAGAGAAAATGTAAATTACGCTAACAGGGGAGCTGCAGGGGAGCTTCATACTGTACATATGGCCATAAATATAGAAGCCAAAGCAGATATTACTGGTAACAACTTGGTTTGGTGTAAACATTATTATGCAGTATGCATTTTGAAACTGTGCCCTTTCAAAGTAATTAATTGCATGATGCTCCTATGCTTTAAACAGCCAATATACCAAATGAACAAACATTAGCTGTAGCTAGCTAGCAACATACACACCAACCATGCAGGTGTGTGTCTGTGCAGACACTGTGCAGCTGACAGATCTCTGAACTCACCAGGAACTCTATTTCCTTCTGTTATTTCCTCTTAAGTTGATTCATAAACTCTTAGGTTAAGTGCAAAGTTTTTGCTCAAATTGAAACATTTTCAACTTGCACAGCTGCCTCAGATGTTCAATATTAATCATAAAACTCACCTAGTGTGATTTTCTGTCCATTTCTGCCCACTTGTGTCTTTTCCTTTGACTTTGAATACAACTTTGTGTCTAAAAATTCACTTCACATTCTGTCTGAAGACAGCTTGAGGCTCTCTGTTGCAGTTTGCGCTGTGTGAGTCCTTGCATGTTTTCCTTTGAGAGAGTGAAATTGCTAAACCTTACAGCAACCTTAACCTTTGCGTGCTGCTTGGATTTACACCTCGCAGCTGAGCTCAGCGTTCAGTTACTTCGACCTTGTTTGTCAGTGACCTGCCGTTGCATCACCAAAGACATGTAACCTAAAAGCAACCCATAATGGACAAAAAGGCTTAATACACCTAAACCTTTCTTGATGGTGTCTTCTTCTTGACAGGAGGACGACTGCTAGTGTCTTCTTTTGTGTTAAAAGGGACATATCATGCTTTTTGTGATTTTCTGTCGTTTTTATACTGTTATGATGTCAGATGTCTGTATGAAACTTGGTTAGAAGTCCAAAACTTGAGGTGAACATATGTAAAAATGCTCCCTATAAGATAAAAGCACCTCTACTTCCTCCTCATGACGGATTGTTCGCACATGCCAACAAACGGCCATCTGTCCTGTAACCTTTGTTGCTAAGGTTCTTTTTCACGTTTGTCCACTTTGGATCGAATTTGAATGTATTACGAATGTATTTGATAAGTTTCAATGCTAGTTAAAGAACAAGAAAAAGAAGTGAGCCTCCTAACCCACCAGAAGTCGGCCGAAACGCAGCTTCTGGAAGCTGACCAATC
This sequence comes from Thunnus albacares, assembly GCF_914725855.1. Lineage (NCBI taxonomy): Eukaryota > Metazoa > Chordata > Actinopteri > Scombriformes > Scombridae > Thunnus > Thunnus albacares. The sequence continues at coordinate 7,934,189 of NC_058127.1, read as the reverse complement.
CAAACAGAGTGGGATTAATGGGAGGCGGGCCTTAAAGTGACAGGAGCTAAAACGGCCTGTTTCAGACAAAGGCTGAACTGAGGGGCTGCATAAAGGGCCAGTATAAGACAAATAAGGAGTTTTTTGAACTGTAAATCATGCAAAGATATTCCAGTAGAGCCCCAGAATATAAATATAGACCTGGAAATGTGTGTGATACGTCCCCTTTAAACTTAATTACTGCACATTATTGAGAGGATAGATGACTAAAGAAGTGACAAGCAGTTGCAGTTTTGTGCTCGTTAACCTTGAACTTTCTTTCACTGAATTGCTAATGTGATGCGGTGATTGAAATCTTCTGAGAAGGCATTTCCAGGCTGCATCTAGAGGCTTCAGTTACAGTATGTTGTGATTCCAGCGAGACATGAGTCATTTCAACACAATCTATATTCTGAGCGTCTGTTGCACCATCGTTCCCTCTGGGTCAGCTTGCTTTCCTGTGATGATCTGATACAAGTCTGCCGCTTTTCAATAAGTAATCTTTCCTTTTCTACAGCTCTCTATTATTTATTAGTCAACTGCTATTGCATTAATTTTATAAATAGATCATTTTAATTATCATGAGCAATTCTGCTTAAATGGAGTTCTGCTATAGCTTTGGTAAATGTTTGGGAATCTTATCAATCTTGTTAATGAATCAGTGCATCTACATTTTCGATTTGTTTTCCGAGCTTGCGGATCTTTCAGCTGGCCCTTTATAGCTTCCTCCTTACTTGGCTATTCAGCTTGCTCAACCAGCATTTGGAGTCGTTCCAGTCACTCACAGTGTAATTAGCTGCTGCCTCAGGAAATCACAAAGTGATTTCACAATGTTTATGATTCAAAATTTAATGAAAGTATGTAAATCTGGTGTTAAGTTGTTTAGGTAGAGCTTATTCAGAAAGACTGAGATTTTAAGGTTTGAGGTTGCAGATTGTGTGTCCGTGTTTGTGCATCCTGTCCTCTTCGGTCCATTTTCCCTCATGTGATGCAAACTGGAGAAAGCAGTTGAGGTTATGTGAGTGCTGCAGCCATCAGTCAGATGGGATCAGAGTAATGAAGGACAGCAAAGAGGAGAAGCGAGGAGAGAGTAGGAGGAGGAGACGAAGAGGCTTAAGCTATTCTAACTGTGGGATTCCTTCATGAAGACTTTGATCCCTCACTTCAGCTCCGAACCTGAGTTCTATGACAAGTAAATGGTCTGAAAATAATTTGAATTCACACTCAGGCATCTGGTGTCACCCAGAGGGAGTGGAGACAGACACAAGAGAGGAGAGAGCGATTGTAACAGAGCACATTTGTCACAAATTGGTTTACAGAGCAAATAAAACAATAGAGAGGAATCCTGTTGTGAATACCAACACAGCTCTTTTGTTTGTGTGGGCTGGGAAATAGCTGAAGAGGAGGCAAAAAAAAAAAAGAGCAGAGGACAAGAGGAGAAAAGATGAGGGATACTGACAAGAGACAGCTTTAAAATAAGGAAAAACATGGTCACACGCATCTTCGTTTCTCAAACCTGGACTCGCTCATCATTCCCGTTCTTTCTCTTCCTACATTTGTTCAAGAAATTCATCTTTTCTTACCTGGGACACAGTAGTGAGTCAACTCAAAGTCATCGTATCAGACCCGCCCCATATTAGAAAAATGGTTGTGATTAGCCAACCCGGGCCATGTCGACTAGAAATCTGTTTGAATGGGAAGGGGGCCAGATACAACTGCCAGAGCAAATAAAACATGAGCTTGCAGATTGGTCTGGTTCCCGGGCTAGCTGACTGGGGCCTTTCTATGTGGGATTTTTACACATTGTCCCCATGCCTGCATTGGTTTCGTCCAGGTGTTCAGGTTTCTTCCCAAAGTTCAAAGATATACTGTGAAAAGTATCTCAAGATCCTCTACATAGATTGGCACAAACTTTTGCACCGACATTCATGGCTCCCAGATGATGTATCTTAATGATTTTGGTGATCCTGTGACTTTTCCTCTATAGCACCATCATAAAGTTGACACTTGTGGTTTTTTGTGAAATGTTTGTGGAAAACAACTATCGGATGGATTTGGTGCCAATCCTGATGACCTCGGTGATCTTCTGACTTTGTCACTTCTTTATTTGTCCAAAAGCCTCAGCTGTATTTTGTGTTTAGTGGTAATTTGCTAATGTTTGCATGCTAACATGTTAAACTAAAATTGTGAACATGGTAAACATTATAGCTGCTGAACATCAGCATATAGGCGTTGTCATTGTTAGCATGTTGGCATACTGACGTTAGCATTTAGCTTATAGTTACATACTGTCTCTTGGAGCTGCTAGCGTGGCCATAGACCTCCAATTTTGTTCTGACTGATCTATGATATAGCTCTGACATTGATAAATATCAGCTTTTAAAATAATGAAAGGATGTTTAATGCAATGAATTGCAGTGGAATTGTGAACCACACTCATAGCCTACACTATATCACACATATACAGTATATATATATATATATATATATATATATATATATATATATATATATATATATATATATATAGTTTTTTCACATATAAGGTTTAAGCTTGAATTCATTGATTTTGGCCAAGAAAAATATTGTAAAACAGTGTAAAATAACAAGAAAAACATTGTAGAAGGATAATATGATCTTTACAATACAGTAATATTGGATTATCCTGCCTTGAACCCTCCAAAATGTTACAGCAATGTTGTAGTTAGTTTATAAAAATACAAATTTGGACGAAATATGTAACTTGTCTTTGAAATTTAAATGATTTGACTGATTTGCACCCTCATTAAAATTTATTTGCTTTTGAAGAACCACTGAACAAGTCAATCTTTCCACAAATTACTGGTCTACTATAGAGTGAGTGCGACCCCACTAATATGCTGAAAAACAGACCACATGTTGAGCGAACTGCTTCCAGAAAAAAATAGAGCCACACACACAAACACACACATCTTATCTCTCTGTGTGGAAGTGCCCCCCTACCGTGCTCAACCTGTGTGCGCCGACATCGCCGGTGTCAGTTACCTAAATATAGAGACAGCGTGAGGCAGCGAAGTGCAGTCTCCTTTACACTCTCATTACAAACACACACGTCAATCCTGTTTAGCCTTTCAAAAACCATGTTTTCTTCTGTAAGTGTTGAACACTCATCCGCCCACACACACACACACACGCACATCACATACACACATAAGCTGTAGAAGAGACACTGTAGTCGTGTTTTCATCTAACTGTGAAGTGAATATTATGCTAATCTTATGACATGCAAAAAATATGTGTTTTGATAAGGTGGGCTGAAGTGACTAAATATTCGTCTTGAGTGTCGGGGGTGGGAAAAGGTCCATAAGAAAAATGTTGTCTTGAGTACATGAGTTAAAATGGCTCAATTTGATTATAATGTTTAAGGTTTTTTTTTAGATGCCTAGGTCGCACATAACAAATGGTCCAACAGCTTTTCAATGATTATATTTAAATGTGAAGTATAAAACTGCTCCAGGACGAAATATAGTTATACACATTTTGAAACGGTTGTATTTAATCTACATTTCTATCAGTTTTTGAACTAATATAGCCCAGATTTCCAGATGGCTTTTGACCTGTAAATCATCAACAAGAAATCAGCTATAAAAATGAATAAAAATGAAACATGCAGCTATTTTAACAATAGGAAATTTACACTACTGTAAATGTGAAGTATGATATCTAGAGTAGTGACTAGAACTGCCAGGATCTACGTTTCCTGTCTATTTAAGAAACAAACATGATGGTTTTGGCCTCAATTCCTGCTCTCATGTCATGCAGGAAATAATTATACGCTGAGCACCCCACAGTGTAATTATATACAGAAATGTCAGCTCGACTGCTGACAGTCTGCTTTTAAGATGTCAATATTTTTGCATAAAGTCTTTCTGTATTTCATCCACTGACAAAAACACCCTTTTCATGTGTTATTGGCTTAACAACTTAGTAAGACTTTTATTTTATACCTAATGTCCAATTAGTCATAATAGATATTAAAATGGAAAGCAGCTCAGCAGAGAAGCAGTAACTAACATCTCAACATTTGACTGATGAAAATCATATAATTTTGTGTGGTTAAGCTACCTTTAATGTGTATTTCTAGAGTGTAGAAGAATTTATTATATTGAATTCAATATAAATATTTATAGTAGATTGACAGACAGACATATGGCAAAACAGAAATAAACTTAATTTCTATGAACTACAGACTGTAAATAATTCCAAATAAAATTTATAGTCATTTAAAAAAAACAAAAGGGACAAGAAAGATAAAGAACACATTTTGTTTGTAGATATTATCTGTCTCTTGCATTCCATGAAGATTACTTTCAGATGCTAATCAAACTTATTTAATTGGATGTCTATAAGCCAATCACAGTGTTCCACATCATCTTAAGACGGACTCCAGTAGAGCCACACCCCCTTTTTCAGCAAACATGGCCGACTGTGAGGCAAGGAAGAAATGTTTGGCACGTTTTAATCTATTAATCATATTGTTAAAGTACATCATTTGTGTTTAAACTGTGTTTAAAGTAAACATGAAATGTTATATTACTTATTCATTTCAAAATATATGAAAGATTTAGAGCTTTTACTCAGGATTTTTTTACAGAGATTCATCCATTGGAAAGGTCGGGGGATCTGAATATCACCAGAAGGGAAATTAACAGAATAAAATGAAATACTGTTTTGATTTATTCTGACTGTTCTGATTTGATTTTATAATGATATGATCAGCTTATAATGCATCCTCTTGTTTATGTGTACAGAATATTCAACTCCACCCATCAACCCAATGAACTGAACAAACCACTCTGGACTGACCCATTGTTTTTTTTATCAATAACTTAAACTAATACAAAATATATATGCAATGTGTTGTAAAGCATCACTTTATTCATTAATATGAGATAACCATTCATGAGCAATAAATTAACTCATGTTTTTTGTTGAAAAAAGGTCTCTTAAGACTATTTATTGTCGTTTTTACTATTGGGTGGTTTCTCGCGTTCAGATTCTCCCTTAATTGGAATGGACAGAAAAAATAAAACATTATAAAGTATTTTAATCTTTTTTTTTTTTTTTGATTGCCAATGATTTATGAGTGCATTTAGTCTCTTAACATCCACTGGGTCGCCGGCGACCCGCTTAAGCCAGTTTTAAGTGGCTTAGCATCACGCAGTAAAAGCAATTGGCACACTTTGGCCACTTGGAGACGTTTTGGAGAGGTTTGGGGACACCAATGACACCACAAACTAAAAAGATTAGGCCTAGAGGTCTGGAATTTTATACAGGTGTGCTTGACAAGATGTGGAAGGTATGTGGTGATTTGTATATTTCTGGAATAAAGCATGTCCTAGTTATTGTAATTCAAAATATGACTCATTATAGACAATGTCACACCCTGCCTGGACTTTGTGTGTTTTTTGGTCTTTTTATGTTCTTGTGTTCTTTGGGGTCTCCGGGTTTGCACTCCGGTTGTCAGTCCTTCTGGTCATATGGTTGTGTTTATGATTTGGGTGGTGGGTTTAGAGGACTGCATCATTAGTTTATTGGGTTTTGTACTTGGGTTTGTGTTCGTGGTTGGTTTTGGATGGGTTAGTGTAGGTGGCATTGAGTTTGTTTTCTGGGTTTTTGTTTTCTGTTCTGTTCCGTTTCCCGTGTGTGTTCATGTACTCCTCCACACCTGCCCTGCATTTGGACTCGTTAGCCCTGCCCTGCTCTGTTTTCCCCACACCTGCCCTGTGTTAGCCTCGTCAGCCCTGCCCTGCTCCCTGTGTTTCCTCAGCCAATCAGCTCCCTGTATGTTCACTCCCCTCTCTTGAGTTCTCCACCCATCTCCCCAACTGCACCTCATCTCCTCATTAGTTCAGTTTCTTTTTAAGTTCTGGTTTTCTGTTCAGTCCTTGTTGGATCGTTTTGTTTGTTTCGTCTTGTTCTGTTCAGCTCTGTTTGCCTGTTCATTACCATCCACGATTAAAGGAGATTTTTTTTCATCTAATCTGCATTCTGGCCTCTGCATTTGGGTACACTCCTGCTTCCCCACCTGACAGACAAGGACCAAAAACACTTTTTTGAGCCATATTTGAACTGATGTGGTTGTGTTTTAGCCACAAGCTAAACAAGCACATTTCCAGAAACTAGAACATATTACCTTTTCAAATGAAGCCTGATAAATGCATTTTGGCCTCACAGTTATTGTGTTACAAGCTTTTCCATTTGCCAAATAGACAAAAATTCCAAAAAAAGGGTGGATGTTAAGAGGCTTCAGTCGAAATCTACCATTTTTGTGAACATAATTGGGTTCTGAACGGGTTTAGTCACTGGTTCTGCCTGTAAAAGTGGTCTAATGTTCCAAAAACTCAACTTTTTCTATTACTTCACTTTCAAAAATTATCCAAAATCTAATATGAACATGGAATCTAGCCCTCATGCCGATACAGGAGCTTTCTTTTCTTTGCTTTCCAACTTTCAAGACATTTGGTCTCAGCTGGTAGAAAAATACAACAATAGGCTTCTCATTCATACATGCGCACACAAACCATATCCGTGCATCCCTGAGAGATAATGTCTACTTCTATATGCTTTCCCCGTTTCACATTTCCTCCATCCATTATCCCACGCTCCCTCCTGCTCCACACCTCCTCGCGCCTCCTCCCAGACGTCATTACACCTGATGTATGGCTAAGGGTCGATACTCTCCCTTCACCCTCTCATACAAATGGCCAATTATCACATTATCACCCTCTCTTTCTCAAAATGTTTTTCCCCTTCCCTCGACGTCTCCTTCATGACTTCAGGTGTCATGATTATCCGCGCCATATGGCTCACAGTGCTGTAAATGTGATGTGTGCGTCAAATCCATGAACACACACACACAATGCAGATGGATGATGTACCATATGTTGGCTGACATGGCCTTTTCAGAGAGTTTGTGTGTGAATGTGTATATTTCAGCCTCTGTGTGTGTGTGTGTGTGTGTATTTATCAGATGGGTGGTGCCCTAAACGATCCTCTTTCTTGTCAGTCGATAGCTAAAGTGAAACTGTCAGCTCAAGAACACATCCTTGCCATTTAACGCTCCTCCCAGTGACAATCTGGCTACAGATTTATCACACACAAAGGAAATAAGTGTGTCTAAGTCACTGCGGTAAACAAATACTCATCAGGTGAAAGAATGGGTACAGACAGTTCCACTGCAGTATATGGAGGTCCCCTCTTTGATAGGTTAACCCGCTCAAGGATGCAACTCCCCTCTTGGCAATTTGGTAAAAAAAAAACAAAAAAAAAAACTTCAAAAGCACATTTACAGTAATATTATGGGATTTTTGGTCTTTTAAAATGACCAAAAACAAGAGGTCTACACTTGGTCCATGTAGAGTGATTGTCCCCTGTTAGTAATGTAGGAATGTGTGTGTGTGTTGGTGTGTGGCATCATCAGATGGGTGCCGCCCTAAACGATTGTCCTGTTTCCTGTCAGTCGATAGCTAAAAAGAAACTGTCAGCTCAAGAACACATCCTTGCCATTTAACGCTCACAAAACAAATACTCATTAGGTGAAAGAATGGGTACAGAGAAGTCCACTGCAGTATATGGAAGTCCCCTCTTTGCTAGGTAGTATCGTGTCAGATCGATGGATGACAGTTAAAAAAAACATCAGATCCAAAAACTGCTCTTTGATGATAAAAAATCAGGAGTCAGAGGTCCAAACAGTGTTCTTTAATGCCGGCAAAAAAGGAGAGCAATCAGTGCATACAAGATGTACCAGTTCACTCTGAAGGTTCTTGCCTTCAGGGCATAGTTTTTATACCCTTGGGTCAGCATAGGTCATACCTATTGTCTGTCCTCTTTATCTTTGGCCAATTACACCATTATATTTTTATCTTCGTCACTCGTTGTTGGTCAAAACTCTTCAAGATAGGTTTTGAGCTGACGTGGATATGTACTGGCATATTCAGTTCTATCTAGTTATGTCCATTTTTAAGTTATTCTGGCCACTTTACACCCTTATTTCTTGATCTTCTCCAAAGTGTATTTTTAAAAAAAGGTGAAGACTTTAATGCATACCCAAGCAAAGTGACATGTAATACAAACACACTCAAATTTATCCAGTGTATGATTATGATTTCTTTTACCATGCTTCTATACTTATATCGTGATTAAATGTGATTTATGAGATTACAGATACATCATCAATAAGATTTTAACAGGCTATTAATTATAATGTTTATGAATCACTCTGCATAGCTTAATATTGTCTGTTAGCACACCATGACTTTCAATGAAAATACATCACAGTAGACTTGCTCAAGGATGCAACTCCCCTCTTCGCAATTTGGTGCAAAAAAAAAAAACAACAAAACTTCAAAAGCACATTTACAGTAATATTATAGGAAAAAACCTTAAAAGTGAATTTTCTATTCTATTTTTGGTCTTTTTAAAATGACCAAAAACAAGAGGTCCACACTTGGTCCAAGTAGAGTGATAGTCCCCTGTTAGTAATGTAGGAATGTTTGTGTGTGTGGAATTATCAGATGGGTGCCGTCCTAAACGATTGTCCTGTTTCTTGTCAGCTAAAGTGAAACTCAGCTCAAGAACACATCCTTGCCATTTAACGCTCTTCTGGTGACAATCTGGCTACAGATTAATCACTCACAAAGTCAAAAAAGTGTGTGTGTGTGTATGTTTTTGTGTGAATGATGTAAATGTAGCTGAGGGAAAGAATAAGTTCTGATCTGACAAAAAAAAAAAATGCTTAATGTCAACACACACACACACATGCATTAATAACTGAATAACAACAAACTAAATGAAACCTAAAGTTCAAGTCTCCAAGTGCAATAGGCGGAGATTCATGCCTAGCTTTACTCTACCAAGGGGTTTGACTCTCCTACATTTAGCCATTTAGGCTAAATGTCAAACTTACCATATTGCCCTTCATTACGTGGAGCTCTGCTCCGTTTCCCTTCTGCAGAAGTTTCCTCCCATTGGGCCGAGATAAAGTTCTGAACTCAATAATCCACCAAATATCCTGCACTGTGGACAAGCTGAGAGTTTACTGCAGATGCTGATGTTTTTTAATGAAATTATTCATTATTATGTGTGGAAGATGCCATTTGAGAGTCAATAGAGAATAAGAAATATGTTTTTTTTTTTTTCTGTTTCCTCTCCAAGGCATGACTCCTGCTGTTTATACACATTAGGTTGTAATGAGGTACATTATGTATATGTGTGTGTGTGTGTGTGTGTGTGTGTGTGTGTGTGTGTATGTGTGTGTTTTGCAAGAGGTTTTCTGTCTCTTTGTACATTTTTTTAACCACACAAGCACAACAACAAGTGCATCGAGGTAGGTATCTCTTCATTACAAAGTAGCAAAATCGCACTATTTCTCATTTTCAATTTTGCCTCTTTTTTTTTTTATCGTTTTCACTGTTTGTAGACACAGCATTGACGGTTCCCTGCCTAGCATGTCGAATGTGAAGTGATTGGCACGTATGTGTGTGTTGACATCCTGAATCTGCATACATTATGTGTCTACATGTTTGTCAACTCTTGCAGAGTTATTGGCGCACGTCACTGTCAAATCCCTTTTTTTGTCTCCGTCTTGTCACCGCTCCTTCCCTCAAATGGTCTCTCGTCTCCCCGTGAGTCTCGCCATTATATCTCTGCACCCTTAATAGTTTCAACGCAGTGCATTTAACAGCCTCCCCTCCTGTTACTTTTCTAATGACGCTGCTGTCAAACATGGTGACTCAGGATTCAACATACCCTCCACTCTTCCACTTTCTACGCAAGTCAAGGCATCACCCGCAATTTTCTGAACACAATTCAGAGACAGCCCATCAATGTATGAGAGCGGGTTCTTTTATGCTAACTGTCAAATCATGAAAATCTTATTGCCCACATTTACTTGTTTGCAAAAGACAGTGGTGACAGATAAAATGTATTTTTGGTTTGTTGTTATTATACGAAGGAGCTAAGCAACATTGTCATTTGACGTGTGACAGTTGCTAATAAGATGTTTAAAATGTCTGCCTATCATTACGTTTTGTTTGCATCAATTCACAGTAACACATGCACATTTTTATATGATAAGTGTTTCTTCATGCACATTTTTATATGATAAGAGTGTTTCTTCTTGAAGTCTTAATAGGACCATATCAGTGTCTTTAAATTTAACTTTACTGTTTGGCAATTTACCTTAAAAGTGCAAGTTCAAAAGAACAAAACCTTTTCCCTTCAGTTTTACCGGAAGATCAAATAAAACACACATTTTTCTTCACATCTGCTGCATCTTACTGTATCATTTATTATATATAACCAGACTTTGACAGGATGGATAGAAACTTTGACTTCATGGAAATCAGTTCAGAATGGAAAGAGTGTTATTTATTGTAATTCAGATCCATTTTCATCCATTTGTAAGACCATCATGACCATTAGTTTATTAGTGTGCCATTAATCACAGTTCTCTAAATGGTGTCTCAGATTGGGAATCATCTATAGACATCCTGTTACACTATGCTGGTTTGAACATCATAGAACTTTATATTAAAGCTCCTCAACTATAGAGTCCTGTCAAAATGCTACCATTACTGTGTTAAAACTGTGCAAAAGTTAAACTTCGAATTACCTTTTTAAAACTTTCTTTCATCACTTTTTTGGAGCATACAGCAGCTACTTGTGCTGAATTATGTGGCTTATCACTGTGTGGCAAAAAGAAATACCCATTTAGCAAGCAGAAAAAAATACCTTCTAAAATGAGTTATCCTTTGTGATGCTACTGAGTCATTACGAACCTATTTTAGAGAAATAGGGTGGTAACATTTAGTAGATGGCCAAAGAGAAAGAAAAAGTTTCCAATTTAAGCTAACCTACTGTTATGTAAATAACCCAGACTTCTATTTCATAGCCTTTGTATCATCTATTACATTTGTAAATTCTGAATCCCAGACTGCTGATCAAGACTCTCCTGAAGACCAGACAATCCCGAGCAACACAGTCCACTTCACTTTCTTCAAAAAGGAAATTGCAAAGTTGTAATTTAGAAATGGAGAGTCAGCTACAGAATATATAATACTGGTGTCTTTAAGTTTAAGTGATGAGAAAATAATTTCTATTCCGCTAAAAACAAAACTAATGTTGCATCGTTCCACTCTCGTTCAAACAGCCAACATCAAGCCATAGCAACAAGACAAAATTATAAAATGAAAGGTGACTCAAGCAATATCTTTTCCTCCATTAGATGCAGGTCCCATTCTTTCCATGTTGGTTTCCTTCTATTCTGTCTCTGTCTTCCTTACTATTTGATTCCTAATTATTTGGCAAAGATCTGCAGTGTTTATGCGAGTGTTGCCTCCTGGTCAGACCATCAGTCACACGCCCTTTCCCCGAGTCAGCTTTTAATCATGAATCTTAATCAGTTTTGAAGACACACACAGAGAGAGAGACATTCTCACAAACACATATTCAGACACACACACACCCTCAGGGTCATATTTGCAGCAGCGGCTTGCATGTGAGTGACTGGAATACCTGCACTGCGGTGGCGTAGAGGTTGTTGGGCAGCGAGAATGTACGAGCAACATGAAGCCCGGGGTGCACGTTACATCTCTCTCTGTCTCTCTCTCTCTCTCTCTCTCTCTCTCTCTCTCTCTCTCTCTCGCTCTCTCTCTCGCTCTCTCTCTCGCTCTCTCTCTCGCTCTCTCTCTCTCTCGCTCTCTCTCTCGCTCTCTCTCTCTCTCTCTCTCTCTCGCTCTCTCTAACCCTCCCTCTGTCTCATTGTTTCACAGGTGTCACCTTATCAGACTGTTTGATGCACTGAGAGCTTCATTAAAATCTAATGCTCTGTCTCTCTCTTTCTCATGGCCGCCTCAACTCAATCTCTGTGCTGCTTTGTACTTGGAAATGATCATTGTGCCACCTATACATATGTACCTAAATAATGTCAGCTAAGCATAACTATCTTATCTATAATATCTTAGAGAGATTGCAGGACTTTATACAGTAGTTGTTGCTTAATTACCCTTTTATACAAAAGTAGCTGCTTGTTTAAAGCTGCACTAATCAATAGTTTTTTTTATATTGAAAACAGATCAGACTACTACGCCATGTAAAGAAATAGTCACTGCTCATAGTGACAAACCCACCAGACTCTGAAGCGTTTTAATGTCTTTCAGCTCACTGTTTTGGGTTTACATCCTGCAACTTTTTTGTTTTGGTTCAGTCTCACTGTGTACGTGTACACCTGTTTTTTCTCAGGAGTTGGTGGTTGTTGGAGAGAAAAAATAGAGCTAAAAGGAAAGTGAATTAAGAGCGAAACACGGGAAACCTCATTTGACATTTGTAAAAATGAAAATAACTAAAAATCCAGCCATGAATGCAGCCTTTCTCAACAGTATGTTTTGTTGTTTACTCCATGTTTCGAGGAGGATTGTAATTATTTTTAAAAACAATCTAATATTGTTTATTCAATAGTTCTTTATTCAGCGCCCACTGGCAAACTCCATTTCCAATAATCCTTAGACTATCGTGGTTCACATGTCACGGTTCAGTAAAGGAGGCCATTGGCAAGACAAGGGACTGCGATGAATTCAGATACTAGTTTTCAGACAGCAGGTATAAAAAAATTGACTTTTAATACTACACGGACAAAAATAAATTACGATGATGTAAAAACCCTTACTGCTGTGCCAGTACATTTTTATGGCAGCTGTAATTTTTTATATGCTAAGAAATGTATCATTTTATCGTTAAACTTTATTAAGATCCTGGAGTTTTAAACCAATGAAAGCAAGTGCTGTACTGAATACAAATTTGTCCTTGAATATGGAAATTAAATCCCAGGATCACATTTATTGTATCAGAAAGACCAATGAAAGATGCTAAATGAGTCACAGAAGCTAGTGTAGCTAAATATCTAATTATAACCATCTTTTGAGATATTGTTCATGACAAGTTGTAATACATTAGCAGAATGTCAAAGCTACATTGTCTTTTTAATCCAGATTATATGAAGCCAGACGACACTGTGCAAATTCAGTTTTTGTGATGAGATTAAAGTCTGAAGACTATCAACAGAGATTTACCACCAGACAGATAACGGACCAGTCGGTGAACAATGATGGGTAGCGTTTAGTTGACTTGACCTGACTTGATGCCTTCCAACAAACCCAAACTTTGTTAATACCAACCTTAAATCCAGACGTTACTTCGTTCCAGACGAAGCATGATTTTGCAATTACATACTGATGAATAAAGCCTTTGTTACTAAGGTTGTTGCTATGGTTGTTCCATTGGTTGTTTCCGTTGTCCACTCACATATTTTAGCCTGGTCGCCAGAATAAAACGTCAGCGTTGTACGTTTCTGCAAACCACAGATACATTGAATATCTACGTTTCAACAGGTGTAATACGTAGCATATTAACATTTCAACAAAAGGTACACATCAACATTTCTAAAGTGACTTTCTTATTAGGAGGAGGAGAGGGTGTTGGATGGTTAGAAAGTTTCTTGGCGCAGAGAGTTGGAAATCAGCAGAGAGCATGGTTCGAGACCACCTTGAAACAAATGACCACTTCCCATTTCAACCGACAAAACCGGGTGTTTTTAGTGAGACGTCGGGAGATTTGCAGCTGTTTTTATTTTATTTTTTATTTTAATTTAACCCAAATCATCTTTCTCTAACCCTAACTAAGTGGTTTTTGTGCCTAAACCTTACCAAACCTTAACCGCAGCGTCGTCACATAATTATTCAATGGATAATGGCCAACACTGAAATGTAGACATTCAACATATCCGTGATTTGCAGAAACGTACAATGCCAACGTTTTGTTCTGGCGATTGCGTTGCAGATTTTGGAGGATTTATTTCGGATTCAGGCTCGATATGTAAGGATGTATTTGAGAAGTTTCCTTTTCAAGTAAAGAACAAGAAAAAGAAGTTAAATCCTACTTCTATTGTTTGTTTACGTAGCCTAACCAATTAACTAAGCCAACCAATCAGAACAGAGTGGGCTCATTGGGAGAGGGGCTTTAAAGAGACAGGAGCAAAAACAGCCTGTTTCAGGCAGAGGCTGAACTGAGGAGCTGCATAAAGGGCCGGTATATGATAAATAAGGAGTTTTTTGAACTGTAAATCATGCAAAGATATTCCAGTAGAGCCCCAGAATATAAATATAGACATGGAAATGTGCATGATTGTCCCCTTTAAAAATTGCCAGGATTGTGGTGACCAGTGTATGGGGTGATGCCCTCAGTGGTTGTTTTTCTTCTATTTATAATTTGGACTACTAATGACAACGTCGTGAGTGTTTTTGTTCATCCAATTAGATGTGAGAAGAGTTCATGCTGATGTCAAAACAAGGGAAAGAACTGTCCATCATCTATTATAGATCCCAAATGAATTTACTTGTGTCCAAAGCGAATGGCTGCTGAGGGTTGTGAGGCTAATAAACAAGATACTCCACTAAAATCTAATATTCTCCCATTTTTTTCTGATCCCCTTCTTATTTTCTCAGTGTCATTCTCTCCCTCGTTCTCCTCTCTTTTATCCCTGAAATCATTTGGCAATATAGAGCCACACAAGACGTTATTACACACCGAGGGCTCCATTAAACTCATACTGCAAACTAAACAGAACAGTCTTACTCTAATAGGCCTCTGTACAGCTCAGTTCAACTTCTCTCCCTCATCATACACTCTCCATGGCAATAAAAGAAATTGAATGGCTTAAAGCTGCAATGTGTGAAATTGAGCTATGACAAAGAATCCAACACATTTTAGTACAAAAGCCTGATTGCTGTCTAACCACTTGGGGAAACAGGTTTCAAAGCAGTTTGGTGTCTATCTGAAAAAAATAAAAAACACATTTGATTAAACTTCTGAAAACGTAGAAGATTATATAACACCTGATAAAGACTTTTGATGCCAGCAATCATTTTCTCAGGGGTTGATAACACATTTTTTGATGTGGTCGCTGCTTCATTTCAGAGTGGTGGTGATTTAATCACCTTTATTCTGTTGTCTTGCTGTTTTATGACCCTTTCTCTGCACAACTGTCTCGGTCATAAAGATGACACAACTGTTACATGCAGACACCGGGCTGATTACAACTTTATAACCACGCTCTGTTGTGAATTTCTCATCGCTGTTGTCATCCCAATAAATTGTGATGCAGCAAAGTACCATAAAGCTGCAACATTATGCTGAATCTTCACATTCACCTGCAGATGGAACAGAATTACATACAGGCAGTAAATATATGTAGGTCAATAAAAAGATTTTATTGAATAGAAGATATTGTACCACTGCATTGTTGCAAAGGTGGTTTCATACTAGCTTACACTTTTGACTTTTGCTCCTATTTTCAAAACATTATGTCATTGTTTTTGGCGAATGCTCCGATGATTTTGTTCCCATCGGGATTCTGAGTAATGTTTTTCTCATATGTCTGTTTCCTGGCGTCATGGTTTATGGCGTTTATGCTCAGTTGGGGGGGAAAATGTTCATATCAGCTTCCTCGAGTTGTAATTACATGTGTGGAAATTATATACACAATATCTTCCAGTGAGTGAGAAGAACAAAAAACAAACGGCTGGTAAAATGGCTGCAAGCCACCATAGCTGGCAGTGTAAATAAAATCCAAATGAAGTCCGCTAATTAAAAAGGTTTTGTTTGTATCTGCTGCTGCTACAAATATGTAACACAATGAAAAAGGCTCATTTAATTAAATTAACATTTATCTGCTTACTTACAAGGAAATGGAGGTAGCCATCTTGGAATATTACATAAATGCTCCCAAATCAGAATTAACGGGAGGTTTTCCCTTGTGTCTCGTTCCTAAAGGGGCACAGCAAGTTCATCTGGGTGACTCACAGGGGTAGATGGCAAACCACTGTAGCTGGTGAGCTAACGGCTAAAATGCTAACAAACCAGAAACATGTTTATTAGTCACAAAAGCTCTTTAAGCTAGCCGGCTTAATGCAATTTAATAATTGTTGGCAAACCATGTTTCCTTTGCAGAGCAGTTTGTACTTTCCTTTGTAGCAGTTTGAGGACACGGTAAGGCTCCTCTGTTTCCTCAAAAGTTCCCTTTCTACTGGTCGACAGAACAAATATGCATGCTTAAAGTTCACCGAGGTTGAACTCACAATTCTGATGATCATGGCGATTCCAGTGAAATTGATTTACTCTTAAATTGTGGGTGTTTTCATTGCTGGGCAGTTTCTAAATTTATCAGTAGCTGATCTACACATTTTTTTTTTGATTACTCCCCACCTGCATCCCGTTGATCTTGATTATTTAAGGCAGGTTTGCTTATTTCCCCTGATCGTTTGCCCCTGATCGTTTGTTACTCTCCAGTTCACACGTTGTACTGTGTTGGCATCCTGCTCATGCCTACCTCTCAGCTTTCTTCACATGCATCACCTGTTGTCTACAAACTGTCTGTATTCGTCCATCTCCAATCGTTACTCTTCAGCTGCCTTCAGTCTTCCCTCAACAAACTCCTTCTGGTCTCCTTTGCATCCTCCTCTGGTGCCTCCTGACCTTCTCAGTTTACCTCCAGCCACCTCTTTAAGTGACTCTTAAATAAAGTTTCCTTTAACCTTTTCACCTGCTGCAGTCTCTTTGGGTCCAATTTTAAAATACAGTCAGTATGGGACCTAGTTGGCATCTCTGGAACTTTGTTTACTTTCTGATAAGTGAGTTTTTAGAGATGTCAAAGAGCTGATTGCTGGACTTCTTGTATAGCTGACAGATCCTGCTATGTAATTGACATCTAACTTTTGTAGCACTTTCTCCACAACAACTGAACTTTTTACTCTTTACCTCTGCAGTTCCTATACCTGGACCTATTATTTTCATCAGTAACATATTCAGTTATGAAAAGCCCTCACAACATTTAATTTTGTGCAATCATCTACTCTAGTTATCCAGATATAGATATGGTTACGCTTTTGAATTTAGCAGAAATTGTTGTTGCAATCTACTGCATTACAGTGCAGAGCTCTTAAGTGCCAAATAGCTTTCCCATTTCAGCAAAATAGGACAGAAGCTCTTATCCTCTTATGCACAAAATAGTTTCCTGTTTGTCTCTTTATCCGTGTGCTATCTGTATCAGCGGACTAGTTGGCAGACAGAGGGGACCAGTCTGTCCCGGCGGGCTTACAACGTGGGCTTAATCTTCATTTACACCACACTCTAAAGTTTGCACATTTATCCACACAAAAGTGGACTTCAAAGACATGATCTCTGGATTTACTTACTCTCTTTGCCAAGTACTGAGTAAATACAGAATTAAAATGGAACCTACCTCTGAAGGCAATTTGGCGTTTGCTCTTTCAAGTTTGCTTATGAATCAGGGAGGCTGTAATCAAATTAAAAGTCCTGTCTCAGTACAGAAATATGTCTTGCGAACACTCTTGTTTGTTTGTTTTTTTGCTCTAAAATCAATGTTGAGGAACAGCAGGCCGGTTTCCATCAATAAGTAGATACATCTTACTTCTGTCACAGAGAAAACTGTGGATTTATTTCACCTGTGTGAACATCTGATGCCAGAAATTAGACCTTTGCTGTACCTCAGTTGCACACTACATACTGAAATTATAAAATATACACTATTTTCTCTCATTATAGTATTTTGGCGATTAGTATGCAAGAATTTAATTTACTTAAAAACACTCTTCAAAGACTTAACTTTTTGTTTTCTAAGATGTTCGTGTCTTTGGATGTACTGTATTTTCTTCCAGCTGTGAGCAGCTCCTCCATTACTGACATCTTTGATTACACTTAATTTTGTTTCTTTCAGGGTGAATGCACCATATCAAGAATATCTTTAATGCAACATGGCAACTCTTAATTTAAGTTGAGTACTTGTTTTAGAGTCTATTTGCATGAAGTTGCAGCTGTGTCCACTGTTACATATTTATCTGCTAGTTTTGAAGAGATTAATAGATCCTTCAGACTCCAGCAACATATAATCGAATACTGTTCCCGAAGTGGGACACTTGTTTGATTTATCATTTCTTATTGCTTTTGATTTGCAAACATAGTTTTCATTTCTGGGGCTGTCAAAATGCTCGCTAGATTAAATCAAATTAGTGATAAGACCTTCAGATAAGCTTTTTAAATTAGGTTTTAAAGAGGAAAAAACGAGTTGAGAAGTATTTATTACACTTGCTGTCATTAATCTCTTACAAACACATTTTAATTTCTAAAAAGAATCCGTTAAAACAGCTTTTTAATCAAACATGAGATCTCATTACTCATGGCTAAAACCTTGAATTGAGAGAAAAAGATTTCCTTGTTTTTGTCTTCAAGTTTTGTAATAAAGCCGCATACATAACATACATAACTGGTATGCACAGTTTTCATCACTCCACTGAGTCTGACCTTGACAAAGCTCTGTATTCGCAACAACAGTGCGGGTCTCATGACGTGAACATGGGGGCACGGGGGGAGTGCTGAGTCCAGTCCCAGCTGCTGCGTCTCATCAGCACTCTTTAAAAGAGGGTTCAAGAATAATTACAGCTGTGGACCTACCTTTTGCCGTGCGTATCCTCCGAGTGCTTGTGTGAGTACTTTGAATCTGATTCGCTCTCCTCTCGAGACTGCACGGAGAGAGGTTGAATGTTTTGGATAATGTTGCACTCCAAGGCTCTGCTGGTAATTACCTTTCTGAAACCGACTAAGCAGGATCGATGCTGACTGCAGCCGTTTTCTTATTGTTCATTTAGGACAGCGAAATACCTTCATGATGGAGGGAGCAAAGGGGCATAAAAGAAGTCAACTTGATACTGCATTCAAAACTGCTTCTAGACAATGTCTTCTGACATTTACTGATTTGGTTATAGAGCCCAAAACCCCAAAATCCCACTGTTGGTGTTTTTAAAAACTCAGCAAGGGAATTGGGGGTTTAGGAGTCCCATAACAGAAGGCAGACAGAGAATCCTTAAAGCACTAGTGATCATATTTACTGTTTTTGGCCACTCTAGCAATGTGGCTCTTTTCCGTCAGTGGGACCACTACTTTGGTCCCAGAAGATAAATCCTACAGTTTTTGGTGATCCACTGATTTTTCCTTTAGTGCCACCATGAGGTCGTCCTGTTTGGTTTTAATTAATTGTCTCAACACGTAGTACAAACATTCAGGGTTCCTAGGAGATGAATCCTCGATAACTATGGGATATAATACCAAATATTATGGAAAGTTTTATGGAGCAGATATTCAGGCCTACGTGGTGAACTGTCATAACTTTGGTGATCCGCCAACTTTTCTTCTAGTGCCACCCTCTGGTCAAAATTTAACTTCAATTTGACCAAATACCTGCAAGACTAACATTCCCATCAGTCTCTGCACTTTGTGTTTTCTACTAAATGTTAGCATGCTAACTTGCTAATAAAATGGTGAACATTGCAAATTATACATGGTAGACATCATCATGTTAGCATATTGATGGTAGCATTTAGCTTAAAGCACCACTGTGCTACAGTACAGTGCATGAATGACTTTAAGAGAAACTTTTCATGCAAACTTAACAAAGAATTTGAATCAACACTTAAACACCTTATGAAAGTTATAGAAATTATGTCTATCTTCTGAGATTTACTGTAAATTAGAATAGAATCAAATTGGAAAATTAAACATGGATATCATTTCTGAGGAGACATCTGTTGTTTGACTAAAATGAGCTAGGGGCGAGCAGTGTAAATTCGAGGTAGTTAAAAGGCAAATTCATAATATCCTCTTTTTCTTTTATGCAACTTTTACATTATCAAAGCAGCATGTTGCTGTTTTTGCATGCTTTTTTCCCAATTATGTGGGGGAAAAATCTCACTTTGTAGACTGATGAATAAACAGCAGCATGAAAACAAGCCACCGTTTTTACATTATGTTTTGATGAGAACGATGTGTGTGTTTATTGGGTTTGATTTTTCGGATTTCCTTCTCAGAGTTTAGGCTTTGCAGATACGGATCCAAATCCGGCTGTGGCCTAATTATAACAAATTATTTTCTCAGCCATTAGGAGAAGATTAAACTCAAAAGTACAGTAACAGTCAAAAGTTTGGACACACCTTTCCGTCCACTTGAATGATAAGTGTATCCAAACTTTTGACTGTTTCTTATATTTCAAAAATATTAATACAGATTTGGGAAAATAACCTTCTAACCCTAAACTTACTGTAACATTTAGTTCATATATGGTTCAGTCTCCAGTCTCAAAACCAGAACTACCTCCATTATTTATCTCTTAGAACAAAAGTGACCTCATGTTACCATTGTATGCAGGTTTACGCTTCAGCTTTGTTACTTTTGTGTCACTGCTCACGCTTTGTCTTTTGGATTTGATGAATACTCAGAAGCTTTTGAATGACAGAACAATGAGTGTGTTTATAATTTTCTGTCCCAGTCTGGCTTTATGTCCCTCCACCAGATGCCCTCAGGCTTTTTCTGTCTGTTTAAGACTGGACTGAGAAGGAAGAAGGACAGATAAGAGGTTGCAGATTATATTTAAGGACCACTTGAGATACTGTCGCATGCAACATCGGCTCTCATAGAAACTAAAGTGAAAGTGTCTTTTAGTTCAGTTTATGTTGTTTCATGCAGCTTTTAATATACAGACTACTCTGCTTGATAGAAGTTTATTTCCTGTGTTTTAAGTGTGATATGTGCACATATTTAAGGTATATTCATGTAATTCAAAGACAGGATTTTGGATGGCTTTATTGTGGACTTTGGCTTATAGATGAAGTTCTGTTTTTGACGTGTCTTCAGCCCAGAGCAGCTATTGCCTTTCGTGTTTTGTCTTGTTTTCCTCAGCCTGCTTTTCCCTCCACACCTGCCCTGCATTCAGTCTCATTAGTCATGCTCTGCTCCCAGTGTTTCCCCTCAGCCTATCAGCTCCTTGCCTGTTCCTTGTCTAGTCACCTGTCCCCCATTTCCTCATTAGTTCTGTTTGTATTTAAGTCCCGGTTGTCAGTTCAGTCTTTGTTGGATCCTGTGTTTAGTTTCTTCCGTCTGGCCGGTTTGTTCTGCTTGCACTCAAGCCTTTATAAAGAATTTAATCTTCAGCCTCGCTCAGCTTGAAGTCTTTTGCCTTTGGGTCTACCTGCTCCGCTCAACCTTAACAGAGTGAATTGAACCAGTCTGGACATTCATGAACAGCTTGAATCATGCTGACTTGAGTCTCCCTGCTGCTGTGGCCAAGTGCTTGCTCATATGGGGGGGGGGTTTCTGTAAAATAAAGAGTACAGTCTAGACCTGCTCTATGTGAAAAGTGCCCTGAGATAACTTCTGATGTAATTCGGTGCTTTATAAATAAAATTGACTTGACTTGATATACAGCAGCTGTGATGTGTGGTGTGATTCTGACTCGGCAAACCCTAAACCTTAGGTCATTTTTATGTCTTCTCAAAGGCTTGATTTGTGGGCTTCTCTTTCTGTGTGTCTTTTTTAATTTAATTCGACTGACAAAGCGTGAGTGGCCCTCAGGGAATCGGGGCGCAGAGGACCCAGCTGAAAGCTTGACATCCAACCCTGCTCTTCCTCCTCATGTTGCTCTGAGATCTTTCTTGTGTCCTTTGCTGGATCTGCTTCATGTCCTATTCAACTTAACTTTTTCTTTTCTAATCATGTCACAGTAACCCCCCTATGTATCTGTCATCTCTCGGTGTCTTAATCTCTGCTGCTAAATTGAACGAGAGCTGCTCTAAAGGCAGAAACATGTAGGTGTAAATGTTTAATTAATATCCAGTGGATAGATATTTGGAGCACAAGTTAGCTAATTAGCAAACTTGACAGGCAAAAGGGACTCTGGTCAAAAGCAAATAGAAAATATACAGTAAATGACAACTAATGACTTTATCTTGACAGCAGTATTTTAGTGTTATTTCGACCTGAGGTGACCTGCTTGGCTAATTTGGCTAGAAGTTCATTAATATGGCATTAACTGCACTTTGTCTTAAGCTTAACCAGTTTTAGCTTCAATAAACTTGGTTGTGACATTTCAGGCACTGCGACCTGTCAGCCAATGTCATCTGTTTAAAATAGTTCTTCTTTAAATACACACTGTCATGACATATTGTCAGGTTTTTTAGCCATGAAAGCGACACGGCTCAGCTCGTTTGTCAGTCCATCACTTTGGTCCAGACTGAAATATCTCAACAATCATTGGATGGATTGCCGTGAAGTTTGGTAGACATTTGCGTCCCCCACAGGAGGAACCCCTGGTGTGTGTTTGAGCGCCATCAGCCAACGCAGTCTCCCAGAATTTATATTCATATATTACTAAACTGTTTTCCCAGTAACATTGCGTTGGCAACTTTAATCACTACCTGGATTATGTCCACAGGCAACGTTTTTGTGAGTTAATGAAGCACATTTATATATTGCTCTGAAGTCAGAGGGAGACCAAGGTTTGCATCCTGCGTGTGGTTAGATTTTAGCAACAAAAGCACTTTGGTTAAGGTTGGTAAAGATGTACGTTTCAAGTCATTGCCGACTCTTTTCTATATTAAACCAAGACCATATTCCCTTAACCTTTTAACCAAGTGCTGCCAGTCCCTAAATATAACCATAAAAAAGTGTTTTCTTGGCATTAACAAAGATTTCAGCAGATTTTAGGGGCACAACAGTAGTAAATCCTTAAGTATACTACATTAAGGGTTAATCAGCTTTTGATTGGCATGGCCTATCAGGGGGGAAATCACCGCACAACATCGGTCAAATGGATTTTAGCATGTTGTGACTTAACCCTGATTCTATCTCATCTGTCCTCTTCTTCTTTCCTTTTTTTTTTGCCTGTCCTTTTTCTCAAATGCCATTCCTCAATCAATATTCAGTGCTTGTGATGGGCAGCTTAGCCATGCAGTCAGAATGACAACTTGCTTAAGCATCCAGAAAATAACAGACCGACACACCGAGGTGATTCTTGGGACTGTTCAGACAACTAATACCTCTCACGCTATCCAATCGAAATAAAGTCAAGAGTCACCCAGGACAAAAGAATTCGATGCCGCCCATAAAAAAAGGAGTCTTAGCTCGACGAATTGCACCCCCACTCTTCTATGAATGTAAAAGAAATAGGAAAGACAAGATACCAATGATGGATTTATTTTTTTCCCACTCTGATAATGCTCCCCAATATGACTTGCAAGGGACGCTGATGTTGTTGTCATGGCAATCCTCCCAGAGCTGAAATTATGGTCTGTTTGGCTCATAGCTGTCATTCAGGAGGTAAATTGCATACCAGCTGTTTAAAAGATTTTATGGCTTAACCGATATAACGTCAATGTTGTAATCATGGCTCTTTTGTCTGGATTCTCTTGTCTTTCTTTATTTTTGATTTATGTCACTATGATTTTGGCTCCAGTGAATGTGTGTAACAGCTTTCACATGCTGCCGTTATCTCTCAGACTCAACCATTTCCTGAGCTTCATTTGCCATCTCTCTCTTGAAGCCATATGGATTTTACTTATCAGTGTTTGGTGTTATTTTGTGTGCTTTTTGTGCATCTGCCTGATGTTGTCATCTCCCTGTTGGCTTTGCTGTAATGGAATTAGTTGGAGTTCCCAGTAACCTTTTTGTAAGAGGCAGAAGATTTATTGCCCCGGAGAGACCGAGAGGACATGGGTCTGTGACTTACTGGAAGTGCATGGTTTTACATTACACCTCACTAGTTCACAAAACACAAACTTTAGGTAATACACACACACACACAAACACTAATAGACTGTAAATCTGTTAAGATGTCAGAATATTTGTGAATGGAAACATATTTCATTCAGGCTTCACTGTCTGTCACTTTACTGTTTCAGGGGTGGAAGTAGAATAGACTAGGTTTTGTTTACCCACCTCCATGATAACCAGGCACTGTGTATGAAAAGCTTCAAAGCCGCAGAAGTGTTTTTCTTGACATTGCCATGAAGATTTCAACAGATTTTAGGTATTCTACGTAAAGGGTTGATTCAACCCAGATTTTGTGATATCATCTCTAAAATGTCTACCAGAGTACGGTCACGGCATTTCTCAAAGCACTGAAATTTTAAAATATTCGGTAGCAAATTCTCCTTACAGAAACGGCGTTCTTATTACTCTGGATAGTCCATGTAATTGGCTGTTAACTTTTTCTTTGGAACTACTTTTCTTCCAAACAAATAGTCAAAACAACATTTGATGTTTTTCTGTGGATTTCCACAGAATGTAGACACTATTTTTTCAGAAAGACATGTTGCTGCATAATTCTTTCTAATGTAGATTTTCAGTGCTTTTAGTCTATCGTATTATGTTTCAAATAGAAATTAAAGATTTACATATTTGACAACTGTATTTGTTCTAGTTACTCTACAGATTAAGATTTTACATCCACAACATATGATAAGCCTATAAAATACAGTATGGTATGAGTTATAGATTAATTGCCCAACTAATATATAGAGTACTTAAAATTATCTCAATCACAATCATCAAAAACATATCGGAGCATCTGTAATATTCTTCCAAAAATATCTGTAAAATGAGTTTTTTTTAATTTTGACATTTAATGACATGTTTCTGATGTACTTAAAGAAATAGTTCAACATTTTGGAAAATACACTTTCGTTGCTTTCTTGCCCAGTTAGACAAGAAGATTGATACCACTCTCACAGAGCCCTCTGTTTCCAGTCTTCATGCTAAGCTTTGCTAACTGGCTGCTAGCGGTAGCTTCATATTTACTGTACAAACATGAGAATGGTATCAATCATCTTATCTAAGTGGCAAGAAACTATAATAGTGTCTCCTAAAATGTCAAACTATTCCTTTTTAATAAAAAAAATCGAATGCAAATTTGAAACTTTTTCTTGTAATACAACATTTTTGTGTATTCCTACTTGTACTTCATTGACGTGAAGACTTCTTAAATCACTGTCCTACCATTTATGACCATATGTAATTTAAACTCAAGTAATAAAAGATTATCGTCCTTGAGCCTTCACCTGCTATCTGGCGATCGCCATAAATAGCTACTCTAACCCTAACGATATATGGTGCAGCTGAATCAGTAAATAGTGCTAATTTACCCTCTCTGGGTAATTAGTGTAATTGCTCTCTTGAAGGTAACTTTGCTATTTACAGCAGAGAGAGGACAGCTGGTGGAAGAGAGGTGTGGAGTGGAAGCATGTAGGATGCAGTGAAAACGACAAGAGGGGAGCTATTTGTGTGGGATAACTGCACAAGAGTTTGCTCTACTGTGTGTCATTTTACTCCAACAGCTGAATTATACTGAATAACGCCTGCTGGAAAATGTGGAAAATGACCATATCTCTACATGTTTGCAAAGGAAAAGCGACTTTGTTCTGAACTTTATTTAACCAGACAGTTTGTCGACAGAAAAATCCTGGTTTTGCAGACACATGTGAATGTGTGCATCTATGTCCCTGAAGCTCTAATCTCGTGCCTTGTTTAAATGACAGTTAATTATAGAGTTTGGAGTTAGGAGGATTTCTTCATCAGGTACGTAGATGAAGTGCCTGGGTTGCTTAACCAAAGCAGGATACGTTTTGGCTAAATGGGGGCAAGTACAGAAACTAGAATAGGGCTTATGGTACAGTATACAGGGCAATTAGGGCAGCAAAGTCCGTATGGACAAGGCACTGTGGGCAGGGAGGAGAGATCAGGGCCTGTAGAGGAAGAAGAAGGGGACAAACAGCATTGATGTGTTATAAGTGTGGTGTTCTTTCTGTCTTTATTTCATTCATGTTGCCTTTTTTCGACTATCATTTAGCCAAAGGTTTGATTTGCCAGTTGGCATATTTGCACCCCAGACAAAAAAAGACCCTCCTGGCCTGACAAGGAACTAAAGAATAACACACACTATTGGTAAATGGCACTCATTTATCAACAAAGTTTTAGTCCTTAGAGGTTCTGTAGGTTGAAAATGTAGTACAAAGTACATTACACGAGAGTAGTCTTCCAATTGGACAATGCCAGCAGCACCTCCCTCCTTGTCCGTCCTTAACCCCTGAACAAGCTCCTCCTGTTCATATGTCAGCGTCCTTGACTAAGACCCTGAAACCCAATGGCTCCCAACGGTAAGGGCAGCGCTTTGCATGATAATTTGCCACCATTGGTGTTTGAGTAAATTGGAGGCAAATTGTAAAAAGCACTTTGGATAAAAGGGGAAACACAAGTAGAAAACTGTCTGTTAAGGGGTTTAATTAACTTGAAAACTGTGTGCTTGAGTGCCTGGGAGACCTATATTCTCATTTTATCAAATGCACCTAATTTGGCTACATGCCTTTTTACCTCCAACAATGGCTTTTGTCAAGGTGCTGGACACTAAGCAAATTAAACAACGACACATGGAAGCGTTTTCCTCCTACCTTCTAAAATCACTACTGTTGAACAATAACAATATTTCATGATGTGACAATACTATGGTGTGTGTGTGTGTGTGTGTGTGTGTGTGTGTGTGTGTGTGTGTATATATATATATATGTATATATATATATATGTATATATATATATATATATATATATATATATATATATATATATATATATATATATACATGGACAAGAAATAAGCAAAGGCAAACTGATGGGGAAGGCTTTTCCAAAGTTTAGGAGAAACAACTGTAAAGGCAAGGTTACCTCTGGATTTTAAATAGGAACAGGGAATAGATAAAAGACCTTCATCAGATGATCGGAGTGGCCGACGGCTAGAATGTAGGCTCAACAACTGCTATATATGCAGGGAGCCAGGCACACACAAGGCCTTGTATATAATTAGTAAAATTTTAAAGTCACTTCTGTGTTTTACTGGAAGCCAATGAAGGGAGGCAAGAAATGAACGTCTGTTACATTCAAGCCCTTGTCAAATAAGTTCACACAATGTTGATTAAGCCTATTACCAGCAGGTGAATCTCTCTGTATTTCACAGTATACATGAAAGAAGTCTCTTGTCTCTCTAGTCCCTCTACTAGCTTGAACGTGGGATAAAGTAATTTAATCTTGCGGCTCTTCTAGACTTTCCAAATGTTATCAGACCGAATGGATCAAATTCTGATAGTGAAACGAGTCATTTCGCAGGCATTGTGATGCTCAAAACTATTATTATTATTATTATTATTATTATTATTATTATTATTATTATGACACTGTTTTTGTTATTACTCTCACTGCCAGAAGTCCTGCACTCCAGCTTTAAGGTTTGGTTAGGTTTAGGGAAAGATCACAGTTTGAGTTAAAATAACTACTTTGTTAAGGTTTTGGAAACATTGTGGTCATGTTAAAAGGGGAAAAAAAAAAAAACAACTTAACTCTAAACAGTTAACGGTGATCTCCAGTCCTAACATCTGATATTTTGTTGATCCATCCATCCAGCCTGTTGTCCTTTTGTGGACTTAGTTGCTCTATAATGTCACCTCCTTTCCTCTTTTGCTCCTGTCATAATAACTATGGCCACTAGAGGGCTTTTGTGCACTTGAACGTAAACATATGTCATTTTGGGGCACTCGCTGAAATGACTGATTTTTGTTTAGGTTTTTTTTTTTTTTTAGGTTAGGAGTACAGTGTCTGGATACTCCATATGCAAGTAGACCCATGCTAACTTAAT
This sequence comes from Thunnus albacares, assembly GCF_914725855.1. Taxonomy (NCBI): domain Eukaryota; kingdom Metazoa; phylum Chordata; class Actinopteri; order Scombriformes; family Scombridae; genus Thunnus; species Thunnus albacares. The sequence goes on along the minus strand of NC_058127.1, from coordinate 7,906,555 downwards.
TATATTCCTTAGTTGATATTTCAGCTGGTCACTGATGCTGCAAACACCCTGTTACATCTCATCCCAACAGCCCACAGCCCTCTGCAGTAACTGTTAGAGTCAGATTCACTGAACCATGTCCGGCAGAAACTGTGATTCACTGGACCCGCTGATGTTTTGCCACTCTTAATCTATTCTTTTTTTTTTTTTTTTTTTTTTTCCTGAAGCTGCTACTGGAGCAGTGTGTTCATGGTCTCTGGTCTAATCCCCCTTCATGGTTTTAGACAAGTTGTGTACTTGTGAGTTGAATATTTGTGGCCAATTTTAAAACTTTCACATGTTCAACAAGCCTTTTCTAAAAACTCATTGACAATTTTTTTGCTTATCGCACTCCCATTGTCTGGGATGACAATACTTCATGTGTCATTAGTAAACTTATTATATGTTATAAGCTGTCAAACAGACATTCACATGTTGCCATTATTACGTCCATGCCAACAACACTGGGGTGCTGAAAATTGAATTAATGCAAAGGACAGCAAGACGGCAAGTGTTAAGGAAAAGTATAAAAGATAAAGTCACAGGGTTAGGAGAGAGACATGAGGAGAGAGCTGAAGCTTAAATGAATGTAATTATGCTATGGTAATGGGCCCTGCTCTGGCCTCACTTCCACGCTAATTCAGTTTAGAAAATGAGAAGAGGACATGAGTGTGAAAGTACCAGAGGTGAGAGAGAGATGTGTATGTGTGTAGATGTATGTCTAAGAGCATGTTTTGGTGTGTGTCTGAGTAGGATTTGCATGAGAGATAACTGAGCTGAGCCAAACAGGATAAAAGGGATATACAGTATGTGTCTGGAAGAGAGAGACAAAACTGAAATGAAAGAGTGAAACTGAAGCCGAAAATATGAGTATACAGTATATATAATAATAGAAGAAGAAGAGGTAAAGAGAGAGAGAGAGACGTAATTGGTAGATACAGTTCAGTAAGTGTACTTCATGGTTATCCTGTAGGCAAAAACATCCAATCAAGCTCATAGACGAGGAGACAGCATCTGCTTATATCTCTCGCCACGCTGATGGTAATGGAGAACAATTATAATTAACCTGAAATAACTTGAGTAAGAGATTTCCAACAAGTTCAAGACAAGGTGAGCATCACAGATGCACGAACAGGTACCGATATGCATGCAAATGAGACACATTTATAAATAGAAATAAATATATATATGCGCACGCTGGAGTTTCATTATGTAGTCCACCACTGAAACCACTTGTGGGCATCGTGGGCTGTAGTTGACTAGTCAAGAATAATTACATTTTCACTATATTTACAGTAATTAATATGTAAGACATCCAATGCTTGTGTACACAGTTTCTATAATAATCCCACGTGCGTTATATTGCCTCATTTATCACTATTTGCCTGTGGCATTGTAACAGTAGGAGGCCAAGTGTTTTCAGTTCTGCTCCATTCATTTGTTGCATTAAGCTATTGATTATGTAAAAAGCTACCATGTATGTTTTTTTTTTTTAAATGTAAAAGCAGTGGTAGACGTTTAAAGTCATATTGAATTTGCAGATATTTAGCTTCAGCATTGTGAGTAAAAGGGAGTATCTGAATATCATTAGTTTAACAAGTATTAAACCAAAGTATTGGAAAAATTAAACTTGTGACCTCATTATGATTATTTAAATTACAGGATTACCGAATTTATTACAGTTCAGTACCAAATTTTATGGCGATTCATTCAATAGTAGTTGAGATATTTCAGTTCAAATCCCTAGAAGCTGCAGGTGGAGCTGTGCAGTCAACCAGTTTTCTCTTGTGAAGAGAATAAAAAGATGAATCCGCAGTTGAAGTTGTTTAAAATTAGTATGGAACTGTCAAGATAAGCAACATGTGTTCTCTCATGTACCTGTCCCGTGGACATCAAGGGGGCTGCCTGCAGCGAGGGCTTTGATCCCAGCAGCTCAGCGCTGTTTGTAAAGTCTCTACAGTATCTGTTCACAAAACTAGTAATCCTACAAAGGAAATTGTGGCTTCTGCACAGTTCAGTATCATGCAAACCCTCTCAGCTCATAAACACATGTAGTTATTAAACCCCAGAGAACGCACAAACAAAACATTAATAACTGCATCGACATACAGCACACGTTAATATATCTTCATCACTTGTGACCTTATAGATATTAATACCATAACATGCATGAAAGACATATGAATGCACACAGATTTTCACATAGAAACACAACAATTTGCACTTAATATACTTGCACATGCACACACTAGCCTGAGGCTAAACTGAATACCAATCATTGCATAGGCCAAGTGGATTCAAGATTGGTAAGTGTGTGCACACGAACACACACGTTAATATATCTTAATCACTTATGACCTGCTAGATATTAATACCATAACATGCATAAAAGATATATGAATGCACACAGATTTTCACATAGAAACACAACAATTTGCACTTAATATACTTGCACATGCACGCACTAGCCTGAGGCTAAACTGAATACCAATTATAGCACGGGCCAAGTGGAGGCAAAGCAGACCTTTAGGGTTCAAGATTGATAAGCATGTGCACACGAACACACGTGTCTTGTTTTATTTGGCTTAGCAGCTCTGAGGAAGACGTTTCATTGTTTTCTGCTGTCATTCAAAAAAAATGGATGGATAGTTTCTTTAACAGGAACAGGAAATATATATACACACAACCACCCAACAATGACAGGTCAATACAAACATGAATATAAGAAGTCTGAAAGGGATTATTTCTTGGCAGGCGGTGACATTTCGTATGGCAGTCCTCTTGACATGTTGTTCCGCATGTCTAATGGGATCGAGAGTGTGTGAGAAACACAAAACGGAGAGAAATTATGCATACATTTGGCCATCGGAGAGCTGCTTGTCTCCAGTGTTTTTGACAGAAGTTTGAACATGACAAGAAACAAGACTTTTTTTTTTTTTTTTCACCTTTTGGTCGGCGGATCCCCAAGAGACTGAAAAGAGCGAGAGATGAGAAGATGAAGGTTACAAGGGGAGAGAGGTATGAAAACAGGAAACATATGACAAAGCAGGTTTTTATACTGACAGTTCCCTTCTTACAATACTGTGTTATTAAGAGGAAAGTAAATCAATAAGAGTTACAAAGTACAGTGGTGATTCAGTGTGAAGCTATTTCTCTGCAGCGTTAATTGAAGGCGTCACTTTGTCCTCATCTGAAATCAAACCGTGTAATTTTTTTTTTTTTTTACACCTTGAAATTGACATTTGAACTGAGCCCATCATCCTCAGCTGTACTTTTGTATTTAGCACTAATTGGCACTGCAGGTATTTGGTCATAAACCAGAGTATTGAACAAATTCAAATTTTGACCTGAGAATGTCATTATTAAGTCAGGAGATTACCAAAGTTATTGCAATTAACTCTGAAGGGACTGTGAACGTGTGCATCAAATTTAATGGCAATTCATCCAATAGTTCAATGACGAGCATGTGACGCCTGCTGAGCCAGGTGACAAAACATCTGCTCTGTACAGGATGATTATAGGTTCCCGTTCCCAGGCTGGCTGGGGTGAATGGCAAGCTGACAGACTGATGATTATTTATTCCAGAGGAGAAACTGCACGTTACATCAGCCAGGCTCTGAAAATAGAGGCCAAAATAAATCAGGCAGTATGAAAGTGTTGAAAAACATTGAAAAAACAGTAGGAACATAGTGTACAGTGTCAGTAAATAGTGTTCAAAGTCTGCAAGAGTTCAATGTCACTTCTTAAAACTTACCTTTTTTTTCTTTTTTTTTTTAAGAAAAAAGCCTCTTTAATCTCAGCTCAGCAAGTTTTATGTTTCAGTTCCACGTGTTTTATGTGTTTTAACCATTTAATTTCACAGTTTTATCTTATTTTACTATATTTTGGGTGTTTGATTCTATTTTATTTTGTCCTCTATACCTTTTTTAATTGCTGGATTTCATTTAATTGGGGTACTGAATAGTTTTAACTTGATTTTTTTTTTTTTTAATCATTTTGGATTTCATATAATGATAATAATAATAATAATAATAATAATAATAATAATAATAATAATAATAATAATAAATATAGAACATACACCAGCCTGCACCTAGAGGACTGATGTGAAAATGAAGCTGATATAAAAAATGCATGTGCACTGAGGCCACTTCCTAAACACTGCATTTTTTTTTTAAAATGCCAGAATAATTACGTTCTGATCAGCAGTGCCTGAGAGATTACCCAGAATTCAACGTGGGCAAACTGTAGCATTTAAACCATTTTTTTGCCTGTGTGATTCCTGAGGCGTTATGGCAGCATCGCAACATCCTCCATTGTCATGTGTGTCCAGGATTAAATCGCTGCCCGGCCTCCAACCACTTAGCTGTCCTACTATTTATATCTGAAATGACTCCAGCCACTCCCATGCTGTATCTTTTTTCTATCGGCTCCATCCCTCCGTCTCATCCATTACCAGGTCTTTCCACTTGTGTTTCTTTTCCCCCTGCTCCCTGATTTTCTCTCCCTTAATTCGATATACATCCCTGCTCTCCCTAATGTCTTTCTACCCCGCATCTCTACCTGTCTTTCCTCACCTGCAGCAGCGATCAGAGTTGACCAAGCGTTTCATTGTCCTCTGCATATTTCATGTTGCAACACTAAAAATACCATGTAGTAATGGTAAGTGATAGAGTGGAACGGGCTAATGATGCTTTTATCTTTTCATTATAATGCTATGAAAGCTAATTGGACAGATTACAAGATAAAAAAAAAAAAAAAGTACTTTGTCCCTTTCACGTCAAAACAGCCTCATATAATTATAGTTATAATCTCTAATACAGATCACTAACTAACCACCATGAAAAATTAGGGAAAGGATTTGGTTACAGTGACATTGAAGCAAGAAGAGTGGATGAAAGTGTTGCAGTTTCAACATCAACAAGACCTTAAAATACCCTTCATGCCGTTGGTTTTAAGCTGTCATCAACAGCTGCACATTAATTCTTTTAGAAACATCCCAGAAATGAGTACAAGAGACATTAATTAGACATTATGAATGGAGGAAAGTGTAATATTTTTGCAACCTTTTATACATTTTAGGGTTACAAAAGATATTTACTTTCATTATGGACTGTCAGAGAATAGTGAAAAACTTCTATGAGTGCAAACACAAAGATATTTCATTTACAACAGAGAGAAGCAGCAATTGTTTTAATGAACTCCTTTGAGCACTAGTATATTTTAACTCTCAAGTTAATGTATATATTCAGTCCCAGAGCCATATTAGGTATTCACCGAAGGAAAAGCTGTTAATATGTGCTTAACAGGAGGATGGCTAATTAAACACAATACATGTTTTCTTTAATCCCATAATTAAAAAAAAGCCCTTAGCTAAAAATATTAGCATTAACCATGTTTAATCCTTAACCGCCGTCTTGTGATGTGTTCATATCTTATTTATGGATATATGAAACTTTAAAAACACAAAATACATCGTGTAAGAAATGACTGTTCTGCAGATTAATGAAAGCCAAAGTGGTGTTTGGGTGACTTTGGTCTGTGCTGGAAGGATTTGGCGCTCAGTTTGTGTGATTGAAACAAAAAAAGTTGGTGCAAATCTGGCAGAAACAAAAAAAAAAAACAGCATGCACAGTATGATATAAAGAGAGATAATCTGTTTATTCTATTACATATTCAGCCAGGTCTCCCTTTATAAAAGACGTATCTGACCTCAGTAGGACTTACCTGGTTAAATAAAGGTTAAATACAGTAAATAAAGCGGTTTAAATAAAACAAATATTCCAGATATCCATAGTACTCAGACATTACTGGTGTCCAGGAAAAGCATATTACCCTTTATAAACACTGTGTTTGGAAAACCCCTAGTTGAAGTTGGAGCCGCAGCCATTGTAACGTTAATTTCTCTCATCTTTCTCTCTCTCTCTCTCTCTCTTCCCTCAGACTCCGAGTTTTTGGCGCACAAACACAGCAGCGGTTCCAGTTGTACAACTTTTGGCACAGCGCTGCTCCTCCTCAGTCTCTCCGTCTTTCACCGTTTTCTCAGGCTCTGACGTCTTCTGGCACGAAAACATGGCAACAAACCTCCCAATATGAGGTGTTATTAAAAAAAAATTGCACATTGATTATCTGCCAGTTCCTCAAATCGTCATCTGATGGGAAAGTTTTCAGTCTTGAGGAGCGTATTGTGCTGCATAGAAATGATCGTTTTGAATATCTCATTACTTTGAATAAAAGAATTGAATATAATCACCAATTTCTGCAGGCACTTCTTGATTTGTCTGGCAAGGTTTAAATATTATGATAAATTAGGAGGAAGTGCCTTGTGAATGTAGAGTCTTATTTGACTAAAAGAAGCCTATATTCACCTTTTTCTGACATTTTATTCAATTAAATTTCAAGATATCAAGCAAATCAACTTTCTCTCCCTTGTTTTTCCTTCAAATTCTTTCCCTTTCTCTTCTTTCTTCCCCACTTTCCTCCCTCTTCTTCTCATTTTCTCTCCCCTCTTTTCCATTCTCATCAAACCTATTATAATAAAGTAACTGCAGATATATTAGACCAAATCGTTATGAATCATTTTTATGCCTCTCTGCAATGAATATGGCCAGACTAAATCAAATTAACCTTTTTCAGGCCAGATGCTCCGGATAGCTAAGGAAGATTCATATCTCTCTTGCACTCGCTCTCAGTTTCACAGTGATGCAGGATTGTATGTTTTCCATCTCTCTTATTGCTGCTTTACCTGAAACAATCCTCCTCCAGCTCTCCGTTTTTATATTTTTAGGCATATTTATGTACTAATGTGACCAGGAGGCAACCTACAGCTCCTGCTGTTTATCAGATGAATGTTGCCAGAGCTTGTGCTAAAAGAGGACATAATATGCACAATTCCAGGTCTGTATTTTTATACTGGGGCTCTACTGGAATATCTTTGCATGACTTTCAGTTCAAAAAACTCCTTATTTATCTCATACTGGTCCTTTATGCAGCCCCTCAGTTCAGCATCTGTCTGAAACAGGATGTTTTAGCTCCTGTCTCTTCAAGGCCCGCCTCCAGATGAGCACACTCTGCTCTGATTGGTTAGCTTCCGAAAGCTGCCTCTGAGCAGGCATCCGCCACCTCTGGAGCCTATGGATGTATAAAGGGAACTGGATACAGGAAGAGCGCCAGGCTTAAAGACTTCCATTGTGAAAGAGACGTCTTTAAATCAGCGAATAAATTTTTCTGAGCGTCACAACCCCCGCAAAATGACTTGTCTCACTATCAGAATTAAATCCGTTTGGTCCGATCACATTTCAAAAGCCTAGAAGAGCCGCTTGATTGAATTGTTTTATCCCCATTCAAGTTAGACGGAGGGCTAAACCGGAAGTAGCCGACTCGGCCAGCGAAGGTCACTACTGCGCTTGCTCTATGGGTACTTTCATACCGGGAAGTCTTTTTTTTTTTTTTTTTTTGCTTCATGCTCCTCTGAGCAACTTTCATAGGAATGAACGGGGCCCGCCTCCAACGCTGTATCCAGTTCTCTTTATACATCCATACTGGAGCCTAGAAAAATCTTCAAAATCAAACTCGTAGTCGGATATCGCTTCTTTTTCCTGTTCTTTACTCAAAATATAAACTTCTCAAACATCCATACATGTTTGAGTCCGAATAAGATCCAAAATATGCAAGAGGACGACGTCAACGGCCGGTGGCAGCAACAAAGGCTACGGAACGGACGGCCGTTTGTGGACATGCGTGAACGATCTGACGTCAGTTTGACATGGAAGTAGAGATAACTTACCAACAGAGCGTTCAGAGCAGGCTGAACACTGGCTTTTGACTTGAAGGAAGCATTTTTACATACATTTACCTCAAGTTTTGGAACTTTAACCATGTTTAACACACACAAACATACATATATGTGTGTGTATATATATAATGTTCCAGGGTATAGTGGAGGACGAGGGCCACCGCGTCGTCCACTGACCTGTTTGGGCGTGAGGTAAACAGCAAAAGAGGTTGGTGTCCATCTTGTTGCATGGGGACCGGTTACCTCTGTTGTTTGTGACAGCCTGGATACCCTGCCACATACAGCGAGTGTTGTTGCCAAGGTAACACTTTCCCAGTTCTTGAGAGAAGTTTTGCTACTTTGAAGGATTTCTGTAGTGCATAACGGGCCAGGCTATACTGTTTTTTTTTTTTTTTTTTCATCCTCAGATCTGAAAGCTGTGTTCTGTTCTTTGATCCTGTTATGAATGTCTTTGTTGAGCTGTGGCTTCTGGTTTTGAAACACGCGGATGTTCTTGAGGGGTACAAACGTGGAGGTGCACCAGTTAATGTAGGAACTAACAGTCTCTGTGTACTCGTGGATGTTGTCTGTGGCTTCCTCTGTGTTTTTAAAAATAGTCCTGTAATTCTGCCAGCGAACCATTTGTCCAATTTGTACAGTTTTCACAGCTGCTGTCAATGATATCTCATATGAGGTGACATCATTAAAAAGAGTGTGCTTACTATTTGTTTTACAATGTCTCACAGATCTCATTCAATTATCAGAAATTAGACCCAAGTTGTGATAAACTGGAATTATCTTTTTTTATTATAGGATAAGATTTATAGATTTAAGATATTATAAGCTTCAGAATTTATTTTGGTGCGTTAATCCTAATGTTCTTGTCGACAGCGAGATGTGATGATTAATTTTATTTGTGTCATGTTTTCCTTTTTAATCGCTACAACATCACAGGAGCTGGGAATTGAAAAAATGCAATTTCTTTTTTTTTTTTCTCCTGCTGTTATCTTCAGTCTTTTATACAATATCTTAACATTTCCTTTAACATTATAGATCTTAAAAGCACCAGAACATACTAAATAAGTGAAGTGGACCTGCTGTTGGAGAAACTTTACCTTTTTGCAGCTCTCATGGTTATTTCAGACTTTATATTTTACATCCTATGCCCATTTTCAAACACAGACAAAGCAGGCATGGAAGATGTTTTTCCGCACTCTTCCTCCCCCGTCTCCCTCATCCTCCTGCTCTCCCTCTTTCTCCTCTCTCTCCCTCTAATCATCCCTGTCTGAGTCATTCTCTTTCTACCTTTTTTTTTTTGAGAACATCTCACTCTCTCCAACCTCATTTTTCTGCTCTTTTTGCTTTCCCCTCGTCTCCATCGCTGTCTGTATTACCTTCTTTCTTTTGTCTTTCTGTCTGTCTGCTTCCCTCCTCCTTTCCCTCTGTTTTTAAGATGTTTTAACCCTTCATACTTCCCCCTTTTTTCTCTCTCTCTGCTCCAAATCACCAACCTCGGTTGATCCGGTGATACACCAGACAAGGGAAACTTGAAATTGTTTTTATGTCTTAAATGATTTAAGGTGAAAATGCCTTTAGCTGCCTTCAGTGTGCAGCAATGTTGCCCCATGGGTACTGTTAGATATGGCTTGAACTGACACACACACACTCAAGAATAGAGATGCTGGGGAAACAACAGACACCGAGGCAGAGAAAGATAAGCTTGTAATATTCACCATTTCGGTGGTCATCTACTCTTGCAAAACGGCTGCTGGTTTCCACATGAAGTGGACAAATAAATCTACATAAATAAGAACAGATAAGAAGAAATTGCACACTTAACAATACAGAACATTGCTGACAAACCAGAGAGCTGTGAATGCAGCGCTGGTGATTTAGTTTAGGACTGACAGCTGATCTTTGAAAGTGAAAGCCGCGTCTCAACGGTCACCAGCTGTACGTCATTTTCTAAAGTGAGACATCCATTAATCATAAGGGTTGTTTTATGGATGCCCACCTCTTTTTTTTTTTTTTTGACAATACATCAAAATGTCAGTGAGCAAGCCACTAAGTGCCAGATGGCTCCTGATGTTGGCGACAAATTACAGTTGCTTTGGATAAAAAATGTATTTGCGGTAATATAATCAAATTATGCCAATGTATTGTGGTGTTGAGAGACAAAACCTCTGAAATCCAAGAAAAATTTGAAATACTCAGTTGGGAAAAAGTGAAAACGGATGCTTGTATGATGTCTTCTGTAATTATTTATACCTACCATTAAAAACTTACCATGAATGGGTGGGTGCACTGATTGATGGATACTGTAAGATTTTGGCTTCCAGCACTTGGAATGAAATCAGACATCACTTTTTGGCACTTCATTAGCTTTGATCCAACACAGAGGGCTGTACTTACTAAGCGAAGTGCTGGCAGTAACGCAGTTGGGTGCCTCCAAAAGTACTGGATCTGATTTACTTATTTGTGCGGAACTGTTTTGCATGCAGAGATGGAAATCTTGCCTGGGTCCAGACCTTTGAATCCACCCACTCCATCAAGTTGAGTTGTAACGAGTTGACAATTCTGTCAGGCAAATGGAGACAACTTGCCAAACAGAATGTTTATTTTAAGCGATTGTGCAAAACTCTGGATTACAATGTCTTCAAACATTTGGTGCCAACATTTAACTGGATGTAAAGCATTTTTGATGTAGAATCTGGGCCAAGAAACAGCGTTGAAACTTGGCAGACATGTAGAGCATTTTACCGTATTATTAGTTATGTCCAAAATTTCAAAGAAGTAGCAATGGTGGATGACACAAAAGGAGATTATTGAACAAAAACTTTGTGTGTTTGTGTCATTTGCTGTCTAACCGTAGCGTTAGGTGGCTATAGTGTGATATCAGCAATCTTACAAGTTCATTACATGTCACGCCTTGCGAGACAGGTCTAATAAAGACTTGGTCCCAATCTGTGTCAGATGGTATAATGAACTCCTATTGATTTATTGCAATAAAATGTTTACACATCATAAGCTAGTGTCATCCAGCTGCACCACTCTCATCTTCTGCAAATGTAGTGAAATAATGAACCAGCTATGGCTTCGAAAAACTTAAAAAAAGGAGAATGTGAAGAAATTTGCAGTCAGAGAAGACGGCTACATGAAATACTGATTTTTGCAAAGTAAGTTTGAGGTAAATATTTTTTTAGCAGTGGTATTAGGCGTACTCACCAGTGTATTCTGGGTTATTTCATGTTGTATTCTTATTGATTGGTTTGTAAAAGTTGGTTTGTAGCAACAGTCACAATCTGTCTTTGGTCGTCAAAGCTCCAAATCCGCCATTGGTGGACCCAAGATCCCAAGACATGATTATCAACTTTTATCTAAGATAGTCCAAAATCTCTGTGTAAAGGGGCTTAAAACTGAGCTTTTGTACTTATTCTACCATGACTTTAAAAAAAAGCACATTGTCTTCAGGGTTCAAGATTTTGTTTTAACGGATTAACGAAGCAAACTCTGTCAGCAGAGCTCAAGGAACGGCAATGCACCTTAACACCCTCAGGCAGGAGCAGGGGACTCCACTTGGAGGATCTTTAATACCTTTCTCTTCTTGTGCCATTTAACACACACACACACACACACACACACACACACACACACACACACACATACAAACAGATGGCTGCTGGCGTTAAAATAGAGCTAAGTGGGCCAGGAATCACTCCAGTCACTTCAGTGCTGCATTTAATCAACTGCAGACCACAATCGCTCTGGGTGGTATAAAACCGCTTCATAACCCTGTATATATGTGTTTGTGTTTATGTCTGCATGTCTTTTGTGTGCACCCTTGCAAGCTGTTTTCATTCAGGCGTGTTTGGTGGTTTGTATGACTGGAGGGAATATCTGCGGCGGGGGGTGAGCTTATCTCAATTACAGTAGACAGAGTTTTTTGCTTCGATAAGCTATCTGACATGCGTGTTTATCTGCTGAACCATTACATTCTCTAAAGAAATAAAAAAATACCCACAGCTAAAAAAAACACACACACTGATACTGTGAAACATTGTGATCTACAAAAAAAGACAAAATAATGATCTAATCACACTTACAGTTTTCTTCAGTTCAAACCAAAATGGAAAAGTTTAACTTGTTACATTTTGCTGGTTTGTCCCTTAAAGCCTCTTGTGGCCTATTTATGAGCAAACCAGAGACATGAATTCACCAGTAGCTTACCTCACAGGCAGAGTTTGGTAATCTTGTAAGAATGTTGTGAAAATGGAAAAAAGGGATTTGAAAATTAGTCAAAACTAACTAGATTAATGTTTATTTAACTTAAAGCAACATTATGCAACTATTTTACATTAAAATAACAGCTTTAAAATCATTTTAATGGTACGCTGACATGTAATTAGGAGAATGGCAGCTCTTTCATTCCCACTCTGCACCCCGAACGCCTGATCTTGCACTACGTGACTTGGATTGAGCAGGATAAATAGTAGTTACCTGCATGTCCCCAGTTCCTGCTGCTGCTGCCGCTTCATATTAAAAGCTTTCCACTGACAAACTAAACTTGTGAAGAGTTTAAAGGACATGAAATGTGTTTACCGCTTGAGTTTGTGGTGCTATTCTTCAATAAAAACAAGACGACACAACAAGATTTAGAGATATTTGGAGCTATTTGTTCAGCGTGGCAGTTAGAAATAATACAGAGAGGAAGAGTACAAGTAGAAACAGGCACAGTTTGATAAAGAGCTGCAGACAACAGGCTCTTAGTACACCTTCAGCAAACAGCACATCTCCAACAGCCTTAACAACTTATTTTACCTTGTAGTGAGGGTACCACTCTATTGTTACACAAGGGAACACTATTGAAAGGGGAACAGACTTCAGCACTTACTGTTGTGACATCCCTCGCTGTGCTTCTGGCTGATCTTATTTCTGTGATCGTTAACATCTGAAACCACAGCAGCTGTGTGTTAAAATGTAGTTGCTAATGTAGCTAGCGTTATACTGACTGACTTGTGTTATTATGATCCACATCATCTCCACACACTGTGGAAAATACAGTCTGGTGGCTGCTAGTATGTATCTTAATTCTGTTGATAATGATATACAGTAGTTACATATTGGTGGGCTCATCAGGCAAGTCAGCCGTTGCTTATTAGCTGAAGACCCATCCACAAGTACTCATAAAAATGTTTTCATCAGCAGTAATTTAACACAGATCTGATACGGCTGAAAGTGATCAGGAAACAGTAAAATAAGGCTGATATCTGAAAGTGCAAATTTCAGGCGCATCAGTGCGACCAATAAAAATGTTTAGTCGCACTTGACAGATTTTTGGTCTCCTTGTTATCAACAGAATTAAATGCACCAGCTTCCTGTAATTACCACTTGAGGCAGCAGAGGCCGCTGTTGCTGCTGCTCAGCAGATGTTACATAGTCTTGCTTTAAAGTCTCCCTCCACTCAAAGATGTGTTTTTCTTCATGTTCCTTCACTGTGCAGAATGATGTACAGTAATTGTAAGAGACTGCAGATGAAATTAGCTTCAAGCTCACTCTGGTGCAGTGCATCAAATGTTCACATTTATGTTTTAAAACTCTACATTGTCCCAATAAATACAGTACAATACAGTATGTGTAGAGTTTGACACTAGAAGGCATTCCCCAAGTAGAAAGTTCCTCTGTGCTCATCTTAAATCTGAGTTCAAGACATGTATCTACCAGCATGATTTGTGACATCACAGCTAGTTTGTGGCCAATCATTGGCCAGTATACAATTTACACAAGTGTGGCGTTGAAACTTGAAGCCTCCTGTGCACAAACAATGAGAGTGGACTATTACAGTGAAGAGGGAGGCATCTTGTGTCCAGCAGTTAAAATGAAATGAACAATGTTTACATTTTCATAGATTCTGGATTTTATTGAGGGAGAAGGAGATGTAATTTTAAGGATTTAAACAAGGTATTTGTCCTTTTTTCTGAGGAAAAACACCAAACAGACATAAATTATTAGTCAAAGCATAGAATCAAACTCTCTGTGAAACTCCTTAAGGGATCCAGGAGTCCAGGACAACCTATTTTATATTAAAATATTTGTCAAGCTTGACTAAAGTCGTATAGACTTTGTATTTTTAAGCCTGCATTAATAGATTTTTTTTCGGCCACTTGGGAGCAGTGCAACAAAACACATCGTTGACATATTACCACTTAACAAATGTCTATGGCAATGTTGCTCATTTACACATCCAGCAGACAGTAAGTTTGTCTGTTTGCTGTTTGGTGCTGAACAGGTAGAGTGTAAAGTAGGTTTATCAGCTGAAAACACCTGCCTGCTGCAACTGAAAACGGAGCCGACGAGAGCGGCGAGACTGAACCAAAACAGCCAAGTGATGGATGGTAAGACCAAAACGATGTGAAAAAAGAAAAAAAAAAGTTTTAATTATCTTGGTTCAACACTGGATTTGAAATGTAAACATTCAGCATCAAATCTGGACAATATGGGAAAAGAGATGGTGCACTGGTGTATATATACAACAAAATAATACGCATATATGCAACTACATTTCTCATAACCTTCAGTTGCTGCCTCAATCAGCCTCCGCACCTGCTTCCCTCAGCCAGCTGCACCTGACTGATTTAAACCGTCCCAGCAGTTCATTTACCAACCTTTTGACCGACTAAAATCTGCTTTCCACAGTGCCAAAGACCGTCTGCCTCCAATTATGAAGCGACATACTTGCATGACCTCTGCCTGAGACCTTTTGAAGACACATATGCTCAGAAAGGTCGACGAATATGGATGCACTGAAGAAAGAGTGCAACTAATGACCATTTTCATTTTTGATTAATGTGTCCACTATTAGACCAGTGTTTCCCAACCTGAAGGTCAGGACGAGATGTAACAAGATAATTTGAAAAGTATATGAAGTATGTCACCTTGGCCTGTGAAATAGTCAATACTCACATCTGGGGTCTCTAAATTTCCTTCAAACTAAACAATCTGAGACGGAAAAAATCACTTTGGTTGAACTGTTCGCAACTCATGTCCAAGGCTATTATCTGATGACGGGTAACAAGCAGAAATTGATTTATTTTAAGGGGTGTAGGTTGCATGGGAAAGATGTCTAGACTATAAAATGTCAGAAAAAATGCCCAGAATGTTCAAGAACCCAAGGTGAAGCCTTTATGTTGCTTGCTTTATTCAACTAATGGTGCAAAGGGTATTCAAGACTTACATAGTTAAGGAATAGTTCCACATTTTAGGAACTACTCTTATTTGTTTTCATGCCAAGAATTCAATTAGAAGATTCCCACTTTCATGTTTGTCTGTTCAATGTTAAATGAAGCTACAGGCTAAGAAGTTAGCTCAGCAATGCGTAAAGACTGGAAACACTAAAGCAAACTAATAAGCAATTTATATCTCCTTTGTTTCTTTTGTAAAAAAAGCGAGAGTTAAGCATTGGTTTCATTGTTCAAATTCAACAAAACAAGATATAAAAGGGTTGCTTGGTGAGCCATACAGATTCTGGGAGGCATATTTTTTGACTTTAGACAGAGCCAGGCTAGCTGTTTCCTCCTGGTTCCAGTCATTGTGCTAAGCTAAGCTAAGCTAAGCTAAGCTAACCAGCTGCTAACTGTACTGTATCTCTGAAAGGTATCAATCTTCTCATCTAACTTAGCAAGACAGTGAATAAAATGTACAGCTGTTCTTTTGATTATGAAGTGATGTCAGCAAAGTTGATTGATGAACTAATTGATTCACTTGAAAGATGAGTCTCGTGATTTCCACAAACCTACCACTGTTTTTTAGTGATAAATTCATTTTTATGATATAAATATTCCTTCCAGAGTCAGTCTGTAGTCACAATTATGAGCTTTCAGCACAATTATGGTGCTGAAAGCGGTTAAAATGTACACCAAATGTTGTATCCTTATGTAAATGTACATATGTGTAATTATGGTCAGTCTGTTTTAACATATTTTATCTTTCAGCTTATTTACACATTTCTCTCTTCACCTGCTGCCACGGCTTTGATATCAAGCCGGTACTTCTTTGACTTTGAGCAACTGTCCCGTTTTCATATCTGGCAGGTAAAACGGCTGCAAATTCATCTCAAGTTTTGGGGCTTTGTTCCTCCCGAGCTTGGCATGCTCTCCGCTTTTGGACTGGAGTGTCTGAATTAGAGATCAGAGTGAGGCATTTCTGCACCTGTATCTCCTTCACATCTCATCTCATCTCACTATCACTCACCTCTCTCTCTCTCTCTCTCTCTCTTCTCCTCCTCCTCTCGGACACACACTTGTGATGTTTCATTTGCATGCACTGAATTAAAATGTGCTCCAGGCAAGATTTTTTTTTTTTTGTAACGTATGTAAAAATACACCTGTCTTATCAGCCCAGATCTCAGTGCAGAGCTGTAATCACTGAGAGAGCGATACATCCCATGTTATTTAACAAACCCTGCAGGATAGACAGATTTCTACTGTACAAACCAGAAGAGAGGAATCAAAACCATACTGTCAGTGAGTGAGGATCCTGTCCAATATTGTTAGTTCTTATTCTTCTTTTTGTTCCTTTTTTAATTTCCATTGATGGTCACAAACACATGACAGGATTTGAAATAATTAATCTCTTGCTGCACAATTATTCACACTAGATTTAAACATTCAAGCGTTTCAGCACAGTTTGGGGACATTTTGTTCATCATGTAAAAGAAAATCATTGCCTCTAGCAACTAAACAGAATTGTATTCATCTTTTGGCCTTGTTTTTGATTTGATAAACACACACACACACACAAAGTTAAATGTCTTGCTGTTTTCCCTGTGCTATCCCAGAAAAACCCATGACAACCTCTATAAGGCCTGTACTCTCATTTTCTTTTTGTATAAAATCAAAATAGGGCAGGTAAAGATTACAACACATGGCCGAAAGTATGTGAACAACTACAAAAACACCTGAATATTATACCTATATGTGATAGTTAAACATCTCATTCCAAAACCATGTGCATTAACTTGCTGGTACAGCAGCTTCCACTCCTCTGCGAAGGTTTTTCACAAGATTTGGGAGTCATGGCTGCATTGATTTACTCCCACTCAGGCACAAAAGCAGTAATGAGGCATTCCAGTTCATCCCAAAGGTGTTGGATGGGATCGAGGTCAGGGCTCCTTGCAGGTCAGTCAAGTGGTCTTCACACCTAACTGGAGAAACCATTTCTTTATTGGTGCACAGAGACATTTTCATATTGAAACAGGAAAAGGCTTTCCTCAAACTCTTGCCACAAAGTTGGTAGCACAAAGTACACTGTAGTACTACTGGTTTTCCTTAACTGGAATTAACAGACCTATCCCAATAAACAGCCAGGAATAAACCAGGAAAAACAGACCCAGACAAAAAAAATATGGATCAACCCAGTTTTGAGTAAAATAAAGTAAAATCATGACTGACTTTTCACAATCATGGATCTCAGCTGCATTTCTATCTTTGACTAAACGTGTAAATAAAGGAACACTTTAGAATTTGGGGATCCTACTGTCTCAACGTGTGTTTGGCTGAGTGGAGAATAAGAAGCAAGACAGTGATTTAAGGTCTCCTGGTCAATACAAATGAAAATGAACTGTTATTTTGAAAGGAAATGATCTGCTTCTTTGTTCTGTCACGTTTTTTTTTTTTTTTTACGTTATCTGTTGTTTCTATCATGCAGAAAGAGACTATTGTAGAGTTATTAGTTTATTCCAGCTGCGATCTACAGCTGTGCAACATAAATAAACATCCAGATTCATCTTTTTTAAAGATTTGCAGATCTGGTGATGGATTAGGTTAATGCTGCAGCTGGTAAAATTGTAGAATCATCACCTGAAGTCAGATTTTTAGTAGCCTGTTAAAAACAAGTTGATCACCTGATTTTGTTCACCTGCTTGCTCAGCTGTACTTTGCTATTCCCAGTATACACTATTGAGGGTGGTTCTCAGTTTGCCAGATTGTGTGTTCAGCCTATACCTGTAAATTACAGGTATGACATTTGCTGTTACAGGCTGTAATAGCAGATGTCAGAAAGTGGTTTTTATTTGGGGAAAAAAATGCGGCTCCTGTAATACAGATATCATCTTCCTTCTCCCCTCAGAGCTGAATCTTATAAACCAGATTAAAGAGAAGAACTAAATGGTAAAAGTCACTGGAGGGCACATCTGAAATATCAGCTTATGCCAAAAAAAAAAAAAAAAATCCAGTGCTTTAGGGATCCTTGTGTTACCTTGAAAATAAAACAGAATATATCTAAAAGTTGGTGCCTTTGAGCAGGACGGGCAACTTTCAACTTCTGTACTGTATCTGCTGAGTGTGGTACAGACTGTACTTACACAGCAGCTGACAGATGTGAATCAGTCCGACAGTGTGAATGTGAAGCGGAGCATCACAGAGTTACGTTGTCCTTACTCAGCAAAACTTCCCTGAAAGAGAAAAGTGAACCACAAAGGTAAACTGTGACAAAGGGGTAAACGAAATCCCCTGTGCTTGTTAAGTTTAAAGAAGTTGCCCACTCATCACAGATGTCACAGCGCAGATATCCATGTGTGTGTGTTTGTGTGTGTGCGTCATTATTATCACACACATCTGCCCTCTGTTTAAATATATAAAAACCAAAAAACTGTTAAACTGGGATGGATGCATACATACATACCAACTGGAACACATCCAGTTCTTCACTCCTCAACATTTCAGCATTTACATTTCTCCAAAGCTCCACAGCTGCTTACTAATCGATGCGATTTCAATATCATAGGGTGAAAATGGTAAAAAAAAAGTGCCATTAAATCACAGGCTTTGAGAAATGTCACAGGAGTAAATGGAATAAGTTACTTCCACCCTTGAAGTAAGACCTGTATAAATAAAATTACAGTATCTTCCATATATTGCCATTTTAAGCCGAGGATTGAACTGAGGAATGAGACAAGCATTAACAGATTTTATAAACACAAATAAAAAATGAGATAATTTTTGGAAGAGGCGTTGTTGTCTTGTAGCTACGTTAACATCCACATAAATATATGTATATATGATGTGTACTTGAGTTCTATAATTGTACTCCTGTGTCCATGATACAGAGCATGGCCCATTTGATGCCTGAAGTCCAAGTTTCAATGTCACTGTTTCTTCAAATATTAAAGAGGACATATTCTGCACATTTCCAGGTCTATATTTATATTCTGGGGCTCTACTGAAATATCTTTGCATGATTTACAGTTCAAAAGAATCATTTTTTTATCTTATTCTGGTCCTTTATGCAGCCACTCAGTTCAGCCTCTGTCTGAAACAGGCCGTTTTAGCTCCTGTCTCTTTAAGGCCCGCCCTCCTGATAAGCCTACTCTGTTCTGATTGGTTAGTTTCCAGAAGCTGCCCATCAGCGGACTTCAAACAATAGTAGTTGGATTTCACTTATTTCTCTTGTTCTCTACTCAAAAATGTCAACTTCTTCAATGTTTGAGCCAAAATCCAATCAGAAATACAACATGAACAACTCGTGGAACAACCTTTGCAACAAAGATTTAGAAACGGACAGCCATTTGTGGGCATGTGTGAACGATCTGACATCAGTTCGGTGGAGAAGTAGAGGTGCCATTGCAAACGGAGGGTTGAGAGCAGGCTGAATCCCTAGCTTTTGACCTGAAAGTGTCAATTTTACAAACATTCACCTCACATTTTAGCCACAAAACTGTCCGTTCTGGGCTACTGTAGAAACATGGCAGCCTCCATGTAAGGGGACCTGCTCTCTATGATATAAAGGGCTTGTTCTAACATAATGAAAACACAATGATTCTTATTTTGAGTTGATTATACTCTAATGAAAACATACTTATGAATAAATACTTATTTCCGCCAAGTCTCTTCCACTAGATGCCACTAAATTCTACACACTGGTCCTTTAAAACCCAAACCACATTCTGTCTTTATTCTGCTTGTGTTACCTTCAACATACTGTATAAAGGTCTTTTCAGAGTATCACCAGACAGGAAAATTGCTATTGGCCAAATCTGCAAAACCTTGGATAACAGGGGAGGTTTTGTAAAATTCTTGCTTTCTACTATATCTGCACATAGAAACAATAAGCTTGAGATTAGGGGAACATTGTGTTTACAGTTAATAAAAAGACAAACATTAATTCCAGGTCTATGACTGGTCGCAAACTTGGCTCTCTTGCATTAAAGTCAGACTCACCAAATACCCATCCACCACCCCGACCTCCACACTCTGACTTCCTGCATGACTACAAGTAGGGTGCACTACTTCTGGCACTGGCACCCAACGCTGGCACTGACGTAATTTGTGAGATGCATCTAGTATGGACATAATTCACATGTTGATTAAGATACTTACATGACTAAAATGCAGAACTCTGTCTGCCCTGCGCATGATAAAAATACCATAATCATCAGAATATTGTGATTATTTGGGATCCAACTTCCTCTCCTGCAGCCTTAATCACATGATTGAATAACTGGTGTGGATTTGAACGTAGCCATCGTAAACCATGAACAATATGAAATAATTGGTCCATGATAAATGTGAGCTGCAATTTTATGCTTTTGTTTTTCATACAGAGAATATTGATAGAGGTTGTACATGAGAAAAGGAAAAAATGAGGGTATGGTATGTTGTGTTTACATGCATAGAACTAATATTCAGGTAATTAGGAGTATTTTCATATCCTGAATATGCAGAATACACTCTGGGAACGTACACAGATCAGGCAGAAGGAATCTCTCTGGGCTTGTTCCAACAGCGATGAATAAGAAGCTTACATTTTGAAAAATAAAAAAAAACTTTTTGCACACAAATGGGATTAATTTCATCATTGTGCAGGGAAGCATAGTAGCTTAGAACATCTGAGCTCTTTCATATCCTCAGAAAATCACCCAGGGTAACCGAGTCCACACATACTTAGTTTTAGTTTCAGCTGATTGTGTCTTGTGGGACACGCTGGCCTTGGCTCCTCCACTGAAATATGTTTGAACATCTTTTGCTCAAATCTTAAATATTGCGTGTTTTAAATTTGAGTGTTTGGGGCATTGAAAACATGACAGGATCTCAGTGCTGTTGGGAGCAAGCAATAGATTTTTTCTTCTGCTCTCTTCTGCCAATCGTTTTATTTATGCGCGTAAAACTTAAAATTTCATGCATGTGATTCAATAAGTGCACCCATAAACTCTGACTTTCTAAAGCCTATAGATTATAAATCAGCTGAAACCGCTGACGTCTGGGATATAACTGTGAGATTTAATGTGATTTACAGAAGCCATACTTGGAAGTTTTCTACACAGTAGCCTTGACTACTGCCCGGACTCTTTATAACAGGAAGTAGCAAGAAGTAATAAATTATTCAGAAGAAGAACATTTTAACTCCTTAAAGGGAAATCTATGGGCTCTGCAGCTGGAAATAGTGACTTGACTTTGTATTACTGTAATCCTGAATCTCTGTGTTGTACAATATCTAAGCTTTTTGTTTAGACTCTTGGGATGAATTGAGACAATTTAGTGATAAAATGTCAAACAGAGGAGAAAGGCAGCGCCTGAATGCCACTCAGAGTGGTAAAAAAAAAAGTAGAAATAACTGGATAATACAAGCTCACAGCTGTCAACTCAGGAGTGTTTTAACCTTTCCTCTTCTCCATCAGCTATAGATTCACAGGCTTTACAAAGATCAAGTCAAACCGGCGCTTAGGAGACCGCAAGACACTATTTCAAACGTTTATTTGGACGTGGCCCGGGTGCATACAGTACACCTCTCTCTGATCATTTTAGTGCCAGCGCTTCTCTGAGCACCCCCTGCTGTTTTGCTCCGCTCGGTCTTGCCAGGGTGTAATTTTCATTTCAACTTTAGGGGAGACATGTACTGGGAACAGTTCAAGCTGCTACAGCTACGGTCTTCACTAATGAGAACAGTCTGTTTTTAATGGGACGCTATTCCTGTGTATAATTCACCATGTGACATACATACTGTACATCCCTTCAGCACTTAACATGACATCCTAACCTGAGCAGTGTTTAAAAAAAAAAGGAGCTGATTTTAAAATGTCTAAACCAGAAAAAGTAATTGAGAAAATTAGCATTTGCTTTCTTGAGCTAAATTATGAAGAGTCTGAATATGTCCAATCATTGTTTGACATGGGGGCCTTTTTACAGTAAAGTGATGATAATTGGTTGAGTAGTTAATGTCACACTAACCAAAAAGTGTCAAAAGGGGTTTCATGCAAATAATAATGAAAACAGTGGTTAAAAAAACACATCAAAACATCCAAAGAGCAACATAAAACTAATGTGAATCAAACAAAAGAAAAACATCTCTTCCAACCCAAACATCTGATTAGATTAAGTGTTTGCTGGTTTGAGTGGATATTACAGCATTAGAGAGTATTAGTGGAGCTTTAGACCTGCATTAACTGTTTTGTTTGTTTGTTTTTCTCTTTTTGGCCACTTGAGGGCAGCAGAAACAAGCTTTAAAACTGAAAATTGACATATTATCACCTTTTTTTTATATGGCGAACGTGTTGGTTACTTATTTAAACATCAAGCAGACGGAGCAACATTAGCATTCATTTGGAGTTCTGTGTCACTAACGAATGTGAGTCCAATGTTCACTGATCTGTGGTTCATATAGAATATTGATTATAACTTTACGTACAGCGTTTGAATGTTTTGCTCCTGGATTTCCATTTTGTTTTGAAAATACATCACAATAGTTTTACAGTCGCACCTCATCTCAACATCTGCTTCCATGACATTAAGATTGACTATTTATGGCACAAAGAGGATGACTCTCATATTTTGGGTGATCCCTTCTGATTTCTATGCAATGTCAACGTTTGACCACACTCCCCAGCGACTGTATCCTCATGTTTTTGGTTCCACCAGGCAAGAAATCGAGTATATTCATGCTCCCCTGAGGATGAACCCTTTCCAGTTCTAGCCAGTCCACAATCTTCCCTCTTGCACCAATCTCAGGCCAACGTGTTCACTTTTCATTCAAGATCATTTCAGATCTAAGGGGCAAATTGCCATAATATTCACTGAGCAAATTCATGCTCAAAGGGTCAAGACCGACTGACATTTATTTTTGCACAGGACAGGACAGACTTTTCAATTCAACTCTAGTCAATATTATGTTTTTATTATAATATATTTGCCAATTTCCATTCCTTCAATTTCACATCTTAAGAGACAACAACGTCCCAGACTCTATTACCGTTTGATAATCAATGATGTTGTTTTTATCTGTGCTTGCTCTGGCTCATGAAATGCACTAAAAAAAACCCATAAAATGTCTTAAAAATCCATTTTCTATTCCCACTCTCAATAATGTAGCAGGAAATTTGTTATCTGAAATAACACAAACAAGACACCAAGTGAGTAGTGCTAAAATTGCACCGGGGAGAATAAGGACACAGTATTTTCGATATGAACAATGGAAACAAGGCGACTTGCACACTCATGAATTTACAATGACTATAAAAAACAATGTGATGAGGTTGTAACAGTTGCCTGAGTGGTTGTGAACATAATTTGTTTACATGAGTGTTATAATAATTTCATATTCAGCCATTAACTGATAAGCTGATCCGCTTGTGCATGTATGAGTGTGTAAATATGTGTGTAACAGTCTCACAGTCTCAACAGTTCAGTGTGAAAGAGGGAAGCCATTTGCAACTTTTTTTTTGGAGACCCTGCTAAGTGTCTTTTTGGCGCCTTAACAGCTAATCACTTCATCACTTCCCAGCACTCTTACTCACTCACACACACTCATGCTGACTTCATTTCTTCCCTCTTCTTCTCACCAGATTAATTTTCCTGGTATAGTAAGATGGATATCATCATTTTTGGCTGGAGAAGCCACGGACCAGCCCTTTAACCGCAGTTGTCCTTAAGTGAGTGACTGACTGACTGATGAAGTTCCACCATTGTCAACCGGCCAAGCGTTGGAGTTTCCTCATCGGCCGTTGCTCTTTCAATATGAACAGGTGCGAGATGATGGAAGTGGTGGACAGCTGCACAGTGCAGAGTGATTGTATTTCCCGCTCCGACCTCTGATGCTCTCAGCTGCAGTGTTAAATGCAGTGAAGTTGGCTAAAGTCCTGTTTAAACAGATGCGTACCAGCGTCTCAACCAGAGACGCTGCGTGTTTGGATTTTATAACTGAACTAATACCAGGATGCAAGCTTTTTATTTCGTTGTCACATCACAAACGATGAACAACAGCATTAAAACATGAGTCTTGCAGCTAAAACATGCGACTCATGTAGCTGTTACATCAGTTTAGTTTGGGGTAACTGCAGGTGCACTTGATTTGACTGTAACTGCGGTGACCAGGCGGAGATAAGCCTCCTGAATTTGCACCCAAAATGCTGTCAAAACTTTAATTTATTAATTTCCACCGCAGCCTCCATGATCATCGACTGGGAAAGAGGCAGAAAAAAGGCCTATAGAGACATGAGGTAGAGCGC
The DNA here is from genome assembly GCF_914725855.1 of Thunnus albacares. Classification (NCBI taxonomy): domain Eukaryota; kingdom Metazoa; phylum Chordata; class Actinopteri; order Scombriformes; family Scombridae; genus Thunnus; species Thunnus albacares. The sequence continues at coordinate 7,882,271 of NC_058127.1, read as the reverse complement.
ACAGTTAAAACACTACAAATAACCATCACTCTGACAAAATACTCAATGGAGAAAAACAAGAGACATCTGAAGACAGAAAGAGATGAAAGAGCACAGATAATTAGAATAGTTATAATTAGAATTAAAATAAATTCTCCTTCAAATCAAACATCTTAAGATATGAGTGGAAAGTTTTGTTCTTGCAACTGCATTTATAACCTTTTTTTTTAAATTAAAAAAACTAGCTTAACCATGTCATGTGATGCTACTTCAGTACACTTTAACAACAAATATTACTGGGACAACTACAGAAAACTGCAGATGAATGTTTAATATCCAGGAATTCACATTATACACACTACCACTGAGCATCCCTGTAACAAACTGGCCACAATTTAATACATCAACCATACACTGTACAGCCATATACTAGGTTTTGACCTAGTCTTGTTAATATCAGCGCAATCCTGAAATCCCACAATTTAATCCCTAAAATGTGATGTAAAAACTGCACTGCCAAATAGGAAAAAAACGAGCCTGAGAAAGACAGAGAGACTTAAATAAAGCCATAAAACTTTAATGGGACACTTGCCCCTAGGGGTCAGGATTTGTAGAGGCCAAATTAATTTATACTACTGTTATTTCTGTGTGGAGATGAGTGAAGCAGTCACAGGTACGTTACTTTAATACATAATTAATCAATTTCTGTTTCCGCATTCATTCCAACAATAGAATTAATTTGCCAACAACAACAGTATCAAGTATTTTACAGCCAATTACCAAAAATGGCTGTTAAAAAAATGGAGAGGGCTTTTTTAATTCATAACTATTTTTTCAGTGGTGTGTGTATATATACAGCTGCAAAAGCATCTTTAGTGCACCAAACACAGGCCACATGTAGAGATAGCTGCTCAATGGGTTTGAGCATTTAATACTTGGTTAATTAATACCATCTTTGGCTCTGTGTAAAGAGTCGTGGGAGTAAAGTACTTCATGTTTTGAATTCTTGGAGAACCACAACCCACCACCCTCTGTACAAAGTACTTAGCAGCCCTGCGGTATTAACCTCATGTATTGGTAAAAAGCTAAATGTAGTAACACTGAAACTAGCAGGAAGAACAAATTAAAGTGTTTTTCAGCTAATTAAAAGATCAGATTTTGGCATCTTTTTTTTTCCACTGTGGAAAAGCAGAACTCCCAACCATTACATAATAACTCTAACAGTGTTCGGTTATAACAGGAAGTTTTCTAATTATAATTGGAATATACATACATGGAGGGAATGTGTATTGTGCCAGTTGAATATAATTCTGCTCTCCCCTTCATGCTGTTAACCACAGGACCAAAATGTATCCTAGATGGGACAATATAAAACACTAAACAAGTTGGCAAATACTATAAAAGTAATAATTTAGCATAACAATGTCTGCAATATTATCACAATAACTGAGACTAATAACACTCTAATGTACTTTCTAGCAGAGTCAACTATTTTTTACATTAACTTAATAAATTCAAATTTTGTTTGAACCATAAAAATTAATTTTGTAGTAATTTAGAGTTCCTAAAATGCAAACAAGCATAAAAACTGCTGTGTGTTGATTGTAAAGTTATTTTAATAACCAAGTGTTTTTGTTGACTAACCTTAATGGTGCCACTGTAGTTTATTTTACATAATCCTGATCTTTCCATAACTTTTACCACATAGTTGCCATATGCAGGTACGAAAGCAGAATTGTGAAAAATATTGACATTGGACGATATACTGCAGATGTTCTTATCTGGCGATCTGCTAGTCGAATCCTGAAGTCCACAAATGGATCAAAGTCGTCAATAAGGGGCTCAAACTCACTTTCTGTGCACTTCCTGAGAGTCCGTCCCGAGTGCAGACTTCACTACTCTTAGTTCAGAAGATTGCTCACAGCCAATATGAAAGTGATGATGTGGGGAAGAGGAGGACAATGAAGAAGCCGAGGAAGAAAAATGACTACAGATTACCAATACGTTTCCGTGATTTCCACTCAGAACCGTTCTGGAAAATATTCAAGAGGATTACAGGATGAACATCTAGGCATTGCTCACATCCATGGCAATGACTGAGGTCAGACACCCCATTTCAAAGCACAATTTATCCCCTTGCCGCCCACCAGACTTTGCGGACTTGATGTGATTGTGGTGAGCACTTCACAGTATGATTGAAGTCCACGAGAGCCCAAGACCAGAAGGCACACATTTGTATTCTGTAATAAGATCCACCGTCTGTCTGAAGCTGGGGTTGAAGATGCAGTTTCAAAATCATCATGAGATCCAATTTGTAGTTTTGCAATAAATAATCCCCGTCTTTTCAGTTCACAAAAGCTGTCAAAGAGTCACTTTAGTTAGTGCTGGAGGAGAGGTGCTCGATGAGCGACTGTGGATTTGTAAAATCAATTTATTTTGAGCTGCTTCTGTCTGGAGATTTGTTTCTTAACTGTCTGGACCTCAGAAAGGTTGGAACAGATTGCAGGTCGCATAATGTTGGATTAATGGTTATTTCTGTGAGCATGTGTGTATGTTTGGGGATCCAAAATGAGAATGAATGATGGCAGGCAAATGATTGGACATTACTGGTGTTTTGTTTTCATTTGATTTAATGGATTGAAAGGGCCCCGTTAGCACACACACACAAAAAGACTCTGTTACCAATAATGGGAATTGTGAATGCATGGACTCTGCTAATAAGGGGAAAGTGAGGCAAGTTAGAAATATATATATATATATATATATATATATATATGGTGAATGAATATGGCAGCATAGTGAATGTGAATATGCGGATGCAGGTTCCTGGGTATTGTCGCTAATTGGAGTTGTTGCTAATTGGAGTTGGCCAAAAGTTGTCTTGTGTATCACTACTTTGAAGTCAATCCAAAACATATCTAATAAGAAGGAGCCCAAAGTCAGCATATTGATTCAAAATGTAACTTACAGTATGGCAATATTCATTTAGAGTTTGCTAATGTTAGCTAACGTTAGCTACCTTTAAACTAGTGGTCATACCAGACCAAGTAAGGCTAAAGCAGCAAAACTTGAATCGAGTAAGGGTGTGTTTTTATTGCTTAAGAATTCAACTTTTTATTTATAAGTGAAAGGCTGTGTTATTTCTTCTTTCAAAAGTGATATAGTCTTGCTTTAAAGTCCCTTTTGCCCATTTGTATTCACGTTTCCAACACATCTGAAAAACCATGAAGAAGATCTAATGGGTTAGAAAGTGCCAGCATTCAATATGAAAATATTGCACACAACAAGACAACATTGTCATCTTTGAAACAGGACCATAGCCAGGATTTTTATAATAAATAAAAAAAAGTCCTCCCAGTGTATTCCCATCCTTATCAGAAATTTGACTTGCCACCAAAAAGTGTTTAAAACATTTATTCACATTTTATTTTTTCATTTAGCCACCGCTTCAGTTATAATTTCTGTAAATCTGTCTCCTCTTCAAAAATAATTTTAAGATATTTGGTGTAACGTAAGTATCAATCACTCTTACAAAATGTGTAATATGTGCATAACTGTAGAATGTAAAATCCTCCTCAGCTTATTAAACATCCTAAATTACCAGAAATATTACAGCTGCAACCTTTGGAAAGGAGATGTGCAGAGGTGGAAAATCAAGACTAAAAAGGCCAGATTTGATAGTTTCTTGTACTCAAACTAGTTCAAGATGAATGTTTTCAGGTCAATTTTCTGCTTACACCTACTACCTTTCTGCTTCCTGCCTACGTAACTGCATTTTCTCTCTTTCTTTAGCCCACACTCTTTTTAAGCTTGCTCATTTTAGATTTGAGAGGCAGTCACCATGAATTAAAAACTCATGAAAATAATAAATAAATCATAAAAGGCATATATGCTTTGGGGAATGTTTGGCAGTGATGCAATAAAATTTGAAGGTAAAGGGCTAAAACATGTAAAAACAGCAGTATGGAGGAAAGCCGTCCATTAACCTTCATTTGTTTTAGTGACAAACAGGGAACCACTGACACACTGAGGGAAAAGCTGTGAGGAGCAGATGTGGTGATAGATCAAATAAATCTCACACAGACTATCTGCAGGTATTGTAGAATTATTTTGAGCTCTCATATTCAGAGTAAAGGCCTGAATGTGGCCTGGACTCTGATCCAGGCACAGCTAGGATCAGAGTCACCGGTTTATTAAGTCATAGCAAGATAAGTAAGCTGGAAAATGAAAATGTTAGACCCAAAAGTCAATTTTCTATTTGAAACGTAGCTCAAACTAAATCTCCAGAATCATACTGAGCTGAAAGATAATTTTCCAATAAAGGAGGTGATTCGTACAACGCTTCTTTTCAATCAAACACACTCACCTCGGTATCACTCGCTCTCTGTGGGAATATAAGAACAAAGAAGCGTCCCACAGTGAAGAAAATAAAATCCTCCACGCAGAGAACAGCGTCAGCCTGCTGTCAGATCACAACACAAGACAGAATCACACTTACTCTCACATTATTACATGTCAGAAGATGATTTGATTTAGATACACATGTTGGTGCACAGAAATCATCAAGCATGTGCACAGTACATGCAAACATGAAACACTGACATGCCCAAACACATGTGATTGATCTGTCAAGACACACAGTTTGGCATGAAATCAAAGGTAAACTTATAGAGGCACATCTGGCTGTTTCATGCTGTTCCACAGATGGACAGTCGGTGGCGGTAATGCACCAAGAAGTGCAGCAATGTGCCAACAAAGGCAGTGAAGAAGAAAACTGCCAGAAAGTTAATACGGTGTAGATTTAATACATTTAAAAGCTCTACTTTGTAAATGTTTTATGAGGAAGGAAATGCATTCAACACATTTGTTAGAACACAATGTGTTTTGGTCGGTAACACTGAATGTAAATATAATTTATTTATTTACAAGATTGCAAATATAAGACCACTCAGTATGTTTTTACAAATACTTTTTTTGGCCAAATGTATTTTTTCTTTATAAGTTTGACCTACGTGACCCCACCTACGTCAGGCATCTACATTATTTCACCATTAAAATGACTCACATTACTGCTTTTATTCTTTGGTTTATTGAAATAAACACATGACCCACCTGTTGTCTCTTCATGTCTACACACTTAAAAAATCACTGCATTCAAATTGTACCCACTTTGGTTTAATATAGCACCAGTATAACTGGGTTAACTTCACCCAGTGTTACACACAACAAGCTTTAGCTAAAAACTGTTACAAATACTGTATCTTGTACAAAAGTTATCGACAATAAAAAATGACATGTAAGTCTAAAAAGATTATAGTAGATTATAAGAAGCTTTAGTTTGGGTTAAAAACCCAACAGTAAAATAAAAAATAACATTAAAATTGGGTCAAAACAACCCCTTGTCTTGAGTGGCTTTCTGGGTAATACTATGTTGGTGCTATATTGACCCAAATTGTGAAAAAATGTAACCCAGTGATTTTTTTAGCAGTAACATCAGCAACCAGATAAACTGATGGACCATCAGAATTTCTGATATTTTACATTAAATACATTTGCATTTACTGTTTTTTTTTAGAATGAAAATTTATGAGACTTTTGTATTCAATGACATGACTAACAAACTGGCAACTCTGTATATTTTTTTATTGAAATGAACACAGTTATATAAAATTGTTTCTCAAAGGTTTAAATCAGGAAGCAAATATGTATTTTTTAATGTTTCAAGTATGCTGAAGCAGGAAAAAGTGGACAAAATGAGTTACAGATTTAAAAAACCTGATCCAGCTTTTTCAGCAATGTGTATTTGCAAGCTGGATGATATCAGGTGTTAATACAAATCTTAAAAAATACAGTATCTATAATGAAGTAAAACTTATAGGCTCTGTGTATTGTTATGCATATAAATACTGAAGGAGAGTTGCAGTAAGATTTGAGAAAGTGTTGATTGTAGCTTCCAGCCCACCTGACTCTGAGAAATGGTACATTCATATTGACAGATTTCTACTTTGCAGACTGAGTAGTACACTCACTTTAGAGTGTAAAACTGCTACACAGACAATTTCCTCCAAAAAGAAATGTGTTCAGTATTTCCCTATTGAATTCTAGTCTCAACAGGATGAAATTGAATTTAGGCCACCGTGAGACATTGAAACTGTCAACTGAAATGCAGAATAGCATGATATATATATATATATATATATATATATATATTTTAGACATAGCAGCTCATTAAGGTCAAGTGACCTTCCTCATCTTTTGAACAGCATATTTTAATAAAAACCTTCAGTGAATAATAAAAAGTAAAAACTTTAATTGGAGATTCTACATGTAGAAATGTTCGGTATATCAGTGTCTTGTTTAGCAGCCCTTGCAGAGGAGAAACGGCTCACTGCAGGTTCTGCAGCCTGTCAAACAATCACTGGTGATACATCCCAAGAGAACAGAGAGGATCTGTGTTCCTCGTGTATTTTTGTGTGTACCTGCACGATGACCAAAGTGCACAGAGAAAGTGTGTATAAAGAATGGATGAGTCAGTTGGTGTCCATCTAAAAAGAAGAAGTTCCATAAAGAGCAAATCACAGCGCTGAGATGCAATTTGAGTCGAAAAATTATATGTCAGGCCTTTTTTTTTTTTTCTTTTAAATGTCTTTTCAGTCTATCTAAATTCTATCTAAATTCTATCTAAATTGAGCGAGTGTGAGAGGGATGGGGAAAGAGAGGGAGACTCATCAGCTAAAATGTTGAATTGCAACAAATTGGTGTGATCACACACAGTAACACGAAGAACATCTGGCTAATCCTTGTTGTACCCATGAACTCTTGTCTTTTGAGATTACTGAACATCATGTTCTAATTATTTTAATTCTCATTTTCACTCCAGGAGAAGATCATACATGATAAACTTTCTCTTCTCTTTCTCTCTTCTATGATATTTTCTAAAAAAGGAATCCAACTTCATACAGTAAGAAAAAGTCAAACAGCTTCCACTGCCTTCTGTCGAGGTATCTTTAAATGTTTCCCTAAGCTGGAATGTTTGTTGGGTACAAGCTCATAAAAGTTTAATCTATTTAAGACACTCTCTGTGTTCATCGCCTCAGGGTTAAAACAGAAGCACGACAGGATAAATAGATTCAAGATGAAGCCAAATTTTTAGTCATTATTCTTTACAGTAAAAAAAGAAAAAACATAATGCAAAACAATGCTTATTTGTTCAAGATGAGTGATCAAAGCCTTTGGAAGCAGTGCTGTGACTGCAAACTGAGTCTCCTTAACTAGTTTTACAGGCTTGACAGAAAAAATAACACCTGTGCTGTGACAAAATGTACTGAACATACTTACATAAATAATGTCAACCGACTTGGCACATACACACTGTACATAGTGTCAAAACAAATAAGAAATAATCTAAAGATATGCAAGCATTACTGCTACTATTAACACTCTCTCTGTCTCACTAATCACGTATGACCCACTGGGGTTCGACATAATTGATACATGTAGCAAGGTATTTATCATCTCTAGCTAATTGACGCTAATATAATTAGCATGAGGTGTCACACACACATAAACATGTGCACTCATATGATGCTAATAACTCTGCAAACCCGAACAGTGACACAGACACACACACACACACAGGTATAAACACTGAATGAGCACACCGGCAGCCATAATTGAGATTGATTTTGCGACTCAGACGTGCTCACATGTTGAGTAACACAGATCCAGGTGGAGGCATAATAGTAACTGCCCTGACGGCATCCATTAACACGCCTTGTATGTCTCATTTACTGTCTGCTTGGGCGCCGTCTTCATCTACGCTCTTCTATCGTCTCTCTGATGTTTAATCTTTTTGGTAATTTATAATAAATGATGAGTGGTGACTTATATGGGTTTCTTGCAGCAGAAAAAACAAAAGAAAATACCACAAAGGAAAATTAAATATCCAGTTTGTTAGTTTGCTAATGTGTGTTGTTGATGAAATTATTTTTGCTTTTAAGCATTTGCTCTCCAAGCCAGTAGGGGGCAATAACACAGTTCTGGTGGTGACTCTCACAATTATATAATACAATGCACTTGTGAACTTAGTTTCAGGTGTGTTTGGATGTGGGGAGGAACAACAGTTCATACAAACTCACCCATGATTGCAAGATAGTGTAACTGCAGTAAATCCAAGATCATGCCATATTTAAAGGGGACATATCATGCTTTCTGTGATTTTCTGTTATTTTTATACTGTTGACGCTGGATGTCGATGTTAAATATGGTCACAAGTTCCAAAACTTCAGGTGAAAGTACAGTATGTAAAAACGCTCCCTGCAAGTCAAGAGCCAGGGCTTCAGCCTGCTCTGAACGCTTCCTTTGCAAAGTTATCTCTACTTCCACCTCGTGATGATGTCAAATTGTTTGTGCATGTCCACAAATGGCCGTCCGTTGGTAGCCTTTGTCACTAAGGTTGTCAGGCTCGAACATTTTCAGATGTATTTGAGAAGTTTATATATTGAGTGACGAGCGAGCAAAAATGTCCTATTACTATTACTATTGTTTGGTTACGTAGCCTCCCAAGCTGCTGGAAGTCTGTCATGGGGCAGCCTTCAGGAGCGGGCCAATCAAAACAGAGTGAGCTCATCGGGAGGGGGGTCTTAAAGAGACAGGACCTAAAACGGCCTGTTTCAGACAGAAGCTGAACTGAGGGGCTGCACAAAGGGCCAGAAAAGGATAAATAAGAAGTTTTTTGAACTGTAAATCATGCAAAGATATTACAGTTAAGCCCTAGAATATAAATATAGACCTGGAAATGTGCATGATACGACCCCTTTAAACTCCGAAAACTTCATCACGTCTTGCAGCGAGAAATCATCTGCCACAGGTTGGTGTTTGTCACCAACCTAAAACCTGCTGTGCAAGCTGTCTAGCATAACCTTTGGATAGTTTGTAGCCCTGATCCAGGACTGTATACTACACATTACGATCCTGCATGACAATTCCAAAAATATGAACGCATCGAAGGGTATCAAATGGTAGAAGTTTTCAATGGAGGTCACCTTGCTCCGTTGGAATAAATCATGTTTTATCACTGTTATCTCTAATATAAAGTCCAGGATCCGAGCTAGACTGTTTTCCACCCAGTGGGCACCACACAATCAATAACTGCTGACAAAAGGTACAATATGGAAAGAGAATATAAATACTGTACACCTTTATGTATTAAAGCATGTGAACACAACATTTGGGGAAAATATATTAAATGTAAAAATGAATATTGTGTATTTAGACGGTGAAGGGACCATTATAAATCACTCAAATACATTTAGAGAACTCAAATCCTCTGCAACAAATACACAGAAGAAGAGCTGGATGGTTATGGTGACTCAGAGAAGAGCTCCACCTGCAGAAACCGACTAGAAACATGATGTAACAAGCACCGCCCACCGTTTGATTGACATGTGATGTCTGCGAAATGCAATGCAGAAAAATCACAGCGAGGTAGTTTGGCACCAGTGACAAATAATAGAAACATGACTGTGGATTTCTACAAATCAGACTACTAATACAGTATGAATGATAAACATCTTTTCATATTTTCTTTCCTCCTCCTCTTCAGTTCTTCTTTGACTTCCTGTCTGCCTCCTCCCAGGCCTCCAATCTTCTTATCTCCCTCTCTATACCTCACCCTTCCTCCTCCTCCTCCTCCTCCTGTCTCCATCTATAATCCTCGGTAGATGAGTGCGGTAAATGGGGGATAAAACAGGTTTCAATTAAATACATCAGAATTCAAGTCACATTTTCCCTGAGCAGCTACCGAATGAGATAGAGGATCACACATTGAGGCAGAGAGAGAGAGAGACACACACACACACACAGATCTTGAGGCCATTTGCCGTAAGCACTGCATTGTGTTCAGCCAGATTTCTATTAGAATGTGTGTCATGTCTGTGGATGATTACAATCTGTGTCACTATGTAAGAAAATTGACTGTCCTGTGAAACGTGTGTGTGTGAGAGAGAGAGAGAGAGAGAGAGAGAGAGAGAGAAAGAGAGTTCACGTTAGGGAAAAATAGACTCACACACTCGGCATGGCTCGCTTATCTATTTGGACTCTGTAAATGTGTGTGTGTGTTGGTGAAGGAGAAGCGAGTGTTCATTTACCGGGGAAAACGCAGCAGCAGCTCTTGGAGGGTTCTGCAGCATGGAGGCATCTGCTGCGTTTGTTGTGTGAAGCCTCTCTTGTGTACTTCAGGTGTGTGGGTGCGTGAAGTGCATTATCGTTTATCTTGTTTCTGCCTTTTTAATTTTCAGGAGAGTGCAATAAATTAAGGGTTCAACCATAACAATAAGGTGATGTTATAGTTGGTGTCAGTCTAATCACTTAGCGTCAGAAAACAATGAATCACAATTTTTCCAGAGACCAAGGTGATGTATTCAAGCAGTTTGTTTTGTCTAGCCAACAGTCCAAAACCCAGATATATATGAGTTTAAATGATTAAATTAATAAAGAAAAGTAGTAAATCCTCCCTTTTTGAGAAGCTGTAGCCAGTGAATGTCTGGCATTAACATTGATAGGATTTCATATAACTTGATCTTTTACTTACTTTGGAAAGTTCTGGTTATGACCGAGTCTTTGCCTCAGGTTTCATTAAGTGATTGAGGGTCGTCTCTAAAACAAGGGGATTAAATTGAAATCTGTGATCGTTCATTCTGAACCATTACTAATATACACTTTAATAGACAACCCAACTGATTAGGTTGCTTCCAAACTGTATACCTAATTGAACTGAAGTTTGCCAAAGTTAAAGGGATTGAATGCTTTTGCAAACAGTTTATTCTATTTTTCATTTTCTTAAAAGATATTTTATTATGTTACTTACTAGTAATTCAGTAAAAGTATTGTTGTAAATTAAAATATCATATATAGAAGAAAAGAATGTATTAATAGTTATCCAGTGAAATTACGGAGTTGAACACTTTGCAAGGCGTTGTATGCATGTCACATTCTCATTAGAGGCTGAGCCCCCCTAAAGGTCTGATCCTAGAATCGACCCTGATTAACACAGTTTGTGATTACAGTTTTGCTGAATTTTTCAGGTTTTCACTTGAGAGCCAAATGCTTCAAAGGCTCAAAAATTATAATTAGAAAATTATACAACCACTTCAATTGATTAAACATATTGAAACCAGTGAATTAACTAAAATGTCATCAAGCTAAAATAATACTATTATTCTTATTTGCTAGATTCTCACTTCACACCAGCAATATAATACAATTATAAGGTCTGGTCACACCAGGAAATGGCACAGCAAAGTTTATTAGTGTAGTTTAGTGTAGTCAGTCACAATAGCTCTACAAGCTAGCAGGCTTGCTAAGTAACATGATTGCTAACAATAAGTTCACACAATTCATTCAATAAGTGTAATTGTACCATTGACTCTTGTTTCGTAACAAGAGTCCCAACCATGCGGAGCAGTTTATACTCCAACAGAGCTGGGTTTTGTAAAAGTGGATGGTGCGACACAGCTAATATGTTAGCTTCCTTTATTTTGGACTTTCCAGCTCTCTATTCCCTCAAAGGTCAACACTGTCAAGACTATGTTACTGGTCAATGACATGAATTCGAGTCGAGTGACACAACGGCTTGAGGCTGAAGCCAGTATGGATGTAACTTGAAGTGCAACGCCACCAACGGCCACTAGATGCTAGCTCCAACTGATTCCCATTCAAAACTTCTCTCTTGAAATACTAAGTCGATAATTTTTCTCAAGAAGACGTATAGTAGTTTTGATATCTGCAGTGTGCATGTTGATTGACAGCTGTGATTTCGGTAAGTTTAATGTTATATACCTGCCCTGTTAGCACAATTTAGCTAAAGTAGCTAACGTTAACCCAAGTGTGCACCCAGTAAGCTAGCGTTAGCTTCAGTCTGAGGTAGCGGGGTGTGTTTCCAGAACATGAAAGGCAACATCCTGTATTGTTGTACATTGTTGTGTGTAGTTTGCCTGTAATTATCTAGTTTGTCCTGTCCTCTCTTGACCTGATCTTGTTTGCCTGAAATTCACCTGTGTTAAAAAAAATGCAAATGATTCTAGCTTCATAAGCAGAGTAACTTTGTAGCTGAAGGTGACTCGTATAATAGGGTTCCCCAGTGTGCTTTACTTTGATGACAGAAATCACTGAGGTGTAAAAGTGTCATCAATTTCAAATATTGGACACCTCATTTTGAAGTGAAACTCTTTACACGCAAGTTGTGTGGCTAAAAATAAAACACCCTTTCTCGTGGACGAGCTTCACAGAAGAGCGGAGAGGGAGGTGGGAGAAAGGAGACTTAGGGGACTAACTGAGACACATGAGGAGTTAAAGAAGACAGCAGGGCTATTAATGCTGCATCTTTAAAGCAAGTGAGTCATCCCTGCTTCATTCCCCAAAAGAAAATGGTAAAGAACAGTGCTGAAGAGATATCTGGAGTTAAGAAAGTTTGGGAAAGACTACAAGGACTTCATCCAAATGGGAGTTAAAAGAGACACATCACCTTTTAGACAAATAGAATATGTTAAAAGCACATAAGTAAAGTTCATACATAACATATTTGCACAATTTTTTTTTTGAGCCCTTGCTTTCCTTTATGTAGTCCATCCACATGCACCTCTAACTTTGCTGCCAAAGTCATTTTAGCCAGTAAAGCCAGACGGATTCTCAGTTTTTGCCATAAAATATTTGTATGAGAAACACTGACTGAAAATTGATTGAGTCTCAACTGAACCAATTTGCCAGTTGTGTCGTTTATATGGAGGAATTTTCCACATAACCAGCTTTCTGTCCTTCTCTGGGTCAGGCTGATTTCTCTGTCTGGTCGTTCTCACGGGAACCTGCACTAAAGTAGATTATGTTATGACTCGGGCCAAGGCTGTCTGATACACAAAGCCCCATCTACATAATAGCATTCAAGGTGTCAGGACGAGACTTTGACTGTACCCCAAATGTATCAATAAATTCTTTTGCTTTAAGACATCCAAGGTTCCTGGTCTTTCTGAATTAAAAAACTCAAGATTTCCATGACAAATTGGCCAAATTGGTCGGCAGCATCCCAACAGAAACAAGACTGGTAAGTGCAAATTTATTTCTTTTGCCTTGCCATGTCTGCATTTGATGAGAATTTGGCTGTGAAGATCTGATATCTGAATAAGATCAGATTTCAGTGTCTGGGGAGTGCCGACTGGGCTTTACATATGCGCACGGATGTCAAAACTAATTAAGTTGTAAGTGCAGGAAAGAGAGAAATCAAGTGAGCGGGGGAAAAAAATGGTTTAACTCAATGTGTTGTCTGAAGGTTAAATTAAAAGTTGATGTCAGTGGATACTTGGTAAATTTAAGGGGGGTTGGGGTCTTTCTTGGCCAATTTCAGGTTTTAGCCCAGCGCAGATAAATCTCAGTGAGGTTAGACCCTCAGGAAGACGTTGGAGTAACAAGTAAGATGAAAAAGGCTTATTTCTGTGTAAATTAAGATCTGGGGGCATCTGTGTCCATTGGGAAAGGAGGTTCTGTAATGCTTTAAAGCTTCAGAATCTAGGCACCGATTAATAGTGTATGTACACGGGTTCATTTATTATTGAATAAGTAAATGTATGGTCTCAAATTACCGCCAGTGACATAAAAAATAAAGCAGACCAGAGATTTGGATGCTGCAACTGGATTTATTGATACTGTCTGCATGTGCGTAACCCTGAATCAGTGAATAATTCAACAAAAGACAAAGAGAATAAAAATCAGAGAGTAAAAGTTACAGTACAGTGAGTGTCTGAGAGTTCAGCAGTAATCTGGGAAAAAGAAGTTTCTCCTTAATCGATTAAGTATCAATAAATTATTTTGCTTAAGACATCCAAGGTTCCTGGTATTTCTGAATTAACAAGATTTCAATAACAGTTTAAAAGCTTAAACATTTTAAACTCAAAGTCAAGGCCTTTGTTGGTTTTACATTGTAGTAAATAGAATATTTTGGGATTTTGGATAGTTTATTAGACAAAACAACACTTTTTGCTGCAGGATATTGTTTACTGATGCTTTATAGACCAAACAATTAATTGAAAATTAATCGATAATGAAAAGTACTATTGTCTTTTTTGATAGGACCACTGGGTGGCACTAAAGCTAAACATTTTCAAATGCTATCTGTAGTGTCTTTACTCACTTCAGATGAGTTCCAAAACCAAACTCGGTGGATTAATTTGCTTAATTCTTAAATTTTATTACCAATAGAGAAAGCACCTGTCAATCATTTGTCGGCTCATGATTAAAGAAATTTTGGTTGACACCTCTTAATACCCAATAATCCCAAGAACTTTATACCAAACAAATACTTCCTATAAAAACAGTTTCCTTGAGTAAACAGGAAACAGTTTATGGGAAGACACTGAGCTCTGGGTTATTTTAAAGCATAAAGATGGCAATTTTCTATATTTTTCTTATTGTCAACAAATCTCATGTGCAGAACCAAACCAATAATGAACTACTTACAAGTATTGTGTGTGTATCCAAAGCCTGATATCTCTTATTCCTTCATAGAAATGTCTAATAATGTTCAATAGACACCTTTCTCCAGTCTTCAGTGTGAACAGTTTTCATTGAAACTACTTTCTACCAAACAAATATTCTCTATGAAAACAGTTTCCTTCAGTAAACAGTATTTTTCTTCTGGGAGGACATATTACTTTTGAGGGTTTTTTTATGTAATTTTGTAGTATTTTCTGCTGCACAAATTAAATTTCACTCTCCTCCACTGTATCAGGGTGGCAGCCAATGTTTCAGGAGTGGGTATCTCAAAACTTTGGCAAATATATCAAACTGTTTGCTTGGCCAAGCACACAAAATTGATAACTAATTTGAGTTAACTTGCCCTTTAAGTAGCAAACATACTGGTCTTGGTTTATTAATCTAACATCTGAAGCATGCAGGCTCTGTATACAACGGATGGTAAATGGGTGTATTTGCTTTTATAATGTTCTATTTGGAGGCATGTTTGCACCACAACTTGACATAACCTCTTAGTGGATAACATTAACAACTCTGCACTCTATAGGTCAAATCATTGGGTGACAAAATGATACACAATTTGCCATTACAATAAAAATCTTAATGAGTTTGTAGCTGACTCTGTGCCAGACCCAGGCATGGCTGCTGTTTTGTAGGTGACCGTATTGTTCTCTTATTAGAAATCCTCCCCAACATAAGCCTCAGATTACTTCCCTCATTATGTCAGATGTGAAGCTGGTCGTGACTCTTTCTTCCTCGCCTGGTTGAATGACCTTCCATCCACAGTCAAAACAGCAGAGCCTCTCTCTCACAGTTTCCACTGCAGGCTGAAAACTCATCTATTTGAGAAAAACCTCACGTTATCCTCTCTCCCCGGTGAGTCATCTCCCCTATTTCTTCTCCTGGTACTGGTCTTTGACATGTTCCCTCGCAATCCTCGTGAGCAATATTGTCAGGTCAGTGCAGCTCTCTTGACTGTTCATTTACTTGCTATTGGTTGCTTGTAATAGTGAAAGAATTTAATTTAATTTACTGTTGGGTAATCACTGCTAAATGTTTAAGATGCTCGACTATCAGAGCTCCAACAAATTGCTGCAGTCCTTACATATTTTAGAGAAGAGAAAAAATCCTTGGTTCATAAAGAAGACAGCAGAGGCACTGGGTATGTAGGGGAAAGTTTAATCACTTATGTTTTCTTACAAACACCTTAACAATCAATTATTTCCATCATATGTAAAACATCATCCCTACACTCACCAGAATCCCCTTAAAACTTACTGTTCATTCTCTGAGCTCATCTTAACATACACGACTGGTTGTCGAGGCGACAAAAAGGTTAACAATCCAACAAATAAGTATTTTGGGTGAGCAAACGTTTAACAATGCTTGTCTGATGGGTGTTCCTCCAGGAGTACATTTTAATGAGTGTTTTATGTTTCCTCAATTTTACTGCTGAGGTAGATTAAAAGGAAGATGATCCGTTCATTATTGTCATTGTGGCTTTCTGGCAAAGAAAGTCATGACGAAAATACAGTCTCAGCTGAAGGTCTTTTACTCGTGTAAGTGATGACACACAACAAAGTGTTCTGATACATAACAATAACAGATGAGACAGAGGTGAAGATGCTTCTGCACCTTGTTATTCTAATATAGTAAATCCATTTTCATGTTTATACTGTGTACCAAAAAACGAGGGGACAGAGAGATGGGGGTGAAATGCAACAAAAGTCGTAGTTAGTGTCTTAGGGAATTTTCAAACCTGCTTTGTTTAGGCCGGTTGAATGGGACTCGTTCACTTTCCCCCCTGATTTGTTTGGGCAGATCTGAATGCAGCAATCAAACTCAGGTGTGGACCAAAACAACTGTACTAAGACCCTTTGAGGAAGTGGTCTCGTCCATTCCCAGACGAATTCTGGAGCCTTTTCTTTGCAGCAGGAACATGAACTGACCTCAATCCGACCCAACTATTAGGTGTACTCTGTAAGCTTAAGCTAAACGGCTCCCATAGCCAGGTGCGCTTTGCATACTGGGATGCAGATGAGCGAAATCCAACAGTTGCTAGCAGCTAGCCAGATGATGACTCAAGATCCGACATGTTCTAGCGAACTAGTGAACTTGGGTTCGGTTGAATTTTTTCTGTGTGAAAAGAAACCGAACCAACGGGAGAACAAACCAAGTTTACCAACTCAACCACTGATGGAGGCCAGAGGAGACAAACTACAGGTTTTAAAACGCCCCCCTTGGCTAACAAGACACCCCTTAAAGTTGTGGTTATGGCTTCACCTATGAAAGTAAACAGCTTTATCATAAAGTACTCTGCACATTAAGTTAGAAGATGTTGTGTTAGACGGCAATGGTGGTATAAGATTTGCTGCCTGGTGTCTTGCTGCTAAATGTAGATGCAGTAATACCCTGTGGATGTGTAACAATATCTGGATCCAATAAATTTCGATCAATTCCAAGCGACAAATGTATTTTCTAAGATGAGCTGTTTTAATTCAAAGTGAAAACTAAATGACTTTTTCTATTTCTGTAGAATATTTTCCTGGATCACATCAACTTCTCTGTGCTCGCGGGGACAAGAGCTTTGTGTGTATGATTACAGTTAAATGGGCATTTGAACACACACACACACACACACACACAAGCAAAAATCTTCCTCTGTCTATGGGCCATCATTTTGTATGAGGAAACAACAGATGGTAATGGGCATTTGCTTCCATGTAGAAACACACTCGCACACAATCTGGTCTTCTGTGTATATGGTGATAGATGCAAATAGGTTTGCACACGCAGACACACGCGCATCACACGTGACAAATGTATCAATTACCATCTTTATAATCAGAGCAGAGCTGTTGTCTGACATATGACTATCTTACCAACTCTTAACTTTTAAACAGAGAAAGTCTCACTTTCCAAAAATGTTTTTTTGGGGGTTTTTTTTGGAAAGTCTTAAAACTAAAAGTGGGCAGACATACTCTCCATGTGTCTTAGCGAAACATTAGGAACTGCTGCTGTGTGTCTGAGGGCTGGGGGAAGAATATTAACAACGGACCCGAGTCTCTGCATGGAGCAAACAGCAAAACATGACTCATCCAAATGGAGCCCAAAGAGGCGAGTGGGCCGCAAACCATTTGAAGCAAAACACCCCCCAACATCTCAACTTCTTTGGGGTTAACATACACATGCATACGTCTCCCAACACCGTTCTTGTTCCCTTCGTTATTACTCCATGTCTCTTGGCAGGCCGAGGCGTTTCCAAAGTCGCCACGTCCCAAGTCCATGATCCTCTTTGATTGTTGCCAATCCAGAGTCTTAACCTGAAAACCGATCCATTTCATTCCTATTCCCGGCCTGTCACCTCCGCTCCGCTCTTCTCTAATTTACCATTCCAGTCCAGGTTTCATCAGACTAATCAGGTCAGCGGTTCTGATCCCTCACTTCCTTGTCGCCTGTCCCCGAGGCTGTCCCGTTTGGTCAAACGTAGCGGAAATGGCAGGCAGGCTGAGTCAAGGGGAAGGTTGAGGACAATTTATTCATCGGGAAATGAAATGCAACAGAGTAACGGCAGCAGGGGATGCAAACACGGCTCGTACACAAAACAAAAAAACATATTTAGCTTGCTTGCACATGCACACACTTGCAGACACACAAGTGTAACGGAGGTCACTTACGCTGTGGTTTCCAAATCGCCCGGGCCATGACAAAGCTTTTTCAAGGTGATGCATTTGCTTAAATTATTTTTTATCTCATCAGGGAAGTGATTTGTTGTTCTCTTCCTTGACTTTTACAGACAGAGAGAGAAAATGTCCTTGCACAGCCTCAGTGTGAACCATAAACCAATTAGTGCTGCAAGAATATGATTGTCTGTCTACGCCACAGTTGAAGAATGAAGCATTCAATCAGGCTATAATTTGTCATTGGCACTAAATGTCATCATTGGCGGTTTTGTGAGAAAGATGCCAGCATGAATAGACACAAAAGAAAACACACAGAAATACGTATTTACACTGTGGAAGTGTATTGGTAATTTTTGTGCAGTGTTGTGAAGAACATCACAGTAGAAAAGCCATGATTCTGTCTCCAAAACAATGATATTATATTTACTTATATTTTAACTTTTATATGCAGTATATTTATACTTATATCCCACTCCTATTTAAAAAAGAAAATCCTGGAATTACTCTGCATTTGATCCTTTTTTTAGATTAGTTTTGAGATGATTCTGAGAAATACTTCAGAAGTTACATTTCTGCTTTAATTTGGATATCTTTGGTAGTACCTTCTGTATTTGCCTTTTATGGTAAATGGTAAATGGACTGTGCTTGTATAGCACCTTTCTAGTCTTCCGACCACTCAAAGCGCTTTTACACTACAAATCACATTCACCCATTCACACACATTCATACACTGATGGCACAGCCATCAGGAGCAATTTGGGGTTAAGTATCTTACCCGAGGACACATCGGCGTGTGGACTGGAGGAGCCAGGAATCGAACCACCGATCTTCCGATTAGTGGATGACCCGCTCTACCTCCTGACCCACAGCTGAATTGTAATATGAAAAATGTTAATTATTTAATGTAGATATACATGCAGTTGTTCTTCCACTTAATTAAAGTGTTATTTTTTATTATAATAACATCAACATTTGCTTTTCGTTTGTCCATGTAGTGCTCTTTAAATGGTTTTCACACTAATTGAGTACCAGAAAGATAAAGTGGTTAGGCTTTAAGATAAAAAAACTGCATACATTTAATGAAAACGTTACATTTTCTTTATATTGTAATTGTGATTACATGAATGACAAGAAAGCCCTTTGACTTTTTGTTTATTTTGTCGAAGACACATTTACAACTTCTCTGGAGTCAGCTGGCAGCGTCTCACTTCATGTCCGTCTTTCCTCTTCCCGAAACTGAGAGAGGTCGCGGGGAACCAATCCCCTGATGGAGAGCTGATGAGAAGTAGAAAGCTGGTGTTTAAGGTGAAAGTAAAATCTCAGCTGTCTGAACTACAGTAGGTACCATCAGTCCCACCAGAACTTTGGTTCCCATTGAACATTATACATAGCAAGTAATTTAAATAAAAATACTATTACACATTTACGTATCCCTGATAAAAAAAAAGGAATAAAAGTGAATTAAATATGAAACAGAACAAACTAAAAAGCATCAGAGCGAAGATGTGTTTTTGAATTACATAATGCTGAGCTGTAAAGGGCCTTTAAAGGCCATATGATACGTTTCCCCGTCTCATGAAGTACTTACAGTATCTCTTTTCTCTGACTAGCAGGATAGACATCTTCTCATATGCAGCCAATCTAGTGATCAAATTTAGCTAATCTGTGGGTGAAAATAAGATAAGATGTAAACTATGGTTGTACAAGCAATCTCCTGTCTATCATGGCGGCCAGTTTCATCTGTTCACAGAACATCAAAGGAGTCTTTAACAGTAGAAGGATCTCTTTCTTTTTGTTATTTTTTGTTCAGTGGTTTCTGCAGCACATCACACATTTCCAGGATGCTGCAGTGCACGGCAGACCGCATGCTCCTTGTGGGATTCCCTTGATTTTCCAATATTCTGATAAGCCTTATCAACCACAGAGTTTGTCCACACTCTTAACACAGACCAAGGAGAGACTCAGTCATGTGTGTATCCCGTTACTCCTGAAGGAGAAGGATATCGACTGAATCAGTACAGCAAAAGCTGCAGGGCTCTGTTCTCAATGAAACATTAAATTTCTTATGGATCTGAGATGTATGATGTGTTCAGGGACACTCCTGGGCCGTGGAGAGCTAGCTGTTCACTCTGAAGTAGGGAACACAAACAGCATCCCCAAAAGATATCTGTTACAACTTTCAGTGTTGTCAGAAAACAGCTTGTACTGTCATAATTAGCCAGAGCAAGACAGGAGGGACTGCAGAACATCTTTTACATCATCTAATTTTAGTGTATTTGCTGAACTGCCCTTGGGCTCTGGAGGAACATGACAGCTCAAAATCAATATTTATGTGAACACAAATCAGCAATCTGGAGACATGACATTAATAGAAACAGGACTCAGTGACACACCAACACTGATTTCACAGGAACATTAACAAGCTACTGCTGAAATACAACTGTTTCTGCATTTACTCATTATATACAGCGTTTCTTGGTGATAATCACCGCTTTAACACATAACTTAAAGACTCTACACACCCATGGTCCATCTACATGGGTGTTTTCACTTATTTGCTTGATTAGATCTCATCTAATGGACAGTGTGGGTGTACAGACTGACATCTATCTCATCCTCTGATAGGCTCAATTGCGCCTGTTGGGGTCTAATTTGCTAAAATAAGTGAAAATACATGTCTGGATGTGAAAAAACTAAACTTGCTAAATGTTTTATGGCCACTTGGGGGCAGCAGAAACAAGCTGTAAACACAACACTGACAAAGTATCACCTTTTAAAAGATTAGTGTGTAAGATTTAGGGGGACCTATTGGCAGAAATGGAATATAATATTCATAAGTATGTTTATATTAGTGTATAATCACCTGAAACTAACACTTGTTGTGTTTTTGTTACCTTAGATTGAGCCCTTTATATCTACACAGAGAGCAGGTCCTCTTCCACGGAGCCCACCATGTTGCACCGCCATGTTCCTACAGTAGCTCTAAGCTAGATGCCGCTAAATCCTACACACTGGTCCTTTAAAGTCAGGCTACTGCTGTTACACCGCAGGGAACAAGGACAAAAGTAAACAAACTGCTGTAGCATCATGGTCGGACAGTGTGTCATTAACAGGGACTATGAAGAGCAATGACCAACGAGCACCTAACCACACCAGGGTAACATTTTCAGGTATGTTTACATGCTGTTTGATGTGCTGCAGTGGAGCAGCTAATTAGCTATCTAGCCTGTTAACTGACGTTAGCGCCGCGGTGCACTTTTCCTTAGTGAATGTTTGTTTGGTGGGTCGTTCAACAAGCTAAGCAGGACAAGACGTGTGTTCATGTTTGTAAGTTAGGTAAGAAAGAGACTTTAGCAAGAAAGCTAATGTGGGTTGTTGTGCAGAGTCTGTGGTTCTTGCGTTTTGTAGCAGGATGCTATCAGGCTAAGTGTGGTTTCTGATTTTTCTCTCAAAGGAGTACATACGTACAGAGCGTCTTATTCATTGGTCGACACACTTGCTTGGTGGTTTTGATAGCATGAAACCAATTTTTTGTATTACAGGATGTTTTATATATATATATATATATTGTTTTGTTTCTCATCTTTATGTTCTTTCACGTTGCATGTATAAAGCCAGGATCAGACTTAATTATATTTTTGTCTTTCCAGCTGTACACTGTGTCAGATTAAACTATCATAAATCATAGTCATATATAGTCACAAAGTCATCTAAAAATTAGTAGCCTGCTACCTATATATTTTCCATTGCTCCTTGCTTAAAAAAAGAGTAAAGAGAGATAAAAGGTTTGATAAAAGATTTGTTAGCATCAGAGCTAAACAAATCCAGGTTTGGATGCTGTCTCAGTACTTTGGGCACCACATCACGTCACGTCGTAGCAGACAGTGACAGTATTGTACAACAAAAATATTGTCATTGACATATGAAAAGCTTGCAACTGGAATTTGGGGGATTTTCTTGAATGTTAAGAGACGACATGTGTCTACAGCAACTTGGCAGCTGAAACTCTTTAAAAGTTGAAAAGTTTTTTTCTTCTAAATTCCCGAAAAGCTGACATTTTGGAGATTATTATCACTGAAACAAGTATGTGTATCTCTACTGGGTTCCCCTCCCAGAAACCAGTTAATGAAGACTATTATGTGCTGCAGAAAAAAAATTTCAGTTAACTGAACTAATTTGATGAGTGTTTACTCATTACTGCGTCAGATTCCCCACTGAGGTTATTTAGAGGCAGACAAACAAATACGCACACAAAAGTGCAGAGAAGTATTTACGTAAAAACACATTCACATGCTTTCCCAATGCTCATGCCACTCATTTCACCCACCTGGTATGGCTGTGTAACAGATGGGTGACCTCTATGAATGCCAGATCAAAATATGACAGCCAATATCCCGCTATGTGCACACGCTAACAAATCCATTCACTTTGCTCTGCACTCCTTTCACTGTGACATCAACTCACTCGCCATGTGTGTGATTTGCCAGCTGTCAATTTACTATTTGATGCTTTTTCACTTTGGTGTGGATTCTGCTTTCGGATGTGTGTATCCAAAAAAAAGATGAAATAAAACAGCCATGCATTTATATACACACAGGAACATTTGCAAAAAGATTTAATTGTGTTTTCAGGAGGAACAAGTCATTAAAAGTAAACACACATGCTGATACAAAGTGCAGAAATTGAAAATATCTACTGTTGCAATGATTACACACAAACCTCAGCCTAAAAAAAAAAAAAGTTACTAATCCTGAAGGAGAAACAGTGATTGTCTTTTTTTTCTTTGTTTTTTGTGTTTTGCTTTTTTAATTTACTTTTTGAGTATTTCTTTTCCAGTCGTAGCCACTTCAGTGAATCTTTCATTTTAGGGTGAATCAGCATGAATGAGAAAATAGCAAAAAAAATCAAGTTTTTCACACTGTGCACAGAGATTTAACATGTGCGCCATTTCTCCTTACAAGGGAAGAGCACAGCTGATGCATAAGCATGAGATACCGCTGGCATTCAGAAGTCCAAATCCATCTCAAACAACAAACAACAAAAGTCTGAAATTTTACTGTTATAAATGTCGGTGTTTACCTCCAACAAAACGGCTCCTCTGTTCTCTGCATCTCAACCCTATTTAAGCTTCCTAATGCAGTTTTTTTACCCCCAAAACACATGATGGTCATTTTTTTCGTCATTGTAGTGAATGAAGTGCACTATACAGTAAAAATGAATGATTTCAGACACAGCCTAGTTTTCTATCACTCTCACTTTTACCATTTCTAATAGCACATGGACCTTTGGTGACATAATTCCCAGTGTAGCTCAGCCCAATTTCAACCTGAGCAGATGTAGAACAAGTCAGTATAAGTGAAAACATCTGTGTGTGGGTGTGCAGGACCATTAACTTCTCTTTAAAAGCTTTTGTGTTTATTGTTTCCAAATGTTCTCTGATTGAACAACCGAGCAACCATTTAAAAAAAAAGTATCTACAGATGAATTAATAATGAAGTTTTAGCCTTTAACGTAACTGAAACATTTCATAGTTCAAAATAAAAATGTTGTGAACACATCTTGAAGGGAAACTTTGGTATTTTTCAACCTGGACCCTACTCACTCTTACTAACCTCTGCAATATGATAATGACATGCAAGCTATTTCATATATTAATAAGACTTATTACTAAGAATACATGTCATACATTGGAAAAACTGTTGGCCCATATGAATCAAAAGAGAAAGAAATAGTTTCCAGCTTTATTACCTCTGACATACATTAACAAGGAAACCTTGAAATTTCTATTGTAATTGTCATCATGAAGGAGAGTAGAATATAAATCAGTTGCAAATCTGTCCAAATAGATTTAGCTGTATATAACAGGTGTATTCACTCACTATGCTTCAAGAACAACAAGGGAAATGTTCTGTTGATTCACACGGTTTGTCTTTTTCGACAATAATAACAACGCAACCTTGACCATATGATTCATTATTGCTGTAAGAAAAAAGAAGAAAACAACCAATAATTCTGAGTATTGTAAGCGTAATTTGTTTTCTGGCAGTGTGACATCTGCTAACACAATTAAGTTCCAGAAATGCAGAACTGCACAGCTATAATTCCTCCACAACAGTGTGTTTGCAGCCGTCAGATGTAATTAGAATTCTTTCATTGTTTTCCTGCAGACGCACTGCTCAGTCTCGCTCTCCCTGCCTGCTTTCGCTATTGATTTCACTCAAACTTTTTTTTGATAAAACTTTGTTCTTGATTGCTTTGATGAATAAGAGCCTCGATATCAGCCAAGCCTTTAATCACACAATCATTTCAAACAACACTCTCTTCTTAATTCACATTTTCTTTGCTTTGTTTCATCAGTGAAAACAAAAGATGGTGGCTATTTCATACTCGTACTTTACTTTATTGTCTAGTCGATAGATTTCATTCCTTTCTTTCTTCATTTGAAATTGCCTTTGACGTTTGGGTGTTTGATACATTTTTTTGATTGCAACCAGATGAATACCCCTCCCCTCACCCTCTCCTTTCCTTTCAAGCGTTGTAGGAGAACCTACGGTGGCCATGAAACTCGCAAAAAATGTAAAAGGCCCTCTCTAGAGACAGTGTTTGGTGTGCGTTCTGGGCTACCATAGAAAAATGGCGGGCTCCGTGGAATAGGTAATGAAAACACAACGATTCTTATTTTCATGGGATTATACACTAATTAAAACTTTTTTCTTCCAAGTCCGTTCTGCTAGATGCCACTAAATGCTACACACTGGTCCTTTAAGTTGAACTGGGGGGGTTACATTCACACAAAAACATGAAACAAAAGCTTGATACAGCTGAACAAGGACAGATAAGGACAAAGATGCTTACCCAGAGAAAGATACACCAATGTTCAGTCTGCAACTAACAATTTATCTACAATTAATCTACAAAATATCAGAGAATAGAGGAAAATTCCCCTTACAAGTTTCCAGAGACTGAGGTGACATTTTCAGATTGCTTGTTTTGTCCAACAAACAGTCCAAAATCTTGTGTAATTTACAGTATAAAACAAAGAAAAGTCCTAAGTCCTTACATTTTTCTTCTCAATGGATGAAAACTGTTGATGATTACAATACAGTAATTTTGTGTAATGTTACATTTTTGAATGTACATTTAACAGTTTTAATAGTTTGTAAGCACTTGCAATTGTGGAGTGTAAATACACAGTTTTTGTGGTGGTTGAGTTTGAGTGAGAAAACAGTTCATTAATTTTGAAAAATGTGGTCACTGAATGCATTTTGAGTCCACTTTGGTCGTTGAATCGATTAATCAGCTGATTGTTTCAGGAGTAATTATATTTATTTGTTATACCACACATAGCTGCTCAGTTAGGGATCGTCGTTCAGCTAATGTGTAATCAATATTGGCTCTTTCATCTTTATGCAAGTCAAGTCTGAGTGTCTCAGCATTAATGAGAATAACTAAAGATAAAGTTGTAAATTGTCTCATCCTTACAGGTGAAACAAGACAAGAGAGTGAGGAAACGTCGAAAAACACAATCCTGAGAAAAGGTCTAATCAGGCAAAGTAATTGAAAACATCCGTATGGGTTTAAAATACTGAAGAGTCAACAGTTTATCAGGTTTATCGATCGACTAAGGGCTCAGTTATCCAATCAGACTGATTAACCAGTTGTAGTGTTGTTATATCTATGAGTCTTTCCTTCTTTGTGGGATTAGAAACGGGCCACCGGTGAAACCACAAAGACACACACGGGGAGAGATCTCTCACACAAGCACAAGAAACTGACCAATAAACTCCTAAAAGTGCGTGCAAACCTCCTAAAAGTTTGTTTCTGAACTGCTGCTACATTATGAACCATCCAGACATCTCAGATGATCCCCCGAGTCAAAACTAAACATGCAGAAGCAGCTTTGACTTTTTATGCACCACTTATTTGGAACAAACTCCCAGAAAACTTGAAGTCTGCTGCAACTCTCAGTTAATTTGTGCATCGTGCAACACTTTTTTTTTTGCCGCTGCCTTTTATGAATTCAACTTCGGGGCTTTTTATATCATTTCTCGCCCTGTACTGTAGCAGCATTGTCATTTTTATTCTCCTGTTTTATCCGTCTTTAGGGCTGCTACTAATGATTATTTTCATTATCAATTAATCTGATTATTTTCTCAATTAACCACCAGAAAATTGTTAAAGAGTTAAAGGTGACGTCTTTATATAACTTTTTTTGTATGACCGACCGTCCAAAACCTAAACACATTCAGTTTAATATCATGTATAAGAAAGAAAAGTATAAAATCATCACGTTTCAGAAGCTGGAATCAGCAAATATTTGCGATTTTTGATTAAAAAATTACTAAAGCGATACATTTTTATTTTCTATTTAACTCTTTAAATGTCTTTTATTTTGTAATGTCTTGTTTCTTTTGCATTAATGCCTTTTATGTTTTATGTAAAGCACTTTGAGTTACCTTGTTGTCTATACGAATAAACTTGCCTCGCCTTACATACAGTCACACACACACACGCGCGTGCACACACTCGTGAGCGCACACTGTGGCTTATAACAGCTGTGTGTTATTAAGAGATAAGCAGATCAGGGGTCAAAAACCACCGCTGGCTTCGACACAGCTGTAACATACACACTCACAGCTGGAATAAAGTGGTGTGCTCTCGGGAGGTCAGGCGAGCCGCCCGCCTGGCAGAGACGGTGTGTGTGTGTGTGTCTCTGACATAGCCTACTTTCGGGGACTAAGGACCAGTTAATAGAGGACGACTTGTCCGTTGGGGACAAAAGCCGTGTCATCAACTGAGGAAAAGATTATTAGGGTGAGTCTCAAGGAAATGAATGTAAGTCTATGTAATGTCCCCAAAGTGACCTAAGTAAAAGTGTGTGTGTGTTTGAATAAGTTTTGCATAATGTCAAAATCTTCTCTACATTTTTTTGTGATGCATCTGTGGTGTGTGTTCCTCTGTGATTTGATCTAAGACACAACGGGTTTCTCAATGTTTCAGTCCTCTGTGTATGTGTGTGTGTGTGTGTGTGTTCCTGTGTGTGTGCTTTGTTTGCATAATGTTGCATAATGAGGGACAAATAGTGTGTGAGTACGTCTCTCTCTCTGTGTGTTTTGTGTATTTTTCTGACATGTAGGTTGTGTGTGTGTGTGTGTGTGTGTGTGTATGTGTGTTATTTAAAGAAGGGATTAGGACCACCAGAGACTAAACACCTGATTAATGCAGAGAAATGGATTGGAAAGTGGATTTGAGCCAATAGGTTTTCAACACACACACACACACACACACACACACACGCTGACAGCAATAAGTCAGACAGTCGGTGAACATCAGTGACAGAGTTACAAGGAGAAGTTAACATTTATTTATTATTTCAGAAGTTCAGAAAGACTATTTAACGTCATCCGGTTTGCTCAAAATCCTCAGACTCCTCCCCACGGAGCAACGCGTGTATTGTCAACTCTCGTCAAATCAAAAAAAAAAATGTCACAGACTCAAATAAACAAGGCCGCACGTCAACCCAAACAGACGACAGTGATGGGAATTATAAAGGAACGACT
Organism: Thunnus albacares; assembly: GCF_914725855.1. Taxonomy (NCBI): domain Eukaryota; kingdom Metazoa; phylum Chordata; class Actinopteri; order Scombriformes; family Scombridae; genus Thunnus; species Thunnus albacares. The sequence continues at coordinate 7,854,529 of NC_058127.1, read as the reverse complement.
GCGCTGTTGAAAGGTCAAAACTGCCACTGCCAGACAACAGCTGGAGCAGAGGAGGATGCTAAACTTAGCAACTGTAGAAGTCAGGTAGCAAAGTGTCGACTTATCTTTATATTATCATGTTATTTTATTATTGTGCTCCTCTGCAGCTTGTGCTGTCTGAAGCCCTGACTGTCTTACTGTGCATGGGACACAATTGTTTGTTTGTTTTGCTCAAAGCATCCTGTGGTAAAGCTTTATATTATATTTCTGAATCAGTACATCAAATCCATACAAGTAGTACTCAGTGACTTTAGCTATGCAAGGGAGGGGCTAAAGTGATATATAATCATTAGTTTTATATGTAGATTAAAAAAAAAAAAAAGTTCCTCCTGACCAAGTGGGAACTACAATGGCTTGATGCTGAAGCCACTGCTGAAGTACGTTAAGGTGCAACGCCAGGGACGGCCACTAGATGCTGGCTCCGGTTGACTCTCATTCAAAAAGTGTCAACTTCTCTCTAGAAATACTAAGTCGATAATTTGTTTCAACAGGTTATTATGGTCTCAATCACTAAGTTTGGGCCCTCTAATAAGTCTGCTGATGGTCATTTTGGGAAATATTGCTTCATCAATAAGATTTGAAGACTCACTGGCTCAGGGACACGCACTGAGTCAGAATATTGTCGCAAAATTTCAGTAAGTTTAATGTTACTTGATTATGATACCTGCTACCTGTTGCACCCCAGCGACACCCTGCACTCCTTATTTGGAAGGTCTTGGCTCCAAATGGAAAAGATGGCGCCGACCATGAGCTGGCTCCAATGCAAATCAATGGGTGACATCACAGCTCGCTATCTTTATATACAGTCTAAGCTTTTGACACTGGGTGTTCCAGCTGTTTTTCCTAACTTGCTAAAGCACAGATGTCACTAAACCATGTGTTTTTTTTTTTTATAATTGTTGCTTTGTACACCCAAAGCCCTTCGGATTAGATATGATCCATTATACAGCTATCTTACAAGGGTGCTTATCTAAATCCTAAATTACTCACTTCCTGTAGGCTCCAGAGGTACAGTATCTCACAGAGAACATCAGTTGTTGTCTTCCTTGATTTAAGTAAGACTTCCACTGATCTGGTTTCATACCACCCCTGCAGCATAATCTACGTCTCCTCTGCTCATTTGCATACTCCATATGATCCAAACGGTCATGTTTTTGCAAAGAAATATGGCTAAAGACACAACGTCTGCTGCTAGCACAGTTAGCTGTTTAGGTCTGTCATTTGTAACTATTGAAACTGAACTTTATTTTAGTCCATAAATTATAACACAAACCATCAGAGACAATTAGTTCCCATAAAACAGCACAGTCAAAACCAGTCCAGCACAGCATGTTCAACATGTTCTTATGAAGTGAAAAGATGTAGGCTTGAAATACAGATTATCACGCCTACTTTTCACACATTACATAACTTTATTTGGCTTCAAAAGTAATAAAACTTATCATATCGTCACCATACTAATGCCAAATTGCTGTTTTGATCACACAATCACAGAAGAGCAAGCTAAAAACTTTTTCTAGTTTTTATTCCCATGAGTGTAAATCTGAAAGTGGTCATAAATTGTCAACGTGGGAACAGTGCGTTCACACTTCAGGGGCGTAAAGAGACAGCGAGAGAGAGAGAGAAGCATAACCTCACAATCATGTATCAGTGACTCCTGTCTGGGTAATTTGTTTCAGTTTTCTTTGCACCAACAAACAGGCGGAACGGTCTTAAAATAGATTATATTGAACATTATTAATTAGCCGTCGAAGGACTAGAATGTCAGTGCGTGTTCGGTTGGTATGCTGCCATCCAGATGCTTCCCTGCTGCTAAATCCAAAATGTAAGCACACTGACATTCACCGGGAGAGAGAGGAAGAAAGGAAGGAGGGAGTCATAATTGGTAGTGATTGCACCAGCTTCTCCTATCACATCATGGTTTGCTCACAGGAGTGAAATTATGCTTGCCTGTGTGTGTGTGTGTGTGTGCTGCAGAGAGTTCAAGACACACACAGAGAGAGAGAGAGAAATCTGTCCAAAGACGTCAAACCAATATTTCAATTTAACCTTTCGCGTGCTCTGAAAGTTTAAACTGAACACTTAAGCTCACTTGAAACAGGGCATCAAGTGACGTAAGTGCACACACACACACACACACACACTTACTTGTCCAGGTCTCTGAGGCATTTTGTGTGCCTACGTGAGTCATCCCTGCTTGACAACACTGAGAAACAGTTAAACAAGATAAACATGGAAAGTAGCTGCGCAACCTTCTGGTCACACACACACACACATATCGTCTCTTTGTCACATTCACATCCTTTCTCTCACACGCACATTTCATCAACTGCAAATTTACTCACTTCCAGTACGTTGCACAGAGACGCCCTCATTATCTCACACCTCCAAACAAATCACCACCATTTCCTCCACACACACACACACACACGTCGATTATTTCACTGTTTATGTAAACGTCTTCCTCAGAAGGCCGAGCCCGTACAGCCGGCATGAAGGCAAAGGTTTCCCGTTTGTACTTCTAATCAGCATGAAATAGCTTGTTAGCCGCTAATCTGATTGAATTTCCTCCATAAAAAGGCCCGAAACAAATCGATCCAGAAATATCTTGCGCCGGCTTTTTTCGGCTTTGTTTGTTTGTTTTCTATTCTTGGCGTTTCAAATACCTGAAGCTTTTGTGAGCAAACATAAAGAAGCAGCTCTGGAGATGGGGGGTGGGGGGGGGGGGGTGGGGGGGGGCATATTAGCTGCAACATACCTCTTGCACGTGTTCTGCAGCAGCGACACACACGCTAACAGACACACACTGCATTGATTCATTTTACACGTGCTTACTACTCAAGAACAGAACGTCACTTGAACGGACATTGATTTCACATTTTCCCATCATTCACTCATTTTAATTATGATTGTTATTGACAAAGCAGAGGGTGCGATTTGTGTGCTTCTCACTCCACCTCCACATTTTATTTTTCTGAATAAAATCAGTGTCTTAGTGAGGTGTCGTTGGCTCCAGAACATCCTTGATGCTCCTCGTCATAGATTCACCAAGTCTCTGGGCTGTTTTTGCAAAGATATTCCCTCATTGTGTTTTGATGATGGTGGTGGAGAGTGCAGTCTAAGGGGGTTTTCAAACTAAAATGCATCACTACAAACTACGTGGCAACTTTAACTCCAGTTATTGGTTAGATGTATTTGGGGTAAGAACTTAAACACAGGAAAAAGGTCCTGAAGAGGGTCATCTGGCCAAATGCAACGTTCTTCATTGCACTAGCTCAGGTCAGACCTCAGTTCACTCTCCGGTTAGCTGCTAGCAACTATTGATTTCATCCATCTGCATCCCAGTATGTAAAGCGCACCTTGCAGACCTTGCAACTTGCAGAGTATGTCTAGGAGTTGGTTCCCACCACAAACAAACTGCTCCAGGGTTCATTTGGGACCAGATCAAGACCACTTCAGTACGGTTGGAAGGTGGAAAGGTGGAAAACAAACCAGAGTCTGATTCAACCAAACTAAAAAAAGCGCAGCTCTGAAAATGCCCTAACAAAGTCCTTCAAAATCCCCTGTGGGTTTTTAAAATGCCACTGTGTCTAGGAAGTACATTTATATACAACTAATTTGCAACAGCACATACGAAGGAGGGAAATATAAGGCAGCGCTTGGTTAAGGTTGAGGAAAGATCAGTCTCGGTTTGATACAGAAACAACTCTGGAGTTAGGCTACTTGAAGCACTAGGCATGACATTGCAGTCTTTCACTAACCTTAACCATCACCACCATGACTTCTAGGATGTCCAGCGAAATTCAACTGTTTACATCAACCTGCTGCTATCTTCACTCCACCATCACCACCAGCATCAAGACTCTGGTCGATTCTGTTATATCTCCTATCTTCATACGGGCCTAAACTTATGAAGATGTTTTACATTGACAGAGTCTAATTACTAAAGACTGTTGCTCAAAAAATATTGTTTTACACTCCCAATTGAGCTCTATTAATTGAGCTGTAGCCAGTGCATTTGCTACTCAACAGGCTGCTTTGCAGGTGAAGATCTTCTGATATACTAAAAATTGTATTTGAAATTAAATGACAAAACAAAGTAAACTGCTGTCTCCTGTATCAAAGTCACACACTTTGGTTTTGAGTCACTATAACAAAGTCAAGCTTCCTCCGTTATTTGGAGATGCAACTGTCGTATCATGTTATTCAAACAACCACACAAGAGATCCTGGTGCAGTGAATATAAAACACAGGCATTTGAGCATATGATCAATGCTGTGTCTTAACTTACAGGCCTCTGTAGCCTATAGATAGTGTTTCCTTCCCTGGATGCAAAACACAGCACAGCATATTTATTTGTGGTGTATGCTTTCTATGTGCAGCCTGCATCAAAATGGATAAATCATCAAGGTCTCTCTAGCTCTCTCTTTCTCACACACACACATACACACACAAAGCAGATTCATACTGTCAGATCTTGATGCATAATTTCCTATTTCTGCTCAAAAAAAAAAGCAATCATATGCAAAGTGATGAAACACAAAAACACACACCCTCCCTCTCTCTCTCTCTCTCTCATTCACTCATTCTCACACTAACACAAACTCAAGAGTCAAAACTGCACTCTTCATAGTAGCTTTAGCTTAGGGATTATCACTACAGTAAAGGGCTTATTAATATATTGACCAGACAAATGTACAAGCTGAGATCAATGAACCAACAACTGCAGCAGTGCATCCTCCATTACAATGACTAGAGCAGCAACAGCGCTGATAAGGCACAGGAGGAGGTGATTTAAAAAATAAATTTCAAGGTAGGAGGAACTGCAGTGTTGCATAATTCAGGTTCTTGTTTAAGAAGACGTACCATCAAGTCACTGTCTTTTGTGATATTGTTTAAAAAAAAAGTAGCCCAGAGAATATTCAAGGTCTGGGTTACTGTGAGCTCTCTTCAAGAGGAGACAAGAGTGACCAGCGTTCATTCATTTCATGTAAGTGCTGGGAGACCGAGAGCATCAAAGAGCTGAGCACTGGCAACTTGACTACGGGGAGAAAATTGAACAGAGGTCTGTCCATCAGGCTGTCGAGAACGCCTGGGGAACAACAAGAAAACCTTGTGTATTTACACGGGAAAACCTCATTGCCCAGCAAAGGCGCTCTCCTGACAAAGTGTCTTTCAGCACAGAGACTACTACTACTCACAAAGCCTGTAGCACTCTTGGCCCACTGGTTTATCAGATGGCTGTCTCGCTTCGAAAACCAGCATAGACTATTCTTGTATTGACGTCGCTTTCTCCCTACGCTTCTATTAGGTGGCTTTTGTCTGAATCGCCCCCTCGCTTCGCTCTCATCGGCTGGTTATCTTCCGTGTCTGGAGTGGAAGATAACTCGCCACGCCATTGGCCCGTCACCGCCTCCAGTCTGGCGGAGACCGGCAGAAGGAAAAAACAAACAAAATACATGCATGACACAATTCAAGAACATATGGAAAGAAAATTCTACACACCAAGTAAACACAAATCAAATATAACATAATATAACAAAGTATAAATTATGACGAGCACTAAACACGCCAATAACAATCCAATAATCAGTATCTGCAGTGTGTCACCTTTGTAGAGACCTTTAAGTGAAAAGAAAAACGCGTGACAGATTTCAGAGATTGTAGGTTCCAACACGTCTGAGGCTCCTGATGAAAATGTTGATTGCTTTGTGTGTTTCTATGGAAACAAAAGGTCTGTGATTTGACTATACCTTTAAAAGGTATGTCGGGAATGATAACTTGTCTTGTATATGAATGTGTGTGTCTGTGGATTTAAAGTAAACACTAGTTTACTGTACCCGGTGGATTTTCAAAAAACAACACTAATATCTCAAAAGTTTCTACATCGGTGGCATATTTGACATTTATGGAGGCATGATGGTTATCAAGTGTATGTATAAAGTCTTTAAAGGCCTTTATATCATATGACAATACTGCAATGATATCCTCTATGAAGAGTCCAAGTTTGCACATGGAAACCTCTTGTTCCCACTCAGTCATATAAAGGTTTGTATAGGACGCACGTTTCCTATCAATCAGATTTGTAGTTATAATTGCCTGGTATCTTCAGGATCAGGATCTCTACTAAATATGGTTTTGATTACTTTTAGTCCCATATACATGATTTTGGTGTATAAGATGTCAATGTCAATTATGAACAGGTATACAGAGGCGCCAAGAAACAAAAAATCATACCAGTTCTTTAAATAGCTGGGACGCCTGGTGGTAAGAGTCCCAAAAAGTGGTCAACATACCGTGATATGTGATAAGCAGGCCGACACGGAATCTGCGCCCGCGGAATTCCGACGACACCGCCACAGATTTCCCGCAGATGTTAAACAAAAAGAGATGCTGCTTGTAAGTTTTATGTTTGAGTGTCATGTTTTTCACCTTTTGTAGAGGTTCTCAAAAGATATTTGGTGAAGTTGAGGGCCTTACTAGTTATTTACTTATGTATTTATTTGTTTATGTGTTGTAGTGTTAATTGTTGGGAGATGATTAATCCACATTGAACGTTGCATTTTAGTGGCCATGTTATGCTGGTCAAGTTTTCCAACAAACGTTCACACTTTGTTTTGAACTGTTTGTGATGAAATAAAATCTCAAATTCAATGGTTCTACTAAAACCTACTAAATATTTCTTTCAGCCTGCTTGAGGTAAAGTCAAGTTGTTTTAATGTATTGTATGTGTGCTTATTTTTGCTCAAAAACAATCTTTGTTATCGTAAATGAATATTGTCTATCACATTACAAGCCGTGTGGGTCTGGTGATAAGTCACTTTGCTAACATCTGATCTAATGGGTCTGCCAGGAGGAACTTTGGAGTGAATTGTCCACATTTCAGGCTCCTTTTGGATTTCTGGAGTAAATAAAATTGACATGTCTTAGTGTCATCTGGGCCTTTCAGGTATCATCTCTGCTTTGCAGTGATGTACTTTTCTGTGTATAACTTTGTTATATCGGTTCAATGGTGGACAGTATTGGTTTATAGTATTTTGTGTTGGCAAGTTGACTATTTCCATCATATGTGATTTGTTGTTTAACCATGATGACATTTTATTTTACCTTTGTCTGTCAGTTTTATGATTTTATTTGGGTTATCTTCTGATAATTTACCTGTTTGTATCTGGTCAGTAGACTGACAGGAAGACATGAGTTTTCTGCCCCGCCAGATCAGTTTCTGTATCGCTTGGCTGAACATGGATCACTCAATTTCCCCATTAGATTGGGTAAGTAAACTGGCTATGTTCAAGGTCATCTGACTGACCCTCCGGATTTCATCTCTATTGAAATTGCAGAGTCTCGGAATGAAGCTCCAGACACACATACAACAGTCTCCCAAGCCAGACGAACAGAGGATAGGGGAAGGTGGCTTATGTTAAATTTGGTTGTAATGTTTTACACAATATACTCACTATGTACAGTGCTGTTGCAGGTGTCCAGTGTATGTTCTTGTTGGCAAAACTGTCCCAGTGAAGAATTAGTCATTTGTAGCAGTTAGTAGCAAGGTTTCCTTTCTGTGCCTGTAAAAAGCGGCAAGGAGTGATTAATTTTGGGAAAGTAGATGTTAGCTTTGTGGAAGTCAGATTCAACTCTCCAATACAAGCCACTCAGTTGTTTTATTGAGGTTTTCTCTGGATTCTGATCTATTATTTAGTCCCACTGAGAGTTTTTTTTTTTCCCAAATATTTGTCAAAAATGATTTTTATCACACCTGGGTAGCTGTCACCTTGCATGACAGTATGGTTTGTTACCTGTTCAGTATTGTATCTGTGATGGCCACATCCACTAAAGATTCACTAAAGTTTCACAATATATAGCTCAAATCGAGTTGTCACTGTGGAACTCATTTATAATTTCATTTCATTTACACAACAGCACAGACGGCATTTGCATTTGAAACATTAGCCAGGATGATGCTGTTCTGAGTGAATGAAGAGGGAGAGAAATATGGAAATTGGCAGTGGATGTGATTCATCAGCACCGGAGACTGATGTCTGCCGAAGGTACAGAGTATTCAAGAACGAGGAAATATATGTGTTTAAAAACTTGGCTGTGATGACGGTAGGATGGTGAATCATTTGCCAAAAGGTTTTACGGAATTGTGGAACACAAAAGGAGCTACAGTAGAAAATTAAGACGCTCGACTTTGTTGCTGTAACATTCATTTGTAATCCCTCAATGGAAAAAAAAGAGCCACATACTCACTTTTTGTTTTAAATTACAGGTGACACCAGTTTCTGTTGTGCTTTTGTCCTCAGTGTAATTTAAGCTTTTGGTAGGATTAGTTATGAAAACTTGTCTGTAATGCACCTGCGTAACCTGATGATCATCGAAAATTATTCTCATACTGACAGTAGAGTGTTTAAGTCCCGCCTACGCACAAAAGTTATTTAAAGAAAATGTTTTTAATGTGCAAAATACATCATTTGGATAATTAAGAAGATAACATTTTATTGGTTTATTGGCTGAAATCTCTGGAACCCAATGGTTACCTCAAAAACAGGAAATACACAGTATCTAAAAATGTATGCTGAGCTTTGTAAAAAAAGGTGTGGCATTCTTGGATTAAGGAGCGCTTTCATGAGAAAGCAAAACACTGAAAGCTTTTGTAACTAAAGGTTGCAAACAAGATTTAAAGAAAAAAAGTCCACCAGCTGATTTTTTAAAAACTTTGGCAGGTGTGTCACCAGATTAACTAGTTTGTCAGACCACTCTTCCACTGTGAACATTCATTTGCAAACCCGCTTTTCCACATCAGTGTGGGAACATAATCATAAACAGCATGACAGCTTGGCGATCAGGATTCTTTAGTCAAATCTGGCTACAAAACTGTGATGACTCGTCCCATTTCATCAAGGGAAAATACATGCGTCACCAATCAACATCCAGCTACGTTTATTATGACACTCCAAGTCTGTGAGTGGATGTAAGTGATTTTTTTTTTACTGGCTTTTACAGAAACGACATGACAGAAATAACACGACGCTAAGAAGAAAGAAGGACATATACAGAGGAGACCTGCCCTACTCAATACTCACCTCCAATCAATATTCTCCCTCTGTTCCCGTCCATCTGATTGAAAGGGATGAAGCGGTTTCATGTGATTGCATCAGTTAATCAGTATAACCACCATCAACCTCTCATCTCCCATCGTAGCGTCCACCTGTCAATCCATTCTTAAATTTACATCTCCTTAACTTCACCTCTTTGCTTTGTCTTTACCATACCTGTCTTTGTCTATCTACTTGTCAGTCAGTCTTCCTTGGTTCCCTACAACCATTTTTTATCCTCTTTTCTCCTTCCTTTTTGCATTGACACTGACTTTACACTCCACAATATAGGAAACAAGCCATACAAAGACACTCATTTGATGGACGGGCTTGTCAGACTTGTCAAAATTAAATCTTTTCAACGTCAACTTGAGTCTTAAATCTTGGCTTGAGAAAGGTGTGCGATGACATAAAGTATGTTTCAACCTTCACCTTTCACTACACTTGAGCTGTGCTTCAATAGTGGTTTATGATGGTTGACTTCCTCTCTGCACTTTCCCTCAGGGGGGAATCCCCGCCGCCATTATAGGTGTTGTTCAATTTGTTTGAAAAACTAGAGTGAACTTGGTGAGATCGACTCTCGACGGGCTGGAGTGAGTCAACAACAACGGTCACACCAGAGGTTTATGTCACCCATAATGCACTGCAGTTATGCATTTAGTGCAAGAAAATACATCCATGGATAGGTCATGGTTACATACGTAAAACTCTGGTTGCTTACAGCCAAAGAAAGAGAAGGTTAATAAATTTAGCAAGGTAAGTTTTTTAATTAAAACTTAAAACCGCAACATGTCATTGGAGGAAAAACTATACAAGTGTAAGTACACAGACATATTTTCATATATTCAACCCAACTTTTATAGCTCTATGTGGCCTATTTATCTGACATTATCCACAAACTTTACATTTGCATCGACTCATTTGCTATGCCTGTGTTGATGTCGTGTAGCTTGATGAAACATTTAAATAGCTATGATTGTTTTCATTTTGTTTTAGGGTCTGAAGAGGAGACAGAACTCCTTATAAGGGTGAGAAGTAGCACTGAGGCTTTTTTTTTTTACAGGGAAGCGCAATGTTTCCAAACTGGCCTTGGAGTGAGTTTTCACTTATATCACTGTATTGCATTTTATCTTACATGTCTGGATTATTCTGCTGCTAATTTCATTTGTAATATACAATATTCATAATGTGCAGTTGGCAGGCATAACATGACGTGAATTGTCTTTCTGTGCAAACAGGGAAATTGTCCAGATGATGTGACTGCAGGGGAGGCTGACAGGAGCACACGCAGCCAAGAAATGGGAGAAATACAAGGTCATTGGCTTAAATTAGTCCAAAAGCCTTTTGTTTTGGCAAAAGTAAGCAAAATATTGACAAAACAAATGTAGTCATATTTTAAAAAGGAAAATAAAACCTGAGCTGCTACTCCTACAAGAGCAGAGACCGATCACGGAGAGATAACAGCAGCCTGATGGCAGTGGTTTTCCCTGATGCATGAGGCAATTGGGTCACAGCCATCGATTAGTCCTCCAGTCCTGATTGCCTCATGCACAGGAGGGTATCGGCCATCATCCAGCACAGCCGCTAGTTGGAAAGAAACCCCATCTCCTCCACCACAAGACGCCTTTAGTGGAGGTAAAATTACAAGGAGGAGAGAGAGATGTGGCCAGATTCGGGTGCCTGGAGGCACAAACTGAATTTTCGAGAGAATGGTTGAAAAGATGTAAATGTTAAATGTGTAAATGTTTTTGTTATAGCTACTGGTTTTTTTTAATAAGATTGTCTCAGGTAGAGATGTATTTTTGTTACTTATTGTTTATCATATTTATTCCTGGTGAGTTTCAGTGAATTTAAATAGAATCATAAAGAGTGTTTTCATTTTTTTTCCTCTTTAATTTAAACATTTAAACATAAATTTCATGTAAGCCATCTTCAGAAACGAATGTGTGAACTACATATTTGTGTGGTATTTACATTTTTGTGCACTATTATTTTTAATGTGACTTATAAATAGTCGTAGTCCAGCAGCTGATGGATAGGTGCAGAGATGCAGCCTGAAAGCTTATTTCTCATTGCTGCACCACTGACCTCAACAGCAAGTGGGGCTTGGGTATTGTCCCTCCATGCTTCCTGCACAGGCTCTTCAATGTCTCCAATTCCTGAGTAGATGTTGCGGAGTGCAGCCCAGCGGGTAATAATGGCAGGGACAAATGTAGGGTTGACCTCCAGGGCCTTGAAGACGATGCTAAGCCTCCTTGCTTTCATCCTTCCAAAGGCCATCTCGATGATGGAGCAGGCTTTGGCATGATGGACACTGTAGTGCTTCTGGACCATTATAGTGGCTCCCTGTTGGGTGTCAAGATGGAGATAGGTTGCTCTATGCGGGGATATCCACCATCCCCTACAAGGAAACAACCCGCAGGAGGATACAAGTGATTTGTGAATAGAGGACTGTTTTTGAGCACTCTAGTGTCATGCACTGATCCTCGGTAGCCAGTAAAAGTGTCCAAAAACTGGCTTACACTGTCAAAAACAGCTTTGAGCCAGATGTAATGAAACAGCTTTTTGTTTACGTATTCACTAGAGGCAGGACCTGCAGGTGCCTTTATTCTGATGTGGCACCCATCAGTAGCAACCACACATTTTCTGAATGACTCATTCTGAGCCAGTGCAGCAAAGCTCCAGTTCTCCAATTGTATCCAGCTCACTTGGGAAATGTGTCCTTTTTTCTCAGCGACCAATAGCATTGAAGATGATTGTTTTTGGGACAGCAAACGCACAGGACACCACACTATAGGACGCCCCATGTGCTGCGCACTGTTGGTGGACATTGTAGCCACCCGGTGGTGGTTTTGTGTATTGCTATTTGGGTTTAAGTTTAGTCCTTTGAGCTCGCCACAATTTTTTTAGTTTGTTCAGTATTTGCTAGACAGCAGATGAGAGAGCATGGACATGGACATTCCTTTTTTTTTCTTGTAATTTTGTGTTATTTAGGTAGTTTGTGTAAATGGTTGCCTTATAATTAAAATTAGCCAATTGTTAAAATGCTGAAGCTAAGTAGCACTAAGCTAATCAACCACATACTGGTTTTTCTAGCTACATGGGATTTGTGCAGACAATATTTTGTTGATAGCAGTTTGCTTTATGTTTTTTTTTTATTTCTGTTGTATTATGTTGTAATTATATTTAACAATATGATTGTAACATCCACATTTTCTGTATGTTCAGTTTTACAGCTTTACTCTTGGGTCAGTAAACTGTCTCAACTTTATATCAGCTTGTCTTCACAAGGAAGACTGTTCTCTTTCAGCCAAACTAGCCAGTCAGTTACACCTCGGGAGGGCAGAATATCCTGTGAGGCAGCCAAAGACACAAAGACCAGAATCTCCAGTTGAGGCTCCCAGCTGTGGGTCTTTTCTTTGCCAAGTAATGCCATCAAATTGTTGATGGCATCACGAGACAGCCTGAAATCTGTCTTCATATCTTCCTCGTTGCCAAGATAAATTTTCAGTAATGGAACTGAAGTGTTCACCACAGCATAACGAACAGATGGTGTCTGGACGAACAAATCAAAATTATGAGAAATACATACAAAACTCTAACAAACACAGACCTGCTTTCCTCTCATTTGAAACTGAAGCAACCATCATATAGACTTCAATTACTCCAGTTCAAAAAACTTTACACTATCCGTAATGTTTTCCAGTTTCAGTTTATCGCTCTGTATAAGTAGGCTTACATGTGTATAGGTTCACTCTCCTAGTTAGCAGATAGTTTCTTAAGAAAATCTCACTGATAGCTTGATATTTTACTGAAAAATATCATGTAACTAATTGCAGTTAATAATTACTTAGATTGTTGTACTGTTCAGCTCGTGTGAATTCTTCCCAATAGTGTCTGTAAATGTTTGGGAAAAACTGCTGCAAGATATCATAAACCTGCAGCAATGATAGTTATGATAATCATGATACACAAACAGAAATTTCTAAATGAGAAACTGATGCGGCTAATTACCATATGCTGACATATTGCAATTATTCGCCTCATTGAAATGAGTCTTCAGGTATTTCTGATGATTTGCAAAAAGCAGTATAGTGCTGAGCCTACAACTGGCAGTTGATTTATGATCATTTGGGCTGAAAGTGTACAAGTCTTCATCTCCTCCGCTCCTCTCCCGGCCACCTTCCCCTCTGCTCTCCAAGTGGCCCCCATGTGACGTACAGTATGTTGTTTTACCAAGTTCTGAGGGGAAGTTAACGAGGAGAAATGAGACAACTAATGAAACGCAGCTCTGGATTAAACTTGACAAGCCTTTTTCACAGCAGGCGTTTTGACTCGTCACTGTAGGAAAAGCACAGGTGTAACTAACGACCTTAATGGCTTCGTCCCAATAAGCCATGATAGTGGAAGCATGGCTTGTTCATTTTAACTGTGTTTTTGTGATGACTGCACAGTGAGAGAACAAACAGACACACACAGAATGGGCGGAGAGCTTTGTGAATGTGTCTGAATGAATCAAACAGTCAAATGTCCAGTGGTGGAAACTCACTTATTTCTACAGGCGACTTCTTGTGAATTTGAGTTTAATTTGCACTTTATTTTAAATACAGGATCTCTCCTTTAATCCAAGCACTTTACTGTGACTTTCCCTGACTTAAGTTTTTTGTCGTGCACATTTGAACTTGTAAAAAGCAGATTAGAAACCTTGTTTGCCTGAATACATTGCCAGGAAATCAAGAGTAAAGTAGCTGGGGAGACAAGGTCTTCCTCATCCTCTACCCTCATTACAGAAAGTGCATGTAAACACAGTGTGACAGCGAGCCACCATGCACAATACCAGAACCCTGAAACCAGCTAAATGGAATTCAGTCATCATTAATCTTATTTACATTATGCACACCTTTATTTTTTCCTACATGCACTTCACAGTGGTATAAACCATTTTTATGGCTACTGTAATGAAAAAAGTGGTGCCCCTGGTGCTACAAAAGAAAGCAGATTTATGCAGTAACCTGCTGAAGCCGAGAGAACAGCCGTGCTTGCAATTATTTTTTTTTATCTTAAAATCACAACTTAATTATTTTGTTATCTCTGAGAAAACGAGCTTTGTTGTCTCGAGATAACCAGATAATAAACCTGTTATCACATAGTTAAATTACGAAACTATATAGAGCAATAAATCACAGCTAACCAGTTTGATGTGCACAAGAGTGCAAAACACCCTGACACTTATGTAGGATTTAATAAGTGGATCCAGCTTGCAGACCCACATTTTTGACAACCTGTTTCAGTTTAATAAGAGTGTAGATGAAACATGTACCTGCTGCCTTCAGATATCTTTACAGGGAATTCATATTTTGGAAGACAAATTCTGGGAAGAATCAGACACTAATCTTCACTCTGCCTTGCGGGTATTATTGCCATAATAAGAAAACAAATGTCCATTTGCTGCATTTAGATGTCTTCTTGTTAGTGAGCGTATAATAACGTGAAACTGACAAGCAAACTTACATAAAACGGGGAGCTCTATGTGCATGCAAAAGCCTGTGTCTCAGAACAAAGGGTGTGTCATGCATTAATGCACAATTGACCTTAACATCTAAACAAAAATCAAGCTCTAAATGTTACGTCATGTGAAAGTTGCTCCATCTACATTCCTTAACAAATTCCTGTGGGGTTTCATTCCTCATTCATATATGCATGCGTGTTTCACAACAGCCCTCATCCTCCCATTGCTGGCTGTCATTTTCCAGTAGTACTTTAAACGTTCACATGAAATTTGAGTTGGTCGGGCGTTGTTATCTCGCTCAAGGGCAACTGTCTGCTAACAGAGCCTGTCAGCTCACTACACCTGCTGCCAAATTTTGTGTGAGTCATAATGGTAAACAGTATAGCACTGAAAATAGCAGGGGTGGGTGTATCAGCACATTAGCACTGTTGGGAAACTTCAAACTAGTTTAGTAAAAACTACTTTTATTATTTGCCCTTTGTAACAAATAGTTAACATACCTATGTATTTAGCTGTTATCAAAAAAAAAAAAAACATGTACATAAGCTGCCAAAACAGCTGTTTACTACTGTTAATGTCTCAAGATTGAATCCAAGTGATTGTAAGTTGAATGTCATACACAATTTTGCCCAGAAAAATAATTACCCCACATGCTAACGGCTAACGAAAGCTCAAAAAGGTGTGAAATTACATCATCTTCTGCATATTTATGGTTGTAATAATTGTTTGCATGTCGGCCAGTCTAGTACTGTGGTCCATACTGGAATATCTCTACTACTGAATGGATTGCCATGAAATTTCAGGTCAAAATTTGAATTAGTCCAATACTTTGGTTTATGAACTGCATTAGCTTAGCTGCAAAACTAATAACATCCCTATCAGGATTAGGTGTACATTGTGTTTAATTAGCGAATATCACCATGCTAATATACTAAATTATTTATGTTGTGAACATGGTCATCATTAAAGCTGCTAAACATCAGCATGTTAGCACTGTCATCAGCATGCTGACGTTATAATTTAGCTCAAAGCAGCGCTGTGCCTTACAAAGCTGCTAGCTTGGCTTTTTCTTCTTAAAAAGGGTTGATGTTTTACCTTATTTTCATACAAGATTTGATCATTTTCCTCTTGCTACAACTGAGTTCAGATGCCATAAACTCATAAACTTTCAAAACTTCAGTGAAAGAGAAGGTACAAATGTTAAGAGAGGACGTGTGAAAGAAAGTTTTTTAAATGCTGTTTTCTTGATCTCAACATAAGGTGCTTGTATTTGAGATAGCAATTTATTTTATATTCATGTAAACAACATTGATTTTTGTGATGTTCACATGACAAGCTGTCAAAACTATTAAATAACAAGTTTATGATCACAGGAAAACAAGACAAGAATATGTCCGTTTGGGCTTCCATACAATGTATCAGACACTGAACTTGATGCACAGACACAAGTGTGAAGACCATTCAGAGTAAATTATGAAGAGTAGAAACTGTAAACATTAGTTTTCCTGCTGAAAACTCCTGTCAGCTTGTTCTTCAGAGCAGTCACGACATTTGAAATGCACTACCTGCTACTGCTGCTTTTCACACAAAATAAATTTAGATTGTATTGATTTTACTGTGCACCATGCACATTGCATGATTGAGTGCCTGGCACAGCCTAAGCTTGTAATTGGTGTATAAGAAATATGTTTAGAAGATATGTGGGTGTGTTTACCTCTCTATATATCTCTCTCTGTTGTACAAATACAAAGGCAGAGAGATCAGAAGCTTGGCAGTCACATACAGTACAGGTGACATCATCCACCTGTTTAAATGGCTGAGATCCCTCAGGGAATTAGGTGCCTTGATAATGAGTAACCTGACATTTATGTTGCTGGTGAACTGCCTTTTCTTTCTCTAGCACCTTATTTCCGCTTTCCATGGAAAGTACAGTCTGTACACTAATAAAAATGATAAAAGCAGAAGATCCACCCAAACAGGTGCATCTAAATTAAGAGGTGAGTGAAAATGTGTAAGCATAAAGTAGCGTGGCCATATACACATCTTTTTTCGTTGCATTTTGGCAATTTCAGGGCACCGTACAGAACATGAATTTCAAATAGCAGTAAATATAGTGAACTATATAGGAGTGATTTCAACCAACAACAGACCTGGGAAGAGCTCGAATCAGTCTTAAATAAGTGAAAACACCTGCGGATGATCATCTGGAAGAGCTTACATGAGCTTAAAGAGACATAAAAAAAGTAAAATCACATTTTAATAGAAAAGACAAAAAGAAACTTATATTGAAGAAGTAATAATCATTATACCCAGACAGTCAGATTTGAAAGACATAAATATTCAGTTCACAATCATCTAAAACAAGCAAAGCAAATGTTTGTTTGAACTATATAACTTTGAGACCATAGTTCTCATGTTCAGAAAATAAATGTAAAATGTTTTTTTAAATAGTTTTCATTTTCCTTTGCTTGCAATTTTTCCCAATTACTGCAATTTTTGAGAAAAGCTGCTGAGGAATCAAGCATTTCAAAAACTGCAAAAACCCTGGAGGGACTGATTAACATATTGTTATAAGTTCCTTTTTATACCAAAAAGGAAACAAAATATATATTTTAAAAACTGTTTAAATGACAGTAATGTCATCTGTGCCTTCTAGCCGACAGAGAGAGTCACAATGAGGATGAGGATACCTCCAAGAAGAAGAAGAGGAAGGGCGAGTCAGATGAAGCAACGATCCTATACATCTCTCTCTCTCACACACACACACACACAAACCTGCCACACCTAGCATACCTGACACTCTCTTCTGCCCCAACTGCCTCTTTTGACTCGTACACTACAATCAAACACACACACACTCAGATAAACAATGTGTGTGTATATAGACGTAGAAGCCCCTTATTTTTGTGTTGGTCAGTGAAGTGTCATGTTGAAATGGTAAGAAAGTACCAGCAAGGCAGTCAGACGCAGACTCCATTAGGTTATTTCCTCTTTTGTTTCCACCTCCCATCTCCATCCATCCATCAGGGTTTCATATCTCTGTGTGTGCTTGTGTGTGTGTGTGTGTGTGTGTGTGTGTGTGTGATTAAATAGGTTTTTATTGCAAGCACTGTTTATTTTCTCAACTAATAGGCCTAGATAATAAAATTCTTGACATATATTCTGCCAAGTGTTTCATATAAAACCCTCTCCACCTACTCGTCTACTATTCACTTCATTCATGTTTTCTTCAGAGTTTGTTAAATTGTGCTTTTTTTTTTTTTTTAAATCCAGTATGTCCACTCATTACTCACTAATAAATAGTGTCTCAGAGGTTATAAGACTAGTTATCTGTCATATATGCATCCAAAAAAAGGTTTGGCAGAAGGTTTGTATTATATTGATAGCACTATTTCATATTACACGATGACTGAATTGATTTTATTACAGCTTCATAATTAATCGGTATTATTAAGGCATTAATCTTTGACACACAAAAACCTACCTAAAAGCTGTGAACTTACCACTCACTCATGCTTTTACTGGAGAGAGCGCACAGCCAGGTTTGACCTTCTGACACCAAAGATCTTACCAAATAAAAGTTGCTTTTAAGTGACTCGACCTTTATGAACCCCTGAAGCTGCATGTGCCTTGCAACGAAAACCTGTTCCGCTCTGCAAGATCATGTCATGTCACTCAGCGCAACAAAAGAAGCAGAGAAAGAAAGAACCAGCATTTAGAACCAGAAACTTGTCTGGTGAGAAGGTTTCACTCACTTACGCAAAAATACCTTTTATGAGAGAGGTACTGCACACTTAGACATGTGTTCTGGGCTGTACACTGTGACTGTACTGTGATGAAACACATCAATGCTGGTCTTAATATTGACGTTGACACCAAATTTACAAAAATCGGCATTTCATGAGTTGTTTTAACTCAGCCCTGAACCTTCCAAGGCCAATGCTGACATAGAGTTGACCGGTTACTCTTATCTACATCATGAAATTTATATAAAAAAAGATTGTTAACATCCCTCCATACACACTCACAGACACCGGAGAGCTTCTCGCAGCAGAGCCGCTAGCTCAGCTGCAACACAGGTACCACACAGAAACTTTTACAAATGACCATGAGTGTGTTTCTAATGACGGTCAAAGCTGTGATCGACTCTCCAGTGTTTCCAGCGTGAACAGTCTGACAATGACTGCTCATTGCTTGTTAGCTTTGACTACCAGCTCTACATCGCTATTCATGCTACGCCGAGCAGTGGTCAGTCAGTAACCCCTCACCTCTCATGTCACACACTACATAGCCACGAGGCCATGCCCCTACAGTCGCTGCCCTTGCAGTCCTCAGCTGCATTTCTGAAACATGCTGGGAGGGTGGGAGCGAGCAGAATTTGGGTGTGTAGTTGCTGTTTAAATTGCATCTTGTCTCCTAACAATACAGTCTAGTCACTGCAGCGTCTGTCTGCAACCAGGTGTAGAGGGAAAAAAAAAAACCCAAAGCAGCAGCTACAAGTAAGTGAAAACCATTATTTATAATCTAAATGTAATACTGTTTCTTTTTTTTTCTGTCCACTCTCATCTCACTCACATGAATCCATTGATGCATGTCAAGAGACTTTATTTTAAAACTTCAATTTCATTTTAAGGCTACACACTTTTTAGTTTTTCTGTATCTAAATTGAGGGTATGAGATTTTTTGCATAATAGACAATAAGAACTTTTCAGCTATATACACAAACCTGATGTGACATGACTGGTCTATGAGACCTAGTGCAGTGGTGGAAGATTAAAATAAAGTATTAAGATCCCTTATCAAGGTAAAAATAGCACTACATAATGTAAACATACTTCATTACAAGTAAAAGGTCTGCTTTCAAATAGTTGCTTAAGTAAAGTTACTTAAGTTTTATCTACAAAATGTGCTTTAAATGTATCATAAAGTAAAAGATAATGCAGTTTTTTTTTCTCCATGGCCCCAGTGAGTGTTGTGTTAAATTATTATATATCATAGTATTGTACACTACTGATGCATTAATGTGTAAGAGGCATTTTAATGTCATAGCAGGTTGAAGGTTTCACAAATTTGAACTACTTCATATACTGTTCAGTAGTTTTAATCTATAGCCATGTGTCATATTTTGTCGTGCTTTCTGTCAAATAAATGTACAGGAATGAAATGTGCAATATTTCCATCTGAAATATAGTGAAGTAGAAATGCAAAGTTGTAGTAGTGTAGAATAAGACTCTAAAGTATCTAAAAATTGTGTTTAAGTACAGTACCTTAATAAATTGGACTTCACATTACACAACTTTACTAGTAAAGGCTGCTGGTAGTTTTTTTTACACAAATTTTTATGTGTGTTGCAGGAAAGCAGACGGGTGTAAAGAAAGCAGCTCAGACATGAAATGGAGATTGTCTGTCCTCGTGCTCCTCAGTGGTAAATATAACTTCTGTCTTTCAGAAGACTCACAACACTGTCAAATCCTGAATTTATTCATATTTAATACAGAATGCACCTGACAAAGAGCCAGTGTGGGCTTAAAGTGTTGAATTTATTTCATGTGGGCTAATGTGATAAATTAAACAATAACAGGCACTTTTGACAATGGGTTTACAATTTTTTGGACATTGCAACTATTTGTGTAAATATTACATATGCAAAAATATAGTATCATCTGCTGGATAACTTGTAAACACACTAAATTTGTGTTTTTTTTGCACTGAGTCTTTAAGACAAAACAATTTCTACTTGTAATTGTCAAGAGTTATAGCCTTAGTATGGACATAGGTTTTGAGCATTTTAACAACACACTGATTGTTTCATTCAAATAATTTCATAAGCCCAAATAAGTATCCAATACTTAAGAAAAAAAAAGCTAGAATTAGGGAAAAGTCAGAAAGAAATTTCTGATTATGCACTTGATTTGACTCAAACAGGCTGTGACTAAGGAAATGGTACAATAAAGCAGATATCTGAAAGTACAAACAGAAGCACAGGAGAGAAACTAAAATTCAAACGACAGCAATTCAGTTAGAAGCTACAAAACTACTGAGAGCTTAACACACAGAGACTTTTAAAAACAGTTTTTTCTCTAGTCTCCAGCACAGATGTGACTTTAGTTTCGCAACACACACACACTTGTTTGATGGGGAGAAGCAGGGAGAAGGGGGGGTTGTCATGGGTTGGTCGCAGTTGGCGAGACGTCATTGCAACGCGCTCTTTGGTCCAGCTCTAGAGATGGTCCATCTAGGCCATGGAAAAATGGTGCCAATGGAAAAACCCTATTAGTCATCTTGTTAAAAGCTGAAATTTGGCATAATGAGTGACTTCCTATTGATAAATAGTGGTATCTTCCATCCACAGGCCTGTGTTCTCAGACCTACTGCCTTCGCCAGTACCACTTCATTGGTACAACCGTGCCCTGGTCAGAGGCCCAGACATACTGCAGAGAGCAGTATACTGATCTGGCCACAGTGATCGACATAGAGGAAATGAACCGACTGGTGAACACAGCTCAGAGCTCCACTGGAGGCTACACTCAGAAGGCCTGGATTGGGCTGCATAATGACCCCGCCAGCAGCAGGTGGTCATTTTCTGACAGCAGCTAATACAGAGATGACAAGTAGAGAATCAGTGTCTTTTTGGATGTGAGAGTAAACAAATCTGAGTTTCTACAGACTACAGTCTTTTGCAGAGAAGACGGATAGAAATAAATACTTACATTATTCAAATCATCATCCACACAACTCTTAAGAAAAGAACTATGACCAAAAAATCTTGAATATTTGTTTTTCTAAGGTTTGTGAAACCGATAGGGATAGCCTTCTAGCACCTAATTCTCATCCTCTTAAACAACAGTCACTAGTCTTATCTATGACCTACTCACCTATTTCTCAGTCAGTCAAAAATATTGTCAGAAAACATTGGCATATACTGTCTAGTGACCCCACTGTGGGCCGAGAGTTTGTCAACCCTCCCATATTTGCTACCAAGCCATTAAATAATTTGAGGGACAAACTCGTTAAGACAGATCTTTATGTTAGGTCAACACATTTTTTAAGTTCTCTTCCCCCAGGAAATTTTCCTTGTTCCAACTGTGTGAATTGTAATGCTATGATCAAAGGGGACTCTTTTCTACATCCCCACACAGGTAGTAAAATGAAAGTCAGGGGCAGAATCACATGTAAACCCACACAGGTAGTCTACCTATTGAAATACCCTTATGGGTTTTGCTATGTGGGCAAGACAAAAAGAGAATTGAGAATTAGGATTTCCAAACATAAGAGTAATATCAGAAATAGGGATGAGACGTCTCCTGTAACCAGACACTTTAATTCTCCCCAGCATCTCTCCCAATGTCTTTTCAGTGGCACTTAAAGTAAGGCCATACCCATACCCCCCAGAAATATTCAAGGTTAAAAGATTCATCTTAACTTAATAACCTCAGGCCTCTGTTTGTCTGTGCAGGAAGTGGGAATGGTCGGACCAGAGTGGCTCCAGTTACCGCTACTGGAAGCAAGGACAGCCTGATAATGTTGGAGGGGAGCAGAACTGTGTTGCAACTCATCTGGGCAATGCAGGCCTGTGGTCAGATGAACAGTGCAGCATGCAACTCGCTTTTATCTGCTATGGAGATAAGAAAACCACAACCACCACCACCACCACCACAGCGACCACTACCACCAGTAAAGTGACCACAAACAAAATAACCACCACTGAGGGAGCCTCAACCATTACAGAGATTACCTCTGGTGTGTTGTTGGAAGCCATAAAAGAAATCAATTCAGAGGAAATAATCTTACATTAAATTTTGGATAACTATATTTTCACTACCACTGTCTTTGTTTTATAGAAGGAACTTCAAAGGACTCACTCTTGTCCACCACCACAGAGACCACAAGTAAAATACCCACCACTGGGAAAGAATCAACCACTGGACATCTTAGTACAGATATTACCTCCCCAGAGGTAGACCAGACAAGACCCATTACAGGTGGGTGAAATTATATTTATTTTCAAGGGTGGTAATTTTGCATCAGTTTAATGCCATGTCTCTATTGTTTGGGAATTAAACTCCAAACCAATCATTTTTGTCCACCACCACCAACACCACAGTGACCCAAAACAAAATAACCACTACTGAGGGTCCCTCAACCAGTATAGAGATCACGTCATCTGCGCAGCATTCAGCAACAACGCTGGATCAAACAACATCTGGTGAGAAACATTTAATTTAAATGGGATGTATCCTGGAAAAAATACTATCTATTGTTATGTTTTAATATTACAACATCCATTTCTGGTGAGATATATTGATTTAAATGAGATGCTTTAGAGAAAAACATCCATTATTATGTCTTCATATTTGCTAAAGGTCACAGTCAGTATGGACAAAAGGTTTGAGTATTTCAATAATACACTGATTGTTTCATTCAAATGATTTCGTAAGCCCAAGTAACTAACTTTGTGTTTAGCGCTAATTAGCAAATCTTTGCGTGCTGGTATGCTTAACTATGGAGAACATTACACCTGTTAAACATCAGCATGTTAATACTGTCATTGTGAGCATGTTAGCATATCGATGATAGCATAAAGTTGAAAGCACCGCTGTGTCTAAGTACAACCTCACAGAGCTGCTGTAGCAACTCTTAGTCTTGTTTCTTTCCTCTCCTTGTAGCCATCTTGTGACAAGCTGAAATTTGGCATAGACAATGCTTGATTTCCTTCTGATAAATAGCAGTGTCCTCCTTCCACAGACACTCAGACCTACTGCGCCAGTACCCCTCACCAGTACCACTTCATTGGTACAACCCTGCCTTGGTCGGAGGCCCAGACATACTGCAGAGAGCAGTATACTGACCTGGCCACAGTGATCGACATAGAGGAAATGAACCGACTGGTGAACACAGCTCAGAGCTCCACTGGAGGCTACACTCAGAAGGCCTGGATCGGGCTGCATAATGACCCCGCCAGCAGCAGGTGGTCATTCTCAGACAGCAGCTACTACAGTGATGACAAGTAGAGAACCAGTGTCTTTTTGGATGTGAGAGTAAACAACTCTGAGTTTCTACAGAATACAGTCTTTCGCATAAAGACAGATAGAAATAACTACTTATAATACTCGAGTTGTCATCCACACAGCCTGAAAAGGAGCTTGCCCACATGTAGGACCACACATGTTGTCTATCTATTGAAATGTCCTTGTGGGTTTTGCTATGTGGGCAAGACAAAGAGTATTGAGAATTAGGATTTCCGAACATAAGAGTAGTATCAGAAATAGGGATGAGAGGTCTCCTGTAGCCAGACACTTTAATTCTGCAGGCCATGGTGTTTGTAGCCTACGCTTCATGGGTATTGAGATTGTTAGGCCACTGTTGAAAGGAGGTGATAGACAGGAAACTTCCCCAGAGAGAGGCATATTGGATACACTACTTACACTATGGAAGCAATGGCGGAATCCAGTGTGATGTGTCAGCTGTAGAGTCACTTCTGTTCCTCTCACACATTATCACAAGTTGAGTTCTTATATCCAAGTTGTTTTATCTATATGTTTTAATGAGGCAAGGGTTTTTAGCTTTTGGGAACCAGGATTTTAAGCCATTTTAAATTAAGTGTCTCCCTGTCAGATCAGCCTGTCAAGCCTTGCACAACCCAGCTTGTTTTTAGCATGGGAGCCAACTAACATCAGCCAACAGGGACTGAGCATCAAGAGGCCACAACAACTAACTGAAGCTGAATTTCCACAGCAAGTCCACTTGTTTTACCCATGTCAGTACGTTCTGATGCTTGATGCCTTTTCTTTGGGTCACCTGTGCTAATACTAGATCAAGGCTTTGGGCTCCAGATCGGAGCTCTTGCGTCTACACATCCATGACCAATGGATCCACTCACCTGTCCGCCAGACTGTGTCAGCTGTGCCCCTCACATTTAGAAGATTGTGGAATTGGAAGGACAAATCTCCACACTGTACAAAATCCAAGAGGCTGAGCAGTATATGGACACCATCATTCAACTGACAAAATTCTGAAGATAAGGCAAACAGTCTGTAATTCTGTCCTGGGCAAGATGTTACCTGTGCCTCAACATAAAACCATTGCAGTAAATTTAGCACATTTTCACCTACCAGATTGTGCAACGTTGACAAGAATTGTCCAACACCTTAAACCCACTACCTGCTATCTTGACACCCTGCCTACAAGCTTTTTTAAAAGTGTTTTAACTACATAGCATCAGATGTATTACAAATAGTAAACAGTGCCGTTCAGTCAGGCGTGTTTCCCTGAAGGCTGCAGTTATTAAACTGCTTTTTAAAAAGCCTAATTTGGATGCCCCATTGATAAATAACTACAGGCCCATATCAAACCTACCCCTCCTAGGAAAGATCATTGAGAAAGTTGCTTTTCAACAACTCAGCACTTTCTTAGTACAAAACAACCTCTTCAGTACATTCCAGTGTGGACTTCGACCTCATCATAGCACTGAGACTGCATCAAAGATTTCTGTCTTAGTCTTACTTGACCTCAGTGTGGTCAAATGGGTAGGACTTTCTGGCTCTTTGCTAAATTGGTTTGAATCATATTTACAGGATAGGGACTACTTTATATCAATTGGCAATTATAAATCTGAACGAACAAGAATCATCTGCGGAGTTCCTCAAGGGTCCATTCTCGGCCTCATTTTGTTCAATACCTACATGCTCCCTCTTACCCAGATTATGGAACATTACAACATCTCCTACCATACTTATGCTGATGACACACAACTTTACATAACTGTGTCACCACATGACTATAGTCCCATACAACAGCTAATAATGTGGTACGTCTCCTCTGGTGGCTTTAATTGTTTTGGATTCTCTTGTTATTTTTCTTGTTGTTTTTCTTGTTGGTACTACTTTTCTGATGATGTCTGTTAGATGATTTGTATCAGCTGGTTTTAATCACCAACAGGTTCCTGGCTGTTGTTTAATAGGGTTCAACCCACCATTGTTTCAGTAACACTGAGGAAAGTGTAGGGCTGAAACGTGTCCATTTTTTTGCATCATTAAAGTAGCGATATACACTTATCTGTGAGTGCTGACAACACCGTTTGTTATTTTTGAAAGTTTTAAATTTGTCCAATGCTAACATCAACTAAGGTTGCAAACATGGTAAACACTGTACCTGCATAACATCAGCATAGCATTGTCATTAACAGCATGTTAGCATTCAGCTCAAAGCAAAGGGCTCTGTGCATCATGGCTGTAGACTCCTCTTGTTCCACATTTCTTTTTCAGTAGATGTAGTTTTAATAAGAATATCTTGCACTCCAAAATAATTGAAAGTCAATTCACATCATCCCCAGCTTCTCTCCCAATTCCTTTTCAATGGCACTTAAATAAGGCCATACCCGTACCCGCTAAAAATGTTCAAGGTTAAAAGATTAAACTTAACTTAATAACCTCAGGCCTCTGTTTGTCTGTGCAGGAGGTGGGAATGGTCGGACCAGTGTGACTTCAAGTACCGATACTGGAAGCAAGGACAGCCTGATAATGTTGGAGGGGAGCAGAACTGCGTTGCAACTCATCTGGGCAATGCAGGCCTGTGGTCAGATGAACAGTGCAGCATGGAACTCGCTTTTATCTGCTATGGAGATAAAAAAAATGGTGAGTGGGTCCATCTCAGTTTTGGTGAAAACCTTTTTGGTGGATATCACTGCTCATGCAAAGTAGTTCTTTTTATTCCAAACAAATCACCATAAATATCACTAAAGTGTTTAACTTGACCAAAATCAGTAAATAGATTTAGGACAATAGGAGACAATTTCTTCTTTAGGAAGTAGTTCTAATGAAAACTCTTTAGAGCAAGGTTTGTTTGTCTTTTTTCTGATTTTATATTTTGTGTCAATTTTGACGATTAAACTCTGGACAATCCAGTTTTGTCCTCAACCACCGCCGCCACTACCATCACCAAAGTGACCCCAAACAAAATACCAACCACTGGGAAAGAATCAACCACTGGACATCTCAGCACAGAGATTACCTCCCAAGGGGTAGACCGGACAAGACCCATTACAGGTGGGTGAAATCATATTTATTTTTAAGGGAGGTAATGTTGCACTAGGTTAATGCCATGTCTCTATTGTTGTGCAGATGAAACTCCAAACCAATCAGTTTTGTCCACCACCACCAATAACAATATCACAGTAACACAAAACAAAATAACCACCACTGAGGGACACTCAACCAGTATAGAGATCACCTCATCTGCGCAGCATTCAGCAACAACGCTGGATCAAACAACATCTGGTGAGAAACATTTAATTTAAATGGGATGTATCCTGGAAAAAATACTATCTGTTGTTATGTATTAATATTACAACATCCATTTCTGGTGAGATATATTAATTTAAATGAGATGCTTTAGAGAAAAACATCCATTATTATGTCTCCATATTTACCCTAATACCCTAATGGTACCTTAACTGCAGATGGTAACTAAAGGTCACAGTCAGTATGGACAAAAGGTTTGAGTATTTCAACAATACACTGATTGTTTCATTCAAATGATTCTGTAAGCCCAAGTAACTAACTTTGTGTTTAGCGCTAATTAGCAAATCTTTGTGTGCTGGTATGCTAAACTATGGAGAGCGTGGTAAACATTACACCTGTTAAACGTCACCATGTGAGCATGTTAGCATACTGATGATAGCATAAAGTTGAAAGCACCGCTGTGTCTAAGTACAACCTCACAGAGCTGCTGTAGCAACTCTTAGTCTTGTTTCTTTCCTCTCCTTGTAGCCATCTTGTGACAAGCTGAAATTTGGCATAGACAATGCTTGATTTCTTTCTGATAAATAGCAGTGTCCTCCTTCCACAGACACTCAGACCTACTGCGCCAGTACCCCTCACCAGTACCACTTCATTGGTACAACCATGCCCTGGTCGGAAGCCCAGACATACTGCAGAGAGCAGTATACTGACCTGGCCACAGTGATCGACATAGAGGAAATGAACCGACTGGTGAACACAGCTCAGAGCTCCACTGGAGGCTACACTCAGAAGGCCTGGATCGGGCTGCATAATGACCCCGCCAGCAGCAGGTGTTCACTCTCAGACAGCAGCTACTACAGTGATGACAAGTAGAGAACCAGTGTCTTTTTGGATGTGAGAGTAAACAACTCTGAGTTTCTACAGAATACAGTCTTTTGCATAAAGACAGATAGAAATAACTACTTATAATACTCGAGTTGTCATCCACACAGCCTGAAAAGGAGCTTGCCATATAGTCAACTGTTAAGAATAAGAATTTGTAGCTCTAGGGAAGAGTTTGAGAGACAGGCCGGTGAACTGTGTGCTCAGTTCAGAGAAAAGAACTATGACCAAAAGATCTTGAATATTTGTTTGTCTCAGGTTTGTGAAAACAATAGGGATAGCCTTTTAGCCCCTGATCCTCCTCTTAAACATCTCTTGTCTTATCTACAACCTTCTAACCTACTTCTCAGTTAGTCAAAAATATTGTCAGAAAACATTGGCATATACTGTCCAGTGATCCCATTATGGGCCGAGAGTTTGTCATCCCTCCCATATTTGCTACCAAGCGATCGAATAATTTGAGGGACAAACTCATTAAGACAGATCTTTATGTTAGGTCTACACATTTTTTAAGTTCTCTTCCCCTCGGAAATTTTCCTTGTTCCAACTGTGTGAATTGTAATGCTATGATCAAAGGGGACTCTTTTCTACATCCCCACACATGTAGGACCACACATGTAGTCTACCTATTGAAATGTCCTTGTGGGTTTTGCTATGTGGGCAAGACAAAGAGTATTGAGAATTAGGATTTCCGAACATAAGAGTAGTATCAGAAATAGGGATGAGAGGTCTCCTGTAGCCAGACACTTTAATTCTGCAGGCCATGGTGTTTGTAGCCTACACTTCATGGGTATCGAGATTGTTAGGCCACTGTTGAAAGGAGGTGATAGACAGGAAACTTCCCCAAAGAGAGGCATATTGGATACATTACTTACACTATTGAAGCAATGGCGGGATCCAGAGCGATGTGTCAGCTATAGAGTCACTTCTGTTCCTCTCACACATTATCACAAATTGAGTTCTTAGATCCAAGTTACCCATACCCCCCAAAAAATGTTCAAGGTTAAAAGATTAAACTTAACTTAATAACCTCAGGCCTCTGTTTGTCTGTGCAGGAGGTGGGAATGGTCGGACCAGTGTGACTTCAAGTACCGATACTGGAAGCAAGGACAGCCTGATAATGTTGGAGGGGAGCAGAACTGCGTTGCAACTCATCTGGGCAATGCAGGCCTGTGGTCAGATGAACAGTGCAGCTTGGAACTCGCTTTTATCTGCTATGGAGATAAAAAAAATGGTGAGTGGGTCCATCTCAGTTTTGGTGAAAACCTTTTTGGTGGATATCACTGCTCATGTGAAGTAGTTCTTTTTATTCCAAACAAATCGCTGTAAATATCACTAAAGTGTTTAACTTGACCAAAATCAGTAAATAGATTTAAGATGATAGGAGAAGATTTCTTCTTTAGGAAGTAGTTCTGATGAAAACTCTTTAGAGCAAAGTTTGTTTGTCTTTTTTCTGATTTTGTATTTTGTGTCAATTTTGACGATGAAACTCTGGACAATCCAGTTTTGTCCTCAACCACCGCCGCTACTACCATCACCAAAATGACCACAAACAAAATACCAACCACTGGGAAAGAATCAACAACTGGACATCTCACCACAGAGATTACCTCCCAAGGGGTAGACCAGACAAGACCCATTACAGGTGAGTGAAATTATATTTATTTTCAAGGGTGGTAATGTTGCATCAGTTTAATGCCATGTCTCTATTGTTTGGGAATTAAACTCCAAACCAATCATTTTTGTCCACCACCACCAACACCACAGTGACCCAAAACAAAATAACCACCACTGAGGGACACTCAACCAGTTCAGAGATCACCTCCTCTGAGCAGCCTTCAGCAACGATGCTGGATCAAACAAAATCCAGTGAGAAACATTTAATTTAAATGGGATGTATCCTGGAAAAATACTATCTATTGTTTTTGGTGTATTTAATATTACACCATCCATTTCTGGTAAGAGATATTAGTTTAAATGAGATGCTTTAGAGAAAAACCTCCATTATTATGTTTCCATATTTACACTTATTTCCTAATGGTACATCAACTGCACATTGTAACTAAAGGTCACAGTAAGTATATTTAAATATTCCTGATTCACAAACATAACTCATGAGGCCTTCACTTCCAAACTTTAAAAAAACAAGGTTTTTGATAAAAGACCAAGAGGGACAAAATAAGACCCATTGTCCGTAGGTGAAGTTACTTTATTTTTATTATGAAAACATTGCACCCTGTTAATACAGTGCCTCCATTTGCAGGTGAAGCAAGTGCAAGCCAGCCACCTTTGTCCACTACCACCACAATGACCCAAAACAAAATAACCACCACCGAAAGAGACTCATCCAGTACAGAGATTTCCACATCTGCGCAGCTTTCAACCACAGAACTGGATCAAACAACATGCACTTCTGGTAATCAACATGAAACAACTTTTCATTCTTCACTATGCTTTGCCAGTATCTGAAAAGGAGCTAAAATGTAATTTGTGTTGCTGGGTTTTAGAAGAATATTATGCTGGGAATCATTCAAATAGCGTCATAAGTGGAAGTTATAGCAAAATATTACATTATGTATCCCAAAAGAAGCATGTCAGTTCAAAATGGAATGGGCTCGAGTAGGGGAGGAATGCTACAAGTACACGGTACAATTAACAAGACTGAAGCAGACTTAATCTTTAGCTCTGTTGTCACGCCATCCAGGATCATGATCTTTTGAACATAATTATTGTGCAGCTTTGTATATGTGCAAGTTGCGAGCAAACACAAGCATCAAGACAATCAGGTTTTACCTGATGCCTTTTGCTGTGGTCACATGCAGAACATTTTGATTTATCATGAATTGCGTGACATGCAGAGGTCAGTGAAGGTAAGGAACTATTGATGAGTATCTATTGGAAGATATGACACTGTGGGTGGAGCTGAACATGAGGAATGAAGTAATAAAAGTTGACAGCAAAGTGAAGGAGGCATCGTTAAAATGGCTTACTACCAGTTTCTGTGTGGTGTAACTGTGATGATCATTCTTTCATCCAAAGGTAAGAAAGAAAGATTTTTTTTCTTTCAATTTTACTTGGGTGTGTGGAAGGAGTTCAACAGTTTGTTTGAACACTGCTCTATATAACATATTTCCATCTAGTTACTGTGAAAGGCATCCTGACAGCAACCATTTCAATAAGAATAAACTCCTCTAACCACTCACTGCTGCTCAGTGATGTTCTTCAAAGTGATGAACACCTTTTTGTTATCAGAAAGCTTTCTCACAGTCGCTCACAGCTATATTGAGGGGGAAATGGGTTCAAAGCAAATGAAAATGGAAAATCCTCCTGACTAGGTCCACAGAGTGGAATTAAATTTTGTCTCTTTGAATTTAAGGAGTAAACTATTCCATCAAATGTGTACTAGGCGAAAGTAGAATTCCTTATTTTATAATGTAATCAAAAAACCTCAAGTACATGTAAAAGCTAATCAATTAATGTTTGTGCTTGTAATCAGTGGCTTTCAACACTGCTTCATTTGGAATACAATACATACTATATTATACTTATGATTTGGATAACTGTCTCCTTTATGTCTTAATTATTTATAAGCTTCTACTGATTGAAAATAGTCAAATACTTGTAATTCAGGTAGACCAACCTCAAAACAGAAGAGGGTGTTAAAAGGTTTAACCAGATCAACTTGTGAGAGAAAAATGAGCAGATGACTCACTGCTCTAAGAACAATGAGCAGTGAGTCATGCATAGGGATTTAGAGTACAAGTCTGGTGATATATTTTTCTTATTGTGAAAAGAAGTATGAACATCAAAGAGCCTTCCTTCTTTTGTTACCGTGAAAACTTTGACTAACTTCACAGTAAGAAAGACATCATTAGAATAAAGGGGACTGGCACCTAAACTTAACTCTTCTGTATTAAATAAAGGGTAATTAAAATATTCTATGTATTACTCTTTTTTGATAAAAAAAAAAATCACAATTTCTAAAATCTAGATCCTCAGGTTTTTACAAAACATAACGTTTGTCTACTATAGTGAAAGGGGACATTTCTGCCTACAATAAAGTTTGTGAAGGAGAAACTTTCACTCATTCCGTCTCTCCTGTTAAATTTGCTCATAAATGCACAGATGTCGTCTGCTTCACCCTGAACAACATATTTCTCTTTGTGTTCTAAATTTCAGGTTGTCATTCACAGGAGTTTGGTAAGCATCCAAGAGCAACTTTGCAAGTTCTTCAAGTTTAAATTCCTTGTTCCATTGTGATGGATTAGACTACAAACAGTATACTTTGTTAAAATTTGCTCTACCATGACCACATTAGAAATTAAACACTAACAAATAAGATAAAATAAGATAATAAATAAGATTAAAATAAGATTAAAGTTAGCCAAGTGTGCCCATAACAAAGCATTTTATACCATTCTGCATTTATTCACTTTAACTGTCCAGAATGCAGAAGTGCCTAAACACCAAATACATGTAAGGGTTATGATTTAAACCAAATTTAATTGATTTATTTTCAATGCATAATATTTTACCCCTCACATAACTAACTCCACCATCATACAACCATTCCTACCTTCCATCCTATATGATGTGAATGCAACATTATAACATTTCCTGCCAACATCGGTTTCTTTTAACCATGATGAGGAAACAAACCTAAACTTAAGAAAGACCCTGTTCTTTCCAGAATCTTGACTAAGTAGATATTTTGTCATTTAGGCACAAGGGCTCGTTGCATACTGTATATGTTTAACTGTCATCTCTTCTCTCCTGTCAGTATGTGGCGTGGCGCCACGCCAAAGCAGAATTATCGGAGGTCAAAATGCGTCTCCAGGAAGTTGGCCCTGGCAGGCCAGCATTAACGTGGCAGAGAGACCCATCTGTGGAGGGTCCCTTATTAACAACCAATGGGTGCTAACAGCTGCTCACTGCATGAGGTGAGGAATCACTCATTCACTTAAACTTTATATTTTTGGTTTGTTGTCTTACATGATACCATTATAGAGACTGGCAACACACAACATGAACACTTTCAGATATTACCTCACATAATTCATTTAGAGACAGCACACATTTATTAACATCTAGGGAATGTTAAGAGCCAAGCGCTATATGCAAAATGCACAGAAAGGTTAAACACCTAAAATAATATTAGAGTTGATTGATTAGTATGAACTAACAATCAGCTGGGTTTTATAGTTACACACAAACAATAATCATACAAACCACTTTTGCTACTTTTACTTCTGCTCTAAAGGAAGTGAAAGCCTGTTTTAAGTTTTGTTTTTCATATCCATCCCACACATTGCCTCTTATCACCTGTCAGCAATGGTTCAATTGGTAAGAATAATGGGCCCTGTGCATAGCAGGTGACTCCACCCATCCACATTTGTCCATATGTGTTTATTACTACCTGTATGTCTACATATCTGTATATCTACATACCCACATCTCAAAATGAAGTCTTAACATGACTTAGATAAGAAGAGCTAGAATTATCAAATCATCATTGACTATTTTTCCCCCTGAGAGCTAAAATAGTTTCATAGCTGTCTTAACCACACAACTTCTACTGATTTGCACAATTTGGACTTATTTTAAAAAGAAAGGGATGATCTAACTAGAAATTTACTTTTGTAATTTTAAACTCAGCATCCATGAGCACAAAATTGCTCAGGTGAAAGTGTAATAATACTAAGTGTGTAGGTAACACTACATACCAAGATCCCACTTATACCTGGCATTAACACACAATCTGTATCTGGATATACTGTCTGGAAAAGTAACACTATACTGTATGTAAATGCACACAGAATGCATTGCCAGTATGCAGTTGGATTGTGATCGGATTGATGGTAAGATTGGATCAATTGTAATCTGATCTCAGGCAGGTATAAACACAATGAATACATTCTCAAGAAAAAAAATCAGAAAATTGAAATGACGGTACCTTACTCCTCTTCCTGTTAGGTTGAAGGGGACATAACATGCTTTTTGTGATTTTCTGTCATTTATATACTGTTATGTTGTTGGATGTGTATGTTAAACATGGTCAAAGTTCCAAAACTTGAGGTGAAAGTATATAAAAATGCTCCCTGAAAGTCAAAAGCCAGAGCTTCAGCCTGCTTGGAACGCTTCGTTTGTTAAGCACTGTACTACCCACAAACCGCCATCCATTCCGTATCCTTGTTGCTAAGTTTGTTGCTAGGGTTGTTCCATAGGTTGTTCACATCGAAGTGAAATCCTACTACAACTGTTTCTAATGCTACTGCATTTCTTTCCTTGATCTGAGGCAACATGTTTGTTGACAAGTCCACCAGCCCCGCCTCAATAATATGTTTATTGAGATCCGATCACAATGCAGACAGAAAAATGCTTATCAATATCAGGTATAAATACATATCCCTGTGGATCAGCTGTCATTATTTAGCTATTGTTTCCAGATAAAGATCATAAGTTAATACAAGGTGTAAATGGGGGCCAAAGTGTTAACACTGACCTATTTGAAATAGTCAACTGATACTCAGTTGATACTAAGCTCACTGTTGACAGCTGACCGTTAAAATTTAACTTTTTTTTTTTTTGTCTTCAAGCAATTTCAGCTTCATGGAAGTCCGTCTTGGTCTCCACTCCCAGTCAGGTGAAAACCTCAATGGAACGTCACGGGAAATTGAAGTGGGCATAATCCATCCGGAATATAATGAATTTACCTTAGAGAATGACATAGGTCTGCTGAAGCTGTCGACCCCTGTGAATTTTACTGACTACATACAGCCGATCTGCTTGGCCTCAGCAAACAGCACTTTCCACACTGGGATAAACAGCTGGGTCACTGGCTGGGGGAACACTGTGCCTTATGGTAAGTTCACAGACGGTATAGTCAAAAAGGAGCATTGCACTCTGTTTATATCACATCATTCCTAAATAATTCCTTATTTGACGAGGTTGAATCTCACCTTTTGAAATCTCTCCAATTAGATCCCTATTCCCAATCAGACATCTTACAGGAGGTGACTGTACAAATATTGGGAAACAATGAGTGCCAATGTAACTATCGGGTCGACATCACAGAGAACATGATCTGTGCTGGCGACAGAGCTGGAGGGAAAGACTCATGTCAGGTGACCACCTCTTTTTGTGTATTTGTTATGTAATGCCCTGTTGACTTGACATGGAGGTGGGAGAGAGCAGAGTAATACCATTCAAGGAATATATCCTGTATCCTGGGTCTCCCCAGTTACAGTTTAGATTTTATAATCAGTGGACTGGTTTTTACCAGTCCACCAGAATAAATTTCTGATATCTGATTTTGAATTAGTCTGTCATTAGTTTTAGTCAAGTTTCAGTCATTTGATTATCGTTAATTCTAGTTTCATCCTTAGATAATATTGGTTAACATTAGCCTACCTCAGTGAATATCGGCATGCTGGTCTGCCAGTTCTCGTGCTTTGTCCCAGTTGTTTTGAAAATTCTTTTTTGATTTTCAGTGGGATTTTGTGGATGCATTTAGTCCATATTTCTGAGTAATGGAGGATACTATTTTACTCATCAGGAACACGCAATGTGTGATTGAGCAGATGCATGTAGATCATTGAATACTGCATTTAAAGAAAGTAATTGGTTAATTTGTCCATTCATTTGTCTCCCATTTGATAGGAGAGTAGTAGTTTTTATACATCAGCAAAAATTGTTCTATAACAGATTACTTTTAATTTAGTTTCCATTTTCTTTTTGTTGTGGGAAAAAGGTTGTCAACCAATATACTGTATTTTGTCAGTTTTCTGATCACATATGACCTAATAGCTAAGATGGAGGCTAATCGTTTCCAGTGGCTTTCAGTTTTTATGCTAAGCTAGGCTAACACATCACAGAGCTGTGCATGTGCTGAATGCGCAGAGATGATATGACAGAAAATAAAGCTTTACAAAGTGAAATTTTCCAACGACAGACATTTATGAGAGTTTAAAAACAAACAGCTGTATGGGATTCATGCTTCAGCAGGGTGGATGTTTCTGAGACAGGTCTTCCTCCAAAAGAGAAAATCTGTTTGAACAACTATCATCATTCTCTTTCCACAGGGGGACTCAGGGGGACCGCTGGTGACCAAAAATGATACTGTCTGGGTCCAGAGTGGAATTGTAAGTTTTGGTTACAGCTGCGGCAAAGCTAAATTTCCTGGAGTCTACACCCGTGTGTCCCAGTACCAGGAATGGATCAGCAACATCACTGGCACAAACACACCAGGTTTTGTTACTTTCGACTCTCCTGGAGTTGACAGCGACTTAAACTTCACCTGTCCAACCACCGCCGTTCCCACCTACGATCCCAACACCATGTATACTACCGTCGATTACACCACTACTTCTGATGATAAGGATGGCGATGGCGATGGCGATGTATTTGGCGGTGGTGAAAGCGTGATCCACTTCTCCCACTTCAATCACTTCTTCTCACTCTGTGTTCTTGTTCTGTCACTCTACGTACTGGTTGGTGACGCATAACATGAAAATGTGGAAGTATGTGCATTTTAAAGTGCCTGAGCCCATGATAAATGAGCCCTGTTCTTAAGGTAGCACTGAAAATCATCTTTAATGCAGAAAATATTCATGTAAAAATGAAAAACTGATTTTTAGTTTATTAAGCTCAACAAACTTTTTTAAAGAATTACATGGGATATATTTGGTATTATAATCACAAATGGATTTCTTGACTTATTTGTCTTTGATTCTTTTTCGATTCTTCAATTTGTCTTTGATTATTTGTCTTTGATTCATGTTCAAATTTGAGATCTTTATTCTAATAAAAAGCTAATCATACAATGAACTTGCAGATGGTTGGGTTGATGTAAAGTTTTAGACACAACAGTAAATCTGAAACAAACTATGATTCCAATTTTGTATTGTCTTGTGAAGGAATTTGGGCTTTCCAGCCAGGTTTTGAAATAAAAACGTACAATAAACGTATCATTTAAAGCAGCACTTTACTTTTTTGGACACTTTGGGGCAGCAGAACAAGCTGTAAATACAGTTGCAT
Organism: Thunnus albacares; assembly: GCF_914725855.1. Lineage (NCBI taxonomy): Eukaryota > Metazoa > Chordata > Actinopteri > Scombriformes > Scombridae > Thunnus > Thunnus albacares. The sequence continues at coordinate 7,817,729 of NC_058127.1, read as the reverse complement.
ATTTACACATCCTGCAGAAATTGAACAAAATTAGCATTTAGAGTAATTTGTCCTACTACTTGACAAATATGAATCAAATATTCCAACTTTTTTAAATATGGTTTGGTCTTCATCATTTCCTCAGGGGAAACATCTGTCTCTTTAGCTGCTAAATACTCCACTAGCTTCACCAGCTAGTTGCTAACTTTTGCTGTTTGGTGCCGGGCAGGTAACGTATAGTGGGTTTATCCAAACTTTTTAGCCAAAACACCTGCTGCTGCTGATAGATACTGGTTTCATGAGGGTGACTGAACAAGAACAGTAAAGTTGCAGACCATAAAAACAAAACAAGCAGAAAGTTGCTAGAACAATCTGTAGAGCTGAGGGAACAACGGTTTCACTATGAGAAAATCCTTAAATGTTGTCATTTGATGAATTTCTAATATAAAAAAAATACAGATTATAGCAGCTTTAAACTGAAATAAAGAAAATGAACACAGTTGAACACTTCTTAACTAACATTTTGCCAATATGTGTGCAGAACTACAGAGAAAATAAGAAGGTTATAAGGTAAAAATTCCCTTGTAAACTGGCTTGACATGGTAAGATTAAACATGGGTTCACACACACACACACACACACATTTTCCTGTTAACCTGGCAGAGAAGTACAACTCATCTCCCCTGGCCTGCAGGATCAATCTGGTGAAATAATGACATGCATTGATTCTACGTGTGTTTGATCATTCATTAAGTGCGTGTACGTGTGTATGCATGTGGCTTTTTGTATTTGTTCACCATATTGCCTTTAAATACCCTTCAGTGTTCACAAACTTCCTCTGAAATGAAACCCAATTGGGCCAAATGTATTTTTCATTCCTTTCACTTTCTTAATTTTAATTTTCAAATATTCAATCATGATCTATGTCCCCAACAGGCCACTGTAGATAATTCATGACAAACCACACACTCCAAGATGTTCTGGGTGGCTGATCGGAAAACGGACTAGCAGGTGGCCTGAAGCTACAGTCTCGTTGTTATTCTGTTGCTGTAGTAGTGTATTATTATTTTATTCTCACCGATGTAATTGTGTTTATGGACTTTTCTCATACTGTAGCTCAGACGACAAAAACATCCTTGCACTGCAAACGTGACTCAGAGCTGACAAACACCTTGAAAATAAGGTGGATTTATTTTCCCTTTTGCCTCTTTCTTAGTGAGCAACATTATTAGGTTTTTTCTTCATCTTTTACAAACAGTCTAGAAGCTTAAAAGAGAAATATGATTATTGGAAAAGTGTCCCTGTTATTGTTTATGTCCATCTCTAAGTGCCCTTTTTAACACCCCCTTGCTTAATATGTCTCATTTATGTCTCTTGTGTACTTTATGCACATTTGACATAAAGAGAGGGATGGAGCCCAAAGAAGAGAAAATAGGACAAAGATATATATATATATATAAAAGGACAGAACTCCCCGTGCACAGCCAGTATTTTCAGTCAGGTGCTGGTCGGGCGCAGGAACATATAAGGTGAAAATCATAATTAACCACCGCACACTGGAATGACTTTACTATGACTTTATAAAGAGTGAACAACATGTTTCGCCTGTAGCTTCTTCAGGTTCGCTCAGTACAACTCATGGGGAGTTCTGTCCTTTGATATATATATATATATATATATATATATATATATATATATATATATATATATATATATATATCTTTCACCATGATAAATAAATCTTGTGGAAGGTTATGTTTTCATTACATTAATATAAAGAGAAGGAGAAGCAGGGAAAAAGTGGTGACCCTTTAAGAAGCTTGTGATAAGTAAAGCCAATTATGGCTCTTAAGTGGCATTTAATAAAAACACACTGATTTGTTACTATTATTATTGAGCAACTGACATTATGTTTCTTACATAAACAGCAGATTTAACAAGAGAAAGATGGATAATAGAGACAGTCAGACACGAGTTTTATTAACTAAAATAGAGGAAGATATGTCTGTAGACAAGTCTTTTTTCTTAAGTTCACTGTGCATCTCATTTTTATGAAAAGTCAAAGCATCAGAATAAATATCTGCGCATAAAAATGTCCATCCCACATTCACTACATAGAAAATACCCACACAGTTAACCTGTGAAGCATATAAATTGCTCTGTTTGTATCAAACAGGCAGAATGTCTGGAACAATGGCAGAGTGAGACTGAAAAATTGACCTTTAATGTAAGAAGTTCATAATAGACAATAGATCTTGTCTGGAGGCCTGAGTTCTGGTTTGTCAGACAAAAATATGTGGTGTGGCAGAAAATCACTGTGGCAGTGAAGACCATCAGTTCAAAGACATATTACATATAAAAAAAAGTTTTCACACAAGAAAAAGGAGGCAGATCATTGCTCACAGATGTTAAAACTCCAGCAAATAATTGAAAAGCAGGCTAAAAAGTCATTATTGTGCCAAGCCAGTACAAAAACACCACTTAATATTGGACCAAACCAGCGCTGAAAAACACTTAATATTGGACCAAAAACCATCTAAAACACCATCACATATTGCATTAAAACAAGACTAAAACACCAGTTGATATTTGACTAAACAAGGACTAAAACAATATTACATATCACACTAAAACTGGGCTAAAACATCAGTAAATTTTGTACCAAACTAGGACTAAAATCCAAATGAATATTACACCAAATCATGGTTAAAACACTTGTGGAAACTGAGCTAAAACAGGGCTAAAACACTGATGAATAATGTACCAAACTGGGGCAAAAACACTAGATAATTTTAACTAACACAGGGCTAAAACACCAGTGAATATTGGGCCAAACCAGGGCTAAAACACCAGTGTATACCGGGCCAAAACAGGACCAAAACATTAGTAAATATTGAGCCAAACTAAGACTAAAACACCAGTGAATATGGGACCAAAACAGGACAAAAATACCAGTGAATACTAATTCCCTACTGGGCGGGAAAGAACATCTTAGAGCAGTATCTGACTAAGCACTGAGTCACTGTTACAGCCTGCTGTGTGCGTGCGTGTGTTGTGGTGTATGTGTGTGTTTATGTGTGCTTTATGTGTAAGATTTGGCTGGGTGTCTTTGTTCTTTTCTCCCTCCGAACCAAACTTTCTTTTAGCTCCATATTTGTTGCCCGGGTCCTCCGTTCCGTCTCCTCGGTAGAGCCTCCCAACAAAACAAAAAGTCCCTGAAGTCAGCATCTGTTGAATTCTAAGTGCGAGTGTGTTCATGTGTGTGAGAGAGAAAGGGATCAAGTGTGTTCGAGAGACACAAGAGTAAATTGCTTTAATCTTTTTCTTTGCAGCCTCAGCTACAGTCCTTAACTGGCTATTGTTTGCTTCAGCAGCCATAAGTGTCTCTCTCGCATTGCTCAAACACAGCTGAACACATTTTACTCGCTCTGACTGCTTTGTTGATGGTTATAAATCATTTTGATGTATATAGTCTTCACAGTGCAGTCAGCAAGGTAAACGGCTTCAGGTATACGGGACAACTCAAAACCTGTAAGCAAATAACACTCATATGTATTCAGTATGTGACTCTTTCTGTCTCCTACAAACACACACACACACACGAACACACACATACAGTCTCTTCGTTCTTTTACTCTTGTACTTTCCCTCCCTTCACTGAACTCTTTATCTACAGGAAAGCCTCTGCAGTGTAGTGAAGGGATGACAGTGCAGCAGATATTCCACTCACACTTTCCCACCGTCTCACAAACTTGACACAATTTGTCTGTCTGAACTTTTCAGCAGATACAAGCTGTGAACATAAAATTGATATATCATCACTTTTTAAGCTGTTATGGCGTGATATGGAGTCATTTTTGTGTCCACCTGGTCAAAGTAAGTTCAATATTCACTCTCTTTTAGCTCTGTTTTTGTTCTCCACCAACTCTTGAGGGCAATATCTGTCTCTTCTCTATGTCTAGTCTACGGCTAATTATGTCTGTTTACTGTTTGGTGCTGAGCGGATAGTGTACAGTGGATTTTTAGCCTGATGGCGGTGTGCATGTAATATGTTTGGCTTTTCCTGGTGGCCTCTTATTGGTTGACACTGCACGCTAAAAATAACTGGATCTGGGGCGGAGAATTTTACACCTGAGAAATGTTGCTAGATTGGGCAGTTTTCTGGCCAATTGCTGCTTCCTTATTGGATAACATTTATCTCCTGAAGGCAGGCAAAACATACATAGATAGTTGTGGTACTGTGGTCACCATAGCAACAGTCACTGAGGATCATGGGTAGGCTAATGTAGTCGCTTCTGCTATTTTACAAAACTGACAAAAATACTTGATTTCTGAACCACGGTCTTTTGAAATTGGTTTTCTGGATTTTCGTTTGGAAACAAAAAAGAAATAGATCACGTGATTTCGTTTTTTGTTTTTGGTTTAAAATAAAAAAAGGAAAAACCCCTGTGACTTCCGTTTTTGGTTTCAAATGCAAAAATGAATTGGCTGAATGTCCGCAGACCTGCTCGATATTCAATCCAAAAAGGAATAATGATAAAATGAATCGGCAAAAATCAAAAACGGGCTGGGTTTGATGGTTGGTTTTTCATTATTTGATTCTGACACCAAAAACGTTTTTTTGTTGTTTGTTTTGAAATAACAGATTTGCTGTTTTTTGGGTTTTGAATTACAAATGAATTAGGAATTATCCGATGATACCTGGACCCACAACTGTAATTTCTCTGGTAAATGAACAGAACTGGTTCATCCTCACAGTTCAGACGAATTCCACTGATTGAAGTTTTATTCATAAATCACAGACAGAAACTGTGGAACATATGAGAAACAGATTTATGTTTACAGGGAGACAAATTACCAGGTTTCTCATGTTCCACCAGGATACTAATGTGCATGTAAACATACTCAATGAGCATCTGACCTTGCGAATAGAGGTTTGTGATTTCAACAAAGTTAAGAAACGATTGTTTTCTTACTATTCAATCACATAAAGTGTGCATGCTTATGTCATTGTAACCCTCAGTCTCTTCTAATGTTGTCTTTAAAACCTTTTAGCTGTAATCCCTGCTGTCTAAAAACAAATTCTTTTTTTAATTCACTACCCTCGCTGCTTTTTTAAATTAACTTCTTGAGCCGCTCGAGAGTCGACTCTCTAAACTGCTCTTTCCTTGAGCGTTTCCTTTGATTTGTGATTGATAGGTTCATTAATCAGCTTTGGGTATTGGTATGCATCGGTGCATTTCAGGCAGTGGAAGTGTTACCCTTCCATCTTGTCTGGCCATAGCTTCCATCTGAATAGACTGTGCTGATTACCGTCTGCTTTGATGTCTTTGTGATTGATTGATTGATTGATTAAAGGAAGCTGTAGCATAGCCACCTGGTTTTCTAAAAAGCTTTCTCTAGAAGACTATAAAATAACTAATTCATCTTTTTGTACCTTCCTGGAACAACTAGACACACTGACAGAAACTGACACTGGTGTTTGTCATGTTATTGATCTCCAGATATGGCCGCTAGGAGGATCCAAAATTCCTAAACAGAGTCTGTATTGTATTCTAGTCTTGTCAAGTTTTGCTTTATATACTCAGGTCTAGTATGCTCTTTCCTTTTATCTCTATTCTAGCTTAGTGTAGCAAAATCTCAATTTCGGTCAGAGATACTTGTGTCAAAATATTGACCATTTATAGCAAATGATTATACAGTTCGATTTGCCTGAACCAACACTATGCTTCATTTATGGGCTGCACTTATATAGCGCTTCTTTACCTTAACGGATGAAGCGCTTTACAGTTTTTGCCTTTCATTCACAAACACACACCGATGGCGACTGAGCCACCATGCAAGGTGCTGACCTGACCATCGGGAGCAGCTTGGGGGGGGGTTCTCGGGGTGTCTTGCTCAAGGACACTTCAACACATGATCAGGAAAAGTCGCAGGATCAAACCGCCAACCCTACGGTTTGTGGACAACCTGCTCTGCCTCCTGAGCCACAGTCGCAAACCATTTATGGAGTCATGTTGGACCAAAAAGAACATGGCTTAGCTCTGATGAAAGAATGAATGATGCGTGTTTGTCATTGTGAACATGTTTGCATGCTGACATTAGCATTTAGCCACAGTGAAGCTTCACAGAACTTTAGGCCACAAACATCACCTGCAGGAAGACAACAAAAGACATGGCAAAGTGTCAAATTAACAGAATAAAACCAAGTAAGAATCTACATTGGAAGAATAAAGTGTATGATTCAGATAAAGGAGATATTGAGCTTTCCCCTTTGCTGAGTGAGATATTGATAAGGGATTTGAAAGTATAACAAGAATAAACCCTCTGATGGTTTCCTCCTCTACCTCCAATCTGGTCATCTCTATGTACAGGTACATTTCTTTTAGCATTGCTCCTCTTTTCCCGTCTCTCTCTCCCACTCAGTCCACCTTTCCCCCCCAAGAAAATCCATCTGCAGTCTTCAAGACCACTACAAGTCAAGCCCACTTCTTATATGTGTATGATTAAATCTATTTTAATTAGCTACTACTATGAAGAAAAAATAACTTTAAAGGAAAAAATGAACTTTGAAGAATAAAATATTATATTCAATGAGCATTAAAAATGAAGAAGAGTATAATTACAGACAGATTAAAACAACCTGTAACTTTAAAAAAATAAATTAATAAAAGATTTTTGCTGATGATAGTTTATAACATTAAATTGATACATTTCATAATAGTTTTTTACTCTATTTATGTGCAGTGGTGGTAATTATTCATCAAATCATTAAACAAAGGGTTCAGCAGCTGCTTAAAAGAGATGTGATGAGTGCATGATTGATAAATGTAAATCTACCTTTTTTTTTCTAATCAAATTGTTGCTGTATGTCATTTCACCACATAGACTACTGGAGAGTTGAGGTGTCAGCAGGTGCAAAAGGAGAAAACTGTGCAGAGCAGTGTGCATTGAGTTCCTCCACTGCAGAGTTGGCTACTAAATAACTAAAAGTGTTATTTGGCTTTAATGTCTAACTGTCATGTATATCTGGATGAATATGCCCCCTGTGGACAACAGGGTACTTTTCTCATCTATAAAGAAGATAAATCTCCATTACAAGCACAAACACACATTGAAGTTGCTTGCTTTTGCAGTGTAGACTTACCTGTGGGCTGAAATAAATTTACTGTACATAAGGAATGAGTGTACAATTTGTCAATGTCAATATTGGCAATATTTAAAATTTATTTTATTTATTTCTGCTTTGTTGTCAGACAAGCTCAGAAGGGTAATTAGCCAAAGTATATGTAAATGACTGTCAATGAGGCAAATGTAACCAACTATCTTCAGAGAACAGTTTGGACACATTTTAATGATTAACTTGCTTGACAATGCAACACCAACAGTATCTGCTTTATTCTCTTGGAAAGAGCCCTTTAACTCCTTGAACTGATTTCCCTTTAAGTAGCTTCAAAGTCAGTGAGAGGGGGACAAAACCTTTCTACACTGTATGAAAATGCCACATATTCTGTTGTATAAAAAGGTCATATTATGTGTCTTGCAGCACTTCAATGAAGCATACACATGGATTTGAAAGGAAAAATCTAACTACTGATGCTCCTACAATATTTGTGATGTTCGCTGAACATGCGAATGTTTATGAAAGATTCAAACCCAAGATGCAGTTGTTTTAAAGCTGCAGCATTACATCAATTAGAAAATCAGATTTCTTGTTGCATCATTTTATACACTGTAATCCATATATTCAGGACATATTTGGGAACTTCTGCATTGATGGTAGAATTGAAGAGGTTACTCAGAAAGTGCTCCTTGCTTTTATAAACTCACACCTTCAAGTACCAAGAACATCATATCCAATGTTCTTATAGTATAAATTACACATCTTTTGGCTCTCTCCAGCGAAACTTCGCAGCCTTTCTTCCTCAGCTCACTTAGGCTCTCATAGTACTCCAAGGTATCGTAGCTTTTGGAGATGATCTTCCAGCTGCAGGTGCCCAGAGCATGGCCGAGGTACACCTGCATGTGGTAGCACAGGGCATCTGTCTCCTGCTGCGACACCCCACGGGCACCGACTGCTCCTCTGGGAACGATGGTAAATACGGCTTCAGGTCCAAGTTGACAGCACAGAGCTTTAGGTGAGCTGCCCTCAGGTACTGGAAGGAGAACAGCCCGGTCCAGCTGAAGTCCTCCTGACCACTGCTCTCACTTTTCCCCAAATCTACATCTTCGTAAACACCCACAGCATCCAGGACGTCTGTCGATATTGATCACCCCAGGTGTCACTACATCCTAGGGGGCCCTTGGATGTCTTTGACTTCTTCTCCCCAACGATCTGCCATTTTGCCAACAACATCTTGTTTTGACATCTGGCATGGTTCTGTGTGATTTGGACAACTACAAGTCATGCCCATCTCTTGCAGTCTGCAGACAAACACCTCTATATCCACCCCCTACTGTCTTCTTCTTTTCCCCTTTAATTACAGTTTTTACAGTTTTATCACTCTATTTTCTTACCATATTTCTACTTGAGCTCGTTATCTGTTTTCCTTCCCCACCAATTTACTTCCTCTTCCTCATATTTTGGATTTCTTCTCTTCTCCTTTTCCACATTATCCTCCTTCTCACCAGATTCATCCTCCTCTTACTTCTGTGCAGGTAAAACAATCTGACATTTTGTGGGCCATTTGAGTAGGGATTTGATTATCTTCATTGTAAAACAGAGCTACGTTAGCAGGGAACGGAAACCTCCCAGACGGTCATTTCAATTTAGCAAGGCGAAGGAAGAAGAGAGAAGAAAGATTAGATGGATATCATTTAATTCCAGATATCTCTGGATTTTGTCTCATGTTACTGGAAGTTTAATTTCATAGGAGATATGACTGCTAGAGGGACGATTCTGAGAAATGCAAAAGAAATAAGCTCATGTGGATATTTCGTCACACTTATGTCCGTGTACTTCAGTGTGTACATCAGTCTTAGGCTGAGTTTTATGGTTTGTCAGTAGACTACCAATTAAAGGAAAGAATACAGTTATATTTCAGACAAGAATGTGTTTCCAACTTTGACATTTTCATCTTCCGCTATCATCTACAAGTCTGTAGATGATAGCGGAAGATGAATGCCCATGGTTTTATAATGAGATGTTCAACAATCACATACTGGTTTAGATGTTGACATACTAGTCAATGTAGTGTATATTCCAATGATAAACAGATGTCCCTTTTCCCCCATATATTTTCTTAAATTCTCCTTTCAGATGTCACTGAGTTAATACATGTTTTTTAATATTATATATTTTTGTCTTCACTCCAATTATTGTCCTCTTTCCTTTGTAATGTTCTGTCTCTTTTTTTTATTTTACAACTGTAATACAATATTAGGTATTTTCTTGAATGTTCTTAAGAAAATGTACCATAAACCCACAACAGTTCATGTAAGACAACTTATAAAAACTGACAGTGGAACTTTTTGTGACAAATGGTATTGGTCTATATGGGGTAAATCATGCAAAGATATTCCAGTAGAGCCCCAGAATATAAATATAAACCTGGAAATGTGCATGATATGTCCCTTAAAATGTTTATTTATAATTTTTCATTAGGCAGATATTCCTTCCAAAAAACTGAATGGAAAAAAAAAATTAATTTCTCCTGAAAACATATTCACAGGGATGTCAAGTGTGAAACTTAAAACCAAACCTCCTTTGAAGTCTTAAATCCAGCCTGTGTTGTTTTCCTCCCCGTGAGCTTGTGACTTTGACTTACAGGACAACTTTTCAACCATAAATTCCTTCGTAGCAGCAGATTTTTCTCTCATTACAAGCAGCTCACAGCAACCCACATTACAAAGGTTTGACATTGCAGCTTCATTTCACGGTAAAAGGCTGACATGCGTGTGAATGTATCTCTATAAATATCGGTTTAAATGGGAAATTAAATTCCGGATTACGGATTAAGTCCTTTATTCTCTTTTTCTGATCCCTCGTCTTCATCCTGTAATCTTCTCCTTCTAAAAACCAGACTGCTAAAATCATCCTCTTCCTTTCCAGAAACGGTTTCCAACAGATTTAGCTCTTTATCAAAACCGTCTGTCCCTCTTGTCTATTCCTTCACATCCCTCTCTTCAGTTTTTCCTCTTTAGCTTGCTGCATTTACACCCAATAGAGGAGGCCTCCCATTGTTGAGTCCCTGTGGGGACATTTGTAAGGATTTAAAGAGCACACGGAGACAGTACTAGATAATCCCTCCATTATTCCTTAAAATATCCACTCTAACATTAGTAGTTTAGCACTGATTCCACTTCTTGTACCCTAAAATTAAGGAATTACTTCCTCTGGTGAAAATTAGTTAAGTATAGGGACACACAGGATAAAACATCATCCAAATGGCTCCACATGAATAGCAGAGCAGCAGCAGTGGTTTTGGGGAAGTGTTTTTGTTGTTTTACAGTTGAAACAAATAAAAAAGGAAGAAATAATAAGAAAAAAGGAGGAAAAAAGGGGAGGAATCTCAGTAATTAAATTTAAAATTGTTTGTTTAGAAAGGGTTACACACACCGTTGTACATATCACACAACTGCCCAACCTGTTTTTATAACGAGAAAATATGTGTATACATACAAGGTCTGTATGTGTGTTATTTACTGAGTGGTTTATAACTGGTAATTATAAGAATGGTTAACTAAATGTCCATTAACATGTAATATAATATGATTAATTAATAACACCTACCAACAAGACTAACACTCACACGTTATATTTTGTTTCTTTAGCATGAACGGAAATGTAGAAACTACAATTCGTGGTTTTAGTGGGATATCGATCTTCTCTAACTCTCAAAAGTTCTCAGAAAAGTGTTTCCCAAAGTGCTGAACTATTCCTTTGTAGTGTTTGTTGTTGTTTCTTCTTTGAAATAAGAAAAAAGAAAATTCTTTCCACCCTGATCTCCATCATTTCTGTGTCTGTCATTTCCCACACCATCAAAGCTAAAGTGGCTATAATCAATATTTTTTTATATCAATAATACATCGCATGACTACTTTTATGTGAAAGAAGTTGCTGGTAGTGACGAACCCACAGAAAATTCTCACCTGATTCTGCTTTGCGGGGGAATTATAACAACTTTCAGCTCCTTGTTAGCAGACAGACGACATTAGCAAATAGCTAAATGAATGAATATTTAGTGGACTTAAATTGGACTCACCTGCTACACACCCCAGATAGCATATGGAAGTGGGCCACTTCAGACAAAATGGATGTGAGCCTGAAATAGCCCACATGTAAAATAGCAAAAATAGCCCAAATATCCCAAATCGAATGTGGGCCTTTTTTAAAAAAAATTCTGGATGTGGGCCAGTTCTGGTTTATCTGGTTTGTTCTTGGTCGACAAATGGTTTGCTTGTGGCCCAGATTTGGGAAAAAGGAGCGGACCGCCCAAGTGCCATTATTCCACGCCGTGTGTGGGCCGGATGAAAGTGTCGGGTGTGGGCCGCAACAATTTTGCTATCTGAGATTAAGATTAACCAAGAAAGAATTTACTGTGTTGCCGTCTCAAATCTCTCCATGTTCCTCTGGTGTTTTGTGCACACGGTACATGATGCATAGCTACTGTATTTGTTACAAATCCTGTTTATTAATTTCACACTCCGCTGTGTGCTTTTTTTCGGGTGTCAGCATGACAGTGTCAGCAAAACTCCGGGGCTCTTGTCAGTTCTGCGGTTGGTTTCCTCGCAGCTCTTTACACATGTAATCACACTGAGTTTCTTGTGTTTGTCTGTGGCTCATTAGACAAAGCCGAGCAGTCAAGGATTGTTCCCATGTCTCTTTCCTCCGTGAGCATCTGTTGAGTGTGTGTTTTCTGCTAATTTACGCACATTGTTTACCATAAGCATCACTTCTTGCATCATTTGTCTCGCTGATTGTCAGTCTTTCTGACTCTTGAAGGAACACAAACACGACTGCTTCGGTTGAATGACAGCAGCTCGAAAAATAACACCAGCTGAGTGTATGTGTGTGTTTGTATTGTATGTAGCAATCATTGTTATACACCAAGAGACATTCATATATTATTAACTATCATTAAAAACATCAAGTTTATCTTCAAATTTATTTTCTTTTCGACATTGTCATTGGTATACGGATACATATTAAAAGTAAAACCATGGATAAAATTTTGAAACAGACAAACTATGACTTATTTATAACTGTTTGGTGTTGATACGGCTCCATAGTTTTGATATCAGCTCAGCAGGAGAACACAGAGGGGGGATGAAATAAGATATGACCGGAGGAAAACAAATAAAAGAACTGAGAATCAAATTTTTAAAGGATTATGGCAAAAAAAAAAAAGGAATGAAAGGAGTTTATATAAAGGTGAAAACATTCTACCGTCATGTTGTTCTTTTAGTTTTTGTGTTTCACCCACACAAAACAATCATTTGCATCACCTCTCTGCATCATTGCTTTGTTCATTACAGCCCGTCACTGACTATGCAAACAAAATGAGGAACTAAATTGACGGGAAAATTGTTATTATGCTGTGTCATGTTTAGAGTAGATGACTACTTATTAAAAATGTTTTTAAATGAGATAGATCCCTGTCATGAATCAGCTTATAAATAATATTGAGAAATGTTCAATTTTCTAGGTGCTTCTTGTTATTTGAAAGACTGAAATACACAGACTACAGTGTCTAAACCAAACGACAACTCAACAGACTTCAGTCAAGCGGTTCCCACAGAGGTCCGATGTTTTGGCGACATACAGTGTCACCAGTCTAGAGGCTTGATAACAAATTGTTTGATGCCTGAGATTTTATGTCCAAATCCAGGCAGATCTGATAGTTGGATGTGATGAAAATCTACCGAGGAAGGCAGATCGAAAAAATGAGAGTAAAAGGCAAACAGAGACAGGAAGGAAAGATTTAGGGAGAAAGTTGGGATGGGAGGAGGCAACGGGATGAAGAATAAACAGATAAGCAACTAAGTAAATAAGATAAGCAGCACGCCAATTCACTGTGATAATAAACATAAAACATAATTATAACCAATATTTACTTCCCTTTACTGATAGCGTAGTCTGTCTAAATGTGGTGTGTCTACATGGCACCACACAGCCCCCTCTAGTGGTGGTTCTGATGCTATTACCACTGTCAGCCCTCTGTTTAATAAATTCCTTTACAGCAGGTGGTGAAAGCCCAAAGTCTTATATATAAAACAAGCATATTTAAAGTTTTTAATGTTCTGAAAACTTAATAAATTATATTTTTCCAGGTTGTTACAATGATCAAGAATTTTTATAGCTTTCTTGAAGAGTAATTCTGTTGGTTTAAGTGTTATTAAACCTGCAAGTGACCAGTTAATAAAATGGTATTCTGTGTGTGAAAAAATCATTGACTGTAAAAACATGGTTTTTGATATGAAAGATATATATGAGGGAGTACCCACAAATTCCCAAAATTGTTAAGTTTCAGTAGCACCTTCCTTATCCCTTTCAAAGTATTCGCCTTGAGATGCGATATACTCATCTGAGTGTTTCTCTCATTCTTGGAAACATTTCCTGTAGTCACCATTTTCTGACCGTGTCCAGATCCTCCTGTGATTCTTATTCGATTTCTTCCACAGTGGCGAATCTTCTTCCCTCTAGTCCTAATTTTTGTTTTGCGAACAAAAAGAGGTCACAGGGAGCGAGATCTGCCGAGTACTAGGGGTTCAAAGCAACAACCTTCGGCAGCCGTTTTACAGAGCAAAAACAAAATTTCACACAAATTCTGCTGTTTAAAATCTGCCGTTCCCTATTGGCAGTTTACGTTCCCTATCATAGAAAAACAGCCAGAACTACACACTTGATCCACTCAGCATGACGCCAATCAGCAGACCAACTCACCCTGCTGTGGGCACACGCTACCTAGCAGCAAATCGGACAACTACACCCTACTCCTGTGCTGTCGAGGGTTCCCCCTCGCTATATACGTAGTGAAAGGTCAGTTTTACTTTTCTCTACCAACAACTAATGTAATACAGATGTGATTTAGCCAACACACTGATCCTTAAACCCCTTCTAAATACTCAGGGTGGTTGAGTAGTAGTACTTTCCCTCTGTCACACAGGATCTGCTGCATTTTACATTTGGAGAACAGCAGCAACAACCATTGAAAGTGCAATTCAAAAAAACACCACAGCAATCAAATACTAAAGATATTGTTTAAGGAATAAGGACTTGTTTGAGTCGGTGTTCCAGCCCATCCCAATGGTGTCGGATGGGGTTGAGGTCAGGGCTCTGTGCAGGCCAGTCAAGTCCTTCCACACCGAACTGGGAAAACCATTTCTTTATGGACCTCACTTTGTGCATAAAGGGCATTGTCATGTTGAAACAGGAGAGGGTCCTCTCAAAAGTGCCATATTGATATTTAAATTATAGAAAAGAACATACAGTACAAAGTTAAACTTTGATTTCTTCCATTTCAATGAAGGTTATTCAGGTCAGGATCCTAGTGGCAGCAGGACAAGGTGTCCCCTTTCAGTCCTGTTCCATCTGGGCATCCTAACCACTCCCAGGAACGCTAGGAGTTTTAGTCCCTGCAGCATTTCTTGGATTTTTGACCCAAGGTCCCCTTCCAGTCATCATTACCAGTCAGCCTTAACCACCTCCAGTGGCTTCTCTCGATGTGAAGCGGTTTGACTCAGAGGTCGCTTTGAATCAGTAAGCTCTTCAACCTGGTCAGAAGAACGAGTCCAGTCATCCACAGAAACCTAATTTCAGCTCATTCCAGTATGTGCAATCTCAGTCTTTCAGTCGCTGACCATCGGCAAGAGTCAGAATGAAGACTGACTGGTAAACTGAGAGATCTGCTTTCATGGCTCAGCTCTCTCTCTCTCGAAGGACATTTAAAAATATAAAAGTTATTCTGTTCATGGTTTTGCTGCTTAATATTGCATGGAAATAAAGCCTTTTACAAACTGGCTCTTTTGCCTCAAAGCCTCTCTAACAAACACACACATAAACCACTCATTTGTACAAAAAGTAGGGCAGCCACAAGTTGATTCTCTCAGATGATGATCCAGAATTTGGGATTCTTGTTTTGTGCAGCAGCATGTTCAAGGGCATCCCACTTGAAAGGAAACATCTGTCTCTGTAACTCAGTCTTTTCACTCTGAAAACTCACAAACACACAGGAATCCCACGTGCCTGTAGGTTTTTATCACCTGGAGTGTTTGTTCACGTTCGCCCATATTATCATGAGCTCATAGGAATAACACAGACTCTGCGTGAAAAACAAAACAAAATACCCAAAACTGATAAGAGTCCACTCCTGTGTGTTGTCTTTATGAGCCAATTTTGTTGTCTAATGGTGCCGTTTTCTTATCACTAACAAGCCAACTGTAGATATCAGAGGTAATAGTCGGCTTCACTATCAACCCCTGGGCTTCAGTCAGTGACAGGGTTGAAATTAATCACAGAAGAGGCAGAGATGCCAGTTTCCCCCCCCCCCCCCCCCCCCCCCACACCCACAGCAGCAGAAGAAAATAGACCAGAATGCAATTTAGCCACAAGACAAGGACACAGCTGCAATCACACATACGGCGAATGATCATGAACTGAGAGGCGACCAGCAACAGTATATTACTCAGCCATGTAAGCACTCTTGAATGAAAACAATAAGTGCATATGATTTAATTTTGGGTTGCTGAAAGGCATCCTGGGAAATGTAGGAAATGATGTATAGAGTTTAGATTTACACATGAAAGAAATCTGAAAATACTGTTTATTTTGACACTTAACAATCATGTGAAATTGTATTTTTAAGAATTATGATACAAAAAAATCCAAGTGAAAATCAACTTTGACAGTTACAAATGTATTTTACAATTCAATTCATAGAGCAAAGACTGTTTTTATTTTTTCTACACAATCTCGTGCATGAACAGCAGCTCATTTGCAATTTCTTTCCATTTTTCTTCTCACTCTCTATTACCAAACACATTTTCGGAGCTGTTTTCGGTGGTTGCAGACTTCAATGACTGACCTCTGGGCGTCGCATTGTTCCGCAAAGATGTGCCTGCTGAGTTTCACTGTGTGTGTGTTTGTGTGTGAATGTGTTTGGCAAATATATCTGTGTGCTGGCTTTCTCCAGTTTCCTTCCCAGAGGCTGTTCTCTCTCTCTCTCTCTCTATCTCTATCTTTTATTCTGACGCCCACACGCACTTCTGGCTGGTTTATAATGAAGATGTTTTTCGTCTTGAAACAAAATAAAAATGCCCATTTTCACACATGGGAGTTCATTTTTGTCAGACATTTCTATACACTATTCACATCTTCCAAAAGCAAGCAAGTGTTTCTTACTGTTATCCCTGGATCTGTCCTGCAGTTTGGGTCATCAGACATTTAGCCGCAGTCACTCCGGTTCAGTGGTTGAACATCCAAAACACAAACACACCATTAACCTGGATGAACGCCAGTACAACCTGAGCAGGATTTATTATAGTGACACAGAAACATCTGATTTTCACTCAACTGACCTGGAATCAGTTTGGCAGAACGTTTAACAAATACTTTAACAGTTTAAAAGATCCAAGGACATACATCATATAAAAGAGTCTGTGCCAAAACACCAAAACACTGGATGTAGCGAGGTGTGACCTCACCCATTGGTTTGCAGTGAAGCCAGTTTGAAGCCCAGAGTTGCTGTTTATGATCGGCGCCATTTTTTCCATTGGTAGCCAGCACCTTCCAAATAAAGAGTGCAGGGTGTTGCCTTTCACACTCTTGAAACACGCCCCGCTACCTCGGACCGAAGAGATCGCTAGCTTACTGGAAACCCTGAGCGGTGCACACTTGGGTTACTTTAGCTAAGTTGTGCTAACAGGGAAGGTATCACAATCAAGTATCTTCAAATCTTGTTAACGGAGCAATAATTTCTAAAATACACTCGTTAGAGGACCCAAATTTTGTGATTGAGACCATAATGATTCAACGTAGTATTTCTAGAGAGAAGTTGCCACTTTTTGGGAGTCAATTGGAGCCATCATCTAGCAAGCAAGCAAGTAAGCAAAGTTTATTGATATAGCACCTTTCACAGACATCAGTCACAAAGTGCTTCACAGTCAAAGAAAGTAAAATCAAATACAATCAAAATAAATAAAAACACCAGATAAAATATACAAGGAGAGCAAACAAAAGCAGTTGATGGTGGCACTTTAAGGTACTTCTTCATTGGCTTCAGCCTCAAGCTTTGGTAGTTACTGCTTGACTTGTACCTAATTACTTAATTAAGCCTGTGTATAGAAACCAGTCACTTTCATTTTTCCCATGGCCAGATCATCAGTGTTGCTGTACAGCCATGTTTTTTTTTGCCTGTTTTTGTATGTTTCAATACTTTTTTCTCCTGTGACAATGTGTTTGATTTAGTTTAAAGTGGATAAAGTGAAGGAAGTGGTACTACTATTTGATTCTAATGAAGTGACAGCACATCCTCAGTTACCTCTGATGATTTAAATTGAATTTTCTCCAATATAGAGTGACGTGACATCATCTCAGTTCGGTCATTATCCATCAAGGAGTAAGAAATGGGTGCAAACACGCAAAATGCATTATTCTTTGCCATAGAAAAGTGACTTAAGGTGGATTATTTTACCAGATCTTTCTCATATGACCAGGACTTCAGTACCACAGAAACATTTACTTGGCACCGTCTTCACTCAAACGTCACTTTTTTAAGTGGATACATACTATTTTGAGCCACCTCCTCTTTGTAAGATGTGATGTAGTTTAATGGAGAGTGATAGTAAAACAAGCAGATTAAATTGAGGAGGAAATAAGTGCTAATCACAGGATGATATCCTGCTCTCTACACTATTTGTGATCCTCGCTCTGCTGGCTAAAATGAGTTTGATGTCCTTTTCTTATTTTCTGTCCTGCCCAACATCTTGTCCTATTTCAGTGGACTCTGAGTTGTAATTTGGCACGGAAAGAAAGGCGGATATGTTCAGTGGACAGCACTCATTGATCCAGAATAAGATGAGGGCAGAGGAAAAAATACACACCTGTATGTGCACATGGTCTAACATACACACACACACACCTGCTCTTGTCAGCCAGGAAAATATCAGCCACGTGATGTATTGTTGGTCCTGAGAGATGATAAAGGCTACGGTCTCTTGGTGTAACGGAAGAGAGGAACTCTGAAATGCTGTCCTTTTGTTGAATCTGAAACTTGTAATTTAACCCTCTCTGCACCACTGTCGTCAATCAAGTGATGACCAAACCCGGGGAAAAAACTCTACATCAACACAAGCATGTGGACAGTTTTCCTACATGCTTATAGCTCTCCCATATCCTGATCTAGAATAATATTACTGTGCAAACTACTACTACTACCACACTTTCTGATGAATATCCTACCTATAGAATAATAGGGGTGTCTCTTATATGCAAAAAAAAACAAAAAAGACAATGTAATGTATGAATTTATTTAGTATAAACGTATTTAATATATGCAAATGAGACTAAGACGTCCACAAACATGTAAAGCTTTGTCAAGCAGAGTTTGTGTTATCTTTCGGTGTTAAATGTTATAACTTGTAGGAAGAGATAATAACATTTATTGAAGTGAGATAGCAGCTGTTTTTTTTTGCATTTTGCAATTAAAATAAGCAGCAATCATTAACTGATTGGGTCAAAGGATGAGGAAAGGTTTTGCATAACATATGGTGGTGTGTTAAATTCATAAATGAGAAGAGCTTTGACAGTGTGAGAAAGCAGAGATAGTGGAGAAGCTGGAAATGTATTAATGAAGATTAAAGAAGGAGAGTTTGGTATCTTTGCCTGTCATGATTGTGTGTAGTCTGTCATCTTTCCTGTCTTTGTAGTGCAGAGAAGGCTTTGTTTTCAAGGTCCTTAATAACATTAAGACATGAATTCTCTCCATATTGTAATTTTACTATTGTTATCTCTGTCTACTCTGCTTATACAACTTCTATTGCACATCTGTCCATCCCAGAAGAGGGATCCCTCCTTTGCTGCTCTTTTGAAGTTTTCCCCTTTTTTCCTCCCATTGAAGGGTTTCAGAGTTTTTCCTTATCTGAACTGAGAGTCTAAGGATAGAGCGTGACATTTGTTATACATTTTGTAAGGCCCTTTGTGGAAAATATATGATTTTCAGTCTCTATAATAATAAAGTTTATTTCAATTCATGCATAAAATGCAACACAAAAGGCTTAACATAAAAGGATACCATAACATTTATAATAAAACAGTAAAACAAGATAAAATTATATTAATAAGACACGATAAATGCCCATTAAGTAAAAACATTTCAGGAAAAAGCAAGGCTAAAAAGATGTGTCTTAAGATTTTGTGTAAGAGTAAATATAATATTGACTTGAAGAAATTACTTGAAAATACTTAATGAACCCAATGATTGTGGCAGTAAAATTTGACCCAGGCTTTAATTAACCTTATTTTTTCTTTAAACTGGCAGAAATGGATGGGACATTCATAAAGTAGCAGTAGTAGTAATGTTGTACATTTTGGGGAGTTTGACCAGATATTTGAAGGGAGATGGACTGATTATTGAGGTTAATTGATTAACAGTAAGTGGACTACTTTGTAAAGATAACACAGTTCCTATCCTTAATCTAGAAATTACCATGACTTTTATTTTATTTAACATGGACGATGGACAGTCATTAGCTAGATAGATATATTTCATCATTAGTCCCTGGACAGGCAAATTTACAAAATAATTACGGCATCAAATGTTCATACAGGCGTATAGTAGATAAACATTACATCATACAAAACTAAAAGCACTATCCATTTAAATCATTACATCATACAAAAATATTAAAAAAATGAATAAGGATGTCAGTAAATCCTGGCAGGATTACTGATTGAGAAGTATTCAGACAACTAACAGGCAGGATGTTTAACAGTTATGGATACAGGAAGAGCACCGGGCAGTGAGGTGGGTGGACTGGTATTTGAAAATGCAGTTTGGGAAACATTTTAGGAGCTAATTGATTAAAGTATTAGTTGATATAGATTGCGAGGTCAACTTGCAAATTACCCAATGGGATCAGAATCTGTTCCTGATTGTAGAGGAAATATTAGGACGGCAGTTTCTGAGAAGATGAAAGAACATAGTGAGACAGACTGAACTGGGTGGATGACTTCCAAATTACTGAATCTCATCCTTTTCAAAAAAGCACAGACTGATGTAAGAAGAACAAAAAAGGGTAAATTCTGCACCAAGAGTTTTAAGAACAAACTTTGTGTGATCACAGCGAATGACACTATCCTGTATTGAAGACTGAACATGAGACAGCAGTATCTAACAAAGAAAACTGAGGAATGACAGCAACAGGATTTGTTGGGGTGCAGAGCTGAAATAACTTTTCAGAGACTTGATTAATGTCCAGATTACTTCAGAGGAATGAAAAGAGCTGGAGAATAGCCTCTCTCCTGGGAAGAACCTGATATGTTTTGTCATGTTCGAACATCTCAGAGATAAAGTGGGTAATGTAGTAAAAAGGCCAGAGAGATCCAGAATCTAATAAAATAAAACTAATAGAAATAAGAAAGCAAAGAAAAATTGCTTGTTGCATTGTTTTAATCGACCAATCACAAAGTTGATGATATGACTCTGTGACCTTGCATTATAATCAGTCAACGGGACTGGGTCCTTTGGTAGCTGTTAATATATTCTCCAGCATATTCAGTGTCGTTCCAGCTGGAAGGACCATTTTTCAAAATGTTTTTACCCAAAAGCGTACATGGTCTGGTAATTTCAGGGGAACAAATTGTCCTCTTGAGATCAACGGAAACCGATAAAGAGCTAAAAGCCCCCAAACACCAATCCACGCTTGCCAAAAACTCTTTGCTGCCATAGCAAGCGGCCTTCTGTCCCTTATTTATACAACCTATCGTTATGTACTTTTTGGCACTCAACACAGTCACAGTCTTCATTAGTAATTACATTTTATGTAGGAAAAGTGCTGTTTTATTTTAGTAATACTGTATACACTGCCATCTTGAAACTAGAAATGTCTACAGTAAAGGTTTATGTGCTCACTTCTGCATAGCAAAAAATCCTACTGAGACATTTAAAACAGCATAAAAGTTTAAAATGATGATTGCCTCTGTGCACCGTCTGTTGCATCTACGTCCTATCTGACTCAAACTTAGCTTTATAGCATTTACTCGTGTTGTTCTCTCCTGACTAGATCCCTGCTTCTGTTGTGTCAGCTCTCAGATGTCCGTCGCTTTGGATACAAGCGTCTACTAAATGAAATTGTAAGATTTTAGGGAGCTTTTCAAACTTATTTGAAAAGCAGCAATGCTGTAGTTCAAGTTGAAATACCTCAACTGAGTTGAAGTTGAAGCACAGAATCAAGGTGAGGTGGTGGTTAAAGTGAGAGTAAAAGGAGATGAAAAGTCAGTTGTTTAAGTGTACAGTGAAAGTGCTGAAAGGAGTTGAAGTGTCAGTAGAAGTGAAAGTGATGCAAATGAGTTGGAACTGAAGTTAAACACTGAAAGAATTTAGTGTATGGTGGTGAAGGTTCAGCTGAAGTGTAAAGGCCCAAACGCATTGAAAGCGAGCATTGACATGCCTCGTTCATAGACTTCATAAAAATAATGGACATAGCTACCATAACGTCACCCATTGGTTTGTGGACTCCTTGTTTGGCATTTTGACCATCGCCATCTTGTTTTTTTGGAGCCAGAAGTGATGAGAAGTGACCATATTTGGACGAGAGTGTGGCCCTGAGGAGGAGCTCCTCAGGGTCCAACTCTGCCATGATAGTGACTTGTCAATCTCAAGGTAGCCACGCTCTAAAGCATGACCTGCTTTATTGTCCATTTTACTCTAAATGGGGCCATAATTTACAAAATGAACATCATGCTGTATTGAAGAAGACTTGAAACTAGCGATTGATACCATAAACTCCTTAGGAAAGTGTTAACTGAGGTAATAAATCAAGTGAGAAGTAGGGTCATTTTCTCATAGACATCTATACAAAACAGTACTCTTCGCCCCCTGCTGGCCACTAGAGAGAATGCAGGTTTAAGGCACTTCTACATTGGCATCAGTTTTCAGACCCGGAGCTACCCACTTGGCCTCATTTGACGTGCCTCATTTGATGCTCCTATGGCGCACTACAGGCACCAGATTTAACATGCCAACACCACAGAACCAACACAGATTTGTCCTGTTGTTCTCTGTATTTACTGCTACATTAGTAGATGGATGTAATGAATGAACGAAAAGGAGAAATGCAGAGGAGGAAAATGAAACTAAGAACGTCTGTTTCTACAGTAAATCATCTGTTGAGTGTTTGATGGTTATTTATTTGTGCTTTAGAGCATAACCGCCATGAAACAATCAAGAAAAGAATGTATTATTTCTCTCATTCACCAGCTTTCCACTCCATCTCCCTGCTCGACCACCGCCATGCTCTCTCTCTCTCTCTCACTCATTGGTATTCTCAGCTATCTTGCTCTATCTCTCTCTTCTTCGGCTGCAGAGAAAAACAGCTTTAGTTGCTGGGTCCTCGTTCGACTTCAAAACACGCATCAGGTGCTTTCAGTATGTTTAGGCCTTATGTGCTAAAAGCATTTTGAAAGATATAGTAAGTTGAAGTGTAAGCACTGTATAAAGTTGAGATGCCTGTTGAGTTGGATGGTAATTGAAGAATAAGCACTGAAAGCAGCAGAAGTGAAAACTGACGTGAAAGCACTGACAGGAGATGAAGGCTCAGCTGAAGTGTAAACACTGAAAGGAGTTGAAGTGGCAGTTCAACTGTAAGCAGAGAGAGGAGTAGACGTGGTAGAAGCCTCTTTTAGAGTTTCTCCAATTCTTCCTTTTCCAATGAGCCTCTTTTAGAGTTTAGTTTGTTTTTAGTTCTTTAAATATCAATGCACATATTAAAAACCAATCAAAAGGTTCTGCGGTAAATCAGTAAAAGTAAGTTTAGAAAGGAACAATGTGCTCAAAACAGAAAAAGTACCCGATGTTTTAGGGTTGGCATCACTCCTCATCACTCCTTAATGTATCTGATATGCCCAAAACATCACAGCAATAGTGGGTAGACCTTCACATTCAAATTAAATGATTTGTGTATGGAATGTAATGAAGATAATGAGAATTTTAGTTGCCATTTTGTCAGCAACATTACAAAAGTGCAGTTTATCAAACCAGACAATTTATAATACATAGGGCCATAAAATACATCTGAGAATAGAGAAGAAAACAAAGCAGTGGAACATCTAAGCTTTAAGGCTCACAACTTCCATAAAAACAAAAAACTTGCAGATTTTAAACTCAGTTTTGTTTTGCCTTTTTCATTACAGGCTAAAGATCTGGGTTAGGGAAGAAAATGAGACATTTTTTTACTCTTATTACAGCAGTTGTTATCCCCTGTGGGCTCTCTGCAGTCTTACCCACTAAGCAGTATTAAAATGACCTTTTAAGATATTGTTAAATTTTTAAACACACTCACAGAGCGGTCTTTCTGATGATGTATTCATCGGCTTTGTGGCTTCGTCCCCTGCATCCATATTCATGCTGCTTGTTTCGATTCTCAGATGTTTGGCACACACACATACACTCACACACAATCACTGGGAGCAACAAACAGCTAAATCCAAGAAGCTCTATTGTTTTGGCTCATCTATTTTCTCGCCTCCCGCTCTGTCTTTCCTCTCTCTCAATCCTTCTTTTCTCAGACAGGGTGAGGTTGCCCTTTACTCTTCGTCCAGCTGGGGAATGCTAATGGCTACGCGGTGGGGCCAAGACAATTAGCCAGACACACACAACGCAAGCAGACAAGTGCAAGCAGACCCAAACACACTGTGTATCAGTGGGCAACAGTAAACACACCGTGACACACACACAAACATAGTAAAACACACATGCACAAGGAGGAACAATTGCTGGTGTTGAGCTTTTTGTTTTGAAAACCTGCAGTTCGGTTCAAGAAAAAGAGTGAAAGCAAAATAGAAGGAGAGGTAGAAGCAGAATGAGAGATGGGGGCAGAGAGAGAAAGAGAGAGGGGGGGTAGATGATGCTGAGGTGGACCGCGTCACTCCAACAGACCAAATCCAGATATTGAATATTGAACAAAAATAATGGTTTGAGAAATAATGATTTACAAAACAGCGTCAGCTCAAGATGAAACATGTATCATGCAGCACCATCTGCTGTATGTACACATCAACGTAACTAACTCTATCTATAAGTTCAGCAATTTAAGCAAAACTTTTATGCAAACCCTTCCTAATTTCCTCATCAATTTCAGCTGTAAATAATTCACAACTGGTTGCAGCCAATTCTTTTGATGCCGGCAATCTGGGACAAAGCCCAACCTAGCAGCTCCATCTTGATTACCTCATACCCAAAAATTACTGTTACTGTAATACTTCTAATTAGCCGAGCTCGGCCAGTTCAGGATTTATAACGAATGTGTCTCAAGGGTCTTTAGAGATAAAGAGACGTCTTAGATCTAACTAATCAATCACTGAACAGAGCGAACCAGGCGTTTGGCGAGCCAAATCAGAGTGGCTCCTCTACTGAAATAGGTGAGCATGCACATAAAACAAAAAGAAACATGGGGTGGTGCAAATGATAGGGTCACCTTACAACATGGACCATTCTGTACTAAGATCTACTTGCCCTGAAAGTAATGTGAGCAAAGTCGACTTTTGACTAAAGGGAAATTAAAGGATACAATAAAATGACATTATGTTGACCTGTGGAGAAAATATTAAATACAGATACACAGTTAACAGTGAAAAACTTAACGACTGGTTAATAGCAGCACTGTCAATGCATCTGAACACAATCCTGCCATTAAAGTGATACTGTCAGACTGGTTTGCCATTTCATTACACTTCATTCATTAAGACTGACATTGCATTTATGTTATGCAATTTCTGTTTCGGGAAGGAGGGCATTTTGTTTTGTCTTAACCAATCAGTAGCGAGTGATGAGCCTTTTCCCCCATACACAATCATTACAAAAAGAGACAGTTGTAAAATGATGAGTAAATTACTCTGAGCCTCACAAACACCACAATTTGAAAAGTCTCAAAGAGCCACATCAATTAACACAGATGTCAGTTTCATGACATTAAGTCACCTGAGTCTCTAATGTGTATGCTTTATATGCAGCCTTCACCTCATATGGGAGTTGGTCGAGTGATGTTTAAAATACTGTGCATCAAGAATATAACATTATATCCATTAAATTTGTGTTTACTCACCATGAACGACATCATAATTATGACTTAGAAGTTGGCATGGACGCTATTTACAAATTGGAATCTTATAATTACGATAACTCCGATATGACGTGAACGTGGGAATAGGTCTAAAAATCCCAAAAGTCTGAAGAAGCCAGTGAGTAACTTAGATTGGAAATTTATTCATCCACACTCGTCACCATTTTTGTGGCCATTTTTCTATTTGTATTTTTCATAGATGGTTATATAGGCAGATGGCATGCCGCCCATTCTTAATCCCCTCTACTACATGTCTGATTGGTTGATTCTCCAACAGGCGGAAATAGCTCTCCGTGAGGCACAACACCAAACTTATTTGGATCTCTGAACAAATTGGACAAATGGGGTTTGGAACCAGGCTGCGGGTTGCGCTTCAAGCTGAAGGGGAATTTATCCAAAGCCAAACCCTGACTCTGCATGCAGTTTCAAGTTTGAATGATATTGGTTGCTTATCTTAGCTCAATTCACAGATGTTTATAGGCACAAGTAGCCGCCTTAAGCCTCAAACTGCAATGCTGAGACTTAAGAAGGACTTTCACGACTTTATGTGACTGTGGATAAGAAAAATTCCCCCCCTAAAAAACAAACTATCCTTTTATTCTCCAGCTCATTCAAACACCGACAGAAGTCTTAAACAGCAGCTGCATCTCAGATGTGAGAACAAAAACTCTACAGCTGCCAGCTCTCAAACGGCTCCGTCTGATTGTGTAAAGCTAACAGCCCGTTTCCCAGCCCTCCACTGATCAATAGCTCATATGCAGTTTGGCAGCGCCAGTTCAGATGTTTATCTGCCCGACCGAATGGGCACGATCTCCACCAGCATACTTTAATCAGACTGAGTTATTGGGATCTGTGGCTCCGAGTGAACTGGGGGATGTGTGCGCACGCAGACACACACACGGGGCCAGCCAATCAATCATTTTAATTGATCGAGGGAATAACAGAGGAAGAATGGGTTCAGACGTCCCCAGGCGCAGATGCAGCAGAAGTGAAGTGTCTGTGTGTTTGTGTGAAATGATGGCCACCGAATTGAATTGGCAGCGTTCCATGTATTGTATA
Organism: Thunnus albacares; assembly: GCF_914725855.1. NCBI lineage: Eukaryota > Metazoa > Chordata > Actinopteri > Scombriformes > Scombridae > Thunnus > Thunnus albacares. The sequence goes on along the minus strand of NC_058127.1, from coordinate 7,791,413 downwards.
TACGTGTGTGTGTGTGAGCATTTAATGTGCTAACAACAGTAAGCTTATCAGTAACTTTTAAAATACAGCAGTAAGCTAATGGTTTGAGATGTGGTCTTTGGTCCAGATGGTAACTGGTTTAATGAAAATCTGTGTAGGTAAATACTAAGTAGATTAAATCATCTTTTCTCTGCCGCTGCCATCAAGATGTTCTTGAAGAGGTACTTCAAGAAAAAAAAAACAACTTAAAATCCCCCAATAAAAACAGGCAGCTGGGCCCATATGTTGTTTTGTTCTGTATTTAAATTCCTACCTTGAATAAGTGGCATTTCCAGCAGAATTCATACTTATTATCATTCAGGATTTAAGAGCAAAAAGGTACTTTTCAAAACTCCAAAACTACACCTGCAATTTAACTGTTATAAAGTTAGAAATCCACCATTCAGAGGCAGATCTATCCATTTCCGAACTGGCAGGAGCCTCGAGGGACCGTGATGCAATGAAACGTCTCAACGTTGTCAAGACTCGCTGTTTGTCAACTTGAAAAGCTCGCTCCGCTGTGGCCACTTAGACGTAAAATCCATAGTTTAAGGCAACACCACATTTTGCAGGACTAGTCTCTGTGTACATGCTTAAGAGAAAGTTTTCTAAAGTATAGTCCGTCATAGTCAAAAGTGAAACTTTGTGTGCGAACCGAGTCTGTCCGAGTTTCATCTGAGGACAAAAAAATCAATTTCCAAAAGGGGGAATTTCGGATTCAGAGCCGTCATCCGGTCAACGTATTGATCCGCGCAAATCTCTAGAGATCAGAAAGTGAGTACGGCTCTGAATACAGTACATTCAATAGTTCAACTTATTACATAATCGACATTTCTTCGATAAATCAAATTTCATGATTTGACCCTGTTTGAGTTGCTCGTCCACAAGTACTATACAGTCACATACGCATCACAATCTCTGCCTGGCTTCGGTATTACAGAAATAGTTGCTGGGTCCATTGTTTGTGGGATTGTGTGATGCTTTTAGGGCAGAATTTACAACTTCTATAAAAAAGAAAATGTATACTTGACCAAAATGTTGAATAAAATTTTATTGGGAGGCCATCCATTCCTGTTGTCCCACCACAGAAAAATGTGTATGTAACCAACCAGCCGAGACAGTTTCCCCAAATGATACAAGGCTTTGTTTTATTATGCCATTCACATTCCAGGTTGCAACTTGTAAAGTAATCAGAAGAGTTTGTACGGGCCCATATCTATCTTTTAAGTACATGCTTTGTTAGAGTTATAACCCCTACTCTTTCTTTGGCGTGCAAAGCAATGGTCTAGCTACATGTTCACACACACATTCAAACCTACAGGTGCGCACATATATATATATATACATACAAGCCCTCCTGTCTCTCTATATAGATGTAAACAACACCTCCTCACTCATACAGACTCGTCAACTAGACGTATTTACACATCTTCCATATGATATTTTGAGTAATAAATTTAAATTGTAGCCCCATTTAGCACAGAGCTAACAGCAAATTTACCATGACTAAAGACACTACTGATCTTATACTGCTTGTCTTATAGGGACAATTGAGACAATAAATAAAGAGAGAGAGAGAGAGAGAGAGAGAGAGAGAGAGAGAGAGAGAAAAGTCCCACTAAGGGCTTACATCCATTTATCTTAAGACAATAAAATATGTTTTTTAGTGAGGTTACATTGTCTATCTAGTACTGTGTGTGTATCCGAAGCATGGTATATCTTATTCCTCTGTACCACAGACTTCTATTCTTCTAGACTTCTATTCTTCCAAAAACTATTAAAAACAAATCGATGAGCCACAGCATTGCACTGGGTGACCTGTTCCTTCGCCACGAAGAGTTTTGGGCATATTCGTTTGTTTAGAAATGGCTTCAAAGACTAATAACTTTACTTCATTAGTACATTGGATTTAAAAGCATTAAAAAGGGATCTCTTCACAGCCAGAATGGACAGGAGGAACAATTCCAGCGACCAAACACACTTTCAATCTACATATAGTAATGTGAGTATTGTTTTAAGACAGACTTTTAAAAATGTGAACCTATCCTTTAAAGATTTACTACAGCAATGACACATATACAGTGCAAACACTATGTATGTAGTTCAGGACTAACGGAAGTTTGTGAAAAAATGTATCTATCTTCAATATCCAGTCTTAAGGGACCAGTGTATAAGATTTAGTGGCATCTAGTGGTGAGGTTGCAGATTGCAACAACCTGAATACCCCTCCTCCTCCTCCCCCCCTTCCAAACATGTAGGAGAACCTACAGTGGTGCGAAAGGTCCTTTCTGGGCTACTGTAGAAACATGGCGGTGCAAAATGGTGGGTTCCATGGAAGGGGACCTGCTCCCTATGTAGATATAAAGGGCTCATTCTAAGGTAACAAAAACACAATCCTTATTTTCAGATGATTATACACTAATGAAAACACACTTATGAAATATGAAGCTTCAGGAGACTGACTTGGACAAATTAATAATAATCAATTAATATCTTCCAAAGTTAATCTTTTTTGTACCAATTTCCCATTTTGTGTTACTATTCCTCTGAATTTCATACTAAAGAAGTCCAACCTTGAAAGTTACCCACTTGATCTTTTAAAACTGAGTCTGCTGAAACCTCATATCAGCTTTTGCTAAACTTTAGGACTCTGGAAGGATTGTTTACAGCGACTAATACCTCGTAATGTACCTGTAAAATGTAAAATTTTCCTTTAAACTGCAGCCCGACTGTGTGACCACCTCTACAAGCCGGATTTACATTAGGCTTCAACGGTTTCAATCTTTTGACAACACTCCTAACTCAAGGTCTGCTTACTAGATGATATTATACTATAAATCTTTTCAAGTAGCTCTTGAATTATGGATTTTATATTTCAAAAAGGTTTAATGAACCTGCAAGTTCAACTACTTCAACAGGTGTCTGTCAGATTAGAATCAAACAGGATTTGCTGGAGCTCCACTGTTGAATAAACGGCACTTCAATGATTCTCTTGTCCATTTAAAAAAAAGTGTCAAGAGATAAACTGTCATAAATATTGAAATTTGACATCTGAGAAGCACTAATCAGACATGTTTCTGAGCCTTGAGGGACATTTGAAACCCCAGAATGACTCACAAGTGAGAAGCACGGCGCACCACTGACCTCTAGTGGAAATCACATGTCCTGCACACAATAGATCTCAATGATGGCATCAGGCTTAAAATGATGCTGAAATTTGTCTTGTAATTATTCCTGTGACCATAAAATAATGAACAAAGTGAGCCTTTTTTATATGAAAACCACAAAAAAAACATCTTTATTTTAAGAGTATGCGCATGACAGCCATTTAAAAATAGCACAGCATCATCCGGTCGTCTTTTATACAAATAATTAGCATAGTGATATTAACATGATAAACACTGTACAACGTATGGAAAAATAAACACATGCATACCTGTTAACTTCTACAATACGACAACCTAGAAGAACATGTGGGCCAGTGCATAATTCAACTCCTCCGTCCTATTATTGTTTTTTTTAAAAAAAGGTACACGCCCAGTTCTGTACTACATATACATACACACAGAGAGGGCTTACAAATTACTAATCAATTAAGACTTTTCTTCCATTTACCTCTTTATAAAAAAAAAAATCATAAAATGAATGCCAGAAACATTTCAAACGTTTTAACACGATGGAAAAAATCATTACCAACCTGGTAAAAAAAAAATACAACTGTCAGTAACAAACATCTTATTAACAAATGCCCACTTTAAAATTCTTTTCCATTACAAACTGGAATTAAAATTTTCCAATATTATATAAAAAAAAAAGGCAGACTAGACAACGTGTATAAATATTCAACATATTAACAAATTATTTACATTTGTTGGAGGGAAACTTTTAAATATTTTCACTCAATTTAGACTGACGAGGCTTTATTTTTTTGGGAGTTGGTGGCGGTGGTGGTGACCTCTCATTAAGATATAGCTTTCTCCAAAACATCCATATCGACCAATGGCAGAGATGCAACTTCGAAAAACACCCTGAAATAAAAATATTAAAGAATCGATTAATGCCGTGACTGTTTAAAATGTCAAAATGCTCATATTGAACGTATTAAAAAAAAAAAACAGGCTGGATGGTTAAAGAATCGTCTACTTACTTGTGGGAGTATTTGTTCCTGACGGCTCTCAGTTTATCGTCGGGAGGCGCCGACAGCATCGCGTGGAGCCTTCTGACGACGGGCGCCAAATCGGACGTCTGGTATCCGGAGTGGAACTGCAGGATGGGAGCCTGAAGCGCGAGAGGAACAAAAACGTAGCCATGTTGAACCCTTGAAGTTGGTAAAATATGTGACAAATTCATTGCTCGGTGTTCACTATTCAGTCTCTGCTGTTTCGATATGTCACGTAAACATTATATCATTTATAAATGGCAAAAAAAAAGTAAAGAAATAATGGAGCCAATTCTGAGTCAGCCCAGACAGGAAATAACCACTGCTGCAAATACTCACATTTACACTGAAAAACTATTTACATTTAAATTGAAAGGAGGAGAAGACGTGTTCACTACACAGAGAGCTGCGGGCTGGTTCGTGACTGCCGGACTGAAAAATAAAAACAGCTGAGAGTTTGGCATCGATGTCCAAACACAACATAAAGTGGGACAAAGTCCACGTCAAACTGTAGACACTAACAAGTGCCAGGATCTGAAGTGAAACCACTTTGGTTGTATTTCCAACAACCTTTTTCTGTACAAACAGTCCCAAACTACATGTAAGGAGCTAATTTGAGGATAAAAAGCTCCTTTAAATGGTATGTAGTTAAAAAAAAAAAATTTGGCCTTCCAAAAAACCTGAATTTTTTCTGTCAAGATTTTGGCACGTTACAGCGACTCCCACTACGGCAATAATACAAACTGTACAGGAACTTGACTTGTGATCAGAACAGCTGTGGCGCATTGAGAGAGAAAAATAAAAACGGACGGACTTAAGACAAGGAGCAGAAGTGAACCTACCCATCCTCCCAGGTCTTTGGTGACCAGCGCCATCAGCAGGCAGGCCGACGCCAGCAGCGAGCCTCTCTCCGACACCAAGTCCATCTCCATGAGGCTCATCTCGCAGAAGTAACGGGCGAGAGTCAGCGTGTCCATGCCTGCGTTCACACACTGCAAGACGGCGGAGAGAACACACGCACACGTTCAGGTGAGGGGGTTATGGACACAAACGCTTCACGCTCATGCGAGGAAATCACTCAACACACACACACACAAACCTTGGCGTAACGTCTGAGGAACCGATAGGGGATGGGGATGTTGATGTCAAAGGACAGCGCCTGCAGGATGTTGGCCTCCATGGAGATAAGCTCCTCCCTCTTGTACGCGTCGTCGCAAATGTAAAGGAAGTCGTCGACGCACGGCGGGCTGCGCTCCTGCAGGTCAAACAATCATTTGAGTACAAGTGTAATCGTCCCTCAGACACTGGATTTAGGTTGTTTCATTTTTTAAATAAGCATGCTCAAGGTCTACTTCCTCCATCTTTTTTTTATTTTTTTATCCCATTTTGTGTTTGTTAGATGAGCTTATGATCCTCTTAACTGCTTTTATTTTCACAAGTGCTCTTCAGAACCACCAGCTGTGCTAATGGAACTTAAACTAAACCGCTCTGGCGTAACTAAAACCCCCCAAGAACACAGCCTGCAACTCTGTGCCAAAAGAAGAACTCATCTTTTTATTAAAGTCTGTGTAAAGGAAAATATCAGAGATTTCTTTTTAAATACATGATACATGTTGGAAAATAATTGCTGAAAAAAAACAAGTGAAAAGACTGAAGTGTGTAGTAGTGAAGCATTAAACAGGACTATATAATAGACGACTATATAAACACTAGAGTACTCGTAGTTTTACAAACTTTCAATTGGAGACAACTGGGATCCACTTCAGATAACCAGCTGTTACTGGTGAATGGGGCCGTTTTCGGTCAACATTAGCGCCGAAGGAGTTATTTTAAACCCAGATGAAGCGAGCGGAGCCACCCGGGGCTTCAGCTTCGGCACCAGCTGTGCGGGTGAGGGGCCACAACGAAGCTTCTTTTCAGCAGAGAAGTGAGTAACGTTAAGTGCGCTGAACTCCATTAAGAAAAAGGACAATTCAACATAATGATGATTGGTGACGGTTCGCTTGTTAACTAGTCATTTAAGTTACATTTTTTATTGAAACGAGTCCACGTTTACCTGCAAAATATGTGCCGAATTAAACAGTCGCTCCTAATATTACTCTATTTTTAAAATGTCATCCATGCTGCTTGTCTTACACCTACAAACAAGGCCGATTTTAAATTGTGTATTTTTATACAAGAGTTTGGTGTGAGCCCCCCAGTGTTTCAGAGCAGAGAATACTCCTTTTTGCACAATTTTGAAACCTAATTTTATATATTTGGCAACTTTTTTTTTTAATCATTCAAATTTGGCTGGATGGTTAATTGCACATTTTTTGCTTTACATTGACTTTAATGACTAGAGCTGCAATTATTAGTTGCCAACTGTTTTGATAAATTGAAAGTTGTGAGTCAATTTCTAAGAAAAAAGCCTCTCAAATGTGAATATTTTCTGGTTTCTTTTGCCTTCTGTGACAGTAAACTGAATGTCTTTGGGTTGTGGACACATCTTTCACCATTTTCTGACATTTTCATTTCAAATCACTAATTGATCAGTCGAGAAAAATAATTAACAGATGAAGCGATAATGAAAATAATTGTTAGTTGCATTATTTGTAATATAATATGAAGTGTAGCCTCACCTCAAACTTGGAGGCTATGAGCATGGTGGTGGAGCCGACGAGCTGCAGCATCTCCCTGTGGACTGGAGTCTTGGACAGGTAGTGGTCTGCCATCTTCACAGCCAGGTACAGGGTCTCGTGGTACAACTCGAAGTTCTCCTATAAACGCCGAGAAACAGAAACCGGTCAACGGGCCGCACAAACCCCCTCGATTTAGTTTCTCTTTACTCCGTTTAAAAGCAGACGGACGGATCGCCTCGCCGCTCTCGACAGCTTTGAGATCTCGTGACACGAACTGAGACGGACGCAGGCGGAAGGACTCACCTGTACTTCGACCAGCCAGTCGATCAGTATGGCCCTCATCTCTGAGTTGAGGCTGGGCTGCGTGGGCATGTAGTTGCAGAGGACAAACTTCTCCTGCGAGGCAGAAGAGACGAAACGGAAAGATGACTTTTTGCATTCATAATTTGTTCCTAAAACAAAACCTTCTTTTTGAAATGATTTACTTTGGCTCACCTCTCTCTGTTTGAGATAGTCAAAGATTTCCTTTGCGTACTCGGGACACATAAAACAATCCTCGGTGTTGTCAGAGTCAATGTCGAACTCCTCTGGGATCTACAGGGATGAAGGAAATATGAGGAGAGAGAATTTAAGCCAACGTTTCCAGAACACTTTGTTCGAGTCAGACGTGTCTTTCCTTTGGGGATGTAACGTTTTTTCTTTTACCGGTTGTCTCTGGAGGTGTGCTGGCACCTCGCGGACAGCAGGGGGCGCGGCAGCTGTCAGCTGTTCTACTGGAGCTGCCTCCTCTTGCTTCTCGCTGGGTTTCTCCTCCTCTGCGTCGGTCTTCTCTTTTTCCGCCGTCGTTCCCTCTGAGCTCACTGAGGAAGACCTGCGGAGGGAGTGAGAGAGAGAGAGAGGCTGCAAATTAAAGACATCTGCTACTAATGGGACAGCTCCTGGAGACAGAGTGAGGAATGGATATGTGAAAAAAATTTTTAAGAAGACGGATGGTTACTTTTTCAGGTTGGCTTGATTCTTCGCAGGCACAGCTGTGGAGCTCGTTTTCTTCACCTGCTTCTTTGCAGGTTCCTTCTTCCTCCCTGGAAGGCTGATGTGAACATTATGGGCCTGAAAACAAAAGACAAGTCAGGTCAAAATATCCCACAAACACAACTCTGCACAATTACAAATGCACCAAAACTCTGATGCAAGGCTGCACAAGCAAGATGATAATTAGAATCCATTTCCGTAGGTCCAAAAAATAAAACTGAAAATCCATTTAAAATCCATTAAATCGCTGGTCAAACATTCAATAAAAATGTTTCAGTTGTAGTCCGTTGAATTCTCAGTTTTTCCTTCAGTACACTGTTAAAGATACAATGAAAGTCTCAGATTCATTCTAAAAATATATATTAATGTCAGCTAAACTTAAGGATTTGTCTCTTATGTATGATCTCGTGATAACAGTAATCATTTAGGATCCGTGGCAAGAACCTTTCAAAGATTTACTAACTGATCTCATCACGGTTCTGGTGTCCCGAATCTAATCTGACACCTTTTTGTTGGTTTCACAACAGGAGCTTTGTTGAACAAAAAGCACGACGCTCGTTTCACACTCAGGTGAGGTGACACACATTCACACCACAGTGAAGAACTACTGTGAGAGCAGTTACACCTGTACACCGAAAACCCAGGGACACCTTGTCAATCAGTCAGGAAAATAATGTTTCAACTGGCTATAATGGTTAAAACACATCATTTAGTTAATCATCTTCCTGGCATCAGCGCAACTTCAGCAACAGGATGTGTTCATATGTGCTATGACTGATGATTACTTTCATTATCAATTAACCTGTAAACATTCTGACTAATCCAAATCATTTTGACTATAACATTTGACAATCTGACAGACTAAAAGCCCGTCGCCAAGAGGGACGAGCCATTAAGATAAAACGACACGTTTGGGAGATCAGACGTCATTCAGACAACTTGTTAAACGTAACCCGAGGTTCTGACACTCAAAATCTTCATTAAAAAAAGAAGGTGACTGTTGTGGGAGACGACATTCATAGAAGTGGCAGCCGTGACAGAATATTCCACGGGATTTGAAGCGTTATTAGTGTAATGAGAAGAGCAGAGGAACACTGATGGATCCATCCATTCATATGCCAAAACTTTCCAGGTTGCTTTGCTGTGTGAACGCAGTTCTACTCGTCATACTGTAGGTTTGCAGAATAGGGAGACACGTTGTTAGTGCAACACAAAAAGAAACCACTGCAAAGCTTGTTATCCTCACTGCTACTGCATGATTAAGTGTTTTATAGGAGAAGACGCTAACAGTCTGTGCAGGTTTTTTTACCCAACACCAACTGCTGGAAATTTGATGTGGCGTCACATTAAGATCGAAGCTAGAGACGTTTGTTTTGTTTGCATCACAGTAGGTCTCGAGGGAGCAGATCAACATCTTTGACGGTTGTACATGGCGTCCAATCAGAAGGGACTCCGAGTTTAGCTGTCGGTATGCTTCACCAGAAGTGCTTGTCGTCTGACAGCCACCTTTCTGACGCCGGCAGCAACAATTTCTGCATCTTTCCAAAACCACTTTACACAGTGACCGGTCAAGTGTGTGGAGGTGAGGGAGTTGGCAGGGTTTAAATGTCACTCTACCTCCTTTTTTCATAACTATTACTGCCACCTTTGACGTGTACAAGTGCGACACGATGAGCACTTTAAGGAGAGACATCGTTATCCTCATATCCAAGCGCTTATCGTGTGTCTCGCACGGTAAACAGAAACAGGAAAAAAAAAACAAAGCAATCTATCTGGAACGTGGCTTGCAAGCATTTGATCGGTCACCGTGGTGCTTTGCCAGATGTTCCAAGTCCAGCAAAAGTTGAGCCAGGTTAAATGTTTTGGCCAATAAACCTGCGTTATTTGCCAGAGACCTCTGCACCGCCAAGCTGGCATCATCCAAATGAGAAGGGAGGGCAGAGTTATTTTTTAACGCAGGCTTAAAGTCGGTCTGAACGCGGCCTTGCCAATATAAACTGGTGTAAGGGGCTTCACATTCTTACCCACATGAAAGCTGACACTATCATCTATCAAACATTCCCACTTGTGCAGAAAACTGAAAAATCATAAGGTGGAATATTACAATCACCTGATTGTGGCAAATCCTGGAACAAGTGAATGAGAGAGATTTCATGTGTACTGTCGATTTTTCTAGTAGGTATAATTAGCTTTTTGAGCTTGAATTTAACTCTCAAAACCACACACACACACACCCATGTAAATCAGGACTTACATTGGTGATGTCGATAAAGGCTGTCCTCTTCTTAGGAGCTCCATGAGGAGGGGAGGTAGACCTCTTGACTTGTGGGCCTTCCTCCTGCAACACACACACACACACAAAAAAAGGAAACGCAATACATTACTCGCAAGTCACAGATTAATGTTGTGCACAAGCAGTGCATAAAAAAGAAGCATTGTTTCCTTGAGTCTCATGAACTTAATCCTTGTCGTGCAACAGCTGCTGCAATGTCTGCTTTTGTTTACAGCTTGTTGACTGCAAGCAAGCTGCCCATTTAAACGATGCACACAGAGGAAAAAAAAACACAAATGCAAGTTGCTTTTACCTGGTTCTCAGTCGCTTTGGCATTCAGCTTGGGTAACCTGCTCCCAGCGGTGACTGTGGGTTTCTTTCCCCTCGGAAAAGGCATGGCTGTATCCCCCTCAAAACAAACTCTGCAGCGGCCGCTCAGATCTGCTTCGTAAAGAGGAAAAATACAAAAAAAATGGCGGGTCGATTTTAAAAAACAAAACAGCGCGGTTCAAAGTTTTGCAGTTTAAGCTAGCTTAGTTAGCACATAGCAATAAGTAATACCGAGTATTTAACGTTCAACGTTACACAAAAGCTGTTTGTTGGGTGGAGTTTCCACACGTGAGCCGGTTCTGTTATCAAAATATTACTCTAAAATCCGTCAAATTAACGTTTTATCTTACCTTTTATTCTTTTCCCCTCTCGTCTGCTTTAGTCGCTTGGTTTTGTGGACGAGAAATACAGCATGCAGCGTATTTAACAGTTGTAAACAGTCCTGGTTTGCCGTTTTTGCTTCCTTAACGAGAGCTCAAACAAAAGTGTTTCAGCTGCGGATCAAAATCTGCTGCGCCGTCCTCTCATTGGACAGAATTCGAGTCAGGCGGACCAATCAGCGAGTTGCTAGGGATGCCGTTGCTAAGGGGGCGTTAGTTTCATAGTAACGGCTCCTTCCGTTCCGCTGATAGTAAATCAGATTCTCACAGCAAACGCTTTAAAAACAACAGCTATGTATATGAAGTATATTGTTATATATTGATATTATGTTATATAATAGAAATGAAGAAGTATGTTGCTTTATTAAGCGTTGGTGAATTCAAAGCTGAGCGTACAAATCACCCGCCCACCTCATTTCGTTGGTCTCGAATCCAACGAACCCAGAGGGAGGGAGGAGCATGTGACATTTTCAAACGTCCTCGCTACCGACAACAGTTTAAACGTTGGGGATTTTATTGATGTTTTCCTCATGACCCAAGCACGCAAGTCTTACTGCAACTGATGGTGATTATTTCAGTGCAGACATGCAAACATACATGTGACATAGATCTCACTTACTTGTGCACATGATCAAACACAAGGACCGATAAATTCATTCGTCACATATTTTTTTTTACCATTGTTATTTATATCCTGGTGCAGCTTTCTGTGCAGCTTTTTTCACAGTAATGTCACATATATGTTTATATATATTAACCTTTCTGCAGTTTTTTTTTGAGCTTTCATTCATGAGTTGCACCTTTATCATGTATACTTTGTACCTCTCTCTATTCTACATACATTTTCTCTACTTTTATTATATTTTACCATATGTTTAATTAATGTATGTATAGTATATGATATGTATACATTTATTTAACTATGTATATTGTGCATCTTACAGAAAAATATCATTTGGGATAATTCTATCATGTATCTTATCTTAAATATACAAACACATAGAAGAAGGAGAACAAGATAATGTCTCACTACTACTCAAAGGTGTGCGTGCCGCCTACATGTTGGAAATGTAGGCGGCATGCACACTATATCAAATTTATTTAATTTAGGAATTAAAAATAAACCATATAAGAGCTGCAGGATATCTTAATTAATGCTTTGCAGGTGCTGTAAGGCCTTAAAATGTTGGGTAGATATCTGAAATCCAGGCCCTCAATGGTCCTGAATATACTGTATAATGTGTGTTTTTTACATCATAAATTTAGTTCTACAAGATGGAAAAAATGGCGTTTTGTATGCATTCACACTACTCACAAGTCAATATTTGTTTTCTTTATTTATTTATCTTAATATTGTTTCAATGATTTCCATTTAACTGATAATAACGATTATTTAATTCTCAAATCTTAGCACCCTGACTTAACGTGTGAGAGTGCAGAGAGGCGATTACATTACAACAGATAAAATTTTTGTTTTTAATTTATATTTTTGGTGCTTGGTGACATTTGTTGATTCGTTTCATTTGCAGCACTCACAAGAATAACTTTCATGAGTTCATTCATGCACTATTTGTGATTCCAAGTGAGCTAGCACATCCCATGTTTAGCACTAGCAGGGTTACATCAACAGCTTTCCCAGTTGGCAGCTCACAGCTAGGATAAATAAGATGATGTGCAATACAGTATATAACACAGAATTGCACAATACACCAAGTATTTTCACAGGCTCTGCATGTCAGAGGGTATATTTTTTTTTCTTTTTATGTTTTAGTTTTACTGGTTTTCCAACATAATACAGATCTGGCATGTCATGATTTCTCTTTAGGCTGTCATACAAGACTGAAATGACCCTTAAAGTCTATTTAAATTATCGTGTTGAGCAATCAGCGCACAGATAAGAATTTCCTGAACTGGAGCTTAAAGAGCACAATGGGTCTACTTGGTCTCACAACACGGAATTTAACTGCATTAACAGTCTGGATAATAGAGGGTCATAAAATTGCAAATCACATTCATGCATCCAGAGGGCAAGTTCAGGATCCGTGGGATAAACACTGGGGGGAAGATGGCAGCTAATGTCCGTCCAGTTGCCAGAAGAGTTTGGGAGGAGTTGTCCTCTGGATTACAAGAGATGAGATCATTACTGTAATATTAATGCCATACAGGGCTATGTCATTTCTGAATACATCTTCAACACACCATAAACTCTCTCTGGACCCAATATCATTAAACTGCAAAAGTGAACAAACATCCCTTGGTATTTATTTCACTTCAATGTGTTGCACAAAACCAACAGTTTCAATACACAGACACACACACACAAAATAAACAAGCCCCTGAGTCCAGTAACAATCACTCCATGTTCACTTTATTTGGACAGGATACTCTAACGCAGCTTCAAGGGTTACGGTTCAGGCAGTGCAATCTGGCGTCTAATGAAGTCTACAGAGAGATATCATCTCACAACGCTGCTTTTATTTCATCTCCCCTCCCAGTTCTCCTCATCCAAGACAAAAAGCCTTCACATGAGAGCAGCTTTGTCCAGATTGCTTGTGTCTCCATTAGAGCTGAGAGCAATAGTTTTTTACAGTTCTTAGGATTTGGTTAAAGCTGCTAAGAAATCTGCACCATTGAGGTTTGGACACTAAACTCAGGGTCATGGAAGTAAAAACCGTACAGTTTGAGGGGATTGTTTAAATTTTCCGGCTATTGCTGTGCACCAAACTGAAGTAAAACCATAAAAGTACTGTAAAAAATACTATCTGGCTGAGGTGCTTTCCCTTCTCTGCATCATTTCGTCCTCCCCAGCCATTCATCTCCTCTCCCTGTTGCTCTCATGCTCTCTTTTATTAGTTTGACCTCATGAACAAGAATAAATAATAAGAAATAGACAGAATAATTTCCCGTTAAACTAGCTTTATGATGTCAGGTGCAGTTGTCATTGGTGCATGTTACTTTTAACAGATCAACCCATGCAGAAATACACTTCCTCTTACTATCTCTGTCTGTCACACACACACACACACACGCACACACATACGCAGGAAGTGAGTAAAACTTTATTTATAAAACCATTTCCGCGTAGACTCATTCGCACTTGAGACACCACAGAGTAAACTGTTAGTAACTGGTAAGTAAAACTGCAGGCAGCACTGGCTGTCTGACTTTTTCATATTTTCTGGTACATTTATGTAACTTGTGGCTTTGATGTCATCCAGTTGGCCCTCAAGATGCTTTCTGTGTCTTGCCAGGTATCACAGTGAATCAGAAGTTGCCCTTTTGATCTGCCATACTTCATAATCCTTTACATCTCTTTTTTAGTCAGGGAAACTTTGTATAATTTCTTGTCTTATCTGTTTTTGTAGTGTTAAATCTCTGGTCTTATCCACTTTTTATTGGGCTAACAAACCTTGACTAATTTCTTACAAACAGAAAACCAAAGATATGACTTGTGTAAATACTTTTTGGCAATTTATTAGGAAAAGTGGCTTCTAAAACTCTTTGGATTTGTCACAATACATTAAAAAATACTGACATGGGTGTGTATGAAATCTGGTTTTAATAAAAGGTCAATTGATGCATTGCATTTCCAACAATATTTTGCAACATATTGACTAACTGGCCTTTGTCCGACTTGCTGTAACAGGCAATGTAGAAACCCTGTCTGGATCTTTAGAGAAGACTGAAAGTGAGGTGATCTGTTTTGGCTTCAACAAATGAGCATTTAGCATCAAACTGACTTTCTGTTTAGACAGGGTCGTGTAGCGCAGACACACCGAGGTAGCAAAGAAGCATCCTCATCCCATAAATGTTCCTCTGCCCATCAGGATGTCCAAGTCGGATTGCCAAGGGAAAACATTCTTTGTTTTAGCTGTAATTTGTTCCACATCTGCGATTCATTCTCTATCTCGTCCTCCTCTTTGAGCCCCGTCCATTTTGAACCCCGGCTGTGGTCCACTGAGTGAATAATGGCAGGATAACGCTGTGACACACTGTGTTTTTTTTTTTTTTTGTTGTTTTTTTTCTAACACGCACACAAACATACTGGAGTCATTTGGTAAAGTCAATACCTCTAGCGCTGCAGACAAGGTCATTCGCTTTAGCAGCATAAAGAAGGAGCTGAGAGAGGAAAAAGAGTGCGTGTGAAAGAAATCATCACACGAGGAAGGTGTTACATGCTAGAAAATTTGAATTAAATTCATATCAAATCATCTTGGCAAAAGCTAAACTTGAAACCGTGATCACAAGATGGACGTGAAATGTTGATTCGGAAACCAGTGGCCGCATTAAAAGACATAGTGGTGCCACAGCAGTAGTTCAGGGTGTTAAGTTCATTTTGCTGTTACCTCCTCATTGTCTTTCTGATCCATTTTTCTCACAAAATGTGTGAATAAACATGCCATGAAGGTTTCCGAAACAATTTCAAGCCAAAGTGGAGAATTATTTTTAAAGCTAGGAGGAAAAAACTAATATAAAAAAAAAACCCAAGAGCAAAACAGTCAAACTGTTTGGTCTTTATTCATAAAACTAACCAATACAGTACTAAAAATACCTATCAACACAGCTTTGTGAATCCATGCCCTGGAGAGCAATAACAGCTATGAGTTTCCATGTTATTTCATATCAATAACTGCAGTTGGAGTCCTCGTGAAAACTGACACCCTTATTTGCTGAATCAAGCCTTGTAAAACAAAGAGGCACATGTTTCTTTTCAAAGCCTTTTTTTTTATACCATCATGCTGATGTAGATGTCTCATTTCATGTATGAATCAGAGGTCAACAGCGTAATACTTTTCTGTGCAACATTTGCTTTGCTCCATTTCTGTTTGACCAACTTAAAGCTGCAATTACTAAACAAAGCTCTATCCCCATGAATTACAGATGCCTGCAAAAACCGAGTTTAGAAAAAGGGACAGGTTGCTGCTGCAGAGGCCAGCTGGTTTTTTTTTCTTTTTCGTTTTTTTGCGTAATCTAATAGCGAGCTGAACTTCCTGCTTGTCACATCCTGGCTTGCTGACAGCTCATATGGTGACAGGCTGTGGTTGGAGACCTCAATCTTACTTTCCATCTGAGGCTGTGTGAGGGGACTTTCTGTTCTTTCTGTCCGTCTGTTTTCTTCCTCTGTTTTTACATCAGTCCTGATTACACTTTCTCTTCTGTGCCGTGTCTTATACATACAACATTCTTTCAATATGTAGCTTATCTATCGCTTCTATCTATCACTCTAATCTGAAACAGGCAAGGAATGTGGAAATATTTGCAGGGTAGAGACATAGAAGGAAATGCAGCACCATTTAGGGGAAATATTTATGTGCTGCCTGGCTTTAACTGAAGATGCTGGCAAGCAATATTTAAGAAAAAAAAATTCAAAACGATCTAATTATAAGAACTAGGCAGAGGTTCAAACCATCTTTGGATTCATTTCTATGCTTATTCCATGTACTGGCCTTCCCCATATTCTTGCATGGAAAAATGACTCCAGGAAAAACAATATCTCTTTCATTTTTACCGACATTATTGCTTTTATCCTCACAGGATGCGATGCAGGCAGTAAGTCCAGATTCTATGGTGCCGGAGCTCACTCCAGAAGAAACTGGCATTTCTGCAGGCCTCAAGAGCAGCCCCGTAAACGTTGGGACTATTGAGAAGTTTGCCAACAATATGGCTGACAACATAATACAGTCGCTTCTAGGCCAAACGGAAATGGTTGAACCTGAGGTGGACTGGCGGTTTTCCAGTTTCAATCAAGACCCGGAGACGTTAGCTGAAGAGTTAGCCTCGGTGGTGATTGAGGCCGCTCTGAGGGAAGCGTGTAGAAGCCAAAACATAGAGGATCATGTAGAAGGTTTCCAGAATTCAAGACCAACTGGGGTGAAGACGGATGGTGGACAGGCTTCTTCGGATGAATCTGGAAGAGAAAAGGACGTTTCGGACGTGGAACTCCAGGCGTCCAGAGACACCCAGCCCTGTCATCCACCTCTGTCTCAGTCGGGACTCCCCATCGTTGGATCTCTCGACTACCCCGACGCCCCTCCTACCACTCCGCTTCTACCCGAGCTCGAGAGGAGCAGACACAGTTTCGCCCGTAAGCTGAAAGGAGGCCTTGCAAAGGAGTTCCTGCCGTCCCCTCCTCCGCCCACCCCGAAGGACCAAGAGGACGACTCAGGCGTTGCCAACGACGACCCCCAGGTGGAGTTAATGGAGCATCTGATGCACTCACTGTCTATAAACAATATCTCAAGAGAGTATTTTGAAGGAGGACCTCAACTTGGAACCGTGATGGAGACTTTTGCGGAGTCTCTCTCCTATGACATCATAGACCGGGCCTTGCGTGCCAAAAGCAGAGAGCAAAAAGCAGACGGTAGCGATCTTCATCTATTTGCCCACCAGCTGGCTGAAACCATCATCACATCTTCCATCGATGAAGCTAAAATGCTTGTCTAGTTCTTTAAT
Organism: Thunnus albacares; assembly: GCF_914725855.1. Taxonomy (NCBI): domain Eukaryota; kingdom Metazoa; phylum Chordata; class Actinopteri; order Scombriformes; family Scombridae; genus Thunnus; species Thunnus albacares. The sequence goes on along the minus strand of NC_058127.1, from coordinate 7,774,148 downwards.
GTTATTAATAGGATCATATTTGTGATGACTGGCATGTAGACAGTCAGATAAACACAGAAGAGAATAAAAATATTGATATCCACCCACACCTCCACGCTGTCACTGGCTGACATTTACATTGACGTGTGGTTTACTGCAATAATATTGTTTCATAATCTGAAATGGAATATTTTTTGACTGAATTTATTTCTCGCTGAAATTCAGTGAAAGCCTATCTTGACAAAAAGTTTATTTTATTAGGAAAAACTGACCACAGTTCCAACAAAGAGATGCTTGACACGCAGTTAAAACAAACTTTGGCACATTTTATGACATGTTTATCCTGGGAGCTGTATATTTAAGATACTGGACGATGAACCAGAGGTAATGGTTTTATTCCAAGACGAATGTAAGAGCGCATTGCCAAGCAGATTCGTGCAATTGTAAATGCAGTTTTGATTGAGATCCAACAGCAATAACCACCTATGTCCTTTAGATGGCAGCACAGGAGCAATGTTCCCTGAGTGTTTTCAGCATGAGGTCACCCATGTGATGAAATGACAACAATTGGTGCCAATTAAGTTTTCTATTTTGGGGAAAAAATGTTATTTATTCTATAAAAATAATGCTATATTGATCCTGCTGATTAAGTGTTTATTTTGCTTCAGGTCTTCTTAAGAATGTAATACAGCTAAATGTAATACTGTACCATATACATATGTATATAGTACAGTATATATGTACTAAATATAATACTGGAAATAAAGACTTTATTTTTGAATATTATTTGCATTTTTCATTTCCATCATAGACTGAAACATCCCTCACACATGTTTTGAGGATCACCATCAAGAGATAACTATAAATTAAAAATGTGATAAAAGATTAAATGTGAATTTGTTTCCCACTAAAAGTCAGTGGTGTACCATGTCTGTCTTTCATAAACTGCAATGTTGGATACTTATTCTGTTATTTCCTCTTATAATGAGCCAGAAAAAGAAAATCTTTATTTGTGATTCATTCATCTTCTGGATTGGTCTGAGTGTTAGCATTTGCGATGAATTTGTGTTCTGGCTTGAAGAAAACTTATTTTCATAATCACTTACTTACTGAGGTCAGATCCAGAAGAGGAGGGAGCAACAGTGCTTAACCAAACAGTGATGTGATCCTGCAGAAGAATAAAATACTTTGTTTTTCTTTTTTCTTTTTTTTTTATTGTTAACTACTTGAGTCAGAGAATGCCAAATTCAGCTTAAGTGACCCTTGAAGGAGCAATTTTGAATAAAGAGTTTTATTGTTCTTAGTCATCAATGCCTTGCTCGCATATTCAAAAAATAAAACAAATACACAGTTAATAGGTCAAAAGGGAATAAGGGTCAGGAGGGGGGGAAAACACACACACAGATTTAGGTGTGCTGTTTTATGTTTGTATGCATGAACACACATGCAGATCTGCAAATAGTACAAAGCAGTTCTCTATCTCCAGCACAGATGGAGTGAGTGGGAGACGGGACAAAGATAGTGTGTGTACAGTAACAGTAGAGTTTGTATTGACAATTTAATCTAGGTGGGACAAAAATAGATCAACACACACTAATAACATAACTGTAATCCCTGATTATAGTCCTTTTACTGTAGATTGTGATATAATTTTGAGATTTAGTTGCCATATTTATGTAACATTTAGATTAAATATTGAATTATTTAGATTAAGACTGGTTTAGTTTAATCAATATACAAATTATTTAGCAAAAAAAACACACAGATATGCAAAACAAAGAACACACATTCAATAGATTTTGATTTAATATGTGGATTTAACATTTTGAGTTAGTTCAGAGTTCACAAACTTCAATCTAAATCTTGCAAAAAGAAACCTATAAAATTCTGACAGCCTTTTTTTTTGTTGTTGTTGTTTCTGATGTGAATAAAATGTGACAAAAAGACGTACAACACACACACACACACACGACACAAACACACACACTGACCTGGCTGCAGTGTGTCCCTTGGCTCCCATACATAATATGTCATGGAATGCTTAGTCTGAACTTTTAACTCCCACCACTGATCACTATTATGTTTTCTCACCACGGGACGCCAACTGACCGACACACACACACACACATGCACACACACACAGTGACGCACATGCACATAGATAAGCTGCGGGGCTGGGCGGACAGCTGTGGTGTCAGAGGGGACACACACACACGCACAAACACATCTGGATAAATGCTTGTTGTGTTGTCAGGTGGAGGATCGCTGCCAGAAAAGGAGGGAGGACTGAGGGAGGAGAAGGGGAAAAAGGGAAAAGGGAAAAGGCATGATGACACAAGGAGGATGTATAGCAGGAGGGTTTCTACATGTAATGGGAAATAATGGCAGTGGTACTTTATCTCGGTTTGCTGCCCTATGGGAGGTTAAACGCACCTTGATTCAATTTATCCACCCTTTATATTAGCGAAAGAGGGCTTATCCACCAGATGTAAAAAAGAATAGCTAAATTAACTCCATACATCACCATAAGTGTTTTTTTTATGAAACTGAGGAGGAAAATACATTTTTTTAAGAGCTTTGACTCAACTGTGATACATAAATATAATTTTGAGGTACTTTATTTTATTTTCACTTTATTTGAATTCTTTAAGGGTACAGCTGAGGGTATCTGCAAAGTCGGATGAATCCTCTGTGTTCTTTGTCATAATGAAGACCCTTCTCACACATCACACATTTGATTTGATCCATTGTTAATTAAGAAATGTTGTTTAGAGCAGTTTTATGTACTTTTTTAGTGATAAATACTTACCTACACAGATTTTCAAGGCAAGACTTTGTAATATTCAGTGAGAGAACTGAAGTATTCATCACCTCACTCTAGTTTTGGCAATGTTTCTTTCCCTTCATCACTCCTGACGGCACTGTTGCTTACCACTATTTTTCACCAATACATCCATTTTATCTTTTCTGACTGCATCCAAGCGCCGTGCCAGGATCACACAGCTTGGACATGTGGATGTATTATTTCCCTATTATTATGGGACCAAGGTTAAAACATTGGAAATAACTTGTACCATTTGTTTCCACTTTCTTTTACAGATGAGTTTGGTTGACCGCATCGGACAGTTCAGATAGCATTGCGTCAGATTAGATTGATTTTCAAATATTGATGTTCTGACTCTTAAAACATTTTTGATGGAGTATTAAGTTGGTTTGATTTCGGGGCGGCGGTAGGCTAGAGGTTAAAAACATTGGCTGGTAATGATAGGACTGTTTTTCCAGTGCTTTGACCATCTGGGAAAATGTGGATGGGAAAGTATCACTCCATCATTCGCTCACATTGAAGTGTCCTTTAGCAATGCATGAAACCAGCAAATGTTCCTTTGCAGCCTCCAGCTCCATTGCCAGAGAAGAAGAATGTGGGATCCACTGAATTCTTCTTCTGGATGACAAAATCAGCAGAAAAATCTGGAAATACTATTGGACCCAGGTTTGATTCCTATCTATCTTCGGTTTCAGCGTAGGTGGTTATGAGAGCAGCATTTCAAGGCTGCTGAGCACACATCAGTCTATTTTACGAGGGTACCATTGGCTACCGGCTCCAAGTTCATAAATCTGAGTGAGTCGCGGACTGGAGAATGCAACCTCAACCTCCTTTTTAACACTGTGTGAGCAATGAGCCACCAGAGACTCTGCTGTGTTTTCCTTCCTTGGTAACAGATAGTAAAGAAGAATGATTAATTATTGATAAGTATTGTTTCCTTCTAAAGAATTTGTAGCCTTAAAAGACACGTCACTCGGATTTGGAAATGTGAAACAAAAGGTTTATTGTCTTTATTGTCGTTACTGTAAAGGTTAACTAGGTGCCCCATCCCTAGCTCTTTCCTGCAGCGTTATTCACTTCCCTGCTGTTCATCCGTATGCTAATCAATTTGTCATTTCCTTTCAGAAACCGCGAAAATTGCAGCTGCGAAAATAAAAACCCATTTTCTGATGTGACTCCAGTGCGGTTAAGGTTCGGTTAGGTTTAGGCACAAAAACAACTTGGTTATTGTTGGTGGGAGATTGCGGTTGGGGTTAAAATAAAGTTTGATTAAGGTTAAAAGAATGATTATGGCCATGTTTCAAAGAAAACCAACACTGTCAGTGGGAGACAGGAAGCGAATAGTGGTCTCCTGTGTCATAAAGCCACCGTCTGCCCTCTCTCTGGTGGACTCTGTGGCTCTACGAAAACCATAAAACAATTTCCTTCTTGGCTCGTGACGGGACGGAGTCATATTTCCCACAGCCAGCAGAGGTCTTTGTCACTTGAACATAGTCATTTTTAGGCATTTGCTGACTGATGCTGTCGTTTTTCTTGGACGGATAATCTCACACGACCCCGTCAAGCTGATGAGCAGACACGTTCATACATGAATTGTATGTGTTAAGTCGCCTGCATCAAGCTCACGGATGGATCTTAGAGGAGCGCACTTTGCCGAAGGAGTAGTTTGAGACGTCTCTATAGATGCTTTGTTACTTTTATCCAGTGTGAGATCTACAGTATCAACTGCTGTGAATCCAAACTCACCACAGCCTTTGTTTCATTCTCAAAAGATAGATTTTAGGTGGAGTATCACATTAGATCAACAAAACATCCCCTCTGGCCTTGGCATCTCTGTTTCGGAGGTCTTCCCGGAGGATGTTGTTAGTGGTGAACTTTCTCTCCCGGCAAGACAGCTTTCTGGCTGCTTTGTGATTTAATGAGAGGAGAAGGAGCTAATTTTACAGCAATTCAGCCACAGTATTACCAAATAGGATCATTTGCTCCTCTGTAAATGTCACTGGGATAGTTGCAAGCGACATCAGTGCAGTTAAGTAACTGTCCTCTGTCGGGGGTCAAATTTATGACTTTACAGTAGCGCAATACCATCCAGACAAAGACACCCTCAACAGTTGTTTGCAGAATCAGCCCTCGAGGAGTCGACTTCTAATCCAAAACAATGTCATTTCTATTAAAACAAATGGTTTTTGTAGACAGGGAAAGCATTTGATTACTTCCCTTCTCTCTATTTTAATGTTGTTGCTTTAACCATCTGTGTTTAGATATTTCCATCAGTGCAAATTTGATTCTGTCTCGTCTGCAGACCACAACATCCCCTTCCTGACCATGAAGATTTGTATTAAAAGAACGGGCATGTCAAGTCCCAGTCATTGGAACGGATAGCTTTGACATCTGGCTCAGGCTACACAGGTGGATTTCACCAGGGTTTGCTTTAAAGAGAACTTATGTGGACCGCACTTGCATTCGGCACCGTCTTTCACCCTCGGATTGCGATGCTGGCGAGTTTTACTCCAACAAATATCACCTATTCTTCACTACAAAGAGAACAACTGGAATCAACTCTTTGGGGTCTCACTCTTGACTTGGTTTGAACCTCATTTGCTCCTGTCCCTGGAAATGATTACTTCTTCTAACCAAAGTCTGAAGAGGAGAAAAGTCCCATCCAGAGTTGCCTATCTGGCAGAGACTCAACCTCATCTCCTCCGCCGGCTCGTCTGCTTCTCATCTTCGATAAGCAGCTATGACGGCACACACACACACACTGCTTCCCAGCTGTTTGCGGTGATGGAAAGGAAACAAAGGAAAGACCGTTGTTTAGAGCTGAGCTGTAAACATGCTTTTTGCCTGTCTCCTTCCTTTAAACCACTTATTGTCTTTCTTAGGGGGAAAATATGAGCTGCGTCATGACTATGTGCGTAAGCCAAGATGACAAAGCTGATACTCACTGCTCTATTTTACAGTGATTTAAGACAGGATGGGGGCTTTGGAGACGATGCAATTACTTCTTTCTTTTTTTTTTTGTCTGCAGACAGCAATAAAATCTAGATATTGTATTCATCACCCTGTGAGTTAACGTCTCATCCGCTAACAATGAAGTCAGCAGCTTTGACTGTAGCTCTGTGATGTTTTTGGAAACTGAAGTTCAAATATTTAATCGTGGCTGATAAACTGGAGGGTACTGGGCAAATATTTGCTCTCAAACAGTGTAAAGCTCTAAAATAGACCACAGATGCAAACCCTGGAGGTAGCCGCTCAGAAAACACAAAGATTAACAGAAAGAGAGAGGACAGCTGTTTGGACTTATTTCTATGATTAAAGATGAAGAAATCCCTTTAAAAAAATTTAAAAAAAGCTTCAATGGTACCGCAACAAGGAATTCCATATTTAATTATCTTTTTTTGGTTAATCTATGAAACATTTAGTTCATAAAATGTCAAAAAAACAGTGAAAAATTGCTTATTTTGTTGGATCATCATCAACTATACTCTCTAGGACATATTCCCATTTGAGAGGCCGGAAGCTTCGCTTAAAAATGACTAAAACAATCAATCAGTTATCAAAATTGTTGCTGATTGTTATCTGAATAAACTCTCTGATCGGGTTTAATTGTTTCTGCACTATTTCAGTCCAGTGACCTCATATCTTTACTGCTGCAAAGTCTTGAATTGTTAGGAGTCAAATAGAGAGAGAGAGCGCCCTCTGCCAGCTCCTCCTGCACCTACCTACACCAATTAATCAATCTAGCCAAACCAAATTCACACAGAATATATCAATTTATGTCACTTTTTTTAAAGTGTAAATTTGCATATTTGGGTTAAGTGAGTTATGTGAAAATATGTATCTGTTTTTTTTGCTTTTTTTGTTGTTGTTATGCTCTGCTTGGGCAATATATGCCTAGAAAGCACCGTTGAAACTGAAAGAAAACTGTGTGAAAGAGAAAGAGAGAGATAGAGAGAGAGAGGGGGGGGGAGAGAGAGAGCATTCTTCCACAGCTCCAGGGTGATGAAGAGGTTAAGCCAGCCCCTCTTTGCTAGTCTCTCTCGGTTGCAGCCCATCAGTGCAGCGCTGCGTCTTCCAGCAGCTCTAACCCCACTTTACGCAGCAGCTGAGTGCTGAGCAGACATGGCCAGATCCAAACTTTGACTTTTCAGCTCGTCTTTTCTTTGCTTTTTTTTGTGCCTGCCTGTTCTGCAGCTCTCCTCTCTCCTTCTCCTCATCCTCCTCCCCCTCGTTGCTCCATGAAAAGCTCCATTGGCAGCGGACGCATGGAGATCTAATTTTGCTCCAATTTTCGGTCAGTCGGTCAAGTCTGGGAGGCTGATTGTTGGCCGTTGTTGTTTTTTGCTTGTTCCCTTGGTTTTATGGTTCTACTCATGCGTCGGGAATGCCATGGCCACTCCGAGCGCACAGCAGCAGCACCAGGATTATTTCAGATCGGTGAGCAGCGAGTCAACCGCATACATGATGGTCCCGGCCGGCGTGCCGAGCGGGACGGGGCGCCGGGAAGCACCGTCCAAGATGTGGGTGGCGATGGTGGTGATTGTGGTGGTGGTGCTGCAGATTGCCTCCACCACCGGCCTCTTTGTCTACCTGAACATGTCCATATCACAGGTAAACGCTGGTTTCCTTTACGTTTAGAGTTTACATGCTGTACTTTGGGATGTTTTGAAGGCTTGTTTTACCTCTACAGGGAGTAAAAGTCTGCACAGATTCGCTATTGTTCACTTAACTGGCAAGAAACATCAGCACGAGTTTACTTTCCCAACTGAATGGCACATAATCACTCTTATTATTATTATAGAGACACTATAAAAACACCAAAACATGTCCAAATTTGCACGACTGACTTTTGTACGCAATGTCCAGGAGTGCACACGTTTATGTGTTGGAACATTATAGGAGACTTATAGAGAGATCATAAAACATAAGAACACGCAGAGACGATCAGCATAGAAATATTATAGGAATGTTATAGCAGACTGCAGGAGATGAAGTGAAACTTTCGATAAGGCAGTAAACCATGTCTAGGGGAGGTTAGGAGGGGAAAAAAACAGTCTTTTCGCCCCCGCTTTCTGTCTTGTCAGGCTCTTGGAAAACAGCTTCGCCTGACCGAACTTGTTAAACAATGCAATCCGGAATTTACAAGCAATCAGTGCAGAAGAGTGTAAGCAGTTTGTTTGTCCAGCAGCAGCAGCAGCAGCAGCAGAAGCAGCAGCAGAAAGAGTTTATCGAGCTAAACGGGTTAAATTGCGTGCGTAAAAAAAGAACATGTTGGAGCCGTTTCGGTAGACAGAAAGTAGTCAGGGGGCTGCAGCTGCTTGGTTACAGATGTGTGCAGAGGTGAAGTATGCGGGTCAGTGATGGAGGTGGGCTATCCCCCGCGGTTCCACTTAAGCCATTTTTTTTTCTTATCTCCTGATATAATCATATACATGTAATACTACTGTAAGTACTTGCAATGTGCCTGTGGTTCCCAGCTGTGAAAATAAAGCAACCTTACCCCCCTCTTACATACTTGAGTGATAGTGTAGTAATCCATCAGGTTTTTTGCAGCAATATTTGGACAATTGAGCTTTTATTCTAGTAGAGTCACCATCGCTGCTGCAGATACTGGAAGTGAAAACTGACGAGGTTGATGTTTGTGACACTTGTTGCCATGTGTCCCGTGCCAGAAACGCATCTGGTGTCAGAAACATGTTGTTTAATGTAGAGCTGCAACCGTAGAATATTAATCTACAGCTATTATGATGATCAAATAATCATTTTAGTCATTTTGTTAAGCGAATATGCCAAAAAATTAGCTGGTTTCAGCTTCTCAGATGTGAGGATTTGATGTTTTTCCGTCATTATATATGACAATAAACTGATGATATGTTGGTTTTCATATAAATACATCATCTTTGACTCTTGGAATTTATAATGTGCATTTCTCACCATTTCCTGACAGCTTTATCGCTAATTAAAATAATTGTCCCAAGGTTTTTTATTGTTCACTGAGTCCCAGCAGGGGAAAGTGCATGAGGACGAGTCCAATCATAACTTTCAACACTTATCCTCATCTGTCTCATAAAAAGTGTTCATTGGGGAGGCGTAATAGACAATAGAGACAAGATTTAAACTCATATTCTTGCGAGTATCCACTACATCTCTGTCCTCCTTTCTCTGTTGTAAGATAAAGAGGCAGCAAAAAGCAGCCTACCTGCCTGATATATTGGCACACACTCTGTCCGGTGTATGTTGAGGTGAGGTCTAAAGAGAGACATGATACAGACGGTTCTAATACTCAACATGGGAAGTGCGTATATTGGACTTTTGGAAAAAATCTGCAGAGGAGAAGCAGGAAACTGATGTATGATCCTGACAATGTATGAATCACAGCGAGGGGCCCGTTAAGACTGTAGCGCCGCTCCATCCAAAGGAAACTGCCTTACCATGCATCACCACGGGAGAGCAAAACATCTGTGAGATGATTTGAAACGTGTCACACTTCCCCCCCCCCCCTTCGGTGGTGAGAGCTCACCACTGCTCAAACTGGGGTGATAAATAACACAGGTAAAACCTCCATCAGGTGGATCTGTCCTGCACCAGAATGGAAGATAATTTAATGGTGAAACACAAAACCTTTGCTTCTCCTTACTACACTTTCTGGGGCTGTGTATGAAAAAGAAAGCAGAATTTCCTCAATATTTATTCTTGGGGATGCTTTTGCAGGACGTTTTTACCTAAACTGAGTGAGTGATTAGGAGATCCAAATGTCAAAAGGATCAAATTGTGACTTTTTTTTGGTGAGTCAACGTCACCAAAAACATCAGTTGAGGTATCTTCTGGTATTTGCTGTATCATTTTTACAACCCTCATAACTTCTGGCACTTCAGCCTTAGTAGGCCTATAGTTTCTAGGAGAAATTCCAATGCAGCTTAAGTGGTTATTATTAAAGCTTTAAAAAGGTCTACACGTTGTTGCTTCGGTGTAGAATCTGTGGGTTAACAAATTACACTGTAATACCTCCAGGCAGGGGAGGAATCCTGGCTAAATATACTGTATAATACAATGTTATACATAATATGATACGATGCCTTTAACAGCTAAATAGCAACGATAACACGTTCTTTTCTTTACTAATTAGCTGATTTGTATCTGTCTGTATGTGGCGCTGCCTTTTGAAGTTGAGCAATAGCGAGATAACGTCTGTCTTTGGGGCGTCAGACGCGTTTAAAGGCGTCTGTTTAGAGATGTCAGAATATCATCAAGCCTTCGCCGTAATGATCGTAGGAGAGCCTGATTTGACACTTTACCAGACAACTCCCACATCAAGGGGAGAAATATTGTGTAATGGTCGATTACAAGGTCGTGATAATGATTTATGTGATGTTTTTGAGCTTTATGAGATTAATTTATGACTCGGATCGTTTGGGTCTCTTTTTTTTTTTTTTCTGACACGTCTGAGGTGACAGGAAATCACATCAGAGATAGTTTAGAGATGATACCGGACAGAGACGAAATGGAAAACACGGAGCTATGTATCTGCATGCGGGGAATCCCCCGGTTCTCATGCGAAGGCCGGCTATTTTTAATCTGGAAACAGGCCCTTCTTTGAATTGCAGTAGAGTTACGCCCCGTGCCAGCCTGGTTAAGACAAAAGATACTTGGAACAATACCGCCGTGCAAATAGGAATGCTCCAGTGTTGCCTCAGTGCTACGGCATTCACACACACACACACACAAACAAATACACACATGTAAACACAGAAGCTTCTCTAGCCCCCCGTGGGCTGCTGTCCTCTGCTGTTTTTGTGTCCGTCGCTGCTGCATGAAGCGCTTTGTGCAAACCGGTTTATTCTCTTTAGATGTGAATGTACTTTGAATTCATGCTTTGTGTTTGTTATTTAATGTCAGACAGATTGGCGTTTGAAGTATAGAAGCATTTCCCAGAGGCGGATAGACTCTCATTTGTCGAGTCACATCCAATAAGGCTACTAAATTATGAACTTTAAAGCCAATGTAGGTTTGTTTTCTTACTTTGAGGGGATAAAAAGCTTTAAAAAAAACAGCTTCTTAGCTTCGCCCAACCCGTGAAAAATGTTGTAAATCATGGCGAATTAATCTCACACACTGTTGATCAGTCGCTCTCATATTATTGACAAGTTTGCAAGGTCTAAAGAGTCAGGAGTGTCTGGTGGATACACACTTATTTTATGGTTTTTAAGATCCTTTAACAGAAAGCAGGACGTTTTTTTTGGTAATTTGAAGCAATGTGGTGCCTCATGTTTAAAAGAATCCTTGTCTTTATCGTGGTAAAAATAGAGTTGTGTATGTTGTATTTATAGTTGGCTGGTTATCTAAAAGGTACAATTTATAAGCTTATCAGCATATCTGATGGTGGGCAGCCTTCATCTGTTTCTTATAATATCTTCTTAACGATTAAGATCTTTTTCACTGCTGTGGATGAGAAAGAAGACACTGATGGAGCTGTTTTTCTGTCTCATTTCCAGTAAGTTGGTTATGGGGAAATTTTTTTTTTTTTATGTCTCATTTTGTAACTGGATTAAAACCTGATTACTTTATGCGTGTTTTAATGTCGTGTCTTCCTTGATCTGGGTCACATGAGCGTCCAGTTCTGCAGCAGTTACAGTGTTTTATTTCGTATAAATCGGTAAATTGGTGTGAGCGTTTAAAGTTTGTTACACTTGTTGACTTCAGCGGTTGCTGTAGCAGCGGCACATGTGTGTTTGTGTATGTGTGTGTGTTAGTGTGTGTGTGTGTGTGTGTGTGTATGTGTGTGTGTGTACAGGCACAGTTTTGCAGGTGCAGTTCTGGTATGCATATGTGAATTTGTGAGTGTTGGAGATCTAATTTGTTTGAATGGGCCTTTCTTTTGTTTCTTGAATTATCTGTGTTTGTGTGTGTGTGTGTGTGTGTGCGCGCTCATGCCTGCTTGTGTGTGTGTGTGTGTGTGTGTGTGTGTGTGTGTGTGTGTGATTGGCATTCCATTCCTTACACTTCACTGGTCCACTTTTATTATTGTTTGGCTTCACTGATAGGCTCTGACTCACCCCTACATGCAACAATACAGCTGTGTGTGTGTGTGTGTGGGTATGTGTGTGTGTGTGTGTGTGTGTGTCTGTGTGTGTGGTCCGTTTCACACAGAAGAAGAAGTTCCCACTTGATGTGAATGTGTGTAGATGTGTGTTTGGTACGCTTAGCCCCCAAAAAATCTCCAATTTTTGTCTTTTTCTATCTGTGTTTGTGTGATTTAAGTGTGTGTTTGTATGTGTGTGTGTGTGTGTGTGTTTTCCTATGATTTTATCTGTGTGATAACCGGATGACCACCAAGCATACAAAGATGAGGTAAGTCCTTCAAAATATTGAAATTTTTATAGTCCACACAGAAGCTGTAGTGGTAATTTTTAGGGTTCTAGTTTGGGATCAGAGTCAGATTTTGTGTTGGATGAAGTTTGACGCTACGCTGGTTAAAGCTGAACGTTGCAAGACTTAAAGTCTAAATTGGAGGATCTCAGTTCTTCAAACAAGCTTTTTATTATGTTTCTAAATATATGACAGAAGATGAAGTCAATAGGATGGAACTCACATGGATCGTTTCTGTGCAGAGTTTCACTGCTAAATTTGCAACCGATCTGCTCGTGTTTAGATCGCGTCGGCTCGTTCGCCATCGGTGGTTTCTGCTCAGTCGACATCTGTCGCCATAGATACAGGTGTACACGTCTACCGTGAGACTAGTTGGTGTTATTTGAGTTTTAAATATCCACAAACTCTTTTGACCCTCCAGACTCTGCTTTGAATCCACCCAATCCATCAAGTTGGTTAAAAAAACAGATTCTGGGTGGCATCACTGTGTCTTACTGGTCTAACAAACATACCTCGTAATCAGACGTCCATGGTTGGATTCTGGCTTTGTTGCACATCACTCCTCTTGCTCTCTGCCCGTTTTTCTTATCCAAACAAGGCATTTTTGTATCTGTAAGTGTGTTCTGCTTATTGTTACTTTACTTTGATGTTTGAGCTTCGCTGTGCAGAATGATGTATGTGCACAGTTTGACACTAGAAGGCCGTTTTCACGTCCAGCTACTGAAAGTCGAAGGTTTCTCTACGCTCACCTTAAACTGTTGAAATGAAAAACATCTGCATCTGAATTTTTAATGAGGCTGAAGGAGTAGATGTCATTTTATAACCATGTCAAACCAGTTAATTGAATGTTTTTGTTGAAAAAACAAAATTATTATTCAAAGCAGAGTCTTTTCATATGTCTTAAAACACGTCTGGAGGAGATCTTCAACCACTGGGCCACATATTGCTTGAATTTTAGAGTTGGCATTACATAGTCTCAGCTGTTTCGGTTACTGCCTACGTGTTTCCTGCAGCTCACGCTGACAGAACTGTGAACTCTCGAGCGTCTGTGTCGCCCACTGGATCCACTTGACATAGCGTCTAATCACAGGAACGTGTGGCGCCTTAAAGCGACTGGAAGCGAGCCACTGGATCTGGCTGGTAACACGTCAGCACCTGCTAAAAGCGAACGCTTGTCTCGTAGTAAACACAGGGCCAAGAACCATGAAGGAAATATTGTTAGTGGCATGTTGATATCGGTTTCATCCATTCACACTCACGGCCATCTTTTTTTCCAGTCTCCAGCCTCTCTGTGTGGCCTCAGCTGTTGTTGCCAAGATATTTCTGATGCAACTGCAGACTCTCCTATAGCGCAGTATAGAAGAGTACGGGCCAGTTGTTCCAATAGTACATAAATCTGCTGTATATTTATCCCAGAGTTTCAGGTTTTATTGGCAGAGGTCACGGTTAAAGTTGCAATTAGAGAATCGATGGATGCCCTGACAAGAATGGCGATATGTGTGTGTGTGTGCTTGTGCAAGAGACTTTTTAACCCTCATCCACACACACACAGGTGCACACACACACACACACACACACAGAGACACACATGTTCATCATCAGTAACCAATTTTGAGTCAAATCAAATCCCTCATTGCAAATATTTAGATTTAATTCAGAGCTACTAATATAAACCTCCCACACCAGACTGCGCTGCCAAAACAACTTTCTCTCTCTGTCACACCTTCCTTTCAGTCTCTCTCTATCTCTATCTCTCTCTCTCTCTCCTTGTCTGTCTTTTCACCTCCGCCCCCTGCAGTCTCTGTGTGTTATGGTTCAAGTCCACGTCGGAGAATCGAGTTACGGTCAGTCTTAGGGCTTCGAGGGGGGGGGCAGGGTGAATTTTTCAGGAATGACACAAGTAGGTTTTTTTTTCTTCTTCTTTTCTAGGAGGTAGTAGTTTAAATGTTAAGTGATTCTCTGGCAAAGGATGTGTGTGTGTGTGCATCTAAACAAACCTTTGGCATGTCTCCAGAGTGGTGTTTATATGGGTGGAATACAAAAAAAAGGGGAAAAGTGAGAAAGCTAGAGGCTTAAATGTACATGTGCAAACACGCAAACGCACACATATGGCAGATGCAAGAAGGTAAAAGACAGATATATTTGGCTTTCCCTATCGCCTCATGTCTTCTTGCCTAAATGAAGATGACAAGCCAGAGATGGCGTAAACCAACTAATCTCTTGTGTAAATGTCTGCGAGTGTGCACACAAACACACAAAATCTGACTTTTTTTTTTTTTTTTTGTGTGAAGAATTACTGGTTTTTGTTCTTGGTAAAACGCCATTTTTAAACCAATAAAAAGACATTTCCCAACCCGATTTACTGACAAGAAAGTCGCTCCTTAGAGAGCTCTCTTTAACTTGAAATATGCTTTGATGGCCAGTTTATGGTCACAGAAATACTCACGCACACAAATTGGATGAGGATGAAAAGGAATTACAGGAAAGAGAGAGAGGGGGGGAGTGGGCATGAGAGTTGAAAGAAGCAAAGGTAATGTGGAAAGACAGGAGGAGACAGTGATGATACACAGAGATAAAGAAAGTGAAGTCTGGAAAATACACTGGGTTTATGGGGTTTGAACCAACTTTGCAGCGCTGGAAAGAGAGTTGATTATGTCAATCAGAGATAGAGGCAGAAAAATAGAAGAACTCTACGTTTAAACTCTTGACAGACCCGTCGGCGAGTCCTCGTTCTGTACAGCCAAGCATCGCTCAAACCTACAAAACTATATTTCAAATGCTCGTTTCAGAAGACACTAAATATGTCAGTTTCAATTTTGGAGTCAGGCAGTGTGTTAAATCTAGAATATTTTCATATAAAAGTAACGGTATGACATATCGGGTTGGAATATTTCAAGTCAGCGTGAACGTTAGAAAGTTTCAATGAGGTGTTGGAACAATATAGAGAATATATGTGGTGCTGATTTATTTATGTTATAAGTTAAAAAACATAAAAGGGAGTTTAAGGGAACATTTGATTGAAGAGGTTAGAGTTTAGCATAGCAGACAGTTTACAACAAGAGTCATGTGCAGTCCAAAAAGAAAAAAACACAGATATAGAGAAATATATAATACTATACTACATATTATTATTGATATTTAAGTTAGTGAACATTATCTTACTTCTTCTTGCTGGGTCACCAATTCTTACATACAACACACTCAAATATTGTTGTATTATCACACCCTCAATTATACATTTAAAGTCCTCTTTTATCCTTAACCCTTTAACATCCACCGGGTCGCCAGTGACCTGCTTAAGCCAGTTGTTAGCGGTAGCATCACGCAGTAATCAGTCAAAGCAATCGGCACAATTTGGCCAATTGGAGATGATTGGAGACGTTCAGGGACACCAGTGACACCACAAACTAAAAACTCTCATAAGGGTTAGGTCTGGGATTTTATACAGGTTGACAAGATGTAGAAGGTATATGGTGATATGTCTGCATAGTTCTGGCATAAAGTGTGTCCTAATTATTGTTATTCAAATATGACTCATTATAGACGAGGACCAAAAACAGTTTTTTGAGCCTTATTTGAACTGATGTAGTTTTGTTTGTGTTTTAGCCACATGCTAAACAAGCACCTTTCCAGAAACTAGAAGATGTCAAATGAAGCTTAATACATGCATCATGGCCTTACAGTTCTTCTGTTATAAGATTTTCCATTTATGTATGCCAAATAGGTGAAAATTTAGGAAAAAAAGGGTGGATGTTAAGAGGTTAATATAACTGGACAAACAGTGAAAATTGCCGAATTCACAAAAAAGTTATGGTTTTCTCAGACATCTCCAAACCAGGACCCTTTGAAAATGCTGCAGTCTCTTTTCATTGTCTGAAAAAAATATATGTATCTGGAAGTGTGTTGAAATATATTCCAAAAACCAAAAATCTTGTTGTTATTGTGGCTTTGAGGTCCACGTGGGACCTTTAGTTCATCATCTTTTTTTTTCTTTCTGACTGCTGAAAGTAATATTTAAACACTGAACTTAGCTGAAACTGCCCACACTACAAAAATTTAAAGGCCCCCCGAGACCTTGATTTCGTAGCTAGCAACAACAAATTGCAAATTGCTACAAGTTGTTCAGTTGTCAGACATGTTTATTCACCACCAAATGTGAAAAAATGTCTCTGAAGCCTCGTAAATCTTTAAAAAAGACGGAAGGAAGAAGGTAGAAAGAGTTAAGAGATGCGGGGGGGGAAAAAGGATGCTGCAACACATGGATTATTACGATCAAACACAACAGGAGACGGATTCCGCTGCTATACATTATGTCGGATACAGATGTACAGATTTACAGACCAACCACACACAGACACACACGACCTTGCTTTAACAGCTTGACACATGAAAACAGGATATTTGCGTTCCCACGTCGGAATGCTCATTAGGATGTGGCTACAGCTGTGAGTGTGTGTGTGTGTGTGTATGTGTGTGTGTGTGCCAGCAGCTGGTGCTGTGGGTTATCAGTTTGTTTGTTCAGTCAACAAGGCTATAAAGTGCTGATAAATGCTGTTCATAGGATTTGAAGGCGCTGAAGCTCCTAATAGTTTTCTGCTACATCTGGTAACTGATATATATGCAGCTAACGTTTCTGTACACCTGGTGGCGACGGTATGTTTTCAGTTTTTACTCTCCTCACAGCTCGTTGACTTAATCTACATATTTAAATCAGTTTTATTCACCATTATCGCTGGCTGATTCAACTCACTGTAAATCCAGCTCATGAGGGCGTTTCTGGTCTGAATCTCTGGTGTCTGCTAACTTTTTCTTTAGAGAGATTTTCTTATATTGTTGGGAGTTGTTCATTTTTAGATTTTTATCTTTAAGAAATGGGCCTGCCAAAAGCAATTTTTTCCTCAAATAATTGTTTTTGTTGATTAAAATGTGAGGGAATGTTCCCACAGCCTAAGATGTCTTCAAATATCTTGATTTGTCCAGAACTGAAATATATTAAATTTTCCATTATAGGAGACTAAACAAACACAGAGAAACTCAGAAACCAGTGAATTTTCGCTCAATTTTTGCTGAAAATAATACTAACATGATGAAATGATGATTGAAACGCTGGTGTTTTTGGAAAGAAAACAAAAGAACAAGCGATTAGTTAGCATGAGGAGTAATAGAAATTTCTTTGGGAGGCAGCTGGATTTGTTAGATCACGTGAGAATCCATCTTGTCAGGCTTCAAGTTATGCGCTTGTGTCCGAACCACCGGACCGATCAGCGTCACGAGTCCAGCTGCCTCGCAAGGTAAGACAATGATAAACAGATGGTTCATCCAATCACCTGCCACATAGTTTCCATGGACGACTGTGTAACAAACCATCTGGCGCATCAGGTTATAATAGAAAGCTACCCAGAATTGATCAACCAAGGGAAAAGTTGCCAATTTTACCTCAAAAGCAACTTGGTAATTGCATTGCACACAAACAATTAAAAAAATCAGAAGCATAAAAATTGAAAAATGTAAGAAATTACTCAACATTTGCACAAAATAACCAGCAGGAGCTGCATCCAAGTGAAAATTCAGCCTCAACTTCAGCCGAGTTTGGGGTTGGGATGAAACAAAAAAAAAAAGAAAGTGACTCTCGGACCAATGCTCCGGTCTTTTGTGTACCTGGACCTAAGTTCGCTTGCACCGGATTAGAGTCCAATTTCTTTTTAGTATGTGTTTGTTACATGATACAGACTTTCTGGGGTAGTGGAGCCCATGCTTGAGCTTTTATTCTCATGTCCAATAATCAAAAAACGATGGCTATGCCTGTGTGAAATTGCATAGTTTAGAGCCCCAGAAACTATTTTATAATATACGGTGTTACGAGGAAACAGATGGATATAGTTGTAATGTACGGTATTTAAATTGGGGGTTGGGTGCAAGTTCACCTCAGCGTTGACCTCCTACAACGAAAGGCCTTTCCTCTCGTCTATCCATCTTCCCTCATTTCCGAGCTCCACTGTACGGTCTCCATATGGCTCCCATCATATGGTGACTGAATCGTTCCCACACTTCATACATGTATCATATCAAAGCAAAGGTGGAAAAGAAGCTGCTTTGCCCTGCTGGATGATGTCCAATCACAGCACGACTAAACCTTGATCTTGGTGAGGGCGACAAAAGAAGCGGAAAAAGGGGCAAAGTGAAGGAATTTGGAGATGGAAAGTGAGAAAATGTGTTTCCAGCGATGATTTATTTCTTGAAACGTGACAATTTGAAAATACAGTTCTTTTCCTTTTTATATGGATGGAAAGTGATGGATAGTTTTAGAGCCACCATGGGACTTTAAAACTCTCAACCCAAATCTGTTGAAATTCCTCCAGTTTTAGCAGCTCTAAGGCAAGTTATAAACGTTCCCGTGCATCCTGTAAAACCCTTTTTTAATACAGCATTCCAGCAAAATGTTGGGAAATTCAAAAAATAAAGACTATGAAAGCAATCAGATGCCCTGAAAAAATGCCACAAAAATGTCATCAGGTTGAGCTTGAGAAGTTTTGACTCTGGAAACATCAGTTGACAAAACAGTTTCAACTCCACTTATTCTCGTTCTGGCGCTTTTGATCATATTCCACAGTCTTCAGCGGCAGATGAAGTTTGCTCAGTCGTCATGGGACTGAATTTGTTCAAATATTGTGATGATAGATGTAATGAGGTTCTTAGTAGCCTTAGATTTTATTTTCGTCCAATGCCACCGTGAGAGCTGGCAGCTGAATTTAGGGCTCTTTTCAGCAACAAGGTGACGTTGAAATTGTGAGCAGTGCTTGTTTTGTGACACTTTTAACACCCCCGGAATAGTGAAAGCACTTGAATCCAATGTATGGCAAGTGAACAAAATGATTTCTAAAACAAGGCTGGGAATCGTACTGAACATCTAAATGAAAACATTCAAACTAGCTGCATCTGTATTAGCGAGACTCTCCTTCCAAGAACACCAGCAGCATCAGTAGTTTCAGCAAAAGGCCAAAAACATGTTAACGCTCAAGTGACAAAGACATCTAGCGGTCGTAGAAATGATAGATTGTCCACAAGGAGCAAAGTTATAGAGACATTAAGGGCATTTCTATTCACCCGTCTCTATTTGCATTTTCAATTTTGCGCATAAAAAAGACTCAGTAGTGACTGAGTTTTTGCTCGGCTGAGGTGGAAAAGTCAGCGTATCAATAAAAGCAAAACGCGACAAAGTGTAATGGAAACATATTTAGCAAATAAATCTTGACATACGTAAAGCAGGTGACTTAAGCAGGTGTCCACAGGGACGAAAAATAGTTGCAGATGAAAACATTAGATCAGTGTGGAGCGATGAAGAGACTGACACTCCTCGAATTACTACTTGAAATAAACAGAAATATCATATGTGTGTCTAACCCTAACCCTGACCCTAGCCTCTAACTTATCTTGATGAACCAATTCCAAATATTCTCAAGACAGCGATGGATAAAAACGTGTTTTAATTTAAATTTTCTTTTGCCGACATTCTGGAAATATGGTTCGAATTTGGGCCATGTTGGTTTCTTTTAACCGTGACCGCTGTCGTTCTCTGATCTTTACTAAATAACATTTTAACCTTTTTGCTAACCAAACCTTAACCATAGCAGTATCAGCTCAGAAAACATTATTACTGTGAATGGGGGCGTCTTACAAACACTTATCAACAATACTTTTTGTCAGGTGATTTGGAGGACTTGTGTATTTGCAGTGAGGAACATTAACTGATATCCCAAATTAGAAATATCACTAATGGCCTATAATATTGGCAGACCAGTTTCCAACCCTTGTCTGTACAATACTGTATTTTGCATGTGTAGATATGTGTGCAGGCGTCATGTATCCCTGTCAGAAAATGTAATAGACACAAAGATAATGAAGTGAGTCAAAGTATCAGGCTGTGTCCAAATAGAAGTGAGTGTTACCTGATTAGCCTACGGTTGATTGGATGGAAAGTTCTTAGCCGGTCTGACGTGGTCTAACCCTGGGAATGGGCTGACATCTCCCTGCTGGCACAAGGAGGAGGGCTTGTTAGTGTCAGTCCAAAGTCTGTCTGCTCCATTGTTTTCTCTCTTTCCTTCACAGACACCCCCCCCCCACACACACTCTTTTTCTCTCCGATATCAGTGTTTTGACTCTGAATTTGGTAATAAGACCCTCCTGTCCCACTGTCAGCTCTCATTTCTGTACCAATTAAACAACCAGTGAACTCCCCTTTCTTTCTAATCTGGCCTCTAATTCCACCCATCTTTGCCATCTTTCCACTTCTTCAGATGTTCTCTCCTCTGTAAAAACCTTAATGTTGGCCGTCCCTTTGTCTCTCTCTCTCGCTCATGCCTCATTGACTGTGAAGTACACAAGGGGGTTTTGGCTTGTCATGAAAGCCCATCATAACCTCTTTCGTGGACCTACTTTCACAGATCAAGAAACAACAAAAACATTATCACTGATGTTCCGTTTCTTTTGCTCTCCAGACTGAAGCTCATTTTTTTGGCTTAAGCATATCATCTTTGGCCAGTGTTTCATATACTACCTCATTAGAAGCGTGTAGGGTTCTTGGACATGTGTGAGCACAGGTCATCCATGAATCAATGAATCAACCTCTGAGCACGGATTTTGGCTTTGTATGCAGCTGCTGAATGGAAAACCTTAATAAGAAAAGCCCTGGGAAAAGAAATTAAATCATGAACCTGTCAGGCAAGGCGGGCAGGCCTCCCTTTAGGCTGTGACTTTTAAATAATGTTGTCGTTTTTTGGTCGAAGTTTTGTCTGTTGAAAGTTGGGATGCGAGCGAAGTTGAGAAAGCAGATGTTGGCTCGATCGCTACGTTTTTAGCTCTCGAGGAAATTGGACTTTGGATGGACGAATCACCAAACTGATCGTGTTTAGATCTAAATCTGGATGAGTCACTGTTTGGAGAGAAGAAGAAAATTGAAAATCACTTTTAATATCTTTGATGAGTGGAAGTGTCTACATTTAAAGCTCAGTAAGTCGTCAAAATGAAAAACGAGAGAAAAAAGACCGACTGTTTCTAGTAAAAGCTATTTGGATGTTGCTTGTGAAGGAGATAAAAATTTTGCACAAATGTTATGAAAACAAGTGTCCGATCTAGGATTTTCTGGTGGTCTCTGATCTCGATGCTTCTAAAATATCATGAACAGGGACAGACAGCTGGGAAACCTTTAGATTATGACTTTTATGGGTTTAAAAAGGTTGATAATGAAACACAGGTCATTGAGTTTTTGAGGTGTTGGATGTAAAGGTGTATTTTTTCTCTACTAAACACATTTTTTCACTCTACCTTTTGCCATTTGCTATTAAACAAATGGCAAATGGTACTTTTATGTAGGATATTTTACTTTGAAAAGTCCGAAAAGTCAGAGAATCCAGACCTGACATTGGTTTTCAGTCAGAAAATATCTTCCTCTAGTGTTTCTCCTGAGATATAAGGACGAAAAATGACGTTTCAATTGGGGCAAATGACCTCAACCACCAGCTCCAGCTCTTGACCCTCTCATATAGAGGAAGGATGTCTGTAAGTACTGGAAAAACTTCACTGTCCCGCATTCCCGGAAAGGCGAAGGTATTTCGAAAACAATGTAATAGTAGTTAAGAATCCCATCAGTTCAGATCGCAAACAGGTTCTCTGGCCTTTAAGAGTTGGCAAACATACAAGTTGGCAGCAAAGCCAGCATTTAAATTCTCATGAGATGTTCAAGATGTTTCTCAACACGCCACATAGACGATGACAGCTTCAACTAGGAGGTGAAATTAAAGCGTGTCAACAAACGACAGCCGCCAGAAAAGGCGCTTTGTGATGTCGCGCTGGTGTGTCACTGAAATTTCGAGTCAGGCAGTCAGTTCTGTTCTACCAAATAGAGCTGGATTCATCCAAGTCACGACCGAAATTAGTAACATATTGTAGATAAAAAAATCTAATTCTGTCTAAAACATCTGGGATCCATCTTCTCGAGAATCAGGAAATGCTAATGATGGTTAACCCAGTCGAACGCTTAATCTCCCATTACAGTAACTGACATCACAGTATTATCTATTGTTTTCTATCCTCCGTAATGCAAGTAAATACGTCAAAGCAAGTCATCTTTTTTGCATTCCTGCCATATTGGATTTATTAAGCCTGTTATGATGATTTGAAAGCTTGTTTCTCAGTAAGCAATCTGAACCTTTTTATCTGATTTGGAGCCTCATGATCAGTCACTGCTGTAGTGACAACTGTGATAACCTTTGACCCCTGTTGTCAAGCAAAGAAAATAAAGAAAACTTAATACTTGTCATTACTCAACATCCAACACTGAGAGAAATCTTCTGTAGATGTCTCCATTATTTTGAATAACGCCTCTGTGTTGGTTTAAGTATTTATTTCAATCTATTAAATGAGAAATTAATAGCGTATAGCTGAAGGAATAGTGGGTTTTTAAGCTGAGGCACCACGTGTCTTAGTAGAGAGTTCTGTGCAAAGGAAATGAGTCATTTTGAGAAACTACTAAGAATTTAGGGGATTTTTTTTGCAAATATTGTGGTTTGTTTTGGCATAGTGGTTGTAAAGTGTCAGCATCACAAATCTTAAAAAAATCTTTTTCCCCAATTTTCCCCATGAGTTGAGCAAAAAAAAAAAACACACTTTGAAGCAAACTACGTAAAGTTTTAGAGCTAAAAGACTATAAGAAGGGGTCTTCCTAACACTTGTTCCTTTAAATGCATTACAACGCAAATGCGTCGACTCACACAGGAGGAGATGTTCTGTATAGAAAGCATTACAAGAAGTCAACAGTGTGCTAGTTGTGGTCGCTGGTGACACCACCAACTAATTGGTCATTTGCCAAAACAGTAGCTAGTATGAGACCTGTGTTGAGCGATATATGGAAAAACCACATTACCCCCGCCTAACCCCTCCCTCCTCTACAGGTTGGTATTTAAAGCCCTTCTTATTCAGGCTTTTTTAAATTAGTAATTCTAACCTTTCTAAAGAATAAAATAACCTTTTGACCATTTCCCTCCCTTGTTTTTTTTTTTGTTTTTCATTCTTGTGGACACATCTGGTCCCCACCAGACAGAGAAAACACAGATTGTCTACAATTTGTGCAACTATAATAACATTCATACAGGCCCCACTTGAGTCATACTTGCTCACCAACTCCACACGCAAAAACATTTACAGACACACTTGCCCACCCATGCTGGACTTGCCCACCCACAGGCACCTACAGGACCCCACAACAACACAATGACCTGAACTGATTCATCCTGCATTGCTTCATTTTTTTATCAACTTTAGGCTATTTAAAAACCGATGTTTGGGCAAAAGGATACACAATGCTTTTAATTAGACTAGCTATGTTTATAGTTTTATCATTCTCCTCACTTAACTTTTCCCAAATGTGATCCAATCATCCAGTTGTGGAGAATATAATCGTAAATTAAAGGTTAATTGTATGAAGTAGAGTTGCTAAATGGCTCTTTGGATGAAGCTAAAAGTAGTTGTTTAGTCTATGAGAGTCACAATTAGCAGCTTGAACACTTGAGGTTACCTAAGGTAAGAGTATACACGAGGGCTGTAAATGGTCTCCAGTTGTTCTCCCAGTTTAGATTAGGTTGTTATGTAGCTGTGTCCCATTTTCTGGTTGGTCCAGTCCACATTTTTAAACAAAGACTGGCGCAAATGGACTGTGAAATGCAGCCTTCTTTTTGTGTGACCATGTGATTGTCTTCGTGTATTTTTCTCAGTTGGTCATCTGTTAATGGTAAAAAAAAAAAAAAAATTTGCATGAACTAGACCAAGAAAAACCTGCGAGGCTTTAAAATGTAAGCCACTTGTAAACTCCACAGTTTGTTCTTGATAACACCCTGGAAATGTTGTCATCCCCGGAGGCAGGCATATTGATAAGTTTACCATTAACCTGGTGCTCTGTTTGCCTGTTGTCCATTATCTGAAGTTAAACATCACATTTCATATCTTGCCCCAGTTTTTCACTGGTATTTACACTTCGACAGCCACTTCTGGGCAACTTTGTGGTGATAAACTGGAAAATGTTTGAGGAGGAGTGTGTAGTTTGAGGACCCAGCCTCCAAATCCGGCCGTAGATCATCCCTCTTTCTTTTAAATCTCTTTCTCTGTCTCTATCACACCGACTGTCAACCTCCTCTTGCTCTTTTCTTTACCTCCCTCAACCTCCCTCTTTTATTTTTCTCTTCCCTGTTCTCAGCCAGATGACAAAAACCAGAAACTTAATCCTTGGAGCGAGAGAGAAAGTTTATAGCAACTCTTAATTTCTCAATGCCACTAACTTGGATAACACAGCTCATGCTCCCATAAACACAGTTAAACAAAAAGAGTCTTGTCTTTATCACACCTAATCTTTTACAGTTCGTTTTTTTTTTTTTTAACTAAACATTAACATTTTCAATTGTTTTAAAGAACAAGGAAGTTAAAGAGAATGACAGAAACAAGCAAGAGTATCAGCAGGCAGGTCCGCCCTTCTTTGGTGTGTCTTTAAACTTTATTTAAACTGGATGAAATCCAAAACAACAAAATTGACAAAGAAAGGTCATAGTTCCACACGCAAAGACTGGGAGTGGTATTCAGCTGTCTTGCTGTGGGGTTGTGTCCACTATCACAAACACATCGGACATGTGCACGAATCCAAAAAACGCACACACAAACACACACACACACACACGGATGCACACATGTTCGCATGGTTGCTCGCAGGTGAAGCGACGTCACTTGCAGCATTCCTCCAAAACAAAAGGAGAGCAAACACACACTGCACAGGACACAAAGGAAGTAACCGCCTGCCAGTAATGTCATTATTGTCTTTAAGCAGAAGCAGACCATCTTCTGAATTGATTATGAAATGGGTCAGGTGGGAAATAAAGCATGTGTGGACAATATGAAGAGTTTTTCATGTCAGTTTTGGAGAAGCAGAATCGTTACTTTAAGCTCTTTACAGAATAATTTTAAATGTGTGCACAATCCAGTTTGTTTGATATGTTTTAAAGCTACAATAAGCTAATTGAAGAGGGAATTTGGAAGACTTCAGATGATAGCATGTCTTATTGTCGGATGATGGGCTTGTTTTTACAACTTTACAATCCATCACGTGCATGCCTCAGCAGAAATCTGTCTCCATATTCAAACAGTTTCCCTATTACTTTCAATTTGTTTTACTTAATTAATTAGTCACATTGTCTTTCTTTGCCTCTCTTTCCAACACTAGCAAGTTAAAAAAAAACAAGGGCTTCTTCAGCTCCAGCAGCTTGAACACACATGGCTATAAAAATGCTGAATATTTGAAAGCAGAGAGATATGCAGAACCCTTGTATATGTTTATCCGTCTGTCTGCGCTGCACGTGAGGCTCTGTGATCATATGATATGTGTCAGCACGTTACTTTTGAAGTCCCAGAGTTTTCTGCGCTAACGCCACCAAGATGAATGCTTGTTCTTGATGAATGCACGCGTGTAGCGATTAAAATCGAGGTTTCTCAAGACAGACCTCCCTCCTGCTTTTTAAATTACCTTTTAAAGCTGCAATCAGAGCAGCTTTAATCAGTGTTACGGCTAAGCTATCAGATAAACTCTAACATGCATTAGAGTCAAAAGAGCAGAAATTAAAGTTTGAAGTGAGGTCACAGTCAGAGGAAGGCAATCAGGGAGTTTCTAGCAACACATTGCCGATCATGATTTCTTATTGATCCCTTTAGGAAAGTCTTGTTTGCTTCATAGCCAGAAACCAGATTCTACAGAGCATTGACTTTGGAGTTTAGCCACAGAGAAGTGAAAGCAGGAAGATGAAAGAGGAACATCCTCTAAAACTACACTTTGTATTTGTAGCTCTTAATGAAGGCTCCTTTCACTGTGTTAACAGGGTCGACGAAATGCCTAAAATATGCCGTGAAATAACGATATTACCCTCTAATAGCACACGAGTCAGGATCTGGTCATTAAAACTGTTAAAAAAGAGCTCACAGCTTAGAAGAAATTGCGTTTTATATATTAAGTATCGTCTCGACCTTGACAAAAACGACTCATTTCTGAATTTTAAGGCACCTGCTGCGGTTCTGGGGAAATTTTACAAAGACTAAACATTCATTCCTAGCTGACTGGTGTTTCAAGGAAACACAAATGAGCCATTGAGAAGGGGGAAAGAGAGTAGAGAGTTCGGAAGTTGAGGATTCGTTGTGGCGGTTTTTAATCACCTGTAGGCCAAGGTTGGGAGTTTCTCATGTTTCGTCATGAACAGCGATTTGAAGATAAATCTCCACACCCTTTTTATTCAGCATCAATGAACTAGCAATTCATTATACATCTATATGTTCAATCCAGAGCAGCAAGCAATAGCGAGGGTTGCTACCCAGAGTTAAACCCAGAGCGTACACTGCTATTAGCTTAACACACATATTTCATTTGATATCTTCATTAAAAATGCCACAATCTTTATCCTTGACTCTCTAGTTCGGTTCCTTTACTGAAGCAAACTGATGCTGGCATGTGAGGCAAGGCCAGGATGCATGTGGTTGCATGAACCCATGTTAAAAACAGTGGTTTCTGTTCCCCAATCCTCTAATGATTGTGTCTTTGGCTCCGATTTGCAAAATACTCCCTGAAAGCTGTTCTGAGTGTGTGTGCTGGGATCTGGCAGGCCCCTTTTTTTTTTTTTTTTTTTTTTTTGTGGGGGAGTGTCTGTCTTTTCACTGCAGACAAAAACTTGGCACTTGCGCTGCAGAATGAGGTAGAAACTCACAGTTTATCCCCTGTTCATAATCGAAATGGCCCCTTATTTTCTGCCTTGTAAATACCTTTGTGTATGGTTGGCAATCAAGAACTCCTGAACAGAAAGTGCCCAGCCTGATTGCTCTTTAACGTGATGGATTGCTGAGAAAGCAGTTGGTCATTAAACATATAACGCGGATGAATCAGACAACTTTAACAATAAATCAATGTCGGCACTATCCTGGCCGTCTGCCAGATACGCTAAAGCCCTGAAGGAATGATAAACTGGAAAACACATAGACCTGCAGGCACACACATGCATTCACATTGAATACAAGTCATGCATATAAACCTTGTACATGCACAATGAAAACATTAATAGACTCGTTCGCACCCTCACACACATACTGCACACAATAACAGAAGCTTGCATGCAAACACGTGAGTCTTATGGTTTAGCTGGAGAAAAAAAAAAACATGCTTTGCAGTTTTTAACGATCGCTTCGGGCCAGATGTCACAAAAGAGAGTCAGAGAGGGCTGACTCAAAGGCTGACTCATCATAAAGGCAAATAGCCGTGTTCATAAACAGCATGCCCACTTTATAATAAATATAATGTACTGGTGTTTATGACTATATGATTCAATAAAAGTATGAGTTTCTCACCTGGTCTCATCACTGCCCTGCAGCCCTGAAATGATGTAGCAGCAGCATTTGTACCGATATATTTAATGTGCATGGTTTTGAGCTGCAATCTTTTCGGGGTGAGGACGTAAGGACCTGCCTTATAATCATACCAAGCAGCACCTACCACGGCTTGAGCCTGAGGCCAATGCAGAAGTACCTTAAAGTGCAAAGAGGCGCTACTTGCTAGCTCCATTTGACTCCCATTAAAAAAAGCAACAACGGCTCTCTAAAACACTGAGTCAATATTGTTTTTCCAATGAGTAATTATGGTCTTAATCACTAAATGCAGGTCATCTAATAAGTGTGCTGGTGGTGATTTTGTAAATTATTACTCCGTGAAGACGTAGGTACTTTGATTACTGCCGTGTGGGTGTTTACTGAGAGCTGTGATTCACAGTTTGCTCATCTGCTGCTCTTCCCAGCTCAGGGATTCCCACTGAGTCAACCTATTATCACAATATTTTGGTAAGTTTAATGTTACTTCATTATGATACCTGCCCTGTTAGCACATTTCAGGCTAAACCAACTAACATTAGCCCAAGTGTGCACCCCTCAGTGTTCCCAGTAAGCTAGTGTTCGCTTCGGTCCGAGGTAGCGGGTTTCAAGAGCGTCAAGGTCTTGGCTCCAAATGGAAAATATGGTGTTGATCATAAGCAGCAACTCTGGGCTCCACACCAGCTCCCTCCGATGCAAAGCAACGGGTGGCATGACACCTCGCCATACATCCATCTTTACAGAATCAGACTGAATTGCTGTTTCATATTTACATGATTCATGAAGCCTGACAGTCACGCTCAGGTTAAGTTATTTCCGTTTGAGAAGGAGGCTTATTTTGTTCTGATTTTTGTCCGTCAGTCGCTGGAGGAGCTGTAGTAAAGAGTAGTAAAAAAGTAGGACTGATTGAATTAATTGATTGATGAATCCTTATAATCTTACTGTCCATAATCCCTCGCTACCACTAGTAAATTTCTATTATGTTAGTTTTTGTCAAGACACGAACACTTAGGTGATACAATCTGTCTTCCTCTTGATGTAATGCCTGCTAGAAAGCTTTACTCCTTCAGACACTGTAGGCACGGTCTCTGAGCTACACACCAGGGTGTAACTCAACATGATGGAGCTGGTTCCACTGTGTTGTACGCGCTGTATGTTTCATTTCACTCCTGCACTTGTGTATCTCCCCATCTCTGTGTTTGGGTAAAGTGATTTATGTGCACAGTGCCACCGCTAGTGAGGTCTCAGCTGTTATTTCACTCTGCTCTCTGTCTTGTCTGCTTCATCACAAAGTAGAGAAAGTTTACTGAAATACGGCCAACTCTCTCCCTCTTTCTCCCTCTGTGCTCGCTGTTCATCCCCCCCCCCCCACACGCCCCCACCCCCGCCGCCCCCCAACACACACACTCTCTTCTTGGTCCAGACCTCTGGCCTGCTGGATTTGAGTTACGTGGCTGCCTTCTCCTCTTCCTAATCCCTTCAAATGAGAGTTTTGGACTGCCAAGGAACTCCCAGATCCACACACACACACACACACAAATGAACACACACTTAAACACACACACACACACACACACACATAAACACACAAAATTGCAGCAGGGTTTCCAAGTGGCCCTCTGAGATATTCTTTTCAGGGTTTGGTGTCCAGTGAGGGCCAGCCAAATACACACACACACATGCACACACACACAGTCTCTCTATTGCATATGCACAGAGGGCAGGCCACACACACACACGTAATACATATGTACATGCACACACACATACAGTCACACACACAGGGAGGGAACAGTGAAGCATTGTTCGCCGCTTCCTGAGAGAGCCGGCATCAGGATCACAGGAGCTCTGTCAGCCTGGACCCTTCCTCTTACCCCCCCCCACCCCCCATCTCCCCTCCCCTCTGTCTCTCTCTCTGAAGCCCGGTCATCCAATTGAGTATAGACAGCCATGAGAGACCACATGTCTTCTGGCTAAGAAGGGATAAAAAGAACATAGATCACTCAAAAATATGTGTGTGTATGTGTGTATTTCCTCTTGTTGCAGAGATGATGGTTTCCAAAAGCAGACCAACAGGGATTATCCCAGTTTAGCTCGTGTATTTGGAGAACAGTAGTGAGCAATAAATTACTGAAGTTCAGGTTCAAAGACTTAAAATAACATCCTCACAGTATGAGAACGGTTCTCTACATCTACAATCTCATGTCTATAGTAGCTCTGCAGTTGCCAAGCAACCTGTGTGAGAAAAAAACATATTTGTATGATGTTGACGTGTAGTACAAGTTGATCAGGTGGGCTGGGTGTTGTTTTAAAAATGTCAATACTGTTGCCAATATGATTGATGACAGAATTGTATTAAAATATCAAAATCACACTTGGCTTTTCGTACCGTACTTTTAGGAAAATAAACATTCTTCCTTCTTTTATATTCTTCTCTTGAATAAAATAAGCCAAACTTCTCAAACAAATCAGTGATAAATGATGTCAACACAAGCAACCTTACAGGGACTTTGCATGAATAAAATACAGTATGACTTTGAAGTTGTTGTTTAAATCAGGAAATATGTGAATCTAAAATATTGGTCCAAATTACTGGTACTTGTTTTCAGTGCTACACATTTTAACATTTAGCATAACAAACGTTTGAGGTTTGATGCCCATCCCTGCTGAAGGTAGATTTGTTTCACATTTAGATAACTGACCCACATAAACTTCTCTCATGTTTAGTCCTTCTCTACTGGTTTACATGGAGAACAGAACATGAGCTAACTGTTGTTGCTTGGTTTTACTAGCAAGCTAGCTTGCGGTGCTAGCTAACCACTCAATGAAAGTCTATGGTTAGGCAACAGAGAAGCTGACATGCAACATCTTGACAGTTCTCACCAGAAAAACACAAGCAGAGGTTGTTTGTTCCAACACTTGTAACGACGTTTTAATGCTTCTCTTGAAGCTTGAAGCAACACATGCTTTTTCTAGCAAAAGTAAATGTACCATGACCTTTTTAAATCGCCACAAAAAGTGTTTGAGAAGAAGTTAGAAATGTGTGCAAAGTGTGTGACTTCTGCTACAGTCAAAACTGGTTTATTTTAATTTTCATAGTGGACTTTTACTAACTTAAACAATAGGGACTGCAGATCAGAAAATAAATATGTTTTTGGACCAGTTATATGGTCATTCAACCCATTTTGTCTAAGTGTATCAGCTGTCAATTCTTTAAATCCACAAATTCATACATTTAGCCAAGATCTTCAACATGGTATTACATCATTGAAAGCCCTCTGTGCTGACAATGAATAAATAGAAATGACTGTAATCTTTTAAACATTTGGAAAATTCAGTTTTGGGGGGTGCCGTGACCAAACATCTGTGACGGGTAATGTCAACTGAAAATCATATTTACAGACACTCTCACCCGCTCATCTTTTACATCTGACATCTGAGTCCAGGTCACACATAGGAATTCAACCCAGTTTAAGAGCTCAACAGAGACTTACATCAGATCTTGTGTGCTGCTGAATGTTTTTAGCATGTGTAAGCCTGCGTTTGGCTGCTGATCGGACCCTATGGACTCATTCCTTAGGAACCAAGGGAAGGACAAGTCATCAATGTCAACATACTGAGAAAATACATCACTCAGGGGACAAGTGTATAGGGACCAGAACTTAAATGTTACTTGGCAAAAAAGGATATATGCCCTTTGAGTAGAGTGAAGTATGTTGTTTTAAAAGAGAAATAGCACAACTGCTGATTATGAACTACTAGTATGGTCGCAATAAGTCTTCTTTAGGCCTTTGTTTGGGGTTAAAATGCTATTAATCAATTCTTTGTCAGAGCGATTTCTATTTAGACGCAAAGGAGACATGAGAATTAACAATTGTGTAAACGTCAATGTCGGTCTGCTGTCAGCTTATTGATTTGTTAAGGTTGAATCATCGGGGTGTAACTTGTTCATGAATTGATAGCTTATGGGCCCAGTTTTGCAATTTCCGGGTTTGAGTCAGGATTTGGCAAAAATAAACTGTTGTCAATAGAGCATTCAGGAGAGAGGGGTGGAGTGGGAGGAGGGTACTCCTCCAAACTGTTGATGCTTAAAACCTGTGGAGTAGTTCCAGTTGCATGCTCTCAGGGCATGGTAATGATGTGGAGGCTGAGTCCCCCCCATCTCTGGAGGCATACATGTCCATACTCGCCTACAGAATCTCTCACATTTTCCTTTCTGCTCTCCAGCGGTTTTTTCTAGACCAAAAACAGAATGAGTGCAAGACATAACTGATAAAAATCACTTAAATGAAGATCTAATTTCAGTTTCCTGGCCTGGAAACAAGTAGAGGATATTGTCATGATGCAAATCAATGACAGGGCAGTGTAACAGTATAGTCGTGTAAGGAGAATGAAAGACTAACTGCATGGCTACAGCAAGCCAACAGAGCTGCAGATTTTGGCTCACTGGGGTTTGGTAGAATCAGAAAAGTAAATGAACAATGAAGGAAAAGATTCTTCAGGGAAACTTGGAGGGAGGAAGAACCAACTTGGCTCTGTAAGCAGTGATGCCGCTGACTTCCAGTTAGGACCAGTCACCAGGCAGAGAGCCATTACATTACAGTTGAATAAAGAAATATCTGCTGTGAGAGGAAACTTTGCACTCTTTTTAAACGAGTGTCAATGAATTCGGACATAAAACTTGTTTCTCTGAGGACTAACTCTCTCTGTGATCTGTTTGTTGTGATGAAACTCAAAAGGGTCTGAATCTTATTGAGTTGTTAGACCAGGAAGACATTTTAAGCCATGGTACCAGCGTGGCTTTAGGTATGGCAATGTCAGTCTGACGGTCAGTCTACCACTTTGGTCCATACTGAAATATCTCAACAACTAAAGGATGGATGCCATGAAGTGTTGTACAGTGCCACAATTAGTTGATTCTTACTTTTCATGAAATGTCTCAAACTAATAGATTGATTGCCATGAAACTTGGCACAGACATCCATGGCCCCCAGATGATGAATCTTAATGACGTTGGTGATCCTCTTATTTTTAATCTAGCGCCACCAGCAAATCAAAGCTTTCACTTATCCATTGAAATATCTCAACTTCTACTGAATGAATTGGCACCAGATTTCAGACAGACTTTAGTTATCTTCCGACTTTTCCTCTAGTGTCACCATGAGGACCATTGGGCTGCTGTGAAATTTGATACAAACAAACGTTCATGTCCTCGTCGGGGTGAATTGTGATCACTTTGGTGTCATTGTCAGCTCATAATTTCAATTTGTCCAATACTTTGCTGCAAACTCAAGACATTCCCATCAGTCTCAGCTGTACACAATAAATGAAGGAGGTGAACATTGTAAACATTACATGATGATGTAGCTTTTCCTTACATATGCAACATCCATGTAAGGCTTTTATGGATGTTGCATATCACCGTTGACTGTATAATGAACGCCAAATTCAATTTAAAAGAGAAATACAAACATCCAAAGAAAGCTGGACTCTCCAACAGCTGAAATAAGAAGTTGAAATATAGTTTACTGACAAGATGTTGCATGCAAGTCAAAGTTCAGAGAAGCTGTTTAATGCAGCTTAAGCCGATAGAAAAGAAAATATATCTCTGTGGTGATAATGTTTGTCTGCATAGCTTGGTTTAGCCTCTGGCCTCAGCCCCATATACTAATGGAGCAGAAAGTTTTCTTCTAATCTTGTTAGCTCAGTGCAGTGATGTGTACTGGCTTTATCTTCTCACTAACATGGATGAGACTGTTTCCCATAATGGATCAAACACTCCCTACCGGCCTTGTCAAAACCTAATGGACACACACACACACACACACAAATGCCTAACCCTATAAAGTGAAACCATTTATTCTCGTAAACAAAGATACTCCTCAATAACAATTAATCCTCCAACCAGAACCACCAAAGCAGGGAGTGTGTTTTGGCAGAGGCGCCAGAAAGAAACCAAGTTTACGTTCACTCCATTTGTTGCGCCAAGCAAGCTCAAATCCACTCATGCATGCTCGAACCTCCCCAACACTTCTGCCAATAGTAGCTGTCATCACACACCCCCTCACAATAGACAAACTGTCTCTGCCCAGACTCCACTGTCAGCAGTTTTTGTTGGGATGTGTTGTGATTGTATGCAGATGATCTATGATGACCTACTATGCTTCCTTCTCTGTCATCGGAGCGCTGATGGACAATGAGAAATACATAAAGTTCAGGCAAAATAATCACAACAACAAATTATAGCTTTTAAGAGCATGGCAGAGGTGCAAAGTAACGAAATACATTTTTTTCAAGCTCCGAATTTCCATTTTTTGCAACTTTATACTCCTCCTCCACCACATTTTAGTGCTAAATATTCTACTTTTTACTCCATTACTACTTTTACTGTACATGTTTATTTATGATAACTTACATTTGACGTTATTTTTTTATGCATTATTATAGATTAAACCACCCAAAAGTATATAAAGTGGTTAAAATAAAATCAGCTTCACCTTGACCAGGAATTACATTTAAATGTTGTTTACACATTAACGAGTCAGTAATAGTAGTCCAATATTATTTGTTAAACAATAATGTAACAATCTGAAAGGGGCTAGTATGCACAGTGACTACCTCTATTTTTGATCATTTTTGCTGATAATACCTCTGTACTTTTACTTACATAAACATTTGAATGCAACAAGTTTTTTTAACATAATGTTGTCTTGGCACTTTTACTTAAAGATCTAAATGCTTCTTATACCATCCGTCCTTGCCGAACAAAAAGCAGTGCTCAGAATATTTCAGCAATGCTAAACTTTACAATATCTTGGCATAAAAAATGCAGCTATACATTAGAGCTGTAATACAAAAAAAATGTTCCATCTGCACCAAATAAAAAAAGATGAAGACATGTAATGGTTGCCCAAACTAAATTATGATCCCAGGTGTGAAAGCCCTCAGGAAGAAATAAATCAAACCCAAATCCAAGATAAAACTGGACTTTCCAAAGTTCTTTCTTTCCCTTGTCTTGGAAATAAACGCACACAGTGTAGGTTGTGTTACATCATTTCTATATTTTTGGAACATGCTCATTTCAAACAGCTGTGGAAACTGAGAATATTTCCTCTTGTAGCTTAATGTATTCATAAAAAAATGTATATTATCCGAGTCTCCAGAAGTTGACCTCAGCCAAGCTTGTAACCAGAATGTGCACTGACTGGAATGACAACATGTGTATCTCATTAGTCTTATCTTGATTAGTCCCTAAATAGAAATGTGAAGCCATTAAAACAAACAAAAAAAAAAGTCTTCCTTCTCAGGACAGGACAACATGTTGGGACTGTTGAGAGGTGACCCAAAGTCTCCCAAAGATCCCTAGCCTTTCCCGTAAATGCCTTGTCCTTCCCGCTTGGTTTGAACCAGTTTACACACACACTAACACACACACACACACACAGACAGACACACCACTATCCTCAGTAGGATCAGCGAGATCCGCTCATGCATCAACATGAACTGAAGCGCTGAGGAAGAACAGAAAGCGGCGTGACAAAGAGAGCAGTAAAAAGAAAGAAAGAAAGAAAGGAAGAAGGCTGAAACCACAGAGGAAGACAAAAGGAGGGAGTGTCATTAGAAAACAGGGGTCAAACAGAAGGAAATTAATAAAAATAAAGAGAAGGGGGTGACAGAGTGCACGTCTGTAATCTCTCTCTCCTCATCAGCGCTTGTTACAGAGTCATTAGCAGGGCTTTCAGACCGTGACAACCTCCCTGAAGGGCACACACACACATAACTCCACAGCTGGAAAGTCACAAAGTTTCTCTCTACATTTCAGTTCCCAAAGATGTCTTATTCGACCCATGCCGCCCCAAAATTACAAGAAAACATTCATTGTTTCAGATGGAAGTCTCAAACAGGAGGCATAACAAAAGGGGAAAGAAACAATTTCCCCTATGCCCCAGAGGAATTGTTGTTTTAATTGTCTCTTATTAGATGTCTCGATGTGGATGCAGTGTGTGTGTGTGTGTGTGTGTGTTCGGTAAGGTTCACTTCAGGAGAAACCCTTTCACTAAGGCCATGCATGCATGCACCGTGTTGTTACATAAGGAGTTGTGTTTCAGCTCCGAGACCCAGCGGTGCATGTGTGCCAAAACGTTTTTTGGTAACATTTGGTCTCAGCTTTTCTTTTTTTTTTTGTTTGTTTTGTTTTTTTTTTAGTGTTCATGTAACAATAAGACACTATGAGACAGACGTACAGCTGTCCATTAGCGTAGTTATGCTTCAACACTGAAAGAACATTCAAGGGGAAAATGTACCAAAGCCAGAGATCCTGCACAAAACAGGTGCAAGTCCCAAATAAGGACACAAAAAAATATAAAAAATGAAAAACACATGCAAGAGGAAATAAACTGCAAATTGAGCTGCATATGAGAGAAGTGCAGAGAGAGTGATGGCACACCAGATGATGACTAGTTTGACTTAGCAGCAGGAACAAATGAGACATGAATGATCCCAAGAGGATAATAAAAGTAAATGAAAGTAATGATGTTTATACTATAAGAATTTACAGATGATGTTAGATATTATCAAAGACCAAATACTGAATACTACTATTAATAATAATCATTGCACATGTAAAGATTCTGATGTATGATGAATATTACTTCTTTTGCTCTTATTTTACTCTTTGACCTTTTGACCTTTATCAAACCACCTGCATAGAAATGTTAACTCATGTTGTTTCATTCAACAATTAATCTGATTGAATACGTGATGTGATGCATGTTCATACACCTCATGAAGCTCATAAATTGATATTCCAGCAGTTGTGTGTGGGAGTTTTTTTCACTTTTATCCATATGTTGTGCTCTTCAAGTCTGATTGTCCTCAGAGGCCACTGTAGCAACACTTGATTGAATACAAAATTGAGACTCGGGCACTCTTTTAACCGTTGGGTTGTGTTTGTACATCTATCATAATACATCATTACCACCTTTGTTAGATATTTTTATTAACTTCTCTCTGGAACTTGTAGTTTAGGCCTCACTGAGCCAAATCTATACAACTTGTTTTTTGATTATTTTTAGTATAGTAAATACCAGAGGACACATATTGTGCTATGCTGTGGAAAAAACCCCTAACTTTTTAAGCAGTGGTACAAAATAACATCTGTTGTGTTCCAGGCCAAACTGACCGTTTTATTATCTCCGCGGGGCGTAAGTCTGGAGGGGGATCATGCGTTTGGTCGTGTGTGTGTCAGCGTGTGTGTATCTGTCCGCAACTAATCTACTACTGGACCCATCAGCCTAGGCTAAAAACAAAGCTTAGCTAGTCTGTTGCAGCCCACATTTTGGCCTTTGTTGTGGCTTACAAACCCATCTTGAAGGCGCAATACGAGATGAATCAACCCCTGTGTGTCCTCGCAGCCGTCTTGACACCTGGCGGAGATCTGTGCATTCTTCTAGTTAATTTCTGTGAATGTGTTATAAATAATTACGATCATATGAGAGATACAATTTATGATGGGACTGTTTCACTTCACTTTTAAACATACAACAGGGGAAACACAGGCTGCATTGTAGTTGATTAGGCAGGGTATAGAGTATTTTTATTCATTCATTTAATTCATTCACTTTGTAGATATTTAAAGCAACATTTATGGGTTTGAAGCCTCTGGTCCACAATAGTCAGTTTGAAAGCCAGAAAACATCTGCTGAAGGGATAAATATCCCCAGAAACATGGTCGGTTTTTTTTTTTTTTTGCTACAAGACAGTAATTCCAGACACTTATTTCTCTTTTCAGCAGTCTTGCCAACGTCGACTCACGAGGAATCTTTTCTCCGTGTGTGTTTGTACTGTAGGTGCGTAGTCAGGGGGTGACTGAGGAGCTGAAGTGCCTGAGTTTACTGAATGCTCTGGATAAGGACCAGGACATCCCAGACCAGCTGGCCCAGCTCTTCGGGGAACCTTGCATCAAACTGGCCGAAGGCATCAAAGCGTACATCTCCAAGGTAAGATATTTCTTTTAAAAAACACTCATTCTGATGCTCCATATATTTGTTATGGAGAAATAAATCACTGATGACCCACTGATTTATGACTGAACGTCATTGTTTTGTTAAATAAATGGCTTTCAAAAGTTAATAAACTCTGTGATGAGTCCAGTCTCCAGGAAAGTAGGTTCAATATTTATCTAGCGGTGGACGTTAAGTTGGACTGAAAGTCGAAGAAATACACACATGAAGGAATCTGTTTTGTGAAGGAGCTTTTAGTGGCTTATTGACAGCAATTTCTTGGACTGTAATGTGGATTAAATCCATTTAGAAGATGGAAAAGTGGGGTTTGTAGTAGGTGTTTTGCAAATGGGAAGCAGCAAACAATGCACAACCAATCAGAACGGACACTTGATCAGCCCATACAAGGATATATTGTAGGAATAAAAGCAGCAAAAGAAAAAAAAGGTCAGTTAAAAGTGTTTCCAAGCTAATACTGCTCTTACATTGTGAATTATCCACTTTAAATCTCAACAATCTGAATCACCAGATGAGCTATTTTAGGTATTTCTGTAACCCTTAATGAAGTGTGTTCAGTCCGCTCTGCTGACCCCGAGGTTACAGAACAGATGGAGGCTGGTTTCAGCGTGAAGGAATCTGCTCCGTTACAGTAAGCTGAGAAACATCTGTGGGGGATTGATGCAGCGCTGAACCTCTGGGTGGGACTAATTGGGCATTATTTGTCATCGTAATGGAGATACCTTCAGCTGCGGGGGAGTAACAGTCATTAAATACTGCACATACTGTAGATATAAAGGGGCGTGTATGTTAAATTAAATACAATCAGATGGACAGCGTTTGTCCTAAAGAGACACCGTCTTTTGCTGAATGCTTGGAAGTTTACCTAAAATATATATTGAACAAAATTATAGAGTTATAGAGTGATGACTTTCATATACTCGAGTAGCGTAGGTGCACAAAAATGAACTCTTCATGTGCGTGGCTATTATTATGAGACATTTTTGGACCAAACTCCAAATATTTTGGATTTGGTTTATAGGAATTAATGAGTTCGCAAAGGTTCCAAAAGTTTTTAATAACAACAATAACAATGTTTCTCACTTTTCCAGTATTAGCTTCAAGGTCAATTTCATCTACTCAATCAGCTAATTTCCCACCATGAACTCAAGTTTATCCTTAAAACAACAATAGAACACCTCATAAGGCAGTGAGTATTAATAATATTAATGAACACCTGTCCTGGAAACAAAGTGTGATGTATAATAGATTGAGTGCAGGAGAGCAGTTATTAGTATTGGATATATAAAGGAATTGAAATGAGACAGGATACAAGAAACAGACACCTCATCTGTCACGGTGTGTACACGACACACTCTGCTTAACGCTGGCCAGCTGCTCCGTTTGCTTTCTGCAGACAAAACCTTTGCGGTTAACCCTGACTGAGAGAGAGGCCATTGCTTAAAAGTAATGAAAACATGTAAAAAAAAAAAAAAAAAAAAGAGCATTGGGGTCTTTGTGTTTATCTTGTGATGACAGCACTGGAGAGGTAGTCGTTGGCGGTAGTGACCCATTAGAAAGTTTATTGGCTCTTTATGGCAGCTTCACCCTTTACCTGTCTGTCTGCGAGGGTGTGAGTGATCATAAACTTTATGATTCAGGCAGCCAACAATATATCATAATACCAATTAATAACTGATAATAGCTATTGTCCATTTGGAGACATTCACTGTTGATACTTTCTGACTTCAGAGCATAAACACTACAGAGTCTGTTTTGCTGCAGGTTTACATTTATAAGCCTGAAGTTGTGCGTCTGTGCTTGAGAGAGTTTTGTGGAAACATGTCTGCACACACACACACACACACACACACACACACACAAATCTGTGTTTGTATTGAACCTGCTGTGTTTTTTATCAGCTTCATCTTTAATATTGATGCCTTCATTTACCTGTGCCAAACCTCGGTCAAACACAGTTCAAATAAACGAAGGCGGGTACCGATCACACTGACTCACCTCAGGGTTGTTTTCACCGAACTCAAGTCAAGTGTTACCTTGTCTTGAGCAAGTCCTGCAAGTATCAAACATGCTTAAAACTTGCTACACACCCTCCCAATTGTGTAATTGGTGCCAGTTAAATGTCAACAGTGTCACCAGTACGTCCCTGAAAGAGTTGATGAGTTTCATTTTTAATTTAGTGAGTAAACCCAATGACATAAGGACGACATAAAGAAGAGTTTCACTTTCCGTGAAACTGTTGAGTCTTCTTCAGCTGATTGTTTTCCATAGTAAACAAAATTTTCCATGTCTTTCTGTCTCAGTGAGGAAAACAAGACAAGACAGAGAAATATAGAGCAAGAGAGTTCAAGCCTGAACCAAAACAACCAGCGTGCCAACGGTTCTGGCATCGAGGTGTAAACGATGATGAGGCAAATAAGGACATGAACCTCTACTTGTTCGTATTTGGCAAACGTAACACTTTCTATCTTTGTTTTGCTCGGAGACTCAGATAAGTGGAGTTTAATGCATCAAAGTTGCAAATTACAGAAAAGTCAAAATCTTAGGTGTCTTTCTTGCTATTTTTTTAAATGTGTAGTCCAGTCTAAGAGGATGATTTTACTGGTAAATTTAGAAAAACTACAAAAAAAAAGCTGAGACGATTAGTAGATTAATCGATTAGTTGATTGTCACGAATTTAATCATCAACTATTGTGATAACCAATTAATCGTTTCAGTAATTTTTTAAGCAAAAATGGTAAAAATCCCAGTATTTTCAGCTTTTCTTTCTCAGATATCTTTGAGTTTCGGACTTGGTCGATTAAAATAAGACATTTAAAAGACTATGTTTTGACATTTCATAGCCTAACTGATAAAAATAATTGATTAATCAGTAATGAAAATGATCATTAGTTGCAGCCCTGCTGTCTTGTAAACTTTACTCATAGCTCAGATGGTTGAGTCGGTCGGCCGTTAATCGTAGAGTCGGTGGATTTGTCTCCTTTGCATTGTTCCTCTAAATACATGTAACTCATCTTGGACAAAAGTGTCTCTGTTATAAATCGCTACCGCCTCAGGGCACCATTCAGTCTGCTTCAGCTGAGCTCAGGTGTTACAAACACCTGGTATTACTTGGCATCAACAGGTGGGATCTGATCAGACAAGTGATGAGACATGAGAATTTACAGCCTACATTCAACACACACACACACACACACAAACCATAAAGTATCCATAATTGTTTTATCTTAAATCTTTTCCTCTGGACTCAAACGGTCTAAACTTGGGAGTCACATGGCTAAAGAATTGCTCACACACAGAAACATACAATTACAAAACAACAACATAAATTCACAGTAAGTTGTTTTATATTACCTATACGACCCCGCGGTACATAAACAGTTCCCGCCATGACACACATCAAGGTCAGACTCCTCCTGAATCAGCATGACTCTGGCGAGCTGTGGTTTGAGAATACCCCCGTTGCTCTCTCACACACCCACACACAACCATTCATAAGCCCAGTGAGTCGCTCCATTGATATAAGTCATCTTCTTGCAGACATAGCCAAGAGGACTTTTCCCAATTAGTCTGAATGTCTGAATGCTTGCAGCAGTATATCAGCCCCCTCAGTTCCTACCTCCTCCACACAAACACACAACCACAGCCCTGTCTTTTTTCTTAAAGCCTCTCTCTCTCCCAATCTATTTCTTATTTTTTCCTCCTTCCTACCTCTCACCTCTCCTAACCCCCTTTCTCTCTGCTCTACTTGTATGATACAATCGGAGAGCCCTGCTCCATGCCCCTGTGGTCCTCAGTGGACGGGAACAGGAATGTCTAGTTTTTCTCTCTCTCTCTCTCTCTCTCTCTCTCTCTACAGTGTAACACACAGGAAATACAGAACATGCACTCACTGGTGACACTCATCCAAACCAATTTACATCCCATTACTCTCTTCCAAACACTCACACATGCTGACACATATTTTTAAGATTATCCAAATCCCACACTTTCTGGATTTTATTCCAGCTGATACCGCTCAAAAATAGCAAATAGAAAGAGGCATTTAACCCCTATAGTGTTGTGTTGTCAACTTGCGTCAGTCGATAAAGGTTTTTAAAGAGTCTAGTAGCCACTGTGGTGGTTAGAGTGAGCTGGCGGACCAAATAGGCGCCGTCTTATTGCTTATAAAATGCTTCGGTGAAAATACTGGAAGCTGAGATTTGAAACTGTGGCAACGTTTTTGTTTTTTTTTATGCAGATAAATACTGCGGCTGGAAAGCAATTATACAGTTAGAATTACACCAGTTTTAATGTTTAATTGTGTGTGGAAATCCCGTGTAGCGATCCGAGCCTTGACTACCTTTTTTCTTTTCCAACGCCAAAGGTCACATCCTTGGTGGTTATTTTCTTTTAAATCGGTTTTATCTGATAAAGATGGAGGTGAGTGTGTTGACTTAAATGCTTTCTGGAGTTTAAACCTAATCTAGAAGCACGTGTACGGTATTTACAATCAGAAATGCTCAATTAATCTTCCAAAATGTGGTAAAAAAATCATACCCTAGCCAGAATCTCCCGCCTCATCACCCCTGTCGGTATTTTAAAATCACAACAGGAGTAGTCGAGAGGTCTGAAAGCAGCCTCCTGAAGGTCTAAGACTGGAAGACTGGGGAGGTCTGTACTATATGTCTTCATTGAAGATTGATTCAGCCACTGATAAGACGTCTGCTGGTTCTACATTTCTCCAGCTAAACAGTTGATTTGCTTGTTACTCATATGGTCTGACACCTTGATTGGCAGCTGTGTTGGCTTTTACCTCGCATTTCTTGGCCGGTTCCTCCTTCAGTTGGCTTCGACCATCATAGGGGAGCGACTAGCCTCGACCCCCCCCCTCTTGCTAATCCACCACAGACCCAACAGTGGCTAGATCAGTTTTTCTCATCATCTTTTCTGGCACTGATTCTCTACTGTAGGGCACAGGTCACTTGGAAAATGTTTTTTTTTAAAGGCACAGTTTCACATTTTCAGTAATACTGGTTGACAGTTATACGAGAACATCAATACCACTGTTATATATGTGTCCATTAAATACAAAGCTGGAGTCAGGTTAGCTAAGGTTAGCATAAACTCAATAATAAGTGTAAAAACACCTTTGGAGAGAGGCAAGCTAGCTGTTTCCACCTAAGCTAAACTATCTTTCTCTTGGCTCCGGCTTCATATTTAACAGACAGATACGAAATTTGGGCCTCGTTTTCTATATTATTCAGACAGCACATTGAATAAATCCACTTTACT
Organism: Thunnus albacares; assembly: GCF_914725855.1. Lineage (NCBI taxonomy): Eukaryota > Metazoa > Chordata > Actinopteri > Scombriformes > Scombridae > Thunnus > Thunnus albacares. Next base: position 7,731,254 of record NC_058127.1, on the reverse strand, counting down.
GTCCAGATTCAACAGTCCGTAGTAAAATACAAGATCTCAGCTGGACACATAGAGGTCTTTCCTCTTTAGACAAATTATACACAACATTTACACAACAGATTCATTCTTTCATCATCCTAAATATAAGCAGTTTGGGTTTAGTCCGTATATTATCAGCCAACTGCCCTTAACTCTTGAGTAAACACAGATTTTCTGACCAAACAAATATTGACCTTTTTCGTTATTAAAAAGAGCCTCAACAGACCCGGAGTCGTAAAGCGAAGTGCACACATCTGTAGACCGAGAGCCAATAACTTGTTGACCCCAAATAAATATCTCTCTTGTCAGCTTGCTTTCTTCCGTATCGAGTATCCGATTCCATAACTGAGCTAACACATATCTTCCGTCGAGCCTCACATGGTTCCAACTCTGTTGCATATTTGTGCACACCCAGGAAATAGCACTATAGTGTACCTTTAACCCTCAGTAGTGATGCCTAGTTACCAGGAGTTAGATTGGCTATAGTTATACAGATAAACAGAGTAGTATAAATGTGAAGTTGAGGGTCACTGGAAACTACAAGCATCATTTCTGGGGTCAAATATAGGTCAATTCTGACCGCAGTGACTCTCAGAGGCCTGCTGCTGCTGCAGCCTGTTGGTGTCTGTAAAGCGTCCCAGCTGTTGCAGCTGACAGGTGCCGAGAGGAAGCGCTGATCACGGCTTCTTACTTCAAATCAGCTACTTAAAGCCATTTGATCCCATGCTCTTTTGCAACAAGTTAAAATATTTTTGACTTATAGGACTTGAGTGGAAATGCTAAGCCCTCAGTGCTGTCGGGATCATAGAACAGTGGACCGTATCCGTTCAAGTTAAAGGGGGGTAAAAGAAGCCAAAGCTAAAGTCTGTTCTTAATGGATGTATGACTGATTTCTGGATTAAGATATTAGACATCTGACAAATCTAAGGTTAAAATGAAAGTTTAACTATCTACAATATAAATTTTTTTCAAATTTACTCACACAAAAACACACACGCTGTTGCTGTGCCTTTTAGTTTTGGCTCCAAACCGACAGTGCAACAAGTCCAAAACAGATGCTTGGATTCGGTTCACTGATAAACTATGCGGTTTGGATGCGCGCTCAGCCTCACCCACTCACTCAGTATACGAAGAATCAGCGAATGACGAGCGGTGAGTGTGAGAAAAGGCAGCGTACTAAGAATGAGGTGGAGGGAAAAGAAAATGGAAAAGAAATAAGAGACGAGCTTTAGCACCGTTTTGGCCGCGGTTTATCCCCTGGACTTTATTATAAAACGTGTTGGCTGCGTTTTATAGATTCCACCGTGGGGCACATATACTGTATTTAATGGCACCAGTGAGTGAGTGAGCGAGTGAGTGGGTGAGTGAGTGAGTGATGACGATGATGATGTGACTAATATGTATGCGTGTGAGAGGATGATGGAGGAAGACGGTGATGATAGTGGCGTTGGCATGAAACGATAAAGACGGTGATGAATGTGTAGACCAGATGGATTGATGAGAGTACTGAAAGAGCTCAGGGAGGTCAGGCATAATGACGTCAAACGGTGAACTACTTAAAGGGAGAAATAATGGAAACAGTGTTAGAACAAAAAAAAAAAAAAAAAAAACAAGGGAGGAAGAGAGAGAAAGAAAGAAGCTATTAAAAAAAAACCCCAGCTGGACAGGAACAAATGAAAAAGAATGAGAGATGTGAAGGAGAAAAAAGAAGGGAAGCGGAAAATAGAGGTGCTGCAAAAGAAGGAGAAGAAGAAGAAGGAGGAGGTGAGAGATGGGAAAAGAAGAAAAAGATGTGGTGAGCTAATAAGCAAGAAAGAAATGTTGTGTGTGTGTGTGGAGGCGAAAGGAGGGAGGGGAGGGAAAAAAAAAAAGTTAATAAAATTCAGCAGAAATGATTAATATAAAGGACCACACTGGTGTTTCTGTGTGGTTTAGCTTATTACTAACAAACCACAGCAACACACCAGATATATTTACATTACTGCGGAGTATCGTCCAAACCACATGAGCATTTAGATTGATTTTGTTCCCCTTTAGGAAGCTGTTAGTTCAACTTTAAACAGTTTGTCCTCTTTATTTTTGCGCTAATGAAGCATATAATTTGAGGATTCTTCCTTTCGTCACTTTCTGGTTCGACTGTATGGTAGCAAAAATCAAATCCAGTGCACAATAGGCTCATATTTTTTTTTAACCAAGGCTGTCTTAAGACAACACTCACATGCCAATATGTGCATTCACAGAGTTACTGGTTGCTGTAATTGTTCTTCCTGTCCATACTCAAGAGATTCCTCCTTCGTGCGAGCAAGATAGGGGACAAAATGTACAGCTAGTATGATATTTCAGCGGTCAAAGTTAGCTAAAACAAGTGGTTATGAGTCCTCCACCACTGCTTTGCAAAGGAAACACTGTCCAGGGAAATGGAAAGAGAGATTTAGTTCATGGCTAACTCAGACTGCTGAAGCCTCATATTAGCTTTGGCTAGAAAAATAAGGAGAAGAGAGACCTGAGGAAAAGAGGCGAAGCATGAAATAGAGCTGCTGCAGGAGAAGAAGAAGGAGAGAGGAGAGAGAGAGAGAGGAGGAGGGGGGGATGAGAAAAGAATAAAATGTACCACAATGAGGTTTTAATTATACAAACATTTTGTTGAGGCAAAACAAGGGGGGGAAACTGCTGTATTGGTTGAGTTAAACTTCAGCGGGTCCAAAATTTGTTCAACTAAACTCACAAACAAAAATCCAGAAGTTTAAATAGAGAAAGGGTTGTATTTTATGTAACATTTGTATGTGTCTGTTCATGAAACACAGAGGTGGTTTTTGCATGTTTTGGCTCATTAACTACTTATCAGATATCCTTTACATTACTGCTGACTTGTTTTTTCAAAGCATACAAGCATTTAGATTGATTTCCATCCTGTCTAGGAAGCCATTGGTTTCAGGTCATTTCATTATGGTATGAAAAATCAACTTGCAGACACTTGAAACCTGCTTGCGGTACATTTAATCAGTCATGGTGAGCAATTAGTCTGCTTGTTTTTTTTACATTATGGGAGCAGAAGACATCCCTACATCATATTTAGGATGCAAACTGTACGACCTAGCAGACAGACGTGGAAGTTGCGATGAAGGTGATGTGACTTTGATACTTTTCCTGCATGAGAACGACAGCTGCTTGTGTCATTTTAAGTCTCTGCTGTTTGATTTTCATGCTGCACCGGTATAAAACAAAACCAACGTGTTCCCGTAAAAGGTGAAAAATTGATTTGGAGACGTATTACACGCTTTGTTAAAGAGTCAGCAGTCATTTTAAAAGGTAACCAGTATGAGGCTTTAAGGAGACAAAAGAAGGACAGGAAGGGGAAGATGATAAAGCTGTACTCTCCCGGAGTTTCCCTCTGTCTGGAGAATTCGACTCCTCGGGTCTTTTATCCTCTACTAGCATGGTGTGTGACGTGTGACATGTACAGGAGGGTGTTTTCAACTAATTCTTCCTGCACACGTGCACACCATGACCGCGATGTGAATGAATTCAAGGGGAGAGGCGAGCAAAGCGACGAGGAAGTGCAGAACAGAACGGCAGGGGAGGAGAGAAACAGAGCAGGGGGGGGGGGGGGATTTGGGGGATGGCATGCGTGTGACCTAAGCTCAGGTATTCGAGGTTTAAGCTAGCGGCCCCAGTGGAGGTCGGAGTAACTTTCCTTTCTCTCCTCTACGGAGCCGCTGTAACATCTGCACCTGCTGAGATAAATTACCAATACATCACCTACTCAGCTTCCAGTTGGAGTGATGGATAACGCTGGGAGACGGACGGAGGGGGGGGGGAGTCGGGGGTTAACACATCCACTGCAAGGAATTCACATTAGCTCCTGCTCTTCTTCTGGGTCTCTCATCTTTACCGTCACTCTTACTTAAAAATCAGTGTTGCACACATCTCACTCACTTTTTTTTTTACTTGTTTTCAGTTTCTACTTTTTGCAGAGCCGGTGGTCAGTCAGATCCGATTGTTCTCCTCCCAAAAAAAATGTTCTGCAGATGAGGGATAGAGCGCAAACGGATGAAATACAGCACTAAAATTTTGGGATAGATGCTACACTGGGTGAGCAGCGGTTATTCTGTTTGAAGAGGAATGTTTATCTTCCTCCTCCCCTCCTCCACCAGTTTAGGTCAAAGGGTTAAAGCCGACCCCCCCCCTCCTCCTCCGTCGTTCACCTTCAGCAGAGCAAAGGAAAGGGATTTACCTTTCGTATTAAGGAGGCCGGGGTTAGACGAGGCTTAGAAATAGCAGCTGAAAGTCAAACCACGCCCGCTCTTAGATCTGTGGATTTATTGAGTAAGACTTTTCTTCTCTGGAGCAGAAAAATATGACTTGTCTGAAAAGATTTCTGTCTTTCTGTAATAATGATGGATAAGAAGCTGAATGTCATAACATTTTTTTGAGTTTCAGAGTTGATTCTTGATCATGAAAACATTTGTTGATTAAATAATTTCATCACAAGGTCAGTTTAGGGGACTGTTCTGGAGCTTTGAGTCATGTATCACATGATCTTCATCACCAGATCGAGACGCCTGGTTGTCATGGTGGACTTTGGGCCAAACATTGAGTTTCAAAGTTTATTCATGATCCTGGAAACAGCAGTTGACAACGCAGTCGCATCTCAAAGTCTATTTAGTGGTTGTTCTTGAGCTTTCAACCATATCCCTTGATCTTCATCAGCAGATAGAGATGCCTATAGTGGTCATGGACTTATCATCCATGTTGACCCAAAGGTTGAATTTCAAAAGTTCATTCTTGACCTTAGAAACAGAACAAAACAATCGGATCTCAAGGTCCATTGAGTGGATGTTCTGGAGCTTTCAACCATATCCCATGATCTTCATCAGCAGATAGAGATGCCTGGTTGTCATGGACCTTGGGCCAAACATTGAGTTTCAAAGTTTATTCATGATCCTGGAAACAGCAGTTGACAAAACAGTCGCATCTCAAGGTCCATTGAGTGGCTGTTCTGGAGCTTTCAACCATATCACATGACCTTCATCAGCAGATAGAGATGCCTATAGTCGTCATGGACTTCTCATCCATGTCGACCCAAAGGTTGAGTTTCAAAGTTCATTCTTGACCTTAGAAACAGAACAAAACAATCAGATCTCGAGGTCCATTGAGTGGCTGTTCTGGAGCTTTCAACCATATCGCATTATCTTCATCATTTTCATGATGATGATCTTCCTGGCAACCTGGATGAGAAGCCCTTTAAGTGCTGCGGATGAAATCGTAACAACTGCTGAGCTTGCATGCCAACAGATCCATCTCCGGGACAACCGAGCAACTCCATCCACTGATGAAGACCATGTGATATGGCTGAAAGCTCTGGGAAATAAAGCAAGCATAGCTTACTTTATTTGGGATAGTTTTGTCAAAGTTCTATCTGACTATTTGCAAGGTTGAAAATGAACACTGCCTAGTTAAATAAAAGATTTAATTACTTGTATGATGTTTAAATTACATGATAATTATAATAATAATAATCATTAAAGAAGAAGAACAAGAAGAAACTGTTATCTGGTGACCCGTCAAGCTGCTTCTGTGAGTTGCTTGTAATCAGAGGTCAGTTTCTGTAAAGAAACAAAGCTCCACTGGCCTCCTTTTGACTCAAACAGATGTATTGTTAGAGCTGAATCTCTCAAATCTGTGCCGTGTCAAAGCAGTGATGTCATACCAAATATTTTGCTTTTGACCACTGATGCAAAGCAGCTGCTTCGCATCAGCGGTCAGGGTGTGGACGGACATGCAGCAGGCTTCGAAGATTTAATCTTTAGAAAGTAGTGTGCCATGTAATTCATTGTTAAAGCAACAATGAGTTTTTAACTGGTTTTGAAACAGTCTCAGTTTAATAGGAGGGGAAGTAAATGTACTGAAATGACCCCAGAAACACAAATAAACACTGAGCTATATGTCATTAATGCACGTAGCTCTGATAGAAGTTGAAGAGTCAGAGGCACATGACTCTGCAATTTATCATCTAGCATGAATGTTCAGAAGACTTTGATACTAAAATGATCCTTTGAATAACTTTACCAACATGAAATCAATGACTCAGCATCAGACAGTGTTGTATTGTAAAATATATGCTAAATTGCTATTGCTAATATTAGCTTAATTGCTTAAATGCCACCAGTTGCTTTACATTACTTCTCTTCCTGATGGTTTTTCTCTCTCTATCTGTCTGTTAACTACAAAGACAAAAACACAAATGTCCACACATTATGAAAGTGATAACAGCTCTAAAGAGAGAAACACGTGTCGGCAGCATATGATGTGCGTCAAAACACTGGTAAGCATTGTACAAACCCACAAACCAGTTGTGTCTTGACGCAGGTTAATGTGCATCAGTGAGCCAAGAGTCCAAGAGTCAAACGCTCCAGTCAACCGAGTGATACCGACCCTAAAATATAAGTTTAATTACTTTTTTATCTAATCGTTATCAGTCGTCAAAGGGGAATCTCAAAAGAAGGTCATCTCGTTCCCGGGTAATGATGTAGAGATAGAGGGAAGGATGATGTAACCGTAGCAACGTGGTTGTTTAGAGTGACGAACTCTCGGTTTTGTCTGAGGTTTGTTTCATGCCAAGGAAACAAGTCAGCTTCTGAGCAACACTTCCTTATCTTATTCTGCCCAACAGTTGGCTATTCAAAAGCAAATGTCAGTCACTAACGTACTGTATACACACACACACACACACACACACACACACACACACACACACACACACACACACACAGACAGGGAGGGAGGGGTGGAGGGGCTACAGTGTTGTTAGTGATTTCCAGCTGATACACAAACACAAAAGATCTCTGTGTCTGGCGTCGACCACCCTCCCTCACTCCATTCATTCCTCAGGCCGAGTTCTTGTCCAGCGACCCCCCGAATATCCTCCCATTACCACCACTGTCTACGTCCCAGCTCCTTCACTGGGATTCTTAAGTTTCTTTTAGCAGCAGGTTTCAAAGGATACAACTGGCGGTTTTTACAATGAACTCATCCTACTTACATGTATTGTGTGTGTGTGTGTGTGTGTGTATCCAAAGCTTGATATATCTTATCCCTCTGTGCCGTAGACCTCCGCTCTCGTCCAAAATCCTTTTAAAACACGTCATCGAGCCGCACAGCTGCACTGGGTGACCTGTTCCTTTGCCACGAAGAGTTTCGGGCATGTTAGCTTGTTTAGGAAAGGCTCCAGGAATGGCTCTAGACCAATAACAGTGATCACAATTTTAGTCTCCGAGGAGAAGTTCCTTATAGGGCAGACGCTTCAGTTTACAGGACAATGTAGAAGAAAGTCAAGTGGTTGTGATATGTAGCGCAACAAGCTAGCGAAGCTCTGTAAACACAACCACACAGCGGCGTCTGCCCTACAAGGAACCACTCTGTCAGTCTTTGGAGCCGTTTCTAAACAAACTACAGTAGTTATTGCCTTCAGGGTGAAGGAACATGTCACCCAGTGCAACGGTGTGGCTCATTGACGTGTTTTTAATAGTTTTATCACAACAACAATAAGATATTTGAGGCTTTGGATGCACACACGATACTTACAAGTAGGATGAGTTTATTGTTGGTTTGGTTCAGCTCATGAGATTTGTTGACAGTAAGAAAAATATAGAAAAATCCTTTAATACGAGAATCAAGAAGCTTCAGTAATGTCACGTTATACGCATTAAATGCTAAATTCCAGACTCATATCATCTTTGGGGAATTTCCCCCAAAGCAAAACAAAGCAAAGTGAGAAAAAACACAACACATTCACCTGCATAACGTCATGTATAGACAGTCATTCCCAGGGTTTTTCAAAGCTCATATAATGAAGCTCACAATAAGCATTCCTGTAGAACTTGTGCAGCTTTAACTTGCACTGCTGTAGCTCCTGAATAAAGCCAAGGGTGAGTTTCCTCCTCCTCCTCCTCCTCCTCCTCCTCCTACAACAGCAATTTTCTGATCTCCTGTTATTTTGTGCCTATTGTAATTTATATATATATAAAAAAAGGAGGGATGGAGATGTACCAACAGAAGCCAGGCACTGCCAGTTATCCTATTATTAGATTTATTACTTTCTCTTGAATTCTCATATTGGTTTTGACCCTTTGATGTTTATCTCGCTGACCATTACTGCCAAACATCTGAAAGCCTTTCATTATTACGGACTTGTCTGTGGATTATGGCACATAACCTTTTATCTGGGAGATAACACTCAGCCTTGAATGAACTGAGGAGTTTCTGGTGTTAGCTTCTCTTGAAGTCGTTATTGCGTTTGACAAGCGCGACTTAAAAGAGAGTTTGAGTTTCTTGACCTTTAATTCGCACACTTGCTGTTCATTTCAGGTGTTTTGTGTGGGTGTAAAGGTATTTTTCCTGTCATTAATGTAATTATTTAGTGTATTATTCATGTTTTCTTGAGCTATTATGCTCATTTTGTGAAATCTTCATCACCCTTTTTCACCTTTCCCTCTCCATTTTCCTCAATCTCTCGTAAAGTTTAAGTCGTAACGTCCGACCTGATACAACTTGCTGCTTTCTGTTCAGCTATTTGTATTTGTAAAAGACACAAAAAAGGAATGCATAGAGTCTATATTTACATAAAAAGGAGGAAAAAAGAGATCAGATGGGAATAGCAAGGGGAAAAAATACAGAAAAGAAAGCTGAAGGAGCCAAAAAGGGAAGAAAATGAAAGGGTGCAGGGTTAGAGTGTGGGTGAGATCACGACCATAGCGAGAGTGGGCAGACGAGAGGAGAAGGGGCGAGGAGATTTTTACTGTTTTTGATGAAACCTGATGATACATGTGCGAGCAATAGCAAACATCGGGAGATTGCAACACACTTGGCTCGCACCTGCTAAAAGGGAAACAACACTGTATTCAGACTGCTTGATGTTTTATTGTTTTACGCTTTGGGATTAGAGATGAGTGTGAAAAGTTTTATAATGATTTGATAGCGCGCAATAAAAAAAAACGTCCCCCAGTTGTATCTTTAATATGTATCCAGTATGTTTTCTAGACTCAAACAGGCACTGCTTTAATAAATCCTTATAAGGATGTAAAAATGTGGGTTAAACACTGCAAGTCTCCAGCATCTACATATTTGTACATGAGGCATTTACAGACCAAACATTGTTATTAACATCACAACTGGTAGACTCTTTGGCTTCTAGCTGCAGTTGAAAAACTCAAGTTGTAACGTCTGTTGGAATAAACAGAGCCAACATTGTCCTTGTTAAAACATACTGCAGGCTTTGTTGCGACCTTGGAAATGTGACATTTCGGTCGCTTCAGAAGGAGTCATGGTTTCATTTTCCCAAAATCAAGGATGTTTTTGTTGATTAGATTTTATTGAGTTTCCCTCTGGGAAAAATAAAATCCCTATAAGAGCTTCTGCGAATCCTCAAAACTGCTGCGTTCGTGTCTTAACATCATCTCTTGACCACACAGCCTCCTCGGCTCGGTCCTTTATCTCTCTTTTTTTATTTATAGCTATTCCCTACATATGCACCGACTTCCTGGACCACAGTCTGCCTCCGCTGTCAGCAATGAAAAATAAAATGGAAAAGTTGGCAAAAACACAGCTGCGAGATAAAAGAATAAACCCACGTGACTCCCGTGAAGTCATCACACTGTGCGAGCGGAGAGAGAGAGAGAGGGAGGCTGGAACTGTACATTTGATAAATGGGTCCGTTTGGAGAGTTTAAACAAGAGGCGTTTGAGGCTCACCACCTTGCAGGCTTTGGAAACACTCAACTTGTTTTTCTATGACATATATTGCAGTTTTTTTTGTTGTTTTTTTTTTTAACAGTATATTCAAAGAAAACTGCGGTCGTTAAGAGATGATTGACTGTCAACCACACACAGGCGAGTCAGGGCCAAACTTGAATCTTAGTTTGTTTTGTGCTGCCAGACGCAGCAGATGGGTGGGGTCAGTGGACCGTACAGAAAGCTGAGAGAGAGAGAGGTTTATGAAATATGTTTTGCACATTATTCTTTTTTGTGTGTGTGTTGGAATACTTTAATCTCAAACACTTGCCAGAAACAAACTGTAACAATAAAATCTAAATAAAACTGTGCAAAAAAAACCCCAAAAAAGGAGTAGAAAATGAATAATAACCCAGATTTTTTAAAATATTTATATCATGTACAGTAAGATTAGTTGTCCTTGGTTTGACAGTTGCTCAACCTACTAATATTTTTTAACATGGACACATTCAGAAAGGTTTTAACTGCACTACTTCTTTTTCAAACTTTGACTTAAATCCCACTTTCTGTCAGCGTAGATTACCACATCCAGAAAAGCTCTCTCTCTCTCTCTCTCTCTCTCTCTTCGCTCCCAAGGAGAGTCTGGACACGGGAGATTTCTTATAGCAGCCAAGTAAGTCAGATCCACAGCATCTGCTCCTGAAACACTGTGAATCAATAATAATATCAGCTCTTTTTTCTTTGTCTGATCTTCTAAGAAAGCGACTCAAGATCACGACCGACTGTATCTCCATCACTGGTTTGCTCACTACATCATATTCGGACAAGTTGTAGCCAGGATGTACTGATCTGGGAAATGAGCCAAATATGTTGGGAAAAAAAATGTGGGTCAACCTTGGAAAAATAAGATAGCGGCGTACCTGACGTGACCCCCGTTAAAGCTACAACTTCCTGTACATTGAAGTGGAAAGTCCACTCAGAAATGTGGTTTTGCTTTTGTTACTCCAGCAGCTACCGAGCAGAATGACGTACGCGCACAGTTTGACACCAGGAAGGCTGTTTTCACACTCGTCTGATGGAAGTGGAAAGTTTCTCTGAGCTCACTGAAAAAAGTTTAAGCCGCGTACCTGCACGAACATGACGTGTGACGTCACAGCTAGTTCGGAGCCAATTGTGGTATTAAAGGCACACACGAGTGTGATGAAGCCTCCAGTGCAAAAATAAGTATTTACATATTCATAGAGTCTGTATTTCCAGTGAGGGAGAAGCAGTAGATGTCATTTTAAGGATTTTAACGAGATAATTGAACTTTTTTTTGTGGAAAAAACACATTTGACACAAACTATTATTCAACGTTAAGTGTTTTATACACATGAAAATCAAAATTAATTGACTTTACTGTGTTTTTATTAGGAGCGAACAGCTTGTGTCGCCCATTGCTTCTTCCTGTTCACTCAGCACAATTGCATGAGTGTTCACAGGTGTGATAAATACATCTGAGTCACATGACTAATTATCACTGTATCCATTTTTTCAAAAATGGGCAGGACAATAAAAATACATATTACAAAAAAACATGATAAATGTTACACAAAGTTAGAAGAATTACACCATTTTACATAATTAAACTTCATTAGAAAGACTGACTGAATGTAGAGGGACAGCTGGAGGATCTATAGTCTATTCAGTCAGTTGAGTTCTGTCCTTTGTTTTATATATTACATCTTAAAACATGTCTGTAAGTTTCAAAATAAAAGTGTCCTCATCAGACAAGTAGAAGCTACTTAACGTTAATGTATTAGCTGTAGATTGTATTAACTTCATGATAACCCACACACCCACAGTACACAGGTAATACTGTTAATATAACAACAGGGTTGATGTTAGGAATCTAAAAATAGGACAGTCAGTGATTTGATTTCCCAGCCGGTGATATTAGGAGAGGCCAGAGCTCACGGAGAAAAGATGTGTTTTCATCCTAGATTTGAAAGTCTCAACGGAGCTTAACTCCCGAATGTGCGGCGGTGGTTTATTCCAAAGAAGAAGAGAGCTCGACGGGCAAAAGGATTGTTTGTTAAATCGAGGAACAGTTAAGCATCAAGAGAACATAAAGGACGTGACGGAGTATACGGAGCAACAAGGCCGGAGATATATGAAGGAGCCGATCCATTTTAAAGCCTTATAATTAAGACAGATTTTGACATCAGCTCTCGCTTGAACTGGTAGCCAACGCAAAGAGGACGGATGTTATATGATCCGACTCCTTAGATTTTCTTCTTATCATATTCCAAGTTCCACAAAGCCACATTGTCTGCTCGAGATCTCGGTTTTGATTCATGTTCTATTTAATTAAATTCCACTTTCGTCCAGAATCAAACCAGTGAACTCGCGAGTCCACGACGCAGGGGGAAAAAAAAAAACATGGAATGAGGGGTTTAGTCGAACATCTAGACCACAACATCAAGGCGGGATAATCTTATCCTAAAGTTTCATCTGAGACTGGTCCATTACTGACTTCACTCTTATATATTATAATCAGATTTGCGGACTTCTTGACATCTTATCTCGCACCACATTCCTATATAACATCATATATACAGTCATGTGTGCTAGACTGACTTACAGCGCTATCAGCTGTCGTAAATAATGAAGATATTTTGACACTTGAGGAAATAATACGAGCTTAACTTGAACATAATCCGCCTATGATTCACTATTCACAATATACATTACACTTCTGTATAGCTTTTCATATCAGAACATATATAAGTGTGTGGTAACATAATCTTAGAGCAGGCCTGTTTACCATTACCAGCTCTCTACCGCAGTGGTTCTCAAAGTGGGGTCCGAGGAACCCCCCGAGGATCCTTGAGGGGGGTTCAAGTGGCAGAGTGTGTATGATTATTATGGTCATGTGTTTCCATGACTTTCTGTAAAGCAAAAATCTTATCAGATGGGGGTCCCCTGGTCTAAATTTGTGTCATTTTTAAGGGTTCTTGATGTGAGAACTACGAACGTGAACCAACTGAAACATGTTTTACTTCTCACACGTCATTCCTGGAAAGACTGAGTTGTCTTCTGGTGTGTCAGCAGCGACTGACAAGGTCGAAATGTCTTGTTGAAACAATAAAAGTGATTGTGAGCGAGAGCGAGATACGAGGATATTATCACGGAGGCCAGCACATACATGCACAGAGTATTTCTGAGGAAAGCATTTTAGACTGGTTTTGTGCTTTTTCTTTTAATTTTATATCATATCACATCCTGATCGGAAATGTTTCCATAAATAATTGTATCTGGGAACTTGACACATACCGAAATCAGAACGGATGTCTCAGTATTTTGATGAGTCATGAGCTTTTAAGTTTAAGAGTTTAATAAACTGAGCAGATAAAAACATGTATAAATCTTAAGTTACAACATCTGCTACATTGGAAACAAGCATCCTGACACGTAATACAGAAACCATTTTAGCAGGTTGATCAATTTATCCAAACATGTGTAGCCCTAATATTTATATAACTTTATTGTTTTTGGATTGATGTCTTAATGATGATTATTGTATCAAGAATATGAATAATATGAATGGAAAAGTAGAAAATGGAGCAAAAGAAAGAGAAAATCATCATCAACCCCAAAAAACCTTAATTATTTACTCACCATAGCGTCACTTTATATAACATACTGCATCACTGCACAAGTATATATCTGTATATCTATATTTTTGTATATCTTAGTAATTTATATTCTATACATCAGCATTTAAATGCCTGAATCTGCACTTTAAGCCTAAATTAATTGAATAATGGAGATGCATTTGCTCCACTTGCTCCATTGCTCAGGCGCCTGTTTCCTTGGAGACAGTATTTACGCTACACAAGAGTATAAAGTCACGTGTCTCAGGTCACTTTTGTCTTCAATATGACGTACTCATACCGGTATTTGTATTGATATTAGTATTAGTACTCCTCTGAAACGAAACTTAAAACACAGAGAGTCTTAGAAAACAGAGGACTGAAGCTGTAAGACAACCCCGCCCCTGGCCTAGTTTCATGCTGTTTGTGTCCTTAGGAGTAAAAACTACGTTGTGAAAGAGATTAAGGGTGACAGACGGATAGATAGAGAGACATAAAGAGACACAGGGCAGGGAGGAGAAAGAGAGAGGAGAATTGATGCAATAATCTGCTGTGTGGAAACTGCTTCCTCGACTGCAGCGTTGGTGTTGTTTATGTCTTTTGCAGAGAAATCAGAGAGAACAATGCAGAAAGAAACAAAAAAAAACACATATAGGGAGATAAATAACACCTACAAAGTGAGAACCGGCTCTTTAAAGTGCCGTTTATTACGCATAATCAGATTTATCCTGTTTTTGTTCTTGGAAAATCGATAAAAGAGCGAGAGGAAGGCAAAACAGCTGATACCCTCGTCTATTAAAAGGTTGACTGTACAGTAGTTTCACAGCAAAACTACACTCGAAAGGCAATAAAGGGTGATATCAATCTCCTGTTTCTAATGTGTGTAGAGTCGACCGCTTCCTTGAGTGTACACAACATTTGTCTGGCAGGAAACTCCCACACCAAACAGGTCAGTTATCAGCGGCTGGCATCGAGTCGGCCACTGGTGCGTTACCTGTCATGAAACCCTTCCTCGCTGCTGCTTCTCGGCGATAAACAGCTAATGAACGAGTCCTGTTTGGTCGCGGTGTTACTAAATCATAGTCAGATGTCTGACTGAACACAGCGGTATCCCTGCTGAATATACTGTAAGATCCATATGAGTGATCTGAGGAATGATTTGAGGAGGTTTGTCACGCTGACACATCGGTGCAACAATCTATCTAATCACATGTTTTTTTTAGCACATTATTAACCTTGGAAATAGCAGTTTGACACAAAAACCAACTGTAATATGTTCACTTACTGAGGCTTTCAGCCACATCCCGAGTCCTTCATCAGCAGATAGAATTTACACAGTTGTCATGGAAACGGTTCACTTGTTATTATGTGGTCTGAGCATGAGATCTTCAGGAAATTCCCAGTAAGTGGATCTTAAACTGGTTTTTTTGTGTGTGTGTGTGTGTGTGTCAAACTGTTATTTCCAAGATCAATAATGACCCTTCAAGCTCAATTAATATTTGCTTATATTGGTTTGATACAAATATTGGCGTCAACTCAGAGAACAGATCTTACTGTACAGTACAATATACCAGCCTTTACTTATAGCGTACTATATATAAACATAGAAGATTATACTTTATCATAAAGTACCAGAATTTAGTCGATGTTGTCTTCATGAAAACTTTGATAACCATGAAGGTGCTGCAAAAAAAAGTAATTTAAACCTCTGCAATCATACAGCATCTACAACCGACCATTTGTATAATTGCATTTAAAGAAAAGAGTCGTACAAAATGACGTTCACTGTGTTATGCAGGAGCAAAGTGTCTCTTCCTGTTGCCATGGCTGAATGTTGCTGCACTGCACCAAGAAATATCTGACAAACAATGGAACGAAGGAAACGAGACATAATCTGATATGAGACGAGCTGTAAGTTAATAAAGAAAGAAAAAAAAGCCACATAACGAGCCAGACAACAATAGTTTGTGTTTCCATCTGATTTGTTGGCATGTCTCTTTTCCTTTCCCCCCCCTTCTACTCATATCTGATCATGTGAAGGAACCAGTCGAGTATTATATTAGTACATTCTGGGCACCGTGGCTCTGCAAAACCAGGCTACTCTGGCGTCAGAATGCAGAAGAGGGATAATATTTTCCTCCTGCAACCAGATTTACTCAGCTGGTGTGAGGATTCAAACCACCGTCATATCGGGAACCTTTAAGTGAGCGTTTTCCATGAGATGCTGGAAGATCCTGCCCTGACAAGGCTCCAAACCACAATAAAGAGCCTATAAATGCAGCACAGATGGATCAGAATCACGGTTGGCCAAAGCATTACTGATTGATTTAAAACTATGGGCTATCTTGGCATTAGTGTGGTAGTTTAGACAGTAATGATCTGATTAGAGCGTTTAATGTGTGTGTGCATGAACGCTCCCAATGCTTTAAAAGGTACAGAATTCCCCTTCACTTCTAACCAAGAGGCATTTAACATAAACAGTAGGAAGAAATATGCTATTAAACTCTGACTAAAGGCTAAATTACTCTAGAAAGGTTTGTTGACATAGTGGTTACTCATTGGAATAGTTAGTGAGCTGCTGTAAGTGGCGTGCTAACCGCTAACACGCTAGCAAGCTGTTTCCTGTGTTAAATAAATAAATCAGCACTATCAAGACAGTTTTCTTATTAATCAACAGTGCAAATTTGTGTGCCAAAGTTTGTACTCCACACTACAGCTGCAACGATTAGTCGATTAATCGATCAGAAGACAATGAATCAAATAACTATTTTGACAATCGAATAATCGATTCAGTTATTTTTCAAGCAACGTTCTTTGGTTGCAGCCTCTCAAATGAGATGATTTGCTGTTTTTCTTTGTCATATATGACAGAAAATTGAATATATTAAGATTTTGGACTGTTAGTCGGACAAAACAAGCAAATTGAAGACATCACGGTAGCTTCTGAGGAAGCACGAATGCCATTTTATACAATTTTTTACCATTTCAGCGACTAAACAATTAATTGAGAAAATAATCTGCCAAATAATTGATAATAAAAATAATCATTGCAGCCCTCGTGTGGATTTATTTTCCACTGGTAGCAGTGATTCCATTGAAATGAACTGAATTTGCTGCAAAATGTCACCATTTTAAATGCTGGTATGATTCAGTCTTACTGCATTTATTTATTAAGTAACAGATGCATCTGATTATTACATCATGGGGATTATAGTGTAACAATATGCAGCTCAAGTGCTTTTTTTATGTGTAATTGTCACTTATTGAACTAAAACACCAAATATTTGCTGGTTCCAGCTGCTCAGATGTGAATATTTGTTACTTTTCTTCTTCTTTATGATTGTAAATTGAATATCTTTGTGTTTTACAGTGTTTTTTAGACAAAGTAAGCAATCTAAAAGAATCGCATTGGGCTTTGAGAAACTGCGATTGGACTTTTTCAGTATTTTTTAAGTATTTTTATGAGTTGCAGCTCTACTTTTAACATGTTTGTTGAGCCTTGTTGGACTCTTGGTTAGTACAGGATTGGTCCGAAGCCAAAGAAGAAGAATTTTTCTTCAGACGATGCTAAACAAACTTATCAGCGCTGACGTGTGCATGGAGAATTAACTGAAGTCTGATTTTCCACGGGGCCTTTCCTGTCAAACATCAGTTACTGGTCTGGCTTTGGGGGAGATTTTAGAAAGAGAGAAAAATGTTGTGGAAAAAGAAAAACCAAAGCCTCGTAGATATATCATAGACACTGAAGTCTTTGCTTTTAATTAAGATAAATATTCAAGGAGCCCTTCGAAAACACCCGACCGTGAAATATAAAATTTATGCTGTTATCACTCTGGAGCTGTTTTCCTAGAGTGAGAGATGTTTTATTCTTTAACAGGACTGTCCACTTCAACTTTCGCTGACAACATGAGGGGTTTTTTTTCTGCACCCTCAGCAGTTTTCCTTTGACTTATGTTTTTACCATCTGCAGCACAATGATGACTTGTCTTACCGGGAAAAAACAGGAAAGCTAATATTAAAAAACTCTGTGTACATTCCCTCCTCTCCAAATTGACTGTACATACCAGTCTGGCTTTAACAAAGTTACTTATTAATCATCAACCCAGACTAAAGGAGCATTAGCCATTAACTACACACACATCTTCACATGCACTCAACCAGTTCTTACTTTTTTTTTTTTGCACACCAAAACCGGACTGAGTAGCCTTTTAGACCAGATTAGAGTTGATAAGAGTTTGGTGCCGTAGCTCAAAGATTTACACACACACATACACACACACTGCCAGTCCAGGCCTGTCGGGGTCGAGCAGCATATTAAAGTATTGGGTTGCAGCTACCGCTAATCTGCAGAAGAAACGTTCCTTCATGTGCATACTTGTCCCTCTTTCACTCTCCTTCTTCTCCTCTCTCAATCTTCTCTTTCAGTCCTCCTCATGTTCTTTTTTTTTCCATACTTGTCCACTCTGACTCTCTCTCTCTGTGTTTTCTTTCTTTTTTTTTTTTTTTTTTTTTATCCTCAGTCCTCTTCTTCTCTTGTTTCCATAATTGTCCATCATCTTTCGCCTCGCCTCTCCGCTTTTTCTCTTTTCTTTTCTCCCCCCACCAACTTCTGATTTTTTGGCAGTCCTGCTTACTCTGCTTTGCTCTTGACAAATGACTTCATCGAGTTAGCTTCATACCTACAGTGTAGCTGGTCTGAAACAGACAAAAGTTGCACGCTGCAGGCTGGCGCAGTGTTTTCTGAAAGCAGATTTTCCAATAAAACCGGAGATATATAGAGCAAAAAACGAGGGAAAATAATTTATATTGATCCATCAAATAGAAGGAAAAAATGAAAAATGTGATTCTCTGATTTCAGTTGTCCAGGGGGGTAAATCAAGAACGTGGACTCACAGACAGACCTCTACAATCAGCTACGTCATAGTTGTTTTTGGCAGTCGTTAAAGCGGCACTCCGCCATTCACTTAGCCTGTGAAAACAGTTGTATATCGTCTTCCGCGGTGATATATGGAGGAGCTTTGTTCCAGTTTGAAGCTGGAATTATGTTTCTGCAAAGATTCACGTCACACACACATGCACCTCCTGAATCTCTGCATTGCCTTGTGCAAATAAAGCATGCTGATTGGATGATCCAAACCCTGTCAGGAAGCTTATGTAACACACAAATTACACTTAAAATCTGTTGTAATAGTAGTGAACCTGCATTACAATCTAAGAGTGTGAGAATTTAGCAGGCGTAAGGCTTCTAAGGAAAGACATTGTTGAGCAATATTTTGGGAAATGTAGGATCCTGCATGTATGATTCATGATCCACAATATTGGCAGGAAGTCAGGATATTTTGGCCTCCGCTGCTTCATTTTTAATCTTTCTTTTTTTGAAAAACTGTCTCCTGCTTTATGGCAGTGCAGTACAAAGTTGTTGGAGTGCCATCTTAAACGTAGAAATGGATGAGACTTGTCAAAAAGGAATTTTTTTTTTTTTACTCACATGTCTGTTACTTATTTCTGCTTTGTATCTCTTTTTTTAGCTTTTGGCCAGACGAAGAATGACGTGAAGAAATCTTGACTTTTTTTTTTTTTTTTCGCTTCTCTCTTTTGTCTCTGTTGTTCTAAACAGGGTGAAAGAGCAGAGTTCAGGGTTTTGTTTGTTGTTGTTATTGCAGCTGGAGATGTTTTAAGGACTTGTGGTGTTAAAGACAACTCTAAAACCCGGAGACACACACACACACACACACACAACGCTGACAGTGCTCTATATGGACACACATAAGGTCACGCTGGCAGTGAATTCGAACTTTGAAGCTTGTCACATCAGAGGCTACAGACTGATTTACTGGAAACAAAAGCGGTGCATTAAACGAGGGCAGGGGTGTAGTCTTTCACAGTAAACCACCGCATGACAACCACTAAAACCCTCATTAAGGGTGAAACCCGCAAATGCATAAACAGGACTTACTTCCTGGTGGCAGAAAACAAGCCTAGGAGCCTTTGATCCACATGGGGCAATGGGGTGGAAGGGGGGGGGGGGTCATTAACCGCCTGTCAAGGTCAGATCTACGGTATTTATTGCTTAGAAAAAAAGTTGATCAGAAGGTATTTTACTTCATGGTAAAGGTCACATCAGGGTTTCATTTATGCAAACAAAAGGGCTTTCATTGTCATTTTATTGACCAAACAGTTCATAATGGAGACAGATTAGAACTTTTTATTTGCTCACTCACAATGCTGCTGTTACAACAAAAGGTGTTTGAGAGCAAGTAAAGCTCCAGCAGCTCCCGTACAATGTCATCAAAGGTCATCTCGGTGCCGCCAAAGGTATGCATGCCACACGGTCCTGGGTTTTTGACCTTTCAGCCTCAGAAATAATTTAAAAATAAGAGGAATCCTTGACAGCATGAATGAAGCGTGAAAGACACAGGCAAAAAAAAACACACACACAACATTTCTAACTGGCTGAGGAGACATCCCAACATCTGACACGGGATGACATCATTGAGAAGACATCCAACAACAGAGTCATCAGTTTACACGGCTCCCAGACTAAGCCATAAAAATACCTGCACATAAAACACAACACGGTTCTGAGAGAGAAGAAATGAAAATAGAGAGGAACTCCACTATATGAAGCTTCTGACATGTTATATGAGCATCATTCATTCATTCCAGCTCATTTGCAGGCAGCTATTTAAGTGGTGAATGACTCAAATAAGTTTCTCAACCTCCTCCGACAAACACAGTAACTCTTTCCAGGTTTCACATGAAAGCTGTGCTGGAAGTCATCAGGTATCAGCGTCAATTTCCAGAAGTCTTTTACGTTTTACTTCTTGGTTAAATATTCTTAAGCAACATCCTGCTGGTAATCTTCCACTTTCCAAAAATACTACATTAATGGAAAACATCCTTAAAAAGCAATTATTGGTGATTTTTTTTTTTCTTTTTTTGCAGTAAGTTGATATTTTTTCATTATCTTGGATTTTTTTTTTATCAGATTTTATTATATTTTCTTTTTTTTATTACAGTATTAGATGCTGCAAAACTACATGTTGCACATTTAAGAGAAAAATAGGGAAAGAATACAGCCTCAATATCAACCTTGTGAGGCTGTACTGAGGCACAGCGATGCTTTGAGCTAAATGCTAACGTCAGCCTGCTAACGTGCTTACAATAGCCATGCTAACACGCTGACGTTTCCATATTGGTTTAGTACGTTAGCATAATAACATTTGCTAATAATAAAGTAGAGCTGAAGCTGATAGAAATGTCCATTTTGCAGTTATTTGGTTGTAAACGAAGGTATTGGACAAGTTGAAGTTTTGAGTGATTATATTTAATCTTGTGGGGAACATGTTGGTAAAAAAAAAAATCCAATAACTGTTGAGATGTTTTACCCAAAACCACAAATGTCTCATGGCGTCAGGGCATCACTGAAGTCTGTAAAATCCATGTTCTTCTAACCATACGCGTCTTTACACAATTTGGTGCCAATCTTTATCGTAGATGTTGAGATATTTCACTGGATGAGGGAAACTTTGACCTGCTGGTGGCGCCAGAGGAAAAGTGAAGGAATTACCAAAGTTATTAGGGTTCATCCTCTGTGGACTTTGAACATCTGGACCAAATTTCATGGCAATCCATCCAGTAGTTGTTGACATATTTCAGTCTGGACTCAAGTGGAAGACCAAACCGGCGTCGCCATTCATTCGTGCAACTCACCAAATAACAACATTTCCTTATTATGTTGAGAGAAAACGTAATTCAGCCGGCATTACGTTTCTAGCAAAACATCCCTGCTGTTTCAGTTTAATAGTATATAAATGTAATTTCTAGGAGAAAGGGTTGAAAATACACAATTATAATGTTTCAGCCCATGTAAGACTCCATTAAAGGACAGAAAACCAAACAGCTATGAACGTCCTGAATGTAACAAAACTAAGAGCAGCATTATCTCAAGATGTTTTACCATTTGAATAAACACTAATCCAAAGTAATTCAGTAATTCAGGCCATTCATGTTGGCATTTTATTGGGCTAAATTCTACAAATAACCCATTTCTGATGGATGTAATTAGATAATTGAAAGGTTTCAGCGTTACAAATGCATGCTGTTGTCTTTAGCGGACAGGTATGCCACAATAAAAACCCTTATTACCAGATATTATCCTTATTATGTTAACTGACTTTTCATTTAAAGAGCAGAATAATCGCTTCAAGCTGCTCAATCAAACAAGAGTTTAAAAAAAAAAAAAAAAAGTGCCCTGAAGGTTTTCTTACATTACAAACCACCAGTAGAGATAGCGACGCACTGATTGGACATACAGTTTAATTGTTGCGAAACCAGATGACACCTGATGGAAATGCTCTTGTTTATTTGTGCTCTGGTGATATGTTTAAAAGATACTGAAAGTGTTCTGGGAAGTAATTATTGTTCAACTCTTTTGTTGTGGTGTTTGAGACATCGTGGGCTTATTTTTCCTCCACTTTAGAAAAGACCGTTATTTGCAGCCATCTGTGCTTGTTGTGTGTGCACAGAAAAAAAAAAAAAAAAATTAACATTTCATTGTGCTAAATTGAGTCATGTCTTCACGAGCGCAGGAAATAATTCCTTAAAAATATTCCTCCATCGCTACCTTAATTGTCGTATTAATGTCATTTTATGCAATTAATTTCATGCAGGTTTGACTAGATGTATTCACATTTAACCGCATACGGTAGGTTATAAATACAAACCAGATGCAAACAGTGAGTATGAAAATATTGACAGTGGCGTTCACCTTTAAACATTCAACTGATCAGAAGTCTCTCAGGATGCCATAGAAAGCTTCCACCGCTGCGTGGAACATAAATTATGCATGCAGCCCGTACAGCTGATTTCACTCTTTAGCCATCCAATAGTTTCCCATGTGAGCTTTTAAGCGTTAAAGACAGCCAAGACATGTTGAACTTGTATATTGAAAACATGCTGTTCTGGAGTCACCTTGACAGAGGGCCCTGAAAAAAAAAAAAAAACCCCACAGTGGGTCCAAGTGTCTGAAAAAATCCCCCTGCGTTTCATACTTTTTTCTTCTTGTTCAACTGCAGCCACCTGCGGGGCATAAAATCTGTTGGCAATTTTCTCCCTTTCGTTAAGCGTGTGTGTGACTGTGCGCATGTAATTTTCTGCTTTCAGGAACTGAGGAACGTGAGGCCGAGACAGGCACGCTAGGCGTAGCGAGACGAGCTAGCACCGCCAAGTCCACACTCTGTACTCCACTGTATTGTGTTCCCCTTAGAGTATATAGGATATACTAAGATATACACAAGAGGAGGACGGAGGGAGGCGAAGGTGGGAGGTGGGGGGGGGGACTGCTGGCATTCACACCAACACACACACACTCAGACACACACGCCAAACCCCAGAGCGATCATGTCCAATTTGCAGGTTGGGTTGAACGTGTGCAGGAGAAACAGGCCCGCTGCCAAGAATAATACCACGGTTATAGCTGGATGACCATTAAAAACAGTGGTGAAATTAATCATATTCATGATTTTTGTGGCATTTCAGTAAATTAATTGGGTAGATTTATACCAGAAGGGGCTTCAGGGCACCTTAGACAGGCCACATGACTAGTAACAGGTGATTAAACTTGTGACCTTTTAGCTTACGCGGGGTGAAAAGATGTATAACATGGTAGGAAAATAAAGCAGGAGAGAGATGGAACAAAAAAAAAAAGAGAGGAAAGAATAATGGCGAAAGGTTTAGGGAATAGGATTAAAGAAGTGGACTTTGAGCGATGAGAGAATGACAAAAAAGAGACAGACAGCATGTTAGAAAAGAGTAAAAAGATATATATGGAGATGTATACGAAGAAAAAAGGCGAATGAAGGGTGATTTACAAAGTGGGGAAGACAAAAATAAGCATCAGTATGTGAGTGTGTGAGAAGAGGAGACTTACAGAGTGTGTGAGAGGGGAGATAATGCATCTGTGTGTGTATGTGTGTGTGTACATACAGCATATATTTCCATGAACTAGCCGTGTCTACATCTGGGGAAGATGAAACGGAGGCCCGGCTCGGTGGGAGCGAGGGATGACACAGAGGAGCAGGGGGAAATAAAACAGAGACAGGACGGAGAGGGAAGATGGGGAAGAAAGAAGGGGAACTTTAAAGGTTTATTACTGCGATGATAGAGGGAGGCAGCAGAGGAGAAACAGATACCAGAGGGAAGCAACAGGAAAGATGACATCGCTGGTCCTCCAACCGTTTTATTGAGGAAAATGTTTAAAACAGAAAACAAAATAGCCTTTAAAGGGGAGATATTATGCTTTTTTGGTGATTTTCTGTTATTTTCATGCTGTTATGGTGTCAGATGTCTTTGTTAAACATGGTCAAAGTTCAGAAAATATCACGCCTGTTGCAGCCTATACAAACACACACACACGTATCTATAGTCATAACCACAAAACTAGCATTAGTCATCCAGTATCAGATGCTTTACCATCACTTCTGAGGAACAATAGAAAGATTGTGAGTTTATAATCAACCTCACTCATAAAAGTTAAGCAAACAACTTAGGATGGGTTTGAACAGCCGCTTTGCTCTTCAAAAGCACAAACAGTCCTTATGTTAAGATTTATAAACTCCAAACTCTTTATTACTGGAAGGTAAACACACTCAACCTGCTGCCCTGTGAGTCACAAATACTCTTTAGCACTTTAATGTGTTGCAACAGAAGAAAAGAGCTTTGATAATGATGCTGTAGTTTTTTTTTTTTAATTTTTTGCTTCACATTTGTGACCTGTATGTTTGCACGTTTTCTTTCAGGTGACAGAGAACATCATCTCAAAACAAACCTTCATGGGTGAGCATCACACACACACACACACACACACACACACACAGAGAGAGAGTCTTAAATCAAATCCATCCACAGGTTCATTTCTGACATTCTTTCATTTCCTCTCTCTCCCCTCAGAGGCGAGAACCATGCCTCGCCCTTTCAACAACTCGGGGTCAAAGTTTATGACCTCTGTGGTCCAGAGGCCGTCTGCCCACTTGACCCTCAGAGACACCAGCTCTCAAGGTGAGGCGTTTGTGTGTGTGTGTGTGTGTGTCAGCGGTTTGATCTGACGTCGCTTCTTTGAGTCAAAGGGTTTCTGGAAGAATGAAAATTGAGTGAAGTGAGTTGAATAAACTGGTTGTAGGCTGAACCAGCGAGTTTATAGATGAGAGTAATGGAGCATATGTGTGTTATAAAATGTGGAATTTGAAGATGGTATGTGTGTATATGTGTGTGCGTGTGTGTGTGTGTGTGTGTGTGTGTGTGTGTTATCCAGACCTTTGCATCATTTCATCAGAAATTGGCGTGCAAGCTTAAGGGTGTTGACAATCTGGCAAAGGCTGCCTGATGTTATTTCCATTGACTTGACAAAGGGCAAGGAACGTGTGTGTGTGTGTGTGTGTGTGAGGGAAGAAGGAAGAGAGGGTGAGGTTCACACGTTCAGCTTGGATTTCTTATAAGGAAGTGCAACAGTGAGAGAGAATTTGAGAGTTGACCTTGATTTTTTTCTCTTTTTTTTTTTTGTTAATAAAACATTATCTTACGAATGTGACGGAAACAATGACGCGCTAGCTAACCTAGACCTACCACACACACACACACACACACACACACACACACAAACCAGAAACAGGACACAAACCATTACAGAACAGCAATTTGGAAAAATCTTAATGCTAATCATTACAAAAATAATGCATGTTGATTTAGTTGGCAGTATTTAAACTCCGTAAGTGTTTCTGCTTCCATTGTTGATGGTCGGCTCCACATTCCTGCACAATATGCAAAGTTGCACATGAACACATACAGAGGAAATGATGAATGTCGTAGGTCACCGGCTAATGTCTAACAAGTTGGCCAGCAGACAAACTGGCAGTGTTTTATTTCCCAGAGAGAGGATAAGGCAGTGGCCGGTCTTTCAAAGACACAGAAAAATACTTATTTCTGATTGGCTGGCAGCTGAATTGATAATAGCAGAACACCTTTACCTTTCCAAATCAATACACATTGTATATTAACTGCAGGTAACCATAGCAACAAGGCTTCTGCGTCATGCTGTGTTATCAGTTACTTTTCACTGGTGAAATGCAATTAATCACCTCCACTTCATCCTTATCAGGCCAACTACAAATGTATTGTTAGTTGCTTATCTATTGACAATGGAAGATTTCAAAGACTTTTTTTCCGTCTCTCTATTTGGTTTTGTGATTTTCTTATTTTCACTCACAATTTTTAGGCTTCATGCTTAAAGATTTGTCTTATAAAAACCACCACTCACCACAGGTGTCACCAAATTACCGCCATTTATACCTCATGAATGCAGACGAGCTGTTTGCATTCACCAAAAACAACAAAAAACACACAGAGGTGTTTATTTCCTGCGCTTGTGTTGACCAAACCTAAACACCTGTTTGCATCCAGAGTGCCAAACATTATTTAATGTCATTTAAAACCCTTCACACTCCCACAGGGGAGGGCAAAAGGTGGAGAGAACTGGAAATGACTTGAGAAACGAGGGGGGAAAGTATACACTGATGCACCTGAAGTGAATATTTCTGAGGTCACGTGGAGTTTTACGTGACAGCAGCTGTCAAACTAGAAGAGAAAGATGCTTCAAAATATGGATTCTTTGCATGTAAGAAGATACAGAATAATCTTATGGATTTTACTGTGATAGTAGAAGCAAGAAACAGACACATATGAACAGAAATATAAGAAATATGTCCACTTTGGTTATGTATGGCAGGTGTTGGGAGAGCAGAGAGACTTGACGTACCAGTTAAAGTTTAAATTTACATGTTGTCCTCATCCTCCTGTCTTTAAGCAGAGATATAACGTGTTTCCATTTCATATACCTCAATTTATACATCACTTGAGACAAAAAAAAACAGCTTTTCATGCTTTGAATACTAAGTAATAATTAAGATTATGACCGCTATGTGCATGAAAACACTCAAGGGGAGCTTCATGTCCCTCATGAGGATGAAGACTTTCAGGCGTTACCTATCGGATCTTCACTTTCACAGCATTTTCAAAACTACACTGACAGATTAACAACAGTCACAGTAATGATAACGTAGTTTTTTATATTTCTCTCAGTATGTCAGCTGTTGCCGGACCTTTTACGAAACTTTAGGGAATGATGCTCCCCGTTGCTCAATTCTGGCAGTTTTAAAGCTGACCTATGAGGAGTGCTGCTCTCGGGTCGCATATTTCATCACTGGTTCTGTTTTCTGTAGCATTGTTTTGTTAGTCGCTGCTGCTGTTGGGTTTTTGGCAAACACTCCTTGATATGATACACCTTCTCTTTGCTCAATCTATAGAGCTTTGGCTCTGTTTTCCTTTTTTATCAGAACCATACTTTATGAAGTGAGCTTCAACATTTGGACTTGGTATGTTGACTTTGTAAGAGGATTTGAATTTCCTTCTGTTTTATGTTCTGCAAGTTTTTCTGACTATTTATCTGTGACCCAATCCTTCCTACTTCTGTTTTAAATTAGTTTATCTGGACGTCTCTCAACGCCCTTCTGTCTCTCGCCTCTTCATCAACAGGGTTCCCTCCATACCCAATCCCCACGCCAGGTCTCCACCAGTCCTGTCGTCATGTGGTCCGCACATGGGCCAATCAGAGCTTTGGAGCTCACCTGCACAACATGACCCTGTCCAATGGGAAGCTGCGAGTGCCTCAGGATGGGCGGTACTACCTGTACTCACAGGTGATAATTCTCTACTTTTGGTACCATCTTGTTGAGAGGAAAACTTATAGTATGTTTGTTTCTTTGGTGCAAACATGTTTCTGAACACATTTTGACAATAAAACAATAATAATTCGTTAATAAGAATTCATTTTAACTATACTAATTCTTTGATGGCATTAACGCAGGTACTGTTATGTTGACCCTTTGCCTCACCTGTAGTTTAGCCCTTTAGCCTTAAGCTGGACGGCAACTAGCAAGTAACAATGGATAAAGTTCAGTTTTAAAGACCTGTCAGAGGGGTCTGTCAACAAGACCAAAGTTATTTGTAGTACCTGAACTGAGTTACTACCGTAGTACATCTTAAATACCATTTGCTAGCAAAGCACACAGCTAATGCTAATACAGGCAGCCTCAGTAGCCTCCAACCATCCTGCTTGAAGCAAACCAGGCTTGATGTTTAGCCCTTTAGCCTTAAGTTGGATGGCAACTGGCAAGTAACAATGGATAAATAAAAAGGTATTTTGAATGGCAAGTTCAGTTTTAAAGCCCTGTCAGACTGATCTGTTGACAAGGCCAAAGTTATGTGTAGTTACTGTCGATGTGAACTGAGTTACTACCGGATTTGCTAGCAAAGCACACAGCTAACGCTAATACAGGCAGCCTCAGTAGCCTCCAACCATCCTGCTTGAAGCAAACCAGGCTTGATGTGTAGGAGGGAAACCCACGGACAAACCTACAAGCAGAAAGCTTTCAACAGCAATAGCTTGATGTGTGACTACAGCTTGCAGGCCAGTCAACATAGTGGAGGACGAAGGTCTGCATGAAATAATTCAGATTGCATCCAACGACTGCACTTGAATTGCCGCTGAGAGCGTCGAAGATACACAACCTGTATGATGACCAAAGAGTTAAAGTCATTTTCTTTCTTACAGTATACTTGCTTTCCACTGTTTCCAGCTCACTTTATTTATTTATTGCTTGGTTTTGCACTATCCTGTTTTTTATCCCATAGCACAGAGGGATGTTTTTGTGAGCCTTTATTTTTCCCATGTGAGGTTGGACACAATTACATTGTGTGATTTGCTTTTGACTTGAGGAATCCAGGGAGCGATCTTTAATCAGTACTGGCGTAATGGAACATTTAGCTGGCCAATGTGCCCATCTGTTGCCTGTTGAACTTGAGTTTACCCTAAGTTAAGTTAAATGCTAAAACTGTGAGGGTTTCTGACAATCTTTGTCACTGTTTAGTGTTGTCAATTGATTTCCAACAATAAATACATACTGTATATTTGTATAAAGCAAGCATATCTTGTCCACTCTTATGTTGATAAGAGTATTAACACTTCAAAAATGTCCTTTTACGGCAATTAATTTTCCATTAACATATGGACAGTCATGCAATTAATCGCATTTAAATATTTTAATCGATTGGCAGCCCTACTAACTACTTGTTGGACATTTGCAATGTATCCTAAATGTCAAACAAGGATTGGAAGAGAAACATATGCTCTAAAGACAAGAAAGAATAAGAACGTGGGCCTACATCACCAAGAACCTTTGCTTTGCCATTTCATGTATCCCAAAAAAAACCCCTTTTAACTGTGTCCATATGGGTGGATGGTCTAATATAAAGCATGGCGACAAATAATCTCTTTTTTATTATCTTTCAATTATATTTGACAGTGAATTGATAAATTGTTTAGTCTATAAATTGCCATAAAATAAGGTTGAATCCCCAAAAGGGTTCTCAGAGCCCAAGGGGTCGTCTTCCTATTGCTTATTTAATCTAAATAACAGTTACAATCTCGGAGGGATTTAGTTTATAATGATATAAGGAAGAGAAAAGCCACATACAAATCCAAACATTATGGAGTCTAGGATGAAACTCCTAATTTCCTCTCAGTGTGTTACCGACATGCCTTAATAGCAAGGATGGAACAATCCTAATGCTTTATTTTAATCTTTCCTTCCATACCCTTCTCTCTCCTGCCCTCAGGTGTATTTTCGTTACCCGTCCCCAGCAGCCAGTGACGGAGACCAGCGCAGCGTCAGCCACCAGCTGGTGCAATGTGTCTACAAGAAAACCTCCTACCCGAGCCCCATACAGGTACAACACCACTTTTCACTTAAAATATTATGGTCATGTGGAGTGATGCAAACTGCTGAATATCTTCCTCATCTTCATTTTTGCTTCTCTTCTATCCTTGCAGCTCCTGAAGGGGGTGGGCACCAAGTGCTGGGCTCCAGATGCCGAGTACGCCCTCCACTCCGTCTACCAAGGAGGACTGTTTGAGCTGAGGGCCGGCGACGAACTCTTCGTCTCCGTCTCTTCACCGACAATGGTCAACGCAGACGACTCCTCCAGCTACTTTGGTGCCTTCCGTCTGGACCTCTGAGAGGAAAGGAAGGAAGAAAAAGGAACTTAAGGGACAATGGATGGATAAATGGGTGGGCTGGAGAAAATGAGTTGGGGCCTTTTGAATATCCGTTAATTGGAAAAAAAAAGTTGTGGGATGCCGACCTGAATGTTGAATCTTCAATGTTTGGTTGGATAGATACACTGAAGGATGGAAGTATTGGGGTTTGAAGGCTTCGCTTGAGTGAGGAACACTACAAGAGGATGGGGTGAAAGGGAAAAAAGAAAGAGTGGGTCCGTCTTCCTTACTCTCCATGAAGCAAAACCAAACCGTCGTGATCAAGATATGCAGAGATACATGTGCAATCGTGCAAAAAAAACATATGTGAGAATATACTTTTTTTTTTTTTTTGTTGATTCTTGAGGAAGGAAATTTGTCTTTTGGATGTCAAAAAAAGCCACAGAAAAACATTCGAGACTTTGGGGTCTTCCTGTTAGACGTGAATCGCCCAAAAAAAAAAAAAAAAAAAATTCGCCCACCCTGCTGCCTTTATCGTCACTAACAAACACATGAATCTCAACGTATCTTGGAAAAAGTCAGCTGCCTGCCTGTTTTTTTTGGGGAAGCAATCAGACCCTCGGATTTGGATTCCAGACCGAAGAATGTACAGACAATAAAAAACTCAATCCTCTGCATCGAAGATGTGAGGAGGGACTGTGGAGCGGTAGCAGAAGCAAATCAAATGATCGAACCAAAGCAACAACAACAACAAAAAAAAAAATTGTGGAATATCTGTTTGTTTTTTTTTTTTAAAAAAAGCGTGCCATGAGAGTACTGTACATAAGAATGGCTGAGAATGAGATTTAGACAATGAGTTGTGGTGATTTTTAAAAGTAATTAATATGTATTTTACCAGGACTGGACTTAAAACCACTTGGATTTTGCTGAGGACTATCTACACACACAACACTAGAGCTGTGGATTTTATGCAAAGACTTTTTTTAAGCGGATGGATAAGGGTTGCCTCTTTGTACTGATACTGACTGCTGAGAGGCAACACAGAGAGAGCTTTTTTTTGAACAAAGGAGTCTGCAATGAAAAGTGGAATGAAAACAAGGAGGAGGAAGAGGGAGAAATCTTGTAAATGCCAATAAGACTGAGCCCAGCAGCAAAAGATAAAAGGGAGAGAGAGAGAGAGAGAGAGAAAGAGGCTGAGGGTGGTATGCGGTCCAACCAGCCTGTGTTGTTGATCTCTCTCTTCTCTCTCTTTTGCTTTCCCCTCACGTTCTTTGTCTTTCCTTTTGACGTAAAGAATTTTATCTATCTTGTCTTTCCTGTCTAACCTGTGAAGCTGCATTCGGTTTTATTTTAAGGATCGGTTAAGCAACCAACCAGAAAACGAATGGCATATGTCAACAAGATGACAGAAACAAATCCACATGGGCAACATCACTCACAGTGAGCATGGTTTTGAGATCAAAAGACAAAAAGGTCTAGGAATTTAGATTAAAAAGCTGGGCTAAAGTCGGCTGAAAAGTTCAAGGATTTTTAGACATTTAGGTCACACAAAACAGTTGTTTTGACAGTTTTTTTAAGGACTTCAACTTGTAGGTAGAACCTGCTTCATATTAAAATACAGCCCTTGAAATGTTGGTGAAACTCTGCCCAGTTTTTATCTAGATGCCTAGATATCCTCTCACCTGCAAATCACCTAAACTAGTTGCACAAACCAAAAAGCTTCATCTTCCCTTTAACTAAAATGTGAATTTAGGCACCGACACTAAATTTGACATTAATACACACCAGCCATTTAAAGTGCCAATGATATGTGTTTGTTTTAATGGTTAGTTGATCAGAAAAGTTGCTTAAAAGTTGATTCAAGTGCACCCGCATTGAAACATTCAGACACAAGAGATACACTTTAGTCACCTGGAAACACTGATGCGTGCACAAAAACACATGCAAACATTTTTAAGTAATTCTGATTCTATATGGCAGCTGGAAACAGACCCATATGCTGCAAATTTGGAACACAGAGTCCCTCGGCAAAAGTTTGTCAAGTGAACACAGAAAAGGTGAATTTTTAGCAAAACACAGAGGACATTTAGTAACGGGACACAGACGCACAGAAAGAAAGATTTGGAAGACACGAGAGAGGATATTCGTAGACATAAACCATGCTCCGACTAGAACAGACTCAAACCCCTCCCCCCTACATGTCTCTGGCACGCACATGCATACACGTGTATGCACATAAAGCAGATAAACACACACACACACACCGAATCCAAGCTAGTCTGTGCTCAACAGACACACACATCATCCAGTGTCACATTCAGTGTAAAGACAAACACACACTCTGACACACACCCTCATTTATCCACACTGTCTAGCCTCCTCCCCCGTGCCATCTGGTAGTTGTCAATGATCGGTCAGCGGCATGCAGCGAGGGAGTGTGTGTGTGTGTATTCATATATATATATATATATATATATGTGTGTGTGTGCAGTTTCGCTACATGTGTTTGTTGAAAAGGGCTCGGTTCACATGGACAAATTCAGAAAACAACGTACACGCAACCTCGCTTTGTTTCTGTATGCAACGTTCACTTTGTTTTCCTAAGAGAAATGGATTTATACACTTAACCGCCTCACAGACACTTTAATAAATCCAGGCTAAACCCGTCCCTCTGGCACTACGGTTCATATATACCTGTGTATGTACTCTGGAAGGTTTTTACTGTAAGTATGTTTGAGAAGCTATGAAAACACGACGACGCATCCCGTTTGTTTTCCTGCACGAAGCACAAAATTGAAGGCAAATTTCATTGTGTTTGATTGCTGTTTTAACCGGGGGGCTTTTTTCGCACCTAATCACGGCTTTCTCTCAGCTCTCAGACGCTCCGTCTCATCAACATATACCGAGCTCGCTCTCCTTCTGTGAACTTGAGCCTAAATCTGTTTATTATCCGGGGTAAACTTCAATAATCGTACACGTCTTTTCTTTCTTACGCTCCAACCTAAACAAACAGCTCATTGAAACAGGTCCAGCGATGCGACATATACACACACACACACACACACACACACACACACACTGATAGTAAAACAGTAAGAATTCCTGGACCAGCTGGGAAAACTTGTGCATTGAATGTGTATGAGCTGTGTTTGTACTGGAGAGTTCTGTAGCTGTGAACATGTGTCGCACGCAGTGTTGCTGAGAAAATAAACAAATATTTGAACTTTCCCCCCTGTGTATGTGGAGATCTAGTGTGGCGGACAAACAAAGAGAGCGACCTTCAAGCGCTGATATCAGTCCCTGTGCAGGCATGCTTTTTAATTCAAAAAGGTCAAAAAGATGTCTAAATTAAGCATCGGTTGAAAAATTAATGTTTTTTAGATGTTTAAGATTATTAATGACTATAATTTCAGCAGCATTTAGACAACATTATGACCTTAGAGAGTCCATGTAGTCATTTAAATGCTTTTAGATCAGTGGTTCCCAACTTGGGGTTACAAGATGATAAATGGGAAAGGAAAGAAGTTCTGCTATTCATTTTGGAGGATTTTTCTCTAATTTTTGAATTTTTTGTG
Organism: Thunnus albacares; assembly: GCF_914725855.1. Taxonomy (NCBI): domain Eukaryota; kingdom Metazoa; phylum Chordata; class Actinopteri; order Scombriformes; family Scombridae; genus Thunnus; species Thunnus albacares. Next base: position 7,698,190 of record NC_058127.1, on the reverse strand, counting down.
AAATATTTTCAAAAGAAATGGATGCAAAAAGCCAAAAAAGTTTGGAACAACTGCTCTAGACGTCTTAAAAACTTTTCCTTTTCAATCAAACGTAGCGTAATTTTAATCTGGCATCTTTTAACTTCCATATAACCCAAATCAGCACTCACCTTGCTGCTGAAGACAGTGAAATTACTTTACAGTTTCTGCTCTGCAAATGACTCCTGACCTTAGACCTGTAGCAGTGGGTGTGGGAGAGAAGATAATAACTCTTGGGATCCGTAAATTACCTCACTGTTGCAAATAATTAGCGGTAGTACTGTTGGGATGTTGTCCAAACAACATTTTGTTAAGTGTCTTTGCAGGATGCACAACTCGTGACTCCAGCTGGTTGGTTAATTAAGTTGCAGGGGTTTAAATGGTTTTCATTTGCAGCATCCTGCAGAGTGAGCTCTTGCTCATATCTTAGCACTGTCATAATCCTCAACTTTTTACGAGATGACGAATAAACAAGCACCGGGTTGAAAGACCATAAGTCAGCTCGCACAGTGTGGGATCATGTCATATCAAATCATCTCAATAATTGAGGACATCTAAATCAAATGCAGCATTTTTTTTTTTTTTTTAAAGAAATAAACTCATCTGCTGATCATCATGAGCAGATTAATAGATGTAGCAAGTTCTAGACGACACAGATCTAATCAGCGCCGGGTTCCTGGTGACTCACCAATTTTCAGTTATCAGATCCAACAACAGTTTCACACCCAAAGGCAATTAACATACAACACAGTCATACATTTTAGAGTAGTCATATGATTTTGTTGGCTTGGCTCTGTACCGCTGTATATCCGTTTGAGACATTTTTATGAGGTTGAAGTGCAGATTTTTAGCTTTAAGGGTGTTGGATGGTGTTCATATCAATACTGGGTGAAATGTTTAGGACTTTTTTTTTTATGGTCAAGCTGTAAACTGGCCTCAATCCAAATGATCATGTGTTCTATCTTCTGAATCAGAGGCAAAAATCCCCTGAAACAAGGAAGCTGGCTGGCTGTAGTAGAAGCCTTTTAAAGCGTCACCAGGGTGAGTACCAAGTGTCTGCTGACGTCTGATGGCAGACTTGACAGTTAAAAAGGATTCGCAACCCAATAACAACTATGATGACTTTCTTTTTTGGGGGGTTTTGTATAAAAATAGTGGCATTTCCAACAGTGTTCAACTGATGTGGATGTAAACACTGTCAATTCAGCACTTCAACCTCGTTTTAACGAGTTCGTCCTCCCAAGAAAAACAACACAATAGGTCGTAACATCAGTCGCCCAAAAGCAGCGTTTCAGTGACAGATGCCCCAGCAGTTCAGATGACAATGATATATATTTTCCTCATTTGGAAGAGGAGGGGTGGACGGAGGCGTGAACCCAACAGTGGGCTTTAGCACAGATAAGTGTGCCAGATTAGAAAATGCTCCAATGTGTCGTTCTGGAGGACTTATTGCTTTTAATGCAAATCCAGTGAGCTGGTGTACAGAGCTAATGTCTCAAAAAAAAATGTGTACCTGTCATTTCTGACTACACTGCACTGTTTCCAAATTACATGGAAACTCGTACAAAAAAAAGAGAACAAAGATAAACTCCACACAGAAATTTCCCAGAAGGGTCGTGTTCAAATCCAGGACCTTTTTGTGGAGCTACTGAGCTGCTCAAAGAAAAACAAAAGAGTACACCAAGGTGATCAAATTAAGAAGAAAAACTACAGTAAAAAATGCATTTAAAATAAAACCAACTGTAGTTTTGTGCCCGTGTGTTACAGAGATTGCATGTACTGACATTTGAAACTATGAGTTAGCGGTCTGCTGTGAATCCAACATGAGGCTAATATCATCCATTACATTCTTGAAGAAGAAAACAACACAGCCAACAACACTGTGTAACTTGGCAGTGTGTATAATTGAATAACGCCGGTGTTTCATCTGTATGTTTGTCTTGTAAGTGGCTCTGTACAAAAATACACACACACACACACAAGTGGTTTTGGACAAAAGTGCCTTTTGAACTCCAGATCAGTTTCTTTTACAGTTTGTAGCAATACAGTAGAACTTGCCAGACCACAAGTTTGGACACATTGTCCATCATTTGCTCTTCGTTAGACCTGAAGAAAGATACTGGGCAGTTACCGTTAAGAGCTCTGAGATCTCGTACAAATCTGCTCTCGCAGTCGTTTCCACCTGTGCTCTGTTTTTATTCTCCTATCCAAGATTCATGCTGTGTTTATATTTTGAAAATACTGCGGCTTTCTGAACATAATTATATATTTCCAGGGAATATCAATAGCCTTGTTTTAGTTTGAAAGACCGATGTATCTTAAAACAAAAGTCTCTCTTGCCCAGGCTTTTTGTAGAGGATGGAAAATTACAACCAACCAGCAAATGTTAAGATGCTGTAAAAATGTAGCTGTAACAGAGAATTAGTGGTTTATCTACCATGGCTAAGAAGTTAATTTGTTGGAAGGCAGATTATAGTTTTAGTTTTAGGAGTCACATCTACATTGGGAGTTAAATCTTAATTATCCTATTTAGGTTAGTTAGTAAGCTGTCTCCTGAGCTTCTAACATCACAAATATCATCTTTATGAATGGATGAAAAGACTATAATTTCTGTTTATATTTTAAATTACAGTTCCTGCTGTTTCATTCCACTTTATCGTAAAATTTTTCTTTCAGTGTCTCCTGCAGGTGTAACCGAACCAATGAAATGATTTCTCCGTAGCATATCTAGCAAACATCTGTAGCTTATAAAATACTTGCTTTTTGGAAGTTGCTTTCACCCCTAAAAAAGTGAAATTTATGGTTTTTAAAAATGCAGGAAAATGGCTTAGTCGCCCCCCTGCATCTGTTCTCAGTGTAAATATGGCATGACATCATGTTGCTGGCATCGAAAACGGATCAACATATCGACTCATCGGGACCAGATTGCTGACATCCGCCGACTACAATGTGTTCCCGCTTGTATCTGAGCATGACACAATGAAAAAACATGTTTGTAGCGGTGTAATCATGCTTGGCAAACTCATCAAATGACTCGACTGAAAGAGGATAAATGCAGTCCAGACCTCCAGTCCCTCTAAAACGTTCAGAATAAACTATTACTAAACTTGCGGGGACCCTAACTATCCCTTTGAATTCAGGCTTCAACTATAAATATACCCCTAAAAGAAGTGAGGACAGGCTAATTGTCCACAATTTGCGCTTTGCATCTCGTTTAAACTGAAACACAATAAGTCATAAGTCAAAAACACAATGAGTGGGGACATTTATCGCAGATGCAGTTACAACGCACAGACACGCATACCGAGGCCTTTTTTTTTTTGTTGCTGCTGTTTTTCTTTTACGTTGACGTCATTACTGCAGTTTTCTACTTTTAGACACTTGTGTAAATAGAGCACCAGCGTCTTGCTCAAAGGCACATCATGTACTATTTAGTTCACCTTCGCCTGCCAACCTTTTTCCCAGCCGTCCCAGGGATTTGAACTAGCAACCTTCTGCTCACAATAAAAATTATAACTTAATTTATTTCCTCACCAACATTAGACGTTATGTTTTGACCTCGATGACACCGACTCTCAGTGTGTGTGTTTGTGAGAGTAGAGAAGAAAAGGAAAGAGAGAGAAAAGCGGCAGATATGTAAACACACCCCAACACTAAAAGCAATACAGCCGTTATATTATAGCCTGGATAACATTTTTTCCAGATCTTTGTACATTTTTCCATGTCTCTGTCTAAAACACACACACACACACACACCACTCCCTCAAAGCACTGCCTATGAATTTAGATATTGTTCAACACATATAGCATCTTTTCCTTCTCTTAAAACCTAATTTGATACCACTTGAGGAATGTATGTACATGTAAAAGTCTTCTGTTGATTGTCCGGTGCTTTTTAAAGTGAAATAATGCTCCTTTGTGTTATTTTGTGCTCCAATAAAATGTCTATTCTCAGACTGGGATGTCCGTGTCGAAGCATTTATTTCTTTCCAAATGAAATCTAAAAGGAGATACGTAGCTTGTATTGAATGGTTCACTTGTTTCAGATTAGGAAGACAGATAAACACATTAAGTTATCACTGAACCACATTTAAAGGGGGACATGCTTTTTGTGATTTCCTGTCATTTTTATACTGTTATGACGTCGGATGTCTATATTAAAGATGGTCAAAGATCCAAAACAAGAGGTGAAAGCTTTGTTTACAAAGCTTCCTCTACTTGTAGTGTCCTTGTGATAACGTCAGATCGTTGGCGCATGCCACAAATGGCCGTCCCTTCTGTAGCCTTTGTTGCTAATGTTGTTCCACAGGTTGTTCACGTCATTCACTCGCAATTCTCAGATTGGATTTCAGCTCAAATGTTGACATTTTAAGTAAAGACAAAGAAAAAGAAGCAAAATCTTACCATTACTGTTACAGTGGGCTCATCAGGAGGGGGGCCTTAAAGAGACAGGAGCTAAAACAGCCTGTTTCAGACAGAGGCTGAACTGAGGGGCTGCAAAAAGGGCAACTATAAGATAAATAAAGAGATTTTTAAATTGTAAATCATGCACAGATATTCCAGTAGAGCCCTAGAATATAAATACAGACCTGGAAATGTGCATGATACGTCTCCTTTAAACATAAAAAGTTTCATTAGCTTGGGGAGATGTTAGCTAAATGCTCTTTTTACACTACTTATACTATAAGAGGCTGTAAAATGATACATTTCAAAGTACATTTTTTATTGTTGACATGCAGGGAGATATATGTTTTTGTGAATTAAGATGGAACCATTCACTCTATGGCATCTTTCCAAAAATACCATGATTAATTGACTAATGCTGCTCCATAACAGCACTAAAAACATTCATTCACATGGGACCCAATTTCCCAAAACCATCCAGGTAGCAGCTGTGATTGACTACAGATACTGTCTCGACTTAAATTTTTGGCACCATAATCAAACACCAACACATGTACGTTATGTGTATAATTTTCCTGTAGCTACAACTACTCCCTCAAGCTTTTATAATAACAAATGTGCTTTTAATCAATTTCCCTGTTTAAAAAAGGTTAATCTAGAACTGAGGCTCACCTTTGCACTGTGCCACATCCACACTGGAATCACATCATCTGGGGACATTCAGTGATTTGTGATAATTGCAGAGACCGTCTGTAATTTTGACCCTGTGTGAATCTACCATGTCTGTAATTTGTCGAGTAAAAATTCCAGCGCAAATTGCCTGCTATAATTTCGTTAAGATGGAGGTCTCCTGATAATACCGATCCCATGCAAACTGAGCTCTCAGTAACTGCGGCCGTAATTTGGCTTTTGGCAGAGTATCTCTATCTACATCCAGTGTGATATGGATATACTGTAGTAGTGAAATCAACAAAGGGATGTTTTGTTTTACGTTAAAGTGCTCTGCAACTGTGTAACCTCAACATGGAGACCGATGTAGGTAGCAAGAACAAACTAATAAACTGAGTAAAAGGTGGATTAGCATGCAAGTAAAAGAAAGAAAGTATTTTATTCTTTGTTATTTACTTGTCCCCATTAGCATAAGTGGATTCTAGTCTTCCTGGGGTTCACACAGCATGAACAACAATAAAACAAACAGCAATTTAAGCTCAAATTGATCAATAAAAACAACAAAAAGCTAAACAAGCCACATATAAAGATCAGAGAAAGTACTAACCATTTGTTTTTACTGTTTTGTACCTTTGGAAGTAGCTTTATCCCGTTTGATCAAGCTGCCAAACGGTCAGTGGGTAATTCATCTTTCACATCGTAAATATCTCATGCAAATAGGTCTTAATCCTTTCAACCCTTGGTTTAGATAAAAACAAAATATAAAGAGTTTTGTGCAAACTGAAATTGTTGGGTTTTTACTCATTACTTTTCTACAGAAAACAGGCTGTAAATGGATAAATGAGTGTCAACCTTAGCATTGTTTTGACAACACTACCTACCGCTATGCTAGCAGCTCCGTGAGGCTAAATGCTAATGTCAGCCTGCCAACATGCTGATGTTTAGCAGATTTACCATCTTTTCCATCAGAGTTTAGCATGTTAGCATGTTAGCATGTTAGCAAGTTAGTGCTAAACACAAAGTGCAGCTGAGGTTGATGGGAATGTCATTAGTTTTGCAGATATTTGCTCAAAACACACAAAGTTTTGGACAAATTGAATCTCTGACCTGGTGGTGGTGCCAAATGAAAAGTTGAGGGATCATCTCAGTTGTCTCAATTCATCCAGAGGGAGACATGAACATCTGCACCAGATTTCTTGGCAAAACATCCAATAGCTGTCAAAACAATTCACCCCAAAATGATAAACTTTTCATTGAGAGTACGTGGTATTTTTCTCATTTGAAACTTAACTAAAATCACCCCTTCTCTGAAGATTTGTATCTTTATTTAAAGTTTAAAAGAAAATTGTTTGAAAGAAGAACAGCATGAAGCAGCAGAGGCAGAAATTATTGGTTTGGAGGCAATAACAGTTTAGATATCTTTCTGTCAAACTCAATACTCAAATATCCAGAAGATCTGATTCTTTATTGTCAGACAAAGTTCAAACCAGCAGCTGTGTTTCTTTGGTTCAACGCCACGAACACATGTCCAGTGATCTTAGTAACATCAGTGTGTTCTTAGATGTGTCAGTCCGGCTGTGTGTGTGTGTCTGCGTGGACGGAGCGACTTGGCAACACATCAAAAGCGGAAGCATCTGCAAGTGCTTTGCCACTAATCTCTCACCCTCAGTAAAGGTGCAAGCTCCTCACAATCTATGACTTATAAAAACTGAAAATCACCTCTTTTGGATTCAAGTTCAGAGCAGATGTTGTTATCAATTAACCCAAAGTTCAACCCTGTGACACCCGTTCTGCTAAATCCTCTCATTGGCTTTGAGTCGGAACAAACTGCCGAGTTAGTCGAGTCTTAAAATCAGGCATATTTTGACCACTAGATGATTTTTATTCGAAACCATGGATACGCCACAAAATCAAAACAAAACAGCTGAAAGCTGCATAAAGCCGCATAAGGGACTGTTGATTCTCAGTGGGAGCAGCAGGACTACTGTTATGACTTCTGCTGCTTCTGCTGCACGTTCATTGTTGTGCTTTTGAGCCATTTTCTCTTCTCTGCATGTTTTAAATATTGTTATATTACCTTTACATTTTAGAAATGTTTCCATTCAAATATAGAGTTACATTTATAACAATCAGCATAGTTTTTTTAACTCCAAGAATCAACTTGATAAAAGAAAGAAAACACAAGGAGGAGAAATAGAAGCTGTGAGGGTAAGACACACAAAAAATATGGAAGGTAACTTGAATACTTTGCAGCTTAAGAGGCAAAGAAAAAGAAGGACTTAAACTGAAAAACAGCAGGGGCTTTTTTCCCCTGTGTGAGATATGTTTTTCATTGGATGCAGACACTGTACGTTAAAGTGACAGTTGGAGATATAAATTAACAGGGGGGCCCTTTACCCGCCGTTACACCTGTTACCAATACATCATCAGCTTATATGACCCACCCAGGCACTGGTATTCAGACCTTTGATGGGTTCTCAAAAAAAGTCAAATGAGCCCATTAAAATGACAGATGGGAGGTCTGAGAGAAAACGCTGGCAGGCTGATGATGAAATTGTCCGTCAACTTCGATTACCTTTCCTGTCTATGCCTCTTATCTTCCTCGCTCGCTCCATAAATAAAGAAACCCGGTCCTGAATCCAAAATACACAGTCGGGGTCAAGCGAGGACTTTTATGCTGATATGGTTTATTTGAGGCAGTAACTGCAGCAACAGACGATGAGATTAACACTCAGTTTACACCAGCTTTGACTTAATTTAATGTCTCGCTGATGTTTGAACGGGTATTAAACACAAACCAGAAGCGTGACTTTAGCAGACCAAGAAACACTAAAAGGGAAAGCCACATGAAAAATAAAACAATTACAGTGACTTCTAACACTAAGAGAAACTTTTTTTTGTGTGTGTGTGTGTGTGTGTGTCTTGCTCAGCGGATACACAGCAATCAATACCAGGACGAAAATAAAATAAAGAAGCGTGGTTCGTAAAGATGCTGTGTAAGTCATGCTAATTCCCTCGTGACTCGGTCGACAAAGGGACAGTGTGTGTGTCTTGATAAGTATGGAGGAATGTTCGGTTTCCTTACCCTGTGCGCAGAGGAATGTGTGTAATTCAAGCACATGTGTGTCCCTCTCCGCTGCATGGACAGCGTGCAGATTGAACCACGATAACATCAGGCTTCCAGACTAATTAAACATGTGTGTGTGGTATTACCAGGATTAGGGAGTGTGAGACATGGATTACTCAGAATGTGTTTTACATAGCCATAAACACTTTTAACTATTACTACAATTCATAAATAAGATTTGCACTAGTTGAATAAGTGACTGCGGACATAAATTATGAATGTAGGGTGAATTACACTTTTCTCTTGTGGCGAGGGATTTGACTCGTCAACTGCCGTTACGTCACATCAACACTGCAGTAGCCAGTCTTTGTTATATACCTAATATCTATTATTAAATACCTACTTATGTAATCATGTCTATGTTATCTAAAAGTGATGGTCAAGTCAGTTTCATTGGTTTAGCCCAATATCACAAATCACAACTTTACCTCAGGGGGTTTTAGCAATACAACATCCTCCATCATTGGACCAGTGATCCCCCTAAAAAAAAAACTCCTTTACAGGGATAAAAATGGAGGAAAGCATCCCTCTCCAAGCAGATGTTGTGTGTACAGAGTGGAGCAAAAACCAAAATAATTGAGGTTTGCTCACAAAATCACGAAATGCAAATTTTGGGGTGGCCGGTCGCCAAGTGATTAAAGATGAATACCATGCAAAGGCAACATCTGTGGTTGGATTCCAGTAAACCTTTGTTACTAGTCATCTCTTTCTCTTTATCTCCCAGTGTTTCCCGCTAGAAACTGACATGGAGAAACTATCGGACGCACAGCGGCTGCTGTTGCAGTAGTTTAATTTGTGGTAAGTTAAATCCAAAGATTTAATTATATTTCTACAGAACTCAGTGGTGCAACAGCTAAAATTATAGCCATTTCAGATTCCCCAAGTTTTTTTTTCCCATTCCCTCAAAGATTAGTCGGCTGTCAATCAACATAAAAAAAGCTCCGTTCAAAGCGAATCAACAGATGAAAGCGATTCTGCTGAAAAAGAGAGATAACAGTCAGAGTTTCACTGAGCTCAAAAAGAAGCCTTTCTTTAACCGACTGGCACTGGGAGAACGAAGGAGAAAGCACAAAGCGGCTCAATCAAAGCTCTTGCGATGGTATTTTTCACCAACAAAAAAAAAACAAAAAAACAGCATTGTAAACGCATGCGACCGTCACCAAGATTAATACAAGCAACCTCAAGTCTTAAAAATAGTCTTAATATTAAAACACATCTGGTTCGATTTTGCAGGGAATCTCTTCTGCCATCAGTTGTCAATGACAGTAAGAAAGTAAACTGAGTTTGAAATGTTTTCCTTCGATCGCTCCGACTTTCATGCACAGATTTTGTCGCTTTATGTGTAAAACTGCACCTATAAAGACATTTAAAGGCTTAAAGAAAACCGTGTAAAAGCATCTGGAAGTACACCTCGGTCGTCTGGACGTATGCGTGCGTGCGTGCGAGCAGAAACCATCATGTTTATGCGGTAATTCTGACGAATGTTGAGTGAAGTTTTCTCTGGTTTCCCAGATAAACAAATCAAATCATTGAGGGTGACGTGCAAAGTGTGGATTCATTTGTCTTCTGTGTGAGACTAAATTAGCGTGGGCACGGCAAAAATGCACATATGCAAACACACACACACACACACACACATGCACATTATATAAAACTGTTTTACTGGCTTCAGCTGTCAAACACATTTGTTCAAACTTATAAACCAATGTCACATTGCACATGTATAAAAAAAAAACAAAAAAAAAACCAACAGAAAATGTGCTGATTTGTTTTTCAAACGCTAGAAATCTTTGACTGTGAGAACCCTCTGCTGAGGCCCGTCATCACTCTGGGACACGTCGCGCTGGCTTTTTAGTGTTATCTGTCAAAATGAGTATAAAGTGATGGGAACAATAAAAATCTGTTTTTGGCATGACACTCAATACGTCAGCGGTTACCAAACAGGGAGGATGGGGACCACCCAAAGGATTAATCTGATGGGAAAGAATTGCAAAGTTTATTTTTCAGACTTCTCTGTAATCAGTCTTATAAACACAGTGTGTGAAATACTGGATAGTTTTACCCATTTAGACATTTAAAAACTTATTCAAATTAATACAATGAGACAAATCGTAATAAACCAATATGACAAGGGGGTCACAAGAAGACGTCGCTTTGTTTATAAAAGAGCAAAAGTTGTGTTTTAACAACCGTTTTAGTTATTTTTGCCATCGTTCCAGTCAGTTTTTTTTTTTTTTTTTTGAGTGAAATCTGGTGATGAGCAACATAAACGAGCCACCGATTTAGCGAGATTATCTACACCGCTGTATCTGAGGGGGCGACACCAAAGTGTCGGTTATAATCCGCTTCACAGAGAGACACAGCTAAGGTAAGTAAGGAGGGTCAAACTTGGACCAAGATGTCAGTTTGCAAAATCCAGTTTACAGATACATCCTATGAACTTTATATCCAGACTTGAGTAAATGTGTGTTTACAAGCTATGTGATGGTCTGTCTGCTCTTGTTTGTTGTTGTGTTTGAATCTGTTGTAGGAATTATTGCAGGCATGGAAAAAAAACATGGTGCCGCACAGCCAAGATGGCTCTCTAATGATATTGGCTTTAACATGAGACAATATTTTACTCGTCACAACATCAGATATTCTCTCTGAATAGAAACAGTGTCACGTTGTGGGTTCTTTGTAGCCTATTACTTTTATTCTCTTGTTTTAACTCTTATTCCCATTTTAGCTTCTTTTTTTATTTCCAAATGTAACACTTTTTAATTGTTTTTATATGTCTTTTTACTTGTGTTGCTTTTATATTCTGTTTAAATGCCTTTCATGCTCTATTTAAAGCACTTTGAGTTGCCTTGTTGTTGAAATGTGCTATAAAAATAAACTTGCATCGCCGTATGGTTGCTAAGCTAGTGATTGAAAAGTGTTTTGGAAGTTCGGTTTAACCCACATGAGAGTCCGGCGGCTCGTGTATCACATTTTTTTCTGCCACAGAGGAAATAAACTCCACTGGTGAGTGATGAAGAGATGTCGACTGCAGAGACACATCAGGGACCGAAAGCCATCTGTCAGAGAAAATGATTTCGACTGCCTCCAACAGCCTGACAGGAGTCTGAGTGTTTGACTGATGGACAAACTTCACAAATGTGCAAGTATTTCATGGGACAATACAGTAGATTTCTTCTCTGTGCAACTACTTGACTCGTGATATAACAATATTTATTTTAAAAGCTGGGAAAAGGGAATGCAGGCCTGGGGAAGCCTGGGCAGGTAGCTGGGAAACTGGGGCTGAAAACTGGGGCTGATGTTTGGACTGGAAGCTGGAAAGAACAGAGGGGGGGGGGGGGGGGGGTCCAGGGCAGAGAAGCAGGGCTGATGAGATGAGACGAGAGGCTGGAGACAGAGCAGAGGAGACTGCGGGGAAACAGGAATTAGGGTTTGGCAAGGGGGGAAACAGGCAAGAAGAAGAAGAAGAAGAAGAAGAAGAAGGAAACTGGTGATGCGTAACAACGTCTTGAAGCATCGACTGATTGGTGCAGATGCTACGATCTAATAGATTGGAAGAGGCAGGGCTGAGTATTTGTAGAGGTCTTGATTATTCAGATGAGGTGCAGCTGGTGTGGCTTTGCTCTGCTCTGGATCCAGCACACCTGTCTCCACTCACACAATCAGAAACACACACACACACACACATACACACACACACGGGAAGAGACAGGAAGAGAGTGGCAGCAGGTCAGGGAGACACAGGATCAAGACAGGATGCAGCAGATATTTGGCATGACACAGAAATTGAAATAAAACTGAAACTAAACGAGTTTATTAGACATGACTACTGGATTTGTGTCAATATCCCTATTATGAGCATCTTTAAACGAGTAAAGCATGAAAAAACTAAATAAAAAAGCTACAATAGACCAACATAAATAGCAACTATAAGTGTATAAAAGTAGTCACAAAGGAATATAATGCAAAAATGTGACGTGAAACACCATCATTGTGCAGCTTTAACTCCAGCACCCAGGGGGACTTTTTGATTAATGACATCAGTGGTTAATATTTAACACTTTATCTACGTTTTCCTGACCCGCCGTGTTTTTATAAGAGTGTTAACAAAAGACCTTTTTTTTTTTTTTTAACCTGCTCCCTTAAAGCAGCACCACCCATCCTGACACACACGCCACCCAGTCACCTACACGGAGCAGTTATCTCCATATCAGCATTCTCCTCATACTGCACCCGCTTTTCCCTCCCGTCTCCCTTTCACACACACACACACACACACACACACACACACACACACACACATTAACGCAACACATCCATCACAGCGCTGCCACCCACCCTTCACATCAACAGTGCTGCCGTTCTCTCCGCGTCTCCTGTATTATTACCCAACATACTCTGTGTTTTCCTAACGGCCAGCCAGGAAATTAGTTTTATAAAAGCTGGAAAGTATACACACACACACACACTTATGCATGCACACACACACACACACACACACACACATACAGAAAACCCAAAACATCCTGAAGAGACTAAGTGGGGCCAGGCAAGCGCTCAACCTGACACACACACATACTTTTTTTTGGAGAACAATACTACTGTTTCAACCCTGCTGCCCCGACTACCGGCCATTGGGAATGGGAAATTCAGAATCAGTGGGAGCGGTGCGATCAGAATACCTTGCAGGGCACCTAAACAATGCAGTTATTCCTGCAATAAAGCAACAAACATTATTAAGCCTTTGATAAGGTCTTTAAAGCAGCTCTCCTTGGCACACAAAGGGTTTTTTCGCAGGAAGCTGAAGGAAACAGCCCGTGGAGAATGAGAAAATGGAGAGCCGTGTGGCTCAATGCCATTGCTTTTTCACACACACAGATGAGGAGGCATGTCGCCGAAATGAAATGTCACATGACCGACGTGAAAGCGGAGACACCCAACCTTATCGTATGAAAGATGAGAACCAATTACGGAGAGCAAAAACAGATCCTCTAATCGCAATTACTGGAAACAGAAACATTCGAAAAAAACAAATATTCCTAAGAAAAATGTTCGTCTCCATTAACAGGATGCTTTCTAGTCCAAGGACACCACTAAGAGTTGAAAATCTATTAATCAGGATGACTGGTTGTTTGGATAAAAGGAGGTAGAGAAAAAGCCAAGAACAACTAAAAGACTATCAAGACGAGTGTGAACAAGAAGCAGAGGAAGATAAAATAAGAGATATGAGATAAAGAACTTGACCACTTAATCCGGACAGTATCAGCTTACTGCAGATGGACGTGTCAGCAGATAAAGAAATACTGAGTATTGACATGCCAAAGATATATTAGAGGTAATTTAGAAAACAGTGTTGCAATTACACAGTTTGTCCATCAGAGAGCGACAATAAAGTTTACTTTTCTATTGTAAAATGTACTTCCCAGTATCATGGTCACTTCTTAAATGATAAAATGAATAATAAATGAGTAAATTAATCATTTATGAGATGTTTTTATGATATTTAACTATCCTTTGAAGCTGCACTAATCAGTATTTTTACATTAACAATGGATTAAATGACTGTATGTTATGTGAAAGTGGCAGTTCCCATCAGCTCTACAGAGCGTTTCAGCCTCAACCTCATTTCCACCAGCAGCATTTAGTAGTTCGGTTAAATCAAGAAGTAAATATTGATACAACTTACAAAATCTATAACTGAGAACCCTGTTTACAGCTTTGCCTTTGCCTTTAATGTACGTATTTGTCCGCAGGGAGGTTGTAGCGACGGGACGTTTAATGTTTTAAGGAGGATATTGCAGTGACTGACTGAAACTTTCTGCTAAAGGTGAAGATCCACTGAAAGCAGCACAAAGCGAAGTTGACCTCTATTCATTTTCTATGCGACACAAACAAATTGTTTCGCAAAGCATTGTGGGATTCTGGGCGATGCATGACTGACCAGCTGCGTGAAATTCCCATAACTATGGGGCGATGTCCGTGGAGGAGAAAACAATTGGAATTGGAGTTTCAGGATTTCCACTTTTATCCAACCCTTCCTGACCAGATTACAAGGAAAAGGATTAAGAAATGTGTCACAAAGTAGAGCAAACTGTGCAAGACAGCAGTGAGTTGTTTATTTACACAGTGCTTGCTAAGAAGCGTCCTTGTCAGCCGGTGTCGGCATAGCGATGACGAATGATGGAAGTGATGTTGCGCCATTTGTTCGCATCAAGAGAGTCTTCACCATAATGCGGCTCCACGTCTGTGAGATGTGTAAATAAGCAAAAGTTTGCTGACTGACATCTGCCGTAACAACGTCATAAGTTAATAATAATACAAGTTAAATGTTTCCAATGTTAATATTGGTGTCAGCCTCAAAAATCCAGTATCAGGTGGCCTTTAATGACCAGCAACGTCAATTGATAAAACTGTTAAAAAACAGACGTGCTTTGTGTTGGTACGTTGTAAAGATGGGAACCTTATTGCTGCCAACATGTAGCACAAGAATAAAAACAACTTTCTAATGTTAACAAAAGCCTAAAATACTCTACAATGCATCAGACGTGCCATACGAGGACAGAAACAGTGACGCGTTTTGCTGAAAATCAAACATCAAATGAGTGAAACGAAATAATGGAAACGGCTTGGAATGAAGATATGAGTCCATTGAACTCCGGTTAACCAGCCGTACTGTTCGACCTCCAATAAATCCATGACGAGTATAATAATCATCAAATATCAAACTCAAGTTACTAAAACACACATCTGCGGAGAGTTTTTGGAAAGGCAAAATATTGTCCAGGTGTGGAATGGAATCAATATATGGGGTGCATGTAGTATGGCGTCGGGTATGAAAATAAACTTGACTGGAGGTTGCGGTGATAGAAATCTGGGAGACGTTATGGAAAGTTTAAGAAAATTGAGTCAAAAAATACGTTAAATATGCAACAAGCAGAAAACGTCTACAGAGCAGACTTTCAGCTGCGTTGGAACAAATCAAGAATTATTACAGCTTTTGTCAATACTTTGATGGACAGTTATTATAACATGAATGGGTTCAAAACTGCTGTGGATGTGGAAAAACATGCTGAGAGCAGCGCCGTGCCACAGAGTATTCAAATGGATCGGTCACGGTGGCACAATTCATCCACTGAGTGACAGGCGTGACCGATTCTGCTACAAATAAAGTCCGCTTGTTGCTTTTGTAACCGAAATCCAGAGTAAATTCAAAACAGTTTAACAGTGTTTGAACTAAGATGCAAACAGGCGATACAGAAGGGAGTATTAAATTGAGTTGGAGTAGCGAGCCGGTCAGTATTAGTGGTAGAATACAATTATTTCTCGCCATAAATAAACTCTACTGATGGTTATTGTGACAAAGCTTTGAGATCTTGTTCAAGACGCTTACAAAGATGTTTTGATAGAAATATTGTATGTGTGATATTGGGAGGATTTTACAGTGAATAAAAACTTTCTTGCATTAGATAAAATTAAGTGCTGAAGATAATAACGTCTAATTGGTACATAATGGAAAACTACCACACAATAACTACGATTACATGTACAGCTAAGCAGTGGTGGAAACAGTATTCACTTAAGTAAAAGTACATAAGTATTATGTAGTTAAAGTATTGCAGTAAAAGTAGTGGTTTGGTCCCTCTGACATCATTAGATTATTAATACTGAAGCATCAGTGTTAGAGCAGCATGTTACTGTTGTAACTGCTGGAGGTGGAGCTAGTTTCAACTACTTTATATACAGTTAGCTAGTTTAGTCCAGTGGTTCCCAAGCTAGGGGTCGGGCCCCTCCAAAGGGTCACCAGATAAATCTGAGAGGTCATGAGATGATTAACGGGAGAGGAAAGAAGAAAAAACAAAGTTCTGATATACAAATCTGTTGATTTTTGGTGAAATATTGGATGTTTTGAACATTTATTGAAATGAAAGCATGTGAGAAGTTTAGAGGGGAAAAATCACTATTTGGTGGAGCTGTTAACAACTCATAGACATCTGAAATGTGACCCCGACTACACACTGCTTTTTGTAAGACGTCAAAAGCTTCAAAAAGGTTGGAAACCACTGGTTTCATCTTTAACAATGTGTTGTATTTTAAAAGCTTGTTATATTATCCATTGTGTCAAATCTTCATCTGGAAAGTAACTAAAGCTGTTAAATAAATGTAGTGGAGTAGAAAGTATAAAGTAGCATCACATGGAAATACTCAAGTAAAGTACATGTACCTCATAATTGTACTTAAGTACAGTACTTGAGTAAATGGACTTAGTTAGTTTCCATCACTGCAGCTAACTAATGTAAGTAGGAAAATTATGCAAAGAGCATAAACCTTCAACTTTAAATGTACGTGTGATTTATTGTGATTTTTTTAAGGGTCTTACAGTTAAACCCAAACAACCGGCTCCAATTACTTTTTATAGATCACCCCATAAAAACCGCAACCGTCCATAAAACAGTTCAGTTCAGTTTTCTGGGCTGAAAAAAGCAAATGAGAGATTTGTTTTAATTAGTAATATACAGTTCTCACATATGAACACAATTACCAAATACCAGACAGGCTCCCCAGTAAATACAGAGACCATTATTACTTTTGAGGACTTGTACACAGACACATTTTTAATACATTAACTTCTTAGTGCGTTGTGTCGTTTCACCTCATGCAGTGAAAATATCACCAACCAGTCAGCTAACATTAATGTGAGGTAAATTAACTGTATTCATGATGCATCATTATAAGCTAATACAAAAGTTACAGTAAAAGCTGAATCAGCACTTTTATGGCAGTCAATAAAAATTTGATGGTTTAAGTTTTGCAAAAAGTATGTGGAGCTCATTGCTGCATTGTTTTACTGGATCGCATTACACCAAGCATGTTTCTGTTTTTCAGTGTGTATAATATCTGGGGTTTATATTCGGCCAACATATGATCAAATCATGTTTGCATCATATCATCCTGGCAAAACTTACAGCAAAAACCTTTTTATTTTTATCATATAACAGGAATAAGATGTCCCCTTTATGTTTCAGTTGTGTTGCTGCTGTTTTTGCTTTGCAATAACAAAATGTAAAACACATCAGTGTAGGATGATCCGTGAGAATATCGTAGAGTCACGCAATACTCAGCAGCCATCAGTGTCATTTTTACCAGTGAAAAAAATGCCATCCAAAGTTTAATTCTCAAACTAGTAATCCTTCACAAAATATATCCCTGTAACAGTACGACTGGAAGAGTTACTGACATAGATAACAGTTGTACTTTTTGCAAGGAAGAAGAGTCATTAATACATTTATTCTATAACTGTGAATTTTTCCCTCAAGTTTTGGAAAGATTTGGAGAAATATTTCTATAGTTACAGTATACAACTAAAACATATAGATATTGTTGCTTACCATCCATCCATTTTCTTTACTGCTTATCCTCTAGAGGGTCGCCAGGGGAGCTGGAGCCAATCTCAGCTGACATTGGGTGAGAGTCGGGGTACACCCTGGACAGATCACCAGTCAATTAAAGGGCTAACATATAGTATATAGAGATGGGCATTTTAGAGTCACCAGTTAACCTAACCCCCCAGGGTTTTTGGTCTGTGGTGGGAAGCTGGAGTTCCCACAGAAAACCAATGCAGGCTTGGGGAGAACACGCAAACCCAACACAGAGAGACAACCGATAGGTTTGAACCCTCTTGCTGTCAGGCAACAGTGTTAGCCATCTCACCACCACTTTGATTGTAATTCCTTCTTCCAAAAGATATTATTATATTAGTTATATTATTGGCAAATTTCACATACATAAATCCAAATTTTCTAAATCTACCCAAACATTTACCCCCAAGTTGTTGTTGTTGTTCTAATTGTTCTTAATCATCTTTATTTATGATAGCCAATGTCTCCTTATTGTATTTATTTATTTTGATAAATTAAATACATTTGTCTGACGTTAAAAGTAACTGCTTAAAAATAGTTTTACTTAACACATAACATGTTTAATTAACCCAAGACGATACAAATATCTCCAAGATATATACCCTTTAAGCTAGTAGTTAGCTAGCAGCTAACAGTTTTGGATCTGCAGTTGCTTGTAGCTAACATTAAAATTGGCAAACAGAAGTTTGTGGCTGTTTATGCTATTTTCTATGTAAATAGTTGTTTTCTAAAGCTAACACAAGCTAACGTTTTTAAGCTAGTTAAAGTCACATACATTTTTTTAAGTCTGTCTTAAAACAATAGTCAGGTGCCCAAATGAACATTGAATGAACACACACAGTCCTCCGTCTGTGCAAAAAATGTATTTAAAAGTTTATCTGAAGCTAATATGCAGCTTCAGCTGTCCAAATGAGTCAAACAAGTAGATATCTTTCAACGTTACAGTCTTTTTAGAGCCAAAGTCCCTTTTTTTGTTACTATACTCCCACCGCAACTCAACAGGGAAACACTAAGAGGGAATGTGATGGCAGATATCCACTTGATATGACTAACAGACTGCTGAATCCTTCAGATAAACTCTTACACATATTTTTGCACTAAATGACTGTGTGGACACACTGTGGATTTTGGCCTCCATCACTTACATTGAAAGCACATTAGAGGAAGATCTTTTAATAGCCAACATGAACATGAGGAATGATTACAGCGAGGAAAACCTTCATTTGGGCACGAGACTGTTGTTTTAAGACAGACTTGAAAAACTGAATCTATCCTTTAAGTTAACATTTAATGACCAAGTCACAATTTGCTCACCAGATGTTGACATGTTGTGCGTTTGGCGTACACATGTTTTTCATGCAAGACATTAAACATATGACAGTAGGAAAAGCATAGTTGTAGTTAAATTAATTTAATGATTGCTCTGTTTCGGGGTCACAGTATTGTTCATGTTGGCTTAATGTCACGCTGTCATGGCTTACTAGGACACTTGAACACAACACAGCCATCGTTCATGTTATTAGTAACACCTGTGCTTTCCCTAAGTGAAAATATCTGCCGTGAAAAAGGATCATTGGTTTCCAGACTTGTCCAAGCTAGGGTCGTGGTACGCAAGATATTTGTCATGCTCCTCCACATCTATCCAAGATTGGCCAAATGGCATGCAAACACTGGAATTTAGGGATATCTCTGCGAAATAGAGACCTCTCATGCAATAAGTTCATGATGTGCTCATTTTTTTTATTTGTACAGCCAAGTTTTGAATCATGTTTTGTAGTTTGTAAATTCTCAGTGTCTTGACAGGACTGTATTTCATATGCTGATTACTGATTCTTAGACAATAATTGTAACTAATTTCTTCTTCTGGTTGCTTATTAGAGAAGGGCATTTGTTTATATGCTAACCAATATTCAATGTGGTGCAATTAGCTTCAAATGTAGGATTTTACTTACACTTTATGTCTTGGTTGACCTCATTATAACCCTCAGACATTTGGACGGCTGACAAATTCTACAGTGAGATTATCTGGTGGCTCTGTTATACTGTGGGGGGCGTTCTGCTGACAAGGTTTGGGTCCTTGTGTCCTGTTAGAGGGAAGGGTCACTGCAAATCAATACAAAGTTGTTCTGAGTCATCACCTTTATGTTATGATGACACATTTCTATCCTGATGGGAGTAGTCTCTTCCAGGATGACACGAGGGGTCACTGAATGGTTTGATGAGTATAAAAATGATGTGACTCATTTGCTATGACCTCCACAGTCACCAGATCTCGACCCAGTTAAACACTTATGGGAGATTTTGGGCTGACATGTTAGACAGCGCTCTCCACCACCATCATTAAAACACCAAATGAGGGAAAATCTTTTGGAAGAATGGTGTTCATCCCTCCAGAAGAGTTCAGTGACTTTTAGAATCGATGCACTGAAGCTGTTCTGGCAGAACATGGTGGACCAACACCTTCTAAGACACTTTATGTTGGTTTTTCCTTTAATTTGTCACCCGTCTGTATGCAACCTTTTGTTGGATTCATTCAAACTTTTGGGTTCAGATTACCTCAGATCAAAGTGAGGTTTGACTCATGGCCTTATGAGCACTGAAACACATATTTAGTACCTTTGAATTTGACTATTTTCATGCCACAAAAACTATTAGGGTTACCCAGTTCCCATCAAACAAGCTGCCCACTGAAGTCCAATCTGATGATGAGGTTGTTTTGCAGATCTTTACAGTGTGGTGACCAACCAACTGTACGAAATAAAACACTAAATAAAATTTACAAATAACCCATCATCATACTGGACATGGACAACATGATTAGCAACTATTCCGTGTTTTTAGAAAGGCCAATATTAGCTCTTTAAATGGGTTTGGCAAGTGTTAGAAAAACTCTTTAACAATATGAACCCCTGTGGGGGTAAGACAAAGGCTTTTTGTGAAAGAATGGATGCATTCAAGTGTGTTAAATATCTGGCATGTGTTCCACGAAGTTACAAAAAGTGCCGGTTCTGTTCAGAAACGGGGTTATATTGCAGCTTGGGGACATAAATGTAAACCGGCTCCGTCACACTTCATGACCTCAAACAAGTGTCCATAGAGGAAAATTACAACATGCTGTTCAGCAGTGGAACAACATGTTCGATGAAAACCAATCAGACTGCAACCATAGATTGGATTTTTTTTTACTTTGTAGTTGAGGTCAGTGACTGTTGTCATCGCTAGGAGATGGTCCGATCCCAGCATCCAACACTCAAGAACCCAATATCCCTTTAGGGCTAAACCAAAACCATCACAGAAAGTGTAAATTCATATGGCATTGGTATATTTTAGATTGCTTCCAGAGTGTGTTTTGGCCCTATATTAGTTTTCTTTCCATCTCCCACCTCTCTGGATTTAATCACACTTTTTCCACCTCTTTAAGCTGCGATTTTGATCAAGAGTTTGCGGTCTTTGTCCCCTGTGAACTCCTAAAAATGAAGCAATGCATGCTGGTGTCACCCCATCAGAGGCTGAATTTGCAGTCCAACCAAGTAATGACTCTTCATCTTCAGGTCGTTTCATTTGATTAATTACCAGCAGAGAGACCCGCAGGCTGAAAGACCTTCGATATATCACTAGAAGAAACTGTAATGCAACTTTATGGTAGCAATTCCATGAGTTGCCAGCACCACATGGGGTTAAAGGTACAAGTTGTGTTGTTGCTACATACCATGTGACCTGTTTAAAATATTAGCAGTTCGGCTCATAATTTTGGTGTTTCCCCTGTGTTTAGCAATCACTAAAGCTTCTGAAGAAGTTTCAGTTCCAGGAGGGCATAAATAGTCTGTCAGCTCTTCTTGACTCTCACCTAAAACACACTGACACACTGAGTTCAGGAAGGGTTCACACTATTTGATTACCATTTAGGTGTGGGCCAACTGGGAGAGATCAATTCCAGGAAAGTTCTCTGAAATTCCTTGTATGAAACGTAGACAGTCCAGTGTTTTGAGTCCTCAAGTGCTATTATTTTGTCAACAGATGTTAACGCTGCACTGATCAACATTTCTGTATCAACAAAGGATCAAATGACTGCGTGTAATGTGAAAGGGGTCACTCAAAGTGACAATCCCACACAGGATTATCACTCGACTCTGAGGTTCCCCCCTCAGCTTTGCGGAACATTTTCACATCTATGAGCTCAATGTTTTTGGTTATACAACCCACAACCTTCCTGTTTTGGTTCATTCTCATGAGCGTTGTTTCTAGCCGCAGCAAAGATGCCCTGATGAACCCACTGTACCGTGTTATAGCTGCCCAGCGCTAGAAAAAAAGACAAACATATAGCAAGTAGCTGGTGAACATAGTGGAGCATCTAACAACTATAGAGCCAGATATTTCAGGACCAAACACTGGTAAACACAGCTAAAAGGAGAGTGAATGTTGGACTTCATCAGGTGCAAAGAAACACTTCTTCAAATGAATGCTATGAATGTTGCTCACTGACTGCTGGATGTTGAAAACTTAAAGACCCTCTAAGTAGTTGGCTGGTCAATTTTTTCTGGTACGTACATTTTGTTTAGCATTAGCATTATCACAGTTCACCATAGACTGTAAATACATTGTGCTAACCAAGCTAGCAGCTAGCAGCTAGTGTTAGGGTCAGCTCCACTTTTCCGTCCAAATATGGTTACTTCTGGCTACAATAATCCAAGATGGCGACAGTCAAAATGCAAACTCAAGGCTTCAAACCGTTCCTCAATCCAGTGGGTGACGTCATGGAGGTTACATCCATTTTTTTTTAAAAGTCTGTGGTGATAATATGTCAGTATTGGGTGTACAGAGTTTTGTGCTGCCCCCAAGTGGCCAAAATATGAATTATTGCAAATATAATGTATTTTTAGTAATGCTTTGTTGCATGTTAATCTCATCTCAATCTGATGTTGGCTTTTCTGTAAAGGCTAATATTGCACCTACAGTCAAACATGCCTCTTAAGCTTCCTCATTAAAACAAAGCTAATTTTTTCACATTGTATGATAATCTAAATGTTTACGATGGCTAAATATCAAAGCTGTTGCTTTGTCGACAGAAATGTTTTGGCAGTAAATCAGACTTTTTGCTGCAGCACAGATCAGCTAACAAAGTTAAAAGTTGGCTGTTTATTCAGGGTCCCCGAGCCATGAAAACACAGTGTTTTGGAGTAGAGAAAGGGCTGAAAATACAGTAGTTTAAAGTGTCACAATATGCTAAATTAATTCAATCTAATCTCTTATTGGATATTACATGTGTAGAAGGGTCATTTTAAATCAAAAATCCTAATTTGTCTTGATTTCCCAGTTGAGAAAAAATCATCTTCAGCCTGTAACTGGCTTCATGTCGGTTCACATGTGTGGCAGTGAAAGGTCAGTGTGATCATTCTGTGTTACATGAGCAGCGGCAGCGACAGTGAGCTGCGACTGAAGCTGTGGGAACCTCCACCTTATAACCTCAGGTGACACCAAGAGGGCAGAGATGCAACACTGTAGAGCAGATTGGATTACATACCTCGAAACACACACACACACACACACACACTTGTGCTTGCTCCCAAATATTTGCTCGCTCTGTCCAGCCCTCGGGGAAACTCACATGAACGCACACGTCATCTTTTTTTTTTGCATGTTTTCTCGGTTGCTGTCCCCCACACATAAAGGTACGGCGAGAGAAGAGATTTGACACTCAGGGGTGTAGGATGACACCTTGAATTGGCTTATTACCACATCGAAATGTTTTCGCTGCTTTGTAATGTGCACCCAGACAATGGCAGGCCTGGGAACGGGATGACTGATATGAGAGAGAAAGCAAATGAGGTAAGGCAAGGAGGAAAATTGACAAGTAAGAGGTGCAACACCAGAAAGAAACAGAACATTGTTTAAAAAAAAAACAAAACAACAAGTTACAGAAAGGAATAAAAGAAAGCAAGCCAAATACAATATGTGGAAATGCAACCTGTGTGTGTGTGTATGTGTGTGTGTGTATGTTTGAGGTGTGAGAATGCAGAAGCCACGAGCAGGAAAGTAACTCGAGCCCCATGTGAAGTCTCAGCTACAGGAACTGAGCTCAAGAATACACTGAGTCATTACAAGCCGGCTACAATGCATTCCCTAACACACACACACACACACACACATACACACACACTTTACCCAAACTCGCACATCAAGTCTGAAAAATCCATATGCAAACACTACACGCACACACACACACATACACACTTCCTTCTCCATGTTCACCGCTCTGAATTCCTTCTCACAGAGATTATGTAGCCAGAAACAAGTTCTGACTAGACGACGGAAACGGTGAGTCAAGAATGGCCGCATGACACCTTTAACCCCGAGGGTCTACGATATGAACACACACACACACACACACAATCACTGATGGTTTATATAGGACCCCCCCCCAACATGGACAGATTATGAGACAATGGGCCCCTTGACACAGACATGTAAAAGGCTACTTCTTGTACCTAGTAGCAGCATATCTACGCTCTCCCATAAATATTCCCAAAGATACTACAGGGAGCCGTATAAAATCCTGTATAAAGAAATTGGTTTTGCAGGTTATATTCTCTAAAAAAAGATATTCTTCATGTAATAAATATAACATAGTGATGTGTTTTAACTTACTGTAAGCTACATGTGCAGCAAAAGTGTAGTAAAAATAAATATTAGACCAGACTTTAATACTTCTGAGTCGTATTCGAAGAAAATATGCGCTCAAGACATCTTAACTTTTGACCGAACCCTTTGACTTTGAAACAAGAAATGTTAAAACTGTAACACTCACTTCAAACATTTTCTTTATTCCCCGCATAGTTCCTAAATCTTTTTGACTTGCGAGTTGAAATCACTTCAGTCGAAGAGGGATTTTCGCTAAAGAACGATTTAATACGAGTCAGTTTTAGTTGCTTGAAGAGAGAAAACTAGCCAGTTACGACGAGAAAAGAGCAGTTTTAGTCTTCTTGCATCCTCTCAGATTCACCTGGAGACCCTGTGTGGATCACTGATCAACACTCACCTTCAACTCCGTCCTCAAAATTGACTGCAGCCCAACAGCTGATGATGCAAGAGAATCAACTGTGTTTGTAATAAATAAATAAATCAGTGTGAAAGCTGTAAAATGCCAAGATTTTCCTATAAATGTTTCCTTCTATCCATTTCCAGTTGAAGCCACACAAAGTTAAAAGTCTTGTGGAAAAAAAAAGCTTCTTGGATCCAGTCACTTATGTCCCTTAATGATTTTTGTATTAAATCAATTAGTTGTTTCTACTGAGTTTTACCTTGATGTGGTGATTATTATTCACTCTGGTTTGAAACAAACTGGATCTAACCATCAGTGACCGTCGAGGCAAACGATCTTTAATAAATCAATAAAACTTTAAAAGGATTATTCCTCTTGCAGTGACTTTATATTATAACTCACGATGAAAGCTGAAACTAATTCGGGGGTTTTGTCTCGCAGCACATGTCAACTGGAAACAGATGCGTCCATAAAGACATAAAGACAAAAACGCTGGCGAGCGCTGTACCAAAAAAACAAAGTCCACGACTCGGATAGGCGTCTGAGAGTGTTACATGCAATAAAATCGTATTAATCAGGGTTTTCTGAGTTTTACTGCTACATTTGGACTTGACTGTAATCATAAATTATGGATCAGAATGATTTGCTGCAATAGACAAGCAATAGAAAAATAAACCTCATCCCCTCATACGAGTTTACCTCTAGTATGGAAGTAAAACAGTGCCAAAATTTGATATACAGTTTGCTCTTTACTTACTGTTTTGTTTCTGCATAAAGATTTAATTTAATTTGGATTTATAGGGAGTTTTCCCTTGCTCCGTCCTTTTCTTTTTGTTTATTATGTGCTGCTGTAACACTTTTAATTTCCCTCCAGGGATCAATAAATTGTCTTATCTTTACACGTACAGTAAAATGGGAGGTGATACAAGTACATGATGATGACAAACTGAGGAAATAGTGTGAGTTATTTCATATTTTCATGCTACTGACTCAAAGCGCCGCACATTAAAATCCGCTAAAACACCTCAGCGCCGTCGCTCTGACCATCAGCGTCAGTTTTTAAGAGCTGATCGATCGCAGAAGAGCCGCCACATAAAAACAAAGACTACTTTCGGGGACTGTGTTTGCTGGACATTTAATCTTAAGTTTTAGTGGTATTCATGTAGCAGCACAGTGCTGGCTAATGCTAATGCTAACGCTAGGGTCATTTAATCCTGCAATAACAGATTTCTGATCACTAGAGGGCAGCAGAAATAAGCTGGCATATTATCACCTGATAAGCAGTATTGATAATGAATGAAAACCGTAAAGATATCGGCTGAAACATCAAAACAAAGAGCCAAAAACACTACAAGCAAGCGTACAATTACTATAAAAAGACTGATTATAGCAGCGGTAAGTCATCAACATACAGTATTTTCGTCAAGCGCTTCTTCCCAGGACACATGACCTTTCTGTGTCCGAACTGAGGGTCACTGAAAGCGTCTCTAAAATCAAATAAATTCTCCAATTTCAACATGTTTTTACTGGCTACACAGAGCAGCATCCAGATGTGATGAAGAGAGAGGAGAAAAAAAAAATCAATTCAGCGGATAAATAAAGAGAACGAGGTGAAACTTTATGAGTCCCAGGTTGAAAAAAATTTAAGAGCCTCCCTGGTGGCACACAAAGCCGAAGCAAGTCCACCCGCTGAACCTTCAAAGTGTTAAAAATAGTCCAGAATAATATTATTCAGCTCATGATAGAGGATCAGCGAAGGACCGGGAGGCGATATAATATCTGAAATACCATAAACTGGCTTTCTGTGTTCAGACGTTGAAGACACTGAATCTCTTGACAGCCTGACATTATATATAAAAAATGAGCCAAGGGAAACAACACTGACAGAATAAATTTTAGACATCATACGGTTGATAGCAGCTCTAAATCTTCTCGACTTAAATCTGCTCTATTTAGATCTAGCTTCTTAGCTAAATGTATCAATAACTTTAAGAGTGTTTAAGAAGAAAAAACTCAAAGTTTTAATGATAAAGTTACTTATTTTCTATGTATCTAATGCTAATTAATAAAAATAAAAGACTTGATAAGAGATTTGTTGGATTTAGAGCTTCATGAAAACAGGTATTTCACAAACTTGGAACCTAATCTATTATTTTGATCGTTGATAACTCTTTTTGAGTAATTTTCTAAAGGAAAAATGCCAAAAATCTTTGATTCCAGCTTCTTAAATGTGAATACTGTAACCAATATCTGTTTTCTTTAATCTTTTATGACAATAAACTAAATATCTTTGGGTTGTGGACTGTTTATCAGGACAAGATTTAGCTTTTTAGCTAAATGTATAAATAACTTTAAGAGTGTTTAAGAACAAAAAGCTCAAAGTTTTAATGATAAGGTTACTTATTTTCTATGTATCTAATGCTAATTAATAATAAAAAAAAGAGGAGATAAAAGATTTGATAAGAGATTTGTTGGATTTGGAGCTTCATGAAAACAGGTATTTCACAAACTTGGACCCTAATCCATTATTTTGATGATCAATCACTCATTTTGAGTAATTTTTTAAAGAAAAAATGCCAAAATTCTCTGATTCCAGCTTCTTAAATGTGAATATTTTCTGTTTCTTTAGTCTTTTATGACAGAAAACTAAATATCTTTGGGTTGTGAACTGTTTATCAGGACAAAACAAGATATTAAAAGTTGCATCTCAAGCTTCAGGAAACAGTGATCGACATTTTTCAGACACCTTCATCAAACCAAACAACTGATCTATCGACAGATCAATCAATCAATGAAAATAACTGTTAGCTGCAGCCTTAATGGAAACAAAACATTAATTCACAGAAAAACAGACACCAACACCAGTTTATCAGTGAAATAATTTAGTGGGACAAACAATTATACATTTACATAAATTATGTGTCATGATTCTCTCGTTGTTTTGTATTGTAGCCCTTCCACAGCAGCCCAGAAACACCTGAACTCTTTCATAAGGCATGACATGGTTTTTTGCAGCATCGTCTATGTGTGTATGATTTTTTTATACATATATATATTAGTCATACAGCCAATCGGAGGAGTCCGTACGGACCAGACGAGACAACATCTCTTAGTTTCCCAGGCTGGCTGGAGTCTCACACATCTCATGAGTCCATATGACAAAAAAAAAAAAAAAAAAAGACATTTATGGAGAGTTCACAGGCTGTCATGAAGTCTTAATGGAGTGTTAAGTGTGTGTGTGTGTTTAGTAGATCCTCTTCTCACACTTGCTTATCCTTTGCCCCCCCCCCCCAGGCTACAGGAAACCTCACAGAGGGAGGGGAAGAGGGGGGGGGGGAGTGGGTGACTGCGCATCCATCAGCCCGGCTCAGAGAGCTGTGTCTGGGCTTGTGCTCGCTCCGACAGCCGGAGGGGACAGGCACGGAGCTCCCCGGACTTTCTATTTATCTTTCCTGATGTCTTTAAATTCTCTTCCTCCTTGTATTAACAGCGGATTATCTGTTCCCGTCTTCTTTCTCTCTGCAGCGTAGTAGAGGAGCAAGACGGCGAAGCTTGCTCCTCTGAGTTACAGATTTCTCCTTTCTTCCAAACTCGTTAAAAAAAGAAAGAAAAGAGAGTGAAAAATGAGCAGATTTGATGTTTTTTTTTCCCCGTCGACTGTCCTACATCCTTCTGGGTTGAACATGAAATGAAGGGGGCAGCAGTGTCAGTAAAGATGAGTCACTGTTTCTGAGAGAAAAACCTTCATTCTACCAAAAAAACCCCCCACAAAAACAAAAAAAAAATCCACTGTCCTCGAGTCCTCTGTGCAAACGGAGCACGACTTAGTTGGCTTTGTTTTTTTTTAATCTTAGAAGAAGAGGTAAAGGTGCGTTTCATTTCAAAAAAGTGTACAAGCTGGTGTCTTCTTTAAGAGTCTCCCCCTGGTCTACAGAGGCGAGGGACGGAGTGATGATGATGATGATGATGATGATGATAAGGAGGAGGAGGAGGAGGAAGAGAGGACGGAGGGGTTTCAGTTGAAGAGGATCGAGTCGGGGTCTCTGTTGGCTATCTGCGCCATGTGTTTCAGTATGTCCTTTTTAGTGATGATTCCCAGCAGCCTCCTAATGACACAGCGAGAGAAAAGGAGAGAAGAAGAGAAGCAAAGTCAGAGGAAAAAGCAGATTACTTCACATCATACTTTGTTTGCTTCGTCATGGGAAGTCAAGAGGTGTGACAGAAAGCAGAATCACACAAGTTAAGCAGCGGTTCTGGTCTTGTATCTCGACACTGGAGGCTCAGCTAGGGGGGGGGTGGTTTGTTTTACGGTCCCAGAGGGGAGGAAACTGGCTCGTAGTGGGAGATCAGAGTGTGCAAACACTAAGGCCAAAACACGCTAACGGCTAATTACAGCTGACACTTGAGTGCTAAATATGTGAACTAAAGCAAAGAAACCATACAGATCTGGACGCTGGTGTGTTCATGAATGTCCGGAGAAACTGGCGTGAGCACGAGCAGCCATTAATTGTGCAACACTCCCTGAATGTTTCATCCCACTTGAGATTTAAGGGGCTCATTGTTCAACACGGGTCGACCCCCCCCCCCCCTCCCCTCCGCACCCCCGGGAGGAAACTATTGAGAAAAAAGGTTTGTACGCATGATGGTTAATTCCGAGAAATTCAGAAACGATTGTATTTATATTTCGAAACGCAAAAGATTTCGGGGTTTTTTGAGGGGAAGCGAACGGAGCGGCGGGACTCGTTTCGAACATGTGAGATTTGGACAGTAGATTTAAAAATAACTCCTGTTAAGACATTTCCAGGAAGTGATGTTGTGGGTTTTTTTTTTTTTTTTGTGGTCTCTTGCATCATTTTGTGTCATATTCCTCAACAGAGCTCTTGCGAACGCGCTCGGTTTGCCAAAAGAATGTATGAAGAGTAAAAAAAGAAGCTCACAGAAGAAGAGAAGAAACCTCAAGGGAGGTATTTTTTTAAAACGATGACTGTCAGCTAGATATTTATGACTCCAGCCTTCCTGTGATTAAAAGACCTTGAAGTAAAGATACCAACTCAACTAAAGATAGTCTGCGGTTATTCTGTGAGGTGTTCATTTCGGCGCTCTGACTAGCAACAATAGTATTTTCCCAGAGATCATACACAACACTTCAAGGTCTTGGTTTTCTGTGTGTCACTCCCAGACAGCGACTGATCTGTCGGCTCTCGTGAAAAAGACAAATCCTCCTCTGATGGAGCGGGACAGACAGCAGATTTCTTTTTACGGCCGTATTCAATCCCTTCTTTCCTTCTCGCCCCGGAGCCCCTTCTTTCCCTTTCATGTGCCGTAAAGAATGTGTAAATACATTTTTCATGTCACACGTGGATCCACTCTGGTTCAGATCGGTTCCCGTGTGTGTGCAGCAGCCGTCGTCGAGGCCGAAACAGTGAGCGAGCCCTTTTAAATGACTCCTTCCTAAAGACGTTTAGGTGGAGAGTAAACACAGTACGGTAGACTCGCTTCTGAGGGGTTTTCGTCAAGAGCAGCTGATGCTTCTCTAAGATTTGGTTTGAATTAACAGGCTTCACCTTCAGGCTAGACTCTTTAAAAGCTGCGCCGGGAGACGTTACGCTTCGGTTTCAACTGTGCAGCAGTTGAAGGGATCTTAAAAGGGGCCACTCCACTGATTTTAAACTTCAAAACTATGTTTATAGGATGTGTAAATTGTTGTATATTATATCTTCAAGGGCTCTGGAGGGAGAGGAGTTTGGATAAATAACCCTGATGATGAGGTAGAGATGCTATCAGGGGATCACGGTACCTCAGTTTGGATACTTAAGAGTTTAACAGGAAGCCTGCGTGTTACAAAAGAAATAAAAGATACTAACAAGTGTAGCCTCCAGAGTTTTTTGGGAACTTTTTTGGAACCATATTTCAGACTAAAAGTCGGGGCCTTTATGAAGAGGCTTTCATAAATTAACTGAAGACTCTTAATTGCACGCAGCATGTTCACCAACGTGACTGTTGTGTGATTATTGAACGCCGAAGGGACAAAAAAGGAAAAAAATCGGAGCCTTTATTATCTGTCAAGAGGCGATAAATCTTTGAAATGGCTTAAAGGAACACATACAGTAGAAAAAAAAACACAGATTGAGGAAGGATAAAAGGCTCTGACGCTGCTGTTTAGGAACTCAAACCCAATAAATTAACTTGAGTATAGAATTTGAATCGATAACATCTGAATTAGCGAGGAGGAGTCATGAGTTTTTACATCCTTCCTCTAACATTTCTTTTCTTTCTCTCACTGAAAACTCATTTAAATCAAAAGGTTTTCTTATAATAACTTATTTATGTTGGTTTTTCATGATACATACATGTGGGAATGAGCGTGTGCACGGGTATTTTATTCTCGTCTTTCCTTTTACATTGTTCTTTTATGTTTGCCTTGGAAAGCGATTGCTATATAAATCAACTTTATCATTATCATTATTATTACATCCTCTCTTATCTCTTGTCTTTCTACAACGCCGTCTACGTATCCACCCATGATGACCTCATCCTTAACGGCTGCTGAGACTAAAGACAAAAGCGATTTAGACAAAGACAGTGTGAGGAATGTGACGAGCTACATAGTTGCGTGTGTGTGTGTGTGTGTGTGTGAGCTACAAGCTACTACAGTGTTTGTTGACAGCGTTGGTAACATACATTAATATATAAGCTGTGTTTGAACGTGTCACATCACCTTAAACAACTTGTATCTGTGTGTGTGTGTGTGTGTGTGTGTGTGTGTGTGTGTGTGTGTGTATGAGACGCTGCAGGGGAACGAATCAAACAGTGATTTATTCGTGTTTATTCTCACTGGGGAGCATCTTCTGTTCTGATCTGTCTGAATGTGATTCATCACCCGGAGCAGAAATGTCCTTTTGTCATTACAAACACAGTTATTAACTCTGACAACTGCTTTATGTGTGATGGGGGCTTAATGGAGCTGGAGGGTTTTTTTTTTTTTTTTTTCGTGGATGGAAACGATTTCAAAGTCAAAAATACTTTTATTAAAGGGGAAACTTTGGTATTTTTTTTTTTTCAAATCTGGAGCCGATTTTCTCATCAGTTCGTGTCAAAGTGTCTGATGAGGACAACGGTTTTGAGTGAGAACGCCGCAGCCCCGAAAAAGAGGCTGAGAAGTAATCCGACGGGATGTACGTCCGGTAAACAGGCTCAGACTGTTATCAGGGCGAAGTCTCGTTCTGAGATCTCGTGAGAGTTGAGTTGTCATGGAATCAGCTAAATGTTCAGGTCATGACAGAGTTGGAGAGAAGAGTGCAGGAAGGAGGAAGATGTGTTGGAGTAAAGTAGTTTAGTGTTATATAAAAGATTTTCCAAGTCATGGCTGAATATTTAGCTGATTCAACGCCAACTCAACTCTCATGAGATTTCAGAACGAGACTTCTCCTTGAGCGAGATCTGGTTGGACACAATAAGAAAGGTAAAGAAAAACGTTAAATCTCTCTGTATGGATCCTTTTTATAATGTTGTCAGACACTTTTATTGCCCAATCAGATTACACTGCAGCCTGTTTAGCGGCTGCCGGCTGAAGCTCTCTCTCTCAATACTGGACCGGTTTCAAAACCTGTTGTCTCTATTAGTCACTTAGAAACAAAAAGATGGGAAAATCAGGTCCAGGTTGGAAAACACCGAAGTTTCCCTTTAAATGTTGAACCCTGTTTTCCATCCACGTGCTGATCTCTGTTCCGTCTGTAGGTATTTGTTTGTCTACTCATCCATCTGACACATTTATGGCCTACACAAAATAATAAAAAACATAGTTGGATACTGGTCTGACGCCAGAGTCTTCTTCCTCTTGCGACTGAATCTTAACATCTCCATCAGTTTTCCATTATGGAGACCTCAGTCAGATGAACCCAGCAATTTTATAGATACCTTGTATGAAAGGGGCTTTAAAATAATCCTCGTGGTTCACGGTAATGGGGTCAGTGCTAGTACGGATTTATGAGCAAATGCACCTTGAGAACTTCCTGTACCATGTCTCACAGTTCCTCCATACATTATTCCATACCGTCTTAAGTCTCCCTCCCTAACTTCTCTGCCTCTTTGGAATGACATGAGACTCTCCCACACATCCATCTGTCACTCCTGTCGTCCCCTCTGCGAGCGAAATCTACTAAAGATATATCACTTAAATGTGTGTAGGAGTGGAGAGAGTAGTCACTTTATGTATGCGTTCATTTCCTTCCTATTTATCAGTTCCTTCCTCCGTTTTTTTCTTGTCGAGGATTCTCTACTCTCGCTAGTTTAGGGATATTTTTGTTTGTTCTCACCCGTTATGTGTAACCAGACACTGGCGTAGCCCCAGCTTCCTGAAAATATCCACGGTGATGTCCATGGGTGTGTGGTCCGTGACCGTGAAGGGACTCAGATCCATGATGCCTCTGAGGCGGAGGGGAGGCGGGGCGTCTGCAGCCTGGGCCGGAGCGTGCTCGGTAAAAACCACCTGAGATGCGCTGACGACGCCCTCCTGACGCTTCCGGGCGTTGTCTGAAATGACAAGAAGGAAGGGGGGAGTGAGGGGACGAGCGCTCACGTACTATAAGCTTTTATATCTGATGCTCTTTCCCGTTATGATAAGACAGCAGGTGCGTGCGTGTACAGTTCTGACCTATTGATATGAGCAGATCTCTTCTGAGTACAAATCCCACGAGCCTCTGGGACTCCTGGGAGACGACCACGGGGAAGCCGCTGTAGTGAGTGCTCTCCACCAAGGCCTGGGGACACAAACAGATAAGACTCAATAATAACAAACAAAAGCTGCTTTTAGAGTCCATGTTTTATTTTGAAATCCATCCTGAGATAAGTTGTGGACACCCAGAGAGACGGTTACTGTCAAATTGTGACAGTTAATACATTTATCAGCCTATTTATACATGTTTACCTCTTTCTTATCACATGTACTTTCCATATTACTGTGTGTTTTCATGCTTTCTCTGCTCAGCGTTTTCAGTTTGTGTGTCCGTACCTCCACCTCCCCTACGGTCATGCCCTCCTGTGTGAGCACAGCCAGCGCAGGGTCCGACCTCCTGGGCCTCATCACGTCCACCGCCAGGCTGCTGTGCCCGAACTCCTCTTTAGGCTCCAGGAACGGGTAGCCGTTCAACCTGATGTGAGCCTGTAGATGTAAAATAACGTGCGTCGTATGAGTGTGTGTATGTTTTCAAAAGTGAGAGTGTATTTACTCAACATCAGGCTTAAATCAAACCTTCCGTCTTCATACGGCGAAACACGAAAATACCCAATTTTACAGTTTTGACAAGCACGCACACA
Source organism: Thunnus albacares (assembly GCF_914725855.1). Classification (NCBI taxonomy): domain Eukaryota; kingdom Metazoa; phylum Chordata; class Actinopteri; order Scombriformes; family Scombridae; genus Thunnus; species Thunnus albacares. The sequence goes on along the minus strand of NC_058127.1, from coordinate 7,664,202 downwards.
CCTCGTAGATTCCCTCTCTTCCGAAAGCATCTGCTACCCATTTGCTGGTCATGGTCGCGGCCATGAGGGGGACGATGTACTCCAGACCGCCAGTCAGTTCAAACATGATGACGACCAGCGAGACCGTCATACGAGTCACTCCACCTTGAGAGAGAGAGAGAGAAGAGGAGGTAAGAGGTTAGAATACTCGCAGGTGACTCGGCGTGTGATGCGTCTAAATTGAGAATAAAGCAGCGATTACGATGTGAAATCTAAGCGAGACTGAAACCGAACCCCGAACTCTTGACATTTCTTTACCTCAACGTTTAAGCTCTTTATTTTTTCCTTCATATTTATGTGGAGAACTCGTAGTTTATTTCAATGGTTTCGCTCTGAACCCAATTACAATCATCATCCTCAGTTGCGGCCAGAAACCGAGGCTACGCTTTCAACTCCACGCCGCAGCTCTTTACTGTGGCCTGCTTCCTCTAAACAACTGGCTTATGTCAGCTCAACGTGAAAGAGTTTCATTGTAAACACTATATATCCATTACAGAAGAGGAGGAGGGGGGGACAAAAAAAAAAAAAACCCAAAGTCTCTTTTGTTAGTCGTCCAGTATTTCAAAAATGCAAAAATGGAGATGATTATATGCTCTCAAGACTGTTCCCTGAAGCTCATTGTTGTAGAGTTTAGAAATATTTCTCATCATTACATCCACATGGGTTTTTCAGTAAGAGATTTAAGATTACTGGTAGATATTGTCTAAATACAGTAAGTCAAACAAGAGTTGTGTCTTCTTTTAGATTAGATGTTTGTCATGTAAAACAGCAACTAAAAGAAAAATGTACAGAAGAAGCAGTGAATTCAATTACAGCCTGTTTAAATGTTTTCCATTTATCTTTATTATGGCTAGAAACTGTTTCCCCCCCCCCCCCACATTTAAATGAAAAATCATCAGCAACTTTCACCACAATCTAATCTGTACTCCCATTAAAGGTTTAGAGGCTGATGCAGCATTCACACTGCCACAACTACAGTTTATATGTTTCTGGTTGGTGTTTGGTGGGATTTTCTCCAACAGTCCAGAGACATGAGAGCTCACACCAGTGATAGTGTTTAAAAAATAAAAAAAAAAGGCACTTAAGGAGGAATTTAAAAATAGAGGGACAAATTATAGCAGCAGGAATAAAAATCTTTGGCTTTAATCAGATGAGTTCTGCTCACTGCTGGAAGTGATTCTTGGCCACTCTTGTTATTCGCAAGAGCCAATTGAAAAGAAGTACTAAGAGAGTGTAATTAAATTGGTACGTATTTCAGAAACAAAGAAACCTCTCTCTAAACTTTGCCCCTCATCTACTGGCCAGACTAATCTGGCTTCTTACCCTCTGAATAGTAGGAACCGTCTCCTCATGGTTAGAATTAATACCCATCTGTTTTGATACAAAAACATTTCCTGAGTGTGAGCGAAGGCACCGGCTATCTGTTTACTCAAGGCTTTGACAAAAGGAATGAGGAGTTTAAAGCGAAACGCTTCATTCTGGTCATTCATTAACACTTTTGGTATTTACGGCCCGTAATAGGAAACAGTGACAGTTAATATGGGAAACGTGTATGTAAACATGTGGTACTTGGTTTGGCAATGTGGTAACAGTAAGTTAAAGCAATGCGTTCCTAATGATGTGCACACTTTTTCAAATGTAATGTCTAACCTGACTGGTTTCATTAGAGCCCGACTGATACTGGGATTTTTTGGTTGCCAATGCCGATACTGATATCAGGAAGTAAATAAATTCAATATCAATACATCAGCTGATATTCTTTATATACATTTTTACAGTTTAACAATAAATGTGTTGTCCAAAATGACATCAGTGCACTGAGACAGTTCACTTCACTGGGAATTTAATACTTATAAATAACTAGAAATAAAAAACACAAATAGAAAACTTGAATTAATAAAAAAGGATAAAATGTACTAAAGTATGATATAAAATGCTGCCTATATAACTTAAAAAAATCAAAAAAATCAGCACATATCAGACAACGTGTATATCAATATCGATATATATCTGTGAGAGGCCGATATTGGCTGATAATCGATTGGGCTCAAGATTTAATAAGTATTTATTTTCAATAACTGATGGATTCAGTAATAACCTAAATTTGAAGGAATGAGATATTTCACTTTGCTAAACCAGAAAAGACGTGTTAATCCACAAATATCATTTTTACACTGCAGGTCACCATCTATCAGGTAATATTTGACTATAATTAAGTGCTAATATCTTTATTTTCTTAAAATAATGAGAATATTTCAATAGAAATGAACTTGTTTCAATCATTTTCTAGAGTTGAGTCTCTGTATCTGGGAACAAGATGGAATAAAGAAGGTTTCTGACATAAATTACTTGAAAATTGTTAATTTGCAGGATCAAATATTCTGACAGCAACACATTTTTTCACTTGTATCCAGAAAATAAGACTTTAGGGACTCGAAACCACTTGAAGGTCTCCCTCCGTCCTTCAGTTAACTGGGTCTGGAGAGCAAATGTCCGTCTCCCCCGCCCACATCCACCTGCTCCCCAAGCATCCCAAGAAATTCCTAAGTCAGACTGAACATGAAATCTTTATCCCTCTGTTGTGTTCCCAGTTGTACGTGCTCGGAATACCATCGTAGGGAGGCATGCGGAAAACATCCTGATCAAATACCCCAACGACCGTCTGGTTCCTTTCATCTATTCCAAGCTGGCTCTGGATATCTGAGCTCCTCGTCCTGCCCCCCCCCCCCCCCCCTCCCGCCCCCCCATCGGTGAGGCCACACACCCCGTTTTGACTGTTTGTGTCTGAGATGTTTTCCGTTGCTACACGAACTTCCAGGACCCGAAAAACTTCAGCTCCAGGCTACGTACCGCATCGATCCGTCTGTCTATCTCCGTTTTACCTGAAAACGATCGACCATAACACACATCTCACCTAAACACGCGGCGGCTCCCACCATAGCGTAGAGCCCCGGGGTGATGCAGTCCGCTCCTGGCGAGCACCACCCTTTAAAGATCAACCAGTCGTGGTTATAATAGGCCAGCTGCTCCATGCAGACACCCAGCAGTCTGCCGGCGATGGCTCCGACCGCCATGCTGGGGATGAAGAGCCCTGAAGGAACCTGGATGGATGGATGGATGGATGGATGGAGGAAGAGGAGAAAACAAACAAACTTTAAATATCTTTGAGAGGGTTTGACTCATTACAAAGACGATGACACCCTCATCAAGTTGATTGATGATTGGTAACACAGCGATCATGACCTCATCTGGACAACAATCAACATTTACACCCTTAGACTTCTTTCCAAACAACTTGATCCTCCAAGGAAACCACATGATAATGAATCATGTCGCTCTGACTCAGTGTATAAAACATGCGAAAACCATCCAAAGGCTCAATTAGTCTTCATTTGAACTGTAACATGGGCAACATGAGTAATGTCGGTGGAAGAAAACTAGGACACCGATTCAAAAATTGGGTTCCAAACGTATTAAAGACAGCTGCCTGTGTGGGATTTTTCACACGCTATGTTACAAAGAGTTCACAGAGGATGACATTAGAAGAAAATCACCCCAAAAAATCCCCGTCAGCCTGCTCGGAAACACCTCAGAAGATGACGACAGGAAAAAAAAACTATCTGTATGTTTAAGTGTGTGTGTGTGTGTGTGTGTCTTCGCTAACCTTCATGCCGAAGGTAATCACAGTGATCATCATCTTGAAGACTAAAGCCAGAGACAGCTGCCACAGAGCCGTGTAGAGGCCTTCTCCTGCCGGCCGGTCCGCTAGGCTGTTACCCACACCTGTTTCTGATATGTTGGTTGGCTGGAAGGTGTGTGTGTGGGAGAAATCAACGGAGACGTTAAGAGACGACGGGAGGATAAAAGAGGAGAAGACAGACACAGAGATGGACAGAGACAGTCAGTAATTTCAGTAAAATAGATAATCTTCCATAATGTGATCAGTCTCTAACTCTAAGTTCAACATTTGGTTACATTTGTGGGACTGACGATGACAAACCACATAAACTTGTTGACTTATTCTCTCACACTACATAAATCTATCAACGCCTTTCCACCACACATTTCAATCTCTATAAACAAACACGCTCTGACTAAACCTCCTACTTTAAAACACACACACACACACACACACACGAAGCGGCACAGCTGACCTGCTTGTAGCCGCACAGCTGAGACGAGTCGAGCAGGGAGCAGTCGTTGAAAAGCTCGGAGATGAGCTCGGCTCCGCTCATCCTGGTGTAGCTGTTTGGGTAGGCGAGCAGGGCGGTTAACGCGGCGACCACCAGCACCTCGATGACGGGGTAGTGGCCGAGACGGGTGGATTTACCTGGAAGGGAGAGAGAGAGAGAGAAAAAATCAAACCATTTAAGAGTGATTGCATCCGTTTAACCGACACACATTCACCATTAAAACCAGTACTCACGTCTCCTGCACCAGGCGATGTTGGCCTTGATGAACAGCGCCCCCCAGAGGCCTCCGAATATCCCCAGCAGTATAAAGGGACCCAGCTCCACTAGGTGCCACGGAGCGTGAAACTCCACGTAAAACAGCACCAGGCGGCTGTTTCCGAACGGGTTGATGGAGCGAAGAGTGAAGGCTGCGACCAGGGCGGCGAAGAAGGAACGCCACAGGGTCTTCAGAGGGAAGTAGTAACTCACCTGGGAGGAGAGAGGAAGACGGCGTTAGACTGACGGAGAAGATACATCACATGAGATGATTGTTGTTGTTGTTAGTGAAGACAAACCTGATTTTATGGACATTTATATGAAAGATAAACATGAAATAACATCAAAAATCTGAATATTTACCTCATAAATAATAATAATTATTATATCATCATTATCTCAGAGCAATAAAAACAAAAATAATTGGATTAACTGTACAATATTATCACTTCGAACACAAATAAATCAACAAATTAGTGCTCAGTTTTCCCATTTTTTGAGCAGCACTCTGAAGGTTTCATCTCAAACTAACTGAAAAGCTCCTCGGGGGTTTTATTGCATTTAACGCTGCCAAGACACATTTACTTCCCCAAACTATCTACGCAAACACTTCTTCATGGTTTGTTATGTCCCGGATAGGTGCCAGGCGCTGTGTGGTGAGCGGCGCGGAAGATTTAAACAAGAACTGAAAAGAATTCAGCTGAGTTTTTTTTTTTTTTTTCTATTTTTAATCTGGTACTGATAGGATCACTGGCGCTTACAGTGTTGTTCTGATGCAGAAAACGCTAGATGATTGGGGTTTTATTTGATCCTGCTTTGCGTGTTTCACAGTCATAAAGTCGAGTGCGTGTCATTTAATTTCGTTCCAGTTTCATGTTACTTCAAATATCCTCAGATGTCGATGATCTGAGATTTCAACAACGGCCAAAATAAATGCAGATGTTGAATTACCTGACAAATGACTAAAAATTGCTTCTTTCTTTTTTTAATTTAAATCAGTAAAGAAGTGTACTCACCTCCTCCAGGCTGAACAGGACTCCTCCTATGGGAGCGCCGAACGCCACCGACACACCGACCGCTGCCGCTGCCGACAGCACCTACGCGCAAGACACAAAAAATAAAGTGTATTTGCATTACAGTACAATTGAGACCTTACACGAGGTCATACGGGAATGATTATATACAACAGGAGTTCTTTATTATATTTCACTGTCAGTCAAAAGCAAAAACTTTCATCTTTCTTCAAAGGAGTATTTACAGTCTCATACTATCCATTTAGAAAAGGGGAAATACTTATAAATGCATGTTGTCTTTATGGTTTTATCAGTCACATTTCATCTGTGTGGTTTGCTTATTTTGTTTGTGTTTGATCTTGTTTTAGGCTGCATCTTTGCATGAAAAGTGCTATAAAAATTAAGTTTTTATTACTATTATTATAATAATTGATTTATGAATATTTGGAGATTGTTTTTTTTGCAGCTAAAGCCTTGAGGGTTAGACTGAAAGCACACCTCTTTTTTGGTTCAATATATAATTAATATCTAACATTAAACCTTCCACAAAGGCTACAGAGTCTTTTGGATGTCTTTTAGCTGAAGGACTCTATTTCTCCGGTATCTGTCTTGCACAATTGTCCAAAAATAGAGCACTGAATCCACAATTAGCAAATACAATCCCTCATTATCTATCACTCCAGCCTCAATTCGCCTCGAAGCTTACCTCTCGCCTCTTGGCCTCGTTTTTACGGTATTTGGTGAAGAGATGACACAGTATGTTAGCGCAGCAGCAGGCTACGTGGACCAGAGGGCCTTCCTTCCCTAAACTGAGTCCAGAGGAGACGGCTAACACCAGGGTGATGGTCTTGATGATGAGGGTCCATTTCCCCAAGTAGCCGCGGATGATGAAGCCGCTCAGGATGGTTTTAATCTAGACATAGAGAGAAAGAGAGACGATGAGTATGTTTGTTCTTATATACGTCTGTTTACGTTGGGGAGGGGGGGATCCGTTTAGATATGCGTGTGTGAGCGGAGAGGAGGAGGGTGTTAACACCGATGGAGAGAAAGCGGAGTTTATGTTCTGGTTATTTGTCTTTTAAATAAGCGGTTAATCTCGTCTGTCGACCGGCGTCTCACCTTTTAGCGACGAGACCGTTCGGAGGAAACAATTTCGGTTCCAGAAAATTAAAGATGGACTTCATTAGAGGAGAGCGGGGGTGAGAAAGAAAGTGTTTGTATATGCAGGAAATGCTTGTGTTTGTGTGTTTTGGTCTGTATATATGAACAATGTAAATCAGCGTGGATGTGTTTGTACTGATTCAGGCTTTCCACTTGTATGTCCAGAGTGTAAGCAGCTTTTCACTTCCTCATAAAAAAAAAGAGAAAGTAAACAGTGACAGACGGATATTAGAGAAGAGGGAAAGCAGTCGGAGTTTCACATCAAGTTTTGCTCGGTTACAAATGTGAAGTATTGATCAAAATATACCATTAAATATTATTAATGTTTTAATGTGGATGTAAATATACTGTAAGGAAGAGTAAACAAGAATAAACAAGTAGCAGAATATAAATAAAACATATACATGTAGACTATATGAGAGAGGAGCAGCATTATTGTCCAAACACTTCACTAAAAGCAAACACGTCCAAATGCTTCCTATTTGTTTGTAGCTTCAATTTAAAGACGTAAACAGAACAAAATAAAAGCTGCATAAATAATTACATGTAATTCTGTACGTCCACAAATCCTGACTATGAATAAATATGAAATACCAAAGCAAACAATGTCGTCAGTGATTGAAAACATAAGAATGAATAAAATAAACAAAGAGATAGTCTATGGAAAGGCATCAGTTCTGACAGTATGTGATCATTTTGTCAGTGCAGTCTCACCTCTGGGATACCGGAGCCGCAAGCGTACGGAGCGAAGGCTCTGACCAGCGTGACGGCCAGGAAAGCGAAGAGCAGAGCCCAGACGATATACATCAGGTAGTTCACTATGTAGGCAAACACACCCTGCAGCAGAAACACAAACATGTAAATGAGAAGCAGATATGTATAATGTCTCTGTTTTTAATTGATGAATGAGGGGAAAAAGTATAGAAAATGTGCCCTATTTCTTTTATTTAGCATGCAGGCTCAGCAGAGCTGATTCTGTGTAATGACGGCTTACAGCCAGTAGATGGAACCAAAATACAACTACAACTCATGATTAATGGCATGAGGGAGGTGTTGTGAGGAGTGTGAGCATGAGTCAAACTCTCAAAAAAGACGCATCAGTTCATAGAGATGATGAGTTGTTTTTTTTTTTTTTTTACAGTGTAGGAAAGACTCTTCTTCTACCTCCGAGGTGCCTGTTATGAGCTCGGCCCAGCTCTGCCACTGCGGACACTGGTCCCTGTCCTGAAAGGTTGTCTCGTTGGACGTCCAGCAGCAGTGCTCGTGGTTGAACCAGAAGCCGGCGAGACACACCCCGCCCTTCATGTCCGTCAGCCAATGGGCTGCGATGTCGATGCCGCCGGCAAGAGCACCTGGAGGACAGAAAGGGAGAGAGAGAGAGAGAGAGAGAGAGAGAGAGAGAGAAGAGGTCAAGACAAAAAAGAACAAAGAGAAACATTTGTGATGAGCAGGTTTAACGTCTAAATTCCACACAAGCTGATCTCATGGGTCGTGCCTGGTTGTGGTTAAAGGTGTGTTAATGTGTACTGAGCAAACACGCCTCATCAAATATCAAGTGCATCCTTCTGTTCTGTGCCATTTTTTTACCTGCAAGGACACTACCCAAAATAATAGCTATTCATTTTCTATAGAACAATGTCACCCGGCCTATTTTCTGCACTATGTTGGTTCTATTTTGTGGCTTTACAGCTGCCGTCTGTCACCACATGGGAATTAACTTCCAGCTGACGCAGGCGGCACAGAAACAAGAGGAAAGGTATGAACAAGCACAAGCACTGACACTTTGTGTTTTTAGTGTGTGCATGTACGTTAACTTGATTTATAAAGATTATTTGTTTTAAATTCTGTAACTACATACTATACTCTTAACTGCATGCAGAATACTCTATAACACCTACATTCGGAGTAAGAAAGGTGCAGATGTGAAGTAACGTGAGTCTGAAAGTTACATCACAGTTCATCTAGAGGGAAGTTGTACCATTTCATGACATTATACAATGAATTATTGTCACATGAAGTGCACAGCGAGTATCAGTATACGTCATGGCGTCATTAAGACTCAAATTACTGACACAAAAACACAAGTAGTATTCAGCAATGCAAATACAGCAGTTTGCATTTTATTTGCGTAGGTTTTGAGATATCGGTTGCTGAAACATGCCACCACACTAGAAATGTAGTGAAATTATTCAAATATTTCCCTTAAAAAAAAAAAAACCTCAGCAGTGGTATGTTGCAGAAATAAACTGTCAGCTTTACACTCAAACATGATCAAACTACATGTGCGTGTTTGTCTCACACGTTCCAGTCAGCAAGGAAACAAATATTCACCCAGACTAGACGGTGTATATGTTTACAGGTGTGTGTGCGTACCTGACATGAGTCCCACCAGCAGCATGAGCAGCCATCCAGAGAACGCATCGCTGATGCTGAGCAGCAGAGCCACGGTCGACTGTTTGCTCTTATTGGTGATCTGGAAGGAGGGAGAGACGACGGGAAGTTATTACAACGCTTAGATGCTTTTTTTCTATATGCATCAGTTCACTTAAGTCACTGTTATTTTGCTCAAGCACATTATGGATTTACTTTTACATATATGTCCGTTAATCTCAGGTTTTCTGTCCACAACTTTTTAAAATCTTAGTTTTATTAGGTCGCTTTTTTCACTACTTTGATCTGCTTCTATTTCTTATAATTTCCAGCCGTGAGATCCATGAAGCGCTATCTAGTCTAACCTCATAACCTCAATTCTCCAGTTTCCATGTGAGAATCTCTGGAGCCACAAATATAAAAGCTGAGCAGTGTGTTAAGAGCAAGATGTCCCTCTCTGCATGAATAGACTTTATACTGCACACGGTGCTTATTTTTGTTATGATGACAACAAACTTGCCATATTTCTAACCACATCTGTATATAAAAGACTTTTATTGTGTTGATTATCGCTTTAATTGCCCGGAAGAGATTCTTTATCTTGATTCCAGGTATGTCAGCGAGGTCTACAGGTCTTTGCACTGAATATCTATGATCTAGATAAGGTCCCTCATAAAACCACAGGACGTCTCTCTCCGTACCTCTCTGTGTCTGTCCCGGTCCTTGCTTTTCTCCCTGACCCAGTCGATAGTGTTGAAGTCTTCGTAGGTGCCCACTCCAGGAAGTGGGTCCTCCAGGGGGTCCACCAGCTTACTGGGTCCGTCACCGTTCATACCGGCTGCTCTGGCGGCGCCACCGCTGCTGCTGTACTTCTCGTAACCTCCTGGGGAGGGAGGGACAGGGAGAGAGAGGGAAAGAGAGAGAGAGAGAGAAGTGTTTGTGTTGTTCTTCTTGTCATTTCATGTTTTTTGTTCTCTACCATTTTTGCTGTTTCTTAAATTCCATTATTCAAATCACTTACGGTGGACTTGTTTTGTTTGGTTTTTTTTATTTTCTTATGGTCAGAACAAAAGGTTAAAAGTGCAGATTGTTTTAGAGAAGCATAGCTGTGCATCTGAAGAACAATTGAGTAAGACGTGGATGTGATTTCTTCACTCACAGTGAGGTTTCACACTCCGACAGTGTTTCCCACACATACATTGTACTGGTCTTTACCCACAACAGTACCAGACAGGCCCAGTATAAACTAATGTCAGCATATTTCAACACACACTCCAAATATGTGAATATCTAGTCTAATATTTAGTATTGTTAGTTGAGCGATCAACAGGAAATTAATCAGCAACTGTTTTGATAATTTAATCATCATTTCAGTCGTTTTTTAAATTAAAAATCCTAAATATTTGCTGGTTTCAGCTGCTCAAATGTGATAATTTAATGCTTTTCTTTGTCATACATGACAGTAAACTGAATATCTTTGGGTTTGTGACAGTTGGACAGACAAAATAAGACATTTAAAGACGTCATCTTTGACGCTGGTAAATTTTAACAGGCGTTTCTCACTATTTTCTGACATTTTATGGACAAAACAATGAATCCAGAGAATAATCAGCAGATTAATTGACAATGAATATAATCATTAGTTGCAGCTGTAATTGTCACAATTGTAGGAAAGGTCATTATGAGCAAAAAAAAAAAATCACCATTTCTTCAAGACTAGAAGACTAAATCACATCTTAAAATCAGCTTCAGAGCTCACCAGCCTTTAGAAAGCAGCAACCCTCACTATTATTTCTAACTATTGTTGCAGCTATAATAGGCAGAAAAGAGAACAAAAGACACAACAGAAAACGTGCATTGTAACATACTGTTGTAATACTGATAAAACTATTCTAAACAATACGGTATTGATGAGCGTTCCTGGCAAAAAAGCACATAAAAGCTATGGGATCAAGTCCAGCCACATTCTCTCAAGTGGCCCAAAACAAAAGAGCTTGTGTACGTGGCAGAGTCTGAGCCGCAGTCTGCAACAATTACCGAAACAACAGCGACCAATCAAAAAACAGCTCCCGGCGGAAAGAGGAAACGACACAGGAAGTCATGCCTGTTTAGATTTAAGCTCGGCGCGAGGAACAAACAACAGAGCGTGGATAGAGAGGAGACCAGTTCATTACAAGGAGTCAGACGATCATCTGAGCCCAAATGAAATGTGTTTTCATTTGAGTATTAATGGAACGACATGATATGAATGGAAATAATGGTGAAGGCAGGGGGGGCGGGGGGGGGGGGGTGTTTCCTGTCTGTGAGGAGAGACACGGGTTTAATGACATTGCTCCCAGCAGTAACTGAGAGGAGAAATCAATCATTTTACCAAATATTTCATCTCATACTTCAGAGAGAAATATGATTATAGAGAGAAAGTTTGCAGCAGGACAATAACATTTACAAAACAGCCAGTATCCATATCTTTACAAAATGCATTTTTATCATCTTCACTTGCCGCATTTCCAACATGAGAGTGAGGGTGGAGAAAGTTGCTATGCATGAAAAACGAAAGGAGGATTAAGACACTTGAGCGGACAAGTTAGACAGGTTGAAATTACCTCCAAGAATTTCCTGGATGAACAAACAAGACGAGCTCTGCCTTTGTCACCGAGACACCGACGCACAAGAAAAAAAACACTCTTATAATAGAAGCATACGTGATACAAATGGATTAAAATGATGAAAAGAAGTATAAAAACAGCTACTGGGGATAAATGTGAACTTTTCATACTTAATCTTGGTGCTGTTTTTTGTTTTTAATCCTTCAGATGACTGGAAAAACAAACATGTGACGCAAATAAGATAGAAATCTGGCATAAATCATTAATGTTTTTTGTGCAAGTTAGGTTGATTTAAGGATTTTTGTGTGTGAATTCAGAGTAAGCAGTACATCAGCTCTCTGCACCGTCAGAGAAAGTTGGTACACTGACTCACTGAGAGCGTCTGGTGGGAGTCGAGGTGACAAAACATGTTTATTTCCTCTGCTAAGTCATTCAGGCTTTATGTTACAAAACTTCACTTACGCAACACGTCGTCCTGTGGAGGGTTACAACTTAAGAGTCAGCTGATAGTAATAAAGTCTATAATGTAATGAGAGCCAGGTCTTTGTGAAAACACACAGTGAAAAGCGTTGTGACACGAGGGTTTAAAGTTAAAAGGGGGAGCTGAACTATTTCCTGCCCCGCTGGCACATTAACGCTGTTATCTACCCGCACCTTCTTAATCGATTTAGACTTGTTATAAATGTAATGTGTGCTGGTGTTAAACTGCAGCGCACTACTTCCTCATGACTCTGTACAGGAATGAGTATGAAGAATAGATGGAAGGAATATGACTGATATCCTTAACATTTACCAGCCATACTTTAGATTTCTTAGATTATCTCTGTTTTCCAGCTTTGGGTAAGAGTAGTACAAGTAAGAATTAATAGAGTAAAACCACCAGATGATGTCTCCTGCTCCCAAACTGATTTCTGGTTCTCATGTAAAGCTGGTTCAAATATGCTTGCACAACCCCCTAGTTGTTTTTTTTCCTGAATTAGGAATGATAATGTGATATTTCATGCAGACCGTACTGAAAAAGACTGAAGTCGTTGCTCTCATGTGAGTCCTTGTGTGTCCTTTTTCTATATATGGAGGATTTTCCACATTTAAAAACACAACAAAGTGTGACTGACCGTCGCACCTCATTCACCGTAGCCAAAACACAAGACTCGGTCGGGCCTTGAGGAAATGCAATCACATAAAACCCAAACACACTTAAAGGCATCTTAAAAAGACAAAAATATACCCTTGCTCTGTATAAACTGAAATATAAAGCAAAGAAAACACAAGAAAAACAAGTAGTGAGGATCTGAATTTGACCTCAGTTGACCAAAAACGGCGTCTGTAACCTCAAACGTGCACGATGTAGGAAACACATGGACGCACACTCACAGATAAGATTGTTTGAGATTAGTCCTGAATCTGTTGCTGGAGACCAAACACACTTTAAGACATCTTATAAAGGCATAAATATAGCCTGCTCTGTATAAACCAAAATATTAAGCAAAGACAACACAAGAAAAACAAGTGGTACAGGTCTGAGTGTGACCTCAGTTGTAATGACAAGACCAACTACGGCGTTTGTACCCCCAAACACGCACGACTTAGGAAACACATTGACACACACTCACAGATAAGACTGTTTGGGATTCATCTTGAATCTATTGAAGGTGACCACACACTTAAAAACATCTTAAAAGACATAAATATACCCTGCTCTGTATAAACTGAAATATTAAGCAAAGACAACACAAGAAAAACAAGTGGTACAGGTCTGAGTGTGACCTCAGTTGTATTGACAAGACCAAATACGGCGTTTGTACCCCCAAAACACGCACGACTTAGGAAACACATCGACACACACTCACAGATAAGACTGTTTGGGATTCATCCTGAATCTGTTGCTAGTGACCTCTGTGTCGAATACATTGATTTACACAGCTGTATCCACAAAAATCACTGATGCAAGCTGCAGTAAAGAAACATCAACCACATGACTCAGTGCCTGATGGGTTGTAAACGGTCTTAATGATTAAACTGTGCCGTGTTAAAGTTTAAAGGTATCAGGGAAAAACATAATAAAGCCACATTCGATTGTAAAACTTGACCCATTTTTACTCAATTTAAACCCACATGAAAGAAGATAGAGGAACATGCGTGTCCACACAACAACAACAACAACACAAAGTTGAAGACATACTTGTTACTCAAGCATGATCCGTGTCAGCGTTCTAACAAGTGATGATGACAGCGGTCTGCGAGTCACAGCTGTATTTTAATCTCACCTATGACAACTCCTTTTTTATGGCCGCATGAGAGCAGAGTGCACATTTTTATCAGTCGAACCAACAAACAAAAACATACCAAAGACAATCGAAGCTCGCCTAAAAACTCTTTCCCCGGTCACAAACTCACCATCTTCTTCCACCAGTTCCTCCTCATCCAGCTGTTTACTCCAGAACTCCCAGCCCATCTCTAAGTAAGTATCCACAGTCAGTGTTCAAACTCAAACTGGAAATCTCTTCCCTCCTCTGAACTCTTCTAGGAAGTAAACTCCAACAGAGCACTCCCCCCATTGGCCTGAAAGCTCTGGAAAATGAGTAATGATTGGCTCATCTGTCTGGGAAGTAGATGATGATTTGCTGAGCTGGTGGGAACCGTTCCTTATAGGCCCCGAGGCGGGTCACTGCGTACAAATGAGGTCATGTGTGTTTATTAGGTCTTTGACCCTTTTTTTTGAATCCTTTGGGACTACGATGTCTGTCGGGACAAGAGTCTCTACTTTATATGTGACACGCTGCACTTTGTGACAGGGTCAGGGGTTGAGGGTATAAGTCCTTTACATATCAAAAACTGAAAAGCTGATAAAGACTGGCTTATGCAAAAGGGCAGAGGAGGAAATTTGAAAAGGTCGGAGTCAAAATGAGATATAATATTTCAGAATGACAAAGTTTTAACAAATTAAACTTCACTTTATGTGACATGAAGATCTGTAAACAGTCTGGGTCCTTGATGAAAACACACTTCACATTCTCAGACTGAACTTAAAATGACGCTAACCCCGCTGTGACCTCATATGAACTGTTACCTTACTGGCAGTCACACAAAAGACTAGACTCCTGTGAGATATACAGTACTCTGTATTTAAAGTAGATACAGCAAAGCCACAGTCATTAGATTCTTTTCTCTGTGGTGACTGTTCAAATTTAAAGGTTTGGTCTGGACTGTGGCAATTATTTTACTCCTTACTTTTTGTCTGATGGCTTTGATTTCTTGGATAATTAGAAAAGTTGTACAGTGCAAATGGCATTTCTGCAAATAAAGACGGATGTTGTTTGACTTGAAATATGAAAAACATGGTCAAATCTTCTATTCTTGGGTTCTTTGAGTTGATCTTAGATAGTAGACTGGGGCAGGTCTGGCACAACTTCACCTATTTGTAAATGAATCATTTCTCCTGTTTATTCCTGCCATCAAGAGATCTGTTCATAATGAACTTTCAATGTAAGTGATGGGGGATAAAATCCACAGTCCTCCTTCGGTGCAAAAATGTATTTAAAAGATTATTTGAAACTAATATGAGGCTTCAACCGTCCAAATTAGTCAAATTAAGTCAATATCTTTCAAAGTTACTGTCCTTTTTTGTGCCAAATTCCCTCTTTTTGTTACAATCCTTCCTACTGCACCTGATCAGGAAAACACTGTCCAACAAGACACAAAGATTTTAATACATTTTTGCTCAAAACGAAGAGATTCTGTGTCCCATCACTTACATTTGTAAGTGCATTTGGAGATCTTCTAACGGTCAGTATGAACAAGAGGAATGATTACAGCAAGCAAAATCTGTTTCAATGTTCATATGGTCACTATTGTTTTAAGACAGACTTGAACAATTGAACCCGTCCTTTAAACCTGACGTGTGGAACTTTTACATATAAATGAACGTCTGTTGTATGAATTCACACAATGCTGATTGAGCCTGTCACCACCAGATAAAAATCTCTGTATTTCACAGTATACATAGTGCACCCAGAGGCTAACCTCCGTCTAGCCCTATGCTAACTTGAACGTGCATAAAATAACTGAATCATCTTCTTGACTTTCCAAATGTTATCAGACGGAATGGATCAAATCCTGACAGTGAAACGAGCTATTTCTCAGGGGTTGCGTGACACTCAAAACAATTTATCCACAACAGTAGCAACGGAGTAGGCTACTGCGGAGTCTATGACGTTAGCATGTGTCAACAATGTTTTCGTAATTACTCTCACTGCCAGAAGGGGGAGACAACAAAAGTCCCGCAGTGCAGCTTTAAGAGCAACATGTTTTGGCAGGCGGCCTTGGATGACACCAGTGAAGCCCAGAGGCTATGAAGTTGTGCTTAATACTTAAAAATAGGAAGTGGTAAGCTGCTTGCACAACACAGAGTTAATCATCGATATAAAAAAAAAAAAATCCTTATTCCCTTTAATAAGCATCCATCCAACTTTCTATACACTCTCCAGTGCAGAGAGCTGAAGCTTATCCTTGCATCCAGATAGAGAGAGAGAGAGAGAGAGAGAGAGAGAGAGAGATAGATAGATAGAGAGAGAGAGAGAGAGAGAGAGAGAGAGAGGCAAGGTAAACCCTGGATATACACTGTGCAAACTGATCCGGTGCTAGCAATTCTGAGAAAGTGGGTCAGCAACACAGAGTCCCTGCAGCAACACTGCTTGTTTCCAGCAAAGGGATGTCATGCTGAGCTCAGCACTCGCTGAGTTGTGTGTGTGTGTGTGTGTGTGTGTGTGTGTGTGTGTGAGTGCATCCTGAGGGGACAGAACAGACTATAATCTTACATTTTCATAGAATATCAACACACTCTCCTCCTTAAATACTTACAGAAAAACTCCTGGAAAATTTAACACGCACTCCTTGTCATATGACCACGTCACCATCTGCCAAAACTTACACAGTATGTTTTCTATTACGGAATCATCTGCACGCACACACACACACACACACACACATACACACACACACACACACCACACACAGACACCCAAAAAAATGTCTGTCAGAAAGACAGTCACAGACACACACAGTCTCCAAAGAGGGTTTGAACCTTGAACTCTTGGTCTGGTTGCCATGGGAACCGTCAGCACATGTGACCCCTGTGACGCTTGGCGACCGCAGACAAGCATCTCTGGAACATGTTAACATCGTGTACCGTCATTACTTTGCTGAGGTCTTTAAAAAATTATTTATTTTTTTTTTTACTGGGTCAGAGGAAATTGAATAAAGACGGAATGTGCGTCTGCGAGTTGATTTGATTAATTTTCACGTCACAAGATAAAATCTCTACGAGCTGGAAAGAAAAAGCTTTAATATGAGGATATGATGCAACTGTCCGGCTGGAAAACTACACTGAGCGCCTTCACAGAAACCTGGAAGGAAGCACCGAGGAGGAATTTTAACAAGTCAGGATTTCTCGCCATTGATGTTTTGTTGAACGGAGACCACACCGCAGCCAGGAAAAAAGTTCAAAACAGCTTTAAGAACTGTTTTAGCAACATATTTTCACTATGACTCCTGGGCTGAGTAGTGAACCTCAGGACTCTGTGGGTACTGACTGAAATGTGAGCACAGGATTAAACATCTAAAAGCGTCAAGTACTGACAGACGTCATCAGATGATTGGTCAGATTCTGTCAGATGTGTGTTTTGATCAGATGTTTTATTTTACAGGTCCTTTAATTATATACTAATCAATGTGACGGTTCATTATAAAGACGTTTCACAAAGAAAAAACAGAAAAAAATACATATCAGCATATTCTTTTGTTTCTTAAAAACTCAGTCATGAGTCATGAGAACATTTCCTGTATACTACCATATTACATAACCTTTCAAAGTAATGTTCAAGAATTAACAGTTATACAACAGCTACTTTTAAGAAAATATTGACAAAACCTTATATGTTAATATATCGTTTGACACACAAAACTACACACTGAAAACCAAGTATTTTGTGTCAGACAATTGTTAAGAGTCTAAATTATTAAGAATTTGTGCAGATTAACAACTAAGTATGAATCATATGAATGGGTATTTACCAACTAAACCACCTTAACACTTTTTTCTTATAATTTGTACCAAGTTGCACCACCTTCTCTATAAAATATCCTAAAAATGAACCATTAAATGCCATCAAATGACTCTAAAAATGTCCAGGAAATGAGTATAAAATTAAGGGACCTGTAAAGTACAGCACTGGGTTAAAATGGCTTAAAACTTTTCAAATTAAAGCGTCCTTATTATCACCTGTATCTTAACTTTTCAAACTAAACCCAACTCTCCATGACTCAGTGAAAATATTAAAGTTTCTCCAGACTGGGATCAACTACGTCTCACCTCAACCTGACCATTAATACCAGTAAAAAAAGGCTCATGCGTTATATTTGATCTCAAACAAAAGCTCACAGGTATAAGACAGGATTAAAACGATCACCAGTGCTCGAGGCTTCTTTCCAGTGGTTGAGTCACACCTTTTTTAAAAAGGTCAGGTGAGCTGTTTACAGCGTGACCTCACGGCTGCAGCTCGCCTGTATGAGTCCTGGCGAGCTGTCGCTACGAATTAACGAGCACTTAACCTCTAGCACGCCTGTGGAGCATCTGGGGAGTTTACCAGTAAGACTGTGTTTGTACTGGGTAGCTCCCAGCTTCCATCTGTTTGAATATCCCTTATTCCTTACACGGATGAAATAGGAATTTTTTACAACTACAGAGGCAAATCCGTGACTTATTGACAGCTGTTATAAAATTCACGGCTTTCAAAACGTCCCTGGATGACCTTTAGTCTGCCCGCTTTTCCCCCTCGCAGACGCGTGTGTTGTAAGATTCTTCCTTTTACAGCTTGTTGGGCGTCTCTTTTAAAAGCTCCCAAAAAAAAAAATCTGTTGATCACACATTCATCAGAAACAGCTGCCCTTCCACTGGATTCACGCATCCTTTCTCTCTTCATCTTTCCTCCCCACGTTTTCCTGTTTCGCAGGGCGGACACATGCAACCTTGTCAAGTAAACATCATGATATTTAAAAAAAAAGAAGAAAGAAAAGAGCTCCACATATTCAGACTTGCCATTCCCCCCCCCCAAAAAAAAGCTGTGAGTCACTCCCTGGCAATCATTATAAAAGTGAGGGCGTTGACAGCCTGACGAAGAACAAACACCGCCAAGCACAGCAGCACCCAGAGGATGTAATGTCAATATAAGCGGCCGTAAAAACATTACTGCAGACGATAAGGTGAAACCAACAAATTACAACAGATTCAATACCTGGTAATAAAAAATAAAAAAAGAAGCAATGCAAGCAAATCAGAAGCACCTCGTAAAAGCAGGAAAAGTAAATAAACTGCGCCCTAAAAAGGAAATGTACTTCAAATCCCAGAGTGCATTTGGCTTCTGCCCCCTTCAAAGTATTATCTGCGGGTGTTTTTACATTAAACACGGTCGGTTTAAAACATACACTTGGAAGTTCTGGGTGGTCTTTGCTTTGCTTTTTTTTGCTTCATCATCTTGGTAGGGAATTCCCTTTCTGAATATCCTAAAAATGTTCTTCCTGATGTGGTAATTGTGGGACTCCTCTTCCTCCTCCTCCTCCTCCTCCTCATGATCGGAGGAGGCTGAGTTTAACTTCCTGATGCATGTTCTGAGAGTATAAAAGCTATAAAAATGAAAATAAATCTCTATCCTCCTCACATATTTGAGTACAGTTTTGATACGGAGGCTGCAGCTCTTCAGCCGTCTTCCTCTCTCTGCTTTCACTCCTTCATAATATATGACTTCAAAAGAGTCAAGTGGTGTCAAGCATCAACACTTGACCGCTTCAAACTGCTTTTTAAAGTGATGGAGGAACATTAACACTGGAGAAAACCAGCTAGGACGGCTGCAGCTAATGATTATTGTCATTATTGGTTATTTTCAAAATTAACTGATCGGTTGTTTGGTTTATAAAATGTCAGGAAATGGTGAAAAATGTTCATCAGTGTCTCTTAAAGCTGAGAAATATTCAATGTACTGTCATAGAAGACTAAAAAAAACAGAAAATATGCACATTTAAGAAGCTGAAACCACAGATTTTGGCTCCCCCCCCCCCTTAAAAACGATTAATCGAGTAATCCTTGCAGCTTTATAATAAATATCATTAACTAAAGTAAATAAAAGCTTGTTTTGCTGTGTTGGAATTCCAAGGTTAAGCCACTACCTGCACAATGTTAGCGCCAAGTCTCGTCTGAATGCATTTTTGCTGTTATCAAGCTCTGTTATCACCTTGTCTGCATGCTTTTGCCCCTTCAAAAACAAAAACAAACACAACACAGAGAGCAAAGAAAGAAAGACAGACAGACAGGCAGGAACATGTTCACTGCTTTTAAGGAGGAGGGGATTTCATGGAAGAGGTGGTCTCTCCCATAATAAACACAGACACGGTAAAATGGATGGATTGAATTACGAGTAATGAAAAGTGAAAACGTCAAAAGAGTGGTCATGTTGTGACTAGCAGGTGTCAGTCTTTATTCATGCAGATACACTGCTAGCGAGGCAGGTGGAGGTTAAAGTGCCTTGCTCGAGGGACACCTTCTTTGTTGACAGAAGGTTAATCACAAGCAGGTATTCGGACCAGCAACCTAAACTCTCCTCTCTAAACATGGCAGGCTAATGAGTCCCTGAGCAGCAACAGGTTACACGAGGCTAAACCATTACCACTGCACTAAGAACGGCTTCCAGTCCCTCTTGGCAACCAGTTCGAGTGCGCGCTAATGAGCAGTTTAGGGAACTCGACATCACTTTTCACTCCCTCGAGAGGGAAAAAAAAAAAAAGAGGAAGGAGTGTGAGTTAAAGTGCTAAAAAGGCAGGAAGTAAAATGCAAGCTGAGACTTTGTTACAGAAAGCTGTTTATACGACATTTTTTGGGTTATATTCAAGCTTTTAGCATGAACCAACATCTGCTGTCAGAGATAAAAACCCACTGCTTAGTTTCTCTGTCATCCCTGACTTTAATGAGGAGGACGAGGAGGAGGAGGAGGAGGAAGAGGGTGAAACGAAGACGGCCTCGCGACCAAAAAACTCCTGATTTCCCCAGAGCCCGACACACAATTATACAATCAGACCATGAAGCAAACTATTACAGTCGGATGGAAACCTTGTGACTGCAATTTTGCTGATTCTCCGTCTTCTACTCGAACTGAATCACTCGCGCACACACACACACACACACACACACACACACACACACACACATGCTCTCTGGCTTATGATCTCGCGCCGTCTCGCACTGTCATTTTAAAAATATGTAGCTGTCAGTGTGAAAACAGAGGAAACACGTGGTTCCAACCCCCAACGGCAGCAGCAGCTTTAACCATTCAGAGAAAATCTCTCAGTGTCTCCAGACTTCCTTCCTGTTGGCACAGTTTTGTCTCTACGTTTCGACCAGCGTGGAGGACATGACGTCTGTGATGTCACTGTGACATCAGTAGTAACCAGGCAGTGATATAACTGTCTGACAATGCTTTTTTTTTTCACCCCCCGAGGGAATCTAAATACTTTTTTTTCAGATTTTTAATGCACTGAATTGAAAAGTCAGAGGTGATGCTTTTATTTTGACAAACTTTGTTCTGCTTTAACTGACACTTTAATTACCTTTAATGTGGTGTAATAGGTTATAATGTCTTGTCGCTGTCAGCGGAGGGAATCAGGAAGAGTCTTCAAGTTACATTAGTGCAGAGAAAGCACTACTGTGTTTATTATCTTTACACTGTTACTGGTAACAGCTGAAGCCGTTGTGTACTTTAAGTACCTGTTTAGACGTTCAGGATGCTCAGAGAAACTATTAGAAGAACGCTCTGTTCCAGGGTTTGGTCACAGCGTATCTTTCTGTTTAAACCAGGGAAGGAAGAAACATCCAAATAAGGTGATGATATCAGTCAGCTCAGATCTCCAGCTGTAGGAATGAACTTTGTCACAATATTTATTGTTAGGTTAATATGCTCTTCCTCAATCTCGCCTGCAGGAAAAATTTCCCACCATGTAAAAAGAGTCTGAATCCCTCAGAGGGAAACTAAAGTATCCGCAGCACAGTTTGCTAATCAATACTTATGAGTCAGCAATAATCTTGCCAGCAGCTTCTGGCTTTAAAAAAAAAAAAAAAAAAAGGTTAAAAGCTCTTTTCTCCTGCCAAAATAGCAGATGAGTAAACAGCCTCTATCTCAGTAGTTGAGATGCTTACTCTTACTAGATGCTTCTGCAGGATCTCCACTCTAACGAGCTGACTCAAGAACTGCAGGGGTCTTCCAACCATGTAATGATGACATAAGCAGAGCAGTCATCATTTATAACTGGCGAGCAGTATCGCCGCGAGTTATATCCTGCTATTAGGACTTTGTCGTATTAGAGGAAAAGTCAGTGAGTGGTTGGATGACGTCATCAGTAACCGGGCAGCCCTGTCGCAGCAGACACAGCAGATTAGCAGGAGTCACTCTGTTGCTCCCACAGTCACCGTTAACACTATAACTCACTTTAATGCTTGTTTTTATGTGCTGATTATACACAGAGAACCAAAATATAGTAAATCAAGTTGATACAGCATGTTTCCATGTTTGGGAGACGGAGACAGAGAGAAAACTGAGTAACTGATTGCTCAGACGTAGGACCGTGACTTACTCAGAGCATGTGACACACACACACACACACACACACACACACACACACAAACACACAGTGCCCTGCGATTACAGATATATCTTATCAGCAGGCAATTACTTCAGCGCCCTTTTAGGACACACACACACTGGACTGTGGAAATGAGCTCTTCTCACATACTGTCACACACAACAACATTTCTGCCATGTCCGTCAATAAAAGAATCAATGAGTTAACTCTTCCTGTCCCACAGCTTCCAGTTACTTTTTTTCACTTGTTTTTAGTCTGTAAAACATTAAAAAAACTGTGAAAAATGATCAACATAATTTCCTAGAGCCCAAGTTGATGTCATCAACTGTCTTATAGTGTCCGACCACGTGTCAAAAACTCACAGATATTCAGTTTACTATATACAAGATGAGGAAAAGCAGCAAAATTTCAAATTAAAAGAGTCTGAAACCACTTTTGCTAAAAAAAAAAAGACAGATTCTTAACAGAGTGTCTGCAGGTTTTACAGGAAGTGGATTTCAGGATGTTTCAGGAAACCTCTAACACTACTTAGAATTGAATTTAATACCGATCCAGACATTACTGAATGACCGCTGTGGAATTTAAAATAGGCAACATAAGACAGGGGGACAAGTTACTGTTTACACATATCATATCTAATCCTGTTATGCAACAATTTATAAGAGGATATACTGCACTGCTGCAAACAAGTCTGTCACTGCAAGACTACCGAGATGAGACCTCTGGGATATGATGAAAACCCCTCCACAGGATGCTCCAGATTAGACCTTTAAATAGCTTAATTCATTTAATTTCATGACTGCTACACATCCAAACTAGGTTACAGGTTAGTTTCACACTGGTGCAAACATTTCTATAAGATCTAAAAGCCCATTTTTGTTCTCAACTTGTGAAAGAGCAAGAATATTTTTATTTCTACAGCTGCAAACACTCCAAAAGCTTCCTTTGACCCCATTATACGTTTCAGCTGTGAACGGACTTTGACTTTTAAACAGTTACCTGAGCTGAGAGGAGGGACGTCGTCCGTGCTGGAGAAGTCGAGTGTGGCTCCTGCAATGTCCACCATCTCGTCATCATCATCGTCGCTGGGGTGATGAAGGGCGTCAAAGCTCCCGGTACGGTATCCGGGGTTTTCCATCCCTTCAGATCCTGCACACAACACACAACAGAGAGGAAACGCTTTATGAGAAGAAGAAAAAAAACGCGTCTGGGTGGGTTTTAAAAAGCGGGAGATGGAAGATGGTTATCCGCTTTACCATCAAAGCTGCCGACTGCATATTTTCTGTACAAGCTCGCCCAAAACTTAGACATTTATGACACCCGAAAGAAAGCAAATGACTGCAATGGACAGTCTGCTTTTATCTCCCTCCCCTGACTGTATTTTATACAACTATTTCTGGGACGTGTTTGTGAAATATCCGACTGCTGCTGCTGCTGCTGGCTCATCACAGTCAGTAATGACAGCACATCTCCAGTTACAGAGAAGTTTTTTCGCAACCGTTTCCGCTCTTTTTTTTTTTTTTTTTTTTACACTTCTCTGTTTCCTATAACACTGTGGTTTAGAGCTGCAGCCAGCAAAGGAGGGAGAAAAAAAACAACAACTCAGTGGAAAACATATTGCGGCAGACGAAAAGCAGATTATTAGCCTAGCTCGAGCGTTTAGCTGGTAGCTTTTCTTGTGACGACGACTAAGCTGTCAAACCAACTGACGAATTCTGACCGTTGAACTAACTTCGTTAACCGTTACCGCGGCGGCGGCGCTTGAAGCGGCGGCGGTTACGTTTAGTTTTGTTGATAAAAAAACAGACAGAAAATGTTAACTAAAAGGCCTGATTGTTACCTGTAAGGAATGAGAGCAGCCGTCTGGCTCAGTGAAGAAGTCTTGTGACTCGGATTTGCCCCGCCGTCGTCTCCTCTACTGTAGGCTGCTTATGTCAACAGCAGCCAATGTAAACTTCAAGCTCCGCGGCGACCCGCTTCGAGAAAATCCTGCGTCATTCTCCGTCTTCCAAAAACGGCCTTTTTACAACGCAGGAGGTGTCCTAAAGGAAGCCATGACAGGCATTGTGTCTCTTTAGACACCCCAAAATAATGAATTGTTTGAAATTGTCTGCAGTACGGGTTGTTTTGCCACTTAAACTGCAAACGCCTAGCGTCAAGTTAGCTAACGTTAGATACGACTTCCGCCGCATTAAAGGCTGATTTATGGTAGGTCGCTCGACACTTTTGGTAAGTGTCGCTCGACAGAAATGACGTATTTTCGATAGAAATGTCGCGCATGTGGAGAATTTTGTTATGTCGCGGACACCGTCCTATTTTGTCGCGCAGTGTGATTGGGTAGTGTTACTAACGTCGCCATGGAGACCACTGTAGTTTTGACTGAACTTCCTTGTTGATATTTTGGTCTGTAAGTTTTAGATAACTTGTAACGTCGAGATGATATATAATGTAATTAAACAAGCTAACTGGAGGATATAGTTTACCACGGTTACCATGGAGACGACCGAAACCTTTCGCTGAAGCATGAATGAAGCATAATGACAACGTCGCGCGACTCTTTTCTGTTGAGCGACATTAAAAGTGTCGAGCGACCTGCCATAAATCAGCCTTATTAGACCGTTGGCAAAGCTAATCTGGGACAAAGTCCTGCTCCGATTGAGTAGATAAGGGATCACAAGGGGGACATTTCCTGTTTTGTACCAAACAAAAATCCAAAAACTCATCCCTTCGAAGAAATATAACGTTATTTATTTATTCCTGAAGAAAACCCAAGACACAAGTACAGTAGACATGATGTCAAGCAAGTTCAAAAATCAAAAATTTAAATGCTATCGATTGTCTGCAGTAATAAGCTTAATTCTTAGTGATTTAATTTCAATATTGATTTAAACACTGTGGCATTTCCTATTTATTGCTGCGTTATTATGGTGCGTCAATTTTGAAGAAATTTGTCGACTTCCGGTGTCACTCCTGCGCTCTTGACGGCAGCATATGTGCGGCAGGAAAAGCAGTCGAGCTAAAGGCTAACTGGGTCAGTGGAGCAGATCGACTAATCGGTCATCAATATTCTTACTATAAACATTTTCTACATTCTGCAGCAATATTTTCCACTTTTTCCTCACTTGTGCATATTATTCATAAAAGCTGCTCACTATTGCAGTGTTATTAGTATAATTAAGTGGGTTTTATTTTCCATCCTTTGTTACATTAATGTTTTTAACGTGTTTTTATGTTCATTTTATGTATTTTTTCATGTGAAACACTCAGTACTTGTAATTTATTTGTTTTGAAGCACTTTGAGCTGCATTTCTTGTATGAAAGGTGCTTTACAAATAAAGTTATTGTTACAGCTGATGTTGTTTAGCAGCAGAAGCATTTGCATGTCTCAGTGGCGCCACAGGAGCATCTGTTTGGGGGAAAAAACTGATTCAAAAAAGATGCTTTAAACATTTCTTTAATATTTTAGACAGAGTCACACAGTCTGAGTCTGAAATGTCTTTGTAAAGTGCTATATCAGTAGTTTAAGCATACTTGCTGCTATTTAAAAAAAAAAATTATATGTTTATGATTTCATGTATGTATTAGTTAATTTTAGTGCATTTAATACGCTGTTGCACATCTTTATATGTAAGCCTGCACCTTATCTACCTGCTGTATGTATTGTAACATTAGTATTTGTCCTGTTTAATGTAAACTGTTGCATTAAAGGAACACAACTCTGTTCCCCTGAATACTGAGAGCCTCACACAGGGATAATTATAATATTTAATAATTTTGCCATGACTTTAACTCAGCTTTACTATAATAGCTTTAGCTAAATTACTACTACAATGATCTATTATCTTCTCTGTGAGCTGTGAATACATTTTTCTAAAGTAAAGACTCAATATTTTGTCACTTCAGAACAATCCTTGCAGCTTTACAATGTGCAAAAATGCAGATCAACAATCAACTATATAAAAAAAGGATAAAAAATTAAATAAATTTGGTCAAGTTAATCAACAGGACTGACAAGTGCAGTGTCTTACTTGTGGAAACAGTAAAAATTTAAGTAATTTCTAGTCTCTTTTTTGTCAGTACAGAACATTTTTAAGGTTTTAAAACCAACTTTTGCAATGTGAATGTGAGTAGAACGAACAACTATAGTTAAAAATGAAAATATAATCAATTAATGCATAAATAAAAATGAATCAATAGGCAATCTGCTCAGTACAGTGTCCTTTTGTGGAAGAAATTAATATGAAAAAACAGGACACTGGATTTAATAATTAAATTACAAACAAAAAAATGAAGTGAGGACTTTATTTACTTGTTTGTGGTGTCAGAGAGACTGAAAACCATCTTTATATTTGTTCACTGACATTATAATAAGGTATCACAATTCATTAAAAAACTCTACAGGCCGTTTATGTTTACAAATTATGCATTTAACTCTCTTAAATGTTTACTGTCACTCTTAAAAAATACAAAATCCTCATGTTTGCACACCTTGGATAACATTGACACTACAAACAGCTGACAGGCGACACCTTGTGGTCACACGTGGAAATGAATGAAGGCTACCAGGTTTTCAGTGTGTGTGTGTGTGTGTGTGTGTGTGTGTGACAGCATGGTATTGTAAGATCTCGGTTAATGGCTGCAGGTTTGATTAATCACAGCAACCTCTTTCCCTCTTCGCCCCCCCCCCCCCCCCCCCTCTTCCTTCCCATGCTGCCTTTGCTGGACTCAGCACACCTCCCACTCATTCATCTTCCTCTTTTCTCTCTGTCTCTCGGCTTCTCGCAGCCCAACATAAACACGTCTCCACCCTGCCTCCCACGGTGATTCTTGTTTTAGTGGGCCTGTTTCTCCTCACTTCCTGTCTTTCCTGAATGTTAACGCGTTCACTTAAAGCCATTAAATCTTTCTGTTTCTTCTTCATTTCCTCCTAGATTTCCACTCATTCTTCTTCTTCCCCACTTAGTTTAACTTTATTTCTCATGTTCTTACATGTGGGTCACTTCGCCCCCTTGCAGTCATTCAGCCCCCCCATGTTTTGTGATTCCCATCAGTCCTCTTGTTCTTCAATCTGGGTCAGACAGAAGAATGCTCTCCCTCGCCCCCCCCCTCTCAAAAAAACCCCCCAAAAAACGCAGATTCTTCACTTTTACGACAGCTGTTTTCTTTATTATATCCACAGACCACCACTACAACCTCTCTCTGTCTCTGTGAGGCCAAACCCGAGCACCTTAAAACACTGTTGTCTCTTTTTATTAATGGCTCCAGCTCTAAAACGGCTCTATAAGTACCACTCGGTTATAAAAATCCACATAAATTATCATCTGAAATAACATAATGCAGCTCCTTCCCTCCCCTGGAGGAGGATGTGAAATGACTTCAGGATGAGATGTGATAAAACAAAAACACATTTCTCAAACAGGCTTATCATGTCTTTGATTCTGAGAAAGTCAGTTTCTTGTTAAGGCTTAAGTTCCTCCCAATAATTAATTAATCATATTTTCCTGGCTTCATATATTACGGAAGACAATTTACGCCCCAAAAAAGAAAAAAAACTAATGAAAAAGTAAGACTGATAAAAATAAAAATGCTCTATTCCAGCACATATATCTGCACTCTGCAACTGCAAAGAGGTCGCAGAGCAAAGCTGGGACGAGGCTGGAGATTTAAATATTAGTCTTATTGTCATTAAATCCAACCGAAAACAAATTGATCTACTTACAAGTATTTTGTGTGTATCTGATGTCTGATAAATCTTAGTTCTTTGTGTTGTTGACCTCTGTTGTTGTCCAAAAAACTATGAAAAACACGTCAATGAGTGTTGAATAAACAGAATACTTTCTGTCTTTATATTTGCTGCATGATAATATGATTAAACACAATCATTTATGCAACATACAAAGACAAAACTGAAATAATGAAGGTTTTAAAACTAGATTTAGACACAGTGAAGTCTTGTCAATATTAGGTCATGAAACAGGACTCACCTTAAAACGCTTACCGTGTCATTTATTGTGTGTTAATGGTGCGTATACCTGAACAAATTTACAGTTAAATTAGCACAAACTAAGTTACTCTAAGTGGTCATTTGGTGTTTTCAGTGAAGTAATGTGACTCCTGAGTTATAGGCAGATATAATATATCATTAGCTGGTTATAAGTCACAACTGGTCATTGTTTGCTTTAAGTAAAATGAAAAAAATATTATTAAATCTATGTAAGAACAACACAAAACATAAAATTAATTTATTGGTTAAACGGGTCATAACAGACTGTTATGAATAAAGCTGAATGATGGACATTTACGTTTCACTAATGTAAAGTTTCTCCAAAAAAACTCACTATAAACACTCAAATTATAGATAAAACCTGAAGCAATTTCTACTTTACCTGTAGTTGTATATTTAACTATTATGTAAACGTTTGATCCTCAAAAGTGACTTCTTAATAAAACAAGTGCAAACAATGCACTGGTGTTAAGTCTCAACCTTTAAAGGGACATTTCACTTTAGTAGAACTTCTCAAAAATCAGTAGTTTTCTCTCTGAAGTCGTCTACAAATAAACAAATAGCGACCGCTACTGTCCCCGTCACCCGCTGACATCATCACCAGTCCTCCCAGCTGACAGGCTCCTCATTCACTTCCAGTCATACATATGAGGACCAAGTCTAAACATAACACACTATGATCCTTGCTAAAAAATGCCAGTAAGTGACCAGCAATTATGAAATATTATGATCTTATAAGTCATAATAAAATTCTTTATGTGTTATGATTATTGTTATAAAGCATTACGAGTGCTTATATCTATAATTATAGTGCTATAAGCAGATTATAACACATTATAAGTATCTTAATTATAGACATGAGCGTCATAGAAAGTTAACAAATTTTCACTTACCAACTTTTTTATTTTCCGGGCAGGAATGAGCTTCCATACAAATGACAAACAGTGTTTTTTAGTCTACAGGACGGCAAGTTTCTGAACTAATTAAACTGGCTTGACTTTAGTTGTACTTGGCTTTGTGTATTTGTACTTTTAAATGAACCTAATGAAGTTTTTGCTGACATGGCGCACTTTGCTACATCTAAAATTACATCCATTAAAGAGAACAGATTAGTGTTGGCGCTCAATAAGCAGCAAAATGAAATATTTGTAGATCAGTTCAAGGTAAATTGTAGTTCAGCTAATATAAAAAATTTAAAAAGTGCTGTAATTTCCACTTTTTCCAATAAAAAGAGACATTTTTCCTGCTGTAGCACCTCCTCAAACATCCTCAATCAACCACTTCTGTTTTATTGATTTTCAGTTAATGGTTTGGGGTTTTTTAAATGACTCTCAGGCCTCCTGCAGCTCCGTCGCCGCACCGCAGGAACATCAATATGTTTTAATGAGCTCGACTAAAACATTTTGAAGAGAACTCCCACCCTGCACAGCGTCAGCGTTAATGACACCAGCTCTAACTTCACCTCCGTCTCCCGCAGAGCGTTGCCAAATGAGTCCAGTTTTAAGTCACTTCACTCGTCATCTGTCGGTCGTGTTTACTTTACCGTCCCGCCACATTCAAACAACAGTTTCCCGCCTCCCCCGCCCGCAGAAGGGAATAACTGCAGCAGCATAAAGAGACCGTTCACCCAGGAGAGCATAAATCACAACAGGAGACGTGAAGGTAGTTTAAAATACTATTATTATTATTTATGGTACTTTTTCCTCACATGAGTTTTTTCGCAGTTACAAAAAAAAAAAAAAAAAACTCCAACAAAAAACGCTTTTGTAATGAAATTCACAAAAGAAGGTTTGGTGATAAATCAAAATTACATAAGAAAACATGAACAGAAAGAATAAACTCTCTTACTGGTCCATCCTCCTCTCTCTTGTCAAGTCAGTAAGTTTCCAGTCAGTTGAGAAAATGGCTGTTATAGTACAAGATACACATAATATATACAAAACAAGTATATGTGGACATCTTGGTTTGAAGTTCGGGGATGTTTGGTATTAAAAATAAAAACATCTGAAGAGAACAAGTGTGAAACGTTTGTCGTAGAACAAGTTTATCAAGAGTTAACCAGTGAAACCAGTAAAGTATAAAGTGTGATAAAGTGATATATGTGTTTTTTTTTCCAGATAAACTGCTTTTTCACTTAACTTCAGCGACATTCAACAGCCAAAATATACACATTTCCTCGTCCAAATCTTTTGTTGAGCTGCAGTGTTTTTTAAGCTTGATTTATTCAGACAGGGAGCGCTGAGCTCCTACTCTGTCCTGTCAGAGGTTTAGGATGGCGGTTAAAGCTTGGGAGACTTTGTTGGCGAGATGGAAAAAATCACAGGACGTCAAGGCAGAGAAGAGCAGAGGGCAGATAGTGGCTGTTTAAAGGTTAATGGAAGGGATGATGGTGGATAATTAACCTGAATAACAGAAATCTGCTCCGCTGTTGCACTTCAGTGTCTTCTAACAGTTCATGTTTCAGGAACTGACGATAACAAATGTGAGTTTCCTGTGTTTATCTGTGTTTTTTGGGTGATTTAAACTACGAAAAACTAGTTTAATCAAGTTTTAAAGGAACAGTTTGATATTTTGTTGTATTTTTTGCTACAGCCAGCGACTGGTTAGCTTAGCTTAGCTTAGCATGGCATAAAGACTGGAAAAAGCAGAAACAGCTAGCCTGGCTCTGTCAAAAGGTAACAAAATCTGCACACTAGCACCTCTAAAGCTCACTAATTAGCACTTTATATCTTGTTTGTTTAGTCTACACAAACAATAAACTAGCTAACTGGCTAGCCTGTGTCGCTTCTTACACATTTTTGTTGGTTTTGCACGCATTAAAAAAACAGGATATAACGTGTTAATTACTGAGCTTTAGAGGTGGTGCTAGCTGGATTTTGTCACCTTCTGACTGTGCCATGCTAGCTGTTTCCCACTGTTTCCAGTATTTGTGCTAAGCTAAGCTAAGCTAAGCTAACCTAGCTGCACAAATGTCCAACTATTTCTTTTTAAACTATCCTTACATTGCGAGGCAGCTGGATTCACAAGATCACAGGCTTCAAGTTCCAAGTAGGTCTATCTGCGGACACCCACTTTACTACACGACACACCCACTTTACCAAACGACACACCCACTTTACTACATGACAATCCCACTTGGTTAGGGGTTTGGGGGGTGGCGTGTTGTCTACAAGACTGCAGATAGACCTTTTTCTCAAGTTATGTGCTTGTGTCCAAACCACCGATGGTTCAGACCAATCAGCGTCCTATGAGGATCTGACAAATCCAGCTGCCTCGCAAGGTAAGACAGTCATAGGCGATGATTGACAGATGGTTCGTCTAATCATCTAGCGAGTATTTTTTGAAAGTGCCTGCCCTTTTCCAAACAGTTCCCAAGGACGACTTAAAAAACAATTAAGGGCATACTGATTGAAAAGTATCAAATGGGACTAGCAGAAGACAGTCAGGAGCAGTCGACATTTTCTAACCACATTTTGAAAACTTCACTTGACACTTGAACAAGCTCACTGACAAAAACTGCAGCTCTGGTTTCGAGACGAACCAAACGCTCCTCCAAAATATACAGTAAACTCTTCCTGATCTTTTCTCTGAGCATCTTTTACAAACCATTCCAGTCATTCATTTTTTTTTTTTTTAAAATCACTATATACACACACATCGTATACATTATAAACACAAGTGTCTTCTGTACATAACGGTCATTTACGTGACAGTATAACGAGTCGGTGGAGTCTCAAACTCACACGCAGTAAAACATGTTACAGCTGCAGACGTTATAGTAACGGGAATACAAAGTGATATGACGATATTATGGTGGATAATAAACTATATGTATTGCTGAACGCAGGTGTCAGCCAGCAACAAAGAAGAGAAGTAATATGCTCAGCTAACATCCCAGTGGCAGTTAATAACGCTGCAAAACGGCATCTCACGATATCGACTTTAGTGATGTTAATGGAAACACAGTTTCATAAAGTGTAAAGCACCGAAAAACAAAACAAAAAAAGTCTCCTTCGATTCTCTGAACCAGGAGATTTAAATACGAAAAAGGAAAAAAAACGACAAGCAGCGTCTGTGTGACACATTCATGAAGCGATAATGTCTTTGGCAAACGTAGTGTGATACTGTTTAAAATAGAAGAAAAAGGGTAGTGTCATGTTTTACAGTACATGTTTCAGGCACATAATGTGTAAAAGTAGTCCTTACTGTCGCCACAGCGGCTGAAATGTAGTAACACGGCTTGAATTTTTAATATTTTTTTTAATTGTTAGCTCTCTGAAAAGTGAATCTTGAAGCTCCTGTTTCAGTCTTTTACTTGTAGTTCCCAAATCTTGGATGTTCACAGCCAAAAGTTTCAGTTATATCCGAATCCAATCACGTATTCTGTGGGTCCATGCTTCACTTTCTTCTTCTTCTTTATCCTTTTTTTTTTTTTACCAGTGCTGTAGTACTCAAGTCCAGGACTCGTGCTTCTTGTTTTGATCTGAGCCGTCAGTGCGTGTTTGGAGTCAAAATTTTCCTTCCTAACTTATAACTTTCAGTCTGTTTCAAGCTGTTTGTTTTCGTCCAGGAACTTTCAGATCTACAAATCTTTACAAATCCTTAAAAGAAATAATTTGACATTTTGGGGATGCAGAACATGAAGCTACGACCGGAAGACTGGAAACTCCCGGTGTCTCCGCTGGATTCATGTCAACCTCTGAAGATACTGAAGAACTGAGTCTTGCCAAGAAGTTGTCTGGCACGTAACGCCACGTAAAACCACAAATTATCACTGTTACACTTTAGTTTTTATACGTATCTTTAAAAAAAAGATATAAAAAGTTAATCAATGAGTTTTAGAGGTGATCTGAGCTGGTGGTTCTTCTTATCTAACTCTCGGTTAGAAAGAGAACAAGCGCATTTCCCAAAATGTCAAACTATTCCTTTACACACATGTACTCTGCATGTTCACAACCTCTCAACCCCCTTTGTTCCTCGTCTTGAATTTGACTTGGACTGAATACTGTAGGACTACTGCACAACCCTTCTTCTTCTTCTTCTTCTTCATCTCTTTAAAAGTTTTTCTTAATAGTGTCCGTATCCCATTGACATTCCCATTCCCATCCCCATCCCAAGTCCCAGGCTCTCCCTCAGCCCCCTCAGCTGCTCCTCTCCCAGCCGGATCTTGTCCTCCAGCTGCCTCTGCTCCACCAGCAGGGCGGCCTTCATCTTCACAAAGTGGCTGCGGAGAAGAAAAACAAAAGATAAACAATTTTAACATCTGTTAAAAAAAAAAAAATGTAGCAGCTTTAGGGTGTGTGAGGCTATTTGACTCTTCAATGATGAATCTTTTGTTTTCAGCATATCTTTTATATTTAAGGTATTTTATGAATTTAAATGCTGGTTTTATTAGTATCATTACTATGAGTTCACTGAGGAAACTCCTCATATCTTCTAAATTATGTGGTCTATAATACATTTGCTTCTTTGTTGATGTCTTAGTGGTGAAATGTCTCTATAACTGCGAACTTTTTCTATATCTATAAACACCAATTTCACATATTAGAGCTCAAAATGAACATAAAATGATGATTTATGGAATTATACATATAAATTTGTCTTAGAGGTGAACTCTGAGACAAATTTCCGCTATGATGGATAATAAAGTTTTACTGTTTTGTACCTGTAGTCTCTGTGGTGTTCGGGGGAGAGGCAGCGGGCCAGCACCCGGCTGACGGCCTGCTCTCTGCGGTCGACGTGGTCCTTCAGGTCCTGGGCCTCTGACAGCTGCCTCATGAGCTGACGCTTCTTCTCCAGCAGGGGGAGCTAGAGGGCAGAGAGAGAGAGAGTTTTATATACATGTGCACTTTACACCTTCCTCATCTCTTCTTTGCAGAGTTTTTAAATGTTTTTTTTTCCTTCTTTAAATAATCTTAACCCACCAATATGAATCCCATGAAGCAAATATATACAACTTTTAACTTTTTTTTTACTTCTTCACAATATGATTTTCTTTCAAAACAGAAACAAATGTACCAAAAAGTTACAATGATTATCTCACTCCTTAAAAACATCACGCTGCTCCACAGAAACTGAGCGTGAAGCAAATATTTTCATCCCCCATGTAACGTTTACACGACGTTTAAATACCCCTACGTTCAACCGATTACACCCTCCTTCTCTCTCCTCACCCTCTCGTGGTGCTCCGCCTCGGGGTCCAGTGTATCCAGCGTGGTCTCCACTCTCAGCAGCCTCCCCGACAGCGACAGCAGCAGGCTGACAACCTTGTCCAGATCGCCGATGAACATGCGGAACTTGTCCACCTCGTTGGGCTTACACACCGCCACCACCATGCTCTCCACCTGACGGCAAACACACACACAGAGAAGTTGAAGATGACTGATGTGTTCCTAAATGTAGTTACAGTTTGATTTGGAGCATAAAAAGGTAAAACTACAAGCGAATAAATAATTATAATGAATGTGGGTGAAACAAAATGCTGCAAAGGTTAAGATGAGCAGATTGGAAAAGCGTCTCTCCACCTCCTCTCCCAGCTGTGCGTTGGCTCTGATGTCGTCCTGCAGTCCCCTCTGAGCTTCTCTCAGCACTCCCAGCTTCTTACGGAGGCTCTCCATCAGCTGTTTCTGCACGACAGAGGGACAATTGTTTCAACATAACAGGCCACACACACGTCTGTCAGCCTCAAGACATAATATCAGACACTTTTACCGCAGATAAGATGTCTGGAAGGTGGAGCGAAAGTTCAAAAATGTTAACAAGACGGCAGCTGCGCGTGCTACCTTGTAGGTCAGCTCGTCGTCGTCCCTCTCTCTGTTATCGGTGAAGTCCTTCATCTGCGACAGGAGCTGCGCCTTGGCTGCTGACGTGCTATAATAGGACGAACAGCTGGAGCTCGCACCGGACCGCCTGAGGGGGTCGGAGGGGGGAGGGGGGGAGGAGAGGCACCGAGAGGAGAGAGAGAGAGAGAGCGAGTTTATTTTATTTACACAGAGATAAAACACAAGAGGCAGAGCGATAAAACAGACACACGGTCATAAAATACAGTGATTTAAAAAGTACATAAATAAGAAAGGCAATCAATTACGTGGGATAAGTGAGACAAAGGAAAAACAAAGAGGCATATGGAAAACATCTCAGCCTCCAAACAAGCAAATACAGCAGAAGCCAGGATGAAACCGAAGAAGCTGACAGAGCAGCTGGCACCAGAGACGACAGATTAAGATGACAGCGAACAGAAAACAAATCAATAAAATGACAAAAGATATGAGATAATTCAAATCTATCTGATAGAAAAAGGAAAAGGAAAGACGAGAAGTGACAAACATCAGTGATGAAGTATGATGGGATTCTTGTGTTGTTTTAAAGAAAAGCTTGACTGTTTTATTTATATTTATGCATTTTATCGTCTTCACACATATATTTTACATACTCTATTGAACATGTGTTGTTATGTTTGTATAATTCGCCTAATTTGTAACTATTGTTTTATGAAGGAGTGACAGGTTTCATGGTAAGATCACACGCTAACACAGATGATGATTTAGAGGACACTTTCTATCACTACGGCATCGACTGATTCAGTTTTTATCATTTAACTGACATTTCGACTTTAATTTGTGCTTTCAGAGCTTATATAATTCTATCATCCTATTTTTTCATGCTGTATTTCAGTAATTTTGCTATCTGGTCTGTTTTGTGCACACACAACATCTATCGCACATCTGTCCGTCTTGGAGGAAGGATCCCTCCCTCCTCTGTTGCTTTTCCTGAGGTTTCTTACATTTTTTCCCTGTTAAAGGGGTTTTTCTTTTTGGGAGGAGTTTTTCCTTCCTATCCGAGTCGAGGGGTCTAAAAATAGAGTTTTGTATTGCTGTACAGACTACAGATAAAGCCCCCTGAGGCAAATCTGTGACTTGTGATGTCGGGCTGTATAAATAAAGATCAACTGCCTCCGGGGTTTAAACTTTAAACTTTTCAGTGCTTCAACATCAACTGCAGCTCCCATGAAATTATTTAAATGCTAAAAAAAAAATATGTATATCAGAAAAACTTCTCTCGTATTGTGATATTAATTTCAATCATATCCCTTAGCCTTAGTAGAAAAAAAGAAGTGATATGGATATGGCTCTCTACACTTACATATCATCAGAAAAGTCGTCTAAATTAATTTTCCGATACATATTCTTGTGATCGTGTAAACTCTTTGTCTTTATTACCAGTCTGGCACCTGCAGCGGCAAAAACGAACCCTTTGTAAATGCAACGGATGGAGAAAAAAGAAAGTACGGTGTTCTGGAAAGGTTGTGGGAAAGAGGGAATGAGCTTAGTGACAAGAACAGTTAGGTCTTGTACAAATCAATTGATGTGTGTAATTAATGCGCGGCGCACACACACACACACATCGTCACATTCCTCTCGTCTTACCTATCCAAGCTGTCGGTGTTGTGCTCCGTGGTTTGGTAGGCTCCTCTCCAGTTCTCCGTGCCCGACTCTCCCTCGTTGCTTTGGGGGAAGAGCTCCTCCAGGCTGCTCTCCCCGACCTCCAGCTCCTCCTCCAGCGACCCGCTCTCCGCCCTCGTCCTACTCGACGGCGACGCCTCTGAATCCGCCAGGGTGTCGATGTCCGTCTCCAGGACCGTGACTGGCAGCGCGAAGCAGGGGAGCTCGCTGGTGATCGGCTCGTTTTCTACCAGGAGTCTCTCCTCTTCCTGGAAGTCATCGATGTCCGTTTCCATGGGGACGTCCAGCTCCGCCTCCAGGCTGTGCACGGGGCTCGGGCTGAGGGTCGTCTCCGATTCGGCTCCTGGTTCGGGGATCCTCTGCGGTTCGACACTCTGGAAACCTCGGTTCACACAGACCTGCTGCTGCTGCTGCTCGTAGTCCCAGACCCCACCGACGCCTCCATTCTCTAAAACAGGTGGACGCGCCGTGTCGCTATGAACTCTGGGAGACGGAGCTCGCTCCCACTCGGCTCCGGGTCTCACGCTGGGCTGTTGTTTGTGAGGTCTCGCTGCTGTTCTGTCCTGGTCTGGGCTGCGGCTGGTGTCCATCTCATATAAACTACAGAGACACAGATAATCAGAAAAGTTGAGAAAATAATAAAATAATAATAATAACAGCGCAAAAATGACCAGTGAAAACAAACATACTGTTGGAATTACTGGTTACTGGTTGGTTGGTTGTTCAGTGGCATTCAAACACTTGAAATTAGCACATTTTTCACTACAAAAACACATCAATTTTCCTTACTTGTCTTGGCTTACTTCTGAAGTTTAACCCACCAGTTCTGGACTACACTGTGAGCTGATTGGCTGCTTAAACTTCTGGCTAGACTACAGCGGTGTTGTTTAATTATAGGAGATTCAAACATTGTATTTGTTATATAAGCAAATGTATGTCAGTGAGAGATCCATAATGTTGACAGTTTGATAAATCTGGTTAATGTCCAGCCTCGGTAGGTTTAATGAGTCCCGGTGGAGTTTTATTGTAAGCAAACAAATGTTTACATTCACTGGTTCTCACGATTACTCACTGAGTGTGTCCCCGAGGGCTAAAAAAATGAGTCAAATCCGTTTCCTTCCTCGTAAAACATTTGCGAAGCCGAGTTTTCCTAAAGTATTTACATCCATGTGACTCATGTGCATGAGAAACAAAACGGGGAGCCACTCATAAAAAAAACCTCCTGCTCCATAGCGCTAGTAGAGTACAAAAAAAATACATAGGGTACCTTTAAGTTGTCACCTCGCTGCAGTGATGTAGAAGTGTACTCCAGGGTGTGGTCAGTACACTGTGACATCACTGCTGGGTGTGGTTACCGGAGGCGGTCAGTAAAACAAAAGCTTTTCAGCTCAGTTACTATTGATTTTCTGCAGTATTAAAGCTAAATATCGTCACAAAAAGTTCAAAAACTATCTGTGCATTATTACAGTTTACTGTAATAAAATGTATTATTATTATTATTTTAACTGACCACAAATGGTTTTTGAGCTCCATGTGAATCCTGTGTTTGCACAGATGAGATATATTTTATTCACTGTGAATTTGAAAATTGAACTTTCAGGTCTCTAGCGTGGTTTTGAAAGCAGGATTAAACCACTACAACCACTTTCGAAGGATGTAGTTATGATGGAGTAACCATATAAACATTATAGCCCGACTCACCTGTTCACACTGTTCGGTGCTGCAGGTGGAGGTCGAGCAGATAAAACATCCGCCCTCTCCTGCTGTCCGCCATGCATGTTCCTCAAGTTCCCATCCCTCTCTCTGTGGGGCGGAGCCACCGGCCTGAAGGCCCGTCTGGAGAACATAGGACTGGGCGGAGCGATTGAAAAGGGGCGTTCCTGATATTGAGCCTGATTCTGATTGGACGTAGCGTGGGGAAAGGGCTGTTCGTGTAACGGTGGTTGATTCTGATTGGATGGGGCTTGAGAATATGTGCGTTCTTGGGTTTGGTTGCAGCTGCAGTGCGAGCAGCTCTCCGTGACTTCCTGCCTCTGCGGAGGAAGACTGTAGGACCTCTGCCTGGACGTTTCAGGTGGAGGGACGTAAGGAAGGTTTCCCTCTGCGGGGTCGAGGGAGGGAGGGATGGAGTGATGATGCGGAGGAACAGCAGAGGAAGGAGAGGGGGGGAACATGGTGTGATGAGACGCACGCCTGCGGTGAAACTGCTCCCACTTCGGGGGCGGTGGTCTCGGGGGAGGTGGCGTCTTCTTCCTGTTTAGCCTAGCAGCGCTCGCCGCATCTCCTCCCCTGACACCGGCCGCTCCTTCCTCCACCTCGCTCAGGGTCTGGCTGGTCGCCGAGAAAATAGACGGCGACCAGCGGTGGCTGCTGTCAAAGCGGAGGTCGTTTTCGGACATGGCTCGTCCCCGGAGTGAGAGAGGGGCTGGCGGGGGAGCGTATGCGTATCCGTTGCGGTCATCGCTGCTCCCGTCGAGCTGTCTGGGGGCCCAACGACCCTGTTGGGGGTGCTGATAAT
Organism: Thunnus albacares; assembly: GCF_914725855.1. Lineage (NCBI taxonomy): Eukaryota > Metazoa > Chordata > Actinopteri > Scombriformes > Scombridae > Thunnus > Thunnus albacares. Next base: position 7,624,898 of record NC_058127.1, on the reverse strand, counting down.
GCTGATTGATGCCGTCTGGAGGTCTGGACTCCCGTCTCCAGCTTGGGTAGTCCCTGTGATGTGGAGAAAACAGAAGATGACTGATATTAATTGATATTTCTTTGTCAATAAACCAATATAGGATCAAAGAGGATGTAAGAGAAGGCATGAAATAACCTAAAAACTTTGTTCCGTTACTTTCATTACACTATTTTGGGAAATTTGTGAAGTGTGGAGCTTAAAGTACATTCGATACAGAGCTGGAGCCAGAACATGGTTAGCTTAGCTTAGGATAAAGCCCGGATGCTCTAAAACAACAATTTGTGGTTTAAGGGGAGTTTGTGTTGAAACTGGTTCTTGACAAACAGCAGACGAGCAGCTTTCTGGAGCCTTGTCATTACAGTGAGGTTGCCAGGTTTGGTACCAAAATGACTGGCAACCCACAGTATAACCAAGTATGGCCCAATTTAATGTTTGTACATTTCTGTTTGTCTATGGATTAAAAAGATAAAGCTTGTTGTTAAATAACACACTTTAGAGGTATTGGTGGGCGTACTCTTGAACTTTGTAGCATTTCCTCTTGCTTCTCGTCTTTATGCTACGCCAAGCTAACCACATCCTGAGTCCAACTCTACACTTGACCCACTTAACACAACATGAGAATGACATCAACCTTTTCATTTCACTATCAGTAAGAAAGAGAATAGTAACATTTTCCTAAAATGATGAACTATTCATTTAAACATTAATAACTGGATAAGGAACAATCAAAGATAAAGTTGAGAAAAAAAACATCTTGAAGTAATATTTATTAAGGGTTTTAGCTCTAAAAACTCAGCTAATCTGCTTTATCAGGACTGTGTGGGTGTAGTTTGATTAGATTTGATTGATAGTGGCAGCTCCTCCAAAGGTTTTTAACCCGACAACTGACTTTTTAAACTCACTTAAATCCAGTGAGAGGAGCACAAGAGGAAGGAAGACGGATATAGAGGACTGTCATGTAAAATAAACAAAACTGTTTCAACTTTGGCAGAAAACAGAGAGTTCATGTTGGACCGCGTCGCTCATTGTGAGAAGCTGATTGAGAAAACAGGATTTCAGGAAGGTAAAAGAGGTAAATTTTTTGGAGAGAAATTTTTCTTGAGAAATACACATTACAAAAAAACCCCAAAAAACAGACAGAGAAAGTGGTTAAATTACAGTAAACGTTTCCTTTTTGCATTCCAGACTTAATGAACTGTTTCTGTCTCAGGTCAAATATGAGTAGAGGCCCTTTTTACAAGCCATGCGTGTCCTACATGCCCCCCTTAACGTACAGGAATCATCGTCCCAACCACATATCATTATGGTCACATTTTAAGCATGGATGATTGCGCCGCACACTTAGAGCTCATTATAGTCAAATCACAGCCAGGCATGACTGAGTGGGATTTCCGTCTCTTGGCGCACAATGGGCCGACCCCACCTAAAGTCTCCCGAGACTCACTTATTTAAGGTGAATCAGAAGTTGAGCAAGTGTGTGTCTTGCGTTGCCATGTCAGAAAGGCAGAATCATAAATATAGAAGATAATTAAGCAAAAAAAAAAAGAGAAGAGAAATACTGCTTGTTCACATGTTTGTATGGTTGCTAAAGGAAGTGGCTCACCTCTCAGTCAGGCTGTACTTCCTGTTGAGCTTGGTCGTTTCCTGTTGCCGGGCGGGATACGTCTGTGGAAGACATTTAAAGCCGGTTAATAACACCGAAGGAATGACGGAAGGCTTCAATCTAGCGCTACAGTAAGTGTTGGTCAGCGGACATCCATGCTGAAAGGAAGTGGGTGTGTTAACTCCACCCGGTCATATACCTCAGTAGTCATAATGATGAAGGGGTAGAGGCTTAAATTTGACTATTTTTGGTCATAAAACTGTCTCTCTAACAGTAAAAATCTCTTTTAAAAACATAATTTTACTTTATTACATTATAAATTGTCTTCTTTTAAACTGTTTTATATGCCGTGCGTCTCTCTTTAAGGCTACAACAAACTATTTCATCGTTTTTATTTTATTTTCTCAATTAGTTTCTGTATTAATTGTTTTGTCTATCACATATCAGACACTTTTTAGCCCCAAATATTCAACTAACTATCATAGCGGACAAAGGAATTTGGCAAATATCAGTAACTTTTTGGCATTTTTGCTTAAAATAAATCTGTCAAAACTGTTGCAAACAAATTTTCTGTCGACTCATGGATGAATTGTTTCAGCTCTGTCTCTCTCTGTGCTGTTGTTGCATTCATAGTTTTAATTTTATTCATTATTTCATTGTCTGATTTGATTCTATTAATCAGTTATGAGGTATGTGTTTTTATGGTTTTGTCCTTTTGTGAAGCTCTTTGTAACTTGACTCAAAGTCCACTTGATAGCTTTTTTTTCTCCAGAGCTTTCTCACAGTCTTCACTGGTTGTAAATGAGTTAAGATTATTATGTCACACAACTATTTCCAAGATCAGAAAAATGAACTTTCACTCGAGTTTATATGCAACAAGCTCGGAGTTTGTTTTTGAAAAGAAATCAAAATAAGTCTGACAGAATCCCCCTTTCAGAGGCGTATATGTGTAAAGGTTGTGATAACGCTGTTTGTCGGCTCATTATGGCTTCAAGTACAGGATACGTCTGTAAAATGCATTCAACCTGAGCTATTACCCCAACGGTGGAATGCTGAATGAACTCATTGCACTCCTATTACTGGTCATAGAGATACAGCAGCCACTAGATACACACGGGGAGGTAGGGATAAGCTATACAAACACACCGGTGGGGTACGCACACACGGATTCCTGTGAGGAAATATTTTCTGACCGTCTGCGATGCAAATCTGAACATTCAGTTGGTATTTTTGTTGGACTGGTGGTGGTGAATTTAACATATTTGGCCGTCACTTGCTGTCAACAGCGCATAAAACAGCAACTGATAACTTTGTGATAATAAGGCCTATCACACGAGCACCTGGATGGCTCTTCTCCATTTGAATCTCTTGGGCTTTAAAGGGGCATTAAGTGATTTCTGACTTCTTTTGGCTTATGTTAACTGATGTTTTGGCAGGCAGCAGTGACTTTTTGGAGTCTTGTCTTTACTGTGAGGTAAACCAGTGGACCCTCCAGTGTTAATTAGTGAGCTTTGGCAGGTTTGTTACCTCTGGATAGAGCCAAGCTAGCTGTTTCCAATCTTTATGCTAAGCTAAATGATCCGACTGCTGGCTGTAGCTTCATATTAAGTATACAAACATGAAAAGTGGCAGAGCTACAACGATTAGATTAGAAAATTAATCTGCAACTATTGTGATATTTGGATAATCGTTTTAGTCATGCCAAAAATGTATTGGTTTCAGCTTCCCAGATGCGGTGATTGTATGTTTTTCTTTGTCAAACATGATAGTAAACTGAATATATTTGGATTTTGGGCTGTTAAACATGACATTTGAAGACATCGATTTGGGCTCTATGAAATGATAACAGGCATTTCTCATTATTTTCTTTTTTTTTCATTTTAAAGACAAATAGATCAATCAAGAAAATAATCACCAATGAAAATCAAATTAGTTGCAGCCCTAGAAAGTGGTATAAGCATATTTCCCAAAATGTCAAGCTGTTTCTTGAAGAATACATCCAAAAGAAACACCTAGTAAAGAGGTAAATACACTGTATCATCATGCAAAATACTGGAGTTTTTTTTCTGTTTTTTGTCATTTGGTTCTTGTCTGAAAACAAGGCCTATTAGCATCTGTAGTTGACATATTGCTATACTGGTTGTTTTTTCATTGCACAACCCTCCATTTGACCTCAACATTAAACAGATAACAGAGCGATGAAAGCCTGAAATTTCAGCATCTGGACAATTAAGTTATCAGTGTGAAGCAACAATCCTCTCAACCCTCCACAGAGAGTCTTACCCTATTTAAATGTTTATTCATTAAGTAATACGAACATTGTACTTTTGCTTATGGTGGGAATAAGTTTAAGCTAAATTCAAAGATTCTTCTCCAGTTTCAACAAAAAAACCTACTAAAATCTTAAAATAAATATCCAAACTGGCAAAACACACTGTATTTCATGTATGAATTGATTTAATAACAATGAGTGATTATTGTGAATGTGTTTCATTTTCTGCTTTCAATGTTTTCTACACTGACCTTTACAAAATTACTGAAGTTTGGCCAAAAGATGAACCGTATCAAAATGTAGATATAATATTAACATAACAGGATAGGATGTTAATGTTTCCTTTGAGGCTGATTTTAAAAATACTTTGGTTTAATTTTGCCAAAAACAATTCTCATATGATCACAGACAATAATAATACCAGACAGTGACATTTTTACATTTCCTTTGTACGTTTAACACACACACACAGGAACACAAAAGCACAAACCGTAACGAAATTTCCTTTTAAAACAGGAAACGTGATGCTTACATGTGAGCATGAAGAGATAGTGGACATATGTATGTGCATATTAACATGCATGTGTAGTGTTTTCCCCTTGCAAGTGTGTGTGTGTGTGTGTGTGTGTGTATGTGTGTGCCTCTGGAAAATATCTTATCACAGCCTTGTAGTCCATCCAGCACATCTGTTACCATTAAAGATATTGGAAGTTTTCAGCGGCAGATATAAAACAAGAATTTGATGCATGGGGTTATCGCTGTGGCATCAAACCAGCAACCTTTCATTTGAAAAGGATCCCAAACTACAGGGTTCAAGGCTCCCCCGAGGCCTAAGCACAGCGAAACCACACGAAAACAACAAAACTGTGTCAGCTTGATCCAAATATCTGCTGCACTGAAGATACATTTAGTCCAAAGTAAATGTCAGTTTGGCTTTGTTCAGTGTTAAATGATAAGGTTACTAATAGGCTGAAGTTCACAGGAGTTTCAAAAGTTCAGAAGAAGGGCTGCACCCCCTGCCAAGAGACTTGAATCAATTTGTGGTAGAGATGTAACCCAACGCTGCTATTATCGCTGACACAAGCGTCCACCATTGTTGCACAATCTCCCTCGGTTCCATGAACTATTTCAGTGATCCGCCGAATTTTCAATGAGAATTTCAGACTTTGACCACATGCAGGATGCGAGGTTCAACTTCAAACCAACCGTTCAACCACGAAGCACTTGGACCGAGTGGCCACTTAGCGCCAACATCCAAGTCTGGCCACTCGATCCCTTTTCTGGTGCTGGTTTTAAAGAACCAAGATAGTTTTTCGGTCTCCAGTGTTCACTTAAGTTCGGTCCAAAAACCGCAGTCTGATTTCAGTGAGCTGAAAAGTTTTTCTTTCGCTCTTAAAGACTTGGTTTCAGTGTTGGGACACTTGGGCTATTACTTAGCTTAGGAAGCCCACTCTGGGGAATCGGTATTGAGGTCAGCAGTGTTGTAAACATACTTGTTAATGGATGCAATAAGAACCACTACTGTGTTTATTTCTTAACGGGATTGATGCTTTGAAAAAACGTTGGCTGAATATAGAAGTTTATTCATCAATAAAGGGCCAGTTATCAGTTCTGACAATTGGTAGCAAAAGTTACATGTAAGATTAGAAATTTTAAAGAAGGGGGAGTCCTGGTGGCTTTGAGGTTTAGGTGCTGACATGAACCGCAACGTTCTGGAAATATTGGGAAGTAAAGTTTCAGAAAGTTTTAAAAGCTGTTCAACCATCTGACGAGCACTTCCCAACATCTATACACTGCTCCAATTATCAGCAGGATTGGCCATTTCTCTTAGAAACACAACGTTGTTCCATCCGAATAAATATGCTATAAACAAAAGCGGATTTAATAGAAATAAAGATGTTTTGATTTAGTCCATGTATCACATAGTGTGATGATAAGTATCTGGCGTGCTTCTCCTGCTCAGCCCTACATCTCCAAGAACATACTGTGCATCAAACTCAAATGGCACTGACCCATACCTCAACTTGCTCCAGATCACTAACACTCACTCTTTCAGCCCACATTTCACTCTTTGTCTCTTTTTGTCTATAAACCTGACAAAGTAAAAGTTTATAACACAGATCCAAGAACAACAGACTCCTACTGAAAGCTAACCTGGCAACCTCCTGGCTCCTTCGTGAACTTTATAAACGCAACATGTCTTTCATCAATCATGAAACCATAACGTGTGTGTTTAAAGTGCGTGTCCATGGATGTGTTTTGATGCATTTGAGTGCAGAGGCTCTTACTTCTGTAGGCGTGTAGCTCCTCGCTGTGTAGCCCTGGTGCAAAGGTTGCTGTTTCTCCAGAGGCTGCGAAGGGGTGTTGACTGGGTAAAAAGCAGATCGTGGGACTTGATTCTGGCCGTGGGAGAACGCCTGAGGCTTGGGATGGAAGTTGTGGAAGTTGTCCTTGTGTATGAAGTCTTGATGTGATGCGAGCTGGGCATTTTCCTCCATTTCCTTCTCTCTTTCTCTCTCGAGCTCTTTCTCTCTTTCTTTTTTGAGACGTTCCTTCTCCTTTGCCCTCTCCATCTCTTTTTCTCTCTCCAGCTCAAGCTCCCTCTCTCTTTCCCTTTCCCACTGTCTCGCCCTCTCTTCTCGTTCCCTCTCCCGCTGAATCTCCCTCAGCCTTGCCCTTTCCAGTTCTATTTCTCTCTCCTGTCTTTCCTTCTCCTGCTGCCTCTCCCTTTCCCTCAACCTTTCTTCCCTCTCTCGTTCCCTTGCCCTCTCCTCCATTTCTCTCGCTTGTTCCCTCTCCTTCTCTTTCTGCCTCTCTCTGCTGGTACTAACAGACTGCCTCCTGGCTTCCATAGCGTTTGGAAGCAGAGTACTTTCCTGCTGAAGTCCTCCCTGGTAGGAGTATCTCCTTTGGCTTGGGTACTGACCACGCTCCCCTCCTTGGTGCTCCAGATTGTGGGGCGGCTTCTTCTGCCTGCGACTTGACAGATTTGAGACATCTGGCCCAGACATACCCTCAAAAAACTTCATTCTATCTGCAAACGGAAGAATATCTGACTCCTCTATCCGAGAACAGGACGAGGAGCGACCGTAGGGGGAGGTGGTGGACGAGGAGGTGAAGGCACAAACTCCATGCCTTGACCTTGTGACACCTAACACCTTCTCACCCAAGACTCCACACCGTCTGTCTGGTTCGGGCTCTGGTTGGAGTTTATGCTCAGGAGTCCAACGCCAGCGACGGGCTTTGCCAGCTGGAGCTGGTTCCTCCACAACTCGGATGCCAACACCAAAATTGGGCACGCCTGGGTCCAGAATCTGAACAGACCTGGATATGTTGTTTTGACTGTAGCTTGTGGACTGGAGTTGAGTCTGTGAGACATCATGGTTTTGTTCATTTGATGTGTTAGATTTTTCAACTGGTGCTGTGGTCCGGGCATCTGGGGGACTAACAGGTGAGGCAAATGCAACTTTGGTACTTCTTTCCTGGGCTTGCAGGTCTGGTTCTTCCCCATCCTCATGGAGGTCTGGACCCTCCTCCTCCTGGACAGTCTCACCACTACAAAGCAACCCTCCTGGGCCCCGGCTCCTCTGAAGCTGGGCCTTCTTCCTCTGAATCTCATTGCGGAGGTTAGTAGCAAAACGCTCACTGCGACGACGGTTTCTTCTATGGTTCCTGGCCGCGTCTGACTTCTTCATCACTACCTCTCCTTCTACATTCTCCTCTTTTTTCCCTCCTCTCATCCCTCTGTCCACTGCTCTCTGCTCCTCCAGTAATGTGTCCATACTTGCAGCAGCACTAAGAGGCTCAAAATCTCTCTCCAGTATCTGGTCAGGGCCCAACCTTCCCTGGGTTGATGATCCAGTGGGGTCCCCTGGTACACTCACAGAGCGGCCCCAGGGGTGGTGATGCTGAATCGGGGAGAGGGAATTGCCATTCACACCCATCCCATCCACCCTGTCACTTGAATCTTCTTCACCGCCATCCCCTTCCAAGAATACAGATCCTGGGGTTGAGCATCGGCTGCCTCCCCACTTGCTTGATGGGGCCAGGTGATTGTGAGAAGCTTCTTGGTTCTCCGTTGTAGGCTGTAGTGGCGAATGGGACCACTGGCTGCTACAAGGAGACAAAGAGGGATCTGCGGGGTACGACGTATTGTAAGGCTCCAATGACGAGCTGTCACTGTTAAACTGCAATAACTGAAGTTGTGTAGCGAGGAGCTTGTCGGGGGCACTGTGCCGGTGAAGCCCCGTAGAGGAGTGCGTGGTGTCGGAGTGCATGGTATGAGAGTGCTCTTGAACCTCCATTGGGGATTCTGCAGGTAAGGAACCAGGACCAGGTGAGGAGTTGGCCCTCACTGTGTCAGAGAGGTGATCTGAGTTTGTCTCTGAATTGTAGTCTCTTTTACCACTAGTATCACATCTGATTGGTCCAAGTTCTTTAGTCTGAGTTTGGATATAGTAGGATTCTATGGTGTTTGCTTTGAAATTCACAGTTTTGTCACCTTCTGCTGGTACAGTGAAGCCATTATGAACTCCTGATTCAACATTTAGAGAGGTCTTGTTTTCATCATAGTAGACACTGGAAATTTCAATTGGAGCAGAGGCGCAACGTTTGTTGGCAGCATTAGGGCGACTCCGGGTTGCCTTGAAACTGTCCTTCCTGGTTGGAGGTTGAGGAGGGTTCATCTTTCTTCCTGTTCCCCTTTCTCCATTTCTTAAGATATCAAAGTCTCCTCCCCTCCTTTCTGCCTCATAGCAGCAGGAGGACGGCCTCTCTTTTAACTCGACAGGCCTCGGTCTCGGCCTAGTCAGCGACCTGGACTTGAGTACGATCAGGTGTGCCTCATCCTGGGCCTCGCCAGATGAACTCCCAAGGGTTGAGGCATCACCACCAGGGTAGCCTCGACAAGCTGGCCCAAGGCTTTGGAGGAGGTTATCCATGGAGCAGGCTTCACCAGGCCTCAGCGGCACCGTGGCGTAGTCGGATGTGTTTGAGCTGGCAGAGAAGGAGCTGTAGGCGGAATCTCTCTTGTTGTTGAAGAGGACTGGGTCGACAGGTGAATTGTGGGAGTCGGAGTATGGCTGTGTGGTGGGCGTGGGTGTGTCCAAGCTCTCCATGGAGCCCAGGGAACTGCTTCGGTCGGTGGACGAGTAAGGTCTGGACAGCTGACCCCACTGCATGGACAAGTCACTGCAGAGAGACGGAGATAGAGAAGATCAAGGTAAGTGTTTGAGATTTTATACTGTTCTTCAGACAATATAAGCAAAATAAAGATGTCACCTTGGTCTCCAGGAACCTGAAGTAGGCATTTGTCATTGTTTTTGGACATTTTATATTCTATAATCATATAAATGATAAATGATTTAATAGTGCATGCAAGTATTTAAATAAAGTCACGACTATGCTTACAATACAGTAGCAAAGAATGGAAATATGCTAATTCATATAAGTAAACTTCAATATCTCCCAAGGGAAGTTCAAGTGGTTCCTTTCTAAACATTATGATGTTACTCCATCATTGACGAAAACGCATTTGGAGACTACATCCATCTTTAATTTTCAAGTGGCAAGTCGTAATTTTCCCCTGAGACATATACAGTATATTCTTCTGGAATACAACTTTTGAACTCTACAGCTGGGCAATCTGTTTTCTATCAATGCTGAGCTGAAGATCCACGGCAGCCCCATGTGTTTTTAAAGACCCTCGGAGGAAGCCTCTTTAGGCGGAGAGGGATTTCCTCCTCATCAACTCCCACTGCCTGGAGTCAAAGTCTCTAAGCCATCCCCTGATTCTTCTCATCCTTTCTCCTACCCCTTTCGTTCCTTTCTTCCTCTTTGCGGATTCCTCCCGACCCATCTCCTTTACATCAAATGTAAATTCGTTCCAAGATGATAACCACATTTTGAAAGACATCTGAAACCTGCTCATTCAAGTTTGACCTCACAAAATGTCAACAGCTCTCTCATGTTTTCACTCGTTAATAAGCAATACTATCCAAAAAATATAGTAATTCTCAATCAAGTTCATCACAAATTTGGCTTTACAATCCGTTTAACATACCGCACCCTCTGTCCTTTGCCTCTTGATTCAGATAAGGGAAAATTCCACAAAAATAAACTTTAACAGGAAAAAAAGGGAGAAGCATCAGGAAGAGCAAGAGGGGAGGGATCCCTCTTCCAGAACGGATGATAAATGTCATAAATACATCAAATGTTGCGGCTGCTCACCAGGCTGAAGTGCACACCATGCAACCACAATGTTCTGGGTTTGAATCTGACCTGTGAACTCTGTTGAACATCATCCTTCTCTTTCTGCCCATTTCTACTTTCAGCTGTTTAATAACAGGCCAAAAATGCTTCAGAACTCATCATCAACAAATCAAAAACTAATTTACCTGTAATCCAAAATTCTTGAAAATGATAGGGAGTACATTTTGGCATATAGTACTGAAGGAATGAAGAAAGGAATATGTTTCACACACATTGGCTTTTGATATTAGCTCCAGGGGGCAGGGGCACCCCAATGTTTTTGTGCTTGGTTCAAATCCAACCCGTAAAGGCCCCAACAAAAATCTGCACACATTTTCATTTTATTGTGGTTTTTCTTTTTCCTATAAAAAGCGAGCGAGTGGTCACTCACCCTTTTGTATTTCTTTGCTGTCTTATTCTAACAATAGGGAAAGTTGCCAGGGAGACAGAGGAGTGGAGACATAAGAGAGAAATTTCGAAAGGGCTTTGATCTCAAACCAGTGAGGGAAATCAACCAGCAGACTATCCCCGGGCTGTTTCTGTGGTATTTATGGTTCATAATCCATGCAAAGATCTGAAAACTTACGGGTTTTTCCCCCTTGCAAAGTTTTATACCACTACTTACTCTTATCAAAATATGATTATGTGCTCATGTACTCAAATGTTTTGGTGGTCTGCAGAATTTGTCATTTCATGCTCTTTCCATTTGGCAGTATATAATTAGAATCCATGAAATTCCTTAAAGGATCATACCAGAGGTTTTGCATGTTTTAGCCCCATTTATAACAAATAACGTGTGCTTTATATCGCATCTGTTTTGCAAGAAACAAAACGTTTTAGACAATAATGGATTTGTTTGGAAGCCAGCCATCGGTTTCCTTTCATTTCTGTACAAAATGAGAATCAATTAGCTGATTTGCTTGAGTTGTGTAATACAGCACAAAGAACATGAAGTTGCATTTATTTTGTCAGTGTTGCATTATTGGAAAGAGGTAATGCAAGTTAAGGACTTTTCAAATCTATCTGAACTGCATTACCACCCAACAGTAATGTAACACTGACAGAAATTAATCAAGAAAGGGTGTTTATTGTCAAGGTCAGTTTACAACATGGGTGAGCGGGCAACTGCCCAAGGACCCCAGACCCTCAGGGGCCAGAAAAGTCTCAGGTTCTCTGTATGTCAGACTACATCTACATTAAACTGGCTAAATTCTTAAACACAGTTTTGTGCAAAAGCGACGTGTCCACACCAGGTGTTTCAACTCATTTCTGCAAATACTTCCATCCATATTAAAACGCCAAAATGTTCAGATGAGCAAGACAGCGACAGAAAACCAGCGAAGAAGAAACTGTGTGCTATTTCTGATTCTACTGCCGCTTCCTGACATTTTGAACACGTTGTTTATTGCGAGCAGATTACAATAATTCCAGCGAGGGAAAGGTTTAGCTTTAAACGAGCTATCAAAGTAGATAGTAAAGAGACCAACACTCAAATGAAACTTTCAGCTATCGGTGTTATTATCGTTGTGTTTCCTCTTCTTCCTCTTTTGGGTATAATTCAAGAAAACAATGAAATGCCTCACTACTGCCAATCTCTGTTTTGTCACTGATAGGATAGCCTTTTCTACAAAGCTCTGTTCCCCCGTACACACCTCAACGCCAAGTGGATTTACACACTCTAGAGGCCGTATGGAAAAGCTCAGTTTTCGAGTATTCGGCTGTTTCATTCTTGAGAGAGAGTTAAAATGTAGAGAAAAAGATGTGTTTACAAATTTAGCTGTCTTAGTGTGGACATGGGCTCAGCTGGTTTCTATAATTTGATTGATTTCAAATGTGTGAGGAAATTTGAACCACTAACATCACACAAACATCATCAACTAACTGTCCTGTCTTGTAGAGGGGCCATGTGTTAAAATCTAGTTTTTTTTGAAGCTGTATTATTTCAGTTTACATTGTGCACACATGGTGAACACATATTCCCAAATACTGTAAGGCTTTGTTTAGAGAAGAACTTGGGGCCAGACAGTAATATTCCAGAAATGTGCGGGACTACTGGGTGTATAATAAAGCTGCCATGTGATGGGAACTTGAACATGATAGATTACATACAGTATATAAAAAACTGCGCACACTCCTGGTCAATATCATAAAAATGACTACAAATCCTGTCCGTTTAATACAATTTTATTTGTTTTTAGACAATACGCAAGAAGAATTAAGCTAATTCACTTGAAAATCAGAATGTTTGACTAATTTAACTATAACCAGTCAGCACATCCTTCATTAGTGAGACTCCACTCTTTTATTTTTTAATATTTTGCATGCCTGCCTTTATTTTAAATGCAGATTGGATCCTCCTGGGCTTGGATGATACCAGTCGTGCACAAATCTGTGGAGAAATGTTCTGCCGTTGTTCACAGATGATTCTTTTCAGCTGCTCTTTGCTGCAGGGGTTTTGTTGCTCTACCTTCCTCTTTAAAATACCCTCTTGGATTCAGGTCAGGGGATGTACTTTGTCAGGTCATAGATTTCACTTCTTTCTTCTTTAAAAACTCTTGCGTGATTTTTGCAGTGTGTTTGGGATAATTGTCATGTTGGGAAATTCCTCTGCTGACAACCTTTTCATTTAGTATTTGGATATAGAAACTTGCAATCATTGTGCCATCTATATAAATGTCTTCTTCCCAACACCTTTTGCACTCATGCAGCCCCATATCAGCATCATGATTGGCACTATACAGACTCTGTGGTAGTCCTGGCCAGGTCCAAACCTAACATTCTTGACCCCATCTGATTCAAACAAATTTATTTTGGTTTCATCTCACCAAAGAATGTGCCGCCAATATTCATCAAGCCTTCTTTTCATGTTCTTTGGCAAAGTTTAACCTTGCAGTTTTGTGAGCAATGGTCCGTAGAGGTTGACTTCATGCAATGTCCTTCATACTGACTGAGCAGTCGCTGACACACCAATGTCCACTGATAATCCTTGTGCCAAATCAGAAGCACTCGCCCATCTATTCTTCAATGCTAGGTTGCGTGAATAGCAAATTGTGCGTGCCGTCATTTGGCGAGGACGGTCATTGCACCTTCTGTTTTTGCTAATATGGGTCGTCCTGTACCTCCTAACCACTGTGGTTCACCTTCACACATATCTATGAAGTCTCACAATCTGGTTTCTTGCTTGTTCAGGAAATTCCTCACCATGTGGAGCCATGATGCTTTAGACACAACCCAGGCCAACACTGTTGAAAGTTGTGGTGTTCACATGTTGTTTTATAACCTTGTTTGGGCAATTAGTCTTAATTGGAAGTCACAGGTGTAATCACTTTTGTTTCAGTGTTCACAGGTGTACTTGTTGCATTGAGGTTGTATTTTGAGGCCTTTTTTTCCCAGTTTAATCTGTCTAACCTGTTTGTTACAGGTTAATAAACAATACAGGTAAAATACTACAATTATTGTAAGGTAATATTGCACAGGGATGTGCTCAGATTTGTTATATACTGTATACAATGAATGGAAAACAACTGCTGTCTAGAAAAAAGACACATTAAAAAGTCTCATCATATGAGTCATGTAATCTTGTACATATGATCAGTAATTTAAGAGCTAAAACTTGTACCAGTCATTCATAACAAAGGAAAAATATACTCAGACTAGTTGGTGGGAAAAAAAAAGTTTCATAATCTGCATGAGAGAATCATCTTTGAGGGAAATGAGCTATGAATGAGAAAGGAGAGGCTGCTGCTGTATAGATTTGACCTGGGTGACAGAAAAGAGGAAGAGAGGAAATGAGACGGGAGCTGGACAGGAAATGACAGTCACTCCTGCCCAATCAGACCACAATGTGGAACATGTGAGTGGTGCGGGGTGGGTGACACAGATAAACCAGCACACACACACACACACGTTCACACATACAGACGACGGGGCATGTGTGAGATAGGCGTTCACGACTGATTTTTAGTGTCACCCACATATTTTATGAGCTGATAGCTGAGTGCAGATAAACCAAAAACAGGTTTCATTTTCCTCCTAAAACTCACATTTTTTTTTGCACCTACGGAAAAACAAACTTGTTTCCGTCACTTTGAAACACACAAACACACACACACACACACTCACACATGCAAACTGTACAAAATGTCCCTCTCCTTCAGAGTTTATTGAATGTCTTCCTCTCTTTGTCCACATGTTCTGGGAGTCACATGCCATTGTCCAGAGTTATGCCGGGAGCTGCCTCCTCATCAGATCTCATCAGATGGTTTGTGTGTGTGTGTGTGTGTGTGTGAGTGTGTGAATGTGTTTGATGAGATCAGGCAAGAGAAACTGTGGGAATAGAGACCCGTACACACACACATGCGCACACACACACAGCTATCTAACCCACATGGGACTATTAAATCTAATAGTGGTACATTATATCACCGATTCTTATCAAAAAGAGAACAGTACAAGGCACTAATGTACCATGAAGCTGACAAACAAAGACATAAAGGCTATTTTTATTGCGAGTCAACACACAGACGGTGGTAACTTCCTCTTTCCTTTGAGAGATTAGAGTTTAGCTTTGTGAGATCATAATACAAATTTCCCTGCGTCGGATTTCTTTTCATACTGGTGTGACAGCACACTGAAACTATGTCTTCGTTCAAGACACGGGTGTTTAGCAACAAAACTTGTGTAACATATAAAACAAACAAACAAGCGAGTAGCAAAAAAAAGCCAAAAGCTGCAGGAGATTATGTGCAAAAATACTAAAAAATCCAGCTGAACACACACCCTCAATGTTTTTTGTCAAATGCCGCTAAATTACACCTTTAACAGTTAAGTACTAAAATGTAATTGGGCCTAGTTGTGTAGTTAAACCTGATTTTAAGCCATGCTTGTGGTGTGGCTCTGGGTTTGTTGGTCAGTCAGTCCACCACTTTGGTCCAGACTGAAATATCTCAACAACTGTCGGGTAGATTGCCTTGAAATTTTGTATAGACATTCACGGTCCCAAGAGGTTAAATCCTAATGACCTCGGAAATCCCCTGACTTTTTCTCAAGCGCCATGACGAGGTTGACATTTGTGGTCTTGACTTTTTGGCATTTATGTAGCCTGCAGGATGAGTTGTAATCACTTTGGTAATCTAACTTTTTATCTAGTTTATATAGTTTCTCCTGCTAATTGCTTTCCCGACAGCCTCGACTGTACTGATGTTTAGTGCTAATTAGCAAATCTTAGCATGTGTTACACATTAAACTAAAGATGGTGACCATGGCGATCATTATATCTGCGAGACATCAGCGAGTTGGCAGTGATATTGAGTTATAGCTCAAAGCGCTGCGAGGCCTCGGCGCCGCCCCGCAGAGCTGCTGGCATGGCTGAAGGCTTTCAGTCCTGATACTTCTAGGGTGGTCTGGAGGGCACATGTGGAGGGTCTGTGGCTCTGCTGAAACTGATACGTACCTCCCCAAAAAATGTAACTACACACTGGGGCTCAGAGATACCACATGGAGCCCAATAAATAGCTTGATTCAACTGTATTCAAGATCTACTTTTTAGACCGTTTAGATGCTACGGTTGAAGACATTTATGGATGTGGAGCCACCTCACACTCATGAAATAAAACAAACACTTAAAGTTATGTTCATCTGAAATTAAGAAAACTGTATTTTCTTTTTCTTTCAAATAGGCTGTTCAAGCTTCCAGTCGGTCTCCATAAACAGACAGACAGACAGGCAGACAGAGAGCAGGTCACCAGGTGGATCTGATTGGTTATCACTTTGGAATGTTTGAAAAAGAAGGTCAAAAATAGACCAACGAGCTTCCTGCGTGGGCAGTGTTGACATTAAGACACGGTGATGTCACCTGTTTCCTGGCGATTGTTGGCTTTGAGGGTCTAGTCACAGAGACCAAAATCCCCAGAATGACGTAGAGTAGAATTTCAGTCTAGTGGCGTCACACACTCAGAAAGAGTGTGAGTCAAAGCTACAGTACAACACACTCACTGTCTGGTGAAAGATGTATATTAGTAGGGCTGCAACTAATGGTTCTTTTCATTATCGTGTTGTTTGATCCATAAAATGTCAGAAAAATGGTGAAAACTGTATCCAAAAGCCCAAGATGATGTCATCAAATGTCTTGAACCAACAGTCAATAAGACAAAGATATTCAGTTTATGTCATAGAAGACTAAATAAACCAGAAAATATATAAATATTTGAGAAGCTGGAACTTTTTAAAGACATTTTTTCCCTCAAAAAATGACTCCAAATGACTCATTGATTATCAAAATAGTTGGCAATTAATTTAATAGTTGGTGATTAATCCACTTATTGTTGCAGCTCTATTCCTCAGGACAGATTTTTAGGTAGAAATGTCAAACTTAATCTGCTGGAAGAAGACACTAACTCTCCTTATTTACTCAAATTCATTTCCAGTTAAAGGTACAATTACTTTTGTGAAGTCTTAACATACAAAAGTGACTAATTAAAGTAGATAAAAGTCTGGACGTCTTCACCGTCTTTCCTACTAACTAAAGACCACAAAGCAAACCTACATATCTGTGACGTTACTATCATCAATTTATGTTGATTTCAGTCATTTTGTCAGTTTAAAGCTCCACAAAGAAGAAGAGAAGAGTGTACTGGACATAATCTGAAACATACTGGTGACAAAAAGCTTCACTTGTTGGGTTAAATGTGTTAAACTGTTATGACGACTTGTTAGCGCTGAAACAATTACTTGATGAAATGGTTAATCGGTCTGCAACTAACGATCATTTGCATCCAAACTGATAATACTGACGAAACGATACAAAACTCATAAACAATGATAAAGATGTAACTGATCAGTAAACACGTTATTGATCTGTCGCCTCACCTGTTGTCAGTTGTGTGCCAGGGTAGTGTGTAGGGGCCGGGGTGGAGCTGCATGGCAGAGGGAGGGGGAGGAGGGGGGAGAGGAGGGGATTCGGCGGAGGGGAGGCAGGACGGTGGAGGAGGTGGAGGTGGAGGAGGAGGAGGAGGAGGAGGAGATGGAGGAGGGGGAGGGGGCGGGAGGGACAGCTCCGATAGCTTTGCCAGGTGCCAGGAGTGAGGCCTGATGAGAGGAACGCTGCGCCTGTTGAGACAAGAGAGAGAAAGAGAGACGCAGGTGAGGATCCAGAAGAAGAAACAATGGAATTTAATGTTTAGACTTCAGATTTATTTCCAGTTCTGAAAGTACCTCAATTTCCAGCAACGCTTTGGCACCTTTTACACCTGCTGTAACTGTAATATCCCCGCTTCAACTCTGCACTAGGGACTTTTTGATCTGTTGCACTTCACTATGTCTCAATATTTCCTGTCTGTCTCTTCTTTCAACTGTTGAATGAAGGCAATTCCCCCAAGTTCAACTTTAGAAAAGCACTTCTGCTGTACAGATTGTATTCAACGTTGTAATTTTTCCTTAAAATTCACAGTTAAGCCCCTATTTCCTAGTTCCTTTTTTGGACAAATAACGAAACTGTTAGTCGCTACTGTTTGTTTCATGTGGTCACTTTCTATTTTGGATCTGTGTGTGGAAACTTATCACTGCTTTTGGAGCTTGCAAACTGTCACTGACATGAATATCTTCATGAAAAGTACTTTTTTTGGAGATATATGATTGCACTAACAGCAGCTGAGGGTTGGTTTACAGCCTACATTAAAGTGAACCTTGAGAGTTTTCTCAAATATAAAGATGCTGCTGAAGTGTTGCAACTGTAGAAATATATAACATGCTGCAGATAAATGAAGTCATCATTTAGCTAATGCAATTTCCCTTTTGTACGCCAGTTTTTCCATTTTGTAACCGTCTCTTGAGTGATTACAGCATCTATTTAACCCCAATTCGAAGCAGCAGTAAATATTTTTGGTCTAAATATGATGATTTACCCAGGCACGACGGCCGAGATGACATGCTTATTTGTAACCGCAGTTGTAAGTGTCTTGGAACATCAGGGTTCACATAAAACGCAAGACCTACTGCAGCGGGACCTTGCCAATCCAAATTTTGTGGAAACAAGCTTCCTTACAAGTTGTTTGGACTTCCATTCAACTGCCATTAAAAACTCATCTAACGTGTACAGTAAGTTCTCCAGTCTGATCTGAAGCCAGGCATTCCAGCATATCCCTTGATATTCGCTAATTCCCATATACAGACTTCCGATCCCATATGCCGGCCAGATTCAACTCAGCCCCCCTGCGGAGTGTGTGTGTGCATGGGTGTGTGTGAGTCCGACAAGGGAAACAGAAGGAGTGTCGAAGAGAAAAAAAAGAGAGCTAGAAAACAAAGAAAGAGAGAAAAAATCCAGCAGGATATATAAATGTGACATCCTCAGAGTCTGAATGGAACTTTATGTTGGTAACAGTACAGTAACAATAACAGTCTGTCGGGAAAACTGCTGCTGGATGAAAATAACTTTGTACAGAGCGTAAAAACAACCACAGCTGTAGACTCGAGACTCGAGCCAGACAGAAAGTCACAAAAATGAAGACTTGACACTTGACTTGGACGTCGTGGACTGCTGTGACGGTTGACTTTAGGTTTGACGTCAAAATTCTCCTATTTAAGCAAAACTGCCCCGCACTCGACCCTGAAACAGGATGTGACGCCGGGGGTTAGGACATAGGTAATAAATAAATACTGAGCAGAGCGATCAAAAATTATAAACTTTAAACAACGAGAGCTATGCGGCTTGAATCTGGTGTGTATTATTTTACAAAACATCTGATAACTCATTTCCAAACACAGTGCACCAGTGTTTCTATTGGCTACGAATGTTCAAATGTGACGTCAATTTAATGGTCAGTAATCAAGAGTCTTGACAGACATGCAGCTGACAAACAATTGGAAATCTAATGACCTAAGACGGGACTTGGACTTGCCCTTTAAGGACTTGAGACTTGACTTAGACTCAATTGATTTGGGACTTGACTTGGACTTGTCTAGATTGACTTTAGACTTGACTTGGACCTGTCTTGACTGACTTGAGACTTCACGTGACTTAAACTTGAGTGGATTTGTCTTGATCGACTTGAGAGACTTGGCTTGGGCTTGTCCAAATTGACTTGAAACTTGATAAGACCTACTGCTTGATTTGGACATGTCAGAACTGATTTGAGACTTGACTTGGACTTGTCTAGATTGACTTTAGACTTGATAAGACCTATTTGACTTGAACATGTCACAACTGATTTGAGACTTGACTTGGACTTGTCTTGACTGACTTAAAAGACTTGACTTGGGTTTGTCCAAATTGACTTGAGACTTGCGCTTGACTTAGACAAGTCAAAACTGACTTAAATTGTCCTGATTGACTTGAAATTTAAATTTTTTTTTTAACTTAACTTCTATTTGTCTCAATGGACTTAAGATTTGTCAAGGCTAAAGCTTTACTTGGACTTGTCTCAATGGATCTGAGACTTGACTTGTACTTGCCCCCCGAAAACACTTGAGAACAGCAATGAAAACCGTCGGGGTTACAGCCAAATCAAAGAACAGTTTTAAAAAAATGTCCCAAGGTTTGATGTCCAACAACACCGCTAGTAACCTCCAAGTGTCCTTGACTGTACTGAAAGTACAAATATGTAAAATGAGACTGTTCCAAGTATTTCAGAAAAACATTTGGAGGTACAGTTTTAGGAGAAGAATGCGGATCCTGGCACCGTGAGGGAAAGGAAAGGACCATTTCTGAGTATTATTGTTTATGATAAAGCAGGAGCAGGGGAACCATTTCCAAAATAAACACTCTTGTTTCCTGGTCCTGGCTCCTTAAGACGGATTTCTATCTGAGCCCACTGATTGTTCGACTCCGTTGACAATGTCCTTAAATTATCCCCTGAGAAAGTTTATGTAGAGCTTGTGTATGTGCGTCTATGCCTGTATATGTGTGTGTGTATGAATATGTGTGGGAACTATCCAAACTCACCCAGTCAAAATACCATTATCGAACCCACCACAAACATGAGCAGACCCCCCCACCACCACTACCACTACCACCTCCTCTTTTTCTCCAATTTTAGCTTTCAGAGATTGATGACTGTGGAAATCAAAACAAACGATGTGACGCCAAAGTTAGATGGAGACGGAATGTACGATAAAAACAAAACAAAAAATAAAAAAAAACCTACAAAAATTATGATGAATGTGCAGTTTTGCAACCTAAGAATGTAATATAGAGAGCCACTGTACTGTTTGGTATCAACGCAGGGGAGTAGGGGAGTAGTTCTTCCAAACCGCATAACCAATCGCTGTTCTTCCAAAGTGTTCAGAGCAGCGCCTGAGAGCGAGTCAGTGAACATGTATCCCACAACTCCTGGGACTTACAGTAAGTAGAAGTGTTTCCTCTACATGAGGCCAAAGCTGTGATGATGGAAGCAGAGAAAAACAACATGTCTTCTAACAAATACCTTTTACTATTTTACAGACTATTCTGGTCATTGCAGTGGTTCATGAATTCATGTTTTATGAACTGGAAGAGTGAATATTTTTAGATTACCTGTGAAAGAGCTATGCATGGATTTGATGATTTGCTGGTCAATATACATTTATGTTAAATTGGGGTAAAGTTGGTTGAAAAGTGACTTCTTCACATTGCTTGTTTTGGCTGATTAACAGTCCAAAACATTAAGATATTTAATCTTATTTAATGTCAACTACAAAAAAGTAGCAATCATTCATACTTTTTCTTGCTAAAATGACAAAACAAAAATAGCTTATTAAAGGTTTTGGCAATAAGTTTTCTGTCGATTGACTAATAGATTAATTAACTAATCGTTTCAGCACTTGACAAAACATAAATGCATCAAAACCCAAAAACAGAGGGCAACAAAAGATCTGTGCATGTTAAATACACTGCATAAAGCAGAGTATAAAAGATCAAATAAGACAAATAAATATATATAGACACACTAAAACACATACTTGTAAAGTTATGAAACAAATGTATGTAAGGTGACTGGGTTCATGTGTGTGTTGACTTGAGACTGAGATCATCAACCTTTCCTGATGAAGTTCTGACTGAAACATTACACACAGTGTGCAGGATTTTTTGGTCCTTTAACCATAGAGATCTGAAAGAAAATGTAATATTGCAACCAAACCTTTTGAACTTAAAAAAGAGGAGAGAAGTTCTGGGTATTTTCATTTCAGATTTTAGCAATTTAAAGCGATTTGAATAGATTGTGTGAGTTTGGGGGTGAACTGCTCAGTACCAAGAACATTGTCTAAGAAGAAAAGGTGGTCCAGATGTTAGAGAGGCTGTTCCTCCTCTTGAAAGCGTTCAACCTCCTGTGTGGGCACCACCCCAAAAAGGTATATAGTTTTGTATCTGGTAGAAGGTGCAGGAAGACTTAAGTCAAAAAAATCTGAACACCCTTCCAACGTCCATGAAAAAGCGGAAGTCTTTCTTGGATAGCAACGTGTTAAAAAAGTCTTCCAAAGCTTTTGTCAAGGCTGCATTCAGCGACATCCATGGAGGCTCCATAAAGTCTGTGGCCCTTTCATTTACAAGACACAGGAAACACACCAAAGTACTGGCTAATACTCTCCTTTCAGCCACGGTAACTGAGGTAGCGCCTACCAAGGGCCACTATCGACTGTAACGAGTCTAAAATAACATAATCCAATGAACTCCCCCTTTCCTGTCTCTGACATTGTAACCCAGTTGGCTACCTGTCCCTGCTGGCAACAACACGCAAAGAGGAATCACATGAATCATGTTTTCTTTGAAAGGGGAGAGAATTCGCTGGCATATGGGAGATAACAGCGTGTCCTTTATGTAGAGACCGAGATAATGGGTTAACCCCGACTGCTGCTGTGGTGTCGCTGCAACCGCAAACAACCAGGAAATTCAATCAAGTTCGCAAGACACCGCAAGCTTCTATTTATAAGTATATACATGTGTTGCGCAGGTTTCTAGTAATATAATGTATTAAATGCAATTTTTGGTGTATCAAAATTGGTAATGCTCTTCAATGCATGAAAAAGAAGAGCAAACAAGAGAAAAGACACATTTTTTTAGAAGAATTAAATGACAAGAAAAAAAGTCAAAGTGAAAAACAGAAGAGTTGGCGAGTCCTGACAGCAGTCAAAGGCCGAGAAATTATGAATTCTCTGTCTGCAGCTCTGAATGAGCCTCTATGAAAAGATCTGCTGGAATGTCCCACTTAATGGTCAGAAACTGCAACAGCTGACTGATACCGCAAAGGTCAACGCGCATAATCTGAGTCACACACACACACACAGTCTCAATACAGTACAGAATGACTGCCAGACAGAAAAGTAGATTTGGACTCTACACAGATAAGGATAGAGACTGTTTTCATACATGACTTAGAGAAGAGGAGAAGAAGAAGAAGAAGTGATGATTAAAAGATTTAAAAAGAGGAAAAGGGTGTAATGGTGTTTGCGTTGTGGTTATCATGTGCTTAACAACCCCTCCCTGGAAAAGTAAAAGCATGGCTGCTGTTGACTCTACGTTGAGGCGGACGATGAAAGACGCAAACTCAAATGTGAGAAAACAAAGTTCCACAAACTGAACATTTAAAGATAAAATGAGAAATATGATATCAGGACTTTCAAACCTACCAGACTCAGAGGCTGAAGCATCCAACAGTCAAACTGATCCCAGCTCAGTTCCCAGCATCCCTGATACCCAAAAGGTCAAGTTCAAAGAGGCCACTCAGGACGTCTCTAAATCCCTCTTTCGCGAGTTTTTTCCGAACTGAATCACCACCTTGTAAAAATGTAAATGTCACAACTCTTTTCTTTTGTCCTCAAGCCAGTTGAGGTCCGGGTAAAGAGAACCAGGTTGTGTCCGTGAGGTGTGAGACTTGGCAGAAAGCGCGGTCTGACTCCACAAGAGCTGATGTTCATCTGAAGAGGTAAAGTAGCTGGCAGGTTCTGACCAAGAGGGAAAAACCAACCGACGATCCTCACATCCCCTCTCCCTCCTTTTCCTCTCTTCCTCCTCCCTCGCTCCTCTCGCTAGAAGACAAAACATGGCTATTTCTCCCTCCTGCACTCTGCATTTCTCTCACTCCCACCCCTCTCTCCGTGTCTCTCTCTCTCTCTCTCTCTCTCTCTCTCCACATCTCATTCTTTCCTTGCCTCTCTCGCCCCCTTCTCTGGCAGGATGTGTGAGTCAGTGAGAGAGGAAGTATTGTGGAGAGCAGATAAAGTAGTGGACGGCTGCTAAATAATACCCAGAGTTCCACACTGTTATTGTTTGACAGGAGGGAAAATGCAGAGGTACTTCCTTCTTGAGTGTGTGTGTTTGTGTGTGTGTGTGTGTGTGAGTGTGTGTGAGTGTGCACGGTGTGTTTGCAGAGCAAGAAAATGAGATCGAAAGAGCAAAGAAAGCAGAGACTGTTGGAAAGACAAGGGGGCTTTTTTTTTTTTCTCACACTGGCAGAAAGACGAGAAAAACAAAGTGTGGTGAAAGAAAGGGAATGTAAGAGAGGATGGGAGGTCTGCAGGATGAATACGAGAATAATTTTAGACAAAAACAATGAGTAGAGCTGACGGATGAAGAGCAGAGAATATCTTAACTTCTATCACTTTCCTTATCGCTCAGATATATTTCTTTTAACACACTTCAGTTAGAGAAATATTATCTGTGAGCTACGACTTTGACATTTGCACTCTCTGCTACTGTTTAGTAATTCTGCTTTTTTTTTTTTTTGCAATTAAAACTTTCTACTCTCCAAGGATGGGACAAACACAAAAACATCTTGCTGGGAATTGCACAAGAATAAAATGGGTTTACTCTGAAGTTTTATGCACTTCCAGGAAAAAATAATTGAAAATTAATTTACTGAAGAGCCAGAGGAGCTCCAGTACACAAGAATTTAGTCTAGTACAAAGCAGCTCTTCTACTCTTGTGATATTTTTTGTACACTGTCCCTTACAGACTATATACATATAATATAAAAATGTGTGTATATATGGGGTTTTCTGGTGGCGTAGGCTTTTAGGACCCTGACCACGTAATCTCAGCGTCTCTGGTTTGAGTCAAGCCGAAGACCGATGTTGCACGCTATCTCGCATCTCTGTCCAGTCATTTCCTGTCGGCTCTCTACTGTATGCTACTTAATAATAAAAAAAAAATCCCCGAATACTCATAAAAAACATGAGCAACAAAAGTAAATAAATAAAATTGTCACACCCGGTCTCTATTAAAAGAAAAAATAAAAATCAGAAGTAAAACACAGTTTGACTGATTTCACGACAGAGTTGAAACTGTAAAAACCGTATTCCTCATTCTTTACAATAAAGTTTAGTTTTGAATGAGGAAAAATGCAGAAATGAAGAGTGTACAGAGAGAGTGTGTAGAGAAGAGTCATTAAATCAGTGAATGGACTCAGTAATGTCATTTACCCGGCAATACTTTTTTAAGTTCGCTAACATTAGACGCCATAAACTGTCGTCGGTCGTAAAAGAGCGAACGAGTCTGCAGCTGCAAAACTCCCGAGTGTACTGAACTGAGAAAGGGTTCGTTTTATAGCTTATGATTTCGGTTTTTTTTCATTTGTAAGAGGAAGGATGTGGTCTTTCTTATTATATTGTCTCACATAAAAGGAGTTTAGTCAGTACATTTACAGGCATAAAATAAATCTGATTAATGTAAGTAACCAAATAAAATGAATGGTCTGATGGAGGCGATTTTCTTTTTTCTCCATTCGGTCACATAAGTGTCTGAAATGATTGTTATTTATGAAATGATTGTTTGTGATGTCTGACAACGTAATAGTTAATAATATTTGAGACTTAATAAATTAGCTATAGTCACGTTAGCTTCACAGATTTCACAATCCTGAAACCTGGAGGTCTCCAGTTCAGACGTGAAAGACTCAACTGGACGTTTTCAACAGCAAAAACAACATAGTTCACTTAATCTTTTCAAATACCACAATGCTACAAAGTGGTGTTTCTATCTCGAGAAAACTGGCTTCGGTGAACACGTTTAACAATCAATAATTCCTTTGTTTAAACAGCCAAGCATTTAGTTTTTTGTATGGCCAACTAAAGGATTTAACATTCATTAGCTACAGCTGATAAAATCTGCATGTGACATTCTCCCTTTCGGTCGGGAAAACAAATGATCGCTGGCTAACAGTAAAAGCATGTATCAATGTCACTGCTCCGTCGTTATTTTGACCAGATTTGAACCCCGTAGAGCAAACATCAAGAAGGTGTGAGTGTCCGACATTAGCGGTGTTGAAGTTTAATCAACCGCACAACGGCACAGACACTTAATAACATGAGAGCCTTAGAGGGCTTCAAAGGATTTCCTGGAGACCCATATCTCCTGCAGACTCTGAGAAGATGTGTGTGTGTGTGTGTGTGTGTGCCCCTGTGTGTGTGTTATGTACATGCATGTGAGCAGATTCCTTGCATTCCCTGTCTTCCCTTCAAAAGGGTGAAGGGTTAACTATGCTAGAAAGCCTAAACAACCTCATCTCCTCCTCCCCCCCCTCTGTCCCTTTGTGTTCGCCTGCAATCAGGACCTATTTGTTTGCTTTATGAGTCTCCTGGACTGTGTGTGTGCGCGTGAGTGCGTGTATGTGTGTGTGTGTGTGTGTGTGTGTGTGTGTGTGTGTGTGTGTCTGCATGCAATCAGACCCCCGTTTGTTTGCCTTGTGGGCCCTCATCACACTTGATTATGGATTTCTGAATGACACCCGCACATGCATTTACTGCTTAGATGCAGACATGTAGTAAATACATGTAGACTGCTTTGACACAGACACACACAAATACACGCACACACACACACACACACAGAGGTTTTGCATACCAGGTAATCAGTACAGTGAGACTAGGCTCATACCAGAGGTCGATGGCAGGAAGGGTGAAGTCCACTTTAGCCTCTGTAGCACAATGTGCTGTTTGTTACTGCTGGATCTCCTGGACTGTGTATATGTATGTGTGTATGTGTGTGTGTGTGTGTGTCCGTAATCAGCCCTCTATTGCTCTTTCTTCCATCCAACTGTCAAGCAAATGTTAAAAAAAAAGGTTTCAGAAACTGACATGTGAATTACACGATGGTCCATCAGCGAATTTCATTGAAGTCACGTCATATATTTATTCAAGTGTATCACGTTTCATCCACAGAGAAAGGTCAGTGTGCTTTACATAAACAAGATGGAAATATGTGTGTGTTCACTTTTAAATCAGCTTAAAATGTCTTAGATTGTTGATTCCAGGGAGTGATAATGAAATGCATTTGAATGGAAGCCGAAGGTGAGACACTTCAGA
Source organism: Thunnus albacares (assembly GCF_914725855.1). NCBI lineage: Eukaryota > Metazoa > Chordata > Actinopteri > Scombriformes > Scombridae > Thunnus > Thunnus albacares. The sequence goes on along the minus strand of NC_058127.1, from coordinate 7,598,484 downwards.
GATTAAAAATGTTCTTTTCCTACATGCTTTTGTAAATGTTTTACCAGAAGATGAACGTTTTGTAAAATAGCCGTGTTTTGGATGAGCCAGATGTCTGGTGTGACACACAAACAAAATTAAAACATAAAACTAAAACTGCAGTTTAAGTTGAAGTACTGAAAGCAGTTGAAGTGGTTGTTGAAATTGAGGCTTTGAAAGTAGGTACACTGGCAATTAAAATCCAAGCACAGAATGAACCTGAAAAACAGCTGTCACTTCAAGTGTTAAGTGCTGAAAGAAGTTGACTTGGTAGTTTAAGTTTAAGCAACGAAAGTAGTTGTAGTGTCACCTGAGGTGAAAATCCAGCTGAAACAGAAGTACTGAAAGAAAGTTGAAAGTGGGTAAATTGGAAGTTAAAATCCAAGCACAGAATGGACCTGAAGTGTCCACTGAAGTGAAAGGCATTGAAGCGTCACTGGAGGAAAAAATTTTTTCCTAAAAGGAGCTAAAGTGAAGCAGTGAAAGGAATTGAAGCGTCACCTGAAGTGAAAGTCCAGTTGAAACAGAAGCACTAAAAGAAAATGATGTGAAGCTTTGAAAGTAGGTAAAATGAAAGTTAAAATTAACCTGAAGTGTCTGTTGAGCACTGATAGGAGTTGAAGAGTCAGTGGAAGTGAAAGTGTTGAAAGGAACAAAAGTGTCAGCAGGAAAAGAGTTGTAGCCCTTAAAAATTGTTGAAATATCAGTTAATGTGTGACAGTAACAACAGCTGGAAGTACCAGTAAGTGCTGAAAGCAGTTGAAGTGTCAGTTAAACTGAAAAAGGAGCAGGAGCGTTTTAGTTTAAGCGTGTGTGCTGGAAGAAGTTACGCTTCCTTCGAATGTCGGTTGAAGTGGACACACTGAGAGAAGTCAGTGTCCGTTGATGTTAAAGCACTGAAAGGTGTTGAAGTGATAAATCGGTTGTATCAGTTCAAAGTGTTTCCCTCAGTTCAAGCAGTAGTTGAAATGTAGAAAAATGAAAATCAGCTGATGTATTGATTACAAGAGAAGAACAATGACTGGGAAGAAGGAAACAACCATGAGATGCATTTTTCCAGAACTGATTATCTTTGACGAGTTATTTAAGTTCTGCATCAACTAACGACCGCATGACCTCCTGTTCAAAGTAACTTGTGATGCGACAAAATGCATTTCCGTCACTATTGTTTTTTTCCTCAAAGACAATTAAAAACATGACAATGACGATGTCTAACTGAAATTTCCTGTTTCAATTCAGATTTTCTACAGTGGTCATAAAACTATCGACACGTCTGCGTGTTTGTGTGCATGTGTGAGCTTTGTGATTTTGTTTGTGGGTCGTTCTTTATCTCTTCCTGGATGCCAGAGGGTGACAAATAGATTTGTCAACTCTGACCTTTATGTCGCGACCTCTTTCCTCACTCCTGACCGAAGGTTTGTTTCTTCTCCACCAGCTGTCAACAAAAAGTATTTTCCTTTAACTTCTCTTAATGCTCCTTTTCTTCAGCTGTTTTCTTCCTCTCATTCCTTCATTTTCCTTGTTAAATCTCATTGTTTGTTAATTAATGCACTAATCAATCAGCTACCAATATTGATCAGACAACAAACCCTTTCAAATATAACCTTACATACAGTGAGACCTGTGGTGAAAACATCATGTTTAAATGGAAATAAGTATGATTTTTGTTAATTCTCCAATCCTACAACTTTCACTTTGGACTAAAGAAAATACATAAATGTTAATGTAACATCAAACGTTGTTGTTCCAGTGTGTTGATGATGATGATGAAGAACATGAGGAGCGTGTGAGGTTACGGGGTAAAAGAGAACTTCCTCTCTCTTTTTCTTTACACCGCTGATTTAGCATCCTGACACTTAACGTCCTGGTTTGTCTTCTATTATACAACACAGAAACATCTTTTTGACATGTGTGTGTGTGTGTGTGTCCGAGTTAGCCTCAAGGAATTTGTGTGTATCTGAGACGGCCGCTGTGTGTGTGTGTGTGTGTGTGTGAGAGGAGTCAGACCAGTGTCGTGTATCATGGAGTCGCAGTTTAATGGGCCAGTTAATAAAAACCAGGCCAGAGGAGACAGATAAACTGTAGCAGACCACACGCGTAGAGGACAGACACACACACACACACACACACACACACACACACACACACAGTGTCAGAGCTGCAACTAGTGATTATTTGCTATATTGGTTTATTTATTTATCTTTAAGTCTATAAAAATGTCAAAACATAGTGAAAAATGACCATCCAAGAGCACTAGTTGACATCTTAAAAGTCTTGTTTTGTCTGATCAACACCCGAAATGATTCAGTTAACTATCATACAAGACTGGAACCAGTAAATATTTGTGAATTTCTCAACTAGTGTAATTATCTTTTCAGCTCTGCACTGTATACATACACAAAAACAATTCACCAGGTGAAGTTAAAGTGATCTAAGTCTAATGTTTGAGCACAAAAATAAAAGAAAACCAGTGGATTAGCAGGAATCAAATCACTAGGGAAGTTTGGAAAGTTTTAAATCATAAATAATTTCAACTTTTTGGTGTGTTGGAGTGTTTTTACGTAACATTTTGAAAGGCTGTAGCTTCACGTTAATGCTGCAATAATCAATATTTCTATATTAACAATGGCTCAAATGACTACGTGTGATGTGAAAGGAGTCACTCGCAGTGATAAAACCAGAGAGAATCATCACAAAATCTGCAGCTACCTTTAGCTTTTTAGTGTCTTTCAGCACATTGTTTCGGTTTATGCTGCTAACATATTTAGCAGCAGAAAGCAGCTGTTTTCACCAAAAAACCCAAAAACATAAACTGACTGGACACTTCCTGCCCAGCACCAAACAACAAGACAAAACTAGTGACTAGCTGATGAACATAGAGAGCCAGATATTTAAAAGACCAAAAAGCTAAAAGGTGAGTGAATACTGGACTTCCTGGACTGGACTGCTTATTTTGTTCTGTTCCTGCTGGATGTGTAAACAGGAGACACGACGGCCATTAGGGCTGCAAATAACAATTATTTTCATTATTTCAGTAATCGTTTTGTCTATAAAAAGCCTCGAAACAGTGAAAACCGCTGACTCCAATTTTCTCTGCTTATTAGGTTACAGTTTCAGTCTGTCAGCGGCTTTGATCAACACCAACTTAACTGTCCGTTATGTTGCACGCTGTCTGAGTCACGTCAAACCAAAGACTTACCTTCATCACACTTGACGAAACACCGAGACTTTATTACTTTATTATATAGAGACCTTTATCATACAGGGATCCATTTCTAGATTTAGAGACTCGTTTTGCACACTTTTTCTCACCCCTCTGAACTGCCAACCTCACTTTTCTGTCCCTTCGGCTACCACCGCCTCCGTTTCTCTTCATCCTTTAAACATTTAACATGTTTCAACAGACGAGTAACCGACTCATTGAAACACAGAAGCACAAATTCTTTAATTCTGTCCACAACGTCAATATTTCAACCTAAACAGCGTCACAACCGAATCGGAGCTTTAATCAGACCCAGAACAGTGTATGCATATATGTGTGTGTGTGTGTGTGTGTTTGTGTGAGGAAGAGGTCTTGAGGAATGCTAAGAATGTCTATTGTTCGGTTTGGGAAGGAGTGATGGGGGGCAGACTATTGTATTTCATGGTTCTTGGCACCGCAGACCTCAGTCTTGCCCCGGTCTCCAGGGACCCTGTGTTACAAAAATCTAAACAACGGGATGTGTGTGTGTGCACATTTTGTCCATCCATCTGTCTGCAGTGAAATTATAAACAATCACATGAAAGCGTGTGTGTGTGTGTGTGTGTGTAGGCCCACAAATCTCTTTGTGACAGTCTGAAACGAGCGTCTACTAAAAAGAAAAACACAACAAAAAGAGCGAGTCAGCATGCGGACGGAGATGAGCTGGAGCGTCAGAAAGCTCAGCTCTTCCAGGAAAAGATGAAAACAAATGTTTCAAATGAACAAGAACAAACAAACTGTGCAATTGAGCGGCGCTGCTGAAGCAGCCGACACTCACCGGCCAACGCCGAGGCCTAAACCAGAGACAGATTACAGAAGAGGAGAGACTCAAACCCAGACATGACTGCATCTGACTGAGGTGGACCACTTATGTGACGACAGGGTTTCCCCCAGGAAACTGGTTAGTTTTGGTTTTTCACATATCAGCACCCGCTTATGACGGACTGAGCTGTTTGTCTTCGTTTTCCAACAAAGCTCAGATCCTGATATCAATGTAGTCATTAAATATCATCTAGATGACGCTTTACAGAGTCACTCGTTAAATATGTGGTCTTTGTTGCCTGGTGCACTGCAGGATCACTGCTAGTTTTCCCTGATTTTCTATTTCATATAAATATGATCAATTCTTCTGATGTTACAGAATGATGTACTTTATTTGGACGACCAGACATCCTGGACAAGGACTGGGCATCCATTTCTATATTTTCAATACTTGTGCTGATAAGATGCTCAAGTTTTGGCACTGATACCAAAACAATACTTTTTTCTAGGCATGCAACTAATAATTACTAACTAGTTATTTCCTGGATTAATCAATTAATCATTTAATCTATTAAATGTTAAAAAAACTAGTGAATAAATGGCATTTATGATTTCTCAGAGGCTATGGTGATGTCTTCAATTTGGGAAGCAGGAAAAACATCAAATGATGCGATTTTTGCTTGCAAAATGATTGAAACGATTAATTGATTTTCAAAATAGTCGCCGTTTTTTGTCTATCTAATCTAAAATAATAATCTTGTTGTTATACATGCACCTTTTTTCTTCATTCAGCAAAAGAAACCAAAGTTGAATGTTGTCTAAACACGAGCAGCTGCGCACAAATTGTTGAAATTTGGATTTAAATGAGGAGTTGGATGATCATAGAAAGAAGATAACAAATCTGATCCGAGATTCAATTCTAGTTTCTGATATTCCGATATATATTTTGCTTGGTATCAACAAAGTAAATTATTCTTTATCCTAGAAAAAGCAATCACAGAGAGATTAGATGATGACTTGCATTTGATTGCTCCAAAATCCTGAATTTTGTGAGTAATTGTGACAATAAATAAAGCGTGATTGTACAGTTCTACAGACGCACGGCCCGTTTCTTGGCTCAGATTTGGTGAGAAACCGATGCTGGTGGATGGTTTCACCATGTTTCCAAAACAGACGGCATCTTTTTCAAGCTGGACAACAGGAGGAAGAGCGACAGCCCTGCAGTTCGTCTAATCAGGTTTAATGGGAGTAAAAGTCCATTCCTGTTGCCTGTTTTTTTAATGTTGTTTGTACTCATGAGTCATTACATCTGATAAAGACCTCGTGTTACTGTCTGGAATATGTCAAAATATTTTACCTAAAACTCTCAACTTTTCTCTTTCACTTTCTCTGTTTTCAGTCTTTTATCTCCTCTCCGTCCATCCTTCCTCAAAAAAAAAAAAAACCTGTTTATTTTCATGTGTAGCAGATGAAAGAACAAGCTGGGATGAAAGAGCTTTGTCAAGAAGTCCTGTTTATCCTGTCAAACCCTCAAACACGATATCCAACCTCTCTTGTAATTATCATTGTTATTCACTCCTCCTGCCACGTACTGGAACTGCAGCCTGTTTCTGACTCTCTGCCATGTTTTCTGCTGTGTTGCTGTGTAATCTCATGTTTCTATTTTACTCTAAACATTCCTTTTCATCTGCTACTGAATATAAGTTAGATTTTCTTCCAAAGTGAGATTTCAACCGTCTGCAGAAAGTGACGTGAAAAGATTTATATCACAAAAACAAGTCACCAATCAAATGTTGGTAAAATATGCAAGTGGATGGTAGATTTATGCACAAAAAACCAATGGTAATCTACTGAGTGGCTGGTAAAATGTGAACAGTCACTAGCTATTTGGCAGGTGGACAAAAAAGTTAATTTTGCATCCTGCACAAAGATAAAACTGATCTTTATTAATGAGTAGGAGGTGAGCTGAGGCTCAGGTTGGCAATTTGAACCACTTAATATGCAACTAAATATGAAACAGACTCAGATCAGGTCTGACTGTCCTCAAGTCCCTCTGGATCAGTCCATCAAATATATATATATATATATATATATATATATATATATATATATATATATATATATATATATATATACCTACATACACATACTTTATATATAGGCATACCGACATGCTCGTACAGCCCCTTAAAAAACAAATAAATAAATAAAATGAAACAAAATTTTTTAAAAAACAACAAAAAATCTTTTTTTTAAAACAATAACTAATAAAAGAAGGAAAATAACAATAAAATATCAATAAAATAATAACAAAAATAATAATAATTTTCTAAAAAAGAAAGAAAAAAGGATATGGTCCCTTTAAAAAAAAAACAACAAAATTATGTGCATTGGTTTTTCGGGTTTGGTTTACAGCTGCAACGATTAGACGATTAATCGATTAGTCAATCGACAAAATATTAACAGGCAACTATTTTGATAATCAAATAGTGATTTTAGTTATTTTTAAGCAAAAAATGGCAAATATTTGCTCATTCAAGCTTCTCAAATGTCAGGATTTGATGCTTTTCTTTGTCATACATGATATAAACTGAGTATCTTTGGACTGTTGATCGGATGAAACAAGACATCTGGATACTCCAGCTTGGGCTTTGGGAAATTAAAAATGGGCATTTCTCACTATTTTCTGGCATTTTATAGACAAAACGATTATCATCTCATCTCTTTAGCTCATTTCAATCAGTATAAAGCACTAACAAAGTCTATTCTGTATATATAGACTACTGTATGTAGTTTACGAACGCCACCTTACAGGGTTCATGTCAGAAACGGCCCGTCTATACAGTATAAACACGCACATACATGCACACCTGCATTTAAAGAGCCATTTCCTATTCCATCAACAGCGGTAAATAAACTGCTGCTCTTTTGTTCGCTTCCCATAGAAGCTGCTTCTTTTCACACACATACACACCAGCGTTTTTCACCAACGCATTAAGCCGGACAGGAAGCAGAGATGGGAAACTTTGAGGAGAACAGGAAATGATGCAAAAGTCGAAGAATGTCCTTCTGGCTCGTCCATTGCTGCCCACCGAGAGAACCACAAACACACACACACACACACACACACACACACACACACACACACACACACACACACAGAGTACAGTTCACAAAAGGTTTGTGAAAACAGGAAGTACTATAGGAGAAACATTTCCGGGTCGAGGCAACACAACATCCCCGACATTCTTTCCCTTCCAGAAATATATCGGAAAAATCATCACTCACTTAAAAACACCCATCCAAAAAATGTAAAGAGACAGAAATACTCCTGCTGTTCAAGCCGCGGTGACAAAACTTTGAAAACGAGGGCGGAGGCCTAAGAGGTCAAGCGGAGCGGCAAACTTAAAAGGGGGGTCACTGTACTTATCAGAGCTAATCAAGGCTAAAAACTGCTTTTCCTTTCAGTGCTGTGGGAAAAGTATGCGTCAATGTGTGGATGTATTTCTCATTGAGTATCTGTGAATGATGGACGATGTGTAGAGCAAGTAAAAACACATTAATTAAGTCTTAAAGGTTGATTTGTAGGCAAAAAAACTCCTATTCACTGTGTTAAGAAGCTGCAGATATGTGTTTAAACTTGATGAGTCAATCAACATTTGAAGTGTGTCAGCGTTTCCACGCCAACAAGATACGACCACAGAGGATATTTTGGTTTGCTGATGTCATGTGACATGGTTCCCATACAGAACAAAACTATGACTCATTAGGACAGAGTGTGGTTAAATGTCAAACGTTATAATGAAACTGTTTTCTGTGGTAGTTCTGTGCTCCATATGTTTGTATATGACATATGAAATGACATCACATGCATCATATTAGTGAAATGATTAGTTGGTTATTTATCATCAAGGCTGGAAGATATTTGAAGAGTCTAAGATGCTTTTCTCTGTTTTATATCAGTGAGAATTGAACATCTTTGGTTTTCTGACTGTTGATTGGACGAAACAAGTTGTTACACAACAAGTTATTATTGGCATTTTTTCATTTCAAGACTTTAAGTTCATAAACTAAACAATTAACTGATCACAAATATGTTTCACAGATAAATCAATAACAGAAATAATCGAGATTGTTGTAGTATAACGTTGAATGATTCTGTATCCATTCGGGAAGGATAACATACAGAACACAGTGAATGGATGTTCATATAGTATAAAAGTGTGCAAGGGTTCATTTTAGAGCTGCAACGATTAATCGATTAACCGATTAGTCGATTGACAGAAAATGACTCAGCAACTATTTTGATAAATGATTAATCGTTTTAGTCATTCTTTAATCAAAAATGCTAAAAATTTGCTGCTGCAGCTTCTAGAAAATGAGACTTTGACTGTGTCATAAATGACAGTAAACTTAATATCTGTTGCTCAAATAAAACAAGACATTTGAAGACGTCAACATGAGCTCAAAGAAATTATAACCGGCTTCTGATATTTTATAGACAATAATAATTGAGCAATTAATTGATTAATCAGAGAAATTATCTGTAAATTAATTGATAATGAAAAAGTTAGTTGCAGCCCTGGTTCATTTTATGTGATTCTGATGATTTATGTGTGGAATTCTGGGAAATGAAGTCCTTAAACTTCCAGTGCTGCTTGCTGCCACTAAAGTGTGAGTTTATCAAGCTTTAAACATGAATCGATGTGGCACTTTCCTTTAACAAGCACCTCCTGTTTGTATTGTTCTCTGTAGTTTAGTTCAAGGAGCCTGCTTTAGTTGGTGGTTAACTGGTCTTAATTAAGAGACAAACACAACACTAGATAACAGCAGTGTGGCTCCTCTTCATCAACTGGTTTGCTTAAAAGCCTTTAGAGCATCAGTCCTGATATAAAAACCAAAATGGATCTAAACACATCGCTGGCTTCTCCCTGCACTGAACTGCTGGGCAGGACAGTAAATTCCTGTGGTTTTCCAAATTTAGCTTACAGGCTTCCCTTTAGGCTGCATGTCTTTCAGCAGTACAGACTCTGACTGGCGTAGGTTTATATCTAAAGCATCCGCACTGACTTAAGTGATGGAGGGAACCAGCTAAGTACATCTTACATCTTGTTATATCTTTCTATGAGTCAAGACACATGAGATTTAAGTGTTTTTCATTACCAGTGTAACACGACTCCTTGTACTAATATGATGGAAACCTTTCAGAGACAATCTACCCTTTTATAAATCCAATATAAGCCTCCACACCAAAGCTTCCCAACCAGAATTTAGTAGAAAACTCACACAAAAGAGTCATTTTCCAGCCTTGCTAAACTTGAACAAATCATCATCTCTGAGCGCCAATTCCACATTTCCTTCCTCTGCGTTTACATCATATAATTAAATCCACTGTGTACATTTTTCCTTAACTTCTCCCCAGCTTTAAAAAAAAAAAAAAAAAAAAGCCCATTTATTCAGAAATACAGTAAAATACTATACAGGAGGAACCCCGCTGAGTAATTTCCTGATGTTTCTGAGACAAGCGTATTGGGTATAAGAAATCCATGTAGCTACTCTCCATCTCAGTTAAGGTTAAGTGAGTTTTAATTGAGCTTAGAATAACAGAAAAAGGCACACACTCATATTTCTCACACTTGAAAAAAAAAATACATGTACACACACACACACACAAGCACGTACATAAAAAAAAAAGCATACGAGGTGGAGCTCCAGAAATGTTGAACACTGTTTGGCAGGCTGCCATCTTGGTCCCGCCAGGTAGCGGTGGTGAAGAAAGAAGGGAACCAAAGGGTGCGTGAGATATAGCTACACAAACATTCATTACAAGTAAAAATGAACGGACGGAGCCAAAGAAATACAGTTTTTTTTCACTTCAGGTGACATAAAACTAAAGCCAAGAAAGAAAAAAAAGGGCAAAAAAGTGGAAGACGTGGATGGTAACGGCTGTTTTTAAGGGTGAAAACTGTGTTTTTCACTAACTAATCCTAAAGCTAAGTATGAGAAAAACTATCTTAGTTTTAGCTTATCAAGGAAACAAGCAACAACTCCATGAAGATTGTTTTAACTCACTCATAAACCCACTAATTCATGTTTAAAAAGGTAGTAAATGCAAACGCCAACCTGCGCCATATGTAGGTAAGGAAACTGAGAGCAGATGTCGATGTTGTAAAGGCAACGAAGAGCAATAGTTTCTGATTTTTTTACACTGGAACCATCTGCTAAGTCATGAGTTTTACACCTGCAATTTATCTGTTTTTTACGCCCATTTTGAGATAGAAAAAAAGTCTAGGCGACGTCACACAACCAACAAACAAACACAATAAATACTTCTCTACGGTATTCAACAAAAAATGTGTCCTGGTTTACTTAAAAGTATTACATTTTCTTTTTAATTAAAATATAAATCCTAAAAAACTACTTTAAAAAAATGCACTTGTGTAACACTTAGCTTGATTTACGTTTGCTCAGAACTGGATCTTGTGACGTAAAATGTGTTTATAGTTGTTGGAAGACGGAGTGAAAAGCTGACGGTCGAGTAAAGACGTTCGTTGTGTTGAAGTTGGTTGATTAACTAAAAAGTGACAGAAATTGTGTCAATAATGAAAAAGAAAGTGCAAACCTTGGCTGCTTTCTCACCTCGGCACAGCTGGTCAATCATGAAGTAGGTGTGAATGTCGGCTCGTTGGTGTCGGAAAGTTACAGAAATATCCGGCCGTCTTACAGGTGTGGGGGGGGGGGGGGGGGGGAGGAGGTTTCTGAAGCTATCTGATCATCCCACAACGTCTGAGAGAGTATATCAGCTGCATGTGGTCTAAATGTCAGCAGATATTTCCAGTATTTGCTTGTCAGTGGTGACGTTAACGTGTCTACATCTGCATAGGCGGCTTTACCCGAATCAGCATTTCTCAAGTTGACTCTCCAGTTGAGTCACCAGTCGACTCGACATTATTAATGATGTTTATTCATCTCACATGATGAGAGACGCTTTTATCTTTCATGCAATTTCCCAAATCATAGAGTCACAAAGTATCCACTCAAGCTTTGTGCTTTTGAAACTAACTGTAATCTGGCCAAACGTGACTCCTGATCGTCCGAGCAGATGCTGCTTTTTTTTTTTTTTTTTTTGAATGAATGTCAGAAGAGGAAAGAAAAACAAAGAGGCTTTGTGTTGTGTCTGTTTTTATATCACATTGACATTCAAATCCACCAGTTAGCTAACCTGCTCCGGTTAATTCAGCCTCCAAGAAATGTTTATCACACAGACACACACGCACCATGCCGTGCTTTTACTCCGGTTTTTTATGTTTCTAACGACCTACTGAGTCAGAAAAAGAAACAAAGATACCCATCTATTCACATGCCATCTCTGTGCTCTGTACCAACACTCCCCTTGTGTTATTAAAAGAGGTGGGAACGACTTTTGGCTTTTGACTAAGGGCCTTTTCCACTGTTAAAACCATACAAGCAGAGCCAAGTGTGCAAATGTGAGCATTTCATCATCGCTGAGCATGCAAAGTGAGAGCGTGTGTGTGTGTGTGTGTCGTCTGGCGTCCGACTCCTACGGTACCTTCCAGCTAATGACTAAAACCAGACTGGAGGAGGCTGTGACGTGATTGGCAGGGAGTCAGGGTCAAAGTGCGACGGCTACTCTGCCCAATAAACGGAGCAGAGATCTGTGATTAGTGTCAGTGACTTGTCGATTAAAGTGTGTTTTTATTCGTGCGCGGGTGGCCGTGGTTAGGGAGCGCGCCTGCCAAAATATAAATAACAGCTCAATACAGGCATAGAGACACAAACCACAGAGAAATACACACATTCATTCATATAAACTCAACTCACAAGGCTTCATTTGCTGTTGTAGTCACTCCCGGTCTGGTGTTTTTCAAGTTTTTATCTTCATAGCAGGATTTATGAGTTTATAACATATTAGATAATGTAAAATATGATCTAATCAAGCTGAAAATGATAAGAAAACCATTAGCTGTTTAACAAGGTTTTTTTTTAAAGCAGAAACACCCAAAAAAAAATATCACACGTTCCAGCTTCTCAGTGTTAATATTTGCTGGTTTTCTTCCTCCGTGTTATTAAATATATGAAATATATGAAATATATGAAATATCGTTGGGATTCGGTCACAAGAAGAAACTTTAATAAGTCATGTTGGACTTGGAGAAACAGCGATGTGCGCTAGTTTCTGATATCTTATTGGCTAAACAGAATTTTTCTGCAAATGAATCAATAACAGAAATAACACTTAGTTGCACACCTGTAGCATCCCTGTAAAGTTGACATTGCTGATACTAACGAAAAGTAATTTTTATTAGTTTTTTACATCATTCACTAAGAAATTTTATGTAATAATTCTGCATGAGGAAAGGATACTTTGAAAGATGCTGTGTTTTTTTTTTTTTTTTTAAAAAACTGAAAATTATGAGTAAAAAGAGAGGAACAACTGTCATTCTTACATGTGTAGCACATACACAAACATGTCTGCACACACACACACACACACACACACACACACACACACACACACACATACACACAGCACTGGGAAAGCCCCGAACAGTCAGACATGCAGTACATACCAGACACTGACACACACACACACAGACGATTTAACTGGGTGGGATGCTCATAACTAGTAGCAATCCTATATCCATCCATGTCTGTTTTTCTGTCTGTAAATCTGTGTAAAAATGCATTTGTACTGTGTGTGTGTGTGTGTGTGTGTGTGTAAATGCTGGTTCGTGTGTGTCTAACAGCATTAGACAGGGGTCTGCCTGCCTGCTGCAGAAAACAGGAGCAGAAACCCGGCAACGTTCTGACTGCTGGACGGCCGATCTGGTTTCAAAGCCAGAACAAGACGCTCCGCTGCCAAACAGCTGTCTGGAGCTGTCCGAAAAAACACAAAGTATTAGTTGTAACACCACTAAAAATCTCCCAGTACAGTCTGAGTAAAGCTGAGTAAGCCTCTTTCACACATCGTTCCCAGTAAATTACTGGGATAATCTTTCAGGCGGCGCTGGTGATTTTCATTGTTCGCTACATTCAGGTACATTTATGTCTCGCGACCTTTTTTCCACACGTGCCGCGGCGATGTCGGTAATAGGTGGGGCGAGGGAAAGTCCAGCAAAACGCCATAAAACTCAAGAGAAGAAGAAGACGATTGGTCAAGGCCGGATGTACGTGTACACAGCGGAAGACGTTTCTTGTTATTTTCAGGAACATGGCGGACGAGGAGTTGTTTATTCAACAAGTTTGTGAGACAAATCACCCATGAAACTGTTAGCGAGGCAACCAAATTCAAATATGTCGTCAGCAGAGTCTTGTGATTGGCTCGCTCGCTCCACGTGAAAGTGTCAACACAGCCGTGCCAGCGTTTTCCCTGAAACGTTACGAGGTCTTGAGGTGGGAAATTGGCGGTACAGATTTCCCTGAATATCATGACTCCACGCAGGAAATGTTCCTGAACATTTCAGAGATAAACTGCAAGTTGCTTTACAGAAAAGTAGCAACGTCATGTTGGTAGAAAGGTTGAGAAAAATGACAACGCAGATGGAAAAGTGAAGGTTTTTATCTCTTCTACTGATGTAAAATATGATTTAAAACACTTGAATTTGCTGCACGTTCACCTACATCCACTGAGTGTCACCAGCACGAGGTAAACTGGAGCGTTAAATGATTAAAAATACTCAAATTAAACTGTAAACACGACTAAAAGTGATCTAAAAATATCCAAAAGCTCCAGGCTGATGAAGTTCTCCTCACAAAAGTTTTTATTGTTTAGTATTTTTTGCTTGTTTTGGTTGGCAGGTATATCAGGTAAACTGATGCACATGTACAGTACATAATGTGCTAAATAACCCAGAAAAAAAACAAAGTTTGTCATCTAGATTAGGTCATTTTGTTAGTTTTTAGTTCTCTAAATAAAGAAAGGGAAATAAACATCACATTTAAATGATAAGAAACTCTCTAAACTGAGAATATCAGTGCAAGATCAGCTTCTCTGCTCCCAAATAAATCCAGCTGATACGCTGCTAAAATCTGACCTCAGATCTGCGGGGGGAGTTTTCACACAACACCCTAAAAGTCCCTGCTTAGACGCCAACTGGACTTAAGTTCGCAGAGGAAATATTCCTGCCATTAGTTCTGCTTCCTGAGCCAAAATACCAACAACAGACAGGGGAGGTGCAGGGGTGGGAAATACTGTCGGAACAACTAACTAATTCTTCTCCTGTTGCCAACCGGTGTCGTGTTGCCCCCACAAGCGAGGTAATTAAGAGAATGTTAAGCTGCAATAAATTAAGATTAAAGCTGCTTTAATCAACATTTTGATATTAACGATGGATCAAATAACTGTGTGTGTGACGTGAAAAGGGAGTGGATCACCCACAGAGAGTTATCACCTCACTCTGCAGCTCCTCTCAACAGATTTTAACATGCTTTCAGTTTTAAAATGAGACAGATTTTACAACTTTTTTTTTTAGCTTTTCCATGGCTTCATATCTGACGGTACTGCTGTAGTATAATCCGAAGCAACTATAAATGTTATGACATGGGAAATCTGTTTTTGTTGGACGCTCACAGCGATTTTGCAGTTTTTATTTATATATTTTTTTTTACAACCGAACAGACACATCACGTTTCTCTCAATTAATCTTTCGGGAATCTTAAGATCACCGTCCGAAATTTCAGAAAGTTTCCAGTGAAAGACAAGTTTTCACACTTTCCTAACGTTAAAACAATGTCAGTCAGCTGGAAAGTTTCCCTCAGAGATAGATTCCTTAAAATCCAGAGGCCTAATTTGTGTGTTTACTATTAGTCAGACTTACAGACAAGTGTTTATATTCAAAGGTTTTTGTTCAGATTCTGAGTTTCCCCAAAATCTCTACGACTGACTCATAGTCACGGTATTCTTACAGTCATGAGATTAAGACGCAGGTTGCAAAATACTGCATTTTTCCTTCACTTATCACAGGAATTCAACACAGGAAATTAAAATCTATAATTCATCTTGTTATGACTTTTGAGATTCAAATGTTATTCTAAATGACTACAGACACACACACACACACACACAAGCACGTTCACAGATATCTATTCCTCCCTGCTCATCAGAGTTTATCGTGGTCTCTCTTGACACCCTGCAGGTCAAAGGTTACTTCCTGTGTTACATTCTGCATCTGAGAGCACTGACTTCACACGTGTGTGTGTGTGTGTGTGTGTGTTTGCATGTCTGGAATGACAGACCAGGAAAAGCGTAGTCACCTCGTTCACGTCTCCTCCCTCACCTTCCTTCCCTTACCGTCATAACATTAACACGAATGAAGCGTCAGGTTAAAGAGAAGAAGAAGAAGAAAACAACGGACTAACATCCGTTTCCGGAGAGCAAACGCTCAGATATTTTCTTTGAAGTCGTGAAACTATTTATGAGAAGCATCTGCATGCGTGCAGGCGATCGTGATGATGATGATGATGATGATCGTGTGTCGTGTGGTGCATCTATTTTACATTTACCTCCTGACTGCTAGCTTCAGTATCCTGTACGATCCCTTGATGAGGATGAGCGCTTCCTGTCTGCTGCCGTAGAGGGCGGATCCATTTATGTTAATGAGCTCGTCACCCACTTTTAGCTTCTTGCACTGGGCCGCCTTCCCTCCATCCTCGATCTGGACGTACAGAAGAGACAGAAGATGAATTGCTTGGAGAAAAGTTGGAAGGCAAACAGAAGCACATTCAGAAACAAGCGAATTGTAAAAAGTCATAAGACGCTGCCAAACCGACTCCTTTAAAACCCATTTTTGGAAGCCTTTTTTGTTAAACTGTCTCCGTCTCCATGGCAACGGCGCCCTAAAGTGCATCTCCAAAACAGCCTGTACCAAACAATCCCACAGAAACCCATCACATTCCTCTGTAATAGACTCTGTGTGTGTTTGGCACAGTGGTGACTGCCGGTCACACAGTGGTGAGGCCTTGTGTTGTTAATGCATCGCTGGGATGTTTCAGCACGTTTTTTTTTTTTTTTTTTTTTTTTTAAGGCTGCGAAGGGAGAGAAAAAAAAAACGTTGATGAGCTGTGTGTGTGTGTGTGTGTGCGCGGTGTGGTGTGAGGTTTTGAGTTCGGCCATAAATCACAACAACAGACATGGGAGAAAAAGAGAGAGAGAGAGAGAGAGGATGAAAGGGAAAAGAAAGACAGGAACACACAGATAGACATAGTAACTTAGTGACTGGACCACCGACAGGAAAAAACGCGGGCCAACTGTCATGATGTTACAAAAATTTGCGGTAGATGTGATTATTTTTAAAGATGTTTTGTACTTGCTACTTTGCAGTGGTTTTATCCCCACATATTATATGACGACAAAGTCATGTATTGTTCAAACCAACTGACAGTATTCATAAACTGGCTGCTTTTGCAAGTGGAAGTGAGCTAAAAACATGCAGCAGATATGTTATTATTTGCGTTTTTGCATGTTTGCAGGCTAGCTTTGCTCGTGTACTTAACGCTTCAGGGCAGAGGGTATAAATCAAATGTCCGACAGCGATAAATAACTGCCAAGTTCATCTTAAAATAACTTTCTTATAATAGATCTTATGCAGAAAGTTTTTGTGTCTGGCATGCTGGAATGGTTTGGCGTGGCACGAGTAGAAAAGAAGCACACAAGGGTTTATTTCATAGATGATTAATACCATTTGGGGTTGGCTGTATTAAACGGTTGCCATGGTGTTTCCACCAGCATTTTCCCCTCTGTTAACGATCAACAAATAACAGGTTAGATCATGTTTTTAACTCCTGTTCTCTCGGGTAATGAAGCAGGTTAAAAGCGGGGAAATTACACTCCTGTTTTTAGATATAAAATCCAGGTCAGATCCGCCGTTAACTCGGTGTTAATTCTGATTAAAGACACTTTGGGGGCATATAAGAAGGAACAAATTCCTGTTTACACAGTGTGAAAATGGAGAGCAGACTTGTCCGTTTCCTCCTAACTTCTCTTTCTCTCTCCATCACTCATTCATTCATCCATTCTCTCTCTCTCTGTCTTGCTGCTGCTGCTGCAAAAAAAAAAAAAAATCAAAGGAATGCATGTCATGGAAACACAGGTCCGATTTTACGGTTTCAGGACTTTACAGACACGCAGCGGGGAACTCGGCCTCGTGAGCCAACTCAAACATAAATAGAGATCTTTCATATATTAACTCGTGCTTTCTGCCGTTTTTTTCTGTCGGGGCCCCGATGCTGTCACGAATTCTGGCTTCAAAAGGTTAATATTTGAAAATTTGATCCTGCTATAACACCACACCAAACGTGGAAAAAAACCCTGAAGCATGCAGCCACATTTTGAAGCAGGCCGCTTCATCAGAACTTTTTTTTTTTGGTTTTTGATGTGGGTCGGGTTTTGTGTTTGTGGAAGTCTTAATTTGTCTCCCGTTGGTCGTCTTTTAATCCGGTTTAGGTGGACTGGGATCCGGTTCAAAGCAGATCGGCTCAGTTCGGTTTTATCGGTCATATGTAGGTTACGCAGGGTCAACGGTGCAACAACCTGGCTGATGATTTGACACTGCGGTCTGTCTGTTGAAATGTTCTTACTTGATCAGTTTTGATTTGCATTGGAGCTGCAATGATCAATTAATTGATAGATAGAATCTATTCTGATCATCAAATAATCATTTTAGTAATTTTTTTAAGCAAAAATGCCAAACATTTGCTGGTTTCAGCTTCTAAAATGTGTGGATCTGATGCTTTTCTTTGTCATACATGATAGTAAACTGAATATTTTTGGGTTCTGGACTGTTGATCAGACAAAACAAGACACCTGAATACACCATCATGGGCTGTGGGAAATTATAACGAGCATTTATCAGTGTTTTCTGGCATTTTAAAGACAAATCAGCAGATTAATTGATCAGGATGTGGGGAAAAAGATGTGAATTTGAAGCTAAATGTTTACAAGATTTCATACAGGATTTAAAATCCCAAATCAGCGTCAACATGCTTAAAACATTTCTGTTACACTTGAAACACGTCGCTGATGCCTTGTTTTTTTCCCACCTGCGTTCCACGAAGACCCGCCCTACTCTGCCTCTGATTGGCTGGTGCTCGTTGCCCTTGTTGGTGTGGTCGGTTAGGTTTAGGCAGGAGGAGGAGTGAGATGGTTTGGGTAAAAATATCAGGGTCAGAGCCAATCAGAGGCATCAGAGTCTTTGCAGAACGCGGGTAGGAAATAAATAACGCTTCGCTAATAACACGGGACGAGGCAGAGGTGGAGAATAAAATGATTAAGTGTGCTGACAGAAAGCGATGTGACATGACGTAAAGTGATGTGCGGAAAAGTGACATAATCACCCTGCTGCTAGAGTGCTATTCTGCACTCTTCTGACCTTTGACCTCCACATGAATGAAAACAAAGATTCTCCTCACACAGAGCAATGAAGTGTCATCATCTGAACTTGTGTCTCTGTCTAATCAGTCTCTCTCTTTGTCTAACGAAAACACACACACACACACTGAATCTCTGTTGTTCTTCTGTTTCCACCTATAAAAGGATTGTTGATTATGCCCTGTGAAAATTAAACTATTTCCACACACATTCCAAACCCGTGGAAAACGCACACACACACACACACACACACACCAGAAAGAGAGAGAGAGAGCCCGCAGGCTGAGCTGAATTCATTCGACACAGTGTTTATGTTCATTAGTTTCTAATGAGTTTTTTCATTATGAAAACAAACCAGAGGCAAAAAAATGGCTTCAGCGGTGGAATGTTTAACACTGCTGAGGATAAGGACGACTGTTAAAACACACACACACACACACACACACACAAAGAAATCCCAAACAGAACATGGATGGTTAAGAAAGTCAAATACACGGGAATAAATTGACCTCTCATTAAGCAGCGATGTGATAAAGTGGGACCCCACTGACATAAACAAGCACACATGTATGAAACAGTTACTGGTTTCACTATAAACCATGATAAAATTCCACAGAGTTGGTATTATTGTTTTCAAATTATGATTGTGATGAAAACCGTGTTTGGTTACACTTTGAAAAACTCAGAGTAAATACTGTCCGGCATCAAACAAAGTTAGCAAGATTGTCCAGATGCAGCGCATGGCATGCAACATGGCTTTGTTTAGCATCGATGAAAACATGGCGGAAGGCAGCGACGACGCTCTGGAGATTTTTCAGCCTTCTAAGAGGCCTAAATCTGAAGTGCGGTCGTATTTTGGTTTTTATAAGAGTGCTGAGGGAAACGTGATGGAAGATGCAGAAAGAAAATCGCTGTGAAAGGGGGCGACACTTCAAATCTTATGAGTCATCTTCGTGACCACCACCCACTACGTTATAGCGAATGCAAGGTAAGCTAACTTTTAGCTAAATGCATGATGTGAGGACTTCAAAATGTGGAGAAATACCACGGTTTGTCTAACTTGCTAATAGCTTGAAGCTGTCAGTGTTGCCTACTTTTTTAAAAACACTACATGTTGTCCTGTTGCCGTGTGTCCACAGACGCTAATAGTTTATTGCACACGATAACACGTTACGTACTTCTGTCATTCAATCAACATATTTTATTCATTTTAAGTCCAGCAGTCGTCAAATTGGTTGTAAAAGTGTTCCAACAGCAGAAAAACTATAGACTCCTTTACAAGACTCCTCTGTATTTATGTCAGTTGTTGGGCTCATTGTAATTAATATCACTGTCTTCTTTAGATTCAGACTGGGTGTCCAGCAGGCAAAACCAGTGATACTACTGGTCTCTTGTCCACATCTACAGTGACACAGACACTGGAGCAAGCATTTCAAAGACTGCCTGCTTATTCATCCAAGTCATAAAATGCTCTAGACCGCATTGCAGCGCTTTCTTATTACATCACAAAGGACATGATGCCGTTTCAAATCGTTGAGAGGCCTGGCTTCCTGAGGCTGATGAAGGTCGCCGTGCTAATCACGAACACTATTTTCCGAGAATGAAATCCCAAACCTGTACAACCAGGTTAAAGCTGATGGATTGGAAAATGTTTGTCTGAAGGCACACGGTTTGCTGTGACTACTGGCCTCTGGACCAGTGAAAGCTGGGCTGGTCAACTCTCTCCATCAGCTTCACTATCCATTACCTCACCCCAGACTGGCAACTGGAACGCAACCAAACTGGCAGCTGGAAACACAGTTCTTCCCAGAAGATCATTCGGCTCACAGCATCAGAGAGTTTTTTGAGAATATGCTGTAAGTGTGGGGGATCAACAAGAAAAGATCTGGTCTGCATGACCACAGACAAGGCAACAAACATGATCAATGCTTTTGAACAGTTCCCAGATCTGCGGTTTGGGTGCTTCGGCTATAATTTGAACCTGGCCGTCTCAAAAGCTTTGAAAATTCAGAGAGTTGACACACCAGTCAAAGGCCTGCCGTCGTCTGGTCTAAGGCTTCTCACGGAGCTGGAAGAGAAGGAGAGAACTAAGAGAAAAAGCAAGCTGCCCCCAACGTGCCACAGACGGCTCTGATCAATGATGTGGTGACCCGATGAGCTTCTACACAAAAGATGCTTCAGTGTTTCCTCAGCCGACGCCGGCTGGAGGAAGAAGAACATGGTTTCTGATGTCCAAGGAAGCCGACATACGTGTCATGGAGCAACTGTGCCAGCTGCTTGAACTTCTGAGCACATTTACAGATGTTCTTGCCTAAGAGACACATGTGACACAGTCAGCAATCAAGCCTTTCCTGGACCACATCACCCACGATGTTCTAGTGGAAAAGGATAATGAGCCATAATGAGTGAAGACCTTAACACCAGATACACAATGAAGGCAAAGAGAGTCATGAACATGGCTTGTTTCATGGCGTGACAGTTGACAGCTGTGTCCAGGAGGCCTTGAAGCTGGCACCTGCACAAGTCAGGGAGGAACCACAAAGCACCAGCAGCAACTCCACCACCAAGACCCCCACAACGGCATCAGAGGGGAAAGACCTGGCTGGGTTGATAAGAAAGACGAAGGTCAGATTCCAACCACCCCAGACAGAATGACGAAATCAAGGTCTAGCTGTCGCCGCCATCCATTCCAGCAGAAGAGGAGTGGTGGTGTGGTGGAGAGGGCCGTGCATCAGAGCTGCCTCACCTTTGCCAGTGTTACCAGGAAGCTTTAGTGCATCCCAGCAACAGGAGTGACATCAGAGAGATCGTTCAGTGCCAACGGGCACATTGTGTCCCCTCGCAGATCACCAGTGAAGTCAGACAAAGTCAACACGCTGACGTTTTTACATGTCAATACGAAGCGAACAAAGATTCATACGTACAGGATGTCAGACGAAACGAAGGAAAGGAGAGAACGGAAGGAAAGATGATGAAACCTGGAAGGGAAGGATGGGAGGGCAAAAAGGAAAGGAGATGGGCAGAGGAAGAAGGGAAGAAAGGCACAAAGGGAGGAGACGACCTCAGAAGAACAGGCTGTAATTTGTAGCGCGGACACACACACACACACACACACAAACACACACACACACCTGTGGGTTTTATATACTTAAACCCAGCAAGCAGGTATGTGGGACATAATTAGAGAGTGGTAATAAGAGAGTTTATTATGGGCAGAGTAGCCAGATGTATGTTTGGTGTGTGTGTGTGTGTGTTAGCCGTTGCAGGGTGACATCATACCTTTCCATTCTCAGCTTCCAAAGACTATTTTTACACCCTTTAATATTAACATTATTTGGTTGATATGAAACTGTAAGATCCCAACAATAAAGATGGCTGTAGAGTTGCAAGACATCCATCTACAGTTTAACTTATATTGTGCAAGAAAACACATCCCAGTTTAGCACTAAATGAGCACTAAACACAGAGTACAGATTTGGTTTAATTGAAAGTTTGACCCCATGCACCCAACAGTCTGAGTCTTTTTAACACACTCAGCAACTTGTGCCATCATTCAAAATATCAAAAGGCCATAAATAAAGTGACAAAATGAAGAAAACAACTGAGAAATGTATCCTGATGCTGGTGCCAGTTTATTAATAATGACTGATTGTTTGTCACACCCTCGCTCCGTGTGAATCTCCCAACTGTTGATCCGGGTTAGTGACTGTCTCTCTTTCTTCTATCTATTGAATAAAGCACTTTTCAGCTAACTTTAGTTCAGTTTCACTCCAGTCTGACCTATGTGCCTGTGCAGCGTGTGTGTATGTGTGTGTGTGTGTACGTGCCATGCTGCTGAAGGATGTCCAGACAGGGTGAGGTCACCCCAGGCGCTTGGGAGACGGAGAAGAATGCCCTCTCTGTGTGCTGAAAACACACACACAGGTCAGACACACCCTTTTATTTTTAGATTCAAGGGGTGACTTCATGGTGTGTGTGTGTGTGTGTTTGTATGTGTGTGTGTACAGTGGCAAAGCGCCCGCCATTGTACCCTGGAAAGAAAACGGGGAATCCCCGTGCTGGTCTCAGGCTGTCATCACTCAGCTATCACCTGACACACACACACATGGCAAACAATCAGCTCCTGTCTGAAGATCATTAATAGAGAGATAAAAACACAAGGATCTTGTAGCAGAATGTGTGTGTGTGTGTGTGTGTGTGTGTGTGTGTATTCATGTGTGTTAGGGTGTGTTATTTGTGCAGCTCTGACAGAGATGATTAACACAGCAAACATCTGCTTTTCAATATTAAACAGCAGGAGTTACCCTAAATTGGCTTATAGTGCACATGTGTGAGTGTGTGGGTGTGTGTGGGTCTATCATAGGCTACTTTCAAGGACAAATTTCAGATTAAAGACCAGTTAATTGGGGACTGCTTGTCCAATTGGTGTCCTCAATTAGGAAAAAGCTGATTTTTGGGTCAGTGGTTAAAGTTACGTCTCCAGGAAATGAATGTAAGTCTATGTAATGTCCCCAAAAGTGACCTAGGACAACATGTGTGTGTGTGTGTGTTTGTCTATCGGTGCGAGGCGGCGTCTGAAACATGTGTAAACTATGCATGTGAAACCATACATTACTGAAAGGTTGAGACAGAGAAAATGAGTAGCTCTCTGGATAACAAGGCTTTGAGAAAGTCAGTGTTTATATACACATGGGACACTATTACACACACACACACACACAAGATGCTTTACACTCAGGGATCGGAGTAAATGTGTCATATATTAAAGTGAAATTAGCTTAAAATAAGATGTAGCTGATCATCAAGGTATGTCATCACATCTCCACATGTTAAATCAGATCTCTGAGGTTTATAAACTCTTTAAAAAAGTATTTATTTAGTCATTTAAACATCTGTTAAAACCCCAAAGTCATGAGAAAATCCGGCTTGCCAACTGTCTTTTACCGAGAGTTGTTTTAATGTGGTGCCGTAAATCCGTTTGTGAGCTTATACGTCACCTTCAGAGTGTCAAAGTTTATACTCGACTCATATGTGTGTTTGTTTATGAGGTATTCTGCCGCATTTCTAGAGTAAATAATCATTATTACTGGATCAATCTGCGGTGGAAAAAACCTTTAAGAGAATCATTCGGTCAGATAGTTAAATGTTCATTTCATGCCACGTTGCTTCTTATTTGGGCAAGTTAAACGCTTTTTAAAGAGGTTATAAACACATGACATCTGATTCAAAATCCAAAGTTATAAACTGCTCGGTTCAGGAGAGAGTTTGAAATACTTTTTCCAACAACATGATTTCGCTGAGGTTTCTTGAATGATGGTGCAACGGAGCCCAATGCCTGCCTGTCAGCTCGGCCCTAAATAGAGCCGTCAACCCGACAGGTCAACACATGATCCGAGACCCCACGGGCACCCCCCCCCTCCCTACGAGCTCTGTGTGGCCCCCCCCAGGACAAAAGAGCCTGAGGGGAGGGAGGAGGAGAGGCTCCCGGGACCCCCTGCTGCACACACACCAGCTTCATCCTCTCTGTGTGCTATTGTCTGCTCCGCCACCGTTCAGCTCCCGAACATAATGCCTGTGTCTCGGCTGAGAAATAAATTTGGAAACAGCGGTCTGCAACATGGAAATATCACTGGAGGAGCTGGAGGTGGACGCTGCCAGTTCTTTCTGCAGGTCTGGAGGTAGAGCCCAGTTTCTCCCACATTTCCTGTTTTGATAGCATCTGAAATTACCTTAATTTCCACTGCTGGTTCGGGGCAGCTTACAGCCTCGAGACTGACTGAGTCACTCAGTGTTTGACCTACTCTCCGAAAAAAGAGGTCAAGGACTGCGTACGCAAGATTTATCACACACAAACTCCTCGGGTTTATCGCAAATAAGCTGCGTGGGCAGAGCGAGGTACCGCCAGCTCCAGGCGTAGAGGCGTCAGTGCTTGATATTTTGCGATGTTTCCTTATTTGAATCGAGGGTCATATGTTCGTTGTTTGAGACAGATGTGTGATTCTTGGCAACGGAAATAACATGGACTTGACTTGAAAGTTTGGTTCAATGTGTAAAAATTGGTCCAGCATCCTATTCATCGACTTCAGCTCAGCCTTCAATACAATAAACCCGATCAATCTCTTCAAGAAACTATCGGGACATGACCCCTGCATATGCCGCTGGATCCAGAGCTTCCTGTGGAGAAGGCGACAGATAGTTAAGATGAATGGCCTTTCATCTCGACCTCTGACCCTCAGAGCAGGCGCCCTCTCACCCTCTCACCTCAAACCGCTTCACATCCCACCACAGCTCAGTCACCATTCTCAAATACGCAGATGACACGACTATAACCGGACTCATAAGACCGATACCGATAAGCTCAACACGTCTAAAACACACAAGAACTCATATAGACTTCAGGCACAGTCGTCTCCCGCCCAAAAAAGCCCCGTCCACATCTCAGGAGAACTCATAACCGTCACTGACTCATTCAGATTTCTTGGCTCATTCATCAGCAACACACTCCAATGGAACATCGATACAGACCACATCCCAGCAAAGACAGTTTCTTTCCTAAAACAGCTGAGAAAAGTTCAAAGTCAAACGAAGCCTCCTCCTTCAGTTTTACACGCAGAGATCATTGAGAAAACACTCACCTCACCCGTGAAGGTTTAGCAAGGACGAGCACACGCGCGCGGATGAATCATCAAGATTATTGGCAGCCACATCCCATCAGTTGAATCACAAAATCACAAATGAACTTCTCACTAACTCTGACAGATGTACCTGCGTTTAAAAAAATCTGGTGTCAATCTTGTGAATATCGTCTGTTGTGCTGGTCTGATGTGATGTTGATATCTGTGCTGGTTTGATGCTAGTGACGCCCACAATGACCGATCGATTGATCGATTGATCAATGGTGTCCTTTGTGTATGCTTGTTTAAAAGCAGGGCTGCGGCTGAGACAATGAAATACGATCCAGGAAGTGGAGCTGGAGTTACAGATTAACACATTTAGCAGTTTGTAAAAACTCACAGACGGGATTTTTACAACTCTGGAAAGTTTCACGGCGGCAACTGTTTTATCTTTTTGTTGCGATCATCGCAAAGTAAACAGTAAAATACGGCGTTCACATTACAGAGTAATCCACCAGGAATGTGCACTTGCATGTATGTGATTGGCCACCGCAGCGTGAAGTCGGGTTGCGTTTTAGCAAAAGTTTAGTCAAGTTCTTGCCAGACAGCGGCGGCAATCTGAAAGCCACTTTAGAGACTCAAAAAACATTTTCAAATGTGAAAAAGAGGCAGTTAGAGACGACTGTTGAAGGTAAAACTTTGTGCACCAGGATGTCTTGTGTTTTTAAGTCTGGTTCAGGCGTTTTTAGCGGAGTAATATTTACTCGGTGACAACAAGGGCTACACTTTTTTAGTAAAATGTCCTTAATTTCTCATGAATTTTTCCTGGATGAATGATTATAAGAAGCTTGTGAGCTGGGTTTGAGCAACGTGAACCTTTTGCAATGACTAATAGCATAAATAAAACCAAAAATGGAACTAGAATCTGGTCATAAGGCACTTTTTTAAGTCACGAGTTGTGTAATGTGCTCTTGCTAAGTGCTGAAATATGAACTACATGATGACGGGTATGTACAATGACTCAGTTGTATTATATGCGAGCTGTACAGTAACATCTTGGTAACAGCATCTGTTTCCCCATCTAAAGTCGGCTTCATTCATCTAATACCCGAAGGTCCTTGTTGTTTTTTCAGTCTGATGCCCGGACTGGTCGGTATGCACATTGTTTTAAGCAGCTGTTCCCAAGATTTCTGGTTTGTGAGTCCTTAAAGTGAAGTAATTACCCCTCATTACTGGTTAGAGTCTCTGTGTGGACAGCAGTTCAACCAAAAACTGATTTTTCCTTCTCATATTGTTTCATTTAGAGGCCCGCAGATGTGAAAGTACTCAATATTTCACAAGGAAAAAAAAAAAAATAGAGAACAGTCCGAAAAAATAAACACAATTACATGTAACATAAATGTTTACTTTTTTCTGTCTTTATCCCTGAAATCATCTTTGATGCTGCTGAGTTATTCTGAGAGGCTCCCAGGTATCACTGATTTAAGGCAGTAGAGCATTTAAAGACCTTTTTCTTGTATCTATGGCTTTTCAAAGCCAAAGAAAACTTTCCACATAAAGTATCTTACAACCAAACTAATAATTACAACCATCTCTACCAGATTTAGTTGCTCAATGTGTCTCTGCAAGTAGAGAAACTCACCTTTTAATCTCTAACGTATTTCAACTTTAAGCTTGATTTTCGGGGGAGATGCACCCATGCATACATGACAAATAAGCTTTCTCTTTCTCAGACAACTGCACACACACACACACACACACACACACACAAATACACACCCTTCGTCAACCTCTGCCCTCCAGTCTGAGCCTTGTGAGGTTCTCCTCCCTTCCTCACACCCACGCTCACACACACAAGGCCTTCTTTATCAGGGCGGGAGGAGGGGAACTGCAGACATGGAAAAAGAGAAAAAAGCTCCCACGCTCACACCAAAAGCAGCTAGATGTGTGTGTGTGTGTGTGTGTGTGCGCATCTATATCGCCGTCTAGCTCCGCTGATCCCCGATGTTGCAACTAGGGTGTGTTGTCCTTAAACGCCCTTTCCAATGCAAGTGTTAAAAGGGAGCAAAGAGGACAATGATGCCCCAAATGGAGAGGACTTTCCTGGGTAAAGTTGCAGCGTTGTAGCCCCTTACAGGAGTGAAGACCCTCCAGGTGAGGAGAGGAGAGTAGAAGACAGGAGAGAGAGAAAAGGAGAGGAGAAAGAGGAGGTGAGGAAGGAAAAGAAACAAAGGAAAAAAAGAGAACAGGAAAGGCGAGGAGAGGGAAATGACAGAAGAGAGGAGAGGAAGGAGGTAAGAGGTGAGGTGGGGAGAGGAAAGGAAAGTAAAGGTAGGAAAAAAAGAGAGGAGAGGAGAGAGGACAGGAAAAGAAAAGAGGAGAGGAGAAGAGGAGGGGAGTTTAAAGGAAGGAAAAAAGAGAAGAGGAGAGTAGAAGAGAGGAGAGGAGTGGAGAGGAGAAAGAGGAGGTGAGGAAGGAGAAGAAACAGGGAAAAAAAGAAGAGGAAAGGGGAGGATATGAAGGAAAGAAGAGGTGAGGAAAGAAGAGGAGGTGAGGAGGGAAGGAAAGGAAAGGAGGGAAAAATGGGAAGAGAGGAGAGGAGAGGTGAAAGAGGAGGTGAGGAAGGAGAAGAAATGAAGGGAGAAAAAGAAGAGGAGGTGAGAGAAGAGGAAAAAAGAGAGGAAGTAAAAGGCCGGAAAGGAGAGGAGAGGAGAGGAGAGGAAAAGAGAGAGGAGGAAAAAAAGGAAATGAATCTTAATACTGAGCGATCATCGATTCATCTCTAACATCCCAAATTCAATCTCGAAACCGCAGAAACTTCCCGCGAGCTCGGTCACATGGACGAACGCGAACATGTGAGTAAACGCTCACTTGCTCGTGAACACAAGTCATCTCTACCTCTCTCTCTCTCCCTCTCTCTACCCTTCTTCCTCTCTCTCTCTCTCTCTCTCTCTCTCAGGTTAACAGTGCGTGTTTTGTTTTCGCGAGACGAGGAATGCGTCTCCGTGTTTTTACATTCCCCTCGATCTGTTTGCCTCTCGTGGCTCCGTCCGACCGCAACACACACACACACACACACACACACACACACACACACACACACACACACACACACACACACACACACACACACACACACACACACACACACACACACACACACACACAGTTTGGACAGACTCTCCTTCATAGTGATGGACCTCCGCCTGGTTGATCTCTCCTTGAGTCTCCAAAACACTCACACGTACATACTTTTCCCTCTTTTTCATCCACTAATCCGTCCATCTTTGCCTCTCTGTTCGGTGATGCTGCTTCACTCTCTCGCACTACTTTCAATCAACATCAACTTCCAGAAGGTCTTGTGTCTGTTATCGTCTCTTTTTTTTTTTTTGACTCTGATGTGTTTGCAAAGGCATTTTTTCACTGCAATTAGCAATGATATTAATTATCTCTATATCGTTTTGTGTACAAAAAGTCAGAATATAGTGAAAATGCCTGTTATCATTTCAAAGAGTCAAAGGTTAAATGTCTTTAAACGTCTCATTTTGTCCGAACAACAGTCCATAAAGCATTAAATCGTCACGTTTGAGAAGCTGAGTCTAACAAATTTGGGCATATTTGCTTAAAAAAAGGACCAAAGTGATTATGTGATTATCAAAACAGCTGCTGATTCATTTTCTGTCAATCGACTAATTGATGGATCGGCTAATCGTTGCAGCTCTACATTTTTTTGAATCATGTAAATGTGAACTAATAGGATAAGAGACTCTCTTACTGTCTCTCCTCAAATGTAATTATCTGTTCAGGAAATTACAAAAATTGTTGAACGCAGGCAGAAAGAAAGTTGCAGAAATGATCTGAAAAACGTTTCTTTTAAAGCGAGTCCACTTATTTTTCCCTGGCCTGCCTTCTTGTTCTCACAATTCAGTCTGGAAAGTAAAATGAGTCAGAAAGTGAACAAAAAAAAACAAAAAAAAAACACCAATACCACTCAGGATGGTTACGTCACTTCTCTCACAAAGCAGACTTTTTAACAGATGTAGTGAACATGTTTTGGACGGACCGTTAGCAGACAGGAAAGACGACTGAAGGACGACTGAAAAGGTGTAAAATCAGCATAAGTGACATTTATCCTCTGGTGCTGCCGTCTATGAAGGCGACACAAAGCGCGGCATCATGTAAAGTCTCAATAAGCTGCATTCACACCTGGATTTGGAGGTAGATCTGTTTGCAAGTGAAGCTGCAGGTACGTTAATGCTTCATAACATCCTACAACTCTTCTTAATGATTCATGACACGAAAATCAACACAAAAACATATTTAATGGACGTTGTTTAAGTCTCTAGTTTCAGTTATAAGGAGTAAATGTCGTCCTTTATTTCTGCATTACAAGTGATGTGTCAATTACAGACGTATTAAAGACAATTCAAGCATTCCTCCTCTTATATACAGACCTATATTCAAACACTCAGTCGACTTGGTGGTTTCCTTCTGTTTGTTTTTGATCCTGAATATTTTCAGTAATTATTTAAAATGTGCTGCGGCCACTTGCTGGTGGGTCCCGCCACTCGTATGTTTTTATTCGCCGCACTCCCATGGCGAGACTAAATATTTAACATTTTTTAAATTAAAAAAGGGTCTCCTCCTCTCGCCCGGAGGACTTGCCAAGAAAATGTAGCCATACTTGTTTTCGCTTGGCTCGATCACATACGAACAGAAAAAACACACACACACACACACACACACACACACACACAGAGACCCCGACTGAGGCGCCGTATAAATTTATGAGGACACTCCACAGTGACAATATGTTAGAAATAAACAGCTCGAAAAGCAACAAGCATGGATCCGTAATGTGTTAAAGTGTTATGATGGACTCCTGCTGCCTCTCTAAAAGTGTTTAAAAGGATTAATAAAAGCAGTCAGAAATCATTTTTAATGTCGCCGGCTTCTTCAAGAGACGTATTTCAA
Organism: Thunnus albacares; assembly: GCF_914725855.1. NCBI lineage: Eukaryota > Metazoa > Chordata > Actinopteri > Scombriformes > Scombridae > Thunnus > Thunnus albacares. Next base: position 7,568,489 of record NC_058127.1, on the reverse strand, counting down.
ATCGAGACGAAAGCTAAAAAGTCAAAGAAAAGCAAGTAGGCTTCACCACGCCGCCCACAGAGTTTGATTGACAGGTGATCTCTGGGAAATCCAGCGCAGTAACCCCACTGCTTTACACCAAATATGTTCTTAGCATGTTAAGCTGCAGTAATACCATCGAAATCTCACTTAATCTGTGAAAACAAGCCCCTCATTACAGACTCTGAGCTGTCGGCCACATCAAAGCTACGCTACCCAGAATCCTTAGAGAAGGAGCAGAGGAGCGCCCCCCCCCCCCCCCCCCCCCCCCCCTTCCCCCGACCTTGTACAAACGCCAACCTGTCTTACTTTAACCCTCGGCCCCCATCGTGAAGCACACTCCAGCCTCCAGCTCCCATAATCCACCACAACAACTAATCCAACATCAGTCTGACACTTAACCCTCAGTCCGACACTTAAGTGACAGTCACACACACACACACACACACACACACATATCTGTTTGTATATATGCACACACTAAAAGAGGAAATAGCCCATTCTCAGGATGGATTGGTGCTCTTTGGTTGATATGGCAACGGCACAAATACACAAATGAAAACAGTTCAACTTTAAGAGGTTTTATAAAGATGTTTGGAAGTTGCAAGATAACAGAAATACAGAAAAAACACTTTTATTTATGCAAGCAGGTGTGTTTTGAATTAAAAAACAAAAGGCAGGTGGCATTTTCTGACATGTGATGGAAGAGACCACAACGAGTTAAAGAGTCAACATTCAGCTCTTTCCGTCCTTTCGAAATCCAGTTTCACAATCAAAAGGAATTTATTGAAATGTTCTCATAAAAAAAAAACAAAAAAAAAAACACACAACTTTCTATGAAGTAAATATAGACTGTGAGAAGTTCAGGCAGTGTTTGACCCAAACTTTCACCCTTCCTCTTTGGTTGTTTGTAACATGGAAGCAGTATAGTGAAAGCTTAATATAATAATAATAATAATAAAAAAAGATGATCTCTCCCAGCTGCTATATCCTAAAACCAAAAATAGTAATTCAGTTGTATTTTCTAGAAGAGGCTAAAAAAAACAAAAACAGTTACTGATCTTTAGTTGTTTTTGGCTTGACCACCAACACAACAAACACATAAACAAATCCCAATATTAGCTTTCGTGAGCGTAGAGCTAATGCTAAAGCTAACTAGAGCAGAGCTGGGTTTTAAAACAAATTCCTCTTCTTGAGCATTTAGCTCGATTTAACTTCAAATCATTGTGTAAAATAGTGAAAAATGTTTCGTCACAACTTTCCAAAGTCCAAGGTGTCATCTTCAAATTGTTTGTTTTGTCTGACCAACAGTCTGAAACCCAAAGATATTCAGTTTACTATCATATAAAACAGAGAACAGCAGACAAATATCTGATTGGAGAAGCTGCAATCTGAGAATATTTGGCGGTTTTGCTTGAAAAACGACTTAAATGATTAATCAGTTATCAAAAATAGTTTAATTAAATGACTTCCTGTTGATCGACCAATCAATCGACTTAGCACTGTAGCTCTATTCAAGTGCATATGTACTTTAGTATAGCTTAATTTGACATTATGAGAAGAGGGATGTTAAATCGGATGCAAGTCAGATGACACAATTAAAGTCTAAAACTCATCTCCACAGTGGTTTCATTGATATAAATAAAGTTTTTTGGGAGCTGCACACTTCTTCTACGGCTGAACAATAAACCAAACAAATCAAATTAGCAACATTATGGATCTCTTTGCTAATTTACTCATGTGCAGCTCCAGTAAACTGTTTGAATCCCACATAACTAATCCGAAAACAAAAGACAATTACATCTAACAGAAAGTTTAACAAACCAATCAGCTCAAAGTCTTGTCTAGAAGTCATGAACATCTTAGTGATACTGTCATTAATTTGGTCAAACATTAAAAGTAAAGAAAACAAAGGTATTCATGTATTCAAAAAGGCTACGACTGCATCTATCATGACAACGTATCATGATGTATCTTTGAGGTTGTGTAGTTCAGCTCTAACCGTCTTCTGTCTTCATTTATGGTTGTTAAAATCTTGGGATGGTGTGTGAGAGTTGAAATACTGCATCCACACACACACACACACACACACACAAATATATATACACCCACGCCCCTGGCTGTGTGTTTCTGGTGGAGTATGGAAGCCATTAGATCCGGCGACCAGCTCTAACAATAGCGAAGGTTAAAAGGTCGGCGGCCTGGCGGGAGCAGAGACGGACCGGATTGATCCATCAACGTCATAAAGAGGACTAACAAGTCAAACATTAACTTCTTAACGTGCACTAGATGACCTTGCCCTCTCCACCAAATCTCTTCCACCCACTTCCCCCCCTTCCTCCTCCGCCTCTGGTGCGGTTTCATGACTGGATGTGTGTTTACGAGCGAGACAGAGAGAGTACTTTGCGTATATTTTTACTTTTGTCAGATCAAAGCTGCTTTTGCCAGCGTTTAAACTCTTTCTTCATCATTTTTTTTTTCCTCTCTGGGCTTCCGTTCAAGTATTTTTATGAGAGTCATAACGTATCACACTGGGAAAGAAAAAAAAAAAAAAAAGTTTAGGCCAAATTTTATTAACAATTAGATCGAAATCACAAAAATGTTCCTTGAGGCAGGAAAAACGTCTTATGATCGCAGGCAACGACGGCGTCTGAGGTGAAATGTGTTGACTGGAAAATAAGCCTTTTTGAAGCCCATATAAAAAGTTTACCTGTTATTATAAAGGTTTTCATTTTCAGATTAAATAAATCCTCAGTCTACAATAACTTCATCAACACATTTTAAGATGTGTGCAGAACAAAACTGTCATCAGTGGTTATCCGGGAGCGTTTATATCGAGCACCAAGATGGTAATTGGCAGTTTCTTCTTCTACTGCAGTTAATTTGACGGTTGTAGACAGATTTGAACCGCCGATGAGCAGAGATATCAGATTTATAAGTGTACTAACAATTAACACTTGCCACTGAAAAACCAACAAAGACCTCCAATGGAAAATTACCTGGTAAAATACATTCAAGGAACCCTGATTATTTGATTTAAAGGCCTTGAAAACTTATTTTCTCTTTCAGTTTCTTAGAAAGAGCGAAGGATTCCCACATGAATGAACTTTTTTTTTTTGTTTTTTTTTGCCACATTCAGAACAGTTTTGGTGAATTCACATGAGAGGTTTTATGTGCTGTTTTGTTTGTGCTCTTCTCACTGGTTTTAACTCTGCATCAATCAAAAGATTTTGCAACATCTGTATCAAAATGTGATGACAGTTTTGTAGTTTCTTCGCTAATGTTGCCAGACCGCATCTTTATAATACTGATGAAGAAGATTAGCTAAATTTCTCAAACTCTAAAACACATGAGAATAAGGTTAAACTCATAAACAATAGTGAAGGATGTTTTTTTTAACTAAACTAGAAAAAGGTACCCTGTGGAGTTTCTGACCTCATTCTTTTATGACTTGTCCTTGATTTGGTTGTAACTCTGTTTCTATTCTACAATTCATTTTCCTGCTGCTGGTTTCATGTTATTCCACTGATATAAGGCTAAAACTAACAATTATTGTCATCCTCAATTAATCTGCAGATCACATTTTGTCTATTAAATGTCAGTTAACATCTTCAAATGTCTTGTTTTGACCGATCAACAGTCCAAAATATTCCAAGATTGCTATAATGTATGACTGATTCAGTACCAGTCAAAGGTTTGGAGACATTTCTCTACTGTAAATGTATCAATTCTTCACATTTGAGACGATAAAAACAGCAAAGGTTTGGCATTTTTGCTTAAAAAGTTACTAAAACGATTGTTTGATTATTAAAATAGTTTCTGATTCATATTCCGTCGATCTACTGATCACTGTAGCTCCACACCGATCAATAGTTGGTTGTATTAATGCACCAAGAAATGTAGTAATGTACATAATGTAGTAAGAAAATGCATTCAACACCTTTATCGGACTTGGAGGATGCAAAAAACTGCATTAAGGTAAGAAACACTTTATGTAAACATACGTTTGTTTGAGGGGCTTTAAGCTAATGTTATGACATGCACTGTAATTTAAACAGTATTTGTTCTGAGTCTAATGTGACAGAACTTTCCCAGGATTTCATTATATGTGTTGAGTATTTCAACTAGATGGTTTTTTTTTTCTCCGTTTTGTTGCAGGTGGTCCAAAATAAAGATTAAGAGATTGGGATTACATTTTGAGATAATCGTCTCAGTTTCAAACAACACGGCTAGCGATGTGTTCAAGGACAAACGTATCAATCTGACAGCTGAGTGTCCAGAAATCTGAAACCTTCAATTCTGTTATCTCTCCATCCATCTATTATCCATCTATCAGCCTACAGCTAATGGAGCCAAAGACAACCCCCGCTCCCCCCCCCCCTTTTTCTATTTTAATTAACTTCTCTTTCCCGCTTTCTTTTTCCCCTTATTTTTCATGCACCGAATATCCTTTCTTGGCCTCTATCTTATTTTCTCTTCATTTAACCTTTGTGTCCTCTTAATTCCACTATCTTCCTCTCTTACATTTCCCTCTCCGATCCGTCCCTATCACACCCTGATTAAACCTCCAACTTATCTCCACCTTTACAGGGAACAAAGATGCTTCGGTCTGAGCTTTTTGGATGTTTTAATGTCATGTGAAAAGACAGAAAATGGTGCTTTTATGGCAGAAACTTGCTCCTTTGATGCCCACTTAGTCGCTCAATCGAGTTTGTTTGATCTCCTTCAATTGGATCAACCCAATCTAGAGACATCAAATCTGAAATAAGGCATTTCTACATAGGTAATGAGTCTTTGATAAAGAATAACACATGAGGCGAGTCTGGGTGGCCTGATGGTTAAGACGCACGCCATATAACCGCATCCCCCCCTCCTCCCTCCATCACTCTCTTCCTTCATCTTTCCACTGTCCCCATAATAAAGAAGACACATGAGAATAAGATTAGATTGGTACATCTGGATGACGATTGACGGCTGTTGTGTTGTCCACTTCGGATATCTCCATGACAACAGCCTTCAGCCGACAGCAATGAAAAGTTACTGTCTTTGCACGTTTTAAGACAATTTAATGCGTTTTCTAATTTATTCAAGGCATCTCAGAGTCTCTAGCGGCTGTCCTACCATAAAAAGTATCCCATCATCTGGATTTCAGTACAGTTTTTTATGTCCCACATTGCTCTAAAAGCTGTTTTAAAGGCTTTTCTTGATTATGACATGAATAAAATTCAGGCAAAGATAATAAATCTTTTTTATTTTTGGGCAGAGACGCTGTATATTGATTATCAGCAGCTTTAATCCGCTTTCAGAAACCCAAAGTTAACCTAAAATCTCTCAAATTCTAGACATGAATAAACAAACTCCTCATAAATCCCAACCAAGAAATATGCAACCCACCCACTGTGCCCCCCCTCCTCCTCCTCCTCCTCCTCCTCCCCATCCTCCTCCTCCTCCAGCACCCACAAATGTTGGTTCATCACTCAGAAGTTCCACTTGTCGAACGAGAAGAAAACGTGAGGGAAGTTATGACTCGCAAAAAAAAAAAAACCCCAAGAGTCTTCTCGACGTCCCCAAGAGTAAACCCCTCCGTCGCCCGACGAGGAGGGAAGGAAAACACTGAAAGGATGTTTTCGTCAGACGCCACCGAAGGCAGACGGGAGGGGACGGAGACGAGAAAAGAAGATCCAGTAAACAAAGAAAGTTTTGTGTCATTTTAGACCTCAACCTCGAGTTGACTTGCCAGGGTAGCCACGAGAGCGGACCACATTGCATGGTGGAATGTGTGTGTGTGTGTGTGTGTGTGTGGATGCGAGTGTCTGTGTGTGGTACATTTTTTGGTTTGGGGCATGGTGAAGTTGCAATAAACTGTAAACATATAAAAACAGAAACGCACACAAATGATGCCTGTAACGGCCCTACTTAATCCGATATAATAGCTCGGAAACTACTTCTAATGTCAAAGCTTTAAAACATAACGGCTAAATGCGGCCGGTGGAAAATGTTATAAAGACGAACAGAAACCAAGAACACGGTGAGATTAAAGGAAGAGGATGAAAATATTCCTCAGATATTCTTCCAGCGTTCCCACTGGAACAACCTCCCCGGAAGATACTGTGAAATTAGACGAACACATGCAGGTTTTAACTCTCTCTCATTAATACTTAATCCTACATGACTCCAAAGTTAACACCGAGAGTTTGTATCATGATATAGACCCCAAATAACAGCGGTTTTAAATCAAAGAGGCTACCAAACAATATGTGACCGCGTCAGCATGCTGAGTTTAATACAAACTGCGAGAGTTTAATTCAAAAATGAGAAGTTAAGTTCCATCTAATGGTGCATATCCGTCCCCGCTGTTATTCAAAACTTGATCCAGATTTCCATCGCGCTCCTCTTGTCACTTTATTGAAAGCATTCGGTGCTGCAATCATAGACGTAATCAGCAGTGAGCACTAAAGCTTCATTTCTACGTCTAGCTGATGTGCACCTCCTCAAAAAAAAATTACAGCTCCAGCGGCTATGATGATACCTCGTGGAGACCGCAAGACCTGTGATCGGTCAGCGTTGGCTGCTTGTGTTTTCTCCTACAAGTGTCTGATGTCTGTAGAGATGAAGAGAAGAAACTCATCTTGACCCTCCGCTTTCAATCACAGTAAATGAAATAATGTAAATATTAATGAACAAGTTGTTCCTTCTAGACTGAACAGCACAGCAAAAGAGAGCGTTTCCTTCCTGTTACGAGCTACGTTTGAATTAAATTTGAAATTAAGGTACGTGGCATCAAAACCACAACAATCCACTTCTTCATTGTCTGTTCCTCTGATGTTTTGTTGGTGTTACTGCTTATTGAAGCGTTAGTCAAATGAAGATAAAGGCTACAACCTTTCAGACGTTTACACTGAGGATTATACTCCTGAAAAGTTGAAGACATTTGGTCTATAAAACTTCAGAAAATCACAAAAAATGTCTATAACTGTTTCCCAAAGCTCAAGATATAACCTCAAATGTTCAATTTGTCCTGAGCAACAGTCCACAACCCAAAGATATTCAGTTTACTGTCAAAGAAGACTAAAAAAACAGAAAATATTCACATTTAAGAAGCTTTTTTCTTTTAAAAAATGACTAAAAATGATTGATCGATTAGCAAAGTAGTAGTCAGTTGACTAATCGCTGCAACTCTAGACGACTTCAAGTCAAAACCGAGGCTGCTTAATTGTAACGGAGTATCAGATGGATTTCAAGAAGGAGATTTCTTCTGAAGTTTGCTTCCAGCTCCTGTTTTCAGTCTTGTTTTTATTCTGATGTTGAGGAGAATAAACGTATGTGAGCAGAGTTTCACTGCAGCTGAGTCCAAGATAAAGTTATAGGTCAAAACTGCACATCAGCAGAACTCAAAACCCCGGAGGACAAAAACCACTACAGACGCAATTTTAGTGGTGTAATCGGAGTTTTAAAAAAAACATGATTGAGGGGTGTGTGTGTGTGTGTGTGTGTGTGTGTTACCCCCCGGTGAGAGAGTAATGGGGGGATTTAAAATGCAGAAAGTCGGACAAAAACAATAACAATGGTAGCAGCCTCGGGTCACACACACACAGTTCAACATGTATCTTCTGGCTATTTTTAAATAAGTACTGCAAGTGTTACATGGTTGAAAGTAGAGTTGATATTTTTATATTCTAATAATGAATTGATGTGATTAATGAACATCAGATTATCTGTGTAGATTAACAGTAAACGTATAAACACCTTTTTCTTAGCATCCACTTTGTCTTTGTAAAATTTTTATGACTTTTAACATTATTTTGGCTTTTTGCATAATTGAAGGTTGTTGAAGGATAAAAAAGATACGTAAAGATATCAAGCCAACAACAAGGTGCAGTATTCAGTGGACTGAACTTAATTATGTAATTTTACTGAGTAGATTTAAAGTCGTTTGTTACTGATTATTAAAAGATATTAAATTACTTAAGTAGATCTAAATAAAATTTTGCCAGATACTTAGTGAATCTAAATCAGTGTTTGCCAGGAATGAAGTTAACATGTAACAAATTTCCTTGTAAAGTTAATTTGGGTTTATTAAATATTTAGCGTCACATTTAAAGGACCAGTGTGTAGGATTTAGTGGCACCTAGTGGTGAGGATGCAGATTGCAACCGACTGAATACCCCTCACCCTACGAGTGTGTAGGGGAACCTACGGTGACCACAAAACTCGTGAAAAACACAAAAAGCCCTCTCTAGAGCCAGTGTTTGGTTTGTCCGTTCTGGGCTACTGTAGAAACATGGCGGTGCAACATGGTGGACTCCGTGGAAGAGGACTTGCTCTCTATTTAGATATAAAAGGCTCGTTCTAAGGTAACAAAAACACAACAATTCTTATTTTCAGGTGATTATACACCATTGACTGTAAAAAATATGGAGGTCTTGGCAGTGCCTGACTCCACCTAACTCACAGCTAATCCAAAATGGGCAAAGAGGTGGAGCTGAGGTGGCCAAATGAAACCTGATTGCTGAAACAAGCCACCTAGCGGCTAGTGACCTGTCAATCAAAGCAGCTACGTCCTTAATTATGCATAACTTTACGGCTTAATAGCATTTAAACAGGTGAGTTATAATAAAATTCATAAACATGTTTATTTCTGCTGTAAAGTTGGACATTTTAACATGGGGTCTATGGGGATTGACTCGCTTTTGGAGCCTCAAGTGACCGTTTGAGGAACTGCAGTTTTTGGCACTTCAGCATTGGCTTCATTTTTCAGCCCTGGAGGTCACCGCATGATTAAAACATACTTATGAATATTATATTCCTTTTCTGCCAAGTCCGTTCTGCTAGATGCCACTAAATTCTACACACTGCACCTTTAAGTCATTAATTCAGTGTATTTTAATCAAATTTTCTTACTTTAATCTACTCAATAATATTACGTGTCACTTTATTGCCATAGTTTAATGAAGTAAAATGTATCTTTAATACCTTCTATTCTTTTTACATCACACACACACATAACAGACACAATGCAACAAAAACTCTGTTGTGAGTGTGTGAGGTTCACGACACTGATGAACTTACACAAAGAAGGACTTTTATTTAGTGTGTGTGTGTGTGTGTGTGCCTCCAGACGTAGCCTAAAAGAAACAGCTACAGGCTCCACAGATCAGAGATAGAGACATTCCAACCCCACCCACACTCACACACACACACACATACACACACACACACACACACACACACACACACAGCCTGTAACTTCACTTATTCACAATATGCTTAACACTCATGTAATGTCTCTGTTACATAACTTTGTTTCTAGTCTATGTTATAGTCGATTAATCAATCAATAATAAATTATTGAACTATTAACTATTTTGATCATTTGGAGTCTTAATTCTCTGATTCCAGCTACTTAAATGTGAATATTTCCTGGTTTCTTTAGTCCTCTATCATATTAACAAGCCTAAATATCTTTCAATATAAATAAACATGTTTCTTTTTCATCTAACAAGACATTTCAGGACGTCACCTGAGACAGTGATGAACATTTTTCACTATTTTTTGATAATTTTATGGACAAAATGACAGAATAATCTAATCTAGTCTAATCAGATGATAATAATGTGCCAATTGGTTGCATTTCCATCAATGTCTTGTGTGAAATCTCTCGTGGAAAAACACAAACTACTTTCAATGTATCTGCATGTTGGACAGCAAACACCTCATCAGAAGAAGAAGAAGAAGCAACATCTGGTTGCTTTTTGAATATTTACTGAATCCGTAAATCCAACTAGTGTTCAGCGATATGGCGATATATACACAGCGAGACAACATACTGTACATTTAAGTATTGCATCATTTCTTAAAAGTGATGATTTGCTGCTTTTCACTAATTTATACCACTGTGAATTCAATATATTTTGTTTTTGTACTAACAGGGACAAAACAAGCAACCTGAAGACACCGTTGTGGGAGTTTCTTACTGTTTTCTGACATTTTACAGACAAAACACTTACTGAAATGATTTAAAAAATAATGAACAGATGAACTGTAAATGAAAATAGTGATCAGTTGCAGATGTATGACAGCAGAAAGAGCTCATTGTTTAAGTCGACTGGTCCACACATGTCCATCGTCCGTCCAGCATTTAAACCCTTTAATGACAAAACAAAAAATACAAAAAAACACCCACTCACCTAAAACAAATGTTTTTACTTTAATAAGTACTTTTAACTGAATTTTTCCATTATTCTTAACTTGATATTGTGGAGAAATATAAACATGAAAGTGTCCTTTATCTGTCTCTCTCATCAATATGTTCTATTGTGTACCATGCTGCAGCACAACATGTGTTTTTAGTTAGTCAGGACAGTTAGCAAAGCAAGTCAGGGCAGAGGACATGGAAACACACACACACACACACACACACACACACACACACACACACACACACACACAGAGTACAGACAATAGCATCTCTATCTGATGGCATCCTCATCTACCCCCTGCAGAGCAGATTGCTACTGGAGGCTACCTTTACTGGAATGCAGGGAGTCTCACACACACACACACGTCTGTTTACCAGCCCAAGACATTTGGTCGCATACCTTCGACCACATGTCAAAACATTCTTTTTTTGTTAAAATCCCTGGATTTCTGTTACTGTCAACAGCGGGACGGAGGAGACAGATTATCGTCTTCCATCTTTGATGCCTCTTTCCGGGGGCCGAAGCAAAATTCCCGACTGCTCGCGGTGTTTTGAAACATGCGCGGCTGGAATGCTCGCCACAAGAAACGCTGCCCGGTTTCCGACAGAAGAACAAGGAAAACCCCCTTTCAGCCTCAAATAGAAAACAATAAAACTCTGCGGGAGACTCGTCCAAACAACACGCTTCATACCCACATGTAACCACTTCCAGTTTAACTGAGGTGAACTTGTGCACTAAAGACATTTCACACTCCTATAGAAACAGAGAGCATCATATTTAGTATTGAGTGAGTTAGTTCTGGTGAGAACAGGCCGTCACAGGGGATCAATCATTTTAAGTATCCATTTAGCAGTTATCTGTTAATAAAACCAATAAACTCATGATCCCGGTCACCTGTGGAGATTAAAAACTTGAGGTAAAATCAAAAAAATATGATGTTTTGCCAAGATTCAAGTCACAAATGTTCATCATAGGTTGGAACCATTAACAACCCAAAACATCATTGATTTTGATACGATTGTCAATATTTGTCTGTGATCCATATGTACAAGATGTTTGATATTGGTCCCTACAGTCGTACCAATGATATATTACATTTTCAGTCGTTTGTGATCCTTAGGAAGACTCTACAGTCTAACAACTACCAAATAAAAAAACTAAAATCCAAGAAATGATCTTCATACACCCCACAGTGTTTGTATCCTCACAGTTTATTCAACCAAATACTTTTACTCAGTTCTGAGTCCAGAGCTCAACACAAATTTCCTCTTTGGGATCCCAACTCAAAAAAAAAAGGAGTTCATCTCAGTCAAAGATGTGGATCGCCAGGAAGAGACGGGTTGATAGTTGGCAGGCTGGTTAAGGAAGAGGAGGATGAAGATGTGTGGAACGTGCGGAAAATTAATCGGCGACTATTTTCATTCATTTTTTTACAGCGAAAATACCAAACGTTAACTGGTTCCAGTTTTTCCAATGTGAGACTTTGATGCTTTGTTGGTGTTATACATGAAAGTAAACTGAATTTCCACAGATTCTGTTGAACAGACAAAACCTGAAGACGTCACTATGAGCTGTATTTTTACAGACAAATCGATGAATCAAGAAAATAATCTAAAACACCATTAAACAAACAAACTACAGGTTACAACAAAGTCTGCACATCCATATAATAAAGTGAATGCAGACTGCAGACCAGTGAGGTTCTGCTTCAGTCCACTCAGACTGACTCTTGTACAACATGTAGAGTCTGATGTTCATTTAGATAGCGGACATGTCTGGTCTGCAGAGCTCTGGTGGGAACAACACAGTACAGACAGTTCACATGAGCAACTGTGATCCATCAAACTAACTGTTGAAAACATAAGACACTGATTCTTAAGAGAACAGCGTTATTTGGCAACTGATTCATCTTCCTTAAAATTGGCATACGGGCGGAAATTTAACAAAACCTCCTCAAGATTTTTTGGATTAAGCGCCAAATTCAAGGATTGTAAGCAAAGATTGTTTCTATGAGAGTTGTTGAAATGCCAAACTGTCCCACGGGAGCGCCGTCTTACAGTCGGGGAACCGCCAGAAACATGTCCCAAACACAAAATCACCAGAGAGCTCATTGTCCATCATAAAAAACACAAATGAAAGCGAGCTGACAGCTCAGCAGCAGCTGCCCTGTCAAATACAACAATGGAAGGAACTCACTACTTATTCATGCCGACCGCAGTTGACAAAAGACACAAAGAGTATAAAAGATGTTTGTTTAATCTGAGATGTCACAAAATACATAGAAATGACAAGTAGTAGTCTTCAAAATGATGAATCACCCAAAAACATACTTGTGTCTGTGATTCTGTCCCATGTCAAGCCCATAAATGTTTGTTTTTTTTATTTTAACCCATGTTCTACTTTCCTTACTTATATTTTGTTGTTGTTCTTGGAGAGAGGGGTTTGGAAAAAGGGAGAGTTGGACAAAGATACAATACATAATGTCAAAAAACTGCTAACTGACTGTTCGTTCAACACCTCCGCCATATTGTGATTGTCAATCTTTGGGTTTTTCCACATGATTATGGGGTAGCAGTCAGAATATTACTAGATATGAAGAGTTTTGGAGGTGGTGTCTTTTTTTATCACCTTTACAAAACCAAAACACAAGAACAAGAAATGGATTAAACTGTGTGTTTGTCTGCTCTAATGCAAAGCATTAATGTTAGCTAGCCTGGCTATCTAGCTTATAACCTACCTAATATCAGCTAATTACACAATTTGTGTGGTTACAGGTGATTTCAGGTCATATGTTAGCAGCTTTGTCCTGAACTGTAATCAACTTGAGGAAGTTTACTCAAGATTACTTTGTCGAACTTATCGAAAACACTATCTCATGTTAATATGCAAACATCTGAAGGTCGTCATGTTAAAAAGAAATAAATGTCTTACACTACATTTTTCTTACATTGTGGTACTGTGTCAGCATTAAATCATGTATGTAGCCAAATGCATATTTAAGACCTTTAGCGAGGTTCTGAAAAAGTTTCCAACCAACCCAGGTACCTAATGTTAATTACCTAGCTAGCTATAGCTAACAAAATTTGAAACTAGTTTACTTTTGTCTGAATTCAAGGGCCCATTGTTTCAGGAATGAATACACATTTTTGGTGCCATCGTTACAATGTAAATGTGCAGTGCTATAAGGTGATACGTGCACTAGGGGGGAGCGTTGCAGCTATTAAACCAGAATGCAACGGAAATTAACACAAAAGCCAGGAATTAATCCAACTTTCAACTCCAGAAAACGACCCTCATACATGAAATTAGATAGTAATGTTTGCACTTTTGTCTCTCAGTCCTCTGATCAACTAATCAGCATTGGCTTGATGCTCAGATTATTGACTGGCTGTTCATAATAACCTGCAGACAGACTAACAGAGATAACCTAATGACTAACTGGCTAACTGGTTCAAGCAGATAAAACCTTAAAGTCCCAGTGAAAGCAAAGTTAGAGCGTCTTGAGCTTCTGTACTGTGATGTATTTCCCAGTAAAACAGAATATTTGAGAGGTGTACAGTTACAAGAGGGACTTAAACCAAATCCTTTGCATTTGATTGGCCCGCTAAAAGTGGGCGGAGCTTCACACACACCTCCCTCACCTGTTGTTAGATCTGGAGGAAGATGAGGGAGAGATGAATGAATTAAACCTCAGCAGCCACATCTCTTCCTATCTGTCTCCATGTTGCTCTGTTAGCTACTACGACCCACAAACAGTGGAGTGAACAGTGAACTTTGATTTAAAAACACTATGATACAGATTTTTGGATATATATTTAACATATAACAATAAATAAATGAACAATTAAGAGGGAAACAGGATTAAAACTGGGAGAATGTATTTTTCATTTCACTGGACTTTAATCTCATCGTGTCATCGCACAGCTGATCATCAGCTGCTGGGAAAACAAGTATTCGAGTTACAGAATTATATGCATGTGCACTACACACACACACACACACATACACACATATCTCCACACCCATCGGCACACACCCCACAGTAGTAATTTGTTATGCTCTTGGTGGAATGTTGACCAAATGGCTTATAGCCCGCTGCTGTCTCAGACTGTGGAAGCCACCCTTCCCCCTCCAGAAACACACTCAAAAGGGTCATGCACACACACTATTCAAAACGTGGACATGGTGAAAGGGCAACCGGCACATTTATGCACTTTCTGTCTCAACACACACTGTCTACAACCACCTTCAATACAGTGAATTCACTCTAAACTCACCCGATATTCACTTATCCATCTTTTCAATCCTGACATCTGATATCTATTCACTTCGCGTTCGATCTGTTGAAATTGGACGGATGAACGGATGGATGTCAAAAAAAAAAAATTTTTTTTAAAAATGTGAAAATGGTTCATCACAAGTTCCCAGAACCCAACCATTACCAAGATTATTTGTTTTGGAGCTGCGAATCCCTTTGTGAGACGAGTCATCAACTTCTGGGTTTCAAAGTTTGGACTAACGCTCCACTTGCTTCACATTTGGATCTATTGATGAGATATTTCTCAGCTGACGTGACAAATAAACATCGTTCCAGAGTAAATAAGCGTCATTCAAGTGTCTTATCTAGAGCTGCAACAATCAGTCGATCACTTTTTAAGAAAACATCACATTTCTTTTGTTCCAGCTTCTCAAATGTGAAAATTTGCTGGTTTCTTTAGTCTTCTTTCATAGTAAACTGAACATCTTTGAGTTGTTGGTCGGGACAAAGACATTTGAGGACGTCATCTTGGGGTTTGGGAAACATAAAAAACTGACATTTTATAGACCAGACGACAACTAGTAAGTTAATTGAGAAAACAATTGACAGATTAATAAATAATAACAACAATCATTAGTGGCAGCCCTAATCTTGTCTCATCTGAGGAGCAAACTTTTGGAAAATCATCTGATTGGGGCCAATTAATGATTATTTTCAACATTTTTTCAATATTAAGAGTCTTTGGTCCTTAAATCATCCAAATAACAGTCCAAAACCCTGAAAAAGTATTGATTTATGATGATAGGAAACAGAGAGAAGCAGAAAATCATCAGTTTGAGAATCTGGAACTGTTCAATCAATAATAAAAATTCTACAATTCGACCGATTGTTTCAGCACTAGCTCCAAAACCAACAGACTCACTGCTGCAAAGACACATTCACCAGTTGTTCATAAAATTATTCACCCACCTTTTTGACGTGACATAGTTCTGACACATATAAACATCAACACATGATGAGAACTAGTGTTAAACTGAAGTATGCCTGAGCTTTTAGTGGAAAAACAGAGTGCATGTGTGCGCACATGAGTTGATTTCCAAAAACTATTTAATACTTATCCCGCTCTCTATATCCGTCCCTTTCCTTCTTTCCCTCTCTCGTGTTCGTTCATCCCCCCCCCCCCCACAGTCACTCGCTCTCACAGTCACACACATGTTCATCCCCCTCTGTCGGAAGTGAGGGGATTACGACTGTATTCAGCTGTGGTCCATACAGACACAGTAAACCTGTGTGTGTGTGTGTGTGTGTGGAGGCTGATGGAAACTCTCTCTGGCCCTCGCTAAACCTAAAACACATTATGCACTCATGTCTTTGTCATGCACACACACACACACACACGCTAACACACACACACACACCTCGACAGTCTGAGCTTTACCTTTTCTGTGTGTTCCCGTCTTTCTCCTCTTTCCTTCAAGGACTTAACACTTAATCATTAAACATTTTAAAACACTTTTCTGCACCTCAGTTCCCTGTCCAGCGTTCACCGCCTGAGCTGCTTTATTGTGTGTGTGTGTGTGCGTGTGCATGTGTGTGTGTGTGAGTTTTAACTAGTAGCCACCGGCCACAAAACAGCCATAGAGCACAGTCTGATTTTTATCTCCTTTAGCAGTCCCAGTCACATTTTCCCAGGGGCTGTGTTACTGCGTGTGACTGTGTGTGTGTGTGTGTGTGTGTGTGTGTGTGTGTGTTTCCAGATGACTGAGCCAGGCTTTTCCATTCGCTGCTGCTGTGGTGAATATAGATGTGAACCGGCCAACGTTTACACCGCCGCCCCTGCCACCACCGCCACCGCCACCGCCACCACCGCTGCGACTTCTCAACAGGCGTGGGCGAAATATATAGAGAGAGCAGAGGTTGCACGTGAGCTGGCCTACTTATGCACTGGACTGGACACACACATACAGAGAGAGGGAAAGAGGGAAAGAGAGAGAGAGAGAGAGAGAGAGAGACCACCCCCAGCAGAACACACACACCAATAATTACTTGCAGTAATTCAAAGACACCCTCCTTATTTCCAGCAGCTCACCGCCCGCGGTGTGAAAACCGTGAGAAGAAGCCGGGGAGGAAATGTCGGCCCCCGCAACTTTATCGCACGAGACGACGAGGTCATGACAAAATCTGAAAGTGAGCACTAAATCTCTCACAAAGCCCTTCAACGTGCACACAAAGCACACCTGAAACCAAAACTCCCATCCCAGACAATAACAGTATGTGTCGTTCTGCACACTTATCAGCTGCAGTGCCTCATGGTTTCCTCCTCTCTGCAAAACAAGCTCATTTATTAATACGCTGTCAGTATAATAAAAGATTAGCGATGTTCCAAACAAGCACCCTATCATTTCAGTCGACTGCCAACACTTTAGGCATTTTTAACGTCCAGTCAATGAAGTCACAGGAAGATGGACAGGAAACCCTTTGACCCCAAGTTTGAGAACTTCACCATTAGATAATATAGGGCATGCTTTTTATTCATACACAGTGACAGCTGATAAACCTCAAACATCTCCGGATATTTGCTTCAGCTTTGGACAATAACTTTTTATTCTCTACAGAAGAGGAGGAAGAAGGAGGAGGAGGAGAGAGGAGGAGGAGGAGGAAGAGAGAGGATGGAGAGTGAAGCTTCAAATCTAGCAATGCAGAGGTTTATATACAGAAGAGGTTTTCAAGAAAAACAAGCGTTTTGCGTTGTTGTTTTGTTTTGTTTTGTTTTTTTTAGCATGGGTTGAAAAGTTTAAACCAAGTGACCAGCAGCCAAGCACACTGTGAATGAGAAAGCAGCCACTCAAGCCTGCAAAACTCAACCACAATTGCTGTTTTGGTTTAGCATGAGTGTTGCAACAACCACAACCTTACAACATACAATTCCTATAATACTTTGGCGTGTGATACAGTGTAAATATGAAACCAAAACTTTAAATATACACATAAACATGGAGTTTAATATTGGGGAGTATTAGGTCACTTTGAGTACTTCAGACGCATTTTAAAGTCATTTTAAACCGTATAACGGATATTTCTCATGCTTACATCATTATGTCAGTAATGTCAGTGTGTGTGGGTCAGCTTACTTTAGTGATGATGAGCGGCTCGCCGTGCTCGAGCCCTCCTTTCAGCGTGAACCCCCACGGCGCGCCCCCGGTCAACTGGACCTGAATGTGGTGGAAGGAGACGAGCTGCTCAACCGTCTCCATTCTCCTCCTTCCGGGCCGTTTATCCGTCGTTTCTTCCCCCTCTTTCGGTCGGTTCAGCTAGCTTAGCGGTGCCGGTAACAGTCCCTGCGCTTCTCCATCACCGCTCTAACAACAACAACGAATGGATGGATTGGAGGGACGGAGTCAGTGGGAGAGTGCAGGAGGGGGGAGGGAAAAAAGTTTTTAAGCTAGTGTCAAGCTCGGTGAAGGGATGCTGAAAATGGCGGTTGCAACTTCCGGTCAAGCGTTTAACCGTCGACGAAAAGTAGACATTAGCGTGTTTTACAGTTGTAAAATCACTCGGTACACTATCACATGATTCTACTAATTATTTAATGTCACATCTACAGCTATGCATCCGTTTATTTCTTAAAAAGAAGCAAGTTTAACGCTTCTATTATAAACTCTATATCAAGTGTTTCCGACCTTGCGTTGGCTGCCTTGACGCAGCTTCAAACTTCGAGAAAACTTTTCCCCAAGCGAGGGAGGTGGCCCCTCCCACTGTTTAAACGTATATGATTGATAGAAAAGTCGACCAATCGCAGAGAGGCTCTGGATGGATTTGTCCAATCAGAATCAGCAAGCGGGGCGGGGCTACCGCGGTAACAACCGCTGTATTGTAATAACATCAGGCAGAGTCACAGCCAAATAACAGTATCAATGGAGAGTGGCTGACCTTTTATTTGAAACATGAAACCCGCTATTTTACCGCCAACCTCTGCGAAAACTATCAGTTGATTTTAAGTACTGATGACCAATCCAAACATTACAGCTTGGCTTTCATCTTCACATTTAAATGCCTGTATTGACGTTTCCAGATAACGTTTTAATGATATTATTATAAGTCCCAAAGTAATATTAGGCTATTTTAGCTATAATTGTACTTGACATAAATACTTTTAAATTACTAAAGAGTAAATATAACTTTATTCCTGACTAAACTTTACTGAATACTAATTATTTAAAGGATAGGTTCACAGTTTTTTTTAACAGTCAGGTGCCCATATGAACAGTGAAAGAGGGTTTCCTCTCTGTAATCATTCCTCCTGTTTATACTGGCTATAAATAGATCCCCTTCAAATGTTCTTTCGATGTAAGTGATGGGGCCAAAATCCAGTGTTTCCACACAGTCATTTTGTGCAAAAATGCATTTAAAAGTTGATCTGAAGCTTATATGGGGTTTCAGCGGTCTGTGTTAGTCATATCAAGTGGATATCTGCCACATTTACAGTCTGTTTAGCATCAAATTCCCTCTTTGTGTTTCCCTGTTGAGCTGCGGTGGAAGTAGAGTAACAAAAAGAGGGACTTTGGCACTAATCCCAGCAAGAAAACAACATTGCAAAGTGAATATATAAATATATATTAATTACTAATAGCGAGTTAATCACTTTTTCCCAGAATCGAGTTCCAAGGAATATGTATTTAAGCACCCAGCTGACCTCAACCACACCAGCAGAGGAGCTTGCACAATTTCCTTTTAAGTCTGGAGGAGGCAATAAACTCTGTGTATCATATAACATTATCAATTGTATAACTCAAAATATTTATTTAGAGTGCATCCCACTCTGCATAGGTGAGTGAAATGGTGAAAACCCCTGTTGATATCGACAGAATCAACAACCTATACAGACATAAAAAAGTACTTATATCTGAAGTTGTCTGTCAGTCATTAACATACTTCAAAGATCCATCTCCTGTGATTTCATGAGAAGTAATTTTTCTTCCATACTCAGTATGCTAACTGCACATTACTTCCACAATGCTTCCTTACAAACAGCTCATGTCCATCTTGGCTTTAATCGCGATATATGAGAGGAATCTTCGAGCGCTTTTTCAGTCTCTTGACACCGAGTTATCCCTTATATTTCTGCTCATGTGGATGATGAATATGATCCAGTATGGTCAGGATATGCACATGTTTGATCGAGTCACCAAAGACTATTATCATTCTGCCCACAAACTGTTGTAGCCTGCATCTCATTTTTCTGGGTGAGAGCAAAGATTGTCAAAGCCTTCCTCCATCCATGTTGAGGCTCTGCAGACCTGCAGCGTGAGCACGTACAGTACATGGGCCTCCAGGCCAACAACAACATTTGATAATGTGTCCCACACATTTCTAAAGTCTTACCAATCTTACCAGTCTGCTTGTCTAACCACCATATTAAGGCACATTGAAACAAGCAGTTACAAGCTGTTAAAAACTTTACATAAGCCAAGTTTGCTGGCATTTTTAAAATTGTTTTCCTGTTTGTTTGAGCTTCTTGCAACAATATAATAACAGTATTATCCTTTATTATCTAAATTAACATAAGACTTTCTTTACATTTTAGTCATACAGTTGATACTGCTGTGAGAGATAGGAAACAAATAAGAGATAATGAAAGAGGTAGAAGAGATTTTTGAATAATTGACTCATATCTATATGTGAGTTTCACTCAAGCGCAATGCAAAACATGCATATGATGAACAGGATTAATTAAGTTTTCATCTATATCTTTATCTATTTATCAGTTATTTTTATGAATACCTTTTTGAGTACTTTCATGATTGCTAAAATTTGTAGTTTAACCTTTTACCACAGACTGTTTTGCCCAGGGGACACTAGCAATGTAGTACTTTCATGGACTGCTAATGCTATGAAAAGTTGACATGAAATGTGTATCGACAGATTGGACTCTTGTCGTTTCTAAAATGATGCCCTGTCCTAAAAATAGTAAATAATCCAGGTACAATACATGTCAGAGTATATAATTGAAACATTAAAGGAAATATCCTTTAAAATTTTGTTTCCAGGAGATGAAATGACCTATATTAAGTCCATTTCTTTGCGTTAAATATTTAGCTTAGCTAGCGGTTAGCTTAGCTTAGCATAAAGACTGGAAGCAGGTGAAAACAGCTAGCCAGGTTCTCTTTAAAGTTTAAAAAAAACACCCTCCAACACCGCTAAAGCTGACTAATTCATGAGATTTATTTTTGTTTAATCCATACACAAACTGTACTGCAAAAACAGCAATTAGTGGTTAAGCTAGGCTAAGCTAGGCTAACCACATCTCAACTCGAGCTCAGTACTTTAACGCACAGACATGAGATTGATTGATTGATTGTTCTTCTTATCTACTATACTTTGGAAAAGAAAGTGAGTGTGCATGTTTCCCTAAATGTATCTTTTAACATGTTGTGTATCCAGGTAGCGTTGGTGTTAAAGGCTTCATTTAGCAATTAGCAAATGGGCTACATCTTTTAAAATGTTTCTGTTTTGCAATCAAAGCTCCTTACAAGGCAATAAAAGTGTGTTATATTATATATAGTCGAAGTTAAAACAGTTTCCTGCTGCCTTTCGGAGTTAACAACACACAAAGTTACCAGTGATACTATCTTTCAGTGTAGAAATTGTGTTTTTTATCGTAAATTTCTTCATGGAATAAACTTGTGTGTTTCTGCCTCAGAAGCTTTTGTAGCCATTTGCTGTTTGTCCCCCATAGTTTTTTTTTGTTTTCCCACACTCTCTCTGCAGACTGCAATGATTGGGACTGTAGATAATCACTGTTGTGGAATGCCACCACACACTGCAGTGCCATTTAACTGAATGTGTGTGTGTGTGAACAAGCGACTATCTTGAAAGAACAAGTAAAAAGGGCTTGATAGAAAATCAAAGACAGAGAGAGAGAGATGTAAACATGCCCAGACATCTCACCTTTCCTCCAGACCACGAGGACTTTGTTTTGGTCAGATCAGTTGTTCTAAAGGCCATTTGTGTTCTCGGAAACTTTGGACTGTAATATTTGGTTTGGTGGGGAGTAATGCTTTCAAGTGAGATCAAATTTAAAAGCCAAAAAAAAAAAAAAAAAGGAAAGGAGACAGATTTTTTTACAGTATGTGTGTTTTCTTTTATATTTCTTTTCACTTTGGCAGGTTTTAAATTTCAAGTTTACAAGAGGCAGGATGTCGTCCATTCAACTCCTCCCTGCTGAAAACAATTATTTTACCAGAAGCCCGGGGATCCCAAAGCTCTCGGGCTTCAAATTATACAAGTGGAAACAAACAACATATCAAAAACTGCAATCAGAGTCGTCAAAAATAGTCTGGGAGTAGCCTGAATATAAAAAAACTAAACCACAATGCAAACCAAGATTCTTTTTATACCAAAGATCAAGTAGGGAGGGAGTAACAAATTACTCAATGTACTGTAACTAAGTGTAGCTTTAATTATAATTGTTGGAGTGTTTCGTAAAGTCAGCATTCTTAAAGCCACTACGTGTATTAATATTTTCAGATTATTCTGATCACATAACCTCTTTTGTTTGTAGAGAAAAGAAACAGTCCAGGTGTGTTGCAGTGTCTTTCTACCACCTGATGGCGCCAGTGTGATTCAAGTGAAGAACAACTTCAGCACTTTTTACTTTACTGAACACAGATTTTGTGTTGTGTCAGCAGAAACTAGCTGATCCTGTTGAATTGTGTTGACTGTTTTGCTTTTAATGTGGTCTTTATTTTGTTTTTATGGATAAGTTCAAACTCTGCCTTCTCAATTTTTGCACCGCACAGTAAAAATGGAAATTTTGGATCTCTAAAATGCTTGTCAATGCATGTGTTTTATTTATAAAGTCAGTTTTCATGTAATTAGAATTTTTTTTCATCCGATTCAGAGCCATGTGGTTGTTGAAATGAAACCAATGAGTAGAAATTCCCAAAATGTAAATTTGCACGTTGATAGCAACAGAGTTTTTACTCAGTACTACAGTTTATACACAGAGATTACTTTGACTGATATTCTGCCTTTTTTAAATAATATAACTTGATTTTGAACATTTTTTACTTAGCAAAAGAAATTACCATTGCTTCAAACATACAGAGACATACTGAAGACAAAATTTTAATGGCATAAAATATGCATTAAGAATTAAAACTTTGAGTATAAATGCACAATTTAGGCTTATTGTATGATTTGGGTGCACAGAAAGAGAAATGTGTTATCTTTTATTATTTATCTATTTATTTTGTTTACATTTTACAAGTCAATTCATTTTAATTTCTGGTATTTTGCCTGTATTGGTGTCCACATTTATCACCCTGTGTGTTTTAATCACTTGTAAAGCACACTCACTTGCATTCGACTTGCATGAAATGTGCTATATAAATAAAGTTTGATTGATTGATTGATTGATTGATTGATAGTGCAAGCATGGGTCCACTAAAGAATAAGTTCAGTACAAAACTGGTGAAAACAAAAATATCAAGATTATTTAAATTATTTTATGTAAATTGTTTAACAATCATAAAGGAGATGGTGAGATGTGGAAAAATATGTAAATTTTCAGAAAGTAATTAATACAGAGTACTCAATAAAGTAATCAGAGCGCGGGTGCAATTTTTACGCACGTTTACGCACCAGTCACGTGGCGTCCCTGCGCTCCTGTTGGCGGCTCACGCACATCCGAAGGGTTAATTGGGGTCACCGTCAATCTCAGGAAGTTGATTGTCGAGTCCAAAATGGCCCGTGACCAGGTGAGCCAGTAAATCACGCCCTCGGCCGTGCGGAGGATGGTTGCCAACTATAGCCTCGTTGGTGGAGCTCGCTAGCACCAGAGGTTTTATAACCAACATGAGGTCGACCCGCACCAAGCACAGTTTACAGCGGTTCTGGGTCCGGACCTGTTTTATCTTCCTGTTGTTTTCCACCTGCGCCGGAGAAATGGCCTCCCATCACACCACGCTGAAGCGCAGCCGCCAGAGTCACCAGAGCGCAAAGCACAAAGGCGCGCACCACCGGCCGCTGACGGACGAGCAGAAAGCGGACCAGAACCTGCAGTTCATGTTGAGTTTGTACCGCAGCGCAGCGGAGCCGGACGGCAGACCTAAACAGCACCGAAAGTTCGGCTCCAACACGGTCCGCCTGTTGAGACCATCGGCGTCGTCGGTGCATTACCTGCCCGCGTCAAGAGGTGAAGGAGACAAATTATTCTCCTCGAATCTGTAGCAATCACAAACCAGCCAATTAGAGTCAGTTTTGGGGGAGAAAGATCAGCGTTTTTGGGCTTTGTGATATCTTATTATGCAGACTTTTGATTTTCCTGTGTCCCCCCCCCCAAAACCAAGCACACCTACATAATATCTCAGGTTAAATTATGGAAGTTTTATACTTTCCAGAACAGCCTTTAAATAACAGGATTGCTGATTTTTAGTTTTCTGGTTGCTGGCATGACTGAAGGTGATTGTACATATGTGGTTATTGTTCATGATACATTTACTTTGAGCTTTGGAAAGGCTCAGATGATGTTCCCCATCTGGTCTTTTCATATATTCCTAAAGAAGATCCTCTAATCAGCAGCTCCATTAATCAGCATTTTATGACACAGATCAGATTACAGGTAAACAACATATTGAATTCAGAGATTCAACCTTTTAAAGACCGACTCTTCTACACTATTTGCTCCACATGAAAACTGAAAACAAGTAGAGCGAAGGCAATATTGTCTATAGACAGCAGTCAGTGTAATAATAAATACATAAAAGTACAGCAATGAATAAAAACAATAAATACAGGAATATTGATCTACCCAAACCACCTTGAGAAAGCAGTGAGAAGAAGCCAGAAACTAAAGAACCACTGTGGTAAATTTTGTATTGTTTAAAAAAAGCCAATAGCTGATGGATTAAAAGACTTCATATATGTAAATGCCACCTGTGGGGAGGAAAGCAGTTAATCTCAGACATGCTTCTGCAAAATACTATTGTTTTGGCTCTGAAGGTTGCAAATAGCTGAAATGTTTGCTTGTATTGTACCTTTCATCTCTTGCAAATTCAGTGCCTTGGTGTCTGTTTCATATGGGACACTAATCCAATGAAGCATTTTTGATTTTTACTGATTTTTAACTGAAAAATACAAAAGTTTTACACTGATTTTTCCGTGTTTATTTATACTGCAAATGCATACTTTTCTAAAATGATTCAAATTAGTTTTTAATTTTACACTTTTTTTTGGTATAAAGTATGAAAATGATGAACCCTAAGCATCATGGAAGAAAAGTCTTATGGAGATTGGTGCTAGATGGTCAATCTAACTGTTATGTTTTTACTTGTTCACTGTATATTGTATTTTTAAAATGTGAGAGACAGAAGTGAGGAGTGTTGGGTAGTGGGAGGGACTGTATATCAAAAGACAAATTCTAATAAACTCGAAGTTGCCAAAAAAAGAGTTTTTATGAGGAAGGTGTCAGTTTATAAGGCCAGAGAGGGATTGACTGGGTCTAATTTTTATGCTTTTTCTCTCCTTCAGACCACCACTACACATTCACAGTGCAGTACAACCTTGACACTCTTCCTTCGGAGCAGCTGATCAGAGCTTCGTTCATCCATCTCCGCTCTTCTTCTCCTCCCTCCACCACCTCCTCCTCAACCTCAAGCACTTCCCAGGCCCTCAAACTGCCCAGCTGCAGGGCTCAGATCACCTCACTGGGCAAAGACAGCCTGGTCACCATGGATCCTCACGAGCGGTGGACGGAGACGGACATCACCGCACACGTCAGTGGACACGTCCAGCAGGGGAAGGACCAAGGCTCTGTAGGACACTTGACCCTCACGGCCCAGTATTGGTGCACAGACCCTGGGCACGCTGAAGAGGACAGCGGCCTCTCGTGGTGGTGGACTCGTCTACGAGGAGGAAAAAGATGGGGAGGGGAACCTCACCTGGAAGTGCCATCACTTCTTCTGTATCTGGAAGAAGAGAGAGAAGTGAAGGACTGGATGGGGGAGTTGCTGGGGGTCGAAGAGGAAAACATTGGGCAGTGGCACCCATCGGTTCGCCGCCGCCGCCGGCGCTCCAAAGACTCCTCGTCTTCGGAGCCCAAAGATCCTTCGCTGGACGCTCTGAAAAACGCCCCCACTTCCTCTTCCTCCTCTTCTTTTTCCACCTCCCCCTCTGCCTCCATCATCTCCGATATCCCCAACTACAAGCGCAAAACGAGCACGCCCAAGAACCGCTGCAAGCTCCACTCGTTCCGCCTCTCCTTTGACGAGCTCGGCTGGGGTCACTACTTCATCGCTCCACCGGTGTACAACCCTCGGTTCTGTCAGGGCGACTGCCCAAGAGTTCTCCACTACGGCTACCATTCCCCCAACCACGCCATCATCCAGACGGTCATCAACGACCTGGGCGTCGGGGACGTTCCTCCTCCGTCCTGCGTGCCTTATAAGTACATGCCCATGAGCGTGCTGGTAGTGCACAAGAAGAAGGTGGAGTACAGGGAGCTGGAGGACATGGTGGCCGAGTCGTGCACGTGTCGCTAAAGACTTCAGAAGCTCATGAGAAGCACTGAAAAAACAGACTAAAGGGGGCAGATTTGATGGGTCATTTGTCTGATCTACAGCTTAGCGGCTAACCATAACGAGCCCGAGACTGGAGGCAGGAAGTTGTTGTGGTTTCAGATCTTCACCATCCCTGTTAAAGCACTTTAAAAGTTGGCTGCTAAGGCCTGGGAAGAACTATGGGCTGAAAAGATGGGAGAATGTGTCCGTTTTTTGATTTAATAATTGTGGAATAATTGCACTGTGAGCTGGTAGACGGCACTTTGCAGATTAATGAATGTGCTGGTTGTTAAATTTATTGTCGCTATAATGTAATTTTCCTACTAAGATCAAAGCTGGGAAGCATTTTAAGCCAGTTGAGGGAAACGTAACTAACTTAGTATAAGTGGTAATTTAACTAAGCTAAACCTAACTGTCAGGGTAACTTATTAATATAATTTTTTTTGTTTGTAATAAAAAACTAAGTGGTTTATTTGAAGACCAACGTATGTAGAATCCATCTTCAATATTCAATCTCAAACCACAGTCATCTAATGAATATTTTCTTTCTTGTGATTATCTGTGTATTCGCTAATATTTTTCTGTTTCATTGTTGTTGTTTTTTCATTTTTTAAAAACCTGATCTTTGCCTCTCATCAGGGCTACAAATCTTGCAACAAAGCCTGTGTCTGTGTGTGGAAACAAACATGTCTGGGTAATGTCTTCGCACTGTGTGAGATCCTCAACACATGTAAGAAATTAGAGACTGCCAAAAAATCATTTTAATGGACGAGGGGTCGACCCTTTCTGATGTCTGGCCAAACCGTGTTGGATGTAACTGTAAAGGTCTTGTGACATGTAGCATGTTCAACCTGAACTTTTTGTACATATTTATAACGGGAGGGTTCTCCAAAAACTTGTCTTACAAAAAAAAAAACACAAAATGAAGAATTAAGAAAAGTTGTAACAGTCTTGAAGGTTAAAGACACAGACAGGAAGTCTTGTCAAGGAAAAGAATGCAATTTTTATTACGAATGAAAATGAATAATAAAATAAAATGCATGTTTTCTAAAGCTTTTTTTAAATCGTTTTTGATGTCTTTGAAAAATGTATTCTATCATTTAAAACCAGAATAAATCAGAGCTTTAATCTCAAAGTTTAAAGCATGGGTGAGAAGTTAACAGAGCAAACTCCTGAACTGCTGAGGAAGATTGTGTAGTATGATTAAAAGCTACAGAACAGATGCTTAGTAGTTTTTGTGACAAGATTGTTTTGTCAACAGAATTATTGACACCAGCCAATAAAGTAAACGCACAGGAATTGGTCTTATTTGCAGTCTGACAGTTTTACAGTGTAAATTCCTGACATAATGGTGCAATTATGAAGAATTTAAGTACCTTAAATCTGCCCTAAATAATTAGTTTACTTTTTACATAGATTTACTTAATAATGTACATTGAAGTTATTTAGGTATTAATGACCTATTTACATTTTTACAACTTTACCATTATATCAGGAATTTACACTGTAAAACTTGTGCAAGATGCCAGTGTGCAAGATTTATTCGTGATTTTATTCTATACTTTATTCACTATAATGAAGTATAACTTAGTTTTTTACACAGGTAACAAAACACACATTAAAAGATTAAGAAAGGATTGTACTGGTGAGATTAAGAAACAACAACCAAAAAATAAAGAAATCAAGGTAAATACAGAGAAAATTAGTTTATCAAGAAAAGAACAAAATAATCATGACACACATTAGTGCAATCAGAAGGAAATATAAAAGAGAACATGATTATATGTGCCAACAATAAAATAAACATCAAAAACATGTATGTCAGTTGCTGCTAACAGGCATACAACTGCTGAAAAAGTTAGAACAAAGCTTGCAATATATAAAAATGTAAGCAGTTTGGCTCATTAAATAAGATTAGTTTAAAGTTTGTGGGATAAATAACGATTATCTTCATATTTTGACCATTAATACAACTCTTATAAAGCACAATCTTCAATAAATAATCTTTTAACATGCTTTTATTCTATGTAAGCAATCATTTTTAAGCAATAAGGTGCAGTAATGCAGAGAGTCCAACAGATGGCGCTCTTCACTAAGAACAAATGCTTATAAAGTTTAAACCAGCAGAAAAGAACCTAGTTTGTTTTATTGCTCACAGAAAAATGAAAGGAATATATTTGGACAACAACAAACCTCTCACATCTTTTAAAAAAAACCAGATAGGGTGTATTTATTGTGTGTCCAGTTTGCATGTAGTGATCTTTGTGGCCTCTGCGAAGGTTTCATGAACCTTCTTTTTCCTTGACCTTGCTATCAGAAGCCTTTGAGGAAGGTCATGTGAGATTTACATGAAGTAAACAGGTCAAACTGGGCACAAACAACTGAAGCGCGCCCTTTGTCATAAATATGTAGATAACTAATGTTTTCTCAAGTTATTGAGCCAGAAAGGAAAGGCTGAAAGAAAAACATCTCAACACATTTCCGTCCACGTCCTGATTTTGGGGTTTCTAATTTATCGCCAGTTGGCTTCTCTTCCTTTTTTGTTGTTTAGATTTCACAGGAATATTTTCTGGATCATTTGACTTTAGTTTTTGTTTCTTTGATGTGTCATGCCTGTAATCAAGCAGTTGAAGGGGTAGTTTAATGCAGAACCGGATAATTATTAAGTAGATGGTGATAAAACTGATAGGAATAAAGGAGTATAACAAAAACAACATGCAGAAATGATAAGAGGGAACAACGGGGCAAATGCAGAAAATCAGAAGAGATATATAGAAAAAAATCTATATATCGATTGTTTATATAAAAACAAAATGCCTTAAATACTGTCCTGTCCTTGTTGTTTCCTTTTATCTGCAAAAGCTTGTGAGTTTCTGAAAGGAATAATATTTTGTTGCATTAGTCACCTCACCCATGACCTGACCGACTTCTGTCTGACCATATTCATAAATAAATCCAAGCTTTTGTCCAAGTCCATTGAGGCTTCTGGTGAACAACAGCTGTGTTTGTAAGAGGAGATATATGGACAAGTATTTATGAAACCAGCCGCACATTTGAATAATTTTTGGGGATTTGAGGTGTAATGTTGAAGAATGACATATGTGCGAAGTCTGACATGTTCATCTGCTGAAGAGGGAAAGTTTCTCTGGGATCACCTTAAATCTCAGTTTTAAAAGTTTGCTTTTAAGAGCATTTTTGTGACAAGTTTGGAAACCAATCATGGTCCAGTCCAGTGAAGTAGGAGACATCTTGTGTCTGGAAGTTAAATTGGTCTTTAATGAGAGAGAAATATTCTAAGAATATGTACAAGGTAACTTGTTTTAAATAGAAAAACATATCAGGCACAAGTTATTATTCAAAGCAGACTATTTTAATATATTTTACAACATATCTGGAGGGAAGCTTGACTTGGAAAACCTGCACTATTCCTGCTTATGTTACTGAATGAGCTACAGTCGCACCGCAACAATCATATGGAAGTTATCTTCACTAGATCTCAAAGATGCCTGCAGATCTGGTTGCTGATAGATTTGTAACACGCCTGTCACCTACAGGTAATGGAAGAGAGTTTATATCAGTGTCAGAATTTTAATAATTCCTGCAAAGTATTTTTGCGCCCTGAAAACATAAATATCCCCTCAAATCAGTGCAATCGATCCTTATTTAGCAGATGAAGGACATGAGTCACCGTGTTATGAAACGCACTTTGCTCTGTATTGGACAGGTACTGTTAAGTGGGTCACAGAGAAGCCGTTCATTCATCGCTGTTTACCGACACTCACATGTCACATATCTATGTGGGTTGATTGACATACACACACACACACACACACACGTGTCTGTGCACGCATACACACACAGTCATGCAAATATACACACAAACAAGCACGGATGTTTTAAATATAGCCTTGATTTCTGTGTATTTCAATTTATGTGCTGCAATTTTGCATTAAAGTTGCCATAAACAGTAAATAAAGGTTGATTTGATAAGATTTCGTATATATATATCTGTATTCTACATTTACACATTTATAGTTTTTGGATAAAGAAGTCGTCCTCTGCTGTGCACTAAATGTTTCCAGGTGTAAGATGCAGTGAAATATGATGCTACAACACTTCTGCATCAGCAATATTTTCAGCTAACACAGCAGCAAATACGTTCATTCAAGTGTATTGCAGCAAGCAAAACAACAACAATTTAACGGGCAATAACCGAAATTGTAACGTCCCTGAGGCGCAATGTGACCTTGATAGGTTGTTTATCAATGCCTGTGACTCAGAATGAGTGCAGAGCTTTTTGGCTTTTAAAACTCACTTTCCAGTTAATATAAAATACACAAAAAAAGAGAAGTAAACAAACCCCTGGACTTTTTTGTTTATTTTTGAGCAAGATTGGGGTATTTTTTGTTATTTAAGGCAGGAAAATGGTTTGATTTCATTCCTTCTGACCTCTAAAATGATAAAAAGATATCTCCTTTTTTGTGATTTGGATCTGTCTAGGGGTATAGGAAAGTCTATCTACATTTTCTACCACTTAGATATATGTGCAAACATATCAGAGGTACAAATTTAATTTGAATTGCAACAACAACATGGCACAAATGGGGGTAAAATCAGGTTACAAAAAAGCAAAAGAAAGAAATTACATCAATGACACTTTAATAAGAGTTTAGTGAGTAAAGAAATGTTTAATTCAGGCACAGTCTGTTCTTATTCTGCTCCAGGCTCCACAGTGCTGCTCTGTTACCGTAACTCTGTTATTGAGTGACTGGAAACCTTCAGTTTTACGGGACCTCCGTGTGTCTATTTCCTGAAGGGTTTTTTGTGCGCGTGTCGTTTTGTCCTTCTTATCTTAATCTGCTGAGACAGATGTTACAGAAATCACACACTCAAAAGCACACGTTAGCGAGACTGATTCCCGTAAACGTCTCGCACACAGAGGGAAGAAGTGACCTGTTACTAATCACATTAGACAGAAGCCAGACACAGAGACAGAAAGGTCGGTTATTACAGGGAGAGGCGGCTGGAGTAAAAATGTGTGTGTATGTTGTAAGCGGTGAAGTGAGTCACACAGGGCGATGGATGTTTGCATTTACTGTATGCTGGGTGTCATTGTTTTTTTACACAATACCTGGAATTAGTAAAGCTTTTTATCTCCTATGTGAGCAACAGATCTAGATTACTGTTTATTTAAACAGGCATCATGAGAACCTGTATAGTGAATCACCACAAGTGTGGTTAACATATTATACTGTTACCTGTGCCCTTATCTATGGAAGTTTAGCATGTTAACATGCATGTATGGGCTGCAACTAACACTGTCAATTAATTTGTCAATTATATTATATAATTAATCATAATTAGTCAATTATATGTTAAGTCTATAAAATTTTCCAGTCCAAGGTGACATCTTCAAATATCTTAAAACAGTTTAAAACCCCAAAATATACGTTTAACAAAGATCCAAAACAGAGAAAATCAACAAATCTTCACATATGAGAAGCTGAAACAAGAATATTTGCCACAATTACTGTCATTTCCCATTTATCAGCTAATCAATGAATCCACTAATCGTTGCAGCACTACAGGCTTGGTCATTGGATGCTAACATACTGACATTTAAAACCAGTAACCACCACTAACTCAATAGAGACCATTAGCCGCATCCCACTGGGACCACATTTAGCCAGAGTCTTCAAGAACTCAGCATTTACCACAAACCATTAAACACCAACAGGAAGAGGAAAACTTTTGTGGTGTATGACATCATCATGACATCAGATCGCATGTGATGCATCGTTGAAACAACAAAGACCCTGGAAAAGACTGAACAAACACGGGAACCAGACAACATTGAAAGATCAAGGAGGACAGAGAGACAATCTTTGAGCAGAGACAGAATGAAGGTCATGAACTTTGTTTGACCTGTTTGTGGAGCTGGATGAAAAGTCAGACGATCACCTTGCCGCTGTAGTCTGGTTAGAAATATAATAATTAATGTGAATCCTTATTTATTAGTAAAAATCTAGATGTTACATCCTTGTGAGTACATTATAAAGTAAAGCATCACTGGTATCCATTCCCTTAAATGCAACCCCAAATTCAAATGTTTCTCTTCATCATGTGAGATGTTGCACGGTGGTTGGCCCAATTCCCATCCTGGACAATATAGACATAAAAAAAAAATGTAAATTACAGATATTTAGACTGTGTGCACAGACCAAAGTCGCCTTCCTTGCATCACGTACCAATGAACCTGGACTCACTTCTGTTACGGGTTGACAGGTTGCCAGATCAGACAAACATAGAACAGCAAACAGAGCTCCTGAATCTACAGAGTTTATGTAGCACATTACTGAGAAATAGATATAAATACGGAGCTGTAAAAAGAAAAGCTGGGAAAATGATACTTAATACTGAGGTTGATAAAAACAGAGCTGCTCAAGTGGCAGAAAACTCTTGGTTGGACAACTTGGTGGGGAAAGATGGAAAATATGTTTTTTGTTAGTTAACAAGCTGATCAGCCATAGGAAAAGAGATTTGACTGGTAATGATCCAAATTCATAATTTACAGACTAAGCAAAAAGGCTTATTATCATTTACTCCAGCAGGATCATTTGACAAGCCACAATACACCACAACACCAAAGCATCTGAGGCAATAAAATCCCAAAGGTTTTTTTGACTTAAGGCTGTCTTTTGGCTTTGTAAAATTCAACCGCCTTACATGAGAACAAATCTATGGATTCACCCGTGAGGCAGCCGTACCACCACAAATCTGCAGTTCAGTTGGGATAAAGCTACACGGGTTGTATGCAAACTAATGACATGTTAGCTTTCATACATTTGAAGTTGATTATTTTTAAGCCACATAAGCAGCATAAGCATAAGTGGGAATTCTTGCCTTTCAGTCATGCATCATGGCATCACTATTTTCAAAGAGAAATCAACTAATTTCAGTGTCACTGTAACTGCTGTAAATTTGTCAAATTTGAGGCCCAAATTTGCACCATTGACAAATAGCAAACCACAGTGCTAACCTTTAAATGAACAGAGAGCCAGAGACTCCAAAACAGGAAGTTATCGTAGTTTTTCAGCTTGTTGCACCGTCCACTTTTATATACCGAAATATAAAAACTGCTCTACAAACGAGGTATGTCAACAAGTTATGAAACAGGAGTCAATGGCACAATTATGTCTTGTGGATAAACTTTCTTTGCTTATTTTTCTGTTAGCAACCGAGCTAGCTAGTCTGCTAACTGACAGGCGAAGAAGTGCTAGCACGTTGTGGTCACCAAGTCTTTATTTGAACTTATTTGAACTTTTAAGTGGGCCCTAGTAATCAAATTTTTGCTTAACTTTGTCTAAGATTGATTATTTTGCTCCACTTTAATTCGTTAAATGAGATTAGGCTACTGGGTATTTTCTGGTGCAATTAGCCTGTGAAATACTTGTACAACTCCTATCCACAATCTAATACATGCTAATGATAGTTATAAATTTGTATAGCAAATACAGTGCAGCTTTAAGACTTAATAATGATCAGAATTACAATAATTACAGTTAAAATTGAAATATGCGTATTATGCAACCCTGCTGAAAAAACAGCATAGACTAGCTTAAGTTGGTTGCTGGTTTTAGCTGGTCTTAGCTGGTGTTAAGCTGGTTTAGTTGGTTTACCAGGCAGGACAAGCTGGTCAGGCTGGTCTATGCTGGTTTTCTCAACAGGGAACAGCTCATTAAATAATCTTTGGTTCCCTGATTGTAAAATCATAGGTTCTTTTGATCTAAGTTACTTCTGATTACTTTTTAAGAGAGATAAGATATAAGCACTGCCAGAGTCACCATATCCACTTATCAGGGAAGTATTGGCTTTGACTCAAGGCCTGTCCATATTTATAGAGCTTTCTGGGTAACAAACTTCTGTGAACGTCACCCTGCAGAGTCCACATGCGGACTAAAAACTGGTCAGGTGAGGTCATGCCTGCAACTTTCCTTCGATCCGTTTCATTCCCTCTTACTTCATGGCAATCAGAGTTTGAAGTTCAGACGTCACTGGATGGTCAGAGAGTTTTTTTGGGTTTTTTTTCTGACCAGAGGATGGTGGCGTGACCAAGAAAGGAAACAGGGCTCAGTCAGTCCATAAAGGCTCCAGTCTCTGCTGAAGTGCCCTTTAGCAACATAGTGAATTCCCTCCCATAAAATAAAATGTACATTAAAATGGAGAGTGTGCATCTTTAAGGTCTTTGTAGGAGAGATCTCAATGAAATAAAAGCAAAAAATTAATAGTTAGAACCTACGCAGTATCTTTAAATTTCTATTCATGCAATATTAACGTATTGTCTCTGATTTTGCAGCCGCTGGGCTTCATCTGATGATTAAAGCGTAAATCAGGAACTTTGTCCATGTTTTTGTCCTCTGCAGGAGCAACAGGTCAACGGCAGAGATGGTCTCCAAGTAGCAAATATTGCAAAGATTATGTGTAATTTTAACACCTAAAAACAATACAACATTGTTGTACAGGAGGCACCTGACAAGCCATGAAACTCATAATTTCTCACTAGAGACATTCTTCACGACACAGATTGATATAATTGTAAAGTTGGACACTGTTTTGCTCAATAGGTATTGAGCAAAATCAAAATGAAAGCTATCACAAGCTTTTAAAATCCTTGTGTTCAAGTTGACAAATGTACAAACTATAAAGAGTCAAGTAAAGGTCTGTGGCTAAGCTGGAAACCAGAGTAACAATGGTGGCAATGGTAAAAGTTCACTGTCGTCAAGTGATAATACACCCGCTCACTTTAAGGTAACTTCAAGGTAACCAAAGTTCAGCTGTCAGCACAGGTCATATTCAGTGTGATCTACAATATGTGTAGTCAGGACTTTGATAGAGTTGGAGTTAATATTTTAAATCCAGATTTTCTAAATGATTTTATTTAGCTTAATTTAAATCTTTTCACTATAAAGATGAATATAAATCAAGACCACATCACAGGAAAAAGGCATAAAGCAAATAGAAATGCATTGTGTCTATGACATCATGACATTGATAACTATCAACTGATAAGCATGAGAATCATTATATAACAATGAAAGTGCCCTATAAAATGTGATTATTTTATGATCACTGATGCCTGAAATAGATTGTGTGTGGAGTGCCAATATAACTCAACTGCGTATTTATCTGATTTAAATATTTAAACTAGTTGCGTAACACTTTGCATCTCTTTTTTTTTACTAACTCTATATTCTGAAACTTCTCTATATCTGCAGACTGACTCAGCCTGTCAAGTCCGATGAGTCATGCTTGGCGATAATATGTGATGCAGATGTTCTGAGTTTATGTAGAGCAGGATTCCTGTCAGTCTCGTGCACCTCTGGGGGGCCTTTCAGTGAACAACCTAACAGGAATCAGCAAAGGAATTTTCCATTGCATCCATCTGTGATCCTCTGTGCTCCTTTCATTAAATCGACTGTTCTTTTCCTCTCTTTTTCATTTCTCTGAGTGTTAAAACACACTTTTGTTGTGACTCCTTCGGGAAAAAACATCCCTGACTCTTCCAGGCTGACCTAGATTGCCGTTGCAATCTAGGTCGTTTGGATAAAACTTGTAATAGGAACATTATTGTTATTGTGATATTATACTATAATACTGTGATTTTTTCGTTCAGAGGCCAAATTCGATGACGTTTTGACCCACAAAACCAACTCAAAAGCCTTGATACTCTTTAAAAACAGTCCTGCTGGAAACTGAGTTCCTGAATTCTTGCAAAGACAACCTTCAGGTTTTCATTTTGTTGTGAACCATGAAATGCAAATGTCCTGCAAAAATGTTGGCGCGTTGACCTTTGTCTTACTAACCCAGTTGATGAGTTCCAGCCATGTGCACGCAGGCTCCCGTTTTTATTACCCAGTCCAGGTTCACTCAACACAATACGCCTGACACACTGCATTGTGGATGTTTAATGCAAGAAGCCTGCAGCAGAGTTCTGAGCATCTTTCAAGCCAGTTATCAAAGTCTAAAATTTGCAGACAGAAGTGCACAAGTGTGTACTTGGTGGGTCACGTGTATAATTAGGAAATGCCACAACCTATTGATCCCTTTGTAGTTAAGATTAGGACGACTCCTGTCACTGCCCTCGACCAAGGCCTGACCTTGGGACTGGACTTGGTCCCCATGCAAGCGCTGCTGTGTGCCTGCTTACCTCTCCTAAACAGCTAATATAGAGGAGTTAGTTACATGTATACTTCATTACTCTCAACATGGATTGATAAACACAACATAAACATAACTGATTGCAACTTTGAGAGTTTGACTTGCAAAAAATAATCGTCTTTTAGCCCAAATGGGAATGTGCCGAAGTGTATTATCCCCATTTTATCAAACATACACACAAATCCAGAATGTATTCATGTGGACTATCAGCTTTCACATCATCACTGTCCAATGAAATGTAAAAAAGGAAAAGCAGCCTTGTCTTCGATATTGCTGACAATGCATTATTCAAGATGATTCTGTGGGGTTTTAAGCCTAAAACTTTATCTTAGGCTTTACCATTTTATCTGAAAGTATAAAGTCAAACTGAAATTTGAATTCTCCTCACTTTTTGTGTATACAAACTGATACTGCAGCTATTGTGCATATTTTAAAAACAATATATCATTTGTGGATGTACTGTATTTGACCTCTGAGTGGAAATTTCCCATGGCAATGGCCGACAACTGAGAGCTGTAAAAGTCCAGGGTACACTACCATATAGCAGATAGCTGTTTTCCACATAGTTTCAGCTGTCTATCATTAGCGATTTAAACCATCTGTCCTGTTACAACATCAAGGAGGATTCATCATGCTGTCAAGTTTGTCTTCCACTTGACAAATGGAAGCTTGTTAGCCTAGCTTGCTAGCATTAGCTTTGATTCCCACTGGATGCTACTTTTAGTTCATGTTAAAGCTGCTGAGTCAGGACAAGGGTGTTTAGCTAACGGTAGCTGTCTGTCTTTAGCTGTGGTGGTGGGAAATGATGTAGTGTGGACATAAGCGCTGGCAGGCAAATATTTTGTCGTTCAGGACAGACCGCAACTATTTTTAGTACCTTCAAAGTGATATTGCACCAACATCGCCAGTTGGTACCAAAATTCATGCCAAATGGAGAACACCAACATAGAGGATGCTAACCCTGCAACCAAACACCAAGGTTACATGTTCTGATATTCTAATTTCTCAGCAGAAATTAATTTTACAAACATGGCTATGGATGGTTTTCTCTGGACTGCACACAGACATGAGTCCAGACTTGTCTTCAGGTTGAAGACAGACCAGTATTCAAATATATGAAACACACATTCTGTACGCATTAGTCACGTGCCGGGGTCGTATGTACTGTGTACGTGCTTATGTAAATCACTCCTGCTGTGTTCATCCATAGTATTCAGGCTGTGTATGTTGTATAAGTGGGACTGCCAGATTGCGTCAGGTCATGGGCATCGGTAGACAAAGCAGATTGATAAAGTCTTATCTTAGTGCAAGTTGATCTTAGTGGCCCTTTAAACCCTCTTCACCGAGCTGCGTCTCTCTGTTGCCGTTCCTTAATGTTACGACCACGTGTGCTGTTTCTGGCTCACGTTATCTGTCTTAAATCGTTGAATCGTTTGAATGTTAAAAAATAGTGAGGAAATTACGTTCACAATTTGTCAGAGGCCACAGTGACATCTTCAATTTGCTTGTTTTGTTTGACTAACAGTCTAAAGCATTAAGATTTTCATTTTACTGCCATATATGACAAAAAAGAACAGCAAATGATGGAAACAATTATAAAAATAGTTAATTGTCTGTGTAAAAGAAGATAAAGAGAAAAAGTGTGTTTGTGTTTGAGAAATTGAGACAGAGTGAGGAGGAGTGATAGTGTTGAATGGCCTAATTTAAGGAAATGACTATTTTTCCGCAAACACATGTCACATTTGAGCCAGAAAAGACAGATGAGAGAGAGAGAGAGAGAGAGAGAGAGAGAGAGAGAGAGAGAGAGAGGTTGACGACACATCGTGGACTGTGACTCTTTCTCTCTCCCTCCCTCTTGCTGTCTCTCTCCTGGGATCATGGCCTGTCTATATAAAGGACAACCCAGC
The DNA here is from genome assembly GCF_914725855.1 of Thunnus albacares. Classification (NCBI taxonomy): domain Eukaryota; kingdom Metazoa; phylum Chordata; class Actinopteri; order Scombriformes; family Scombridae; genus Thunnus; species Thunnus albacares. The sequence goes on along the minus strand of NC_058127.1, from coordinate 7,530,331 downwards.
CTTCTCGCCGGTGCCACAGCTGAGTTTGCTGAGCCAGGCTGACTTGAAGAGACCTCCAGCGACCCTCCGACTAATGAACACCTGACTGACACGACTTCCAGAGTCACTTACTAGGACTCGAGACTCTTCCAGAAAAGTTGGAGAAGGTTTGGAGATCAGGGAAGTCAGATTTCCTCAAGACTGAAGAGCAGCAGAACACTTGAGTCCCCAAAAGAGCGTAAAAAGATGCAGGAGAAAGTCTTCTTCACCCAAAGGAAAGCAGCAGTAGCACTTTGCCTTGTGCTGCTAATGCTGGCTCAGCAGGTGAGCAGTTGAACAGTCTTGACTTGAAGGAACAGTTGTGATCACTAAATCCAGATAAGAAATGTGTCTGGTGTTAAATCAAATGATGGATGAGATTATTAAAGGATGGATTTATGTTCAAAGGGGGATTTCTTGTCTCTTGTTAGTGCAAACCGCAATCCAGTTTTCTGTGTTTTGAGTATTTGAAACAGATGTTGCACACTGCAAAAAAAATAAGATTGATTAAAGGAATCCAGATGAATCTATAAGGAGAAATAGAGCTTGAAGGTTTTTTTTTAGAAAATGCAACACAAGTAAGACATATTTGTGGGGCAAGAAAAAAGATAAAACATGAAAGTGCAAATCTCAAGGGCAACTTACTAGCTGATGAAGACTCTGAGATGCGGAAAAAGCTACAAAGTGAACATTTAGTTAAGATTGTTTTTTCAGAAGTGAGATATTTGGAATATATATACTCAGATTTACATGTTTAAATGTGTATTAAATGCATTTTGTTTCTTTGTTTCCTGCTTGGTTCTTTGCTAATGCACTTTTTTGTGTCCATCAGGTGTGTGCAGGTCCGTTGGCGTCTCGGGTCCAGTCCAGTTCTGACCGCAGTGCGGATTCACGGGGCGAACACACCGTCGTCCACACTCTGAGGAGGATAGCTCGGATGACCCCGCTGTGGAGGATCATGAACAGTAAACCATTCGGAGCTTACTGCCGGAACAACTACGAATGCTCCACAGGACTCTGCAGGTAAATGTGCCTCTTTGTATAAATGACCCTTTGTGAAACATGTAATAACCCATCATGTCTGAAGTTAAAAATGTTATTAAGTCATTTATTAAGGGTTTAATTCATTAAGTCTGCAGCTGTAAGTGTTGATAAGTTGTTAATAAATAGATTTTGGTCCAGATCAAACAGTCCAACCCATCTAAGGGATTTTTCACAACCTGGCAACCCAAATGTTCTTATTAACAGCTTATAACTGTTTTATAAAGCATAAGTAAGCCATTAATTAACCGTTAATAAAGCCATTAGTAACAATAAACCCCTTATAAGGGGCTCTATATAAGAAAGTGATACCAAATTGGGTCATTAACAAGTAAATAAGTTGAGAAATGTTTAGTGGAAGCATTAGATGTCAGTTTTTTCATTGAGTATGTTTGCATAATCTCTATTTAAGATACATTTAAAACCACATCCACAAGGCTACATTTTGTTTTCTTGCATCTCCATGAGGATCTCTGCATCTAAAACTGAAAGACAATGAATCTGAGTGAAAGCAGGAAATGTAAAGTTTACTAACTGCTACAGTAACCAACTGAAATTGATCAGCAAATGCAGCTTAGACCTGGTTGCTGTTTAACTAATCTTGCCGGTTGTGCTAGTTTTTAGCTAACAACCTTCACATAATCAATGTCTTATAACTTATCAATAAAGCATATTAGCATATGTGAGGAAAAATAGCACCAAATGTATGACATTAATCTTTAATTTTATATCGCTGCACTTTGAGAGGACACATCTAACAAATCTTACTGTACTGTTATGCTGCTGAACTAAATACCTTGGAGATTTGTGAAATGAATCCCATCTCATTTATTTATTTATATATTTTTTTGTTTTTCCTCTTCAGGGCGGGACACTGCTCCACCAACCACCGCTCCCTCTCAGAGGCCGTCAACTACTAGCCCCCAGACGTCAGCGTGTTTACATGAGTGTACAGCCATAATCCTTATGATTACTGGGATATGAACTCATCCAGGCCTTTTTAAGAATGGGATTTTGCATTCATATGCTGTGCTATTGTGTTGCTGATGTTATCTACATATTCTTAAATAGCAGGTCCGAGAAAAGGCATGTGAGGGAGGGGGGGGGCAATCAATGCTCCACCTGATCACATTTCAAATGGCAAAACTGAGAAATATCGCTAGAATTAAGACAACAGGAGGTTGGCTGAGGCAATGGGTAAAGTGCAAAAGTGTAAAAGTGTAAGAAGGGAGTCATTATGTCTTTCATACTTGATATTTTCTATAATAGGATGTGATCATTAGTGGCTGAGAATTCACTAACAAGTCAGGTTTTAAACAAGGGTACAAACAACTGCAAATATTTAAAATTCCAGCACTGTTGACCAAAACTTTCCAGCTATTTTTAAGAGAGCTCAGAGTTTGTGATTCAAGGTTTTTAATCTTGCAGGCTGTGTCCTACCAAAGACTGTGGCCTTGAACTTAACTCCACACAAGATATTATTAAGTCTGATGTCTGCATTGCTTCGTAACAATGTTTTATAGCTGACATCCTGTTGTTTCACTAATATATCACATCTTTGACACGACACATTTCTAAAAATTTTGCAACTTTCTAGATATAAAACCAGAAGATTCTGGTAATTTCATGAAGGCAAAGCAAACTTTTTTTTTTTTTTTTAGCAATGAGACTCCTTATCTGTTGGTTATTTTTGTGACAGATAATGATGGAGACGGTGCAGCACACAGAGGGAAGACTCTGTGTCTTTTAGAGGCTCTTGACCTCTACATTTTTCTAGATTTCATCATTACTGTCTCGTGTCATACATGATAAGTTATCTCTTGACTGTGTGCTTGGAAAGTCTTATCATTCCACTGATAATGTGCTGCATGGAAACACATAGGCTTCCCTTTTCATCTGTATAATGTGTAGGGTAGGATAGATACAGTGGGGTTACTGCGTTTTTCCTGATTAGTTGTCTTTTTTTCCCAATTCTGGCAACAATTATCAATTATAGCACTAAATTTGTCATCTTAAACCCAAGAATTAAAAAAAACAAGACAAAATCGTGACTAAGAGTTTGAGAAATAGTGACAAAAGGGTTCAAAAATGAGAAAAATGTCAATCGGGTGTTGAAATTGAGAAATAGATGGGAAAAAATGAAAGAAAGGGAGCAAAGGTTACAAAATATTGATGCAATGCTCAAGTCCCCTCAACATTTTCATATCTTTATGTTGTTTATTTTATTTTTTATATATATATTTAAAGTGGGCAGAGCTTCTCGTTAAAAAAAAATCAATTTTAATTCAGACGCCACTTCGTCTGCTGAGCTCAGCGTTATTGAAATACAAATATTTTATGAATACAATAGAATAAATGAAAAATACAGTAAACATTATTTACAATTTCTATAATGCATGCATATTAAGTTTGTGTAATTTACATCCTGCAATGATTCTTAGATATTTTATTTATTCTATCCATTGTTTAAATGTCAGAAATGTATCCCTTTGCATCATTTTATTTCGTTTTTTTTTTTAACTGTTTATATTTTAATGGTTTGTTTTAGAATAATCAATCATCCAGACTGGATTTTTTTTCAACTTTTCCAGTGAGAACTTTTAGATATTTACTTGCTCAGACAATCTTACATTTGTAACCAATAACAGAAATGTAGTAATGTAGAAGATGTATCTTGGCTGAGTGTACAAATATTAGGAACAGATTCCTAACTTTCTTTCTTTTTTTTTGCACAACTATCTCTTGTAAACGGGATCACAGATTTCACCTGCAGAGTTTACTTCATGCACAGAGCAGGTGTTTGCTGATGTTTCGTACACTCAGCATGTTTGAGTAGGATTGCACTTTCAAACCCAAAATTATCTTTGTACTGTGTACTGTCTACTGTATGTACTGTGTTACCTACATGTAGAGGGCCGGAGAAAAAGTGGAATAAACCGAAAAGAAAAAAGACAAAGTCGATGCACCTGTGATATTTTTTTTCTCTTATTTTGGGGAATTATTTATCTAAAGCACATAATTGCTTTTAATAACAGTATATATCTAAAACTAAGTATCACCACTGTATGAGCACAAACATTTTACAGTTGTACGACTGTTAAACACCTGAGAGAAATCATAATCTTTCAATTGAAAGAAATAATTGTGCAGCAGAGAGATAAAGTTATTGTTGGTGATTAAATGTTTTATGTTAAACTGAAAGAAAACGTTCGTTCTCTGTGGCAGAGTTTAATGTCTATTATAATAGATAATATATATATTATCTATATATAAAGAAAGGCATATTCTCAAGTCAAATGACATGAGTTTAGAGTTTTTCTTGAAACTTGACGTTAACAGTCTTCTGACTTGGATTAAAGATGGAGTTATATAAGAGCGTGCAGTGAATCAGCTCTTCCTTCTCATGAGAATATACGGATATACAGCAGTTAATCAATGCTGCGCAAACATTCAGCAGCGCAGACAAGCAGACAGACAACAGATGATACTTCGGGTTATCACATCTGGGTGTGCTTGGGTCAACAAGAGTGGACGGCAACATATATGATATGAAAGTGAAACAGAAGCTTATACTCATATGTTTATTGTCTTTAGATTATGTTATATTGTTTTATGTTATGCTGTCTTACAACTAAGTGAACAATATAATATAATAGTCTGTCTTCTTCTGCGTCTCTCGTGGAAACATATTCCACTGCCGGTTCCCAGCAGGTGCGGATAAGTTAACAAAAACGAGCTGGAAGATTCGGCCTTCAACTTCTACTTCTCAGTAAACAGAAAGCAGAGAAGAAAACTCCCTGAGGAAACATAGATAAGGCTGTGAATGAATAGAAGGAACACTGTGCGTTAATTAAAAGACACCTGTTAGGATGACGGATATGGGATGTTCTGTGACGACACGCCTGCATGTACAAATACGATTTTAGAATTGTATACAGAATACTCTGGATATCACAATAAAACTCTGAAAGACAACTCGCTCTCTGTGAATTCATCTTAAATTTACACCACAGAAAGAAATCAACATACATTTTAAAAAGTATTCAATGTGCTCTCATAATTGTTACTCTATTTGAAAATTTGGTGAAAGGAGAATTTCAACAGGTTTAGGGCTCAAAAGTTTCATAAAGTTTAGTACTGGGCTTTAATTTAGGATTAGGATGATAAAGACTTTATTATTTTTACTGTATAGATGTATATTTTCATTCTCATTTCATGACTTTTGTCTGCCTCTAATGACCATTAGATTTCTACTCAGTATAGCTGTATCAAATTGAATCTCACTGCTCACGTCTGCAATGTTTTTCAGTGATTCTATGAGAGAATTGAAAGTGATTATCAGGCCATATTTGATGTATTATTTGTGATTAAAGCAGAAGAGGAACACAGTTATTTATGGTGATTCCAACATACAAAATAAGTAGTAATTTACCACCATTTTTCCCCTTGTTTACCCCACAGAGAAGAAGAGTAATTTAAAGAACAGAAACCCAGAAGAAAGGTAATTGATACAGCAGGATCAGGTTGGGATTTAGAGTTGTGTAAGTGTACTTTCATCTGAATTAATTGATTGACTTCTGTATGTTCCTGTGTGTGCTCTTGTACCATTATGACCCCACCAAAAGAAAGATGCTACCTTAGGTTTAGAGGTTATATATAGTGATTAAACTATTAAATAGATTAAACTACCACATAAAAAGTATTTCTTTTTTATGTTGCATGAGGTGCCTGAGTCGGGAACTTTAGCACAAAGGCTGCATGGGAGCAATGTTTGCATAAATATCTTGCTCAGCAGAAATCACCTGGATGTTCACATCTGTTTGAATGACATATTGATTCCTGTTTGGCAGCAGCAGCAGCACCAGCGCTAATCTGAGACTCCTGAGTTTATAACATCTGCAGCAGTGCAGGATAATGAGGGCAACGCTATTAATGCAGAACCTGAACAACATTCTGACTCATGAACTCTGATTCATCCGCTTTTTTTTTCATTTTTCATGCACTAACTCGAAGCCAAATTTGCTGTTAGTGTTCAAAAGTCAAACAGCTGTTGGCGTCAATGTTCATTCTTTCACAACAACACTCGGGGGTCGAGCCAAGTGTGTGAATGGAACAAACTGAGAGAGGGCTGGAAATCATGCGGATTCAAGAAAAATTATGTCTCCAGAGGGATTTTTTTCACTTCTTGAGAGAATGTGCAGAGTCACCAGAAATGTGTGTTTTGCATGTGTGTGTATAGTGAACATACATGTGAGTATTTGTGCACGTGCAAACATTTATAGACAAAAACTATGTGATGAGTTTTTTCGCGTCCCGTCACAGACCTGCTAAAAACTTTTACCTTTTTATTAACCGTCACCACAATCTTTTCTTAATTCTACAGCAGCTAAAATCAACATTTTTTAAAAAGATGTATGAAACGACGGTGTGTAATATGAGAGTGATGAACCTACAGAGAATTATCAGCGACTCTGCAGCTCTGCTCGGCTTTACAGAGCTTTATACTGAGCTTCAGCTCATTGTTTAGCTGTCCAGCTGCAACTTTACTGTTTTGCTTCACCCTTACCGCTCTCATAGTGTTGTTTTACACTGCAGCAGGCAGCTGTTAGCAACTAGCTGGTGAACATAGTGGAGCATTTAGCAGCTTAAAAGCCAGGTATTTTCCTCAGGAGTTGATAAGAGTCCAAAAACAGAGCTGAAGGAGCGTGAATGTTGGATACATTCATCTGATGGATAGAAACATGACTCCAAATGAATGATAATGTTGCTCTATAACTGCTGCTATCAGGTTCGCCATATCAACTAAAAAAAATTAAGCAAATGTTTTAGTTGCCTAACTGTAATTATACCTTAACCAGAGTTTATTTGCCAAAGCTGCAATCTTTCACTAACTTTAACCACACCACAGTTTCCACTCACAGATATTGTGGAAAGCGAGAATTTGAAATAAAAGCTTGAACTGGATGTAACAAATGTTGTCATTGAACATATTCTCGGGTTTTCAGTGTTCTTTTCTGCTGATTGGGATGGAAGAACTTGACTGACTTGCACAGACTCCTGACCTCCATTCCCCCCAACAGCTTTGGGATGAACTGTACCGTCATCCCACGTCTTCACTAATGCTCTTGTGGCTGAATGGGAGCAAATCCCTGCAGCCTGAATCCAACATCTTGTCTTCCCAGATGAGTGGAGGCTGTCATCACAGCAGATTAATGCTGATGAGATATACGTCCATATACTTTTGGTCATATATGTGGCATAACTCACTCCAGCCTGGGCACAAAGGGAAATTTGAGCAATAAAAGCCTCAAATTTTTTTTAGAAAAAGCAGGCAACGCACTCTGCAAGTGTGTTTACTGTTTACTGTCATATTGTGAAAAGTTTATGGCCCTTTGGCCTGATGATGAATTTGGCTGCTTCCTCCATATCGCCATAAATCAAATGTTGTCTAAGCAGGAGTCATCTGGTATTCTTGACTTGCACTCAGTGTTTTTCATGCGGGCTGTACTGACCAGCTCTCTGCCCATGTTTATGTGAAAGTGTCCATTTATAGATGTCAGGTGGTCAGACAGCAGCAGAGACTGTCGTTGATGTAATGTTAAATATCTAGAATACTGATCAGAGGTCAGTTTGTCATATAACATTTTCTAACGGGGTTCAGTAGGTGTCCAGGCATCCGTTCCATTATGAAATAGCACAGCCTTTAGTCTGCTTTCATGTCTGTTTGAGAGAACTGTGCTTCTTCTTTTATTTCATCAGTATAATTACAGGCTGTAATTGCCTTTTGTTTAAAAGCCCCATGAAATGGACTCTTTAACCTCCTGAAAAACAAGCTAGGTTTCAATCCAAATTTAGCACAAATTTCCAGAATATCAGCAAAAGAAATTCGAATTAATGCATGTTTCCATCCACTGCCGTTCTGCAAGAATTAATTTTTCCAGTCGAGGCCATTAAACCATTTCAGAAGAAGCAGCTGTAACGAGATCACGTAATTAAAAGAGCAGCAGTCAAACCTCAAACAGTGAATAATAATAATAAAAAAATAAATGATGGAAATCTGAAATTTTCTTGTTTGTATTAATTCGGGTGTTACAGTCTCCTCTGTCCACACAGATCTGATGTTTTTGCCACTGTACGTCATGATTTATTCACTCAGTCTTTGTGGCTTTTTATTTTTATTGATACATTAACTTTTCCCCCTCAGCCAATTGTAAAAACTTGATTTTTAAAGATTTTGTCAAATTTTTGGCGAACCACACGTTTTCTTAGTAGTAGTAAACTGAAAATGCGAATAAAAACAGGTGGATGGAAACACACCCAATCACCCCTTGAAAGAGAGGGAATTTTTAATGGTGAACTCATGTTTACCTTCTGTCTAAACATACAATTTAAAAAACTGACCATTTTCATTCATTCATTTCATTAATGTTATTAATTCTTCCTGTGTTTTTCCTGCTATGATATGCTTAAGGTATATTAAATAACTTCAAGTTCTTTTTGATAGCAAAAACAAACTGCCTCTCCTTCACAGTAATTATCTGTCAATAGTTTGCATTTTTAAATGATCAACATGAAATTACATTGCGTTAAGAAAGAAATATGCTGTTTCATGGAGTCTGTAAATACAGAGATCTGAGGCGTGGACATTTATCAAACCCTTTCGAGGTGATGGTTTACTGGTTTGAACTTTGTCCGTGTTTCATGGTTCCTCATGGGGTTAGGAGTTTCCGAATTACAGTGCTGCTTAAAGTTTATGAACCCTTTAGAATTTGCTCTATTTCTGCATAAATATGACCTAAAACGTGATCAGATTTCCATGTAAGTCCTAAAAGTAGATAAAGAGACATCAGTTAAACAAATGAGACAAAAGCATTATACTTGTTCATTTATTTATTGAGGACAATGATCCAATGTTACATATTTGTGTGTGGCTAAAGTATGTGAACCTTTTGGATTATCAGTTCATTTGAAGTGGAAATTAGAGTCAGACGTTTCAATCAATGGGATGACAATCAAGTGTGAGTCTGGGAGAACCTGTCTCATTTAAAGGCGAGAAATCTAGATCTTCACTTTCAAAGTCTGAGCTTCACAACACAGGTTTGTGGATGTGTCTTATGGCTCTAACAAAGGAGATTTCTGAGGACCTTAGAAGAGTTGTTGATACTCACCAGGCTAGAAAGGCTAGAAACCATTTCTAAAGAGTCTTTCTAAAGACTCCACCAGTCGACTGTCAGGCAGATTGTGTACAAATTGAAGACGTCCAACACCATTGTTACCCTCCCCAGGAGTGGTTGGACAACAGAGATCACACCAAGAGCAAGGTATGTAATAGTCACTAGGCCACAAGGGACACCAGGGTAACATCTAGGAAACTAAAGGCTACAGTGGCTACAGTCAATGTTCATGAGTCCGCCATCAAGAGAACATTGAACATCAATAGTGTTCATGGCAGAGTTGCAAGGATAAAGCCACTTCTCTCCAAAAAGAACATTGCTGCCGTTTCCAGTTTGCTCAAGACCACACAGATAAGCCAGAGGGTGATTGGAAAAATATTCTGTTGATGAATGAGACCAAACTCAAACTTTTTGGCTTGAATGAGAAGCGCTCTGTTTGGCGATGAGGAAACACTGCATTCCAGCATAAGGACCTTATCCCATCTGTGAAACATGATGGTGGTAGTATCATGGATTGGGCTGCTTTGCTGCCTCTGGACCAGGACGGCTTGCAATCACTGTTGGAGCTATGAATTCTGAGTTGTACCCGCAAATTCTACAGGAAAATGTCAAGGTATCCATCCGTGAACTGAAGCTCAACAGAAAGTGGGTCATGCAGCAAGACAACAACCTTAAACATACAAATCGTTCTACCAAAGAATGGTTAAAGCAGAAGAAAGTTAATGTTTTGGAACGGCCGAGTTAAAGTCCTGACCTTAATCCAATAGAAATGCTGTGGAAGGACCTGAAGCAGGCAGTTCATGCAAGGAAGCCCAAGAAACCTCTCTGAGTTGAGACTGTTCTGTAAGGAGGAACGGGCTAAAAGCCAATGTGCAGGGCTGAACAGTTACCGGAAACGTTTGGTTGAAGTTATTGCTGCAAAAGGGGGTCACACCAGAGATTCCCAAGATTCCCATGTTAACAACTTCACGTCATCAAGACAGTTGAATGATTACAGAGAATATAGGCTACTATGCATTGATAATATAACACCATATCCATTAAATGTGGGTTTACTTACATTGAAAAACTTGTGGTTGATGTGAGGCGTCCATATTTGTTTGGTTTTCAGGAACTTCCGTATTATTTAAGGTGACAAGTCAGACATACTGTATCAGAGCTTTCAGAAAAATCTGAGTTACTCAGCCGTTGTTATGACAAGTAAGAAACTCAAAGTCAAAACAACTCCGATATGACATGAACACAGCTTAGGGGGTTGGAAACAGACACAGATGCGTTCCCAGCTTGCCAGTAGCGACACCTGTTCCTCATCAGATTAATTGCTGGAAAGATTTTGAGAAGTTGTTCACACTGTTTGAAGTGTTCTGATTTTAAACGACAGCCAGCTAATCAGAAACAAGACTAATTTTTTTGTGTATAATGTGTATTTTAAAACATTTTTTATGTGTGTTTCTTGTATAATACAGTATTTTATAGTGTGACAGTGGTTTATGAATAAATAAACCATTGACAGAAATACTAAAGATACTACAATATAGTATTCTATAAAGCATTTATCAACTTATATATTGCTTATGTGAGGAGATTAAAAGGAAGTGTCACTGATTAATGTTTTTGTGATTTTCTGTTATTTATAAACTGTTATGATCTCAGATATTTATGTTGAACATGGTCAAAGGCTTGAGGTTAAAGTATGTAGAAATGCTCCTGCAAGTCAAAACCCAGGGCTTCAACCTGCTCTGAACGCTTCATTTGGGACGTTTTTTTCTACCTTGCCGACGAGATGACGTTGCACATGCCTGTAACCTTCGTTGCTAAGGTTTTTCCATGTGTTTGCCTTGTCAACTCTCGTATATCAGACCAGATTTCGGCTTGAACATGTACGGATGCATTTGCAAAGTTTCCATTTCAAATAAAGAACAAGAAAGAGAGGTGAAATCCTGCTGCTATGGATCGTTTCATAGTTTGTTGACGTAGCCTCCCGAGCGCCTGGAGGTCAGCCGTGATGCAGCTTCTGGAAGCTGGCCAATCAGAGCAGAGCGGGCTATTCGGGAGGGGGGTCTTAACGAGACAGGAGCTAAAACGGCCTGTTTCAGACAGAGGCTGAACTGAGGGGCTGCATAAAGAGCCAGTATAAGATAAATATGGAGTTTTTTGAACTGTAAATCATGCAAAGATATTCCAGTAGAGCCCCACAACAAAAATATAGACCAGGAAATGTGCATGGTATGTCCCCTTTAAGTGATTGTATTTATTGCTCTCAGTATGGCTGCTTAATGGTACACGGAGCCAACATACAGCTGGTCAGTGCCCTTCCCTCCACAGGCGTAACCTCAGTGACTGTCGGGCTATTAAAACACACAGACAGCACTACTACACATACGACAAATGAGCTGTTTTATATCAACACCATGTCTCTCATGTTTTCCTCCTCTTACATTATCATCAAGCTTTCCAGTCAGACTCAAAATAATTTGGTTCCATCTGGTTCAACTTGGTTCGATCAATTTTTGAATTTATTGTGCAAGGGTGCAATTGTATGAGAAAACAGCTGCTCTGATTTTCCTCTTACTGATATTTCACATGATTCTTGATTGGTAGATTTACGAGTGACTAACACTGTTATGTTCTGCTGACGGCTGCAAAAAAAGTCATATGTTTCACATTTGAATGCTTTCTTGCTCCAAAAACTTTTTTTTAAATTTCAGTTTGACTTCCTTGATTAAACAGGTGAAACAATGTCCGGGTTGTTTTAATAGAGAACGAGCACTGTAGAGTAGCAGCAGAAAGGTATGAGTGTGTCGGTGTGCACGTGTACATGTTCGGTGTCACAGGTCAATATTTTCAGGGCTAACGCATGGCCTGTGTCTATTTTTGTCTGTTTAACATTACTAAACTTTGAACTCTAAGCACCACACTTCAAAGTTTTACATGAGAGATTCACTTTTTCTGTTTCACTTTTTGTTAGTTGTACTTGCAGAAACATTGATGCTACTACATTATTTCTCAGGAAATTGTCACAAAATTCACAAGAAATGTATTAAATTAGTGCATGTTTTTATCATATTACTCAAATTCTGTGCTATATTTGTTTTTATATGTTGTATGTATGTATTTTTTAGTTTAGAAGTAAAAGCACCTCTAAGTGATTCAATAGAAACAATATATATGTTTAAAATGGCAACTTAAGAGCTTTAATAACCATTTTTATTACTATTCTAGGCTTTAAGTAACATTCTTCATCTATTTTCAACTTTGGTTTGGTTCAAGTTGAAAAGGACATGCTCTCCACAGCCAAACCATGCTTCAACTTGACAGTTTTCTCCAGAGAATAAAGAGGAGGAACGAGTTTCAGTCAGCCACAGGCTCTTTTCTGCTTCAAGATGCTATGTCAGTTCAAAACACAGCCACAGTGTCCAGCGGCTCTTTGTGCTAGAATGCACATTTAACCAGCTGGTTATTTTCAGTCTGTCATTCTGTTTTGTTGACATTTCACTGATTTTAAACAAAAAGAACAGTGAGGGTGACATTTTCTAGTTTTGTGGAAATTTTTACTTTTCCTCTGGACTTTTTTTTGACAGGCTGAAGGAAACTGTGATTATGTGGGATATTTAAAAATGTTTTGACATAAGTTGCTCACTTTAATTTGCTTTTTTTTGAGACATTAATATACTGTTGGGTTTTTTTTTTGCTTGTTTTCATATTCCTCCTTCTGTACAGTATGCTTGCTGTGAACTATTTCTGAAAAGATTTTTTTAAAAATCATACAGGAGTGGATTTACATTTTATAAATCTTGGTTAAAGATAGCTCACCTCAGTCTCTTCTCTTCCTTCCAAGCCTCCATCTGAAATGAAAACGACTGAAAAGTTAGATTTAAAAACAAAACCGGAGCAGTTGGACATTGCGAGAAATGTGCTTATTTGCTTTCTTACCGAGAGTTGTATAAGAAGTCAATACCTTTTACCGATCTCATGTCTGTAGGACTAAACAATGTCGCTATGGCTCCCGCCAACCGCCGGATTAGCTTTAACCGCTAGCACAAAGACTGGAAACTGTTGATAACAGCTAGCCTGGCTCTGTCCAAACAAACGTAACAAAGTCCACCAAGCAGCACCTCTAAAGCTCACTAATTAACACGTTATCCTTTGTTTGTTTAACCTGTACCAAAAAAACAGAGGAGTAAAAATGGCCAGTTGTTGTTTTAACCGACACTTTCTTAGTCGTGCGCAGTTACTTCCTGGAGTCGTTGCTGGTTGCCTGGCAACCTAACAGCCGCGACAAGACAACTGTAGAAATGATATCAATCCTCTCAACTATTTACATTAGCTCTCTGTGAAAAGAAAAATGAGTATATTTATCTGAATGTTAAACTATATACTTAAAAATAGATTTTTGTTAAAGATCTCATTTTATAAAACCGGTACTTAAAATCTGGTATAATGTGATATAATCCAGTACGGCCAGTCGTTAAATATTGCTTAATTAAACCTTTATTGGTGTATATGACTTTTCTTTTTGTCTCTTACTCTGGGTCAGGTTGTAGGCCCAATGAACAGATGGAAAATTTTGGACAAATTTATATTTATTAGAGTGTTATAGAAATCAGGTTGTACTGTATTTATTGAGGAAAAGAAAACCTGTGACACTAATCTTTGCAAACTTTTTTTTTTTACAGCTGACCAACCATAACCTTGTTTTTCTTTCTTTTTTAAAATCTGACTCACAAAAATACAAACAGAAAGACAGAAAATACAGAATTCTGACAATAAATTAACAAACAAGCAAGTCCTAACCAACCCTTTACCCACCCCTCAATCAATTATCAGTCATAAATGTTATTTTTATCCTTTAATTCTCACCTTACAGCACAGGCAACATGCAATGTCCATACTGTCGAGCAGCACTGACAGAAAAAGAAGAAAGTTATGCACTTAGATCAATAACGAGAAGGGGGAAAAGAAAAAAAAGTGGTCTTGGATTGATTTTCAGTGACATTAAGTACTTTTCCACTGGCACCCATGGACCCTGTGTATTCTGTTTCATTTTACAGTCTAACAGCTCCCTTTTCTAACTTTATTTGATTTCTATTGCTTCAGTGATCCTTTCACAACCTTTTAATGACTGCAACACAAAGCAGAGGTCAGACAAATGTGTCTTATTCCTAGGCCTATCACTAATTGATCAATTGTATTTATTGTTTTCACACCCATCCATGTGTCTATACACAGCACTAATGACCCTGGAACAAATCTTTAAACACACAGCACCATCTGCTGGACGTTTTATCTCATCGGCAAACTGTTAGTCTGAACTTTTTATTTAAAGACTAATAGCCAAGCAAAAGCTCCAATATCGATTGAGATTAAGACCTTTAAATAGTATTTTGAGTTGTGACGAGAAGTTAACAAACATTCAAACCACTTACTCTCTACAGTTGAAACAAAATGTGTTGTTAAGGTGATTTTGTCAACTTTTTAATTGACTTTCCAAAGTGAAAAGAGCAAATTATCTTCATTCTTGACCTTGTAGATCATACTTTGACAAAGCAGTCCCAACTCAAGGTCCACTTACAAGCTGTTTCTAGAGCTTTCAACCAAATCACATGGTCTTCAGTCCTCTCTCTGTCAACAAAGGAGTCCTAAGAGTGCTATGGATGAAATCACAAGAGGTCCATGACGACTGAGCAAGACTGTTTGATGTGACTGAATAGAGCTGCGACGATTAGTCGATAGACAGAAAATGAATCAGCAACGATTTTGATAATCAATCATTTTAAGTCATTTTTAAAGAAAAAATGCCAAATATTCAGTGGTTACAGCTTCTTAAATGTGAGATTTTGAAGCTTTTCTGTACAATACATGACAGTAAACTGAATATCTTTGGATTCTGGATAGTTGATTGGACATTTGAAGACATCTCTTTGATCTTTTTTCTCTATTTTATGACATTTTATAGACAAAACCATTAATCATTTTCAATAAAATGATTGGCAGATTAATTAATAATGAAAATAATTGTTAGTAGCAGCCCTATGACTGAACACTCCGGAAAAAAGCCCGTAAATGGATCTAAAGTTCATATTTTGTTAAAAACAACCATCGAGTAGACCCAGATTAAACCACTAACATCGGTTTGATAAATTACGAAAGCACATATTGTAAAAGAACTTCAACCTAGAAAACAAAATGCTCAAAAACAACAAGATTTTTTCAGTTTTATTACACAATTAGTTTCAAAAGCAACAAAAAAAAAACAAAACAGTCAACAACCAGTTTGCTCAGATCATACTGTTCTGATCTAACATAGAAATCACTGCTTTCTTTCTTTTCCAGCTTGAATATCATGTCAAGTGGTGACTCAGTCTCATTCTGCCATGATTGCTTGTAGTTGGGAGTGTGGCGCTCACGTCTTCAGATATCACAAAATAACCAATCTATCAGTTAGATTATTGTAAATCTAATTAAGATGCATTATTCACACCAATTCCACAACCTAAAACAGACAGATAATATTGTACATCCTCAAAATACCTTATTCCCTCAACAGTACAATCTTTTTGTTCTTACAGTATACTAAACAGGTAAACATTAACACACTTGTACAGGGGGAAAAAAGCTAAATGCGTCCAAAATAATGTAAAACAACTGATTGTAAGTAAATGGTTGAGTTTTACTGTAATTATACTGAAATAAACAACAAACTAAATGACAGTTTATTGCATGTAACCAGTAAATTAAGGCATTTCCCTTCTGAAATTGCACTTATCAAGCCGACTCACAAATCATTGTAACACATTCACACATAACTATGTAATTTATTTAAGTGCACTACATGCTGAAAACTCTCCAACAAATTAACACATTCTTTATGTGTTAAAAAATGTTTGTTTTTTTAATTTTTTTTTTTTATTACTACACAAATTTTCAGACTGCTATTTTTTTTTTTGCATAGTTAAAAACAAAACCGCATTCCTGTAATTTCACTCACACACACATAAATTGATAGTTTTACAAGTGCAACAATGTTAAGGCATTCATGAAATCTCCTAAACAGGCTTAGCTTTTTTTTTTTTTTTTTTAAAGTGTCATCTTTAAGTGATAACTATAAAATAAATAGATTATGTTATTATTATTTTATACATCATACAGCACTTAGGATCGGAGGTATAGTGACACGAGCTACAATCTTAGCATATCTGTGGTTGTTAATTAGGATCAGAACTATTTTGATTTCTTAAATCTTTAAAGTAACAGATGAAGTTATATCAGTCAGTGGTTATTTAGCTGTGAAGTATTTTATGTGACTCCCAGGATTAAATAACATTAATTCCCACTAATTAAATCAATACATTCTTCAAAATTTTAAAAACTGAAACTCTTTTCACATTTAAAAAGTTGTTACATCAGTCATATGAGGGGAGAACAAAACTGAAAACTCAGTTTTTGTCACTTTAAAAGTATAAGTTTGGTGATATTCAGTGTTTTTCTTATTATTAACAAATCCCATGAAAGACAAAAACAACGTTAAGTGTTTTCTGTGTAATAAAAGCCCGATATATCATATTCCAGCTCCATTATTGTCCAAAAACTGTTATAATGAGTGACACAGTTGTACTGGGTGATATGTTCCTTGTTCCTTCTGCTTCCTGATGCCAGAAACGCTCACTAGAGCATCAAATGTGTATTAATCCGCAGCTGAAAATAGTCCCCAACAAATGCACTTTGTTTACTGCTGTTTGAGCAACATTTGCTAAAAACTAAAGTGTCCAGCTGTTTAAGGAAACTACTGAGCCTTTTTTTTAAATCTTAAACTATGTATTTGTGACCTGTTTTTAAAGATTTACATGTTCAGTACAAACACATTGTCGGTTTTTGTCTTATCATGGGGTTTATTTACAGTAAGAAACACACCAAATAACACCAGCTTCATACTGACGCTGAGGTAATTGCTGCTACAGTTTGTGTGGTAGTTCGAGGAGGATGTTGCCATGGAGACAGACAGTGAACCTGTGTTAATGCTCAATTAAAACACAAACTCAGAGCGATATCTTAAAAGAAACTTAAGTTATTTAGATTTATTTGTGTCAAAAATTGATATGAGTGTGCTGTTAGAGTTGATGTTTGATCAGACGACTTTTTACGATTTTTCCACACATAACTTATAAATGAAATATTCTGTAACACGTGTCTCATTTAAGTGACCAACAGTTTCTAAAACACAGTGACGATATGCAACAGATCCTATTTAAGTAGTTATTTTTACGTGAAAAATGTTGTATAAGGTGGTTTCACCCCCTACTCTGCTCTGTGGCGTCTTCTCACTGCACAGCGCACGACTCGCTGGGCAGGAAGTCCTGCACGTACGCCGCCACAGCTTTGGTGAGGTAGGTCATGCTGCCAAAGCGGCCGCTGGGGGCGCTGTCGTACAGCAGCCTGCACACTCCGGTGGACGGGTCCTTCTCCAGGATGTGCTGCTCTGCTCCTAGGTCCTTCTGCAGGGGGGGGAATGTAAAGAGGAGAAAGGAGTGAGTTTTAAATCCGCAACCAACTGACAAACAAACATCATCATCGACGTCCGCTGCCGACCTGATCCTTGAAGAACATGTCGTTGGCGAGGTGGACGATCTTCTCCACGTGGATGACGGAGCCGATGCTCTCGATCTCTACGTCGGCCAGCATGGTGAGGACGAGGATGGCCTCCACCAGCAGCTGTCTGTACTCAGGCTGGGGGACGCGGTTCAAAACCGTCTCCACGTGGACGGAGAACTTGATCTCGCCGGGGGTCATCTGGAGAAAGAGTCCAGAGAACACAGACGGATGTAGTCAGTCAGACGTGGTTCACTGGTGTGTTTTCACTGGTAACTATTCAATCTGGGATACCTTTAATGGATTTTATGGTCTTATACCATAACAACAAAATATACTCATTTCTAATTGGCAGGTGTCTGATAAGGTTGTAAAAACTTCACTTAAATCCCCCTATTTAGCTTTCATAAGAAGTATATAAACAGTTAATAAATAGTTTATAACATTATATGGTAGCTGTAAGCAGATATAAGTGTTTATTAATGTATCAGGCAACTGCATGCAGGTGTGTAACTAGATAATGAATGACAACACAGTAAAACAGTTATAACATAAAATATAAAGCTAAAACTGTAGAAAATTAAATAAATAAACTTATAACGACATTAGTTAAAGATACTCATATTCTTCAGTCATTTATCTGATAAGCAAAATATGTTGTGTATCCGGCAAAACTTCAGTTTTAATTCTTTGAATGACAAAATGAGATTTTTTGCTTGTTAATATTAAATCACTCTAAAACTGTAATTTAAAATTGCCTTCTCATTCAGAAAAATGCCATTAAACCCCAAACCTAGTGCTGGTTTAAAGGTTCAGGGTAAGAAAAATACACACACACACACTAAAACCTGAGGAGGAAGCAAAAAAACAGCAGAAGAGCCATAAAAATTTAGTCTCGAAAAAACCTTATTCCGATGTTTGTGTGAAGTCTGTAAGTGAGCGTTAATCAAGTGGATCTCTTACCTCTCTGGTGGTTGAAGCAGGAAGGACAAAGCCCTCTATGGACAGGCCGTGACACTGGAACACAGAATTATTATTATTTTATTATAGTCATTAGTTTAAGTCATAAATGTGTATTATTTAAAACTGTAATTCAGAAACCATTTTTAATGCAAATTTAGTGCCACTTTTATTTGATTCCTGGTATTTGCAGATGCTGTGTAAGATAAATGTGTGTGTCTTTCTATGTTGGGACTGACCTTCTGCAGGATCTTCCAGACTTTCTGGTAGAAACCGACGGGGACTCGGTTCAACGCTCCGTCCAGACGTCTCCTGCGCAGCCATTGTCCGTGTCTGGTATCCTTGGCATGGTGAGTACTCTCCGGAACATCCAGAGCTTCAATTGACGGAATTCTGTACCCCTGAAGAGTCCGGACCACAAAACAACAACAACAACAACAACAACAACAACAAAAAATCAGACGGGTTTTTTTTTCTGGAGGAACAGCAAAGTCTTCCTGCTTCGAGCAATTTCCTTCTAAATCTGACCAAGTGGCTCCTCATTTTAAAAGCAGTTTATTTATAAACCCGCGACTAAGTGTTATACGCTAAAAATAGAAGCTCATACACAACGGACGATTTTTTTTTTACCACAGATTCAGGGCTTTCGGCGCACAGAGATGCCTGAGAGTCAGAGAGGCAACAGAAAGGAGAGGAGAGAAAACAGAAACAGAAACAGATGTATAAAAAAAAAACCACAAAGTCTGGCAGAAGATGATAAAAGAGAGCGAAATGTCGGATCCAAACGGTAACGACAGCAAAAACAAAAAGCAAGCTGATCCTGGCAATTCTGAAAAACTATAAAGCCTCTACACGTCATGATTAAAACGCGTGGATTAATTAGCTGTTGTGCAGCTTTTCAGTATACAGCATGTTTTTAGCATTAGATGAACTCTGCACACACTTCTCATCATGTAACAGCAAGTTAACAGTTGCCGTTAGTGCTCTGTTATTGAAAAACTATGTGACGCATTAATCACTTGTTGTTTTATTATTATAATTCCTTGTGCAGCCTGGTTGGACTGATCTGACAAATTGCTGAATTATCTGACGAATTCATCAATAGAGCTGAATTTAAACGTTGGTATTATTGTCATCTCGAGAGGGGAGGTCACAGACTTCTCAAGCTTCCAAACTTCCACTCTTAAACTTCCCGAAATACACGTTTATACCCAAATCCAAGAACAGCAGCATCATTCATCACTATTATCATTATTTATTGGAGCTTCCTAAAGACTTTAGTACGTCCAGTAAATATAATAATCAATCAATGCCTCTGAAACAATCACCTCAATCAGTTAAATGGATAAAAACTAATCAATAACACCGACACCATCATCATCATCATCACCACTCTGATCAGCTCTGTCAAAGACAACCTGTAAACCATCAGCATCAGAATATAAACAGTTTTATTACTCTGGTTCAACTCAATTAATCTCCTTTAATTTCTTTTTTAAACATAATTAAATCTCAGCTCCTTCACTTCTTACTCATTTATTAATTATGAATATCATCATCATCATCATCATCATCACCTGAACTATGGCTGGCAGAGAGACCCTGCGATCCATCTGCAACAAAGGAAACAGGATCAATAGAAGACATCAAACACTAAAACCTGCTAATCGGTAACAAACATAGAAGTCGTGTCACAAAGGAAGTACATCTCAGACCCAACAGATTCTCTTAATGTAAACAAGAATAATGTAAACAATAACAATAACAACAATACAGCAAAACACATGAGAAACCAATCATCTTTCTCAACTTTTAACTTTTCTTCCACTAAAAATTAAGCAAATAATTTACAAATCACAGCTCCTTTTTTTCCCAGATAACCAGATAAGATGAACATCATCATCATCATCATCACCATCACCATCATCATCATCATCACCTCATTAACTGGATCTGTTACAGACAGCCTGGGTTCCTGGATCAAAACAGAAGCAAAGCACATGACGTTACTGACCCGTAACCAATCACATTCAATCTGTTACTGATCACAACCAGGTTTTTAAGAAGAAAGTGTCTAATTCTGATTGATCTGATCGGTGATGTCGACATGGAAGGTTAATTAACACCTATAATTAATATAGATCGTTAATATTCCTTCATGTGATCATCACCTTAGAAGGATCCATCAGTGACAACCTGCGCTCCGCCTGCAACACAAAAAGACAATTTATAAATAAATCACAGTTAACAAGAAACTGCTGCAGTGATTTATTTAAAACTGAAGATTTTTTTTAAATCAACCTCAAAAATTAATCAATTTCCACAATTGATAATTTTTCAGGAGCAAAAAAAATCTTAATCCAAATCCCGTCATCTTCGCAGATTTTCTTAATTTTCACCCCAAACATTCTCCTCTGATGCTTTTCCGTTTCCTCCACAGCCGGGTGAATTAACACCTCATCTGATTCAATCATTACATCATCATCATCATCATCATCATCATCATCATCATCATCATCATCACCTTACTCAGATCCGTCAAAGACAACATGTGTTCCAGCTGCAAAAACGACAAGAGTCAGTTTCCTTCCTCCTCCAACTCGTCATCATCATCAACAGTTTTTACTTTAAAGGACCAGTGTGTGAGATTTAGTGGCATCTAGTGGTGAAGCTGCAGATTGCAATAAACTGATTATATCTCTCCTCTTCCAAGTGTGTAGCATGAGGGACCCTCTCTAGAGCCAGTGTTTGGTTTGTCCATTCTGGGCTACCGTAGAAACATGGCGGCCTCCGTGGAAGAAGACCTGCTCCCTGTGTAGATATAAAGACTCATTCTAAGGTAACAAAAACATGATGCTTCTTATTTTCAGGTGATTAAACACCAATTAAAACATACTTAAATTAATATTTAAGTATGTTTCTGCCAAGTACGCTCCGCTAGACGCCACTAAATTTTGCACACTGCTCCTTTAAGTGACAATCTCGTTGTTTGGGTGATAAACAATTTGTTTGTCTTCTTCACTCCAGTTTTATAGTAACTTTTAAGTGTCTGTTTCTTGTAGTTTCTTTGCTTTGAATGAAAATGATTTTCTTTTTTTTAGGATCTCCTTTAGCTGAAATGGACAACTCTTAAGAGTTTAAAACAATGAATTAAATGCTAAAACATATTATAATAAAATAAATATAAAGGTTTATACACATACCATGTTGCTAGAGTGGAGCGTGTGAGAAATAGAACACTGTATTATTATTATCATCAGTACTGTAGATGTATGTGTTTTAATCTCTCTCATACACACACACACACACACACACACACACACACACACACACACACACACACAAGCGCGCACACACACACAAGCGCACACACGCACACACGCTCGCTCGCACACACACACACACACGCAAGCACACACACACATAAGCACAAGCGCGCACACACACATACACACTCCTACCATCTTCATGTCGCTCTTCAGTTTGCTGATGCCGGCTCTCTCGCTCTTGGTGGCGCCCACGTTACCAAGGTGATGGATGGAGATGGCAGCGCTGCCAAGTTCCTTCTCTCGCACTGCGGAGGAAGACAAAATCTGATTATCTGTGGCGGAGATACAGGACGCAGGATCGGTTGTTATTTGTAAATAACGGGGAGACATTTGAGGATTTGACTGATGAACTGACCGCTGCGCTGCACTCCGAACTCTTTCCCGCTGAGGATGTGGTGAAGAAGGTTCTTCAGCTCGGACGGACTCAGACTCATCAGACTCTCTGTAGCCTCGTCTCCTACACACACACACACACACACAAATACATACATGATACATGACTACATCCTATATCAGCTTTGTCTCACCAAACTCTTGAATGTTTTTTAGTCATTTGAATAATAATAATTATAATAAAACTATATTTATAAAGCACATTTTATAGAAAAAAATGTAATACAATGTGCTTCACGAAATATAAAAAAAGCATAAAAAGACAGATGAGAGAAATAGGAACATTAAAAACATAAAGAGATTTAAAAAGGAAACAAATTAATATAAAAAAAGACAATTTATACTGTAGTTGAGGTTAAGTTTTGAGGTAAAATTTTGATACATTATTGACCCACATCTCTTATTTCTGTACTTCCTGTCTTCATTTCTTTGCTTCTTTCAGTCATGTCATGAATTAATGTAAGAAAATCTTAGAGAAGCAAGTGCAACCACCTGAAACACTTTGAATATGCTGCATGAGTTTAAAGATGTAAAAATATACTGTAGATGTGATATTTTGAATAGTTTGACAAAAGGCCAGGTGCTGTATGTTTGATAGTCTGAGCTTCAACAGAGTTTCAGCTGACATAAAGGTTTAATTTTTGGGTGAACTATCCCTTTAACTTTGCCATCAACCTCCTAAACATACGATACATTTAAACTGTGTGTTACATCTTATAAATAAAGTTGGGAATCCACAGGTTTTTCCTCACATTCAGTCTTGAATGTATCTAACTTTAAAATATCAAAAATAGTAAAACCACAGAAGAAGAGTTTCATTTTTTCCTCACCTGAGCAGTTGAGCGAATGCGCCAGTTCAGTAGCCATGACCTGGATGATGAGACCGATGCGGAGCCTGAACATCTCGCTGAACAGTTTGGGTTGAGTCCTGATGCTCATAGCCAGGTACACCATGATCTCCTGATGAAGAGAGGAGACGAAGATGAAGGAGGAGAAGAAGAAGACAAGACGCGGGAGGACAAATTGACAGACGACAGCGGCGGAGGACGTGACTCACCTGAGTGAGGATGGCGACGCTGATGTTGTTGTCGCTGGCCTCGTCGATGAGAGCCGCCAGCTGGTCTGGAGGTATGGGGGCTGTGATGGTTTTCTCTCTGGGTTCGGGAGGAAGACCCACTGTCAGGTGCTTCTGGTGCGCCAGCAAATCAGAGCACGCCTACGGACAGATTATAGCCAATCAGAAATGAGCGCTAGGAAATGTAAATGTTTGGGATAAGATGAAGATGAGGGAGAAGAGATTTAGGTGTTAATTGTTTATGAGAACACAGACAAGAGACACAAACAGGTTTATTGCCAAGTAGGTTTTCATATATAAGGAATTTGCTGCATAATGGTCAAAAGTGCTGCAAAAGTCAAGTAATCTACATATAAAATAGACAGTTTACAATAAAATATGTACAGTAAAATATGTAGGGCTGCAACTAACTAGCTTCATGTATAAAAAGCCAAGAAGATTAATTAATCAATGTATTCTACTGACAATTATGTCCATTATCGATTAATCTGACGATTATTTTCGCGATAAATTGATCAGTTGTTTGGTTGATAAAATGTCTTGTTTTGTTTTGTCCACAATCCAAAAATATTCAATTTACCGTCATAGAAGACTTGAGAAAATATTCACATCTGAGAAGCTTTTTTTTAATGACTCAATTAATCGATTATCAGAATAGTAAGAGATAAATTTAATAATTTAATGGCAACTAATCGATAAATCGACTTGTTGTTGCAGCTCTGAAAATATATTTGATAAACACACAGGTCTGTTAAGAAATAACCCCCCCCAACATATCTTTAAAGGAAAAAAAAGAGAAAAACATTGTAAGATAAACTTTGAACTTATTCCCTTAAATCTTAAATTGATTTAATTTCCTTTTACTATCTAACAGCAGAAATCCGACCATTAACTGGATCTCGACCAAACTCTGATCAACTGCCCAAATCAATTCATGTTTTTAAGTAATTTGGTTTTTGAACGCCTCTTTTTGCTATGTTTCTATCTGTGCATGTGTGTGTGTGTGTGTGTCGTACCGAGTCCAGCTCCTCAACCTTCTTCTTCAGAATGCCGGACATCATCCTGACGAGTCCCCAGTGTTTGAGTTCGCCCGCCTTCTCGTAAAGGTCAGTCAGCAGAGATTGAACCGTGGAGCCTTTACCGTGAAGTTGTGTGTCCCAGTCTTTACCCCTGAAGACGAAGACAGTGTAGATTTGTGAGGGTCACGGTAGGCAGGTAAAAAGATTCGAATTTTGTGCGGATTTGATTCTTTCACCGAGATATTGACGTCTTTATTCAGATGTGAGTCCTTAAAATGATCAAACATGTTCTCACTGGCGGTTTTGTAGCAATAACATTTTGATGCATTCAGGTGCTATAAGATCCTTTTTTTATGCCATTTTACATTCCCTCTTTATATAATATACACACAGGAACACACAGGAAATAATCAAAGCTTGTTAGCTGCCAGAATGGGGCTTTATGTTTCTGTAAAAGTCTTTTAAGTGTCCTTTTAAAACCTACTTTTATCTGAGAGACTTTCTTTTTCTTTTGTCTTTTATTTCTTTTAAATTTTCTCTTGTTTTATCTTGTGCTGAAAACGTTTTAGCTGCTTTTTAAAATCAAATAATTTGTCTGTCTTAGTTTGCTGCCACCCTTGTCCAACAATTTTCTAACATGACTTTTGAAAGTGCTCCATAATTATTATTATCATTAAAAGACTGATGCTTCTTGTGGTGGTTGGAGGTGTGTAGCTGGGCTGCGTCATGGCAACGGTGGGTTTATTATATTTTCAATTAAACCTGAGAAAGCTGGTGTTTTCTTGGCCGATATTGTACGTATTTTACATTTTACAACGCCATCCACAGTTATAACGCCGCTCTTCCAAACGACGTGATCTCACTTGTCTTTGAAGAGGATGTAGAGAATATCAGCCTGGTCCTGGAGACTGTGTGTGTCTTTCAGCAGATTGACCAAAGCCTCGTGGTCGACGTTTCCGCTGGCGTCTCTGGGGATGCCGCACTCTGAGACCGCCACTTCTGGAGCCTGGACGAAGAAGGATGATGAGGATGATGGACAGAGAATCTAGTGAAGGACTGTAGGGTTGTGTCTAGTCTGTAGGGAATGAATGAAAACAAAGAAAACCTACCTGATGCTGTTCAGAGTTTTCTGGGAGGTGCAGCGACGGCTGAGTAGAGCGGAACAACTTGTTCGGCAGGTACATTTGGACATCTGGACGTAAAAAATAAACAAAAACAAAAAGCACTCTGGTGTTAGTGAGTATCTTCAGAGAGTCATCCTCTGTATCGACGTGTTTCGATGATGGATCCACTCACTCTGAATGTCGAGGTCGTGAGCAGTTTTCATCAGAGACACCATCTCCTTAGTTTTGTTGGCCAGAGCCTTGAACTTCCCCAACGCCCCCAACTTCCGTTTGGGCTTCTTGGGAGCAGACTGGGCCAACAGGTGGTCCAGGTACTGGGCCAGGTCGTCAGCCTCTGGAGAGGAGGGCAGAATGACAGGCAGTGGACACAAACGATGGGGAAAAAAAAGAGGAAAGACGACAGCAGATGGAGAAAAAAAGGCTTGTTGAGTTTAAAAATTTTTCACAAGGTTGTACTCACCTTTATTTTGTGAACACATATCCTTAAAAATTCAGAAAACGCTAGCATTGAATTCAAAAATGTAAATTTCATGAAAAGTGTTAAAATTTCTACAAGTAATTACAGTTTTTGCAGTTTTTAAAGGGTTGTTTAACCCAAAAAAAGCACATTTTTTACTAAATAATATTGAGACATGCAAATAGTTTTAGATTTATTTGGCAAAGTTTTGATTTGTTGAATTGTTGCCTTTACATTTTTCAAATAAACACTTTTACATTTGGAAAAACATGCACTTCTTATTTTTATTTTGTGTGAACAGACCCTTTAAGCTTAATTTCAGTGAAGCTGTGAACGTTACGTCAATGCTTGATCAATCACAATCAAAACTCTTGCAGAATATTGATTTAAGGATCTATTTTAAGGATCTGTGGACACTGATGTTAACATCACACATTCAGTAAATGTCACACAAGCAATTTTAAAACATGCAAATAAGTTAAATTCAACCAAACATGCATTGAAAGCGAGCAAACTACTGCAATGCCATTCAGGTAAAGATACAACTCACTACAAACCTGTAAATCTGTAAATGCAGCTCAAGCAAAGCAGCGTTTCTCAACCTTTGCGAACCATGACCCCATTTTTGATCCCTTAAACTAAAGCTGTCATGTGAATTTGATGTTTTGTGTTTTATTTTTAACAGCAAAGGAGCTGAAAGTTCATTAACAATTATATATTTTATACCAATTTATCTGTAATTGAAATTTTACTTAAAGAAAAAAAAAATGCTGTCTTAAGACTTCAACTGGTACCAACCGTGTCATGATAGCTTGTCACGACTGCCATTTCAAAGGGGTCCCTTGAGCTCTCACCTCAACGTATCTGAATGAAAACTGGTTTCTATGGGTACCAATGAGTCTCCCCTTTACAGACAAGCCCACTTTATGCTAATCCCATGTAGTTTTGGGTGAAAACCATGCAGACCCTAAACAGTCTTGGAATTGGATAAATTGGGTTTGACTGGAAAGCTGAGACTCTTGTGGATTCAAGAAGTCCAACTGTATTCATGTGTGATGATGTTGGTCCCCATAGTAGCCATTTCATTGAGAAAGACCATTGTTTGAAACTTGACCTCACTGTATAAAATGACCTATTGTGACCTCTAGGAACATCACAGCCTCATGAAACTTTACAACCACAAACTAGAGACCAAGGGCATTTGGAGGATGTTTGGCTTTCCTAGGTATACTGACAATATAGGGGTTTCTGAGCAAATACCAGAAAAGAAGTGCTCGCCATCCAATCACCAAAAAAATGCATTTCTTACAGAAATCTGCGGCATGAATTTTTCTATGGTGTTCCTCCAGGTCTTGGTGTCTTAATGTGGTATTTTTGACCATTTTTATCAATTCTCAAGTGGTCAAAAATGGTCAAATTTTGCACTAAATCTGTGTAACAAATGGTATCAACTTAACAACTTATGATATACATAATTGAGCATAGGAATGGTCATCATATACTTCCATCATAATGTTTTAAGCTCTTATACACTCTAAACTTTAAAAATTTGAAAAGGCGTCTAACCAAAACACAATGTTTATTACAGGTTTATGACTAGAGAATTAATCTTCAGGTTCCCAGCTTTCAGATGATGTAAACCACTTCTATGTGGCCTCTACTGTTGACCTGCTATCCCCCCCTAAAGATCCCCCGTCCCCCCTTAAATAAAAAGACAAAAATGGGTCTATGGTAGTAGGGTGGGGGGGGGGATGGAAGAGGTTAACGTCTGGAGACCGAGAGCGTTAAAGAGCAGTACAGAGTGGATGGAAATGAAAGAAAGGTCAGTGATCATGTGACAGGAGTATTAGTTTTATATTATATTTCTGGTGACGTCACTGACAGGTGAGAAATATTACATGATTTATTAATTTTATGGATTTTTTAAAAAGGGTGCCAGGTGAAATAGATCATTCTCAGTGATAATGAAGAAATATGACTACCAAGCAAAAGTGAGGCCTGTTAAATTAATAGTAAGAATGGGAAATGTTAAATGTTAAAATGAAGATTTTCAACAAAATCCACAGACTTTTTTTTTTTTGGCTCAATCACGTCTGTTTTTTTTCTTTTGAGACATATTTTAACACACAGTATACTACAGATGAAACAAAAGATTTCTGTGTAATTTTGAGTCAATCAGTCGGTTAAATATGGTACTAACAGTATATACAAGTAAAACATAACTACTTTTCCTGTGTATACTTGTATTTACTACTACAGTCTATGGTTATATATGTATTCTGGGAATACATTAACCACTACGGATGTGGAAAACAAACAAGCGCTAATTGGTAGCGTAGCCTCAACATTTAAATTCTTACTTTAATCCGTTTTTTTCCATAGTTGGTGTCACCATTCCTCATCCATTCATCCATCCCTCTGCCTTTTTCTTACCATCGTCACAACGTAACTCATGCACGTATCCATCGCCGTCACTCCCATCATCATCATCATCATCATCACCATCATCATACTCTGCGTCGTGCCGGACCATGCTGCCAGTACCCTTACCGTCCAGGAAGCTGAGGTGAGCCAAACAGGAAGTGGTCAAGAACTCCGACAGCTTTCCCGTCTGGATCCTGGAGAGGAGGAGGAGGAGGAAGATGTACATAGAGGAAAAAAGAGAGCAGAAACCCTGAGTGTGAGGTTTTTACATTTTATACTTTCTGAAGTGGTTTTATGTTGTGCATACTAATGATTGTATTCATCTGATTTCAGTTTAGTTGTTTATTTTCACTGTGACAAACAAACTTGTAATCAATAGCAACAGAAAAGTCTTTTAACTGCAACAAAATCAAATTCAAAAAATGTCTAAATGTTGATTTCTTGGCATTATTTTATCCCGTGGAAAAAGAAGAAAGATGAAATACAGCAAATGTCAGTCACACAACACAAAGTCACAAAGTCATTTTAAGTCCACAACATTCAGTTGAGTTGCTATGACAACAAGTCTGTGATATTTTATTATTTCTTTTTTTTCTAATTTCATAAAAATGTAGAGTTTTCTTGTAAACAAACATTTGCAAAGTCATTTTTTCTTAAAAGTTTGAATCATCTGCATTGTGTAAATCCATGTTTACTGTCTGTGCATTTATTGCCATTTATATTTTATTTTACTACCTATTGCTCTCTTTATTCTACTTTATATTTACAGTATTATTATTATGACTAAAAGATGCTGGTGTTGTCTCATCTTTTTCCATTGTGTAGTTGACCGCTTTGTTATTCTGTGTTTACGACAATAAAAATCTTGAACCTGGTAGCTAACAGTCTTCTTCTGCCACCAGTTTATAAGAGGAATAGCATGAAATTATCACATCATCTACATGCGCATGCAACGGACAACAAAACAAAAAACACCCACCCAAAAAACTTTTCCACACTGTTACCAGAAGTAAAAAACTGTTCAATGATATTTTCTGTACATTTTTTATTTCCCTACATGTCGAAACTGTCGAACCTGCCTTCCAAATCCTCTATGTATAATTTGTGTGTGAACATAGAAAGGGCATCCTGAAGGGTAGCTACGCTAAGCTAAGCTCACCTTGCTCCTCCATAGTATCCATCCTGTAACTTCTTCAGTGTAGCCAAGACTGCAGGGTCCACCTCTGAGTGGTCCGCAGCTGAAACACACACACATACATAAAAATGACTAATACATACTCTGCTAAGACCAAGCACAAGAGTGTATTTAATTGTCTTTTTGTGTCAGCAGACTCAACTGGAACCCTCTATCAGAGTGAACATGCATGTGTGAACTCACTCAGCATATTCTGTGAAATGGGTAAAGTGACGGTGGGTCGTCCTGTCATCCTCCACCTAGATGCCAGGTAGGCGATTTCTGTCCTCAGCATCTCCACAATCATTTTGTTGTCCAACGCCAGATAGAACTGCTGGTGGTCAATGAACTGGAGGGTTTTTAGGGAGTGAGATTGGAGGAATGACGATGAGAAAACACGTCTTTGTACTATATTTCATCAAGAACAAATGGACACGTTTTCATGACTTGTGAACTTAAAACAACAGCTTTATCTAGTCAGAGGGAACATGAACAACAGATTTTTTTTGATGTTTTCACGTTGTCAACCGATTTTTGAGAGAAAAATCACATCAAACATCATTCAAAAATATGACTAGTTGTCACAGAATATAACTCAAGACCTTAATAAATTCATAATATGCTATGTTAAGAGGATCAAGTGCTTTCCCCCTCCTTTGTTTCTGTTTTCTAACCAACCTGAGGTGTGAATGCGAACACGCTGTTTCTGATGATGTAGAACTTGGAGGTTCCCAGCACTCCTATTCTCCTGTAGGGTCGTCCCGTCAGACCGAGCCTCGGGTTACGACCTGGGACAGAGGATTCGTTTAGATATTAACCTTTTGACCTCACAGTCACAGCTGGATGTGTCTCAATTCTACCTTTTGTCCTCTCATGTGACCTGTAATCTGACATTTTCTTAATAGTCTGGAGAGCAAAAGGCTGCATTTTCTCTTATCTGACCCAATTTGGATACGTGAAAAACAACAACAAAACAAAAAACAAAAAAACAAATTGAATTCTGAGTCACTGAAAAACAAATTCAGAAAATTACAGTCATGACATAAGCAAATTTCCTGTCATTCAGCAGGGACAGCTACCATAAATTTAGCTTCGACACCTTCTAGACCAAGTAGTATTACCCTTCACTGGTATTCAAAGCAAGTAACAGTACAACGGGGGTGTATTCAAAACACCCCCGTTGTTTTCACAACTTTGAACTCGCCCAACCCAATGGAGACCGCTGAGTCTAACTGTACTCAACGTTTACTGAACGTGCTGAACGTTTACTGAATCTGTGTTTCTCCATAATGACACAACGAGGCCAAAAAAATATTTTTTAATATTTGATATCCGATTGAATATCCATTCATTCGGAAATCGATAGCGTTTGAGAGTCTCTGTGCAGCGCTGTTCCGGTACGTGAGCCAACGTCTGTGTCGTTGCCGGGGAAACCACTGGTCGCGTGGCTCCCTTAAGCAGTATATTTGAGTAGCGAGTGGGAAAGAGCGGTAGAGAAGTGACGGTGGATGCGAGCGGGGCAGAGGAAAAGGTCAGTAGTAAGTTGTCAGTCTGGCAGTAAATGTACAGTACAGACTCCAGCGTGTTAGTTAATAAATGCTAAAAAGTCACGTCTGTTGTTTCCCAAAATGCTGGAAAAGTGAAGGGGGTTAGCTCCAAAGTTAGCACAATGGGCTAGCATAACCTGAAGACACAAAACAGAGAAATACAGAACAGAGAAATGTGTGGCTGCTGCTTTTACAGTGTATTCTGTCCCGTTACAGCCATTTGGTTGACTACAGCTCTAATTGACAGACATTAGAAAACGGGCAGCAGAGTTCTCTATTTAAATGATGAGAAAATTAAGTTAACCGTCCCTAACGCTCATGTTGGTCATTAATTAAGACTTCAACAGCAAAGTAAGTTTAAAAGTCTGTCAGTGATGCATCCTGATGGAGAAAACTGCCAAATCTCTTCTTCCTTGATCACATAACTTCAACTGATCGCTGCTCTATGTCTGACTGAAAAAAAGCCATCAGTTTAATAACAGCTGGATGAACCCGGCAATGTTACTTATGTCATATCTGAAAGGTGTTTATGCCCATGATATTGTGGGTGAACTTTTGGTGGTGTTTATCTTCTAGAAATAAACTCCATGCTGTCATTTTTCCTTTTGAAAAAAATAAAAATCCCTCAAACAAATTTAAAAAAACAAGCAATTCCTTTTATCCAAAGCTTTTCACACTGGAGCAGCAATAAAAAAAAAAACAACATCTCCCTCTGAGTTTGTACCGAGTCTGGCGTAGATGTGGCTGAGGACTCTGGAGGGCTGGAGGTGGATGGGATGGATGTCAGCCACAGCCTCCACCTCGATACCGTTCCTCATCAGCAGTCGTTTAATCTCCTCACTCTCTGCCAGAATGGACACTACAAGAAAACCGATGAAAAACTATTCAGTGAATTTGGACTTCAAACCTCTTGTGGTTGGTGACTGAGAGACACATTTCACCAGGAGTTAATCCAGAATTTTCAACACTAATCAGGGACTGAAACAACATCTCGATCCCTAATCAAACGTCCTGAGAACTCACCTTGTACAACTACATCAGGCTTGGGGATGGTGGAGAAACGTCTGTTAAGAGGGTCGATCTCTCCAGGGGCAAGAAAACCCTGAAAGATGGGACAGAACTTTATAAGTCAGAGCCTCAAAGTCTACAAGAATTGGGTTTGGTGGATCTTAAAGTTAGATTTGTTCTACTTGAACATTTTGAAGCAACATTATGAAACTGATCATATCGTAAGACAACTGACTATCAGCATTTTTAAAGTAACTTTCAGTATTCTATAACCATAAAATGCACGTTGCATGTAAGATTATTTAATTATTGAGTCACACATTAAATCATACTCAATTAATAAAAAATACATTTGTTTAAAGGGTCTTTACCAAACTGAAACTAAGAAAAAACAGACAGTGGAGTAGTGAAAGCAGTTAATACAAGGGTCCAAAATAAAAAAAGGAATTTAAAGCCATAAAAAAATGCAAATAATGACTAAAAACTATGACTGATATGGTTGCTTTTAGGGCTGTGCGATATGATGATATAACTATCGTTTCATATTGGGCTCTATCCTGTATTTTGTTGTGTTGCAATTCACACTCTACAGCAATATTTTTTGTCCATCTTTTGTGTGGATTACATCAATAAATAACTCTTACTGGCTTTTTACTTGCGAAACTTTTATTGCACTTACAATAACGTAACAAGTGAAGTTGTCGTCAACTTGAGTACTTCACGCTGAACCACAGAGAGCAGAGGAGAGTAGTGTGACCATAAATGACACTATGTTTATTTATGCCATTTACCTAATTTATGTGCCCTTGTTTCATTTCAGCTCAGTGTGAAAGTCTCTACTGCGTTTTGCTGTCATTTATGGTCGCGCTACTCTCCTCCGCTCTCTGTGGTTCAGCGTGCGCGGGGCTGAGTCCTCCGTGTGTGTGCCGCGCACACACAGCGCAGCAGAGGAGAGACAGTGAACCAGGTGAAGTACTCGAGTTATCAACAACTACACTTGTTACATTTCATTAAGTGCCATAAAAGCTTTACGCGTAAAAAGGCAATAATTTATCAATGTAATCTGCGCAAAAGATGGACAGACAACAGGGTTTGGGGGGAACAAAAACAGAACAGAAACTACTTATTCATTGAATTTACAGAAAATGTGCTATATCGTGATATGTATCGTTATCTGGATATGAAATTACATATATCAGGATGCAACATTTACAACACTTATTGGGAACTGAATATCTCTATTACTACTCTTATTTTGAAGTGTATTATTAATGTATTAAAATGTGATACATTTTGATTAAAGTGCTCTGAGAATGAGATTATAATATTCTTGGCTCACGTCACTCAGAAGGTTTCCGAGGACGTACAGAGACTGTCCCCATTTCAGAGGTAATTTTCCCATAGGAACCCTCTCCACAGAGTGAGGGTTTTCATACTCCTCCTCCACCTGTTTGTTAACACACAAACAAAAAAAAACAATGTTAAGGATAAAAATGAGAGTCACAAAACACAGTAGAAACATGTCAATACAACAGAAGATCTCAATGCACCTTATAAAGTAGCGTTAGTAGCATGTTGATTTTATAAAACTTAACCCAAAGCTGTTACCTTCTCTGGAGGGACACTGTAGAGCTCTGGGAACAGTCGTATCCCGTCTTTCTGCTTGATCAGGATGCCTTCCAGAGCCTCCTGGTACTCTTGCACCTGGATGAGTTTGAAAAGGCAAACAGTGATGTTGTGGTCCGATCTTGTTGTGTGTTCGGTCAGTGATTTCTGTTCTCTCATAGTATGTGAATGAACAGGCTCAACTTTAGACGAGGTCCAGTAGGTATGTTCAGTAGGTTCACAGAGACATTTAAGTGCCTCTTCGAAGAGACATAATTCCACTGTTAAACTGGACATCGGAAAACACGTTCAGGGGGAAAGTACCTGCTCAGGGCTGTTGGTAAAAATGCCATCCAGTATGAGGTAGGTCCAGAACAGTGGCCACTCACACTCGATGTTCTCAAACAGCTTCAGCTCAGCAGACTCGTAATACAGACGGTTTGGATCCTGGAGAAACAAAGAAGAGAATACAGAGCCAGAATTAAAACACAGAGCTATATTCCCCTGGGCCCTTTCCTTAAATTACTTTAATCTGTGCAGGAGCGTAATATAATAACCTAAATGTGATACTCTATTGATCCCTGCGGGGAACATTCTCTTTTAACCTCTATATGAAGTCTAAAGAGGTCAAAACTCCAGCAACACTTGTAGTACATAGAACAACATTATTGTTTGACCAACGTGGCTTTTTTTAGCTTGTGGTCTTCATCAGGGACCATGACCCTCAAAATTAGAGGCTTGCTTGGCTGCTGGGAAAAATTCACTAAATTTCCTGTTTCTAAATTCGGATAAAACTGAGATGCTGGTCATTGGCCCTGCTAGACACAGACACCAGTTTGATCAAGTAACAGTAATGCTTGACAAAAGTGCGGCAGCCAAGAATCTTGGTGTTACGTTTGATCCCAGCCTCTTTTTTGATAAGCACATTAAAGTTACTGCACAGTGGGTTGGTTTCTGTCTCAATGAATCTGCTACACCTCTCTAACCTTCTGTTTATTTGTTCCTCAAGCACATGAGTGTCTGAGCTGTGTGCCCCTATCTCTTCTCTCTACCTATTTTCTCCTCCTGTCCTCTCTTGTCTCTCTGGCATCTCTTGCTGGACCAGCACCCATCCTGGAGCCGCTCTGCTTCCCTTGCTGTCGGTGCCTCACCTCATGTCTCTCTCTCTCTCTGCATGATGTCTTTATCCTTCTCTCTCCTCTGTGAATAATGTCTTTTCTGGTCTCTTTCTAGTCTTGTCTTGTATATGAATGGTGTGATGTGAGTCTCCCCCTGTGTGCATGTGCAGTTTGTCCTCCTGCCAGGTCTCCATGGCGATGGAAGTCGTGTGGTTCAGGTCCTATTCTGCTCTAGTGACACCTGAAAGCTGCTTGGTGTACTCTTCATCACATTCTTCATATATATTCTAAATCCATTATAATCCTGTTATTCTGTTCAATGCTGTAATCTGTACACACAACATCTATTACACACCTGTCTGTCTGGCTCAGAGGTTCAAACAAAAAAGGAGGAAAAAGAGTCACAGATTTCATTTTGGATTTCCTTGAACAGTCCATGATATTGCAGTTGTAGGATAAAGATATACGTGATCACCAATCTGCACAGCCTCTACTGCTTTTGATGATGAAAACATAAATCAAAGCAACATATAGGCACCATATAATAATGTTTTTGTCCACTACTTATAAGAAAAAAATGGGTTAAAATGCTTATCTGACAGGAAACATAAGACAGAGACAGATAGAGGTGACATCCACCTTTACACAGGTCGCTTACCTCTAATGGTGTTTTATGTCCGTCTCTGAGAAACCTGCAGCAGCCGTATCGACCCTGAACAGACATAGAGAGGAAGTCAGCAGGGACAAAAATACCTTTAACTGGAAAAGATATCTGCACATTATCTGGTACAGTGCTTAGTTGGTTCAGATGATATCTCTAAAAAGGTGCTATGTTGTTGCGATTGGTAATCAAAAACCTGAACGTTGTGAAGTCCCCCAGGGTTCAATTCTGGGGCCTCTATCATTTAATCTGTGTCTGGAAAGATTCACCTGATTTTGGGCCTGAGGTAAAAAATTGCTGTTGCACTTGTTTCCTACAGTTCCCACAGCACACCAGACATGGTATAGAAACCAACCAGTGCTCCTATACTGGAATACTTTCTCATCCTTTTCAGTCACTTAGTTTGTGGGAATTTAATGGAATACTACGTTATATACTTAAGTTGTAGCATG
Organism: Thunnus albacares; assembly: GCF_914725855.1. Taxonomy (NCBI): domain Eukaryota; kingdom Metazoa; phylum Chordata; class Actinopteri; order Scombriformes; family Scombridae; genus Thunnus; species Thunnus albacares. The sequence goes on along the minus strand of NC_058127.1, from coordinate 7,494,166 downwards.
TGAGCACAATAAAGTAATATTAAAGGTGTTATAACCACATTTTGACACAGGGTCTCAAGACTACTTAATAATTTATATCCTCTGACAAATTTGCAAGTAATCAAATCACTGAAAAGCAACTAACAAACCGTCAACCTGGGGGTTTACAGGGCCCTAATGGTCTGAGACAGTTCCCTGCTATTTGTGATTGCTTGTCCAGCCTTGCGTTGAGGCCAAATCTTGAAAGACAGTAAAATTTCTTGTCATGGATATGCAGACGACAGCCACATTTACTTAACTCTCTCACTATTTGACTATGATCCCTTAAAATCACTGTACCAGTGACCGAAATCTTGAGAAAATAGTCAAGAAGTTGTGCAATAAAGTAAATGATCCTCTTTTCTTTATTGTTGCTGTCGACAATAAAGTACATGTTTTCCTGCGTTACTGTACATCACTGCACCTGCAGTTTAGAGATGATCTCCTCCTTGGTCATGTTGACTATGTCGATGTCGTCAACAGCGAAGGCGGGGTAGGTGAGGATGGCCAGGACGCCGGCATCCACCTCTTTGGAGATGGATGCTCTGGGTAACATGGAGGTCAGGATGGACTGATGAGGAAGAGGATGAATTAGAATCATATTATGCTATCAGGACGCTATGCTTTTCAATATCATATATACTGTATGTGTATACCTGGCAGTGCTGTATGTCATCAGCCAGGGCGTGGACCACAGATCCAGGTCCTCCTTTTGCTCCAAACAGGTTGAGTTCATCCAACGCCTCCAGAGCTGCCTGGAGGAAACACAGCATCAGTATACCAAGGTGTGAGGTACATATTATACAATTAATAAAGTCTATCTTTTTCACAGATTTCCACCAAGACACACACTGATTGATTTGAGCTCAATTTTGCCCTGGTTACATTCAATTATTTCAAATGAATGAATAAATGAATGAATGAATGAATAAAAAAATACATTCCAGCTTGTTCAAGTGCTCTAGAGCCAAACCAAGACACGTTTTTTTAAAAACCAGCGCTGATATTAATAACTGACTCATTTGCAGGAACACTCTGATCACATTCACACCTGGAAGCTGCCCAGTACAACCACAGTCTGATCTGCCGCCCACTGATCAGATCCGCTGGGACAGTTAGGGTTAAGAGCTTTGCTCAAGGGCACCTCAGTGGTGGTAATGAGGGAAGGGTGAGTGCTGCTTTTTCACTATTCCCTACCCAGATTTATCCTGCCAGTCCGGGGATTGAACAGATGATCTTCCAGTCACAAGCCCGCTTGTCTGACCTTTACACCACCACTTTGCATTTTATGTTTGAACAATACATTTTACTATCAAATCTGTATGTGTGTGTGTATATATATACATATACATACAGACACACACACAAAATGGGGTCCGAAAGTCCGACACCACTTGTCTTTTTGCCTTTGTTTTGAATGAATTACTATTTTTTTCATTACAAATGATAATATCAGTTTAACAATTTGAGTGAAAAGTTTAAACCTTGAAAAACGTACAAGGATTTCAGAATATCTTTCATATTCGGTATGTTCCCCTTTTTGCTTTAATGACATCATGCACTCAAGCTGGCATGGAGTCCAGTTCAGGTTTTGCAGAAGTTTGTACAAAACCCGATGACCCATGTTATCCCAGCACAATTTGACACTGTTCCAAAGAGCTTCTTGTAATGTCACAGAAAGCTTGGCTTTCTCAGTCTTCAAGTGCCCCATAAATGTTCAATGGGGTTGAGCTGAGGTGACTGTGGAGGAAAGTCCATATATTATTAATATATATATATACATATATATATATAAATATAAATATATATATAAACAACTAAATAAGACAGACTTATTTAAACAAACTTAAATAAGAAAGAAATTAAATACTTAAAAATCAAAGATATCAGACTGTGAGTAAATTACCTGTAAAACGTACATTAAAATGTTTTTTGCATATCTGTCCATAAAAAAATATCTGTGATAAGCCAATATTGGCCTATAATATTGGTCTTGTGATATATCGATAAGTCTTTGGTATCAGGTTTTTGTGTGCATCTTTTCCTTAAGAATAGTGTGGTCTAATATTGTACAGCAAAGTATGAAAAGTGTGAAAAGTGTAGAGTAAAGTGTGGTGCAGTATGGCAGAATGTGGTATTGTAGTACAATACATATAACGCAGCACATTTAAATGCACATTAAAACTATTTCATCCAGTGCTGCTGTTATATATACTGATAACTTCATGTAATAATAAAGCAGAGAACGTTCTGTAGTGGTGCCCATTTCCAAAGTCTTAAATTAACCTGTGTGTGTGTGTGTGTGTGTGTGTGTGTGTGTGTGTGTGTGTGTGTGTGTGTGTGTGTGTGTGTTTGTGCGTACTGAGTCGAGTACTGCGAGTACTGTGTTATTTCTGAGTGAGAAGCCATACTTGGAAGACCACAGAGAACCTGATACCTCCTGTACTCTGCCGGCCAAGGACAGCGCTCAGTCAGCCGCAGTGAGTGTTATGTGAAAACTTCATAACTTCAATTTTCCACCAGGGATTTTGTTTGACGTTTCCTTTCAAATAAAAGGATCATATCTTTTTATAGACTGAGACAAAACCCTGCCAAAAAAACCCTACTCAATAACATTAAAATATTCTCATTTTGCTTTTAAAAAAACAAAGAAAAAAACACGCTTTTTTACTTCATTCACAGATTTAAAAGGATTTTATCAGACTAAAGGATTATATTTATCTATAACGACAAAAGGAAGCTCTGATGCTACTGTGTACACCTTCAACAGCGAAATGAAGTCCTCCCATCTGATCCCGAGTCAGTTTGGACAGTCTGGGTCGTCTAAATGTCAGTGTAAAGGCCGTCGGAGTGACTAGACACCTTCGACCGTGCCAGCGATATTTACTGGAGCACCTGTTCTGCCTCTGCGTAGGGAGTCAGGCTGGTTTCTCCTTCCTGTTCACCCTCTGCTATCCTCACTCCAATAGGACGAGGAAGGACCAGCGAGACCTGTTGATATACATTGTATGCTTGCATGTGTATATGTGTGTGTATTAACCTTGGCTGTGCCTATAGAGCTGGCGTTAATCTCAGTGATGCCCTGATTGGTTTTGTCCCCTCTTTCCCACATCCCATAATCCTGTGAGAAACCAGAAAAGAAGAAGACAACGTTAATAGAATATCAAAGCTTCCCCAAATACTTCAGAAAAGGGCTTCACAAACAATAACATACAAGTTGTAACAATGTAGGTGTTGATAATGAATGCATACTTACAGCCACTTTGTAAGCTGCCTCAATGTAGAACATGAGATTCTGAACGACGTCCACTTCATCTTGGGTGTAGACAATATGAAGACCTGCACACACACACAGTTAAGACAAAAAAAAGGTTTATTATTTATGGAATGAATGTCATAAAAACAAACTTAAAGACAAGGGTTGAGCTGAATACTTGGATGAAACAAGTATTCAGTAGGGATAATGTACTTTTTATGAACATCATCTGAGAAAAATGTGTCAGTATCCGTACTCGTGATAGGCTGGGCAGCCACACACACACACACACAGAGCTCCTCCTTTACACAGAGTCCATACAAGGTTCTCTGCTGCTGCTCCACACAACACAATCTTCCCATTGTCACAGCCGCTCTGTCCGCAGGGATTAACAGCTCTCGACTCTCACTGCTTCTTCTACGCCGGTTATTCATGCATTTTATTTCATACTTCTGTAGCGAACAGCCGTCAGAATTACATCACCCTCCACCTGTCATGACTTCATTCATGTTTCCTCACAGTTAACACCTACAATCTCCCAATAATCCAATCACAATCCCCCCTCGTAAAAAAACAGCGCAGTGTGAAACCGAGCTCTGGAAAATCTATTAGTGTGTCTCAGAGCCGCCGGTGTTTTTGGTCAGAGGAGGAGAGATACGCCGGCTTAACCCTCGGCATCGGATGGCGTTGTAAAGTCAGAGTGATTGTAGCCGACTCGTGGAGAATCATAAGCCTTGTCTTTGAAGGAATAATCTGGTGGATGTGTGTATTTCCCAGTTGGAGATTCTCCAGGAGGTGCTGGTCTTGGCAGAGCTAAGACGGACTCTGCAAACCTGACTGACTGATCAACCGTACCATGAGTACCTGGTGTATATATATTGTAAATAATCACTATCACTGAATAAATACAAACATTGCTATTTAATTTTGATTTCCTGGTTTGTTTTGTGGGGATCTGCAGTAAAACCCGAAACGGATTTTTGGTTTGTCTTTCTTTTATGTTGGTGAAACTGGAGTGAATTGAACTGACTGTGGGACGAGTTACACATTCACACTCACACTCACCAATATTGCTTTGCTTTCTTGATTTAATACACCTATTGACAACTGAATTGAGTTGTGGTCTATTTGTTTTTGCAGTGCTGGTTTTTGGTGATGTATATTTCCATTTCAGGCTTAAAATACCAACTTCCAGTTTAAGCCCCGCCCATTCAGAGTACAGATACAGACACAGATAATTTAGTTGGTTAAACAGATACAGATACAGATAGTAGTGCACTCACTGTGACACAATAACGCACTTCTTGTCCTCTGCTTTCAACTGAAAACATTAAATGTGTCTCCGACCATCCTGAACAGGCCAAAAGTCATAGTCTAGTTGACTGGACACTGTTTTTCTGTGTGTTTTTATTGACACACTGTTGATATTTGGTTTTTAATGTTATTTGTGTTTTTATATTGTCTTAAGATCTTGTTGCCCTTGTATTTTCTCATGCATATGAGAGCCACACTGTTAGAATGATATTGGTTTGGGGTTTTTTCTGATAAATAATACAGTATTTGTGGGTTTCATCTTGAAATAAATACTTACATTATGTGACAAACCACTGATTTTTTTGAAAAAGCAGCCAGTTTTCAGAACCAGTTCTTTCAGACTTAATTCAGAAAAGTGGATTCTAGTTAAAAGATGTTTGAGGACAATGCTCATACTTGAGGGTTTGTCAACTAATTTGTTCTTTGACTAAGAAAAGACAGAAATGTTCAGAGTTTTCATTAATTAAAACTGACGACAAATACTTTTGTATTATGACTAATATGACTAAAACTGTTGAGGACATCGACATAGTCAACATGACTAATATGACTAAAACTCTTGACTTTTGATCTCAGGACTAAGATTGAGACTAAATTTAACAACTGCTGACAAAATGAACACTAGCCAAAACACATTTATTATGTAGCTGAATGTAAATCAATCAATCTGTAACCAATTTATCTTTCACATTACTGGAAATCTCCTTTATCATTTCAAAAATTCTACATGAAGCAAGACACTCAAAGGACTCACATAAAATTGACTAAAATGATCCTCCTACCCATCTAAAACACCTGCAGTTTCCCAGTAAATAACCAATGAGCAGGTTTTGTTCCCCTTGATTCTTTAAAAAGCGCCTCAAGATTTAAAATGCATCTTTGTTGCATATTTAAAATTTCCGTCATACCAGATGCAGTCATCTGAGCGAGGAAGAGCAGGAACAGTGAGGTGGCGTCGACCTGTAGGTGACCCCACTGGTCGTCTCCGACAATGGGTGCGCAGGTCTTGGTGTTGTACTTGGCGTGGAGCGAGTCCGAGGTGCTTTTGCTGTATTTAAACTTCTCCACTTTATCCAGCTGTGGGTGGAGAGAACAGAGAGACTTTTCAAAAGGACTTTAAAACAATGAACCTAACAAGATCTAACCAAACAATAAAGTATTCAACAAAGGAAATCACAAGAAAACAAACACAACTTAGCATTTTATATGAAGATAACACAAGCATAACAATATAAAAAATACATATTAAATATGTCTTGTACCTCATTTTATACACATTTTGCCTGAATTATTTGGCATCTTCGGAAAATTTGAGATCTTCACTAGAATTTAAAATAAAGTTTTGTGGGTTTGAACAATGTTTGGCTGAACAGCATGAGTTTATAATGACGGATGTGAGATTAATGCAACACAAAGATTATAATATGACATTTAAAAGGTAACCAAGCTTGAACCAGACCAAAACTAAAAGCCTGGCAGGTTAGCAGAACTCTCCAAGTAAGAGCTGATATCAGTAAGATTTATCTGAGGCTTAAACAACCCATCAGCTGGGCTTAACCTCTACTTTATTCACTCCTGGGACTTAATCCAACTCCTGTGTTTACTTCTCATCCTGCCCTTTGTGTGTTTATGTGAGTGTAAGAGAAAGAAAGAGGGTGGAAAGAGGACAGATGGTGAGAGACTTACAGCTCAAAGAGAGAAAGGATGGTAAGTGTAGCAGGAGGGGACCAGGAAATAATTTTGAGACAACGTACCTGCCTCATGATACACTGAAGGATTCCTCTCATTAGCTTTACCACACTCTAAAAAGAGAGAGAGAGAGAGATGGTTGAATGTCAACATTTCCAACACACGGCTCCTAGTAGTCCAGGGGGAGAAACATGAGTCTGAACCAAATGGGGCATTTCATCAGCACACACACACACACAAACACATACCTGCTCCAGCTCGTAGGCCTTGGCCTTGTCTTCATCCCTGTCTGCGTTCTTCCTGTAGGCCAGGCTCAGGGCCCACACAGACACGATGGCGTAAACATTGTCTCTGACCCAGGCATCTGGCTGATCGCCGCTGGCTGGCAGAAGACCCGTTACTGGATCCTGATCAAAGGTCACAGGTCAGTCATTAGCAGAATCCAATGGGACACATTAGACAGTGTAAATTAGAGGTAAACTTCAGTGCATAATAATTTTTTGTTGGCTGTGCAGCTCAGAGGATAACGGAAATTAGGGCTGATTATTTAAGATTTTTAAGCACCAATCAAAATCAAATTTGGGGTAAAAGAACATTTCAGTCATTATTTATTAATAGTTTAGTACGCAACAGCTCCATCAGGACTGTGTGGATGCAGTTTGAGTCAGTGGACGGTCATAACAAAAGCAAACATCGAACATCTGTCATCACATTTTGCTTCAAGTGTTGCTCAGCTCTGATTGGTGCATGTACGTATGTGACATCATCTTTTTCCAGCTGGGGCTTGCCAACTTCAAACAACAGAGAAGAGGTCAGACAGACATCTCTCAAGTGAATAACCAAACTACTCAAACTTTGGCAGAAAATGTGTTCATGTAAGAAAAAAGAAAAAAGCTTATTGAGAATCAAGTTTTCAGGGCCTTTTATTTCAAATCTAAATAAAATCTGATTAAATGGACACATTTCGCAGTGCAAACACTTATTTGTTCTTATTTGCATTTTCTCCCCATTTTTCTATTGATTTTGTGTTACATGAAGCATATTTCGACCAACAGAGGACCAACATATGCCATATGTGCCAACATCTGTGATGACACCGCATACTGAAACTGAAAATGATGAGCTTTAAGTACAATAAGTTGAATGCTAGGCTAACTCTGCTAGGATTTGTAAATGCATTGTCCTTTGATCCACTGATAGTGAAGCTGCACTAGCAGCTGCTATCTATCTTCTCATTTCACATCAGGTCAGTGAAGACTCATTTGCTGGGTATCAAGCTGGCTCATTGCTGCTGCAAAGAACAGGGTCCTTATCTAATTTAGTTAAATTTTCTAGAAAAAAAAACATTGCCCATAATAAACCCTGTTTCTTCCTGTTGTAAAGAGGATGTTGCTGTGATACCAGCAATATTCAGTGCTAAAGCAATGCAGTTAGAGCTGGGGAACCAGAACAATGATTCATCATTATATACAATTACAGATATATCCTGGCTATACCTGTGCCTAAAAAGCCATTAAATATTCATTTTTTTCTGATGTTTATAAGTTATAAATGAATTGACAGCTAACAGACACCATAGCAGTCAGCTCTTTCGACATCAAGTTAGGTTTCATCACTGATAGAAATAGAAATGCCACACAAAGTGGTTCCTGGTGAAGTTGCACAAGCAAGGGAGTTGACATGTAAGACCATGTCAAGGCTCCAGTCTTTAACTCTTTCTGTAAGAGTAAGAAGTCGATTCTTAGTTAGTAGTAACCTGTGCTGAAGGTCTACAGATTGCAGCAGCTCTCTGCCTCAGACATATTTTACCGTCAAACCAAACAGATTTACCGCTAGTACATTTATCATTCTCAATCAAATGTATTATTGATGACACTCGGGCTGCAGCTGCAGCAAGTGGCTGCTTTCAGTGAGAAGACTTGCTGATTAGTGCAGTGATCCATCTGAGCAGTGAGCTGTATTCAACTGCCGGCTGGCCAGCAGCCATTTGAGGCTGATTCATAGCTGAACACTCAGTTTGTCAATCAATCAATCAATAATGTTTCATATAATGTACAATCACAGTGAAATGTAATCCCACCAGTTCCTTCAATTTGTGCATTAAAAAGAGTTGAATAGAGTAGGGGAGGGGGGTATCCTCAATGATTCTCCTAGCTTTATTCTTTACATTCAGCCAAACGAACCACACTTTGCAGGTCCTTGCGGTCCTGTTCGGTGCTGTTTCCATACCAGGCAGTGATGTTCTCCATCAGGACACTCTTGATGATGCAGGAGTAGAAATTCCTTCAATTTCTTCAAGCTTCTGAGGTGAAACAGTCTCTGCTTTGCCTTTCTCACCACTGAGTCAGCATGTAGCACCCAGGTCAGGCCCTCGGTGATGTGGACACCAAGGTACTTGAAGCTGGCCATCCTCTCCACCAAGGACTCATTGATATTAAGGGGTACGTAGTTCCATCCCTGTTTCTTCCCAAAGTCCACTCTCAGGAGTAGTTTGTTGTCCTAACACCAGTGGGTCAGGTCCTATACTAGGCCTTTTCATTGTTATCTGTCATCAGGCCCACCACAGCTGTATCATCAGCAAACTTGATGATGATGTTGGAGTTGAAAGTGGCTACACAGTCATGTGCGTACAGGGAGTATAGCAGGGGGCTCAAAACGCAGCCCTGGGGTGCTCCAGTGTTTACGATTAGGGTAGAAGAGGTGTGTCAACCTACCCTCACCACCTGGGGTCTGAAGGAAGTTAAGGATCCACATGCACAGTGAGGTGTTTAATCCCAGGTCCTTGAGCTTTGTGATGAACCTGGAGGGAACTATGGTGTTAAATGCTGAATTATAGTCAATGAACAGTAATCTCACATAGCTCCCTTTCTTGTCCAGGTGAGATATGGTGGTGTGGAGGATGTATGCTGTGGCATCTTCCATTCATCTGTTGGAATGGTAGGCAAACAGCAGTGGGTCCAGTGTGCTGGGTAGTGAGGAGCAGATGTAATCCTTGACCAGCTGTTCAAAGCACTTCATCACGACAGAGGTGAGTTCCACTAGGCGGTAATCATTCAGGCAGGCTGGTCTTGTTTTCATGGGCACAGGAATGATAGTGGACTTCTTGAAGCACGAGGGTATGACAGACTGAGCCAAGGAGAGGTTGAATAACACCGGCGCTAGTTGGTCAGCAGATAGTTGGAGGACCCTCACACTGATACCATTTGGTCCTGTCTTGGTGTTCACACACTTGAAAGCTGTCCTGACCTCATGCTCAGAAAGGGTGATAGCTGTCATAATTCTTAGACCATGCCATATGCTTCTGGGATTGCCCTTCTGGAATTGTAGTTCCACTTTCTTCCCGTAGTCCCTTCTTGCCTCCTTGCTCTTCTTACGTTGTAGGCTGCTGTTTTATAATTGTCCATGTTTCCAGACTGCAGCCCTGATTTGTAGGCCTGGATGGTTCTGGTAATCCATGGTTTCTGGTTGTGGAATGATTTAACTGTAGTTTTGGGTAGAGTTGCTTCTGTAGATCCACCACAGACTCACTGAATCCATTAATGTCATCGGTGACATTGAAGGTTGTGTCCTGGAACGTGCTCCAGACTGGGTCATGTAGTACAGACTGTAGGGTGGCCTCTGATTGGCGGCCACTGGGGTCATGCATCATAGTTTGTTTACATACTTTAACCTCAGCAAGATGGCCATATGATTGCTCTTCCTGAACGCGGGTAGTGATTCTGCTCTGTAGCCATTTTTCAACAGCGTGTATCAGTGATCCAGAGTTTATTCCCCTTGCGGCGCAGTCAATATGTTGATGGAAGTCAGGCATAACCTTCTTAAGGTTAGCCTGATTGAAGTCCCCAGCAACAACGAGCACAGCATCAGGATTACCGGTCTGTGAGCAGTTCAAGTCTTTGCAAAGATCCAACATGGCAGCCTCTGTACTCCCCTGTGGTGGGATGTAGACCACTGTGATAATAACTGATGTAAATTTCTTCGGTAGAAAGTGTGGTCTGTATATTATTGACATTAACTCCAGATCAGGTGAGCAGAAATGGGAGAGCACTTTAATATTCCAACTGTCACGCCAATCTTTCTTGCCAGAGTCCTCTGTTCTGTCTGATCGGTATACAGAAAAAGAATCGCCTGGTTGAATGGTTCTGTCCGGTTTTCCAGGATTTAGCCAAGTTTCGGTGAAACAAAGGACATTACAGTTCCTGATATCCAGTTAGAAACTGATGCGGGCACAGAGGTCATCCAGTTTATTATCCATTGGCTAGCAGGATGTTTGGCAGAGAAGATCCATGTGACCGGGATCGGAGCCAGTGTTTAATCCCTCCAAGTTTACCTCAGTGTTTCCTCCGATGCTGAGATGGATGCAGAGGTGGTCTTACATGTCTATGTGGTCACGATCGTAGCTAGTGTTTATCCCCTCCATCTTTTCCTAGGTGTTTACTCCAATGTTTACATTTGAAAACCTGGACTGTCCAGGTAGTATAGTCAACAAGTGGAGAGGTTACAAAGTGGTGAGTTGACCATTTCCCCTATCCCAATGGGTGACTTGTAGTCATATGTTATCATTGTCTTATATTATTCACAAAAAGTACAACTAATATTGTAAAAATACACGTAAGGAGCATAAATGTGCATGAATTTAGCAGAGTTAATGGAGAAGCGACTGGATAGGTCTGCACTTTCTAGAACATGTCTGCTTCCATAATTCATCTGCAGTGTTTTGTAGTTTCTATAAAACTGCAGAGGAAGAAGTGAGATCCCAAACCTTTGGTCTGTCAGTGTCAGTTATACGCTGGAGAGTGTGTGTGTCTGTGTGAGTGTGTGTGTCCATGTCACAAGTGTCAGTTATATGCAGAGGGATGCCAACGTGAAACTGTAGTGGGGCAAATTAAACTGTGGCAAAGTTTAATGGGAAACCCTGTGTGACTTGAATTTGGATTTTATCTACCTAGGTGGGCCACCCAAGTAGAGCCTGTGTATGAGAAACGCTAACTATTATCGATGTCTGTGGAGCTGCTACTATTTTGACAATTGATTAATCCTTAAAGTCATTTTATTTAGCAAAAATGCTGACATATGATGGTTTCAGGTTCTCAGATCTGATACTTTTCCACATCTTATTGTATATGTTTGAGTTTTGATATGACAAATAAGACATTTGATGATTCTAGGAAATTGTGACAGGCGTTTTTCAAAGTTTTTTGACATTTTATAGACCACAACAATGAATCAAAAAAATAATCGGAAGGTTAATCGTTGATGAAAATGATTGTTAGTTGCTTGCAGCTCTAGATGTCTGCATTTTCTGACTACTGTTACAACCTGCAGTGGATCAAAAACTGGAAAGAAGAAACTCCTCAGCTTCCATCTGAATCCAGTTTAGTCTTTTAAACTGGTCATCATGCAGAAATCTATGTCAGGTCACGTGGGAAAAAGTTTTTAGAAGGGCTTGGGAAATTGGCATTTTGACAGTAAAGCATATGTACTTCGACCAAAATCTGAATTTTCACAATACATATGGAACACTAATGTGAAGCTACAGAATGATATAAAAACCTCAAAAACTTACTTTAAGTAAAAGTACAAATACAGCAATGTAAAAAATACTCAGTTACAAGTAAAAATCCTGTACTTTAGTAAACGTATGCAAGTATTAGCATGAAAATGTGCTTAAAGTATTAAAATAATAGTACTCATTTTGTCCCTCAGACTGACATTATATATACTGTTATATATGTTGTAGCTGCTGGAGGTGGAGCTAGTTTGAACTACTTCATGTACAGTTAGCTAACTTAGTTTAGTCTAGTGGTCCCCAACCTAGGGGTTGGGCCCCTCCAAAGGGTCACCAGATAAATCTGAGGGGTTGTGAGATGATTAATGAGAGAGGAAAGAAGAAAAAACAAAGTTCTGATACACAAATCTGTTTTCAGTTTTTAGACTTTCTCTAATCTTTTGATTTTTAGTGAAATATTGGATCATTTGAACATTTATTGAAATGAAAGCATGTGAGAAGTTTAGAGGGAAAAATCACTATTTGGTGGAGCTGTTAACAACTCATAGACATCTGAAATGTGACCCTGACTACACACTGCTTTTTGTAAGATGTCAAAAGCCAAAAAGGTTGGAAACCACTGGTTTAATTTTTAACAAAATGTTGTATTTTAAAAGCTTTTACTATTATCCATTGTGTCAAATCTTCATCTAGAAAGTAACTAAAGCTGTCAGATAAATGTAGTGGAGTAGAAAATACAATATTTCCCTCTGAAATGTAGTGGAGTGGAAGAAGAAAGTAGGAAATACAAAAAAAGGAAATACTCAAAGTACCTCAAAATCGTACTTAAGTACAGTTCTTGAGTTAATGTACTTAGTCACTTTCCATCACTGGGATTCATTGCATTAAATGAAGACACACACTTACACACACACACGCAATGAGAGTCTGTAATTACATGTGTATGCGTGTTATTTGAAAGAGAGCTGATGCCTTGTGCAACAACAATATTCTTCACCTCATTTACTGCTGCATGCATGACACATTTTGGTTTTCCCACTGGACTAATGTTAGCAAACCTGCCTGCAGACATGCAAACAGCGACTGTTTCCGTTGACAAACTGCCTTTTTTAAACTGTTAAGTTAATTAAACAGGTGTGAAGATACCAAAAGGTCACATTTAAACACTCACTTGGTGCCGCAGGATAGTTTGCTGCACTATCCGGGCATAGTTGTCCAATTTAACGCCGGAGTTGCTCCTGCTTCTCATGGTGACGAGTCAACGGTTCAATTCAAGTATTCAAGGACACAAACTAACTAAATCCTCGACTGTAATGTCATTTTTCGGTGTTCTTTTTCGAAAGTCCGGCAGGCCGAAAGAAGAAACACAGCTTTCACAGAGAACCAGGAAAGCTGCTGCCTAGCTGTCAACAGCGGCAAGCAACGAAAGTCCAGCAAGTGTAACTTGAAGCTGCGGTACGCGATAATTTTTTTCCTAGGATGGCGAAGTCGTGGCCCGCCCCCTTCTACTTGTGATTGGCTTACCTGCCCTAACTCTAACCAATCTCATTCGTCATGCCTAAACCTAACCAATCCAACCAACGAAGGCGATGAGTACTAGCCAATCATAGGCAGAGGTGGGTGGGGCATGAGTTCGCCATCCTAGGAAAAATATCGGCGGTAAGATAGTTACAGGAGGCCGGCTCAAACCGGATATTAGGAGAGCTTGCCTTCAAATTAAAAGAACATCAGACAAGAAGCATAAGTCTCCTGGTAATTTACTTTTCTAGGAATACAGAAACTAGAGTGTAGTTTACTCATTTATTTACTGGTTTATTAGGGCCTGAGCCCCAAAGGGATGAAGACCCTATTGTATTTCATGTGTTAGTTTCTTTCTTTCTTCTTTATTATTCCGCCACTTCAACCCTTAATTTGACCCCCTAAACATGCTCAAAAACTCACCAAATATTTGTCTCATCAAGATCTACAAATCATATGCAGACACCCCTGACCTAAATCCAACAGGAGGTCCACAATATGCCCATCAAAGTACGACTTTGCGCCAATTTTGGACCCCCAAGAAACACTATCTCCTCCTAGGGCGTTAATGGTATCAACTTCAAACTTGAATACATGGGGGTTTAATGGAGCTCATTGAGTGAGGGTGACAGTTTAGTGATAAAGTGCTACAGAAAAATAAAAATCAAATCAAATCAAAACTAAAATTTGTAGCTTTGTACTGAAGTTTTTCCTTTATTAAAGCCTGAGCACTTAGCGGTTCGCTCACACTCTCCCTTCAAATATATGAGTATTTTTCTGTGTCCAGCTGCAGTTACTTATTGTCTCTACACACCTGACAGTACGCATTTCAAACAAACTTTGACCAGGTCATGTGCATTAAAAGTCTTTCCTTTTCTAAAAATAGACGATGGAAATTAGGAAGTGAATTTCTTTTACACACAAACTCATCAAAAGTTTTCAATTTATTTATTGAAATCAAAGTGAAAGGGCCCAAAACTTGCATAATTTTGATGACACAAGGGTGAGCAAGACAGACATGTCTCACCCTGCAGAAAATTGTCATCCTCACACCGTTGAGATTTGATGTTTCACCATGACAGAGGAAATTGCTATAACTTTATTGTACATGCTCCAGTCTGCACTAAACTTCACATGTTTGTAAAGTCAGATCTGTCAGCCCAGGTCTGGAGATATCTACGTGCCCGTGACAGAAGCCCTTGGACTGCACCGCGCCCCGACATGCGCAAGGGTGCGAGGGCCCGTTCAATGCTGCTTGCAGCTTTAATTTATAACTTAAATTACACATCATGAGTTTTTAAAGGTGCAATATACGACATTCAGCCCCGCCAGATGTCAGTGAACAGCTATTTGCCATGTAAAGATATTGTGGAGTAATGACGAACTGAGCAGAGAATGAAGTCACACTCCTTCTGTCTGTATTGTTTTCTGAGCTTTTCTGTTCTTATTTTGGAAGCCGGTCCAGCTGTATGTGCATGTTAGAGCATGTGTAGTCCCTCACTGTCCTCCCCATGTGCGTTTTCAACATGGCAGCCGGGTCACAAACATTCCCACATTACAGCTTAACAGTCTGCAGCGGCTCAGTGCGTCTCCATAATACACGCTGCGTTTACTTTGAAAATCTCTGGGTTAGTTCCACTGCCTTTGTTTCTTTCTTTTTTTTAACATAGTTTTATCTCCAAAGTGTGTAAAAGAAGTTATGAATTATGTTCATTATTTAGGCTTTTTGTTTATTTATTTAGTATAGCTCTCCTTAAATTGAGCTGTGGCCAACACGCTTCAAAACGCGTAATTTTTACTTTGAATGCGAGCTGTCTCTGTTTCTTGACTTCCTATTTCAATTTTCTTTGTACAAGTTGGATAATGGAACAAGTGGACACTTAAGCGTGCTCAATTGAACTGAATTGAAATCTGGAAATACCCCGAAAAATTGTGTTTTTCATTATACAACGTGAATAACTGCAAATTAATTATACTTCATTGACCATACAACTATATAACACATTTTACCCAAAACATTTTACCCAAAACAATTTATACCCAGCAGAGTAGGCCGAGAAATTTAAGAAATCAGCTGTAGGACCAACATGTAGAAATATATCCATTTACTGCATGTAATTTCTATAAACATATTTTTAAACTTTACTCTCACTGAAGTATTTGATTCATCTAGAGTGCCTACTGTGGCAATAAATATTTTACTTTGAAATTTATAACCGGACATGCTATTCTTTGTTATTAATAACTTGATAGTAGTTTAACCTACTGTATGAAGTTTGCACAGTATAGCAGAATCATCAGTTAAGGATGAAAGTAATACATCTAAATTGCATTGTTAATACATATATAAAAAATAGCGAAAGGCTTTTAAAATGGCATGAAACGATCAGAAATACTTCAACAAATGCTGTTAAATACAACCAGGAAGCAAACTTAGGCAAAAAAAAAACCCATTAAAAATCATCCGGACACCATCATTTAAAGCGTATTTGCTGTTTTATCACAACAACATCAAGTGTTGTGGTTAAGTATTCAAGGTGGGTAGTGACTGAAAACATTCTAATAGTATTTTATACTATTTCTATATTGTGTCTCTTTCTGTGGTGAGCAGAAAGTAAGATGTTTTCGGCGCCCTCTAGCGAAATCAGGTTTCCCCTAAAATCTAAAAGTAAAAATACTGTTGTCTAAAAATACTCCATTACAAGTAAAAGCCCTGAATTCAAAAGGTTATTTAAGTACAGAAATCAGAAAAATGTACTTCAAGTATCAAAAGTAAAAGTACTCATTATGCAGACTTGCTTCTTATAGAGTGTTATATTATTATAGTATATTATATTGCTAACAAATACATTTAAGAGCTTTTTAATGCTGTAGTTCATCAATGTGGAGCCAATTTAGATACTTTGGGTAGATTAATAGTAATACTACTGTATTATAATATAAGTGTGTGATGTTTTATATAACAATAATAATAATAATAATAATAATAAGGAGGAGGAGGAGGAGACAAAGAACGAGGAGGAGAGGAAGAATACCCTTAATTTATATAGTACATTTCACAGAAAGTGCATGACAAATAAAAAAGAAAGAGAAGAAAAGAGCGGACAATTTAAACAACAGTTAGAATATTAAAGTAATATTTTACATAAAATCTTAATCTGAAAAATAAGTAAAAAGTACAATATTTATAATATAAGTACAAAGTAGCATAAAATGGAAATACTCAAGTAAAGTACAAGTACCTTAAATTTGTACTTAGGCTGAGTACAGTACTTGAGTAAATGTACTTAGTAACATTTCATCACTGCCCTTGTTTAGGTGTTTCAGGAGTCCTTGTTCATCATGTGTGCTCTTGACAAAATCTAAAGTTTTGGGGGCAATTTCCGTCTTAGTTCATTTTAATTTTGAAAATAAATTAGCTCATATTAAGCAGGTAAAAAATTCAGTAAAAGAAATAACCACACATATAAATAAATAACATACAAATAAAAGAAATAAGCTCATGTAAGGCATATAGAATGCCAGTGAAAGAACAAACCATGGACATAAAACAGATAAAAGTGTAAAATATATAAGTGCATATAAAAATGATGACACTAAATAAAATCACAATTAAAGTCATAATGACAATAAAATTAAATAAAAAAACATGCACCATAAAATAACAACATAAAAAAGGGAATCACGAAAGAAAAGCTTATTGGGCTTTATTAAAGAGAAAGAAGAAAAGACTACAAGAAATCCCAGAATGCTTCCTGCGTCGAACGTGTCCCTCTTTTAAAAATGTCCGCGTGAGGAACGTTGCGTGACCGTTATATAGCTGCATTTTGCCTTAACTGTTGTCAAAATCATCGATGTTCCCTCGTGTTAAACCAGATTAAATACAACAAAAGCAAGTTTTTAAAATATTTTTATCAAGTTTTCCTCTTAACTTAGGTGTAAAAAAACAAACAAACAAACAAACAGCCGTTGGTCGTTTAAAAAAAAAAAACAGCCGTTGGCCGACTTCACCGGAGGGACTGTTGACGGTGTAACACCAGACTTGAGAAGAAGAAGGAGCCGATCATCTTTTCTCTTCAGTGTAAATTTGTTTTTTAGCTACAGTCTCCGTTAAATCATCTACATTTTATCCAACGTAAATGAGTTGCAGAGGAGACAGTGATGATGACAGCTGCAGTAAACGGAGAGTCGCGTACGTTTTTAGCCCGGAGTACATCGACACCTGCGACTCTTTATCCAAAGTACCAAATCGGGTGAGTTGGATTGAATGAGGAGCATTTATTTACCGGCTTTGTTTGCTGTAACATACTTCATTGTTTAGACTACATTTCAATCAGTGATTTTGTATTTTTACTACATTTCCAGGCGAGTATGGTCCACTCACTGATAGAGGCGTATGGACTGCTCAAACATATGAGGTAAGTTTAGTGTTATTAAGCTAATGTTAGTTTCTTCCATTAAAGAATAGGCTCACAGTTTTTCAAGTATGTTTTGAAACAACAGTCAGGCGACCAAAAGAACAGTGAAAGAGCTTTTCCTCGCTGTAAACATTCCTCCTCTTCATACTGGCTATTAAAAGATCCCCTTTAAATGTGCTTTCAATGTAAGTGATGGAGGCTAAAATCCACATTTTGTGCAAAAATGCATTTAAAAGTTGATGTGAAGCTTATATGAGGCTTCAGCAGTCTGAGTTAGTCGTATCAAGTGGATATCTGCCACATTTATGGTCTTTTTAGCATCAAATTCCCTCTTTGTGTTTCCCTGTTGAGCTACGGTGGAAGAATAGTAACAAAATGAGGGACTTTGGCACTAAATAGACTAACATTGAAAGATATCTACTTGGTTTGACTCATTTGGACGACTGAAGCTTCATATTAGCTTCAAACAAACTTTTAAATACATTTTTGCACAGAAGGAGGAGTGTAGATTTTGTCCCCCATTGTTTACATTGTAAGTGCATTATGAAGGGATCTTCTAATGGTCAGTATGAACAGGAGGAATGATTATGGCAAGAAAAACCTATTTCAATGTTCAATTGTGCACCTGACTGTTGTTTTAGGGCAGGCTTGAAAAATTGTGAACCTGTCCTTTAAAATATATTTTATGGAACAGTAGTTTACCTCCTACTTTTTCAAATAAGAATGTATGCAGACATAAATCACTTTCAGTCACATATAACCACATACTGTGCATGTATTCCACTGGACAAAGCTAAACTTAGCTTCACTATATTGAACTGTACAGTATACAAGTTGTCGAGAAAATGATTAATTGTTATTTATCTAAATTTAAGACCAGAAAGGGTATTAATTACAGATTCCCTCTGACTCTTGAATATGGTTTTATATTCAGATTATTTAAATATGTTGTCTAGTTTGTTTTATTGAGGAAATGTATTATATCAGGATAAAAACCCTTGAGATGCATCATCGTTTTTTTTTTTCAAGGGGGCATCACAAACAAACACTCACAAAACAAATGGAAAACAGAACAATACAAAACACAATAATACATAACTCAACATTAAAAAGACAAACAAACAAACGATAAAAGAAACAAAAAAAGAACAAACAAAACCAAAGAAGAGTTACAACCTTAGGCTAGACACTCAATCAAAAGAAAAATGATCAATCTATGAAGTAACTGTCAGTAAGAGTATTACTGAAAACAGGACATTTGTTTTAAGATAGAAAACACATTTTAAATAATCCAAATGATGACAGAAAGCGGACATTTACAGATAAATTATTCCAAGCAGAAGGAGCCCGAAACATCAAAGACTTTTATTTTTGCCAACTTCATGAGAGTAATTTGAAGTAAAAGGAACAGAAAATTGTTTTAATCAATACAAATAGTGAAAATAGATAGTTGGCATATTGAATAGTGTCTTGAAATCTACAGTATTTTGTATATTGCACAGCATTTGTTATATCTAGCGTATTGTATAAGAAGAATATAGAGGTTTTTACTTTTTACTCTGCAGTGTTATATAGGCCTGTGTTTTGATATCCAGTTGGTTGTATTTTATATGTTCCTACTCTGCAGGTTTTTAAAGCCACTTGAGGACAAATAAAGTTAGTTTGAAGTGACTGAATTGGCTTTGAAGGAAGAATTTTATTTGTTCTACATCTTTTACTTACAGTGTAAAATATTCATCTTTTTTTCTGCCTCAATCCAAGTGTCATTTTTGTCTTGATTTAATTCAGTGTTCAGGTAAAGCATTTGCTTTTGATATTGTTAAACAGACATTTATGTTTATTTAAAACGCCTGCCAGTTTTCCATCCCTGATATTGCAACGCAGCATTTGGTTCGGATTATTTATTTTATATGAGCACAGCAGTTTGTGGTAGGTTGCTGTTTACTGCTGGCTTTGTGTGCACTTAGTTGTCTCTGATTTTTTTAAAAAGAGGTGTCCCATTAACCAGCTGCAGATGTTACATTCACATATTTATTTGGCAGCACAGTGAAAAAAACAGTGATGTTACTCTGCTACTGCCTATGCAGCAGTACTTGTGTAAGCAGCTTGTCTTGTACCATTACTGACAAATACACTGATAAAAGAGATCAGAGTAGCAGAGAGGAGCTACACTGAAAAGCTGAAAAACAGGTTTTCAGCTAATCCTGCATCAGCGTGGAGAAGCTCTGCAGGACATCACCAACTACAGGAAACCCCCCTCCTACACTGCAGAGAACCTCCAACTAGCCAAAGACCTGAATGTGTTTTACTGCAAGTTTCACGCCCCTCACCTGTTCCAACTACCTCCTGGCTGCCCACCAGCACTGGCGGCTTGTGAAAAGGATGTGTGGCAGCTCTTTAACAGACAGATCAGGACGACACCAGGCCCAAACGGCAGGTCACCCACCTGTCTGAAAGTCCCGGTCCCCAAGAAAACCCTCCATCACCGATCTGAACAACTACAGCCCTGACGTCTGTAGTCATGAAGTCCTTGGAGAGGTCAGAGGATGATGCAGTCATCATGGGACTGCGCTCAAAAAGGCTCTGCAGAGGACACGTACTATGTCTGCGCCAGCTCAGGAAATACAACCTGCCTCAGGAGCTGCTGATCCACTTTTACACCGCAGTCGCTCAGTCTGTTCTCCGCACATCCATCACAGTCTGGTCTGGATCGGCTACCAAACAGAGACAGGAACAAACTACAATGGACAGTCTGCAGAAAAGATTATCTATGCATACCTGCACACCTCCAGGCGCCACAGAACACTGTGCACCAAAAACACCAGACACAGGAACACTTTCTTCCCCCTTAAATCACTGTGTGACACTATAATACCCACAAAACCTACAAATTATATTTATTTATTTTAGTCTAAAATACAAAAATGTGCATAATATTTATCTCAGCACTCTTTACTTCTTTGCACTATTTGTATCCCGTTTACAGTTAACAGAAACCATTTCACCTGTATAAAGTCATTCATTGTGTTTGTTTCTGAAGTACATTATGAACCACTAAACCGGAGTCAAATTCCTTATACGTGTAAACATACTTGGCCAATAAAGATGATTCTGATTGTTTTTTTTTCTCCAGCATGGTGAAACCTCGTGCTGCTACCATAGAGGAAATGGCCAAGTTCCACACAGACTCTTACCTGGAGCATCTTCACAAGATCAGCCAGGACGGAGACAACGACGACCCTCAGTCAGTCGACTACGGCCTGGGTGAGAAACACCGGGAATCACAACCCCCCCCCCCCCCCCGGCCAAAATAAGTGAATTCTACCTCTCTGTGATGCTATTTCATGTGCCTGAATATCATATAATGGATCAGGTTTGCATGTTTTTTACTTTCAGTTTCACAGTTGTGAGAACAAACAAGTGGCTCATTCAGATTTTATAGTTTCTAAACCTTCTTATTTAATATAGAGGGATTTAAATAGACAATAAGGCAGGGAAGACTTTAGGAATCACATGCAGTACGTATTTATTGACACCAGGTGGAGGTATAACACCAAATACAAACGTTACACAGACTGAACAGTGTATCTTTAAGGTTTTTAATCCACCTAAATGTAATTTTACCCCTTTTTAAGAGGAGGCAGATTGCTTTCTCATTGCTCTGAGTTTAAAAATAATGTCAACACAATGACTTTGCCATCACATCATCAGTTTAGTTTGGCCAAGATAGCAACACAATCCGAACTTGACCCCATGAGGGAGGGATGCTGTTAGAAAGATCCCTCCATGGTTTGTTGTTTCTGGATGTCCAGTCGGCTCTTAGCTCAAACTTTCTCCATACTTTGAATTTTCTAACTTTAGACTCATCCGCAAGTTCGCCCCCTTTTTTCTTGTTTTTATTTCCTATCTGTCTCCCCTCGCCTTTCTTTCCCCCGCCCTCCTCCGCCCGTTTCGCTCTTCTTTATGTCCTCAACTCATCCCTCTGTCGCTTCCTCCTTTTGTCTTCTCCACACCTCTCTCTCTGTCTCTCTGGTCCATCCTTCCTTTCTTGTTGCAAAAGCAAAGTGCTCCACCTTTTTCCTGGATACAGACCTTTTTTTTCTCTCTGTCACTTCTGTCCTTTGTCTCTTTAATTTATCTTTTGCCACATTCTATTGTTTGCCATCTATCACTCATTTCTGTCCACCCTTCCTTCTCTCTCATGTCGTGTCTTTTGTTTCAGTTCTCTGACTCTCCTTTTTTTTTTTCCAGTTTTTTTGTTTCCCTTTTTCATTCTTCCATTTCTGCTTTTTCCATTTCATCCCTTTTATTGTATTTTCTGCTTATCTCTCCCCACAGCCCATCAGGGATTTTGTCCCTTTTTTTTTGCAAGGGCATTGAGGTCAAAGAAGTGAAGCCAGCATGAAAAAATATCAAGTTTTCAGACTGTTGCAGTGCAGTTTTTTGGCAGTTGAACACTAAAATGTAGAAATAACCACTCACAGATACTACCATTGAGTGTATTTATTGGATTATTATACATCTCAGTGCTGAACTTTTCACTTTTTAGACAAAATAAGCTATTTTAAGGCAGCGTTGTGGGCTTTGGCCTTTTTATAAGGTTTTTTTTTTTTTAAATGATTATTTTTCCATGTCTTCTTCCAGGTTATGACTGTCCGGTGGTGGAGGGGATATTTGACTACGCAGCAGCAGTAGGAGGCGCTACACTGACAGGAGCCCAGTGCCTGCTTGACAAGACGTGTGAAGTGGCCATCAACTGGGCAGGAGGGTGGCACCACGCCAAGAAGTAAGTCAACGTTTCACACAGATGAAAGCAGCATAGTCAAACACGTATAACAACTAAGTTCCTAGTGATGTTATCCATTCTGCTTTAATACTAATATTGTATTTTAATATATGAAAGTAGACAAGATGCTGGAATACAGTTTGAGTTTAGTTGTGATGAGCTGAAACACTCTTGTTGTACTTGTGTCGTCATACTTTTAAGTTAAATCCACCACTGTCTCCATTGTATTTCATCACCAAGTCCAGTTTATGCAACTATAACTTGATAAATGGAGGTTCTGGGGTGTAAAGTTAATCATTTTTAAGTTATCTATAATCATGAGGAGCTACATAAACTCTTTAAGGTAATCTGTCAGTTGCACCGAGTCACCTGATGAGGGCGCTGTTGGTAAAGAATCATTTTTATTTCTCTCTCTCTCTCTCCTCTAGGGACGAGGCGTCAGGTTTCTGTTACGTGAACGACGCTGTGTTGGGAATCCTCAAACTGAGGGAGAAATATGAGAGAGTCCTGTACGTGGACGTCGACCTGCATCACGGAGACGGTACACAAATAAACAATAAAAGTATCAAAATTGTAGTGAGTTCAGAGGGCAGTCTGGCTCGTAGACAGAGAATATTTGAAATAAGCTTCTGTTTTGATGAAGATATCTCTTAAACTAGTGTGAAATTTAGTGTTTGCTTTCTTCTGTAGTGATCCATTATGATTTTCCTGCAGGTGTTGAAGACGCCTTCAGCTTCACCTCCAAAGTCATGACAGTCTCTCTCCACAAGTTTTCTCCTGGATTCTTCCCAGGTCGGTCCCTGCAGATGTTTAAGACAAAATATGTTGTGATATGATCACATATATTACATATATTACGGTAGAGTTTAAGATAAGTGTGTGTGTGTGTATAGGTACGGGTGACCTGACAGACACTGGGCTGGGTAAAGGTCGCTGGTACGCCATCAACGTACCGCTGGAGGATGGAATCAAGGATGACAGATACTACCAAGTTTTTACCAGGTAAACACACACACACACACAGAAGTATTAGGAAACCCCTGTACAACTCAGAGGCAAGTCTTTTAAAAAATTTTTTCCTCACCGATCCCTGAGGAGAAATCCAATTTTCCCTTCCCCTCTCCCGACCACATCCCCTCCGCAGAGGTCAAAGGTCAGGTTCAGCTACAGAGCAGCAGCCTTGGAGCTAGTGGAGTTTCAGCATCTTTCTCAAGGATTCTTCGACAGGGGGATTCCTTCAAACAATGGAGTCTTGAACTTTAACTTCTGTAGCTGAAGGATTTTTCTCCCAGACTGAAAAATGCACACGTGTTGCTTCAACAAGTGCAAATCACAACAGCTCGAAATCTCAGTGTCAGTGTCTGTCAGAAAACCCCCCAAAATACACACCGCAGGTTTATCAGGTTTTCTGAAATTAAGTTATAATTTATGATGATTTTGAAGGTGAATATCTTTGCTGCCATCTTATTAGTTACTGAAGCCAGAAAATCTACATATGAGAAAAGGATAATAAGCATGTGTAGAGCATGAAAACAGTCAATCAATCACCTCAGCGGAGTGTAATTGGTTGAGACACCTGTCAATCAAGCACTTAAACCAATAACCTCCTGTTTCATACTAAACAACAATTTCCTAAATCAGCACTAAGAAAAACCTTAGGAAAAGTGAAATAGACTGTAGAAAAACAAATAAACAAATAATTGATGTAATTTTAAAAGTAAGTTGTGAGTTTTCTCAACTAGCGGCTATTACAGGTTGATTTATTGATCCAAAATCAAACAATATCCCATAATTTACTTCTAGCTGGACTGATACAAGAAACACTTTTGAGTTGTGATTTAAAGTTGTGATTGGTGGAACTCATGACAGACTAGTGTTCCGTCACTTGTGATTGGCTGAGCCGACTACAGCCAGTGTTCCGTGACTTCTGATTGGTGGAACTGACTATAGACCAGTCTATGTAGAACAGAAAGCACAGCTGGTCAGATTTTATAAAACATGCAATTAGAGCTAAATTGACTAATTAGTGCAACTATTTGATAATCATTTAATTATTTTAGCAAATAAAAAGGCCAAACATCTGGATTTAATGTAAGGATTTGATGCTTTTATGTGTCATATATGATAGTAAATTAAATATCTTTTGTTTCTGGGCTGTTGGTCCCTGAGAAATTCTGATTCACTACTTCCAGACATGTTCTAGTCAGTTAATGATAAATAACTGATAGCGGCATAAGCGAACGTAAATGCAAAGCAAACATTCTGACGTCATCGGGGGGGGATGACATGCTTCCTGCTCTCTCTGGTTTTGCAGTGTGATGCAGGAAGTACGGGCACAGTTCAACCCGGAGGCGGTGGTGATGCAGCTGGGTGCCGACACCATGGCGGGCGACCCCATGTGCTCCTTTAACATGACCCCGGTGGGGGTCGGCAAGTGTCTGCAGTATGTCCTGCAGTGGCAGCTACCTACGCTGCTGCTGGGAGGAGGTGTGTATGCTCTGTTTGTGTGTGTGTGTGTGTGTGTTTATTATTCTGTGCTGATGCTGTGTGCCTACATACATGTGTGTTCATGTGTTAGTGTGTGTGTGTGTGCTTTAAATACATCCAATGAGAGGTAGATAATGTAGCATATGCTTTGTGTGTGTGTTTGCTTTAAATCTCAGTGATTCACTCACTTGTGCACAATTTCACACACACACACACAGATCCATCATCCACACACACTCACACACACTCACATCGTGCTCTGTTCCAGACCCCTCAGCCCTTGGCCAGATGATAGCTACTAATTATACGACACAATGAAGCCATTTTACTCAACTACAATCCCACCTCTCTTCCTTTCTCTCCCTCCCTCTCTGTCCTACATACTTTCTCTCCGTTATATCCCCCCCCCTTTTTTTTTTTATGTCATTCTCTTGATTCTACTCAAGTCCATCCTCTTCACCCTTCACTCGATCTCTTTTCTATTAGTCTTTTTTTTTTTATGAGAGAACATTGGTAACTTTTCTGGCTTTATATTTTGTTTTCTTCCAGTTGGTTGTGATGAGTCATTGAGTTTTACTACGTCTACACCTTTTTTCATGTTTTCTCCCCTTGTTTACTGCCCGTCTCTGTACTATCGACTGTCTAATAAACAAAAAAATACCAAAAAACCTTTAAAAAAAAACACAGCTGAGCCCAATAAACTGTATTTATTTTTTATTATATCATACTTTGTGATCATAAAATTGTGATTTGATTGATTTACTGATTGGCTCGGTTAACAAGGCCATCAATCAAATCACTTTTTTTATACTTTTTCCGTTGACTGACAACGGAAATAGGAAAACGAAAAGTCAATAGGAGCAAATAAATTGTAACTTAGCTGTATTAAGTTATTAAGGAGAGCCGGAGAGGATAGAACGGAGGATTATCCAGCTGAGTTTGGCAGTGTAACCATGTTTTTTTATTGTGTTTTTGGAGTTGTAATTATGGGAGATTGTCATGAAAAACAACTGAAAATGCGAGTGAGTTTTTAGACATACAGTAAACAGTGTTTTCAGATTCAGCCAGCCTTCTTTGAACGTTTTCTCAATCCCTTATTTCAGCTGTTTAACCTTTCTTTTCAGCTCTCACATCTGTGACTATCACTCATTAAATTGAAATAAAACATTATCAGACAGATTTAAAACTTTTTAGTGAAGGACTTCATAACATTCGGGGTAGTTGGCTTTGCTCAGATACACTTCAGCAGGTTTGGATTTCAGGAACCATTAACATCTTGACATATACGTAGGATGTAACCACAAAATAATGGACCGTGTCTCCCCTTCTCTCTCACCAGGAGGTTATAACCTGGCGAATACGGCTCGTTGCTGGACCTACCTGACGGCAGCAGTGCTGGGAAAGACTCTTTCCTCTGAGATACCAGACCACGAGGTATGACAACACACATATAGCCACAGTCACACACTTTTTACATATTCC
Source organism: Thunnus albacares (assembly GCF_914725855.1). Taxonomy (NCBI): domain Eukaryota; kingdom Metazoa; phylum Chordata; class Actinopteri; order Scombriformes; family Scombridae; genus Thunnus; species Thunnus albacares. The sequence continues at coordinate 7,467,689 of NC_058127.1, read as the reverse complement.
CACATGAACACAAACGCGCTCATTCATTGTGCTGGCACACAGAATCACAGACACACACACACACACACACACACACACATAAAAAACACAAACACACCCCCTTGTGTTCGCTGCCTGCTGAGTCACTCCATCTAATCAAAGATGGCTGCCCGCTTCTCAATAAAGGGGTTTGTCTCCAGGTGAGTGTGTGTGTGTGTGTGTGTGTGTGTGTGAGAGAGAGAGAGGTAGTAGTGTTGACAATTCCCTTCTGTCTGCCTCATTAACACAGGCTCAGGAATAAGCTGAATTTTTATACACCATACAGGAGTAATTAATTATCAAAGAAGAGAGAAAATTGGTTCCATACTGACTCCACTCTAAAGAAGCAATCCTTGAGTCATTTATTACTCCACATTTTTCGGTGTCAAGTTAATTTTGTTGCTGTTACTAATCAGTGAAATAATTGGGTTTTTAGCGTTTGTTTGGAATTAACTTTCTGTTGCATGAGAGCGTTTCTGCTCTCAGCCACCGAGTTCAAATCTGATCTTAAAGCTTTCATGAACTCAGCGTCGGTCGAGTCACCGCTTTGTTATATCAGTCAGAGTGTTAGTGTCGGACAGTATGGACTAAATTAATACTGATGTAATTATAATTAAAAATTGGCCAGCTTATTTTGTGAGCTTTGGACTGTATATCACTTATTCTTAAGCTAACTGAACATGCTCATCACGTCACCTGAATACGTAACTTTGGTCACATGATAACAGGTGGTCGTATATGACCAACTGAGCAGCAATATGTTTATCACAGATTAAGTTTTCAAATCTAAATTGGTAAAAATTTGAAGGAATTTATCCATTCCACTAAATCAAATGACTTTTTGAAAGATACATAAGCAGAGCAAAATCTTACAGTTTTTAAAAACTTGTGTAATATTCTTTAGAGCTGTAACAATTAGCTGATCAACATAAAATTAATCGCCAACTATTTTGATGATCGATTAATTGTTTTCTCGTTCCAGCTTCTCAAATGTGAATATTTTCTGGTTTCTTAAGTCTTCTATGATAGTAAAGTGATTATCTTTATGTTATGGACTGTTGGTTGGGACTAAATGAGAGATTTGAGGTTGCACTTTGGGCTTTTGGAAGCAATGATCGACAGTTTATAAACCAAACAAATAATTGATAAGTTGAGAAAATAATTGACAGATTGTTAGTTGCAGCCTTAATATTCTCGTGTTTAAGATCTCACATTATGGCAGTTTTTTGATAGAAAGAAACTTATCATCCATTTTGACATGAGAGCTGAGAACCTTGTTTCTCAGTATGAGAACTATGTTATACATTTATATAGAGAGACGCAAAGCAATAATAAGTAATTATTGCCAAGTCCAAGATAAAGATTAACACAGACATTAATCTGTGGCACTGATTTGGTACTTATACATCCATTGTTTTATTATGAGACTAAGAGAAAACTCATTATTGTAGACATCATACTGTATAAACACCGTAAAATCACTCACCTGGCTGAGATAAGGCCGCACACGAGCTGCAGCACAACTTGATTAAAAGATCTGGATTAATCATCACATCTGAATTACTGTCACATGTCTACAGTGTAGTCTGGTTACTGTCAGCGTTTTGTGTATGAACTATGAAATCCAAATTTATGATACAGCTAAATATCATCATCATGAAAGAGTCGCTCCATTTTCTTTCTATGGTTTTATGATGTAAGACATTTCCTTTAGGTCACCACACACACACACACACACTTCTGGACATTAACCTGATTATCAAACACAACATGTAATCCTCCGGTTATTGTAAAAATCAGGTCACCGTGAACCATGTAAACACTTAACTGGAACATAATCTGGTTATTCCCAGTAATCAGATAAACATACCTATGTGGAGTTGTGAGAGATTTCAGATTTAACTTGGCGAGGAAAGAAAAAGTCCCCCCGTAATTTATGTTTGTAAAAGCAAAGACGTGTGACTACTCATGCTCATCTTCTCATTATACTAACTGATAAATCAAATAGACCCGACCGCTTTCCAAATAGAAATCAGTCGACCCATCTGCTTTTATACACACACACACACACACACACACACACACACACACACACAATGAGTCTCTTTCTCCAGCAACTGATTTTTGGACCTTGTCTTGGTCAAATGTAATGAATAGCTGTGAGTGCCCGAGTGTGTGTGTGTGTGTGTGTGTGTGTGTGTGTGTGTGTGTGTGTGTGTGTGTGTGTGTGTGTGTGTGTGTGTGTGTGTGTGTGTGTGTGTGTGTGTTCTGACTGTGATGAAGGTACCTCTTGTTTCTCCTTGCCAGTGTCCTATGGCCCTAAATAGCCTTTGACCTCATTAAGAAGCACTCACTGAAAACAAAGCAACTATCAGTGCGGGCAGCTGCCACTGATGATGAAGACGAGGAGACATACACACACACACACAGACACACACACACACACACACACACGCTTTTTGTCCAACTTCAGAAATTAAAAATGCAAGAAAACATCTAACTGGCTTTTCCTGACTCCAATATTGGCTTCCAATTTAGTAAGTACTGTAATTTTATTTTAAAAGTATCTGCTTCTAAAGTGGGAGCACTATACAACTCCATAGCAGTGTGTGTGTGTGTGTGTGTGTGTGTGTGTGTGTGTGTGTGTGTGTGTGTGTGTAGGACTCTGTCTGTGCCCGTTGTGCTCGATAAGAGGGGCATTTATCCATGATGACCAAGCAAAGCTGAAGTTCCAGCGACAGAGGGAACAAAAACTACCTTTGTGCCCCTCTTAGTGTGTGTGTGTGTGTGTGTGTGTGTGTGTCCACCCCTCTGCTGTACTGTAGACAAAACCACATGAATACACACATTTATTACAGACAGATAACGCCTGTTTTATAACATTATTGTATTTCAATGGTATGAAAAATCACCATTAAAATGGGTGGAACAGCTTGTAAATTATCAGTATAGGAAGTCGCACCAAGTTAAGTGTTTTGATTTATAGGAAAAGACTCGAGTAGAGCTAAAATAAATTTATTTTCACGATTCAAATGTGTCCTCAACTGACGAATGTCTGTCAAAATGAGATAATAAACAGTCATCATCATCTTTCAACTATTGCTAGAGACTTAAAACAATCTTAGTTTGTTTTATCAGCTCAAATCGTGGTAATATCAATCCAAACAAATTTGTGTTGGTTTGATTTTGTTTGAAATATTTTCTTAAAAGTGTTTATTTATCATGAAATCAATCTTATCTGGGATTTTTTTTCAGAACTCAAGAGGGTGAATGTTCAGTTTTTGGCATGTACAAACCCTGGACTAACTGATTAAAAACACAAACATCAGTCAGAGTTGGCCAGTCACATCAACAATAGTGCTGTAACATTCACTGATTACCAGACAAAATATTACACTGCAGATAACCCACACAATGGCCCTGCTTCTGTCACACTTATTATACTCCAATATCTTATAAAAACACAAGTAAAAGTGTCTTTTGTAGTTCAAACCAGGAATCAAGCCGCCAGGTCAAAAGTCATTAACCCTCTCCATTGACTTGTATTGTCTGTTAGCGGTTAGCTTATCCTGATTGACCCCTCATTGTGTGATGGCGGCGGAGCAAAATCTGCGTGTGACTCGCAGGGCAACAATATGGGGCCTGCTAAGAATAGCCACAGAGGTCAAAGGTCAGTTAGTGACTTTGATTAGACTGGCATGGGGATTGTCCTTATAACCTACTTTGTGTTTTAAAGAAAATACCATTCGTCTAACTTTTCCAACGACATTTATTTGTATGATTTTTTATAACTTTGACCCTGGAATCTTGGAAATTAAACTTTTTGTGTTGACTCTCTCAAATGTCCAAAACACTTTTGAGGAGACTGTCGTCCTACCTGAAGTGTAATTGTATGACATCGATAAACAAGAGATCTGTTCGATACCGCGACACTACTTAAAATACTATTTGCATCTGAAACTTTTCTGTGAGTGAACCATGCAGTGGCATAACTTAACTTTTTCCGATGTTGTAAACCTTAATCTCTGGTGATTGTGAAAGCATTAAAAATAATAACTATTTGTGGCCATGACTGCTGTCTACAACATCTTAGACCATTGTTCATTAAGATTTTACAGAGACTAGAAGCTTTACTTGATTAACACCTCCTGTCAGCCAGATGGCCCATTTAAATATATTATGCCAACTTAAACAACAAACAAACATTTGTTTTACTTTTCTAACAGATTTAAAGGTCTAATTCCACATGCTAGATAAATACAAATAAACTTGATAATGTAATGAACTTTTCATAAATGTATTCACCCAATGGCATCTGTTAATCCAGTGAAACATAAAAATGTAATATTTCAAATATCTCTGATCTTCAAGCTATCACTAGAACCTATCTACCCACTTTGCTCTTTTTAAGTAGAGAAACTTACATAAATAGGAATTTAACTCTAATAAAGATTCAGAATATTAGCCACAGTTAGCATGCTAATAAGCTGAGATGATAAACATTACATGCTGAATGTTGGCGTATTCGTATGTCAACTGGTCATTTGTTAATTAGCTCATTTATAAATGTAACATTCTAAATTTCAGCATGTTGAAATGTGATCTACACTCATGTTAACAAGCTAACATTGTAAAAATCGTACTCTAAACATCAGCATGTTAAAATGCTAACTGTTCACATGTCAATGAGCTAATCGTTACATTCTAAATGTTAGCATGTTAAAATGTGAACCATACCCATGTTAACAAGCTAACTGATCACATGTTAACAAGCTAACATTGTAAAATTCATACTCTAAACATTAGCATGTTAAAATGCTAACTGTTCACGTCAATGAGCTAAATGTTACATTCTTAATGTTAGCATGTTAAAATGTGAACCATACCCATGTTAACAAGCTAACTGATCACATATTAACAAGCTAACATTGTAAAATTCATATTCTAAACATTAGCATGTTAAAATGCTAACTGTTCACGTCAATGAGCTAAATGTTACATTCTTAATGTTAGCATGTTAAAATGTGAACCATACCCATGTTAACAAGCTAACTGATCACATGTTAACAAGCTAACATTGTAAAATTCATATTCTAAACATTAGCATGTTAAAATAACAAGCTAACTGATCACATGCTTTCCCAGATTCTGATCATTGTTATTTTTGATGATTTGCAGAGATTCATCATTTTCCTTCCTTTTTTGCATCTTGTCATTGTCTACTTAGAATTGGTGAATATTTCTGTACTCTACACTTCAATGGAAGGAACTGAAACCAGTGTAGATGATAGACAGTTGTTTTCCATGCAGCTGTGATGTTTATAGAGAAGTAATTGGTAAACAGTTTGAGCGGTCCATCTGCCCTTCTTCAATAATTCAACCTGCACCACCCCAAACCCCTCCTCTCCTCTAATTCTGTTTTCGGCTGTTTCCCAGCAGCTGAGTTCCTCCCAGCCGTGCTGCTCCGATTAAAAACAAACTACATATCCAAACTTCCTGCGGCTGCCCTGCTGCCTCAGCGGGCCAACACACACACCATGTACTCACAATGTTGCTGGTGTGAATCCAGCTCATATCCTTTGTCACACACTGTACCTTCCCCTCACTCTGTCGCTCTTCTTTTTCCTGTCTCCACTACGTGCCCTTAATGCACATATATGCTAAAAATACTCTCAAGCGGAAACTGGCACCTGGATTTGCTTGTTCGCATTTTAGCCGTTTAGCTGACGGTCACATCCAACGAGATGTCAGGGTTACACTTTGAATCTGCTTCCAAGTTGGGAAAATAACCTGGATTTGTTTGGCAAAGCTCAAAATTGTTGAAAGCTTAACCGAAATAGATCTTGTAAAGGATTTTAAAGGGGTGGGGGTGGGTTGGACACTGGATTTGGATTTGATTAGATGCTATTTACCTCGAAGAACAATCCATTTCAACATGCTAAAAGACTTAAATTCTTAAAATATGCCTCTGTGAAGATGTGTGTCATTGTCTTTGTAGCGAAGAACAGCTTTGTAGGTAACCACAGCTCGCCAACGATAACATCCCCTCCATCATATCTCATCTACGGTTAAAAAAACAATGAGGAGCAGTGAAGGATATCTGCTAGCATCGATGCTAACTAAGACTTAGCAAAAGCATTATTTAATTTCTATATGATGGATGGAAAAAAAACACTTAAACCAGAGAAAGCAACTGTAAAGCCTCTACATTTATGACCCCAGAATGGCCATTTAAGAGAAGTTAATTTAGATTTTTGTTTACTTTTTAACATTTAAGCGTTTTCTTATTTATTGGACAACACATAGCAGAAAGGGACACGGTTTTGACATGTGACTGAGGCCAATTTTAAGGTTTCAAAAGGCCTTAAGTCCCTGGTAATGTCTACTTCCTTACATGTTGTGTATTTTCATTAGTTAGTTGCATAGCTACCACCAGAACTTCAACGTAATGAGATAATCTTGCCAACGCTTGTCATAAACATGGAGCTAGTTTGGGACCTCCGTCACCTCTGAGGTTATACAAACGGTGGTGATTAAAGAACTGCTCGTTGATAGTCTGACTGATTGCATACTTCAGTGTCTGCTAGTGCAAACAATTATCTGCCTCGTTCAATAGCTGGCTTTAATTTGCAACAGAAGTTTAAAAAAAAAAAACCCAATGTGTGTCTGTCACAGACTCGCACAGGAAGGGAGGACATTTCTGGTCCCAGATTGGCAGCAGGGAAGCGTCCCGCCTCTTTACTTCCTACTTCCTCTTTTCCTGTCTGCAGCCACTTCCTGTCCTGCCCCTCGCTGCCGTCAGCGATGTGTCGGCTCCCAGAGTCACAGGCTCAATCACCGGAAACGTCACCGGGGAAGAGTGTGTATGTGTTACGACGTAGGGAAATTTGTCTGTTTACAAAAAAAAATGACATACAAAAATGTGCAGTACAGAAGCTTTTTTTTTTTTTTATTCATACATTACGCTGATTCACTTCCTTGTATTTCTTATTGAGCTTTGTGAATTGAATTTATACAGCTGTTGATAATATGATGGGGAAAGTGGTCGGTGGATGTTGGGATTCACCAGCTATGAGCTGAAAGAGTTAGTTTCCTGTCCTGTTTCCCTTTAGAAAGTCACGTCTCTGTTGCCGTCGTCTTTTAAACGTCTGTTTGTGTTTCAGGTTCAAGGGCAGACTTCATCCTAGAAGAATGCATCATTATTTTTTTGTTATCTTCATTTTTTATTATCCTATAAGGCGAGGTGTTTTCATAAACCCACTTGAACTTTTTTTTTTTAAAACCAATTCAATCATTTCACTTCTTTCCTCTTTCTCCATTAACAGCTATAACAGAGTTCACCTACAGAAGTAAACGTTCATAGCAGACGGATTGAATAGAAACTAATTTTAACTTTTCTAGCAGCGTTTCACACAAATGCTTTCACAACATGAAGTTTATGTTTACTATACAATTACTTTGACACACTTTTTTTTGTAAATATGTATATTTTTGGGGGGAATTTAAAGCTTTTATGAGATAATGATAGTTGAGAGATGACAGGCAACAATATGCTGTCGATATCAAACCATGGACGGTGCGGTTATGTAGCATTCTCCTTTACCAGTTGGCTACCAAGTTCACACATTTTAATGCATTTTAAATTACAAGGTGGATTACATCACTTCCTATTGTTTAAAAAAATATCAAATTAATGTTTCCTGAGGGTTGGGTGTTGATAACCTGAACTGGAACAAGTTCCAAATTTAAAAAAAAACAGAGAATTTGTTAAGAACTGTGCTGTTTGATTTTAAAATCCTTTAAAAGCAACTTTTAAATGATGATATTTGAACATATGTGTTATGTTAACACTTGTTTGGTTTTTATAGTATGGCAGATGGGAGTGAGCCTTCAAAAGTGTAGCAGAGCTTCACACACAAGCTGTAACACTCCAGCAAAACCTTCAAATATTATCTTGTATATAACACTTACTTTTTTTAAGTGTGCTTCAGTTCCAGTTTGACGGTAGACTCTTTTAGATCGAGCAGACGTTTTCTTTGCATGAGATGCAGCAGGATTGTACCCTTTTCTGTTTTCAGCGTTGCGTTCTTACAAATCAGTTTATGGCAGAAAATTGGCTCAAGACACATGAAAGTCTCCATGTTTTATGATACAAATACCAACATGGCACAACAGCACATGTGCACCTGCTCATTTGGGCTTGAATCTAAAACGAAACTCCTAGGTTTCCTTTTCAGGTTTATGTTCTAAAAACATATAAATACTGATTCTTGGGCACCATGCCTTAAAGTGAAATTTGAAAAGAAGAATATAATAAATGGATTGATGGAGAGGGAGGGAGGGTGAGAGTCCAGATGCAGTCCAGAGAGGAGACGTGTACGTGCGTGATGTGACTGTGATTCGGGCATCGGCACCGTATTTCTTTCCTGGTTGAAAACATTTATTAGATAGCAGCTTGATAGCAGACAGAGTCATTTGTTTTCCCCGAGACGTTTTCCCCCTCCGCTGTGCTGCTCGGCATCCTTCATAGGTGGAGATCCTGCTGATGGCTGTAAAAACAAACACGCTCAGGCACACACACACACACATACACACACACACACACACACTCTGCAGCTGATACGTGCACGCAAACACACACTCAAAGCTTCTTACAGTAACATATTCTAGCCTTTAACTCAAATACAAGCTAACGAGCACCTGTCAAGTATGAATGGACATACAATATATTATAAATACTATTCCAACTACTGTTATTACTCCACAAATACTGCAGCTACTACAGTTATGACTGTATTACTGCTATTACAATTACTATTTGTCACTACTTCTATTAATATTGCTATTACTACTGCTGCTACAACGTCTGTCATTACTACAGTATCACTACAACTATTACAACCATTTCTACCTTTGCTACAACTATTACTGTATTATAATACTTACTGATATATACTAATAATATAAAACTACCACTACAGCTACTATAACAACATCTATTACTACAACTACTCTTAAGTATTACCATACAACTACTATTGCAGCTCAACTACTGCTTTAACTAGTACTGATGCAACTTCTGCTGTTACTTTATGGAAAGAGTAAAGCACAATAGAGTTGCATTAAAAAAACAACAAAGCTTTATTGTCAAGGAGCTAGAAAAACACAGTAACTAAACTAAGGCTGCAAGTAATGATTATTTATTACTGATTAATCTGCAGATTTATTGTTTCGAGTAATGGTTTAGTCAATGAAATGCTAAAAAATAGTGAAAAAACAGCATTCACAGTTTCTCAGAGCCCAAATTAATGTCTTCAGTTTGCTTGTTTTGATTGACTGAACAGTCCAAAGATATTAAGACATTTGATTTATTGTCATATAATGAAGAAAAACAGACAATCCTCACATTTTTGCTTAAAAAAACGGCTGAAACGATTAACCAATTATCAAAACATTCGCAGATTAATTTCCTTTTGATCGACTAATCAACTAACCACCGCAGCTCTAAACTAACCATCATGTTTAATACATCTACTGCACACACACAGGGCGTCTTTGATTATTATCTATCATCCATAATTATTTATACTGTTAACAGTGATAAAATGTTCCTTCTGCTGTTTCGAAACATAAACCACAGAACAAGACGTCTGACGCACACAAGCACTAAGACCAGTGTTTCTCATACCAACAGTGATTGATGGGCAGAGGGTCCATGTTAAGGTCTGTGGTAAATAATCAGAGACCTTCGACTATTTATCTCTCTGTACGTCTCTGCTAGAGACACTGGAGCCAGTCAGCTGTTTTTTTTTTCTTTTTTTCTGTCTCTTGACCTTGTGCAGGTGACGTAGATTCGCTGCGTCACCGTGATCACGCACTAAAGTCTCTTTTTATTTATCATTAATCGTTTTTTTTTCTCTATCTGGCGTGCTCGCGTCACGGCATCTTTTCTCCGTTTTTTTTTTATTTCTTACGTGCTTCTTTTCTCACTCAGACAGATCGATATATAGTCTAAAAAGGTAATCGGAACATCATAAGAATATTATAGAAATATTATAGGGAGATGTGTGTTTCTTTTAGCTGTGTGTGTGTGTGTGTGTGTGTGTGTCTCTTCCCCACGGTCATCCAAGCCAAACAAGCAGGCAGCAGGAGACGTGTGTGTATGATTGGTGTGTGTTTTTTTGTGTGTTGCTGGACAGCAGGAGACAGAGCACTGGGTTCATGGGAATACATTGAGGGTGTGTGTGTGTTTGTGTGTGTGTGTGTGTGTGTGTGTGTGTGTCTGCTGGTGTGTTAAGTAACTACTCTCATGTTGAGCTCAGTTGAGACCGGAGGTAAGACACAGAAACTCATCGGAGCTAATTGGAAACAGACGCGCACACACACGCACACACACACACACACACACACACACAGTAGACGAGGGGCCTTTTACCTACGAAATATCCACGGACATTCACACAAACACATAAATACGCACTTTTACCTTCATCTGTATTCACGACACACACACTAGCATTCTCTATCGCTGACACACACACACACACACACAGCTATTAAACAAAGACAGAGTACTCTCTGTCTTTCAAGTAAACAAAAGTACACCCCTACTGCACATTGGCTCAGCTTCGCGTGTGTGCACATCTGCTCCGGCCCGTGTTAGTGTTAGTGTGTGTGTGTGTGTGTGTGAATGTCCATCTTTGCTTTGGCAACAGACCTTCTGAAGTCTTCTCTAATGACATCCATCTAATCCTCTAAAGAGCTCCAACCAAAAACAAGATATCCCTGTCTTTTTAAAATGACCGTGGCATTAAGTTAAATTCATTACGGGGATGTTTACCGACTCCTTCGCCAACTGAAAGGAGCAGTCTGACATTGTGGGGTAAACTGGCGTGTGGTGTCCGGTCTTTATTTATCATTAGATTATTTGAACAACAGAGAATTAAGCTGCAGCCTTTGTAATAATAAATTAATCATTGAAAAGCAAAACATTCACAAGTTTGAGCCTCTGAAATGTGAGCATTTGCTGATTTTTCTCTGCTTAAAGGGGACATATCATACACATTTCCAAGTCTATATTTATATTCTGGGGCTCTTCTGGGATATGTTTGCATGATTTACTGCTCAAAAAAAACTCCTTATTTATCTTCTACTGGCCCTTTACGCAGCCCCTCAGTTCAGCCTCTGTCTGAAACAGGCCGTTTTAGCTCCCGTCCCCCACTCTGTTCTGATTGGTTGGTTCCCAGAAGCTCTGAAGGCTACATAAACAAACAATAGTAGTTCTTTTGCTTCCTTTTCCCATTCTTTAATACATCCGCACATGTTTGAGCCTGACTTCGATCTGAAATATGCGACAATGCAAACAATCTGACGTCATCACACGGAGGAAGTAGAGGCGAATGAGGCTTTTAAAGCAGGCTGAAGCCCTGGGTTTTGACTTGAAGGTGGCATTTTTACATATGTTCACCTCAAGTTTTGGAACTTTGACCATGTTTAACATAGAAATCCAACATAATAATAGTATATAAATGACAGGAAATCACTAAAAGCATTATATATCCCCTTCAACATCATTGTAAATTGATTATCTGACTGTTTTGAAGAAGCTTTTTTTGGGCTCTGGGATCATGCTTTCTTTACATTTTATAGACTAAACAGTTTTTCTATATGTAGCTCTGTGCGGAAGGAGGATTATGCATCTTTTGTTTAAGGCCTCAGTCACCTTGGCGTGCTCGGTGTGTTCTGCTGAGTCTTCATAGTCCAAGCCTTTCACAACAGTCGCTGTGAACGGACTGACGCACTTGTGGTCAGACCTGGCCTCTGAGTTTGTTTTGCTCTCATGGCACTGAGTCACGGCCCGACTATGCATTTTTTTCAACCGACGTGCTCTGGTTTTAACTTCTCGTTGAACCCGCTCCCTGGATTTCCACCTGTTTTTTTATGTTGGCTGGTTTTGTTTCATGGAATTGGTCGGACAGCTCGTGAAATGCCAGGAGCCTTTGGTATTTGCTGAAATCATCATCAGACCTTTTTTTGGTCATGTTGGTGAGGCCCTAGCTGTCTAGTGGAAGTTTGACTGATTTGTGGTTCCTTTCTTCTTTATTCTGCATCAAATTTTCTATCTGCAGACCGTCTCATACATGCTATTGTATTAATGCAACTCCTAGACAACACATTGAGTTAAAAAATATAAGGAACATGTGTCCGTCTGAAGGTTTTTACTCAGTCAAATTACAGTCAAGAAGGGGAGAAACCTATGAGTACTTCCACTCAGAATATTAGCACCACTGCTAAAAAGTACGACTTTAAATAAATTTAAATAATGCACAAAAGGGGGGAAAAAAAAGAGACGTGTTGGTTGAGGAGTCAAGACAGGTTTCTGACTCGAGACAGAAAAGTCTTTGATGTTTTCCACTGTTTTGCATTTCTTTCTTTCTTTCTCTTTTTTTTTTTTTTTTAAAGAAGTGATCCCTGAAATCCTGTGTAAATATTCATCACCAGTCAGTTTCACAATCCAATTCTTTAAAGTCCAAACGAAGCCTGAAATTTTCCAGGAAAGCAGCTGCATTCTTTAAAAAAGAGACAACGAGGAGAAAGTGTACTTTGGCGCTCTGCTGCAGAGTCTGTGTGCAGATGTGAAGGATGAAAGTATGCCTGTGAATAAGAAAGAAAAAAAAAAAAGAAAAAGAAAAGAAGAAGAAACGTCTTTTTTTTTTTTTTTTTTTTTTTTTTTTTTTTTAAATCCACACATCCAGAAGCTGTAATAATAAATTGTTGTGACATGATCTTTGCGTTTGTTAGTTTTTCACAGAGTACGGACCCGACTACTCGCTGGAGATCAGCCCGAGCTGTCGACCTGACCGCAACGACACCAAACACCTGGACCAGGTCATCAGCACCATCAAAGGTGTGTGTGTTTGTGTCTGTGTTTGGGTGGATACACAGGTGCATCTGTTTGTGTGGAACGATGGAGGAGGAGGAGGAGGAGGAGGAGGAGGAGGAGGTGGTGGGGTAAACAGGTGTGTGTGTGTGTGTGTGCGTGTCTCCTTGAACCCTCGCTCACCTACAGCCCTTTTGTCTCTGCACGGCTCTTTTCATGTGCGGTTTCATGTGTCTGTTCTTGTTTCTATACGTCTCTGTGTGGGATGGAAGTATGACTTTTCCTCCCCCCTCCACCTCCTCTCTCCTTGTGGCTTTTCACATCCTTTTGTTTGTGTGTGAATACACTGTCGACCTCACTGCGTTACCCACAACCTCTCATTCAGAGTCTGGGTCTTGATACATGTGGGATTTTTCATTTTGCATCTCTTCCTCTATATGTTCCTTTATATGTGTGTGTGTGTTTGTGTATTTATCCGTGTCTCTGCAGCCATGTGGTTAAGTCTTAACACCGGGCCTTTTTGGTCTCGGCGCTGACAGCCCGCAGCACACAGGAGAGATCCTCCAGCAGGGGTGAAACTTAGGCGAAGAGTTGAGCAGCGGGAGAGTTATTGTAAGGAGGGGAGGTCAGGAACTCGTTGAAACAGAAACGGCCGAGGAGCGTATCTAGGAGTCGAGTTCATTTTCCGAACGTTGAGCTTCATAAGGCTGAGATTCTGAGAGGAAAAAAAAAAAAAAAAAAATCTGATTCTGATCATTCGCTGTCTCGTAAATGTCGACGATCCAGTGTGCAGAACAGGATAACATCCTTTCCTTCCATCCGTCAGTAAAACGCTATATTTGACACAGCGGTTAGTGATTGAACGAAACGTGCTAAAAACAGTGTGGTTTGCAGAGCGGCTAGGAGGAATGAAATAAAGCCCAAAATCTGGTCGTGTCACCATGTTTTATGTTGACATGTCATGTTAAAAAAGATCATAATTCCTTACAGTTCTATATTTGAGCACCACTGAAAGCTGCAGATGGATTCTGTTTCCTCCAAGCCACAAATGTCAAAACTGTCCTTGTCTTGAGAAACATCAAACGCACAAAAGTTGTTTTCAGCTTTGTTTATCCTAAATTTAAGGGATTATTTTAGGTTGTTTTAGGTATCCAGGGAGTTATTGTTCATCCAATAAATTTTGACTCAGCACTTTCTTTCTCTCTCTGTTTTCTTGTGTAACTTTGAATGAAATGACTTGCTCAAGGGCACCGCAGTGTTTTGGGGATGAAAGATCGTTCTTTGACTTTAACTTTACTTGCTCGGATTCAAGCCGGCAACTTTTCTTAAACGGCTTTCTAAAGCAAAGAGCTCCATGACTAATATGAGAGGCGTTTGGACAAGAGCATAGTTCTATTATAGCCTCCAGTAGGTGATTTTACACTGTCAGCTGCAACAGAAAATGATACTGAGAGACCCTGAGACAGCTGTCGGAGCGAGAGAAGTTTCCTAGCAACTACCGCGCCAAAATACGGCAATAAAAATCAAATCTAAAAACCCTCTCAGTGACTTGGCAGCCATGATGATGATGATGATGATGATGATAATGTGGTAAGTAGGATATTAACTCTGTTTGAAGTTTGTCTTAGTGAAATATTTCATTCTAGTCGATGTCGGTGTCATATTTTAAACTCCAAAAGTCATCCAGATTACATTATAACTCTATTTCACTAAGTGTTTCTATCCTTTTTGAAGAAAGAAGAAAGCGACTATCTGGTCATGACTCAACAGGTCTGGACCACTCGTAAATTTTGTTCGCACCCAAGAGGAAATTGACGAATGCCACAAATTCTCCTAAATCTTGTAAAATCGTTAAATCACTCGTATATGTGTCTCTTAAGAACGAATCTGTACAAGCGGTTCCAGCGTGAGGCCAATTCTGTTGAACTTGGTGCACTTATGACTGTGCCTGTGTACCTATAAAAGATTATGATTGTCAGCGGTAACAGAAAAAAAAAAAACCCTCCTGTGTTAATATTTGCGTGTATGCTTTTGAAAGGCTTGTATCTATCTTTGTAGCTCAACCTGTACTTATCTGAGCAGGTGGGAATTTCCAATTAGGTGAGGCTGAGACGGTAAAATACCATTAATTGTATTTATATAGTCTTGGGGAGGGAAGAGTAGGTGGCAGCTTGCTGTGAGGCTGCAGATTTAAGTCATTTTTATTGAATTTCCCAGGGATTTGTGCCACTTTTGGCTGTGTTTCATCAATATATTTGCTGATAAACTTCAACCTTTCTTTGCATATACCCCTGCCTGCCGACCTGCTTCCTTAACATCCCCCCCCTTTTTTTAAAAAGTTTTTTTCCAGTGCCAAACAACATCTGCTTTTTATATGGTGGTGGCGGCACTACACTCAGCCATGGAAGACATTTTGACATGTCACAGTGGGGAAAAGCGCACGTGTAAATAATAAAATGAATGATGAGTGAATTCCATTTAGCTGCTTTGGTTTGTGCTGTTGTTGATGCTGGCTCAATACGCCATTATCATGGCATACTGGGACACTTAAATAGAACAGAGCCGTCATTAATGTTATTGCTAACACCTGTTCTTTTCCTACACTGACACGTCAATGTCTGCTGTGAAAAAGGCCTATACAGTAGCAACTTGCGCTCTAATTCCGTCACGTCAAAACTGATGAAGACACGCAACATGTGGCACTATTCGATATTGCTGCAACACATTACAACCTCTGACTAACACACAAACAGACACTAATTGCACACATAGTCATTCTTGGGCGAGTAAACATGGACTGTAAAACCGCGCCAACTGTTAGATTCGTGAAAAATTTTCTTGGACACACTTAAGCCTGTCAAAGCAAATATTCAACCATAGACTGTATAAAAATAATGGATGAAGCCACCGTTACATCACCCAATGGTTTGTGGACTCTTTTCGAAGCCTCAAGTTAGGCATTTTGGCTGTCACCATCTTGGATTTTTGGAGCCAGAAATGAGGAGAAGTGACCATTTTTGGACGAGAGGGTAGAGCTGACCCTTACGCTAGCTGCTAGCTTGGTTAGCACTGGGCATTTACAGTCTATGGTTGATTGTGAGAATGCTAATGCTAACTTTCACTAGCCAAAGACAGGCTTGAAACCAATAAAACAAAATGTACATACTGTAAATACTGAACATCTGACTCCTTAAAGGGTCTTTTAATACAACCAAATGCTGAACAAGACACTTTTAGCGACCAAAATGTTACAATTAACTTTCATGAACTGAAAACATACTGATTTAGCGACGGCTACGCCTATACTCTGTGAATCTGGGGTTACGCCGTTACCTAACCAACGTTGTCGCCATGTCAATCACAATGAAGCCACGCCCTAAAGCATACCCTGCTTTATTGTCAAAAATAAATTAAATGGGACCATAATTTACAAAATGAACATCATGATGCATTGAAGAAGACTTTATACTAGTGATAAACTAATCAGGAAAGTGTTTACTGAGGTAATAAATCAAGTGAGAAGTAGGGTTATAGACTTCTATACCATCAAACTTCTTTTTGGAGCCAGTGGAGTCGCCCCCTGCTGGCCATTAGAGACAATACAGGTTTAAGGCAAATTAGCATTGGCTCCACTTTTTAGACCTGGAGCTACCTGCTTGTATTCAACACACGGAAAGAAGCTGAACAGTATACACACAGTTTTCATGAAACTCAGCTTTTACTGTCCAAACTACAAGGTGGGACCAGTGTTTTTAAATGTGTTGACTGTGGAAGATGTTTGAAAATGTTACGTGTGAATGGAAAGCAAAACGGGAGGGAGGGGGGGAAAAAAAAATGTGTTCACAAACTTCATTTTACTGTTGCAAATGACAAAAGACCCCTGTTGGGTGTATGAGCGGTTTATCCAAACAGCATTAAGTTCAGCTTTGAAAAACTCCAGGTCACATCAAATCAGGGGAACAGGAGTTTATTTGCCGAAATTCAGTTGGTCTGTTGGCTCGCATTAAATCATCACAACCGGAGGGGTTGAAAGTATCGCTGGTTTCCAGTCATACGGCTTTTATTAGGGGCAACAGAGGGAACGGGTGGATGAACGGATGGATGGAGAGAATAAAAGGGAGGAGAAATGAATTACAGACAAGCCAAAGATGGAGAGAAACTGGGAAAATGTGCGTTTGGCTGCTGCATCCCATCTGCCTCTCCTCTCTTTTATCAGATCCCTTGTTCTCTTTCCTTTGTTCAGATACTTCAATTTCAGATGCTTTTTAAAGAGCAAAAATTGAAAAAATCCAATGTTTTTAAGCAAGTAGATTTATTGAAGGTTTAGTTATTGCTAGGATACATTTGATTTTAAGGGTTTCAATCCTCCGAATATATTAAAAATCCCGTAGAGGATGTTTTTGCAGATGGACAGAGATGATCCCATGCGGCTCTCCTGACTCATTTGTTACATTTTTAATTTTTCATCATCTTAAAAATGAATCATGGGGATTTTTTTTTTTTTCCTCCCCACTTCTCTTTTTCTTTGCATCCGCTTCTTTCTTCTTTTTCTTCCTCCTAGTTTCAACCTGTCACATCTGTTTTATGTCCTCACCCTCTCTTTCTTTTTTCGCTTTTCTTTTTCTTTTTTTTTTTTCTCAGGCTTTCTGTCTCTTCTGTATACCAACTTCTGCACTATGTCAAGTCTCATTTAGTCAGAAACAAGTTTTGTCACCAAGCGCTTTTACCACACAACAAGCAGACACCAAAACCTCAACAAGAAGTGAGAGTATTACAATTTTCTGGAGCAAAAGTGCGTGAGTGTGTGTTTTTTTTTAATGTCTCTGTCTCTGATTATAAAAAAGACCTACCTACATGTTTGCTAACTTAACTAATGCACACACACGAACGCAGAATAGGGACAAGCTATAACAGACACACACACACACCTCCAGGCAAACATGTCCACATGACATCATATTGGGGTGGATAACTGTTTCTCTGGTTTGGAAACAAAGTTCTGCTTATAAACATTGGTTTCCCTGAGAAACTGGGCGAGTGAGTGTGTGTGTTTGCGTGTTTGCGTGTGTGTGCCCACATCTGCTTTGTCTGCTGGCTTGAATGAACCGTAAAGATTTGAATCTTAAAGTGATAATCCCACCAAAATCCTTTTATTTTTCATTTTTGTTCAGCATATGTTGTGTCCCGATCCCATATGTTAAGCTAACACGATACACACACTTACACAACATGTACTCGTGTTGATTGTGCACTATTGTGACAGTTATTGCACAAAAAAAAAATAATTTTATCTTATTGTACCAGCAGGAAATGATGCAAGACATGCACAAAATATTTAACTCAGTCAAAAATGGAGAGGACATTTTTGCTGTTCTTACTTTATTACCAGTGTTGCAAAAGTTTGGCCTGAGGGCAGCACCAGAGGAGTCAAAAATCCTGAATTATTCTTGGTTCTCGGTAGGTGAAAGTACATGTTGCATCATCCCTAGTTGTATTTTTCACTCAGTGCTAACACTGCTACGTTAGCATGCTAATGTTGACGTTCGTTGTATGTCTAGCCTTATTTTAGTGCTACTACAGTATCAGTCAAACGTTTCGACACATCTGCTCACTCTAGGCTTTTTCTTTTTTTTTTTTTTACTATTTTCTACATCGTAGAACAACACTGAAGATGTCAAAACTATGAAATCACAAATATGGAATTATGTAGTAAAACAAAAAAAAGTGTTAGACAAATGTTTTAGATTTTAGTTTTCTCAAAGTAGCCACTGTTTGCCTCGATGACAGTTTTACACACTATTGGCAATTTCTTAACTAGCTTCATGAGGTAGTCAGCTGGAATGGTTTTCAACCATCTCAAACAGATGTGTCTTGTCAAAAGTTAATTGGTGGAATTTCTTGCGTAATGCGTTTAAGGCAGTAGTGTTGTGCTGAGGTAGTGTTTGTATACAACAAATAGTCTTATTCAGCTATAGTAGTAATCTATATTATGGCCAGAACGAAGTAATCTAAAATTTTAAACATATTTTACTTTGTTTACACTTTTTTTTTGCTTACCACATAATTCCGTATGTGTTATTTGTGTGTTATACAATGTAGGAAATAAAGAAAAACCATTGAATGAGTTGGTGTGTCCAAACGTTTCACTGGTACTGTGTATGTTTTTAGTATCTGTTGTCTGATTTTGTATTATTTTGTATTTATTTTTGTCAACTTTTTATGCTGTCGCCTTGGCCAGGTCTCCCTTGCAAAAGAACCTCAGTTGGGCTCACCTGGTTAAATAAAGGTTAAATAAATAAAAATAAATAAAAGTTCATGTCATATTGGAGTTAATAATTACCTGTTTCCAAGCTGTAATTAGCTCTACTGCACTGCCTGAAAACCAAATAGATGCTATCTAAAGTTTGCTTGTTTGCTTGCTATCAGTAGCATGCTATCATACCTACAGTTTACATACAGGTTACAAAACGTTTTTATTTTAATATGCCAACATCTGGCATGTAACAGTTATTATGTTTTAGTGCTGCTGTTAGCATGTTTCGCTTGCTAATCGTTAGCATGCTACTTTTGTAGTAACTTTTAGTGTGTTCACGTACCGTAGTTGTTGTATTAGCATGCTAATGTTAGCATGTTACCTATTAGTTGAAATGAAGTGAAATTTTTGACCTCCTGGTGGCGCTTAAAGCCCAGATGAAACAGCATTTCGACAGTATCTAACTAGTCAGACCATATCGCAACGTATTTCCGCGTGAAACAGGACAAACAAGCAGGACATAACGTTGGGAGGAATTTGATTTAAATGTTGAATAGTGAGCGTGTCATAATGAATCTTAGCTTTGTGCTGCTAAAAACTGAAGACCGATTGATGGGTGGATGTCATGATATCATTGATTGGTTCACGCCTACATAAGCACACGTCATATTTTGTTTTACAGGAAGAAAACATGATTGGATTCGGATATATTAATATTGTTAAATAGGTGCACAATATGACTGGGGATGTGATCTAAAAGTGTTAAAAAGGCATTTTTCAGGGATCACCATAGTCATCAGGATTCGTCCTCTGGAGTCTGTCTGCTGCAACATTTCATGGCCACAGTTGTAAAGAGGTTTCAATCTGGACCAAAGTGTCTGACAGACATTATGGTCTCTATAGCCACACTGCTAACAGGGATAAAAAGTCATTAAAGAGCCTCTGTTAACCCGTCAGTTCATGTTAGAGTAATAATAAAAACCAACATGTTTGTTTCACAGGCATCAGAAATATCTCAGCTTTTATAATTGTTTTAACATCAACTGGTCAGTCAGTAGATTCTCGGTAAATATACGTGACAGGATGAACAAAAGATACACACTGGGTCGTGCAAACATAAGGCAGGTCAAAACTATAATAACTGTGTCTTTACTAATTTCCTCTTTAGGGAATTACTCAGTCTTTCCTATTGTTTCTCTCTCAGACACGCACACGCAGGCTTGTTAAGCTGCTGTAATTAATTGAAATGTGATTTTTATTAGGTGATATCAGAGGCAGCAGCAGCTGTCCAACTGTTTGTGTATTCACAACTCCGTGTTTACGAGGCTCTGGTAGCGTGATTTCCATGGGGACTTTTTATGTGTGTGTGTGTGTGTGTGTTCAGCTTCATCAGTGTGTATAAACTGCCAGCCTTTCTGTGCAACTGTATTTTATCTTTGTGTGTGTGTGTGTGTGTGTGTGTGTGTGTGTGTGTCAGGCTGGAAATATCGCAGCATCTTTACATCCTGCTACTCTTGCTCGTTAATCCTCCTCTGCACTGACAAGGTACTTGTCTTGTCACACACACACACACACACACACACACACACACACACAAACACTCACTTGCAAAATAAAACAATACATATTCACACAAAAGATATACGCTCGGGACTCGCTAGAACAAGAGAATTGGGGGGGAAAAAAATACCACCTAAGAAATATACATGCACAATATAAAACCCACCCACAGATGCTGTGATAGATTAACTATTGCAGGTAGTAAATATCTGAGCCCCCCGTGGACGCTCGTCACTTTACCAGAATTTACTGTCTCCATCTGGAAAGCAGAGCAAGAAGCAGAAGGATGGAGAGAGTTAGAGAAAGGAGAGGGGAAAGAGAGGCAGCCTGCAACTTTTCTCATCATCGATATTGTTCAGTTAATTTTTAAATCTGTGAAATATGATCACAATCTCCTAGGGTCAAAGTTCACACCTTCAAATTGCTTGTTTTTGTCCGACTAACTGTCCAAAACTCAAAGATATAGTGAAATAAAACAAAAAAAAGCAGCAAATCCTCATATTTGCGAAGCCGAAACCACCGACGGGCATTCGTTTATTGATAAATCACTTAACAATTAGCTGATTTAATTATCCTTTCTATCAATTAATCATCTGTTTCAGCACTTAAAAAAAAAAGAGACGAGAGAATGTGAGGCAAATTTCCCATTAGCCGTCTTTCAGTGAGTGCTGCTGCGAGTCTGTTTTCCAGTACAGTTTTCCAGTTTTCTGCACACATCATGATTTTTATAGAGTTCTACCCTTGTCACAGTAGAGAAAATTTTGCAGTGTTTGCAGCCGTTGCCCCAGAGACTCAGTCAGCAACTATCTCGTTCTTCGGTTGCCTTTGGTGGTCTTTTTTAAAAGTTCACGTATGAAACGACAGCGAATGTCAGAACCCCTACTGACGCCGGCATATTCAGCCCTGATATGACTCAGTAAAACGTCTTTGTGATTGTGATTTATAATAATAATAATAATAATAATGATATCCGCTTCTGGTGCACATACAGTCAAAATTCTGCAGAATGATGTGGCAACGAGAAGAATAAAAAAATTTATGATGAGCGCAGATGTATGTGTGCTCCAAGGGTTACCAGAAAACATTGTGGTTGTAGTTAAGCTTGCTACAAAAAAAAAAAAAAACAAGATAAATTAGGATTTGATTAAATAAAATTAATCCACATGTTTGTGGTTAGGAGGAAAGTAAAGACGCAAAACGGGAAAACAAATTGGTGTGATGCTGATTTTTAGAGAAATTAGTGTCAGAAAAACTTCGATTCCCTTCGTTTTTCCACCAACCTGAGTCGGTTCACTTTTCATACACAGTGGCACGGATGAGAGTGTATGAAATAGTTTGCAAGAAGCCAACAAAACGCTAAAAGTTAGAAGATACATGGTTTGATTCACCTTCTCTAGGATACGGATATAGAGAGCGAGAGGCAGAGTGACCCTGAAAACACATGGAAGAGTTAAATCGGTTTGTTTTTTTCCAGTGCGATAAAGCTGCTGTTGTTGTTGTTGTCGCTGCAGGCAGAACATGACAGGACTCCACTGACAGCTCCACAATAGCCAACAAACAGGACATCCTCCCTCACTGCGTCAGGGCAATTACTCATCCACCGTGCGTGTGTGTGTGCAAGTGTGTGCGTGTGTGAGTGTGTGTGTGTCTGTGTGCAACATGTTTATTTTTCTCAATCAGGCAATTTAACATAACAATAGACAAACAAAGCAGCATTGTTTGCAGCGTAACATATAAAGTAAACGGATGACTGGACTTTATAATGCAGCTATTGTGTCAAAACCCGAGTGTGCGTGCGTGCGTGCGTGTGTGTGTGTGTGTGTGTGTGTGTGGCAGACATGGAAACCAATCCATGTCTTCATGCAAATGAACCTGCTGTGTTGCTTAACGTTGTCATTTCCATATCAATTCCCTTTTTGCATGCTTGTATTTCCTCGGGATCGACGGGGCTTACCTCGGCCAGATGTTATTTTGCATTTTCATTGGCACAAAATGTGTGTGTTCGTGTGTGTGTGTGTGTGTGTGTGTGTGTGTGTGTGTGTGAGTGTGTTTCTCCTGCATACTGCTTCCATCTTTGGTTCGGTTTCTCTTGGTGTCTCTCATGTGTGTTTAGCCTCCTTTTGTATCCCCACTTGATGTGATGAATTTCACCCTTTCCCTCATCCGTCCTCCCTGTTTGTGTATAAATGTGTGTGTCTGGATGTTATGTGTGTGTTCACCCATGTTACCCCCACCACCACCACCAGCACCACCAGCAGCAGCACCACCACCACCACCACCACCCCTCTCATTTCTCTCTTTCTCTTGTTTACAGGGAATTTAAAGAATGTGGTTTAGGAGCCGGCAGCCTCAGCCTCCTCCACACTCACACATACCCGCACATACACCATGTTTCCAAACCTGGTCGACGGCTCGGCTGCTTTAATGAAGACAATATGGAGCGGACCCCTTCGGCCCCGAGGCACGGAGCGAACGAGTGTGGGATGAAGGGAGGAAAAAGAGAGCGAGAGAGGGTTTTGGAAAACATTAGCCGAGTGTTTCCAGGGGAAAAGAGTTTAATAAGCGGAGGGGGGTGATGTGGTTGCTGTACAATGTTCACTGTTTTTAATTCTTTGTTTTTTCGAGAAGGTATGTGTGTGAATGAGAGAGTCTACGGTGTGTTCAGTGAGGGTATGTAAAACTGAATTGCAGCAGGTTTTTACAGTAATCGTCTCCGGTATTTTATCAAAGGATGTGTTTGTGATCATCCTATCAGTCGGACATTTTAAACTAAAACAGAAAAACACACTTTTTCTGGTGTCGGGTTTCACTTTCACCGCGGCGCTCCTGTGATTTTACCCCCCCTCAAGAGAAGATAAGCACTAAAATAGACAAAAAATAATGAAACTGAAACTGCCCCTCAGCAAGGTTCCCAAAATGTCTCGTTATAGTGGTCTGGAAAAATCTAGAAAAGTATGTGAAACGAGTTGCCCAAGTCTTGAGAATACTTGAAAAGTTTACAAATAAATGGTCTGGAAAAGTTTGGAAAATAGCTGGTCACAGATTTTAGAAGTTTATTTTCTCCGCCACATTGTTGTGACCCCTGGGCAGAAATCTGCAAATTAAACATCTGGACAGAGTTTGGTATTTTAACTGAAAAAAATGCAGGGAAAGTTGAATTGTTTTTTTTCCCCCCTTTCCATAGACACACAATAAGATTACAAGAACATTAAGAAGGTTTTACGTAGAAACAGCAGTCCCACACTGGTCTGGCATTTTATTTCAGGTCAATGAACAAATATGGCTACTGCTTGAAGATGAACTTCCACTTCCACTACAGTTTATCACTTTAAACATTGACTGAATTATTGAGAGTCTGTGGGAAAAGCGGAACTCTAAAATGGAAAATGTCTGCAGTATATATGGTTCTTCTGTTAAAAAAATAAACAAGCATGATCTCTGCTCTAGTTGCCAGATACTCTGCAGTCTGTAAAGGTATGGGAAATGCATAAATTGTAAGTCCTAATGGTCAAAGTTTCTTTTTGTAGGTTGTAAACGATTCTGAAAATAGATGCAAAGTGTATCTGATTATTTCCATCATCTGGACAAGTTTGGAAAAAAACAGAAAAATCTTGTTTAATCCCCAGCTGTAGTGTTTGTGATGTGGCAGCATTAACAGCTGCAAATCAAACTGAACAGTGACCAAACATCTTCAAATCCTCTCTAAATGCAGTGGTTCTCAAAGTAGGGTCCGGGGACCCCCTGGGCGTCCTTGAGGAGGTTCCAGGTGGTCTCCAGCAAAAAGGGGGAATAATTTATTTTCACTATAATTCCATCCATAAGTAACACAATGACAGAATGTATGATTGTTTTGGTCTTGGGTTTCATACACTTTCTGTAATAAAACATCTAAAAGCAAAAATCTTATCATACGGGGGTCTGTGGTCTAATTTGTGTCAGTTTAGGGGTTCTTGACATGAAAAAGTTTTTGAACCACTGCTGTAATGAAGCTTCAAGCTGATGTACATGTGGGATTTTGACATTAGGAAAAAACAAACAAACAAGCGAAGACGATCAGCATTAAAAGCCACGAAAAATGAACTGAACCATTTCCAAGTCTGAGTTTGAGATTGCATTGGAAAAATTGGAAAAATTGCATTGATCAGTCTCAGTGTAAAGGGTCTAATTATTTAGAAACAAGGTCCACTCACTTGCTTTTTTAAGGTGCTTTCAACTGTATATTGTGGTTTTTCTGAAAGGACCATTTTGCCGATTTTCAACCTTATCTCTAGATATCCATATTAGGGATACAGTGTGAAAAACATCTGCAGTTGTTGTGCAGTGACATAGTTTGGGGCCAGGGAGAACTACAGGCTGCCTCTGGGTAGCCAGGGGGCTCTAGATGCTGCTCAAAAACAAAACTTCCTTGTTCACTTCACTCATATTGCAAACTAACTATGTTTCCAACTGTGAAAATGGTGTCCCAGAATATGACTGCAGGGGATATTACGGACAAGGATGCATTTTACAGTTTTTTGGCTGACTCGGATATTCAGCCGTGTTTATTCGAGCCAGAGTGGGTTTGGGGGGTTGGGTGTCAGAAGCTTCAGTTGACCCCGTCAACACTAATTGGACATCCACGTAAAACATGGCGAAATTTCCCTTTCTTCGATTCTATTTCAGTCTCCGTCTACTGTGAGATGTGGATGTGAAATCTCTAGTCGACCTTGAATAAAGAGTTGGGTTTTTTTTAAACTATCTATGGGGAAAGCCAATTTCTCCGAAGGCCCATTGCTCAGAAAACACACACTGGAGTTGTTGGAGTTCAGTGACTGTTGGCCGGGTCCATGTTGCTGAATCAGTTATGATGGGAATGATGGACGCGCTGCCATAATTTATGGTTAGGCATTCTGATTAGTCTGTCGTCTTTGGGTTAGGATTAGAGATAGACTTAGTACGCACTAAATGCACTAAAAAGCAAGCATTTTGTAAACGGTATCTTCACATTTGCACTTCAAAATACACTAAGATATTACGGCAGAAAACTCCAGGGAGAGTGTTTATTTTTGGAGCAGTGGGCTTTTGTTTTCAGGATAACGGGCTGTTGGATTAATGGGCTTTTAGTCCAGCGGGAGCTATTGGGGTTTCGGAATAATGGGCCGTCGGACCAATGGCGTGACACTGCTTGTAGTAACTAAAAACATTTTCAAGCATTAAAGGTGCTGTAAGCGGTATGTTTTTGTTAAAATGAATGTGAAATATCTCTACATTCCTACAGCCATCAGTGATATAGAGTATTTGGTCAGTAACATGGGTCTCCCAGTTCCTTCGCTCTGCAGTAAACAGTAGATACACTCTCTGGTATCGTCTCTGCGCGTTCACAGGCAGGCAAAAAAAAAATTGACTTACCATGACTGAACAAGTGAAGTTACCGATTCCAGCACTTCCCAAGAACGGCTTATACAACCAGATACTCCAAGCGCTGCAGGGCTGCTGAGGAGCCGCTGAGCCAGTGGGGAGGTCTGGAGGAAGAGGAGGAGGAGGACTAACTTGACACCGACTTGAAGAGCAGCTGTGGCAGAGCCAGGTGGCGGCAGCAGAGAGCAGCAGGGCGATGAGCAGAGTCACACCAAGGATCTGGAGGTGGAGGCCCTGGTTCTCCCTGTTGGACCTTCTTTTCACCTCTTCTCCCAATGTGAAAGTGGGTGAAGTCATCCATCATTGGTCCAGCATGAAGAAGAACGACTTTGGTAAACAGGTGACTGTTACAGGCACCGGCAGATCATGACGGCACAACAAGCAACAAAAGCCTGCAGGATTAGTCGCTCTCCATCGCTGCTGTGCCTTATATTGTGAGGTGCTGTGGCGAAGACCGCGGTGACGTGGGGACGAGGGAGGGGAAGATATCACTTACAGCCCCTTTAAAATCCATTATTAGTTATTTATGAATATTCAGGATTCAACACTTACTACTACAATACTCTTTTTTATTTTATTTTTCTTGCAAATTAAAAAAAAAGCATGAAAATTAAAAGAATATCCTGCCTTGTGTCTTTAACTGCTGACTGGAAAAAAAAACACTTTTAAACTTAACTTTTCTCACGATGTTTAATTCTCTTACAGTATACAATGTGTGTATATATGTGACAGTTTTCACAAAACCATAAATCTTGGTTTCATTTGACCAAAATCTTAAAATCAAGTGCAGATAGATGTGGTAGAAATATTTTAGAATGAGATTCATTTATCCGTTTCTTTGAAATTTGAAGAAAAAAAGTCATGTAAAGTGTTTTTTTTTTTTCATGTTTATTCATTTATTACCCAGAATTACTTCTTTTTTTAAAAATAAACCTCTTGGGATGTTTTGATGTACATACCATGGGTGTTTGTTGAAATAAAACACAGAAGGGCATGTTGTTGTCATGTGTCTTTGTGGTGTTTTAAGCTGTGATTTATGCAGTGTGGGCTGGTTAATAGAGGCTTTAATGGAGAGCGTTTGAAAGAGGAACCACAAATGTCTGGCAGTTTCCTTTAGAGGTGATGTTCCTTAAATTAATGGCCTGGAAATTCACACCAAATGTAGGAGTCACCAGTCAGAGCTGGCATGTGCTGAACAGAAGTGAACTGAGTGTGTGTGTGTGTGTGTGTGTGTGTGTGTGAGGATTCCCTGTGATCTTTATGAACACTGCTGCGGTCACCTCGGCGGTTTGAGCCCAATGTAGCCGAAGCAAATGAAACTCATTACACCGTTTACGAGTTCGGAAAAGGAGAGACGATTGAAATTGTATCTCATAAACTTGGAGGAGGGTGGGGGTTTACACGGTACCGTGCAGGGGCTGTAAACATGAGAAACGTGAGAGACTTGTGTGTGTTTATGTAGTTTTCTTTTCTCCACGGAGTCAAATTAGAAAAACTCAGAGGCCCCCCGAGAGGATTCAGGGCACCGCTGGAATCCCTGGATTGCATTTTCACAAAAAGCAAAAGCTGAGATCAGGTTCCGTCGTGACCTGTGCAACCTTTTTTTCGGGGAAAAATTGGGTCTTTTAGTTGTTTACGGTTGGAAATGTAGCCAAGCAAAACTGAAAATACCAAAAAGTACTAAAAAGCGTCAAAAGCAATGGAGCTTTTCGGATCATGTCGCC
The DNA here is from genome assembly GCF_914725855.1 of Thunnus albacares. Lineage (NCBI taxonomy): Eukaryota > Metazoa > Chordata > Actinopteri > Scombriformes > Scombridae > Thunnus > Thunnus albacares. The sequence goes on along the minus strand of NC_058127.1, from coordinate 7,439,857 downwards.
AGTGTTTTGTTGTTATATGTGTGTGTATTCTAATACCAAAACTTTCCCATGTCATCAGTGTCGCTTACAACACTGGACCAACATTATTACGTCTCAGTCTAGTATCTCTAAGAATTACAGCTATATTGGACAAACCTCACCATTTATGACCATTCCCAGTGTTCAGTGCCAATGCAGGAAGTCGTTTGTCCTTTACAAACTCTTAACGAGGAGTTCATGTCCTTTGACAGACCTGTAATTTTTAAAACTTCGATTTAACATAGTAAAATTTCATAAAACATAAATCGGGTTTTTCAGAGTCTTAGAATTACATTTCTCAACGTCCAGTTCCACCAATGTTCAGTGCTGCCAATGCAGGAGGTCGTTTCTCCTTTACGAACTCCTTGTGAGGCATTTGTGTCCTTTGACAGACCTTTGTAATTTTTAAAAAGTCAATCTAGATTTTTAGTCTTTTACAAACTCATACATATGAACTTTACCAAGTAGTTTGTCCTTTACAGACTCCTCATGAGGAGTTTTTTGTGCTTTCACAGACAGGTAATTTTTAAAAACTTTCATCAAGTATAATCCGGGTTTTGCAAAATCGTCTAATGACATTTTTCTACATCCAATTCAACCAATGTTCAGCGCCAATGCAGGAGGACGTTATGAGGAGTTTGTATCCTTTGACAGATCTGTAATTTCAAAAAATTTGACATAACGTAGAAAAACGTCTTTCAGGTTTTGCAGAATCGTTGAATTACATTTCTCAACGTCCAATTCCACCACTATTCAGTGCCAATGCAGGAGGTCGTTTGTCCTTTATGAACTCCTTACGAGGAGTTTATGTATTTTTACAGATGTGTAATTTTTCAAAAATTTGACATAAGGGAGAAAAACGGTTTCGCAGAATCGTCCCATATTTTCTAGTTATGATTGTTTCCATCCAGTGTTGCCAGGCTACTTATTAAATCTGGCGGGTAAAAATAATTTTCAGCCAGTTGTGATAATTTGTGCAATTTTGTACCATTTGGGCTGTTTCCACCAACAAAAGCGAGACTATATTCCTATAAATCAGCCTCCTCTCATCTGAGTTCAGCTGGCTGATGCCGTGTTCACGTCATATCGGAGTTATATATTATATTAAACTCGAAAATCATTGATGGCTGGCCCTCATTTACAATGATGTTGAGTATAATAAAATAATAAAAGATACAGGATAAAAGAAAACATAAATTAAAACAAATACAGTTGATAAGAGATAAAGTGGTTGATGATCATAGATTTAAAATGTCCAAGGATTGCTAAAGTATCAATTTTTAGTTCTTTTTTTAAATTTAGTTCTCATGAATATGAGTTTCTAACTTGTAAATAGCGTTCGCATCAACATCCAGGTCACAATTACGACTGGGAATTTTTTTGTTGTTGTTGTTGAAAGCTCTTAAATATCCATCTTTGCATTTAATAACACAGAAGTGCCTGAAAATTAAACAAACATGGATGCCTCACACCAGCCAAAGCAACCCATTTGGCACCCACATTCAATTGATACAGTGTTTTATTGTCAATGTGTTTTAATCATTACACAACCAACTCTGTAATCATTTGTTAACCATCTTGATGACATGAGAGCTGTTAAAGTTGTCAGAGTTGTTAAAATGGGAATCTGTTCCATCTCTACCACCCACAACATGAACGCAGCATCAGCAATGACAACTGATGACCATCTAAACCATGTCATTTCAGTTTATTACAACTACATTTAGGCAAAAATGTATTATTCTATCATTCTATGATAAAACAACTGTAACAGCTGTTCATATGAGTGAAAACTTTTAATGTTAAACATCTAAAATCTATACATTTTATGGTTTCTAATGTATATTCTTCAGTATTGTAACTGTGGTGTTGAGTCTGCCCAATTATACTGATGAAACTGAAGATTGGTAGCCTTTATGTAAAAAAACTGGGCTACTTTTATGACAACTGAGCAGATTTTAGGCCTTGATTGTGCTACTTTCTGTCAGTCCTATCTGACAACACTGTTTTCTGTCCCATCTGATGGTTATAAAACCATATAATTAAAGATAAGTAAAGATTTAAAGTTTATCATCGAATAACAATGTAAAGGGTTTGGGGAACAACTGGCCCAAGTCTGTATATACAGCACAGTTTGTGTTACATAACCTTTGTCCATTCAGTTGGAGCATGGAATTCAAATCACCAAGGGACAAGATTATGGAGTTTTTCTGGCATTTTAAAATCCCACATAAACCAGCTGTGTGATGTAACATACTCTGTAAAGGAAAAACGATCTTCCACATTATGGTGCAGACAGAAGTTCCCTGCCAGTATCGAGCTGTAATTTGTTTTTGGCACGCATTTTCTTCCTCTAGACACTTGCAGATTTGTTTTTTCCGATGATGATGAAAATGGAAGGCAGTGTTGGAATCTATGGAGTAAGGTTTTGGATCGAACGCTTAGTTTTGCTCAATCAAGAAAGTGATGAGTTGTAAGGTCGGTCATACGGTTCTATCCGGGACTTTTGTTATCCTAAGATGCTCCATCAGTTTTATTAAACCTCCTTCGTAACACTTGAAAAAAAAAAGGGGGTCTTTATTCTTTTTCAGTGATGCCCAGTCAGCTCGTTAAACAAAACAGGTTAACCACAAAGTGTTCCAGGCCGAGAAATGTCACAATTTGGCCGAACAAGTGATTCCATTGTGATCATTTACTAGATTTCCTCCTGTTCTGGTTTGTATTGAACACACCTTTACTGCTCCATGGAAAAAAAAAAAAAAAAAAGTTTCCCAACGTCTTTTATGCAAATCAGCCCCCGGGCCCCTCCACGACTCGGCTTGTGCTTTGAATAGAGTATCAGTTGACCCTCGCTGTTGATTAGTTTAGATAAACCCAAAGGCTTGGCCTTCCTCTTCCTCTGTTTTCCTGTGGTTCCTGTTGGTTAGAAGAGTTCGCCGGTTGCATACACATTTGCATCGGTGTTGTAAAGTCTGTTTACATTTGCAAGAATTTCCAAAACATTGCAGATTGTATCTACTTTGAGAAAATGTTGGGGAAAGTCCAGTTATTAAAAGCTTTTATCAGCTTTTCGACCAGCTTAGCACCTTTTATATGCTCAAATTGTCCAAAATGAACCAAAGCTTTTAAGACTTTTTAAGACTTTTTAAGACCTTTCAAGCGATTTCATTGTCACAGATACATTTCTAATATCAGAATAAAATCATGAGGGTTTTGCTAGAGTTGCGGTGCGCTCCCATCATCTCAATTGTTTGGTGCAAGCTGTCTTAAGTCAGTCTTCTTCATGTCTTTACATGTTTAATATCATCTGAAGTTTTTACTCTTGGCTCATGCAAACAGTGAAGTTCAATGACGTGAACATTGCCAACAACCAATGGGTGCACTTTCTCCAACCAGGTAGATGGTAAACATGGCGGGGACTCCGAGGAGGCACATCCTTTCTGTTCCTGTTCTCTCAACCGGAGTCGTGTCCACATTCTGCGGTGTTTTCTCTTTTTCTCTTTGGCTGGTTTTTACAGAACAAACCACTGCCCACATAAGGGCAGCTGTGGCCAAAAGCTGCTTCTGTTTCTCCTCCATTCATTGTTCAACAGTTTTTCCTTCTTGTAAATTTCCACCAGGAGCAGGATGGGAAATAATCTCAAAATCTAGTTGTAGTTCTTGCAAACAGTGACCCTGAAAGATCCCCCAAGTCTTTGCAAAACGATGACACCTCGTCTTTTAGATGTGTCAGACTTTAGTCTTTTTAAAGTATTCTAGTGTATTTTTAGGCATAAAATGGAAATCACAAACGGTTTGTTTGATTTGCATAACGTCTCCCACCCCCGAGGGGGAACAAAGCGACGGGGGGCCTCCGTCTATACGTCCTCCTCATCAACATGTGAAGTGTCTATGGTCAATGGCGGAGGGGATTTACTCGCACAATAAAGACAGATGCCACCTTTTATCTGCTTAACGGAAGAAGGGCTGAGCACGTGGCACTTGACCGCGTGGATGCATGTTGTTGGCGCGTAATGACGTCCTCCTCCCACAGACTATTGAGATGAATGGTGAATACGGAGGGGGACTTGTTCTTTTTTAGCGGGACGTGGGAGGGAGGGACTGAGGGTCTTTTTTTTTTGGATGAATTGATGGAGGTCCCCCTCCCACCCACCCCCACCCCCCCAATGACACTTTTGGTGATTTCTCTTTTCCCAAACAGCCTTTGTTTGTCCTTTATGAATAAATTTAGGCTAAATCGACCCAGAGGAGACGAGAATCTGGTTTTCAGCAGACATGGTGTTGAGTTTGAGCCACTCCAGATGACAGACTTTTAAACATTTAAACAGCCTGACAGGCACTATCCTGTGACCACTGAGGGAAAACAGTCACTGACAAGCTCTGTCGATTGATATTTAGTAGAAAGTGTTTTTTAAATTTGCTTTAATAACAAAAGAGCAGGGTGATTTGATTTATTGCCTGGAGGGACATTGATTTGTTACAGCGGGAAAGGAACAGAGATGCAGGTTGGAAACGAATGAGTAAAAAGTACAAAAGCACTAAATTTTTCTGACATGCTTCACTTTCATGCACATCATCTTACAAATATTTCATGCTACTTCTTGTGTTTGTTGTTGTTGTAGTTTTTAGTGCACAACCACCACATTGCTGAATCTGTGTCAGACAAACCAAATTATATATATGACCAGAGTTACACCCAATAAAAGGACAATAAACCTAAAAACTACAAACAGACAACATTTTTATGACGGGGGGTTTCAACTGGCTGCAGAGATTTTAAAAGACAGTGATATGAATAATCTGCTTCCGATAGTGGATTTTCTGTCTGCATAAACTTTCTGTTCTACTAAATCATCAACGCAATACGAAACCCGCTAAATTTCAAACAACCTGACATGATCAATCACTCAGCACACATGAAGACATCTCTACAAGCCAGAACATGTAATTATGCAAATCATTCACAGACCAGTGAGCTCTCCCTCTCTCTCTCTCTCTCTCTCTCTCTCTCTCTCTTTCTCTTTCTTTTTCTCTCGCTCTCTTTGGGTGAGTGACACAGACAAAGACAGAGTGGTCTGAAATGCTCCATTTGATTCCTGATGGTGTTCCCTTCAGAATGAGCAACATCTGCCCTGAAGAGCTGCAGCTCCCAAACTCTGGAGGCCGGACTCTTCCAGATACGGAGCTGGACTGGAAGGGTCGGCGGGGGTGGGAGGGGAGGGGAGGGGAGGGGGGGGGGGGGGGGGGTTGTGGAGGGGGACGGACGCTCATTATGAGTCAAGTTTTAGTGGCCAAGTGTACCGACGCAGGTGTTTTCACTTACTCCGGCTAATTAGACTGCTGCTCAGGTTGAGATTGGGCAGAGCTTCACTCCAAAGTATGTGAGGTCACCAGACTACATTAACCAATATTAAAAAACAAGTGGAAACACCTGTGTGGTCTATCAAGGATGTGCAGGAAAGTCTTATTTTCACTGAAACCCACGTAGAGAAGAGTGATGAGCTGCTGGACAGTTTGGAAAAACCACAGATTAAGTTCATTGAGGGCATTTATTTTAGTATTCAGTGCCAATACTATTTAAAATGATTACTTTATACGATACCTGCTTGCATATGACAGCTACAGTATCATCGTTAGGCAGCTAAAACTTGGACGCTGTTAGGAAAACAACGCCGTCATGGTCAAACAAGTGTAAAAAAGCACAAATATATATTGTAGGTCTGATCTTAAAGACCAACTGTGGGTGTTTTAATGCATGTAAGCATTAGCAAAGTAAATTAGTGCAAGACTGATACAAAATAATGAATCCCAGAAAAAATCCTCCACAGATGGCGAAGACAAAACTCCTCTACATTGCTTTTTCTTTGGCAAAATTTTTTTTTGGCCAATGACTACGGCTCTTTTCCCCCCGTGAAGTACACCCTCATTTGCATTTGCAAGTTTACAGCCTTTTTCTTGCATCTCGGGCCAAACCCTCACCATCTTTCTATCCCACAGCGCACTGAGGAGCCATTTACTCATAAATCTTATAACGCTGCACCTCAGGAGATTTCACATCTGACCTCAAACGCAACTTACTGCATTGGCGCTGAACAACGACGTTGCGCAATCGTGTCGTGCAGAATGATCCAATATGACAATAATTTACAACTTTCGACAAGTAACCATTGAGGACGGAGAAGTTATAGAGAGGTTTTAGGAGGTTTGGCAGCTTAAAATGATCAGAGACAACTTAGAAATTCAGGCCTCATCTTCAGTTTATAAATATATTTGGTGTAATTGAAAGAAAATTGCACATTTTAATAAGTTAACTGTGTGTAATACTATATAAAACTGCTTTCTTTGCTTGCATACATTCATTTTTGTTACATGTATGTTAAAATGTGCGTGTAAATGATCAAACAGTACATCTGTAAGCCTTCAGGTTTGACATTTTTCTAACCAAATCAGACAAAAAAAAAAGGCTTCTTTTAGGATTTATGACCTCTGTATTTCTAAAACTCCTGGCTAAGAATATAAAAAACATGATGGGTACAAAGTGTACAACCTCCTAAATTATATAAAGCAGCTATGTATAAATTATATTCCTGTCATACTTGGATGAAGTTTCGTGTTTCTAAGTTTTACCACGTCAGAGAGTCTCTTTGGCTCTGTAACCACTGATGTTTGCTTGAGTCAACAAAGCTAATCCAACAATCCGGATCCTCTTGGAAGTCCGGTTCCTTGTTTTTGGATGGCAGCTTGCCCGGACACACATACACACACACACACACACACCAGGCTGGTCAGTGTGTGGAGAGAGAGAGAGAGAGAGAGAGAGAGAGAGAGAGAGAGAGAGAGAGAGAGAGAGAGAGAGAGAGAGAGAGAGAGAGAGAGAGAGAGGCAGAGGCACAAACTGCTTTTTATTCAGTAACAAGCTCATTGAGGAGCTGACAAACCCTCCAGAGTCTCTGCAGCCAGTCAGTCAGTCAGTGTGTCGCTCTGTCAACATTTCTACGGACTGATTCTTTAAAAAAAAAACAACAACACTTTACTGGTTTTTATTTCCACCACCAACACCAGCACCACCACTCTGGACTCTCGGGACTTGACTGTTTAAATCTACTTTCATTTGAGTTTCTTCTCCTCTTGTCAGGCTGCACCGGGCTTTTCTCACAGGTTGGTCCATTATTATTATTATTATTATTATTTTTTTAATACATTATTTCCACAGATTCTCTGTTGTGCACACTTGGATGTGTGTTTTGACGTTGTGACAGGATACTTTTGTCAGTGTGTGTTTCGTGCTGTGAATCTGTCCAGTGAAAGTTTTTTTTTTTTTTTTTTTTTCTCCTCTCTTTGCCTCAGTCTTCCTCCTCAAGTGTTTACATAACATTTTTAAACGAGGTCAAGCATTTTCTGCCTCAAGCTGAAGGAGTTTTGCTGTAAAACCTTGTGTGAAATTGACATTTTGATGCTTTTTTTTTTTTTTTTTTTTACACACACCTGATATTATCTTTTACAGTAGAAATGAATGCCAGATATTGCAAAAGCTATGAAAATTGGTGTTTCATGGATAAAACAGCATTTAATTCAGAAAATGTAATCTGTTTTTACTCATTTGAAGCATGTTTGCAATGTGCATTCTTTGTCATTCCTACTTCTATTTACCTCTAAATCAATGGAGATGTGACTCTACAACTCTGCTACTTTTACAAGACTATTAATTGGAGTTTTGCAAAGTAACTGGAGTCTTTTCCACCTTTCAAAACAGCAACTTCTTCCACGATACAACTGACAAAACCTCAGGGTACGAGCGTCAAATCAGTCCGTTTTTTTTTTCTCCCCCCCCCCTCACTTAAATAGGCTTCTCATTAACTGTCTTGCCGATGGAGTTGGAGGCAATTAAAACAAGTGGTGAATGCATCACGCTGGGGCAGCATATGGTGTGCGTGTGCGTACGTGCGTGTGTGTGTGTGTGTGTGTGTGTGTGTGTGTGAAAGGGACAGAGACAGACTGACGTTTCAATTTGCTCGTCACGCTTTAATTGTGTAATTGAAACCTCCCTGTTGTGTGATTGTGTGTGTGTGTGTGTGTGTGTGTGTGTGTGTGTGCTGCCTATTGATTAATCATAAAAACATTCCTTCTAATATTAATGATTTTTTTTCTTACAGCAATTATGAGTTTGCAGGTTTTTACTGTTCATTGATATTTCTATAATGTGTGTTTCTAGACAGTTTATAGTGAACTTATTGTACTCCCCCCCCCCCCCCCCCCCCCCCCCCCCCCCCCCCCCACCCAAAAACAATCTAACCACTTGGGTCCATTTAGTAGCTGCTCTGAATCTTTCTGTCATATCACATGATCTTCTTCAGCAGATGGAGTTTTGTGGTTGTGATTGAACTGTAGATGTTAAATTAAAGATTTAAAAGGATTTAAACACTTTAACCCTTAAATGTCCACGTTGGCATCAAAGCTGAAATGAGTAAGATTATGTGATACGATCAAAAGCTTCAGAGTAGGGCTGAAACTAATGATCAATTTCATTATCGATTAATCTGTCAGTCATTTTCTTGACTTATTGATTAGTTGTTTGGTCCATTAAAAAGTCCAACCTCAAGATTTTCAGATTACTGTCATAAAGGACCAAAGAAACCAAGAAAATATTCACATTTGAGAAGCTGGACTCAGAGAATTTGGACTTTTTTCTTAAAGAACGGCTCATAAATAGTTGGCAACTAATCGATCAATAGACTAACTGTTGCAGCTCTACTCGAGAGCAGCTACTAAATGGACCTTGTGTTCTCAACAGCTGTTTCCATGGTCATAAAATGAACTTCAAACCTCTGTTTTAAGCTTTAGTTTTCCACTGAAGTTCCTACAATATTATCTGATCTCCCGATAAGAAGACATTTAAACTTATAAAACCCAAGTGAGACGACTTTATTAGTCCCAAATCAAATGTGTTCCTTCTTCTGGAGGACTTAATTGCAAGTTTAGTCTCCAATATTGTATCCCCCATAGCAGCTGCAGGTGTATATTAGGGTACATTAGCAACTAATCTGTCAGAAAATAGTGAAAAACACCCATCACAAGCCCCCAGAGCCCAATGTGTCGTCTTCAGATGTCTTGTTTGGTTTGACCAGCAGCCCAAAACCAAAACTATTCAGTTTACAATCACATAAAACTGAGAAAAGCAACAAATCTTCACATCTGAGAAGCCGAAACCAGCAAATATTTGTCATTTTTGTGCTATAAACGATGAATGATGAATGGGTGGTGACTGTCGTTTCATCTCATCTGAAGTCATCTTGATGCTCTTGCATTTCATAAATCTCACTGTGCTGAAACAATCAGTCAATTTATCGATTAGTTGATGAGTTAATCGGTTTTTTAACCAAAACTCACCAAAAAATTCACCGTTCCACCTTCTCAAACATGAGTATTTGCTTCTTTTCTCTGTTTCTATCATTATAAATTGAATATCTTTGGGTTTTGGGCTTCCTGTTGAACAAAAGAAGCAATTTGAAGACATCATCTTTGGCTCCGGGAACATGTGGTGAACAGTTTTTCCAATATTCCTATGAAATACACACGAAGACTCGGTTGTTTAAGGACTGTTATATTGTTTTCTGTCAGAGCTACTAATCTGGCAGGGACAGCAGACTTTCATTGCTGATAATTAAAATAAATGCAGCCAAGACAGCAGCCCAGACTGTTAATGAAATCATTTACAGGGAAACAAAGCCGGGGCCGATTCCACAATCTCATAAAACTGCTGGAAGAACACAATGAGTCAGGTCAGCTGTGAACAGGAAAAAACATTGGCGCTCCTCCAGCAGTTTCACACAGCATCCTTCCTAACTCCCGTCACACACCGCCCCTCCAGCTCCCCGGGAGGAGAGGAGCCAACACTTTGGGTATTTTTGACTCCTGTCCATCCTCGTTTCAGAGACGAGCAGTATAAGGCGTCAGGTTTATGCTTTTATGAGCTGCAGCGACTCAGCCAATCTCATTCACCCACCCACCCCCCAAAAAAAACTTAAGCCATAATGTGTCAACTTCCTCCGGGCATTTTCACGTCTCCTGTGTTCTTATAAACGTCAAGTTTACTCGATTTTTAGAGGCTGAAATTCACAACTGGAACACTTTATTTAGTGGACAAACACTGCATAAAACTATAGACGCTAGCTTGTGTAGACAACCTGGTTTGATCGTTTAGGTTTTCTTAGAAATACAAAATGTCACTCCAAGGTGCTGTCTTTTTTTTTTTTTTAATATAGCAATGTTCCCAAGTTTATGTGGTTTTGTCAACTTAAAATCACCAAAATGACATGTGCACCACTGGAAAATCATGACACATGCTCTTAAAAAAGACTTAAAAACACCACAACCTCCACCACCACGAAATGAAAACAAACAGTGATACCTTTCGGTGCTGCGCTGCTGCGACTTTTTCACATCGGTGACTCCAAAAGGCAGCAATGGATTAGTGTTGAGAAAAAGAATTTAAACTTACAATTACCCATAATGTAGCATCACTAAACCCTGAGGTCTATATGGATTTAAACTAAATGGAAACCAGTTGCTTTTTAGGAAACAGTTTGGATTTCACTCTTTAAGGAGGACTCCACTGAAATTATGTCTTAATACTCATAAAACACTCAACAATTGCTAAATGCACAACTTGGACACCTTTTTTTTTATAGCTGTGAAGATCCAAAACAGTACTTCTTTTGATGCCTTACATGGAGAAATATGAACATGTTTTTCTACTAAACTTTTGTTTCTCATTTAACAAAAGAAGCTAAACTTCTCAAATGTTATATGTTCTGTAAATATGAGCAGCTGTAGAAAAAAACATCTCCTAACTAAAACAGTCTACAAGTGGCAATTTTTTTTTTTTTTTTTTTTGTTGATTTAAAACAGAAACTATCTGTTCAAGCAAGAAGTAAACAACTGGGTACAAATCTGATCAGACATGCAATGCCAGCTTTTCAATACTCAGTGCTTCAGACACATTTCAGTTGGCACCGAATGCTGAAGCTTGATACCCAACTCTAATAAACAGTGGAGAGTTAGTAGTGTCTTTGTTACATTTTAACACATAATTTTCCTTTGACTCAGGGTTTCCATTGTACTTTGTGAACCCAACCTTTCAGGACTACAAGGGGGAGAGCAGGAGACAGTGTTTCAGTGGAGTATTCCTTTTAAATGGGACATATGTTATAATATCGGATGTCTACGTTAAACCTGTTCTGAGCGTTTCGCAAAAGGTCGTCTGACGGGTTGTTCGCGTTATCCACTCGCCTTTTGCGGATCGAATTCGGGCTCAAACATGTATTTGACAAGTTTATATTTTGAGTAAAGAATGAGGAAAAAGAAGAAGTGAAATCCGACTATTACTGTTTGTAGCCTCCGAAGCGGGCCAATCAGAACAGAGCGGGCTCATTGGGAGGGGGGGCCTTAAAGAGACAGGCGCTAAAACATATGGATGTATTATAAGAGCTGGATACTGGACTAAAAATGGCACCCATTTGGTCCTATAGGAATTGCTTGGCTGATGCATATCAATGACCGAAGAGCAAAACCTCTTATCTGAAAAATGCACTTTTTTTACCCAATACATAATACACTGTTTTTGGATTATATTACTATATAGTATTATAGTCCAAAAACAGTGTATTATGTATTGGGTATCCTTAACAAATAGCATTCTGCAAGAAAACAACAAGTTTTCTCAAAAAAGTGCATTTTTCAGATAGGAGGTTTTGCTCTTCAGTCATCGATACGCCAAAAACGGTTTCTAGCTTCCGGGTTTGCTTCCACATTGTGCAGCCCACTGAATATGCGCAGTAGTGTTTCCCCCGCTGGCCCCGCCCGCAAGCTCCCGCTCGACCCATAGACGTTACATTGTGATGACGTCATATTTTTAAATCACTTGAAGAAAGTTTTACAAGTATAAAACCTTCATGGATCAAGAATTCATAGTAGAAAGAGTCATAATTGACCTTGTTTGCAGTTCGAGGTGTCCTGTCAACAGTTTTACAGATGTCTCTTTTATGGGGGAAAATGCTTTTTTGGCCGCCAGGGGATTTTTCGCTGCAATACCGCAAGTGGCCACTGGGAAAAACTGGCTGCAAGGCTGAGTGGCGGCGCCCTATCCAGCTCTTATTATACATCTGTGCTAAAAACAGCCTGTTTCAGACAGAGGCTGAACTGAGGGGCTGCATGAAGAGCCACTATAAGATAAATAATGAGTTTAACTGTAAATCATACAAGGATATTCAAGTAGAGCCCCCGATTTATAAATAGAGAAATGGAAATGTGCATTTTATGTCCTCTTTAAGTTTAAATTTGCCACTTCTAATGGGTGGGAAAGTGTTTTTACTCATCCCAAGAGTTTAATTTGGGCAAATTGGATGCATCTGAATTATTAGGGAAGGGACACTTGTGAATTTCAGCCTTTTTTTTTTCTGTGATTTAAACTGATTCTCACTCTAAAATGTTTCCTAATGTGCTTTTTAAAATGTTTATATGTAGTGTTTCTGATTTCTCTGCTTGAGAGAGGAATGCATGCATCTAGGACTGTGTGTGTTTTTTATATTTTGTTTGTGTCTTTTGGACTCAATGTGCTGGAAAGCTGTTGAGCAGAGACACCATGTGCAGCCTGGCCCTGACAGTAATCAGTCGATGAATAATGAACACACACACAGACCTGCCATTGACAGCTGTTTGGTATCTTTGTGTGTGTGTGTGTTAACTCTATCAGTCGAGTGCAGCTGCATGCCTGCCTGTAGCAATTATGTTCTCGCTAAATAAGAGCCAGCGCTGGGAGGAGGGGGCTGCGTGTGAGAGAAAGAGAGGGAAGGGGCAGAGGATCGGTACATATTATTAAGCGATTAACTTACTCAAAGGATGGCCGCATGATGTGTGTGTGTGTGTGTGTGTGAGTGTGTATGTGTGTTTCTGCACACATGCCGTTTGAACTGTGTGTAATATAAACCAGCTCGGGGACTTTAACATGAGCCTTTAGGAGTCTTTTCGCAAGAGGGTTTCAATCGCGCACACACACTAAACTTGCCCTTTTTACCTCCTCACACACACATCTCAATGACATTTTCTTGCTGTCACGCTAACACACACACACACCGACTAAGACATATGCTCTGTTCTCAGGGCCCATATGTATTTATCCTGCCATTTGACCCAATCACTCTTTGAGATCCTCAAAGACTCTGTTGTATTGTGAAGTCTACACACACACACACACACACATATAGACCTATAAACATTCACTAACCCCGTTGGTACCCACAGGCCATCTCCCTGCGGCCTTTTCATGGTTAATTTGCTGCTCAATAGGTCAAGAGGAAAAGCAGACATCAAGCGAATACATACACACACACACACACACAGTCTCAAAACACGACAAGTCATGCGGCCGTCCAGGCACCAGGGTCGGCTCGTCGTACGTTTCCCAGACAGATCTGACTGCAGTGATTTACTGGGTCATAAGAACATGAGTAAAGCCGCCCTTAAGTCAACAACGCCTTTGTTGTTGTGGTCTGAAGCGCGGCCTCGTGTTTGTCAGGATATGCTATTAAATGACCACTTAAGTTATTTGTCATCCGTTTTTTCTGTGTTCAAATGTCCCACAAAGGCCACTAGTAATCTATTTTTTTCATGTATGTGAAGCATTTACTCAACAGCAAAGGTAACAAAGCAACCAGTATCTTCATCTTTTATATCAAAGGTACCAAAGCTTTCTCTCAATTAGAGAGTTAAGAAGTAGATTAGTAGTTTATTTGCTTTCTTTCTGAGAGTTAAGAACATTGATATTGATACCATATTTGTGAATTAAATACAGAGCTGGGGTCGGGAGATTAGCTTAGCTTAGCATTAAGACTGGCAGCAGGGGGAAACAGCTAGCTGACTGAATTACCATTTTGTTTCACTTCAATCATTCAGCCTCTCTTTTACTGTTTTGTTTTGCCTCAACCTATCTGTTGCTACGTTGACGTAATTTTCAGTTAGCACAGAAACTGGCAGCGCTTGCTAGGAGCAGTTAACTTAACGTTTTCCAAGTCCAACAATTAACGAGTTGCTATTTATACAAGTCGACTTAAAACAGCCTGTATATCTACCCCAATCTAATCCTCGCTTGTTCAGTTGTGGCCATTTTTCTGTTGCTATTTTACATAAATGTAGTTAGTTGGGTAGCAATTAAGCTAGCTCTGTAGGAAAATGACAGCCCCATTCTTGATCCTGACGGAAAAAACATCCAATAAACATAACACCAGACCTCTTTGAATTGCCAAACAAATCGGAGTTGTGGCTGCCAATTCAGAGGTCTGGAACCAGGCTAAGCTAACCTTACAAGCTAACAAAATCTGCCTCCCATCACCCCTAAACTTCACTGTTAGCACATTTTTATCTTGTTTGTTGAATATGTGCTCAAATATAGTATTTAAAAATTGCAATTTGTAGTTTTTTGAGGAGTAATGTGCTGTAACTATTTAACAGTTTATCCATCAACACAGCACTTCTATAAAGGGCGTTTCTGGTTATGGTGTGGGTTGCTCGACAACTACACAATGACAACAAGTATCCAGGAAGTCACTGCCCCCAACCAACCCTCTGTGAAACCAAACTTTGTCGTTTTTGTACATAATGAGCTGAAAGGGTGCTGGTAGGTGGATTTTTTTTAAAAAAACAACAACTTTGGACTGGACAGAGACAGGGTAGCTGTTTCCTCATGTTTCCAGTCTTCAAGTTAAGCTAACCATCACCTGGTTGTAGCTTCACATTTAACAGACAGATGTGAAAATGGCGTCCTCTCGTCTAACTCTCAGCAAGAAAGTGAACAAGAGTATTTCTCAAACATCAAACAATTCCTTTCATGTAATTATTAACATGCATTTATATCATGTTATGAAAATGTGCCCTTTTATTCTACCTGACAATGAACTTGGTGCCATTTTAGTGGTCGTACTCGTTACTATGGAAAAATCTGCACAATTTGATGCAACCCAGCAACCAAATGCAGACCAGAAGGACAGTCCCTGCTACCAAACAACAGAAATATTAAGCAAATATCATGCTTCAGTAACTCTGCTATCATAATGTGATACCTGGTTACTCCCTAGATCTCCTGAATCAATGCTGTTGCCATAACGACATAGTGCATTTACACAAGTAGTAGAAGAGTAGAAACACGCACAAAAAGACAAGTTGATTGATCAATTGATTCACACCTGCATGTGATGTGTGTAGCTGGAGCTGCTCTTCATCAGACAAAAGAAAAGCAGAAAAGAAACTCACTAAAACTCAACAGCTGCACCGAAAGAGGAAAAAATTGAACAGCTTGAAATGTCAAATAGAGGTGTTAATAAAGTCATACACACTGTGAGCAGCTTCTGTTTTGTATGTGAGCTGCCAAGAAAACATTCAGAGGTGGGTACACTACAGATAAAAAAAAAAAAAAAGGCAGAGCAAGTGATTCAACTCTTTATGCTGAGCTAAGCTAATCTGCTGCCAGATGTAGCTTCATATTGAACAGACAAACATAAGAGTGGTAGCAATCTTTTCATCTAACAGTCAGCAAAAAAGTGAATATGTGTATTTCCAAAATGGAAATGTGCTTTCCTGTAAAAACAAGCTAAGAAAAACTTTGTGACAACACACTTTTCCTGATAACCCAACAGTGTTTTCTATAGTTTATCAACTTAAGAAACAGATTCTTTTCCCAACCTGTAAAGGAATATGTGCTAGACAGAAGTTTTTGTTCTTACATAGATACACGGGTTTAACTGGACAGCCAAAAGTACAATACAAAGGCTTAATATTCATCTGGTAGAACATAAAATGGATCACTAGCAATATACAGTATTCACATTTCAATCACATGTCATATGGGATTGACGGGAAAGACAGGATTTCCGTACGAATGGGAAATGTAGCCTAAATTAGTCGTGTTTCTGGCTAAATTAAAGCAGGTGTGGACGGACTGTCTAAACCATTTCAGTCTATTTTCAATTTTAAGTGTCTGATTGTGTTTAATATCAGGTTTAATTACCTTGAACAGTTTTGGCACCCGTTTTGTCGGCACTTCTGTCCACTTCTGTTTCTGCCAAGTGGGAGGTATCGTAGCTGCTGCTCGTTATTACAATTTGAACAAGATGACATGAACATGGCATGAGAATAGGTACACAAGATCCATATCAATTAGCCAAATACATCAAGACGGGTAAAGGACAGAATACCTAGAGGTATGAGGTAGGGCTGCAACTAACTATTACTTTCATTATCGATTAATCTGTTCATTGTTTTCTCTATTAATTGAATAGTTTTGTCTATAAAATGATGGAAAGTTGTGAAAATGCCTGTTATAATTTCCCAGAGTCAAAGGTTATTTTGTCTGAACAACAGACTAAAACCCAAAGATATTCAGTTTACTGTCATATATGACAAAGAAAAGCATTTGAGAAGCTAAAAGCAGCACATTTTTTGGTGTATTTGCTTAAAATGATTAATAAAATATCAAAATAATTGCCTTCTATTTTTCTGATGATCCACTAATTGATTAAACGACTAATCTTTACAGCTGAGGGGATCCCACAACGCGATAAAAACAGTATCCTGATACTGACCTTGACGTTATAAGAACATAAAATTTCTATTTTTGTTGTTTTAATGATACTCTGCAGGTTTGGATTCAGCAGCTGTTGGTTTACATCGAACAATTTCACATTCTTTAGAGATATCGCTTACAATAACGTCTTATCTTTAATGACATCTAGCCTCAATGATGTCACCGGCCATTAAAGCAGGCATCTGTTCAGCTTATCTCTTCCTCCTTATGTCCCAGTTTGATGACATTGCATAACATCTCCCGTCTCTCCCTGGTTTTTCCTCCTCCTCCTCCTCCCGTAGGCTCTGGGTTTTCCTGGTGATGACCTCACTGCTGTTCCCTGGCAACGCCCACGCTGCGATGAAGGACCTCTCTTCTTCTTCCTCTCCTCTCACCTCCCTGCTCCACTACCCTTCTTCCAAGACGTCCGTCGTACCTTTCTCTCCGTCCTCCGGTGCCGCTTCCTCGCCTGGGTCGTCCCTGACGTCGGCGCCGCTCTCCAAACCTCAACCTTTCTGCCTCCAGACGGGGCCGCATCTGATCGCCAGCATGCAGCTTCAGAAGCTCAACTCGCACTACCAGAACCTCGCCAGCGCTTCTGCTGGACACCCGACGCAAGGCGCTGCTCAAAGGGGCTTTGGTACCTCACCTCTGGGCGCCGGAAACCAGATCCTGGGGCCTTCTGGAGGTCTCGGAGGAGGCGGGATGGGTGTCGGCATCAGCATGGGGAACCAGGGCTCTGGCGCAAGTGGAATTATCGACTTCGACCCCGTAGACGAGGAGGTTCTCATGTCTCTGGTGGTGGAGCTGGGTTTGGACCGAGCCAACGAGCTGCCTGAACTCTGGCTGGGTCAAAATGAGTTTGACTTCATGTCGGACGTGCCGGCCGGTTGCTGACCTACAAGAAGATAAAAGATACCCAAACGCAGCGGAATCGATTGACAAAGAGAGAGAAAACTTTCTCTCCCCTGTTTTGTTTTTCTCTTTCCCTACCTTTCTTGGTTGATAAGACGAGGAAACGGACGAGACACTGAGTGATCGAGAGACAGAGATATTAGAGGTGTACTCTTGTTTCTCTTTGGCTTTCATACTCTCTACGGGCAGAGACTCATCAAAGAAAAAGCTTGCTTTTGTTTTTTTTTTTCTTTTTATAATGGAGTTGTACTCTTGCGGAAAGAGAGAGCGTGACATCTTTTGTTTTTCATTTAATTCAATCTGTGCTTTTGTTTTTGCCTCCTTCTGCATTGATTTTTATTTTTTCCTTTTCATTTAAAGAGGAAAAACAGAAGCATGAGTATGAAAACAGAAACAAGGAGTCATTGCTGTTGGACGGTCTCCTCTTCCTTCCATCACGAATGAAAACAAGTTCATTGACATACGAAGGGTCGACAAAGACCTCTTGGAAGCAAAGATGACAAAGACACACCTGTTGGACTTCTCTGTCCTCCGTGCCATCCTCTCTCGATCAACTGAGCGCTTAAGGAAAATGAAAACGGGATACTTGCCTTTATTGGAGATTTGCGAATGACAAACACTACGTTTCCTGTTTTCTTAATGGACAATATTAGACTGGTCTCACGGGAAAGAGACTCCTGTCTCTTGGCTTCACAAAGAAACTGATTGTCTGAGAACTGGTTATCTCAATGTACTTCTCTTTCTTTCTTTTTCTGTTTGAATTTAGTTCACCCAGTCGTATTCATAGAACATGTTATTTAAGACAGTGGCTGATATCCATCAGGACTCTCGGACAAGGAGCGCTTCTATAATCGGTTCTACTTTTCTGAACATAATGAATTAGATCAAGGGATGTGGAATCTTTTGGAGCCTTTTAGACCTGAATGGAGTAAATTGTGTCTTGCTCTGGAGCAAAGCCTCATTAAAGCGATCGAGACCTTTTGGTCATGTGAGTCGCCACTACATGTACAGTAGGCTAACAACGTGTTTTGTTTTCTGACCTACAGCGTAAGAAAGACTGACCTGGGTGATGAAGTCAAACAGGTGTCTGTGATCTTGGATCAGCACAGACTGAACAATCTTTAGCTAGAATACAAGGTTTTGTTAACACTTGTGGACATAAACTGAATGGGAAGAGCAGATAAACTCACACGCCATCTGCTTTTTTGTTTTTCCTGTTCTGCCACCTTGATGTTTGTGTCAAAACACAGTTCTTTCATCCCCGACAGACCCTATTATCACCACACTTCCATGTTACTGATAAGGTGGCTTTGTCTCTTTTGTCATTGTAAGGTTTGTAAGATACTGTTTGCACACCTTGCAGGGCAACCTTTGACCTGAACACACACTGTGGTTAGTTTTCAGTGTGTCAAGATGGCGGTTCAGTCCAGCAGTTCAAATCAGACCAAAGTGGTCTGACGTGTGGGACGTTAAACCCCACAGACATGATCAACTCATTGACATTACCACTAACAAGTTAGCATCATTAACTACCAGCTTCAGTTCATTCTTACTGCTTTACTGACCCTTGAAGGCAGAGACGATAACAACAGCTAGAAAATGCTAGCTACTATGACAGCCATACTAGAGGTCCTCATGCTCTTGGGTTCGTGGAACAACTTTAATTTGTTCAACTTCACTCAGCACACCACAGTCAGAACAGACTGTGGTTTTGTTTTGACGGTGCCCTTTTTCTAGCTAGCTAATAATCACCATTTGCTAAGATTTTGGCCATTGTAGAAGCTAGCTTTGGCAACATATTTGTAGCAAGGTGAAACCCCTTACAAAAAGGCACAAGTAAAATTAATGTTTTCATATATTTTGTGTCACACATTTGAAATAGATAATGAGCAATCTCCTAAAACTGAAATACATCTCATTTGCTTTCTTGAGTTTGATAAGATGATTGATACCACTCTCATGACGGTGTGTTTAGTAGCCTACAGAGCGATCAATCCATGTAGCGATTAGCTTAGCTAAAACTGGAAGCAGGGGAAACTGCTAACCTGACTGTGTCCAAAGTTCAAAAATAGTTAAACAATGTCTCTCTTTAAAACATTTTCGTTTGTGTACGCATTAAACAAACAAGATACATGTTCATTTTTGATCTTTGGAGGTGTTGCTAGGCATATTTTTGAACTTTGGACAGAAAACGGCTAGCTGTCTTAGTCATTTTGTAAGCCTAAGCTAATATCCTCCAGGTTATCCTCCAACTCTGTAATTAATACACAGATGTGACAATGGTAAAATCTTTTCATGGAAAGAAAGCTAATAACTCAAAAAAAATTCTTTCAAGCTGAATCATTTTAGACTAAAGACATTTAATCATTCACAGAGTAGCAACAGCAACTACAGACAACTGATAACTACATTATCAGACCAATCTTTTTGGTTGCCTGACAGTTGCTGCTTTATTTTAAATGCCTTACTTGCATACTCACCCTCCACTGGATCTCCATGATGGTACCAGATGTGATTGCCACAAATGACATCAGACTTTGGCATCGTTAATTGGAATAGTATCTGTTTTTAGTTTATACCATCTATCTAACAGGTGTTGTTTCTTACTGCTGCAGACTTTGGTGGTTGAAAAAATCCCAGGGGGGGTAAAATTGACACCCAACCCACCTACAGGAGCTTTACTGTGCTGTGTTCTGGATACAGTAAGGATGGGGGGCTCTGACCTATATCTGTTGTGGTAAGAAGAGACAAACTGTGCAGCAGGAACAAAGGCCTTTCACCTCAACCCAGTGTGGGTTATTGTGGGTTTACTGGACCACACACACACACACACACATACCTGTATATGTACAAGAGGTTGCAACAACACACCTGCATGTGCATTCACGTTCTTACAAACGCGCACACACACACACACACACACACACACATAGGAGCACGCGGATGGTATTACAGCAGGGAAACGAGAGTAGCAGCCATGAAACGAGCACTTGTTCAGTTACACACACACTTCACAGGGGCATCGAGGTTGTTGAGGTGTGTGTGTGTGTGTGAAAAGAGATAGTGAAAAAGAGTCTGAGTGAGAGTGAATGAGAGACTACACACGTCTAAAAATGCAAGTGTGTTTATGTGTATGTGTATGTGTGTGTGTGTGAGGATACATCTATGATCAGCAGGTAATCTGTCAACATGAAGACCACTGAGGGTGGAAAAAACACACGCTGGGCCTCGTTAATTTATTTAGATATAGACAGGTCAGCTTACACACACACACTCCTCAACTTTTTTTTTTGATGTTGATTAGGGTCTCAGTTACAGTCAATGAGCACCAGCTTTCTTTCTTTCTTTCTTCTAATGAAATGCGAGAAGCAGCGATTAATAAAAACCCAACGGAGTAATTTGATGAAAATCCTTTTTTCTTTAAAGGATTTTGCCTGATATTTTACTCAAAACAGCCACTTTAC
Source organism: Thunnus albacares (assembly GCF_914725855.1). NCBI lineage: Eukaryota > Metazoa > Chordata > Actinopteri > Scombriformes > Scombridae > Thunnus > Thunnus albacares. Next base: position 7,418,848 of record NC_058127.1, on the reverse strand, counting down.
TGTTTTTTTTTTGTTGTTTTCCTGCAAAATAAATGAATAAAGATGCTTCTCATCACTCCTAAACCCAACAGACAGACACGCTGATTCTTCTCTTCCTCTGTCTCATCGTCTAAGTGGGTCAAAATAACATTCCACTATCTTCAGATCGAACAGTCTTGTGTTTGTTTCCATCTGGTCAACACTGCTTTAAAGCCCCCCCCCCCACCCCCTCCCGCCCGTTTTTTTTTTGCGTGTATGTGTTGTTTTGCGGTCCGGCCTTAATCCCAGCTGAGTGAATGTTATTTTTGCTGTGTGAACCAGAGGGACCCCCCCCCCCCCCCCCCCCCAAACACACCCACCATCCCACCCCCACCCACCACTCTCCTCTCCTCCCCTGAGAAGTTGTCTGGTGGAGATGTTTGAATTGTCTGAGGGCTTTCATTTCCTCTTTTTCCTTGACCCCAATATTGCAGATTAACCCCTCGGCAGAAACCTTTTGAACCAAAATATGCCTCGGCTCACAACTATTTGGTTTCTAATGACGAAAACTTAGATCCATGCAGAATATTTCTTTGCTTAATCTGCTCTGAAAACCACATGGTTTAAGGTTGGTTTTTGCATGTTTTAGCTTGAAACTACAAATCACCTGAACCTGTTTAGTGCGTCATAAGTTTTTTGGACCATCTTTCATGCATCCATTGCTTTCAGTTCATCCCGTTACTCTGTCAAAGCCATTATGTTTGTCAAAGTAATATTGGTAATCATATGGTAATGCAATTACAAAGACAGACTGTTCTGAAAGCTCCTCCCTGGTGCATTCAAGGACGTTCGGACTAGATGCTCGATAGAAAAAATCATCACCAAAAGTGTTCATATTTGATTAAGTCATGTTTCAAGCAAAAATACCAAAAATTTCACTGGTTCTAGGCTCTCAGATTTGAAGATTACCTGCTTTTTTTCTATCTTATATGATAGTAAATTGAATATCTTCAGGTTTTGAAACAATTTGAAGATGTCATATGGGACTGTTGGACTCTTGTGATGGACATTTTTTCAGTATTTTATAGACCAAACAAACCAAAACCAAACATTTTACAGTGAAAATGGTGCAATTTGTTACAAGTTATAAGTTAAGGTTTAGTCGGCAAGTGCTGATTCATTATATTTGGTCCATATGTAGAGTCATGACACTTCTTTAACTGACTGAAAATACCACTTATGTGTCAAACTGCACATAAGCATAATTGTGTATTTCTTAAAAACAAGTGCATTTCTCCCAAACTACCCAATTACATAACCCAGAAGCTACTTTTTTGTTGACAAAATGTCCTGGAAGTTAGAAGGAAACTAAATGATCCATAAAAACAAAGTGTTACCGAAATTTTCATAGATGCTCACTCATTATAGCGTTTTTAATATGCAAATATATCGTGTAATACACAAAATTACAAACTAAAAAGTGCTTTTTAACACTAGTTTTTGCAAATTTAGTAATTAACATATGAATCCACAAATTAACCAACTTTTTTTCTCCGTCTTTCTTATAATTTGTACAAATTGCACCAAAACGTTCTGCAAAATGAACAGTTACATACCTGCAAATTACCAGGAAATTAGCATAAAGTTAAGAGGCCTGTAAAATAAAGTGTTAAAACCAAGCAGGATGCGTTTTTTCTGTCTGTTAAATGTGAAGGAATTCAGCTTTTCAGGAACAAATGTCTGTTTTCACAATTACAGAGCATTCAAAAGACCTTCTTGTGTGTTTTTGGATGTTTGGGATGTGTTTCCTCCAGAGCTGTGTAAACCTTCACGGTCCCTACATCTTAATGAAGTGGATTTACAGTTTCCACATTGCAGCAGTGATTTGTTACACACTCGGCCGCTGCCTCTGGGCCTCAGGGTCATGAAAAATGTTCCAACACATCACGGCCTGTGAAACCCTTCGACACAAGTTGTGATATATCTGTTAAAAAGGTCGCTGTTACAAGGTTTCCTCTCCGCAAGTAATGAAAATGTTCAGCCTCTCCCTCTCTGCCAGGTCTGCTAATGAATCACTTGTTTAGCTGAAGTAGACTCTGCACTGATTTACTCCTTTTCATCATATTTACCTTCAGACCTGTAGATGAAAATCTCATTTTGTTGTTGCAGTTTCTTTCCTTTTTGGTGTTTTTTTTTTTTTTTTTTCTATTGATGAAATGAATATTATTCAAAGATGATTTTTAAAGCACTTTTGCTCACCGGCTCTCACTTGTACATCTATATGAATATTGTAAATGACTGAGATCATATTGAAAAATGCTTGTATTTTTGTTACGGCTCTTGAGTTTTGGGGGAAAATAAAGAAAGTGATAACGGAGCGGGAGTGAATGTTTGTCTTGTCATTAAAACATACACACTTGTTCTTTTTAAAATCAATGATCAGTTGACATTTTTCCAATTTTCAATTAACACGTTTAATGAGTTTAATAAGATACATGTACTATGCATAGAATATAGAACAATATAGCTTCTAGTAAAGGTTTAGTACACTGAAAAATAGTTTTATATACTGGTAGGATAATTATAAGCTAAATTAATTTATAAACAGTTTAGACTATTCACAAGTCCTTTTTAGCTCATATAAAGGTTATAAATACTATTATATTATAACATAATGTGGTGATCTGTATTAAATATAGAGTCATAAGAGTTCCTCTTGTTACAGTGCTGTTAGAAAACTTAAAAAACATTTGTAAATCTATATATTTGATATAGACCTCTGCATGTCCCAGACATATTGTCGGCTTTATTATACAAGGCTTCCATCTGCTGGTATGTGATGGTAAGTGCACAGACTGAAAAACTGGAATTACTTCTAATCACCAAGAAGAACATATTCAGATAATGCTTTATTTTATGGGTCTGTTACTTCCTAATAATTTCAATTTTTCTTGAAAGCTTCCTGGAAAGACCTACAGTAGTAATTACGTACATAGTAATTACAGACGAAACTCTGAGAAACTCTGATTTACTTTGTTGTGTTGAGTTTAAAAACAGTTCTTGGTTTCCACGGGAGCTTCTTTGAAAGAATTGCTCCATTTAAACCAAAGAAAATATTAAATTATAATTTATTTGTTATTGGAAACTATATTCTTACAAATTATAAGCTTGCCTGTAGACAAATTGTAATTGTTTTTGCATGTTTGACTTGCTCTGTCCTGACTAGAAGACTCATATTTTACTGTCTGATTATTTAATTGGAACTAATTATTTGGAAGTGCTGACCACACTTTCTGTATAATTAGTGCCAAATTATATTTCCCGGCAACTTACTACTACAACAACTTATTAAGAAGTTACAAACCCACTACATCAAAATTACACTTATAAATTTTCTTTTTTTTTTGTTTCAGATTTTATGCAGTGATTGGTACATAATAAGATGGCAGTGTTAGTCTGTAGACTATGTGACTTAAGAATGTGTATAAAAGATTTTAAAATGTCTAACAACTAAATTAAATCAAATAAATAAAGTGAGATACAAAAAACGGCTATGTATTTCTCATTTTGTATTCTTTGTTCTAATTTGACAACCATTAAAGACACATTGTGAACTCATTTTCCTTTTAAAATATGTTTTTATTTAATTAAGACATCACAAATGAAAGGAAATACATATAAAAACAGATAATTTTGCCTTATCTCTTGGATTCATTTGGATTTTAAATCCTCCATAACAATGAGGGTCATAAACCTTAAAGCTGCATTAACTTAATTCATCATATTTCTTTCATTTCTTTTCTTTCTTCATATTTTCTGTCTTTCTATCCAATAAAGTTATCATACAAGTGTCAGACTCGTACAGGAACACAGTATAATGCTGCCATCTAGTGGTGATGTTACACAATGAGGCCGCTGCAGAGCTTTATTTAGCATTAGCACATACAGTGTAATACAGTAACTCATCAGATGGCTCCTCCTTACATGTAGAGGGAGTTGTTGTCTTTACTGACTCCACTGATTCATGAAATGACGGTTAGAAGACTTGTAAGTCTTTACTATGGGTTCAAATTTTTACAGTAATATAAAGAAAATCTATATTACTCTAAGTCATATAATTATCTCAGACCAGTGCATCAAATGTAAGGAAGATAGAATAACTTTATATGATGGGAAAGTCCTGTTATCGATGGGAAAAGAGGGAAATTTGAACTATTGTTGACTATGATGTTCCTCTGTGTCATAAATATGTTGATTTTATATAGTTCCTTGTATGTCTCTGTCACCCCATATAAAGATAAAAGGCTTTCAACACCATGCAAATATTGACATATAGGAGTTATTCTGTTACTGCTGACAACCAACATCTTCTACAGTCATAAAGTGCATTAAATTCACGTCATTTACAGACCAGTGTTACTCATCTTCCCTCATCTTAACAGTGTCCAGTCCCTCGCTGCTGAGAGGAGCTAATGATGAAGATAAGATTAACAGAAACATTTGACTGAAATGATTCAGCATACAGAACGATGATAACGTTGGGGAACAGGGCATAGTGAAAAGGGTGAGATGCAACCGTTTCACAGTCTGTTAAAGGATGAGAGAAGATGGTGTTTGTTATCTGCATTTAAAATACACAAATACTGTGTTTTAGGAAAAAACACCACATTAATTTGGTCATGTTTATAATATTTACTCTCTCGTGGTGATTTACTGGATAATTTGACTTCTTCACGGCTCCAAAAGTTATTCAGATTAAACGATGTGACCAGAGTTGACTCTCAAGTTGAGTCTACTTTCATTAATGAGTTACAAGCCAAACACACTTTGAGCCGCTGGTCTAAACTACTGATAACAAAAGGAACAGAAAAGGTGCTAATTAATAAGGACGACCTGTTGGGAGCAACAACAAGACGCCCTGTGGGCATAAAGGAAAAAGCTTAACAGCACTTAAAAAGATGAATTTGGTCCCAATGTGTGTAAAACAAACACAAAAACGCAGCTTAAACCACACAGACTTATTTGATTACCGCCATCAGCTGGACTTTATTACGCTCGACATCTGTATCAAACAGCACTGTAGCCTTTAGACAGCCAGTTCAAACAACTGTCACCTCTGCTTATTTCTTCCACCTTTGTAATTTGAGTCCAGAAATGTGTCTTTAATCCTCAATTAAGACTTCCTGGGCTGTGGATTGAGTGGACGGGTTTTTTAAAGAAGTGGGTCAGGAAATTAAGGTTGAGAAGAACGTAGATGGGTCCCCAACTTGCTGCTGGCTACGTTCTGTGTTTCTGAGCTCCTGCAAGTCTTTGCAAAATGTAAAATGTGCTGAATAAAATGTAGGACAGTGGGTTGATTCTGCTGGAAACCACCTACAACACCGTCCTAAAAAACCTGCTATGAAGATTTATGTTTCAAGGAAAGAAAATAAGAAAGTATATAAAGTGGGTCAGCAGAGATAAATGTGTGAATATACACACAGGAGCATTTTTTTGTTTTTTTATGAGATATAAACAGAGTCCAGGTTTGTCTTTGGGATTTATTCTGCAGCCTGAGGGGAGCAGAGATGCATGTGTGCATCAGTTGGTACCATTTGGCAGAAGAAGACACGGACCCAGGAAGAGTTTTATCTTCATAAGTATAAACAGGACTCTGCCTGCGACACTGGCATTTCCTGACCAGGACACAATGAAACACACACACACACAGAGTGACACAGAGAGACGTTCATGGAGGCTAAATACAGTCTACATAGATTGGAGATCACTTTTACTTTTCATGCAACTAATTGATTTATCGAGAAAATAACCAACAGATTAACTGATAATGAAAATAATAACAGATAAATCATGTTAGACAGTTTATTATTACAGATAATGATAGTAGATATAGTCTAGCTTAAATGTAGTATTTTTAATGTAAAGTTGTACATGTGAATAATTACTATTGTGCACAATAACTATTACTAAAATACAACACATTGTTAAAGATGAAACCAGTGGTTTCCAACCTTTCTGGCTTTTGTTGTCTTACAAAAAGCAGTGTGTAGTCGGGGTCACATTTCACATGTCTATGAGTTGTTAACAGCTTCACCAAATAGTGATTTTTCCCTCTAAACTTCTCACATGCTTTCATTTCAATAAATGTTCAAATGATCCAATATTTCACTAAAAATCAAAGATTAGAGAAAAAGTCCAAAAACTGAAAACAGATTTGTGTTTCAGAACTTTGTTTTTTCTTCTTTCCTCTCCCATTAATCATCTCACGACCCCTCAGATTTATCTGCTGACCCTTTGGAGGGGCCCGACCCCTAGCTTGGGAACTGCTGGACTAAACTAGCTAACTGTATATAAAGTAGTTGAAACTAGCTCCACCTCCAGCAGCTACAACAGTAACATGCTGCTCTAACACTGATGATTCAGTATTAATAATCTAATGATGTCATATATAATAATATATCAGTCAGAGGGACCAAACCACTACTTTTACTGCAATACTTTAACTACATCAAGCTCATAATACTTATGTACTTTTACTTAAGTTAAGGATCTTTTCTGAGATTTTATAGACCAAACAACTAATCGATTAATTGAAAAAATAATTGACATATTAATCGATAATTAAAATAATTGTTAGCTGCAGCCCTAAAAAAAGAAATCATGTTAGAAAGTCTAATATTGCAGATAATGATAGTAGATATTGTTTTTATTTTCATTTCTGTGCTATCCGACATGGGATTACAAGTCAAATTTATTTATAAAGTACATTTAAAAACAACAGGAGGAGATCAGAGTGATTTACAAAAAAATGTAAATATACAGTCGAAGAATTAAAAGAAATGCTTATAAAAAAGCATAAGTTGTAAAAGACAAAATTAACACATTTAATATGCTATAAAAAAGTGAAAAATTAAGGGGACTCAAAAGCCATTATATAAAGTGGGTCTTTAGCTGTGATACAAATCTACAAGACAGCGATATTTTACAAAATATGACTCTTCCGGTAATATATATACAAAGCATAAACAGAGGCATGTGGACAAAGAAAACAAAGGAAAACAAAAATCCCAAATGAACTGTTCACAGAAAAGAACCGTAAAACATTTAGTATAATTGAAATATAGTATTTTAATGTAAAGTCGTATATGCGCATAATTACTATTGTGCACCGTAACTATTACCAGGCAGGATGTAAAATCTCTATAAAAATATATAAACGAACATTTTTGATAATCAGTAGCGAGTGGATTGAGAATTTACGCGGCTTTCAGTAAGTTTGTCCCTCCCAGGCTGCCGTAGGCGGCCTTATCATTGAACACCGGAAGACAAGAGGTCCTTTCCCCCGCAGACTCCAACATGGTGAGCAGTTTCTCCTCACGATTCCTCTCCGAAATAATCATCAAACATCACTTTTTGCGTTTGTTTCATCACTCACGTACATGTCGTAGTTTATAAAACCACATCTCATGAGATGATCGAGGTCTAAATTGCAGTAAAAAGCAGCGATGGTTCGTTTTTATTTAAGGTTTTAACGGAGCTTCAGTTTTTTTTTTAAGCAGCCGCCGCTTGTTAGCTTATGTGGCTAACGGCGTTAGCCACACATTTAACTATTGTTCATTTAACGGAAAACTACATTTACTAAATTGATGTGCTAACGTTTCTGGATGATTTTAAGTACAATTTAGATAATAGTGTCACTTATAGTATGTAAATCTTTAAATATCTGTCTAATGTGAGCTCATGTATGTAGGCCGCAGCCGGCTGAGCTAGCTAGCACTCGTTCCCCAGCACACCCTCTCTTGAGCGGTGTTTCTAACCTTGTCCAGCCCGCTATCACAGCTGATAGTTGCCGGGTGTTTATCCAGTTGTTGACCGGCCTTGTCGTCTCTTCTCCAGGCAAGAGGACCGAAGAAGCACCTGAAGCGCGTCGCAGCGCCGAAGCACTGGATGCTTGACAAGCTCACCGGAGTTTTCGTAAGTACCCCTCTTTTTTATATTTCCGCCACATGCAGTGTCAAGTTATGGGTAGTTCGGAGTCTCCTCTACTTTCTAACTGTTAATTTTGATATATGTATCATATTAGTTTTGTATCTAAAGGGCTCATAGCAGAGTAGGATGAATGGATGCACCAAAGGGACGCATCGCTCATACAACTAATGTGACCATGTGTGATTTATGATGCCTGAAATTCCTCCTAAATCTGCCTAATGAGCTATTATGAACCTAATTGTTGCAATGTGGAACATTAGCACAGCTTTTAAAACACTTTAAGTTGAGTTGTGAGGTCAGACATCAAGAATGTAGCATCAGTAACCATTTCGAAGCACATTTAGGTGTAGAAATCACTGTTAAATAGAGGTTGTATGTGAGCAGTAGGTTGTTAGAGAGACAGAAGGTGTTTTTGATTTTAATAATCTACTTTTAATTAGGTGAGAACAGCTTGCTGCTGTCACCCAACTCAGCTTGGCTCATGAAACATATGTGTGCATGTTGAGCAGAAAAAATAGTCTTTTTAAGCAGTATGAAGGTCATTTCATGTGGCGCCGGATCTGGCCGCGCTATTACAGTTAGAGTGAGCAAACTGATATTCACAGTTAAACTGAAAAGACGGGACCACAATTTTTCAAGTCCTGAGTATTAGTCAGGAGGCTAAATGAACACTGAAATAGATTTGTCTTGCTGTAATCATTCCTCCTATTCATGCTGACCAGTAGAAGATCCCTTCATAATGCACTTACTCTCATCACTTACATGTAAATGATGGAGGTAAGTGCAAAATCTACAAGCCTCCTTCTGTGGAAAATGTATTTAAAAGTTTATCTGAAGCTAATATGAAGCTTCAGCCGCCCAGATGTGTCAAATCAAGTAGATATCTTTCAACATTACAGGCTTTTTTAGTGCCAAAGTCCCTCTTTTGTTGCTTGAAACACAAAGAGGGAATTTGATGCTATAAAGACTGTAAATGTGTCAGATATCTACTTCATATGACTAACTCAGACTGCAGAAGACTCATATAATCACTTACATTGAAAGTGCATTTGAAGGGGATCTTTTAATGGCCAGTATGAACTGGAGTAATTATGGCAAGAAAAATCTTATGTTCATATGGACACCTGACTAACCTGAGCTTTAAGTCTCCTCTCAGATCTCTTTAGCAAATATCTGAGAACAAGTTATATACAATATTACGACTAGATAATTCAGTCACAGTATTTGAATATCAGCAGGTAAAGTGTGTCTAACTTTAGATTGTGTTGCTGTTCGTTTCAGTATTAACGTGATTTAATGTCTGAAACTAGTCGTATCCAGTACAGAGTTGACACAAGACACTTTAATCCCTAAAGATATGTTCTTTGATCTGGTGTCATAGTTATATTAAGTACTTTTTGGGGAATTTTAAGTATTTATTATAGACAGTAGACAAGGAACAATGAGAGACAGATGCAACAAAAAGTCCTCAGCTAGACTGTCACCAGGGAAGGTTCATGGTCGGCATTTAACCTCTAAGTTACTGGGAGCTCTGGTGTCATTGTTATTAGCTGATAGTCCAGAAGAACCAGCAGTAGATGCTAATAGATGAACAAATCTGCCTTTAGCCTGTTTTTTTTTTTTTTCACACCTCCAGCTGTTCTGCTCTCATCCAACATCATAGAATAAATCTTGAAACTATTAAAACATTTGAAATTAATACACACTATTAATTTGGTCATTATAGCACAGTGTTTCTGGGCTTTAAAGGACAGAAAATTTAAACTGTTGTTGGATTTTGGTGACTTCTAAACATTGACGTGAATAGTTGAGTCAAAAGTTTAGATAACGTCATCAAGTTGGACCTAAACATTGTGTTCTGTAGTGTGAAAAACTTTTAATGGATCATGCAGCCGCAGCCAGATAATAAATTAGACATTTGGTTGAAAATGATTAAGCGGTCCTGATGAGGCTCGTCTTCAGCCAGCTTCTTCTAAAGGTCACTTTAAATAAAACATTTTAGAAATGCATAAAACATCATCTTGAAACACACTTCTTCTTCTTCTTCTTCTGTCAGGCTCCTCGTCCTTCCACCGGTCCCCACAAGCTGAGGGAGTGCCTGCCCCTCATCATCTTCCTGAGGAACCGCCTCAAGTACGCCCTGACCGGAGATGAGGTGAAGAAGATCTGCATGCAGAGGTTCATCAAGATTGACGGCAAGGTCCGCACCGACGTCACCTACCCTGCTGGATTCATGGGTGAGTCTGAATAGAGGGGAGTGCTTTTTTAGGGGGACAGTTGAGAACTTTAGACGTTGAACAAAGACTTTTCAGTGCAGCTCAGCACCTTTTTGAATGATTGGTTTTTTTATTCACAATCTGTATTTGATGAGTCCTTAGTTTACTTTCTCTGCAAAGCCGATACAGGAGTTGCTTTTGTGTTGATGTGAAAGATTTCACGTCCAAGTCTAATTCATGCATGACGAAGCGTCTGTGGGGTAACGACGGAGCAGTGATGAATATGTGGTTTTGATCAGCAATGAGCTGAAACAACACGACCAATTCCTCTAAGAAGTTCTGAGCTCCAACATTGAAGTGTTTCTTAGTCATAGTTGGATTTTAAGGCAACTAAATATTATAACAGGGTGAGTGATATGAAATGGGAGCAATGTTTTTCTTTTAATAATTTGATAGATTAACTCAGTTTTGATTCTGACGTTTTCTTTGTATGTTATGAAAGGTCAAAGACTGTTACTGGAGTCACGTTGGGTTTGTGATGGAATTTGAAAAGGTGACATTGGGGGGGGAAAAAACGGACAGAGGCAAATCCTTGAGAGTACGGCTGGAAACGAGTTTAAGCCAGTATTTATGTTTGAGTGGGATGTTCATGTTGTTTTGGACACATCGCAGGACAGATGGGGCAACATCAGCTGCCCCATTTAGCTGGATTAGAAATGAGATTTGGGAACCAGAAACAAACGACAGCAGCCTGTGAAATACGGACGCTGCTTTGAGTTTCTTTACATTGCAGGACTTTTTCTTCTGCTTCATGATTCTCCTTTTTATCAGTCAGTCAAATTCACTTTAAAGTACCAATACTGGTTTCCTCCTCACAGTTTATAAATTATCCTCCAGTGATGCCGAGCAGGTCAGGCAGAACGGCTGCAACCTAGGAGTAAATATTTTTTGTTTTTGTCGAGTCTCGCAGTCACACCTCCAACGAAACTGTGACCTGTCAGTTTTCTCTCCACCTAGACGCCAGCCAACAGCCTCGCAGGGAGGTGCGGCGATTTAATTTCCAAATCAAGGGGAAGCCTTGGCAGCACGACGACCGTCGCCTATTTATATACGTCCACACTAAACACCCGTCACTGTCAACCAGTAGATGATCAGTTTTAAATGCTTCTTGCAATTAATGTACTAGAGTACTCAAATACTTTAACTTGATTTATCCCAATATTTGCTCTTTTAACACATTTTTTAAAATATTTTTGTAGCAGGAGACGCCAATTTTTGATGGAAACTCTTTATTTCAGAGTTTTAATTGTATAGAGAGCTTTGGCATTTTGTCAGAGGATGAATTTCTACCTAAGAAGGTTCCTGATATTACTGATTTTTGTTCACGTTTGTCTGCAAGTTTGCAACCTTGAAAGATGCTGAACTCCTGGTCTCATGAAGTCACTGTAAATGAGGCAAAGAAGCCGAATATGTGGAGAGTTTTCTAATCAGAAAGTTTGTCAAATAATTGTCTGTGTCCATCTTATAATCTCTTTGAGAAAGATGTGATGCTCTTGGAAATTTCTGCACTCCAAGAAGGTGTTTGTTACTGGAGAAATCTGATCAAAGTCTCCCTAAAAAAATGAGATTTGATCGTAGTATTGAGACAGTTTATGTCTCTATAGAGACTTGAGTTTGTTCACAACATGTCTGATTGTGAGTGTGGTCGTTGTTGTTAGTTTAGATTTAAAAGGGAAGATTTCCTCACAAACACCAAGTAAGGAAGAAGAGTAAATCTTGAATATTTTCATCACAAATGAGAGAGTCGTGGGGCCAAAGTTTTGTGGTCAGTTGGCTGGAAAAACTTATTGTGTATTTAAAAGCGCTGTGGGACTCGTATTTTTCTGTTTTGACATTTGGCTGTCCTCTGTACATAAACAGCCTTTTTTTTATAGAGGGCATTAAAATCTGATATCTACCACTTAAAACAAGACGAGCTGACGACTGTTGACTGTTTGTTTTTTTACTCAGATGTGATCAGCATCGAGAAGACCGGCGAGCACTTCCGTCTGATCTACGACGTGAAGGGACGTTTCACCGTCCACCGCATCACCGCCGAGGAGGCCAAGGTAAGATCCACGTTTCCCTTGAACTTCTAGAGGCTCTGCTGTGGTTTATAGATCAGTGATCAATCTTTCTTTTCAACTGGAGAGAAAAAGAAGAATCATAAAACACAGAAGGTTAATTTTTAAGAGTTCAAAAGTTTGAGTTCTAACCATTTAATGTTGGTCGTCGCACGTTCTCGCTACGTGACTCAGAGCCTGGCGGAGTTTCAGCAGTGAGACGGAGTCTTCGCTGAGTTAATGGTGTAATCACCATGTAAGATTAGTTTCTTAAGCATTCGGTCTCTTGCTGCTTCTTGCCAAATCTGCTCTGACTGACGGTATTTCAAACTGGTTTTATATCCAAAAATGTGGATGCGGGGTGTGTTAAGAGAGATAAACTGAGAGCAAAACAGTCATAGTTTTAGCTTGAGATGCAAAAAGATGAAGAGTTTTGAAAGCTGCAACTGTCAGTTTGTTTGTAAAATGTTTATAATTTGGCTCCTAATTAAGTTCATGTCCTTTTTTTTTAGGGTGATGTCATTTGCCGTCTTAAAAGTTGTTCTTGGAAAGATGTTGGTTTTCTAATCTAACTCTCCTCCTCCTCCTCCTCTTCCTCCTCCTCTTCCTCCTCCTCCTCCGCAGTACAAGCTGTGCAAGGTGAAGAAGATCATCATCGGCACCAAGGGGATCCCCCACCTGGTGACCCACGACGCCCGCACCATCCGCTACCCCGACCCCCTCATCAAGGTCAACGACACGATCCGCATCGACCTGGACACCGGCAAGATCACAGACTTCATCAAGTTCGACACCGGTAGGTTCACGTCACTGCAGGACCTGGTTTTATGACGATCCGGATCCGTCGTTTCAGTTTAATGTTCAGTTGATGAAGAGGAAATCCCTTTCTTCTTCTCTCCTCTCCAGGTAACCTGTGCATGGTGACCGGAGGTGCTAACTTGGGGCGTATCGGTGTCATCACCAACAGGGAGCGTCACCCTGGCTCCTTCGACGTGGTCCACGTCAAGGACAGCACAGGCAACAGCTTCGCTACCAGGCTCTCCAACATCTTCGTCATCGGCAAGGTGAAGATTTTAGAAATATTCTGACAACTGCTGACGTGTTGTAGTGCCCGACACGGAGTGAACTAAATATTCAAGCGGCTGTGATGTTAAAGTTCATTGTACCTGTAGGAGAAAAATTTGGGACTTTTCATACAGTTTAAACAGATTAAATGTGATTATTTGGAGCAATGATGACTGTTTGGTTTTGATCAGCAATGAAATTACACAACCAAATCCTCTAAGAAGTTCTGAGCTCCGTCACTAGAGAGAAGTTATTATTTCTTTAAAAAATTAAGTTAACTATTAGATATCAGGACTTTTCTTAGTCAAACTTCTGCAGTTATGTGCAGGTTAATTGGACAAAAGTTTCAAGGTTTATGCTAACTGGCAAAATACAGGAAATGGTAACTTTCACTTGGTCTATAAAATATCAAAAATAGTGGAAAATGTCCACCTGGAGTTCATAAAGCCAAAGATGAGGTCTTAAAAGTGCTCGTTTTGTCCGACTAACAACCTCAAACCTTAAAATATTCAACTCATTATCACATAAAGCAGAAAAACAAATCTTAAACTTGAGAATATTTGATTTAAAAATCTGTTAAATGCCAAATAATTTCAGCTCTAGTGTTGTATTGATCCCCGAGCAAATAAATAAAATAGCTTTAGCAGAGGAAGTTAAAGCCTGACTCTTAATTTCATGCTAATTTAGTGTTTAAGTTTTGTTTCCAATTGAATTAACAGCAAAATAAATACTTTAAAATGTCAACGTGCAACAAGAGACGAGCCGTTTGTGTCTCGGAAACATAAATTAATTAAAATGCAGCAGAAATAAGTGGAGACAAGTTAAAGTTTTATACTCGGTGTTGTGTAGTTTGACGTTGGGACTCGGTGTACCTGAAGTCTGTCGTTAAACCGTCAGCTGTCTTTGACCTTGATGTCGACCTTGGCAGAGACTCGTCATCCTCACGGCAAGACGAACTGTAAAAAAACCTTCATAAATCAAACTCCGTCCCATCAAATTAGACGCACTTAACGATTACGAGCGGCTGGTCTGTTGAGCGTCTCTCTCTCTCTGCCGGCTGACATTTGTTTGGCCGCTAACGTGACCGTAGCTGTCAGCGGCACGGTCGCCTCTCCGCCGGCGTGACATTTATCCGACGGCCTCGGCTGCCGCGCCTTTTCTTCACCTCGGCGACGGCTCCGTGCTGAAGTGTCGGCGGTCAAATGAACGTTAGCGAACAAGTGTTTAAACTGGCTGCACGTTGAAATGAACGACTTGAAATCATCTTTTTAGCTGGATGTTTATGAAACTTGTATTTGATCGATCTTAACCGTTATCCTCTTCCTCTTCCTCTCTCCCTCCTCTCCGTCTCCAGGGTAACAAGCCGTGGGTGTCCCTGCCCAGAGGAAAGGGAATCCGTCTGACCATCGCCGAGGAGAGAGACAAGAGGCTGGCCGCCAAGCAGGGCAGCAGCTAAACTGGCCACAAACAGACAGCCTGACCCCTGGTTTTCAAATAAACTGTTATTTACAAAACCAACCGTTTGCTCGTCCTTGATCTTTTTATTTCACTGCCGGTTGGCGGCAACAACACACAGCTACGAGTTCATGAGAAAAACGACTTATTTACAAGTCGAGAAAAGTAGAAAAACGTGTAGAGAGAGAGTTAATAGTGGAAGAGGGATATAAATAGCAGAGTAGATGAAAGGTTTTATCTTAATTTATCTACTATGTGTTTATGTTGCTCTAAAATCCATCCAAGAAATCATTTAATGTTCAGAGAGCAGGAGGTGAAGACATAAAGGACATAAACAAAACCTCACATTTAAAGTATAATTCTGGTTTATTTCCTATAAATGAGGCTATTCATGTAAAAATGTTTGTCTGGAAAGATCTAGAAAGTCTGATATGTCGTTTCGAGTGACTCATTGAATCTCTAAAATAAAGCCAGTGAGAGCAAAGTTAACTTGACCCGACAGAACCACAGCAGCCACATTTATGGGAAATATGCAAAGTTCAAATAAAGTCTCCTTGAAGGGTCTTAAAAATCTGAAAATAGTCCCAGAAAGATTTGAGCCTTTTGCTGTTTTTAGGCTTAATTTGATTCAAAGGTCTTTCAGTTGAAAGAAGAAAACACTGAAGGAGGTTTTTGCAGTTTATTTACCTAAATTAACCAGTTTAACAAACAACTGATGTATTTTATTGCTCCCATCCTTAATGATGCTGAACCATCTGTAGAGAATTCATTAAAAACCTTAATTTTTAGAGGTAAAGCTTTTGCTTTTCTTAAAATGTGTATCTTAATGTTAAATACACACACTGTAGGGAAAAAAAAGGTTTTTCTTACTGTATATGAGCATGGAAAACTTTTCCATTTCCTTGTATAAAGATATATATTTGATGTAAACTATTATGTCATCCTTCATGTGAAGAATGTGAATGATCCCAAATCGGTGAGTTTTTTTGGTTTGTAAAGAGACATTTTACTGTAGTTTGTTCTGAGAGGAAGCAGATTTCAGTGAACTTCAGCTCTCTCGGTGAAATTGTCTTATATATTATATTCATATATACATATATTTGATATGTTTCTTAACGAGTTTCTGTCCAAAAGTTTGTCTGGTTAAATATTTGCTGAGATGAATCTTGATGACTTTACTTCAAACATTTTTTTCCCAACTAAATGTGAATTAACAGACATTTTGACATTAAACCTCCAGATATTATTGATAAAATTGATCTTTATGACAGTAAAAATCAGGTGAAATGTCCCTTTAATCCTCCCTTAAACACTATATTTGAAGTAACTTGACTCTCAACTTAACCTGCTGCTAACCGAACCTCCATCTCTCACCTGGAGGCGTCCTCCCTCCTTCCCTCCCTCCGTCTTTCTAATCCCTCCATCCTCTCCCATCATGCACGCATCCATCTGTTTACACCCTTTAATCCCTCTCCTCCCTCCTCCCTCCTTCCTTTTTCCCTCCATCTCTATCATTTTGCCACATTCCTTCTCTTTTTTTTATCCCATCTTTCCTTCCTTCCTGTTTTACACCTGTCCTCTATCCTTCCTTCTTCTTTCCTCCGTCCTTCCTTTCATTGATTCCTTCTATCCTTTCCTTCCTTCCTTCCTTCATTTAAAATTTTCTTTCTTCCTCTGTCCTTCATTGCATCTATCTCTTCATAATTTGCTCCATTCCTCTTTTCCTAGATCCCTCCCTTCATCATCCTCCCACATGTCACCTTTTTCCTTCCTTACATCGATTCCTGTCGTCCTTCCCTAAATATTTTCATTGTTCTTCCCTCTTTTTTTTAACCTTTTCTCTTCTTTCTTTCTTTCCTACCTTCCACCCTTCCCTAAAAAGCTTTTTCCTCTTCTCTCTGTCCTTTTTTCCGTCCCTACTTTTCCATTTCCTTCCATCCTTCCCCAGTTTCCATCTTCCTTTCTCCATCTATTTCTATCTCACTCCTTTTGTCATCCTTCCTTCCTTCCTATCTCCCTGTTTTTCATTCCCTCCTCACCTCTTGATTCCTCACATCCTTTCCTAAATATTCTCCATCTTTTTTCTCTCCTCTCTCTGTTTTTCCATCTTCCATCTCTCTTTTTCCATCCCAACTCACATCCTCCCCCAGTTTTCCTCCTCCCTCCATTGTTATTTTGGATTTTTCTTCCATCCTCTTCAGCCTCTCTCACCTCCTTCTTTCCTTTCATCCCTAAAGATTTCATTTTTTCTCTCCTCAATCCTTTCTTCCTCTCCTTTTTTCCCCTCCCCTCCCCTCCTCTCTCCTTCACCTCTTTTCTTCCTTACATTAATCCCTTCTTTCCTTCCCTAAATCTCTTAATGTTATTCCTTCTTACCTTTTTATTTTTCACCCCTCCCTTAATAATTCCCGTCTTTTTTTCCCCCCTCTTTCGTTGCAACAATTCCTACCTAATCTACCCGGCCCTTCCTCCCTCTTTCATCTCGTCCTTCCCTAAACAGTTTCTATCTTTCTGTCTCCCTCCAGCGTTCCTCACATCCCTCCATAATCCCTCATCCTTCCTTCCTCCCTACATACATACATCTTTCATTGCATCCCTCTATCCTCCTCTCTCTCTCTCTCTCTCTCTCTCGTCTCCTCCATCCTTCCTTCTCTCTGTGTTCTGACTTCAGTACCAGTCCATATGGTGACTGCTGGGATCCAGCCTGCTCTGCTCTGCAGAAACCTGGCCTGGCACACACCACCTCAGTGTGTATGT
The DNA here is from genome assembly GCF_914725855.1 of Thunnus albacares. NCBI lineage: Eukaryota > Metazoa > Chordata > Actinopteri > Scombriformes > Scombridae > Thunnus > Thunnus albacares. Next base: position 7,401,306 of record NC_058127.1, on the reverse strand, counting down.
GTGTGTGTTTATACTGTGTGTGTGTGTGTGTGTGTGTGTGTGTTTGTGAGAGAGAGGGAGATCTATCCTCTTCTGGCCTTCAGATTCTCCTGCGAGTGTGTGTGTTTGTGTGTGTGTGTTAAAGAGCAAGACATCAACATTGCCCTTCTCCCCCATGACTCCCCTTTTGCAACCTGCCTCTACAACACATGACACATACCATAAGAGCACACACAGCAGGTAAGTGTGTGTGTGTGTGTGTGTGTATGTGTGTGTGGAGAGGGACATGGCTCGCTCCCATGACCGTCTGCTCTCTGACACACTGTACAGTACAGTAATCCATCATCCCTGGCAGGGAGTAGTGAGGACAGCGTTTGAGGACAGTAAACCTGCTGTATTTTAGACAAAGGTGTAATTTAGAAACATACAATAAATAATACAGGAAATTCAATAGCTGAATGTGATTGGAAATGTTTTAGTTGTTCTGCATGAGTTAATTTGAAGGGGAAAAAGAATCAAGTGGTCTTATGAGGCTGCAATTTTCATCACACACCACGTTGCCTTGGTGATTTGTATTGTAAATTTACATACAGTCAATACTTAACATGTGTAAGTTGGTATGTTGTCAAGGTAATGTTTATATTATATAATATGATATATGTAACATGTTAGGTGTAATGTTATATACTGTATATACTGTTATTACTTTATATACAGTCTATGGTTAGCATGTGTAAGTTGTTATGTTGTCAAGCTAATGTTTATTTTATATAGTATGATATAACAATATTTAACATGTTAGCATGCTAACATTAATTTATAGACTCTATAGTTAGTATGTGTAAATTATGTTGTCAAGCTAACATTTATTTTATATAATATTTAACATTCAACATGTTAGCATGCTAATATTAGCATCAGAGACCATATACAGCTATCACAGTCTATGGTTAGCATGTCTAAGTTAGCATGATGTCAAGCTAATGTTTACCTATATTATATTATATAATATATGTGAAATTTAACATGTTAGCATGCTAACGCTAGTACGGACTCTATATAGTTATTATTATATATACAGTCTATGTTTAGCTACTGTAAGTTGGTATGTTGTCAAGCTAATGTTTATATTATATAATATGAAATAATAATATTAGCATTATAGACTGTATTTATTACTTTATATACAGTCTATAGTTAGCATGTGTAAGTTAGCATGTTGTCAAGCTAACGTTTAAATGATATAATATTAAATAATACTGTATATAATGTTAAACATGTCAGCATGCTAACATTAACATGTTCTCATATAAACAGTTGATAGGCATACAATGTTTAGCATGTTAACATCATGGATGTGTTGAACTGGATATTGTGTTTTTTGGCCAGTGGGTGTCACACAAATAAGACACTTCGCTGAAATTGCCTCACAGCCCTGCGCTGTTCCTTGGGGCTTGATAAACATGTGAACAGTTAGCATGGCACATAACATAGAGATTAAAGAAAGGATAGAAAGATCTTCAAGCCATATTCACAAAAAAATCCGGGAGGGACTAAATAATAACAGTGTACACACCTGGGTAACTGCTGAGATCTGCGAACACTTCAAATTGTTAAAACAAAGTCAGATGGGGAAGGAAACACAAACAGATCACGTTAGTAAGCCAAAACTTTTTAGACAAGAAAACAAAGGCAAACAGTAAAATTATTGTGAAAACTGTTTGTTGTAAACATCCATCATAGTTTACCGACCGACTTCCTGGTTCAACTCTGACTTCCTGTGCTTGCCGTCATTTTGCACACTCAAAAGTTGTACGTTTCATTAAACCAGACTTTTCCCTTAATGAGTTATAACTGCGTAGTGTCTGTTGTACAAACAAATTAATCAAGCGACGTGATGATAAAACCTGACCTTGACATGACACGAGGCAGCACTGTAAACAAATTTGTTTTCTGAGGTAATGCAACAAAATGAAACGACAGATTTGAAACACTTTTAGGGTTTGTGGTTTAGTAACAAATCAAATGTGGCAGCGTTGTCCCCGTTTTTATAGGCCTGGGACCAGTTCTTGTAAACAAGTATACACACACACACACACACACACACACACGCATACACAAACAGAGTCTTTGAAAATTTGAAATATGAGATTCGCCAGACGCATGCTTTTCTCCAGTCCTGCTCTGCATCCCCTTGTGAGCAGAGCAACAATACCTTTGATTCACACGTACACACTCAACACACGCACAGTCACACAGAGGCTTTGAAGTGCGTTTGGCTGGATGGTGAGAAAAAGCAAAAAGGAAAAACGAGCTGCAGAGGAAAGAAATATGGAGAAAAAACATCCACTCGAAGAAGAGAAAACTAATATGTTAAATCACATTACAGAGGATTAAACACAGAGTAGAAAGGCTGACGTTAAAACAGACAAACAACAGGGATTCAATCACTGTAATGCATCTACTTAATGCATTTACTGTATCCTGCAACAGTTCTGCACACATTCAATAGGCTTTTTTTTTACATGGTGGGTGAATTCACTGTCACTGCTTATCACAACCTGATGGGTAATATTGGGCCATTTCAAGCTTTTGAAGAACTTGGTCTGCAATAAACGCCACAGTTACTGTATTAATGGAGATTGCACACTTATTGTTTGTGGTTTTACTGATGTATCTGTGCTCCTACTGACTTTGGTGACCCCCCTGAGTTTTCCTCCAGTACCATCATGAAGTTGAACGACAACTATTGGGATGCCATGAAATGTGGTACAGACATTCATGTTCCTTACAGAGTGAATTGTTATCACTTTGGTGATCCCTTTTCCTCTAGTACCAACACTATGAGTAGTTTTTAATCTGTTCAGTACATTGTTTTATGACCAATACCTGCAAAGCTAATGACATTCCCATCAGGTACAGCTGTACTTTTCGTTTAGTGCTAATTAGCAAACGGACCAATTTCACTAAAGCGATCTGCAAGCACTGCATGCAAATCACAAATGATTGTCCCTCACAAACTGCAGATAAATTTGTGCATCCTTCAGTCCTCTTCATACACTGTAAAAAATAAGAATAAAATAAAAAAATGGATGTAGCCACCGTAATGTCACTCATTGGTTTGTGGACTCCAGTTTTGAAGCCTTGAGTTTGCATTTTGACAATTGTCGTCTTGGATTTTTGGAGTCAGAAGTGACCATATCTGGACAAAAGGGTGGAGCTGACCCTAATGCTAGCTGCTAGCTGCTAGCTGGGTTAGCACGGTGCATTTACAGTCTATGGTTAACTGTGATAATGCTAATGCTAATTTTATGTAGCGAAAAACAGGAAAAACCATTAAAACAAAATGTACTTACTTGAAAAAAATGATCATCTGGCTTCCTAGAGGGTCTTTTAGTACAACCAAATGCTGAACAAGACTTTTTTTAGGCGACCAAAATGTTACGATTAACTTTAATGAACTGAAAACACACTGAAATAACGACAACTATGTCTATACTCTATGAATCTGGAGTTACACTATGGTTACGTTAGCTAACCAATGTTGTTGGCGTGGTGACGGCACCCACCTGTTACATAAAGCAGCCACACCCTTAATGATGCACTTTAAGCCTTAATGAAATTGAAATGGGTGAGTTATATAAAAATTAACCCCCTGTACAGTTGTCATTAACAGGGATATTAGCTTTAGAGACCAAAACCGTTTTTTGTACCAGGCTGTAAACATGTTTATTTCTGCTGTAAAGGCATTTTAACATGAGGGTCTATGGAGCCAGGTGGCCATTCAAGGAACTGCAGAGGAGATGATTTCATGTTCTCATCTCTCTTGTTTTAACCATGAGCTTTCATCATGAACAGCAAACTTTTTTTCTGTTGCAAATTAGTAGTATATAAAGGTAATTATTAGGATAAAGGGTTGTTTTTTTCAGTTTTGGGGACTTATTTGATGAAGGAGTGATCAATGCAACAGGTGGATGAAGATTGTTGCACAGCTGATACAGGATTTTTGAGGCTGATACCTCTATTGATATTTGAGATTTTAAAAAATCTGATAATGATCAGCCAATATAAATTTTCTTTAAACAACCCATAACAAATTGTGACCAAAAAAAGTATTAGGCAGGATGTTTTACAGTTGAAAAATACCACTACCTTTGTCATTTATCAGCTTAAAAACACGCCAATATCAATATATATCTGCAATTAACTAATATTGGCACATACTTTATACCAATTTATCTGTCAGGCTCTAATAAAAATATACCTAATTAGACTTTAACCCGGTTAAATGAAGGATAAATAAGATAAACAAACACAACTCTGCTGCCACTAACGTCAACTACAGCGTATGAGTCACTCTGGATCGGCGCATCAGTCAAACTCTGGATGTCAGACAAACCGATTCTGCTGATTAAGTGATGACGGACCATTAAATGCAGAAGAAGAAGAAAAAAAAGTTAAACAGAGAGAGAGAGAGAAGAATGTAGTAGAAGTATAATGGAGGTACAGAAAAGTGGGCTGAGCAGCTAAAACAATGAACTCAGTCATCGGAGGTGGATGGAGGGAGGGAGCGAGGGGAGAGCGAGGGGAGAGCGAGGGGGTGAGGACAGCTGTTTCTAATCAATTGCTTCCATGTGATTGACTGCCTGACTGACTGCCGGCTGACTGGCCGACCGGCTCGATGACAGTTGAGGTTGGGGGCCGAAGGCGGGCTTTTGACGACTAGCTTAAACTATCAGGTTATAATTCGATGACTAGCTGGTCGGCTAATTGACTAAATGACACGTTGGTTGTCATGGCAGCTGATTGGCTAAGTAACAGGATACCGATATGACTAGCGGGATGCCGTGGTAACTTTACGGATGATGTAATGTGGCCTCTCCCTTCCGCTTCTTCTCTCTTTCTTGAATCTCTTTGCACATAGTTTATATCAACATCATTTCTATTGCACACACACACACACACACACACGCACACACACACACACACATGCACACGTGTGATCGCTCTCTTCTGTCTCTCATAAGTTTTTCTCATGTTGATGTTTTCAATTGTGTCAATAAAAGGCAGTTTATGTTGAAATTCCTTTTCTTTCTCTCGCCATCCCCCTCTCCATAAGACAGACACAGTCTGCATGAACAAAAACATTTAGGTAGGCCAAGTTCACGTCTGGGAGGGGTTGCTAAAGGGGGCCCGGGGGGCGCTCTGAGGACCAGATGTGCTTTTTTTGGGGGAGGGAGGGAGGGAGGAGGAGGAGGGATACGTTCACGAGCCTCAATGGCAGAGGAAAGGAAAGGAGAAGAGGAGGAACGGGGAGTTTTCACGGGGCTCCAGAGAAAGTCCTGGAAAGTGTTGCAGAGACGAGATGCTGAAACGTCACCGTGCAGGAGAGGGTCTATGCAGTCGTTGGGGTTCAGTGTACAAGAGGAGAGTACGTCCACGTTTTGACGAAGAAAGGGACGACTCACACTATCACAGACTGGATCCTTGATGTTATACAGATATTAAGATACCTCCAACATGTTGCAAGATAAATCTGAGAGGTTTTAATTAACAAGATAGGAAAGAGAAGAGCAGATGTATTTATGCTACACAGAATTCTAGTCTTAGATTTCTTAGACTTTTACCAAAATGCGTTTTAATTGTTGAACTTTGGATGTTTTACCTCTTGAAACTTCTGAAAAATGACAGTCTGAGAAGATAAAATCACTAATAATCACTCAGACATGTTCAGTCTGAGACAAGAGGTCATTAGCGGAAATGGCTCCATTTCAATGGGCCATAAACCAAAAAGGGTTGGGAACGTCTGACTGTAAATACTGATCAAGTGTCAGATCCAAGATTAATCTTATAAACGGCCGACGGTGAGAAGGTCAAGGGTCAAGAGCTGTTAAAAACTCCTGATTGTGCAAAACACAAAAAAACAAAAGAGAGACGAGGACGATCAGATATTGTTTGCAGCAGGTGGTTCGATCCCTCATCGATATCTGAAGGGTATTGTTTCAAAGAGCCACGGAAACATAAATAACGATGTGGAGGTCCGCCTCACAGCCAATCAGTAACATCGTCTTGATATGTGATCAATATATGCACTCTGAAACATGTTGCAGAGATGCATCGTTTCCGCTAGACGCTTCACTCATAGAGACTGAGGACAATCTCCCAGGTTTTGTTGTTAAAATTGGGTGGAAACAATTTAATAAAAACCCTGCATTGCAGAATCAATCCAAAGTCTTTAGTCTTTCATGCAGTTCATTATGGAGGAGAATGGGGGGAGCAGTGTATCCTTGACAAAATGTGAGGGGTGCTGGTTTGTTAGCGGACCATGGTTGCCGTTCAAGCAACTACTGTGCCTTTAGAAATCCCCAGACTTCAGTAGACGGAGATCTCCGATATCTGGTATCTCGAGTCTACGTTTCCGCTAGTTGCATCGAAATCTAGTAGTTTTTCAGCTATGCTAGCTAGCCTGAAAATAAGTACATTTGCTTTAACTTATCATCCCTTAGATTCTTCCCTGACTTTTCCTCTTGCGCCATGATGAGGTTGACATTTTTGTTTTTTGGTGAAACGTCTCAACAACTATTGGATGGATCGCCTTGAAATTTGGTACAGACATTCATGTTCCCCTCAGGATCCTTTAACTTTTCTTCTATTACCAACTAGCGATCATGGTAAACTTTAAACCTGCTAAACAATCATGAGCCAGTTTCATAAAAGCGATTTACAAACACCGTTTACACACAAATCACAAATGATCGTCGCTCGCAATTTGCAGATAAATTTGTCGAACCTTCAGCACTCTTGCGTGCTCATGCATGGGTCACAATGTGTTAAAATGAACACTAAAGGAGACAATCTCATGTTGCAAATTTGGTGAAATTGCATGTTTGACGTTTACATTTGTGATTAGCTTGAAGCATCGATGTACAAACGACCTTAATCAAGCGCCTCAAGTTCATTATAAGCATCAAACTGTGTTTTCTGTTGCAAATTAATAGTATATAAAGGTAATTTTGAGGACTTGTTGGATGAAAGAGTGATCACTGCTACTACTTTTGGCCATTTGATGGAACTTTTAAAATGTTGAAACAAAGCCAAATGGTGTGACTTTAAAACTGCATGAAAGCAGTGTTGAGAAATATCAGTTTATGCAAGTTTCTTCTTCTTCATATTGCACAAAACTGTCAATTTATCTGTCTGTGTCTGTCAAGGACGCTCATGCTGCTATCATGTGAGTAAAAGGTCTTCAAAACACTGCTGGAGGACGTATTTTTAATTTGTTTCAGGCATTACGTTTTTCTAATTTCATTTTGGAATTAAACTCTTTTATTCTTGCGTCATTTCTCATAAGAGGAGGTCAACGGGGGACAAACTACAGTCAGATTTACAGCCGAGGAGATGTGAGGAGCTGGCTGGGGAAAACAGTTGTGAAACAAGAGTAGTAAAAAAAAAAAAAAAAAAAAAAAAGTCCCAGAAAGGGAAGACAGAGCTGAAGTCCCCTCCACGTCTCCACCCTTCCCCTCAGAGTCCAAGTGAGAGTGCCTGAGAGGCTCCTGCAGCGATTTGATTTCTTAAAGTGATACTCTGACCACATTTGTTGCCGTATTTTTCATGTGTGTGCACTTGTTGTCACACTGCGGGAAGGAAAAAGAATCCGCTCCGTGAAGTCGGTAATATCGGTTGACCAGAGACATTTGGCTCGGATCAGGGTTGTGTTCAGGCGCTCTCCTCAAAAAGCAGGAAAACAGAAAGCTCCCTTTACAGGTGAAATGTTTGAAGTCCATATAACAGCAAGCATGATCTTGTGACTGTGCTGTGTAATATATCTGATGAGTAACCTGTCTGGACTCATGTAGACGACTCTCTGAACTTAACACATCTGTGCGAAACTCATGGCATGTGAAAGCAACAACATTAGTGAAAACTTCAGATGCAGCTAATAGGGGTTAGCTTGTAATCTTGGGAACCGCAGCAGGAGAATTAGCTAAGTGACTGGCTTGTTATCTGCTTATCCAGGTCTGTCCAGCAGGTTTTGAGACAAGCGGGCTCTGATCTCAGTCATGAACTGTTTCATGTTGGTCTAAAGTCTTTAAGTAATCAGACTGGATTTAAAATGATCTATTTTTAGTGTTAATTTCTGGTGTTTTACCAAGCAAAGCAGGTGTTTTTCCTTTCTCAGCTGCACCTGCAATACTTACAGTTGTCACCACTGCAGCACAAATCAACTGTTTGTCTAACTATGAAGATACAACATCTCTTAGCAGTTGGGAATTTTAGGGATGTAAGGATATGTACAGTTAATAAAGCCTTTTAGGGCAAAATTTTGATTCTGACCTCTATAAAAAATGGACTTCACTTGAGAGTGATCTTGTTAGCTACAGATAGCCAAATCTACTGTATCCCTCCAGACTCTTGGAAACTATTTATTCTTTTATTTCATTATGGAATCTCCAGCCTGATAAATAGTTGTCTATTTTAGGCTGACATCTTGCTAAACATGCCTCCCTACTTGGGTAGCAGTGCCATCGTTGGCTTGACATGGCTCCCTTTTGTGGCTACAGAGACAGCTGTAATTTGATAAGTTGACTCAAGTAATGTCACTTGAGTCAGCGTCAGTTGAAAATGAAACAAATGTGGGGATGAGGAGTTAGAAAGCAGTGAGGTTACCAGACCTCTGTAGCCCGCTCGTCATCTCTGCTTGAGTGTAGCAGCTCCAGGCTACATTAGCCGCTACTAGCATAACACATCTGAATCTGTACAATCGAGTGTATTGTGTCTGGTTGCATCGTCTCTGCCTGTGAATGCAGCGCTGCTACTGACTCCGAATATCTATTCACTTTCATCTGTTTATTATAAACTTTTTGATTGGTTGTTTGGTCTTTAAAATGAAAAAAGTTCCATCAAAATTTCCGAAAATCACATTTCAAGTCTTCAAATTGCTCATCCAAAATGTAAAGATATTCATTTTGATAAATCAATTCCAACTTGAGGTGGACTTACTATCTTTTTTCCAGAGCTTTCAACCAAATCACACAGATGTGACTGAAAGCAAAGTCTTGTTCTTAAGTCTTTAACCACTTTAAAATCAAGAATTAAATCAGATTAGATTTAAAATGATCTAATTTTAGTGTTCATTTCTGGCATTTTACCAAGAAAATAAGGTGCGACTGAAAGCTCTGGACAAAGTAAGTCAACCTTGAGTGAGATGGTTTAATCAAAATACTATTTCTAAGCTCAAGAATGAATTTGATTGAAAATATTCAATTTACAAACTTATAAAACAAAGAAAAGCAGCAAATCCTCACATTTTAGAGCAATTAATCAACTGTTGTTTGATCCATTTTCTGTTGATCAATCAGTCAACGTCTCACCTTAACGTCGCTGTAAATTCAAAATGGCCACAACGGTAACACAGTCTACTGTATAACAGCCTCTGATTTTGTGATCCTGTCCCCACCATCTGGAAATATGTGCCTGGAGTGGAGGACCTGTATTCAGTTTATAGATCAAGCGGGAGAGAAGAGAGACTACAGCGCTCCATGTCGTCTTGGTTCATTTTAACTCTGACTCAGGAATTTCTGTCCCCTGGTTCTTTCTTCTCCTCATTTCCAGACCCACTTGTTTAAACCGACCTCATTTTTTTTTTTTTTTTTTTTCCACCACACAGTTTCTACTGACATGTCTGGTTGTGCTGCTATAATCTCAGTAGTTCAGGTTCAAGTTCAGATACATTTATTTGCATGAATGAAAAAAAAGCCAGTATGATGCATGACAATAAATATGAATATATTTGAGGAGGTTGATTAATCTATAACAGAAATAAATCAAATGAAAAATACAGCATATGGCCAAAAGTATGCGGACAGTTGAACATTTCGCCCTCAGGTGCTTTTCAGACAGATTCAGGACGTCTTGTAGCTGCTGCGGTGACGTTTTTTTTAATAAAACATTGTTGTTGACTGCAACTGTTTATGATGTTGATGACTAGGATGGTGTTCATGAATATGTTGATGTCAGTCTCATTGATGTTTACACTATTTACTGCTGCCTTCTTCATATTGTCCTACCTGTCTGTCCTCTACGTATGGAGGCGCTCAGTTTCCTCCCCTGAGGGATTAATAAAGTATTTCATAATGTAGCTATTGTATTGCATCCCTGACACACATACGCACACACATAAGCTCCATGGTGCATGAAAGATTTCATCCATCCCCTGTCTTCTTCCCTCCTCTCCTCCTCCTCCTTCTCTTCCTCCTCCTCCTCCTCCTCCTCCTCATCTCTTCTTCTCCTCTCCCTCCTCCAGCCAGGTTTCCTTCTCAGGAAACACCAGACTGTTGCACCCTGCGTCGCTTCGTCAAGCCGGAGAGAATAAGATCTGACGCAGGGGAGTGAATGAAAGCTTTATAATAAAAGCACACAGTGAGGGGAAAAATATAAGGCAACAAAATGACTCATAAAAACGGCACCAACACATTTTTATAACTATGTTTAGTAAGATTACTGTTTATTATTAAAAGAAATTGTTAAAAGACTGTGATAGGTCTACTCATAACTACAGAAAATCAACATTTAAAGCATGTAAAAACACTTAGAAGAGAGTAAACAGTGGATAACTTAATAAAGAAAAGTCAATCTGTTTGTATACGCTTGCTTATGTTCCCTTTATGACATGAAGTCTCAGCCTCATGTTGTCTATTAGAGTAGTTAAGTCTTTATTATCCCCACTGGGGCAATTCATTTAGCAGCAAACAGTTAAAAAAAACATAAAGAACATTAAGATTGAGACCTAAAACACATGCAGATAAAAGACACACAGTTCCAGTACTATAGTTAACATACAAAAGTGCCCAATCAGTCCTAGTCCACCTCCAAGTTCAAACTTTGGAGAGCCTCTAGGACAAATACCTGTTCCTGTTACATCTAGAAATCCTTTATATGCCCAGAGGGAAGGAGGGAAAACTCAGAATAAAGAGGGTTTAGAGGGTCCTGAAGAATATCCTGAGCTTTCCCATGTGATGACCCTCCTCTGATAAACAAGCCAGACGTCATTCAGATCACAACCAGTGATTTTAGAAGCTCATCCTCACAATTTTACTTTATATTTTATCTGTTTTTCCACTTTAATGGTTCGGATCACTTGTGGTTTATGGCTATAATTTTGAAAGTTAACACCGGATGTCATGTGTGTTACACTGTGGTTGATTTGACAGCAATCCACTGAGCAGCTGAGACTCCTCTACGCCGTAAAAAGGGAAAAGCTCGCAGTCAAAAACAATGAGGGCGCACGACGCGCAACTCGCTCCAAGCCTCTCCAACAGCGGCGGAGTTTTTCCTCCCGGAGGATTCATAGCATGCGTCTGTGCGCCAGCGGGAGAGAGAAGGATCACAGGAATATAACTTGACGTATCTGCGGAGTTTGTTATTATTTTTTTTATTTGCAAGAGAGAGGAGGGAAAGGAATCATGCCTTTTTGCAAACGGACGATACTTCCGAAAGATGTGTGCAAGCCCGACGGCGGGAGGCTGCGGGAGGCTGCGCGCCCGCGGCAGCTTGAGATTTTCGGGGACTTGGTGGACGTGTGCGGCTTCACCTTGTGCTCGGTGCTCCGGCAGCTGTCGGATCTGTCCCGGCACTCGGTGAGCATCCTGGAGGAGCTGGAAGGAGAGCTGGTGTCAGTCTGCCACCGGTCTGGCGCGCTGGAGGGCAGAGTGGTCCGGCTGCAGAGGCACGTCGCGGAGCTGGTCAGCAAACCTCCACCGAGAAGTAAGAGGAAATTAAAAACCCAGGAGGAAAAAAAAAAAAAACCCCACCTGGAGTCACTTTACACAGCTCGCAGCTGCAGGAGCAGAGCTGAAACAGATTTTTTTTTTAGTCAGACATTGGTGTCAAACTTTAGGAAATGAGCTTAAATTCATGTTTTCTTTTTTTTTTTCTGGAGGGATTTGTGGTTAATTGTTGCCTTATCACCTTCTTCGTGAGTCAATATGACTCAGAACAGAGGGGTCATCTCTTCCCTGTGCGTCTTAAGGTTTATTCAGGGTGTGAGTAAGTGAGAGGTTTATTATTGGAGGGTTTGTTATTGTCAGCTGGAGAGAGAGAGGAGAGAGAGAGAGAGGTGTCCTGAGTTCAGTTGCTGCAGGAAATATTAGATTTTGGCACATGAACACTTTGGAAATTGAACTGGCTGAGTTAATTACCTCAGTTAATTGCTAAAGTAAAGCATAAGCATGTCGATAACTGTTGTATGATGTTTGTACTTCTTCTCTGTTTTTTTTTTGTACAGTTTCAGACTTTAAAGTTGGCACAACAGGAAGTGAATGCAACACCTTTTACACCTTGTCACACTGACTTTCTATCGGCTTCGGTTCTCGGGGGCATGCAGGTTTACCAGATGCTCCTGAAGGCATCACGTTGTGGGTGTGGAGAGAGAGGAATGTGAACTCGGTGTAATTGTAGAGATGTCATACGTGTTTTGGAGTTTTGTCAGTCTACCTGTCACTTTGTCAACTCCTTCACTGCTCCTCATGTGAAGTATTGTTTCTTTACTCCCCGCTGACACGATCGCATCAGTTTTTGGATTTAAAGCGACGTGAAGCAGGTGAAGGCAAGTTTTGGGTTCAAGATGATGCTCTTGTCACTCACTTAAAGAACTTAAAGTCGCCCTCTAGGATACTCAAAAATGTGTTTTGCTTGCTTGTTTTAGTGTCACTGTGCTGATGAGGGAAAGTTTCTCTGAGCTCACCTTCAATCTGAGTTTAAGGCCTGTACCTATGAGCATGATTAGTGACATCACAACTAGTTTGGAGCCAATCGTGGTCCAGTATTCAACTCAGTCAAGTGTGATGTGGAAACTTGAAACATCCAGTGCAAATACAGTGAGAATTGACTTTTCTGTGAAGTAAAAAAAACTTTTAAAATGAGGAAAAACGAGAACTTTGAAAGTATTTTGACATTTCTGGAGGGAATCTTTAAGTTAGGAAAGTTTCAGAAGACTTTAAGGATCATATTTGGTGATATTTTAGGATTCAAATTCATCTTGTTGTGATACTCGGACTCAGACATTGCAGAAGACTAACTTTGATTTCCATTACAGTGTGTTTTGTGGTGTTGCTAAGTCAAGAAATTCTATTGAAATAACTAAAAAAAAACTACAGATTTCCACACGCTTTTCATCCCTTGGGTGGTTTTCAAAGCTAATTTTTCATTTTCAAAAAGCCTAGTTGTACTTTTTCTCACTATCTTAAAAAACTTGTCAAGGCTTTCCTTCCAGAGAAACATCAACACTGAATCAGACGCTCTTGTGTCTTGCTGAGAGACAGTTTGAATAGATTCTCGTCTGGCTGGTCGGTTTCCTAGAACAGGTCACCTTTAAGGGCTACAGTAGAGTCGTGATTTCAAGCTTTCACACATCCAGAAATCTCTCAATAACCATCAATAATGTGAAACTGCCCTGTGATACATTAGCTTGTGTTAGCTTACAGTACGTTACAATGCAACACTGATCCACACAATAGTATCAATACCACAACAATACCTTCTGATAGTTGAATTGATTCAATTGGTTTTTATTCAAACGTATGAGCACAAATACTGAGCTCTATAGGTCGAGATCAGCATCATAAGGACACATACTCACCTTTATTTGACAACTGTTCCAATGCAGGTGAGCTGCAGCGGAGATGCATGATGGGAAATTTGCACTGTGGCCACCTTCAACTTGTTTTACTCTGCAAACTTTGCACAAAATATTCGCAGGTGGTTTTTCTCTTTGTTTGCGTTACAGCTCAAAATTGAGCAAATGAAAAAGGCAAGCCGACTGTGAACACGAGTTTACGAGGCTGTCAGCAGTGTGTGTGTGTGTGTGTGTGTGCGCGTTTTTCTTACCTCTTGGGGACCTTTTCCAGTGTAAACACCGTCCTAGTCGGGACCAGCAGTCCTCATGGGGACCAAAGCCCAGTCCTAATGAGGCAAAACATCATTTCTGAGGTTGTGGTTGAGGTTTGGGTTTATGTTAGGCGGTCTGCGATGAATGGAAGTAAATTAAATGTCCTAACAAGGATAGCTGTGCAAACTGTGTGTGTGTGTGTGCGTGTGTGTGTGTGTGTGTGCACGTACCGTATGATAAGAGAAAGTCCCTCCAAACGCAGCCCAGATGTAGAGCTGGAAAGAGGAGAGGAAGATAGATAAAACAAAACACAGCTCGCCTTTTAGTTTACTTTTCCGAGAGGAACTCACCCATGTGTCGGCTGGTGTGTGTGTGTGTGCGCGTGCGTCTTTGTGTGTGCATGTGTGTGTGTGTGTGTGTGTGCGATCTCACTCTTCTTTCTCTCTCCTTTCTAAATTCTGTGTGGGCTTTTGGCGGCAGCGTACTGTATCACTAACATGTGGGCAGAAGAAGCACACGGCTAAATAATCAATAGAGCCGGCCTGGGCCTTCGTCTCTCATCATCATCCTCACTCTACCACCTCTCTCTCCCTCTCTCTCTCTTACCTCCTCCTCCTGTCTCACCAAAGATAGAAAACACTGATCCACCTTTTACAAAAATAATAACAAGGCGTAAACATTTGGGTTTTCCTCCTTTGCAGAGTTTTGTTTCACATGTTCAAACACTTTCCTCTAAAATTTCTGCACCGCACATAACTGAACTCTCCTCCGCACGTCATTCTCCACACTCACACCCTCTTATTGATAAATATTAAAGATTTTACTTGTTTCTAATGAATCAAACAGGGAGCTAAAGGGGTTATAATGTTACCGGAGAAGCGCACAGTAAAATATGATTTAACACCAAACCAATTAAACTTGGTGGAAAAACTACAAGCATTTGCATGAATCTCTACAGAAGCATTATTTAGCTATTTAGGGCAACATCATGCATAATAATAGAGATGTTTTATACCCTGGTTAATGTTTTTGCTGTAATACTCACTGGCAGTAATGGACACAGGTGTATTTTATGGTTTAAAGGGGTGAAAAGCACCTGATCAAGGGGTCAGGGTCTCTTTTTTGGCTGCAACTAATGATTATTTTTATAACTGATGTCACAAATCACAATATCCTAAAGCACACAAGACTGAAAAGTCCAAAATTATTCAAATAACTGCAATGTAAGACCAAGAAAAGCAGCAAATTCTCACATGCAAGAAGCTGGAACCATTAAATATTTTGCATTTTTGCTTAAATCAAATTATTCCACTCATACATTATCAGAAGTCTTCCAAGCGATACAGTGTGGATGGTTCGCTCTCTGATTTTGTGTTGGATGAAGTTTCCGTAGGTGGCGCTCTTTTCTTTGTTCTAGTAACCCAGTTCTTCTATTTATTACAAACAAACTGAAAAGACTCATGTTTTTTTATTGTGTCATTTATTGTGTCTAATCTGTCTGGATTAGTCGTTTAGTAAATACCTTCCAAAGCTATAAAACTATAAACGAATCAAAACGAATCCATACGACTGAAGGTTTTTAGGCATGAAAACGACATTGTTAAAGTTTAAAACTAAGTTCACATTCTTTTCCTTCATTCGTGGACAAAAAAAAAAAAAAAGGTTTTGTGGATATGTGCTTTTCCTCCAATAACAACCACTGACAATCCCCCCCTCCACCTGCCAAAAAAGAAAAGTGAAACTCGGTCAGAGTTGCATAAGGCTACGGTGAAACACATGTTCCAGGCCTGGATGAGGGGATTTTTTCCACCACGAGCTGAGAGTTTGTTCAGGAGTCGGATCTCCTGAGCTGCTTCCAGGACTCCGACACGCCGGAGCGCCCGGAGGGGATCTCGGAGCTGAGTTTCCTCCTCCTATCTGGGCGGAGAGGAAGAAGTGGCGCTGATACGGAGGAAGAGGATGTTAGAGCTTGATAGCATGACAGTATGTGTGTCCTCTTTCCACTGGAAGTTGTCACTCACAGAGAGGCTTGAACTTGAGGAGTTTGTCCTCTGCAACACCTCCTCCGTTTCTCCTTCTCATTATGGGTTTATTTCCTTCCATATTCTCTCCGCTGCTGTTGACCCTAAGTGGGGCAGGAATATCCCAAGTATGTGACTGGGAACCAAAGTTCAGTGTTTTCTTTTTCGGCTTAATTCTCTGGGAAACCACATTCTTCCTTTGACCCAAAACTGATTTTACAGGCTGGTTTTTTTTGCCGCAGTGTGTTGTAACAAAATGTTCCCCTCCGCTCGGTCCCAGCAGAGGCAGAGGGTTGAAGGCTAGTCGGAGGTGGAGGGCTTTTATTTTAAAGGGTGAATCCGCAGGGAAATCGCATCTGGTCGGAGATCGTTAAACACGCTTCGCTCCGAAATCTCGGTCAGTGATGTCACAGCAGGTGCAGGACAACACCTCCTGTGACATCACTGACGGGGGTGTATCCTAATGTGCAACATGTTTAAGTTTCAGCACCTGGAGAGCTCTGCAACCCCTTTGTGCTCCGACTAAATCATGATATCGTTGACTTAACTTTAACAGAGAAAGGTTTCGATGAGGTCAACATTCTTTGCGTAACTTAATCATCAAATGTAGGAGAAAATCTGTGATTTCATTTAGAGTAAATAACAAAAACATGATCCACATGCACACATACTTTACAGTTTTTGACCATTTTTTTTCTTTTACCACTCTAAAGAGGAATCTTCCCCAATGTAATTTGGTTTATCCAATTTGTTTAATCCATGAAATGTCAAGAACAATTAAAAAAATGTTCATAACAAGTTCCTGGAGCCAAAAGTGATGCTTTAAAATGGCTTTTTTTTGTCCTAACAACAGTAAAATGCCAAAGACATTAACTTTGCAACGATACTAAACATATAAAGACACCAAATTAGGATTGAAACTAACAATTATTTTCATTTTTGATTCATCTGATTAATCATTTTGTCTATAAAATGTTAGAAAATAGTGAAAAATGCCCTTTATATAATATTGTAGAGCTCATTATGTTGTCTTCAAATGTCTTGTTTCGTCCAAAATCCCAAAATATTCAGTTCACATTGATATACGACAATGAAATCCTCACATTTGAGACGATGGAAGCAATAAGCGATTGGCATTTGCTCGTTAAAAAATCCCTTTTCTAAAATAGTTTCCAGTGTTTGTTTTCGATTAATTTTTCTGTTGATCAGTCAGCAAATCTTGGCAGGAGTTAAAAAGGAATGCAGCTACAGTGGAGTTTTGAGAGCGTAAAAAAATGTGTCGGCGTCATCTAAAAACGGTCCGTTAATGAGCTGTACACACGCTGAATGGAAAAAAACATAAACATCCATACAGGTCACTTTAGGCATCAAAGTCAAGACAGCTGTGTTCTGGTTTTTTTTTTTTTTGAGGCCATCTGTTGAAAAATTGAGACAAGTTCAGAGCGGGACATTTATGGCAGTTTGACACACAAATTAACGCCTTTTTCTGCAAGTTTGGCCGTTTATAACAACCGGTGTTTGTTTTGGCCTTCGGTACGGAGCTGCGGTTTGGAGAGAAGGAGCGGAGACTTCGCTGTAGAGCTGTCATTTTTGCATCAGCGTTCATCAATCATACGGAGAGAAAATCCATCATTTCATCTGTGAGTGGGCACAGGGACCAAAAACTCTGTACCAGCATCGACCCCTAAAGACAACAAACCGGCGCTGACAGAATAATGAGCGTATGACATGAAAAACTGCCCGAATCTCACCTGAATAAAAGTTAATGTCAGTTCTCTGGAGGTCATTCTGGTAAAGGTTGTAAATCATGAACTGAAATAGAAGCAGATGAAAGGAGGGCGAAGTAGTAAAGCACAACACTCCTGCAGCGTGTTGTAAGTTCAACATATTGTTGGAGTTATAGTACAAATAAGTGGCATTAAACTGTACAAGATAGTTACAAAAGTAAAGATAAAACTCTAATGTATTGTTTCCAAAACTGCTGTCATGGTGGAACTGTTAAAAAGGTTGATCAGTGTTTACATCTGTGACTATATAGTGATATACATGCTTAGTATTGTGCTGTACAGTTGCTGTTATTGGGATTGTGGCAAAAGTATGCTGCCTTCACTTGTTGTGGTTGTTTTTAAACTGTTTCTGTGTGTTCAAATCACACAAAAGACACTATTAGATCCGCTAATAGATGCAAAAACAAGATGAAAATGTTTCAATTTGAGCAAAAAATGTGCACAGATTCTGGGTCTTTATGAATCTGCTTCATAAATGTACAGAGATGAGAGAAAAAAGGAGAGACGGGAGGGAAATAACAGAAAAAAGCAGGTTCTCTGGTGAGTTTGGGGGCACACTCACACATGAATCCTAATCCGAACCCTAACCCTAACCTTAACCCTAATCTGAACTTTAACCCTAATCCGATCCTTAACCCTTACTTTAACCCTAATCTGAACCTTAACCCTAATCCGAACCCTAACCTTAACCCTAATCCAAACCTTAACCTGAACCTTAACCCTAATCTGAACCTTAACCCTAATCCAAACCTTAACCCTAACCCTAATCTGAACCATAACCTGAACCTTAACCTGAACCTTAACCCTAATCTGAACCTTAACCCTAACCTTAACCCTAATCTGAACCTTAACCCTAATCCAAACTTTAACCCAAACCTTAACCCTAATCTGAACCTTAACCCTTACCTTAACCCTAATCTGAACCTTAACCCTAATCCAAACCTTAACCCGAACCTTAACCCTAATCTGAACCTTAACCCTAATCCTAACCTTAACCCTAACTTTAACCCTAATCCGAACCTTAACCCTGACCTTAACCCTAATCCGAACTTTAACCCTAACCTTAACCCTAATCCGAACCCTAACCTTAACCCTAATCCAAACCTTAACCTGAACCTTAACCCTAATCTGAACCTTAACCTGAACCTTAACCCTAATCCGAACTTTAACCCTAACCCAACAAACACACGAATGACACGAGGTGAAAATTTGCTTCATTTTCCATCTGAATTCATCTTTAAACCTGCATTAACTGACTTTTTGGCTACTTTGGAGCAGCAGAAACAAGATTTTAACACTCTGTCAACACTTTTTAAGTTGATATGTTGAACTTGTTAGCAAACAGTTGCTTATTCCCACATCCAGCAGTTACGGAGCAACGTTATCATTCAATCGGGGTCGTGTTTCTGTCCACTTGGTGGACGTACGTCCAATAATCACTCTGTTTTTGCTCTCTGCCTTAAACTCTTGAGGAAAATATCTGTCAACGAAAAGATATTGATCATAGCTGCTTTAAGTTGTTGACTTTGGCAGCGTCACTGAAACGTTTTCCAGATATCGGTTTGGTTTATGACCGTACTCATGTGTGGGACAGTCATGTTCCTCCTAGTAGAGGTTGTATCATATTTGACAGCATCTTATAGTTCAGTTTTTGATTAAAATGGTCACCAGTTTGATGCGTCTTTACATGAATGTTGCACAAGTTGAAACCTACAGACGACTTGCAACTGACCAAAGGTTTGAGTTTAGTATCAAACTAATGAGATACAACTGAGCAGTCAGTGTTTTTACACTCCAACAGGAATGCATTAAACGTGACACACTAAATAAATCAGAATATCTGTTTTCTCCTTCCTCGCTTGTTGGTAGTGATCACTTGTTGCTTTCTTTCTACTTTTAAACTTCTGATTTACTTCCAAAATCCTGTTATGAAACTCAAATGGTTGATGAAGAGATGAGAAACAGGCTTTAAATCTCTTCTCTTTCTCTTACTAATTCCTTTCCTCCCTCTCTCTCCCCTCCCTCGTTCCCACGGGTGGACGTCAACCTCATGACTCAGTGTCCCTCCCTGTTGGCCCCTCTGTAATTCCCCCTCTCCTTTTTTCATACTTCTTTTCCTTTCCCCCCTTTATCCTCCAACACTTCTCTGCATGCTTTTGACGAACAGTGACATGCACGAGGGGGAAAAAAAAAAAAAAAACCCTCCAAAAACAGCTCTGGAAACTTGCTTTGAATTGATTTTTACAGCTTTATTCAGGTTCTGACGCCACAAAACGATGCATTCAGTGGCGACGGGTGACTTCGGACATCTCGGCGCTCATTTTGGAGATGCTCTGTATTCCCTGAAAGTTTGTTTTTAATCACTAATGCAGGCCGTGCATTGAATCAAAACATCTTTTCCAATGTCAAAATGTTCCCTGGCCTCCCTCTTCTCCTCTTCCTCCCCCACTATCTCTCTTCCTACAGGCGGTGATTCAGAGCCGACACTCCAACACATTGCAGTAGAAAGACTTTTGTTCGTTCTTTTATCAGTCTGGTTTAGTTTTCTTTCTAGTGAAATTTAATATTCAGAAGAATTCCCAGAAGTGAGTCTCATTTGCAGACTTTTAGAAATTAAGTTGAGTTAGTCATTAAAACAATAACGTCTTCCTGATATAAAACGGGTCCTGCTGAAGAGATTTAACCAGGAATAGATTTGATGGTTGTGTTGTTTGTCTGCATTGTCCAGTTACCTGATGAATCACCACCAGGGTTTGATAAGGATCCAAAGCAGCTGTAGCCAGTTCTCTTTGACATTTTGTGGGTCAGCTGTGCACTGATACAGATATTCTTATATTTATGTTGCTGATAGCTGATATTTAGCATCAATATTTAGGAAAATTTGACCTTTTAACAATATGCAGTTACACCTTTCAGTCTGGAGGAGCCTCTGAAGCAACATTTAGACATTTGACACTAAGGGTTTTTCCAGACCTGAGCTTTTTAGCCCAGTTTTCACCCCTTGGTGAGATTCGTTTAGGCAGCTCTGAACACAGTAATCGCACTCAGGTGTGGACCAAACAACTATACTATGACCCTTTGAAAGAGGTTTTTTCGGTGTAAATACAGCGTTGTATTTGGCCAATGGACCTTCTTCAGGACCTTCTTCCGCTGACCAGAGCAAACAAAACCCTTAAAACTTTCCATAACAAACTGAGGATGATAAATAAAACAGCCGCTACTATCAGTCGATCTTAAAAAAAGTGCATGAGAATCAATTCCTTTTTTTTTAGGGACTTCCCACATGCAACCAATGTAATTTTTGATCAGTTACACATGACAAACACAATTTTCTCTTGTGTTTGAATGCCTTCCTCTCTAGCACTCATTTTAGATATTTAACAGACAAAGACAGCAAAGATTTTCATTATTTGTTAAGCTGCAGATTATGTTTCCCAATAAATTGTTTTTGTAATTGTTTCTATACTCTTTGGAGCTGTTCTCGCTCTCTTCAGTGATGAAGGAACATGTCACCCAGTGCAGCGATGTGGCTGCATTGGCGTGTTTTTAATAGTTTTTGGATAAAAACAGAGAAAATAAGATATATCAGGCTTTGGAGACACACACAATACTTGTAAGTAGGATGAGTTCATCGTTGGTTTGGCTCTGCACATGAGATTAAATAAGTGCAAACCCTTTGTTGTGCTTTGACTTTTGGACTCCCTTTTTTGTTTTTGGTTGAGTGCTGTGGGTTTTTTTTTTTTTTTTTTACTTCTACGAAGGCCAGTGAGGAAACCATAGTAAATGTACTACATTTAATGTTTCTGTTGGAGCTGCAAGTGTTTTCACTGGAGATTGTGGGCATTTTTCTTAGTCTTATATGAGTATATGTGTGTGTGTGTGTGTGCCTGGTTTTCTGTGTGTGTGAGTGTCATTAGTTCCTAGAAGCCAGGATTAGGTGGAGGTGGAGCTTTGGGGGCCCGTAGTGGTTTTTGTGGTCATTAATTACTGAAAGAGGGAGAGAGAGAGAGAGAGAGAGAGAGAAAGTGAAGTGTGTTTGTACAAATGAGAAAATTAACAAAAAAAGAAAGAAAGAGAAAGAGCTGTTGTACTAAAATGAGAGCGAGTTGTAGATTCAGGTAAAAGAGGAAAAAAAAAAAAAAACTACTAACAACTTCCTGCCTTGGCCAAGAGCCTGGTCACACACACACACACACACACACACACACACACACACACACACACACACACACAGACTCTCTGTTACTCTTCGTCAGCCAAAGGGATAAAACTTTTCTCCCTTTATTTTAATCATTGTTTCCCTCCCTCTGCCTGCACTTTTTTTTTTTTTTTTTTTTTGGTCAGATGCGTTTCCACGGCAACCATCCACCTTGTATGTGTGTGTGTGTGTGTGTTTTTATGTCTTGTCTCCCAGTGTCTCTGGCCCTCCTGTAGTCCTGCTGTGAACTTCATGTTGTATTTCTTTTTCTAATATCAGCACCGATTTGTCAAACGGCACGAAGGCGGCGGCTTGTGAAAACAGTCGAGGCCTCTGTTACACACACACACACACACACACACACACACACACACACACACACATGCAGATACACACATACATACACTTTCCTGAGTATGTAGTCTTATAGTCGTCCCACGGGGAACGCTGTGTGGGAATATGAACGAATGTATGAACAGGAATGTGAAGAAAAGCTCAAACACACACACACACACACACACACACACACACACACGTTCACAGGGATTTGTACCATCGAGTTAGTCAGATTGGGAATTACAGAGCAGAGAGAGGTAAGTGAAGAGAGGGAAGAGGAGAAAGATGGGAAGGAAGAGAAGAAAGAGGAAGGAAAACTAGAGAAAATCAGGAGAGGAGGGCGAGAGGGAGCAAAAAGGGGAGGCTGAGGAAAAGGAGGGAGGAGAGATAAGAGAAGAAGAAGGAGATGGAGGAAGGATGGGAAGATCAAAACCAGGAGAGATAGACAACCGTTAAAGAGACGGTTATATAATTTTACTTCATCTGATGTTGCAGTTTGTCACTTAATGTTTAATTTACAGTAACGGAAAGCAGAAAATCTTCATATTGTTTGGCTTTTTTGTTTATAATTTAATCAATTATCCAAATATGGACTCATCGCTATGGTCTCTAGTAACTAGAGATATTTTTCCTACAGTTTATTTTACTTATTTATCAATTTGTTATATCATTTTTATTGTTGTACTTATTTTGAGGTTTTACGTTCTTGGGATGGGGAAAAGACTGCAAAATAGTGGACTCACGCTATGTATGTGGATATAGTTCCTTGCTGCATCTACTATGTACACTATGTATGTTTAAATGATGTAGTAAAAGCAATAAAAATAAGTATCACAATGAAATAGTTTGTAATGAGCACTAATAGTCAAGACAAGTCCAAAACAATGAGAGACGTCGAGAAACAAGATGGAAACAAGGCCTCTTGCACTGACTGATTTAGTGTGTGTGTACAGTCAGATATAGAGATACAGAGTTTGTTAAGAGGGACATATAAGGCTTTTTGTGGTTTGTGGTTTATTTTTACGCTGTTATGATGTCGGATATTTATGTTAAACATGGTCAAAGTTCCAAAACTTGAGGTTAAAAGTATGTAGAAATGCTGCCTGCAAGTCAAAAACCAGGGCTTCAACCTGCCTTAGTGCTTTGTTTATGATATTTTTTTTGTACCTTGATGTCAGATAGTTGCCCATAAATGGCCGTCTATTCTGTATCCATCGTTGCTAAGGTTGTTCCACGTGTTGTTTGCAATGTCCACTCCCATATTTCTGACCGGATTTCGGCTTGAACATGTACGGATGTATTTTAGAAGTTTCTATTTCGAGTTAAGTACGAGAAAATGAAGTGAAATCCTGAAGCTGACCAATCAGAACAGAGTGGGCTCATCAGGGGGGCGGGCCTTAAAGACACAAGAGCTAAAACGGCCTGTTTCAGACAGAGGCTGAACTGAGGGGCTGCATAAAGAGCCACTATAAGATAAATAAAGAGTTTTTTGAACTGTAAATCATGCAAAGATATTCCAGTCGAGCCCCAGAATATAAATACAGAGCTGGAAATGTGTATGATACGTCCCCTTTAAGGTCAACAAACTCAAACATCAATACTATCGCTACATCTTCGGTCATGTGTGTATGTGTAGTCTCACCTACTGTGTTTACATGCTGCTGCCATCATGGCGTCTGCATCTGCTCTTTGAACAATGTGCCACCATTGAGACTCTGTCACACACAGACAAAACCTTAAACCTGTCTGGACCCTCAGGAAAACAGACCAAACATAATAATAATAATTTTAAAAAAAGCTGATTTTTCATTTTCTTGTCATTTTTCGCTGTAATCGTGCTTTTTGTCCTTCATACAGTACCATCACTCTTTTTTTTTTGCTGTTTCCACTTTTAAACTTTTCTTCCTCCATCCTGATTTTTTCTCTTCCCCCCTTTTTCCTCCCTCTCCTCATTCCTCTGGGATAAGAATCTGCTCTCTGTGAGATAATATAAACACTGTCCTCATGCCTTGTCCTCATGTTAGCACTACAGAGAGAGAGAGACGGATTGTGTGTGCGTGTGTGTGTGTGTGTGTGTGTGCAGCAGAAAACAAGAGAAAAGTCTTACAAACATGACCAATGACAAACTGGAACATCGCCCGTATATAAAAACACTTGTAGGAGACGTTGCCGGACTCAGAGGAGGGAGGAGAAAGTGCTGCTCTGCACATGTACAGTATATCATTACACACACTGGGCCTCTTCCTGCATTATATCACCGCTGTTACTTCATCTCTTAGGCTGCCGTGATATTTGTTATTTCTCACAGTGTGAAGAAATTGGGAGGATTTTGGGGATCTTTGTGACAAACCATCAATCTTTCTCTTAGGCGCGTGCCGATTGGCGATTGGATCATATATCAATTAACGTAGCAGTGCAGTGTGTGTACAGTTTAGGCTATTTGTCGGTGAATAAATGCTCCTCAAGACCCAAGACAAGTTCCTGTGTCTTGCTTGTCACCTGCTGATTAAAGCGGAGGAGGTTAGCCCCGAAGTTAGTGATGACTTTGACCCTGAAGCAGAATACAAAGTCTCCCCTGTGCTTGCTGACTACGGTCTGGAACAGGCTGACTTAAGCTGGACTGACCTTTAAGGTGGACCAGCTATTCTCATTTTAGTTCTAATTCTGTTCTAATTCTGCCAACCTTTCATGCTCTGGATCCACACCCTGCTACCTGGATCAAAATGAACGTTAGCTTACTGGGAACACGGAGCAGTGCACACTTTGGCTAACGTTAGCTACTTTAGCTAAAACGTGCTAATGAGCAAGTGAGTGAACTGTCAATCACAGCTGTCAATCAACGCCCACACTGCAGACATCAAAGCTGCTATAAGCCTTCAAATCTTATGAATGGAGTAATAATTTCCAAAATGAGCATGAGCACACTTATTAGTGGTCCAAATTTAGCGATTGAGACCATAATGACCTTTTGCATTGGCTTCGTTGGTAGTTCCCACTTGATTCTGTGTGATTGTTTGACCACATATGTTGGACTCCTTCTTAAAAGTGTGTTCAGACTGAAAGCAAAGAGACTTTTGGAGGTGGGACGATTGAATATAATGTCTACGCAAGGACATGAGGTGACCAGAAGATGTTTCAACTTGATACTTTATGGCTCCAACTCAAAAGTCCAGTGTTTAAATTTGAACAATAATGCAAGCTGAAAGTTTGTTTGGTGTTCAGTCTGAACACTCTTTAACAGTTTTGTTGGTTCCAGCTTCTCAAATGTGAGAATTTGATGCTTTTCTTCATCATACATGGTAAATGGACTGCATTTATATAACGCCTTTCTAGTCTTAGAACCACTCAAAGCACTTTTACACTACAAGCCACAGAGGATGTAATCATTCAATTTGGGGTTCAGTATCTTGCCCCGTGACACTTGGACATGTAGATCGGAGGACCTAGGAGATACCGATCTGTTGTTTAATGGACGACCTGCTCTACCTCCTGATCCACAGCTGCTCCTACGTCATACATGATCGACCTTCGATCTTGAAAATTGAAGACTTGAGGCTGTGGGGAATTATAACAGGCATTTTTAAATGATCATCAGATTTATCGACACTGGAAATAACCTTTGATTGCAGCCCGAATTGTTTTTTCAAAGCATAAATTGACCCACGTTTCGTGCAAAAAAGGCCAAAGTAGTTTGACGCAGACAAAGAATTTGTCTCCTAACGGTCAACATTGGTTTCTTTAAACCATCAAATCATTTTTTCCCCAATCTTAATGAGGTAGCTTTAGTCGCCAAAACGTAGTCAAACCTTAACCTTAGAGGTGGCAGATCAGAAATCACACTTCAGTTTGAATTTTCATAGTGGTAGTTTTGAAAAGAGAAGCTATTTTGTAATTTAGACAATAATACTCATTCATTCTTTAACGTTTAAGGTGTCAAAAACTCCATATACACCTATAATAGTGTCAGGAAGTACGGGTGGTTACCTGTGTTTGCTATTCTTTTTTTAAATCTTTAAATATGATTGTCATCCTGGGTCTGAGTGAGTTAACAGACACGCATCATGTGTGCGTGTGTTCGCAGTGCAAGCTGGTTTTATCAATGTGTTTCTGTCCAGAGCTTTTTCTCTCAGGGCTGTAATGGACAAAAGGCTGGCTGTCAACACCAAAACGCTTAACGTCGGCCAAGGCATGCTGTAATGGTGGACGCAATCACTTC
The DNA here is from genome assembly GCF_914725855.1 of Thunnus albacares. Lineage (NCBI taxonomy): Eukaryota > Metazoa > Chordata > Actinopteri > Scombriformes > Scombridae > Thunnus > Thunnus albacares. The sequence continues at coordinate 7,374,884 of NC_058127.1, read as the reverse complement.
CAGATGACGGACAGAGGAGCGAGTGTGCGTGTGTGTGTGTGTGCGTGTGTGTGTGTAGCCGGGGTTTGAATTAGAGAATGAGAGCGAGGGGAAGAAGGGGAATATCAATTCGTTGTGGAGGGACTTACCTGGCTAAGAAGCAGGAAAGAAGAGAGAGTAAAGTGTGTTAGCATCAGCAGCAGGGTAGGAAAGGACGCAAGCAAGGAAAGGAGGCAAGGAAGCAGGAAAACATCACTGTAAACCTGCATTATTGGTTAGTTTGGTGAACTTGGTGGTAAGAAACTCAACAATATACAATACTGAAAATTGAGTGAAAAAGAGGAAAATGAGTCCAACTAACTTTATTAAAGTCAACATAAATTACACCAGATTTGATTAAACTGAGCAACAATCTTAGAGAATTACAGTAAAAATTGAGCCGCATCAACTGTAATACGATGTCAAATCTACTTAGCGTCACATTTAAACAAATATCATAATGTTGCACAACATTCGATTATGTATTTTATGTTTAACAACCAAATATATTATCATTACTTTCATGTAACACAGGAGTTTAAACGTAAACATGGAAACCAGCAGGTTATACGTAAAAACAGAGGTCAACAATTTGATACAGTTCTCTATATATTCATGTTTTATCACAGATTTCAGGAATGCAAATATTTCTCTGCAGGTTGTAGAAGATTAAACTGCATTTGGATTAATTAAACGTTTTTGAAACTAGTTTGGTGAGCAGAAAACATTTTGACTTAATTAGTAGAACATTTTGCTAGTTTTTGCACTGGATTAATTAACTGGAAATGGTTTAAATTTAAATCAATTAATGAAAAAAAGATGTTGTATATGTAAGACTACAGATCTTGACAGAGAACATTCAGCTTCTTCAGTATTTTCAGGTTTTATTTACTGGTTTTCGCTGCTTCAGTCACACATTTTCCCTTAAAAGGTTGCACAATTTATCTGAAATTTAGGTTAGAAGATAAAATCCAGCACCGGACCTCTGCATGTTCGTTACATTTTAGCTCAATAGTGACATCCTCTGACTGAGCCCAAGCGTTTAAAAAATAAAGGTTTTAAAAAATTACAGAGTTTAAGAGGAGAGAAGAGACGAGATCTGGCTGCGTTCGGGGCTGTTTGGGGGGGAAAAAACAACAAAAAACTCAAGTATTTATTGGCAGGGTGTTGTGGTGAGCGAGCTTAGAGGAGGGATATAACAACAGAACACACAGTCCTGACACTGAACACATGGACCAGGACACCCTGATGAGATGTGTGTGTGTGTGTGTGTGTGTGTGTGTGCGCCTCCTGCTTCCAGTCCGCTACCTGGCAGGAACGAGGCTCTGCGGTTTGGACGTGGTGTGAATAAACAGTAAACATATCTTGTGTGTGTTTGTAAACAACTCACAAACCTGCGATATCGTCTCTTAACACCCTGATTTTTTGTTTGTTTGTTTTTGTTTGTTTGGTGTCATTTATGAGTCATTTTAACACTCTAATCTGACTAAACAGCTCATTTATTTCACTTCATTTCTGATTTTTTTGGTTTTGAGAAGGGGTTGTTTTGTTTGTTTTTGTTTTTTATTGTGTGATTTATCATTTTTGACAAAGAAGCTGTGGTAGTGGTTAACATTTTTTCACAACAACAAATAAAAAGAAGGAGTTGCGAGAGTTTTTACGTCAGATTACACAATATCTGAGATGATCACTGTGTCATATTACGTGATTAACTCTCCTGTTGTTCTCGGGTCAATTTTGACCCGGGAGGACAACAGGTGTCATTATGTGCTGTCATCAAAAAAATTGAAATGGTTGAGATCAGAGGAAAATATGTTGATGGATTATAGCAGACTGGTTTATGTAAAAGTTCAGTCAGGATCATGTTTTAAAACCATTTCAGTTTTTTTGATGACAGCACGTAACGACACCTGTTGTCCTCCTGGGTCAGAATTGACCCGAGGACAACAGGAGGGTTAAAGAGTCAGAAATCGTTGCCGTGATTTAATGCATAAAACAAAGATAAATACATACAATGGCTGATTCTCCACGCAGGTTGGAACCACCACATATTTACCTTGATGAGCCGACTCCTAATATTTCCATAGTGGATGGAAATGTGCGTTAATTGCGTTTTCTTTTGCAGATTTTTTAGGAAATTGGGTTAAATTTTTCACTACATTTGGATGAAAACTTGGCTGTTGTTCCACTTGACGGCACCAGCGGCAAATGTTAATCGTGGTTTTATGAATGAAAGTGAGATTTGAGTCATTTGTTGTCACTCAGCGGTGAATGTGGACTATACTGAGTTTGTGCAGAGGGTGTAGTCGCACCAACAGATGTTATGATCCTGGACGAGCCCCCGATTTGTCATAACCTGGCTCAAGTCTGGACAAAGGAGGGGGAGACCAAACATGAGTTAAAATGGATTTATTGTGCATTACTTAAAGAGAAATGAAACTTAACACAACCAAAAACAACATGGTGGAAGCCAGAGGTGAGAGGGCAAATGACTGACAGCCTCCAGCTTATATAGAAGCTGGTCAGTCCAGGTGGGCTGGATCTTCTTGAGGACCCAAAGTCCTGCAGGTAGAGGACTAATAGTCTGTCCAGAGAGGGTCGTCACATGACTACAATTATTAAAACTTGGTATTTTTGCACCAGCATGCTCATTTTAATTCTAAACTTTTGCTATTTTTTTTTACACGTCCCCATTCTTAATCCCGCCCACAAAGCTCTGATTGGTCGCTTGTTTCCCCAACGAGGGGAGAAACAGCTGTCGGTGAGCACAACACCAGAACTCACCAGGGTGACCTGACATCCTGATTTTTGTCGGGACAGTCCAGAATTTTGAAGGCAGAAGAGATAATAAATGTCCTGCACAGATATTTGTTTGCCAAAGAGTCATTAATTCTTCACATGTTGCACAAACATCTGCTCCAAATGTCTCCTCTGACGACCAGTCAGCAGAGACGGGGTTTCTATGGTTACGAGGACTCACACACTGCATCCATGCAGCAGTTTCTGACATTTTTTATCAACAGGCCTTTGCTCTGTGATTGTTTTATGCAGCTCGCCCTCACAAGAAAAACGACAGTATAGGTTGAAAATTCAGCCGCCAAAAACGACCTATAGTTACGTTTACGCCATAGCAACCGCAGTAATTATGACCCGAAGTGACGCAGTTCAGATGACGTCGATAAACGGTGACAAATTTTCATATTAGGAGGAAATGGATTGGGTGGAAGACTAGATAGATAGATGGAAAAACGTGGATTTAGCTGCAGAAGACGGATGTTTGCGTCCTGTTTCCGACCGCGAGTCGGACAGCTTTGATTGTTGTTGCGTAACTTTAAGGAAGTAATTTTAACCCATACCACATTTCAAGTGATCATTTTAACCCTAACCAAGTGTTTTTTGTGCCTAAACCTACAAACCTAGTTTAGTTTTTACGGTTACTGCAGATTGAAGCGGCATATTAGAAAACGCTCCCCTGATTCGTTCTGCAGCGCAGGTACAATCGTGGTCGTTTCATTATGAGGATGTGTCGGTTTTATGAGCTCAGGTTGATATTATTGTTATAAAAAAAACAGTCTTCTTTAGTCGTGTGGGGCTTATTAGTCTATATTTACATGTCTGTGTGTTGCTGCGTGTCCTCTATCTGCCCTCTGTGTTCATTAGTGCCCTGTGTGAAGCAGGCGCTCTGCCCTGTCAACACACTCAGCAGCTTATTTACTTGTTTTGTTACACTGCAGACAGTCCCGCACAAGCGTCAGCAACTCTCAGTCTGCACTCGAGAGATGCTGAACGGTATGGGGAGAAATGTCACTTGAGTTTTCTAGTCATGTTATTGATCTTAAAGCCTTGATGTCAGTTTATGGTTATAAAAAAATGGATATATCTACTTGGCATGCACCTATTTAGTATAATTTTCTCTAATCTTCTTCCACAAAGATGCACTTAAACACAACAATATGGAAATCATGATTTCATTTTTACCTCTTATGCTAACATTGTACTCATCAAAATAGCTGCTGAGACCTATGGAGACACAAGAAATGAAGAGAAAAACAGGTGGAAAACAAGGTTTATAATATAATATCTATAATTAGGAGTATCTTAACCACTTATTTGAGTGGTAAAACCAAAATAAAGTACGCCAAAATGTCAGTAACACTCACTCAGTGCTAGAAAAAAACATGTGTGTCCACAACTACGACAAGTATGTTGAGTCAGAGTTGAATTTGGGGAATAATTTCATTGTTTGCCTTTCGTGTCTCTTGCAAATAAGTCTAGACTATCCATGTTTACAACTTATTATCTGACCACTTGTGTTTCCTGCCTGTTTAGACTTCTTTTTAGTGATCTTACATTGTTCCCAGATCTCAGCGATTAACAGTACAATGTTGTAACCGATAGGACTGATGGCCAACACTTGTAACCAGATTTATCTCTAAATATCCGCTCCAGACATATAAAAAACACTCTGCTTGGAGCAATAATGTGTGTCTGATAAGTTTTTTTTTTCCACAAAAATAGTTTAATTACCACTTTAAAATCCTTAAAAATGGCATCTACTCCTTCTCTCCTCATTAAAAAAAATTCAAAATATGCAAATATCTCTCATTTCAAAACAGCTGGATACAAGATGTTTCTTACATCACAAGTTCATTCTCAGTGTTTGTGCACTAGAGGCTTCAAATGTCCACATCACACTCGCTTGAGTTGAATTATCGGAAAGAAAACGAGACTTTAAACACAAACTACAACTAATAAGAGCGACGTAAACACACACCAGAACTTGTTAAGTAAGATAAAAGTGTGACAAAAGCTATTGATAGCGGGAATAAATAGAAACGCTGACTTCACGGCGTACAGCATAAAAATCAATGATGCACGTAGGTGTGCGTGTGTGTGTGTAGCATCTGTTGCTTTTGTGTATTGCTTTTTGTTTGTGTGTGTGTATTAATCTCTGCTGGACTGCTGTGTGTGTGTGTTTGTGTGGGCAGGGCTGACGCAGCAGAACTAACTGCAGCGTGGCGAGCGAGCGAGAGAGAGAGACAGAGAGAGAGAGAGAGAGAGAGGAGGGGCACACACACACACACACACAAACAGATATATTACACACACATATATTTGTACTCATATACCAATGGTGCACAAGCGTTCGGACATTGACGTGACATTTGAAATGATACGGCGCGTGCAGACATGTGGAAAGATCACACGCAAAGTAGGATTCGGTTATCGTGTTAACTGTCACTGTTGCTGGTTCTAGTGCTAGAAAGAGACCACGTGAGAGAGAGAGAGAGAGAGAGAGAGAGGGAGAGAGGGAGAGGGGGGAGAGAAAGTATAATCAAAGAGGTGAGGACAGAGAGAGAAAGAGAGAGAGAGAGAGAGAGGATATCAGGAGCTAAAAGGAAAAAGGAGGAGAACAGGGGAGTGAGGCGAGAGGAAGAACAAGTGGACAGATTGATAGATAGAAAGGAGAAGATCAACAGATAGATAGATTGATTGATAGATAGATAGATAGATAAGGAAGGAGTGATGCGTTGGAAAAGGAGGCGATCGCCAGCGCAGGGGAGGACGGGTGACGATGAGGATGAGGAGAAGAGCTCAGACACCTCCTTCAGAGTGCATTTCTTCAGAGGTAGAGTGTGTGTGTGCGTGTGTGTGCATGTGTGTGCCTTGTCTTGATTTTGCCGCATTCGTCTTGTCATCATCAAGTGTCGCAGACGGGATGGGAGACGTATTTAAACATTAAACTGTAACTGTAGTTGTGAAGTAATACGTGATGATTGTGAATGAAAGCTGGTTTCTTTCTTACACCTGTAGGGCTGAGTCATTATCTTGTTTACTTGTCAAAATCTCCCAAAATCAGATTATATGTTTTATCTTCAGTTAAAAGGATTCTGTGCTTCTCTTTTTGTTGAGAAATGTCAGTTTTTGGTCTCAGAAATCTTTTTAAGACGACTTTAAAATGTGTCGTATTAAAAAAAAACAACAAAAAAAACAGACTGACATCTTGAAAATACAAGCTTTTCAACTGACTTAAATTAATCTGCAGCATTGAAAGTATTGAAATTGAAAAGTAGTAAAAGCTTTCTTTGAATCTTTGATCAGGTTCATAATCAGACAGTCTCTTATTTAAATCATAACCTTGCAAATTTTAGGCTGTAATTCATTCAAAATTATCAGTTAGCTGATTGACAATATTAAACATTTAGCTACATAGAAAAAATGGTTTTGTACAAAAACCTTTTGGTTTATTTGTTTTGTTTTTGATTTTTTTTCTCCTGTGTCTTTATTTTTATTGTTTTGTACAGTTCTCTTAGTAGAGATTTCTTGTAGAGACGGCAAAAATCAATAAAAATATAGGTGTTTTGGGTACAGAAACTCAAAAGTTGTATGAAATTTAAAAATTATTTGATTTGATTGGAGTGTTGTTCAGAGAAAAGGCATTTGCCATAGAAATAGTTGTTTCCAGTACATTTTCCAACTACATGGTGTTTTTATGGCCTCATATTAACAGTTTTAAGTATGTTTACAGTCAAGTACCACCTTCAAACGCTAAATTTAATAGCATGATCAAAATGAAAATATCTCAAAAAGCTAGTTAAACAAGTGTCTATATTCTCCAGAACAAAGGTGTCTCTCCATAGTTAAACAGCAAAGAGTTTCACCTCATGTATTGGTCTTTTAGACGCGTTTCCACATAAAGTCTTCCTCAGAGCAGGTGTGACAGCTATGAGCCCTCCCTTTATAAAAATTAAAAAGTATTTCCAGCCGTTAATTACTTTATTATTAGTTTCTGGAGTCGTTCTGGAACCGGAGCACCTTTTCTGTACGTCAGTTCCTGAGTTGTATTTGCAAATATCTGAGTCTTAAGCTAGCTACGTTGCTAACGCTGCTTGCTAACGTTCGACTTGCCGTTAGCTTCCCGGCGGGTAGCGAACAGAGGAGTTTGTCGCTGAAAACAGGAGGTGTCTCATGATGCTGGAAGTGATTTTTCCACTTCTTTAGAAATCAGTTGATAACTGGCATTGAAGAGTAATAATTAATACAATTTTAAAAAAGCTTTTGTTAAAGATCAAGAGGTCTTTGTGTCTTTGTTCATTTCTGTCTTCCTGTAATGTGTTTAACACTTTCCAGTCAGTTGGAGAAAACATCTTGAAACTCCTGCTGTGCTTTTTGTATAAATACTTCCTGTTTTGGGTCAGAAATCCTTTCATTTGTTTATGAAATGACTTACAGAGTTTTATTCCCAGTAAGAATACACCACACAACTAACTGCTGCTTTGCATTTTACAAATTTACACACATTCACACTTGGAAGCCGCCCAGCATCTCATTTATAACCTCCTGTTCAGTTGAATAATTCATAAACTTTTGTTGGTTTACACATACAGCGATACTGCTGGATGATATGTAAATATTCACAGACGCTTTAGAGATCTTTGTTCCTGATAAAGCTTTCATGTCAAATATGCCACGAAATATCATCAGATATTTGGATAAAGAGGGAGACGAATGAAAGCTTTCATGATGATGTGCCAGTTGTGATTTTCTACAGAAAGAGTCGCAGATTATCTAGAAATGTTTCTCAATCAAATGACCAGTTTAATTTAGATTGTGGTTTTGTGGAAATCCCCAAACTATTTAGCAAACCCTAAACCTTAAACAAGATTTTGGCTCAAATTGACATGATTAATATATATCTGGCTGTTTCTGCTTTCAAAAAACCTGTAAAATGAATCATTTAATACAACTGTACCTGAGAAATACCTCTTATGGATAAATTTAGTGAATCTAGTCAGTTAGAAGTCAAAGATGAAATTAACAAGAGAATCCTGCAAGACCGGTAACGCTGTATACTTAACGCGCGGAGCCAAGATAAACAGATGTCTTTCATATGTGGCTGCTTGACTCACTGGAAAACAAACGAGCTTAGAGGCAGCTGAAGAGGAATCGTATTCGAACTGGGGAAACAAGTCTGTGTGGACACATTACCCAAACCACAAGCCTCCGCCGACCGCCGAAGCCCAGAACGGTGACACAAATGCACACAAATGCTGGTTTGAATCACTTTGCTATCAAACATCTGGTGCTTTTATCATTAAGTCATTTTCCTCATCTTCCAAATGTGTTGTACGTCTTATTTTACTGGTTGTTTATTTTATCGGGTTGTGGTCAAACACTGAAGTTCCCTGGAAGCTTGGATGCCTGAAATTGAATTAAAGGTGCAGTATGCGAGTGTGTATCCCCCTGCCAGCGATGCATTGATAGTTTTGTCAAGTTTCTCAGGGAACCTCAGCCTTCTTAACGAACCAAAAAGAGCTTAAAGTCAGTGGTTTGACCTGCAGGACCCTATTTGGTTTCGTGAATAGAGAGCTGAAGCAATGATTTCATGTACAGTTAGCCTCTTTAGCTTCTGTAACTCAATGCAATCTCTCAATTAACATTTCTTTCATCTGTCTTTCTGGAAAAATGAAGCTTGCTCCTGGAGTTTATTTTTCCATATTCGAAGACATCTCAGCATCCACCACAGCAGTTGCTATCAGAAGCTGAAACCTTTGTGATTTAAACAATTGTTACTTTGTGAGCACAGAAAAAACTACAAGCGCTGTCAAGGTCACCGTAACCTGGTTTCATCCACATCCATAAAACTCACCAACGCTTTCTTCTAAAGTCCTTTTATCAGCTGTCTAGTTTTAAACTCTGCTGTCTAAACACTTCTACAGCGTTCGTTTCTCTCCGTCCTGCCGCTATTACAAACATGTCTGGACCAGCCGTGACACCTCCACTGACTCACGGACATGTCTGTGTGTTTGTTAACAGCTGCTAAAAAATAAATAATGAATAAACAACGATAATAGATCGTTTTTCAGAAAGCTACCAACCTCATGTAAACACGTGAAGTGTGCCGCACGACATACTGTTGAGAAAGGCCGTTCACGCTCCGCTGTATGTGGCGGATCAGACCTGCGAACCGCCATTTGGCTCGGGTTGTTGCTAACAATGAGTCCGGATAGCGCTGTTGAATGCTCGCTCCATTATAAATAAATCCTTCCTACTGAACGAGTTATTCATTCCAAAAGGTTTGGATTTTCTGTTTCTGACTGAGATTTAGCAGCAGTGTATGGATTACTGCCCTTTAATCAAACTTTTGCTGCCTGATTTCACTTTTATCTGCACTCTGAGGTCCTCGGTTCGGGGTAGAGGACTCGCTGTGGTCTTCAGGAACTGGAGTCTCCTCTTTTGAACTGCAGTTAACCAAAGTTGGTTTTTCTAATCCGTTTTATTGTAATTTAATTTACTGACTCCCTGGTTTTAACGGTTCTTTTATATCTGAGTCATCCATCATAAGGTTAGACAGAGTTATTATGGCTGGCGGTTTTAATATTCATGCGGATGACGCCTCTTGCAGTCTTGCTGCTGATTTTCTTAATGTCACTGAGTCCGACACACATTAGGGGTCAGAATCTGGACCTTGGTTTTACACATGGTTTAACTATTGACTCCATTTGCTCTGAGGTGCTGCCTGTTACTGACCATAATGGTGTTTTGTTCAACCAGTCTTTGAACTTAGATTCTCTTCGAAGTAAAAGTTTAAAGTGCTCTCACAACTTAAATCATCTCACAGCTGAGAAGTTTTCTGCAGCTTTTGACCCAAGCACAGTATTGTGTTCTCATGCAGAAGTAGATTGTCTAGACCAAACCTTTAACACACATTGCTCCTCCGTTTTAGATAAAGTGGCTACTTCTAAAATGTGATTTGTCCCCTCCATAAATTCATCCCCAAGGTTAAATGACACCATTTGTTGTTTCTGGGGTTGGAGGGCAGAGCGACTGTGAAAATCCACTAATCTCCATGTTCACTGTCTTTACTACAAAGACCTTTTTAACTGGGTTAAATAACATGGTTAAAGATGTGAGGGCTTCTTATTTTTCCAACTTTATTTCCACCAGTAAACACAACCCCAAAGTCCTTTTTGACCCTATAAACAACATTGTCACTCCTGCACCTCCGGATGTGCCTGTTTTGTCAAATAAGGATCACAGTAATTTCCTCTCATTCTTTGTAGATAAGATTAGAGATTAGCATTATCCCCTCTTCTGCTCCTTTCTCCACTTATGCAATTCGGCTGTCAATTCTGGACTGTTTTTCTCCCATTTCTGTGCAAGACCTCACTGATCTTGTGGGTAGAATGAAATCCTCCTCCAGTCGTGTTGATATTTTACCCATGTCCGTGCTTAAAAATACACTTGAGTGTATTGGTCCATGCCTGGTCTCTATTATAAACTGCTCCTTGCTATCTGGCTGTGTCCCAGCTTACTTCAAACATGCAATTGCTCAGCCTCTCCTGGAAAAAAACGAACCTTGATCTGTACATTCCCCACAACTACAGGCCTATATCAAAGCTGCCTTTTATTTCAAAAAATTTTTAGAGAAAGTTGTTTCCAAATACCTCACTGCTGTCTTGATTGCCCACAACATTTTAGATAAGTGCCAATCGGGTTTCCGTCAGAAGCATTCCTCTGAAACTGCTCTTCTCAGAGTCTCCAATGACATAATGATGTCCTCTGATGTGGGTGAGTCCTCCGTTTTGGTGCTGCTGGGTCTCAGTGCAGCTTTTGACACTGTGGATCATAATGATTGAAAGGCTTAGACAGTGTGTAGGTGTCTTTGGTTGCCCTGGACTGGTTTTCCGCCTACCTCTCAAATAGGAGTTTTTCTGTGTCACTTGGTCCTTACATGCTTGAAACTGCTGCTCTTTCCTGTGGTGTGCCTCAAGGATCCGTCTTGGGTCCTATTTTATTTGCTTTATCTATGCCTCCTTCCTTCATGTTATTATCAAATTTTGAGATAAATCCTATCACTGTTATGCTGACGATATTCAGCTCTATGTCCCTTTTTAGGCCTGATAACCCCGACAAACTGTCTGCGTTGCACAACTGTCTGACTCTCATTAAAGACTGGATGTCTAACAACTTTTTACAGCTTAATACAGACAAGACAGAAGTTCTTAACATTGCCTCTGACAGTATAGCTCCAAAGGTTGCTCATAGCTAGCATTGTTTTCCTCCATGTTCTTCTTCTCTGACTTTTCTGGTGCATTAAACTTTCAATTAATGGATTAGCTTGAAACAACGTGTATCAAACAAAAAACACTGTAAAACACTACCAGTCGGAAAAAACTCACACAAAGTACTTTTAATTGTCAAAATCCACAAAAGTGTTGTTGCTAGCAGCTTGCTAGCTAGCATTAGTCTGTCAAATATCTAATCTTGCATATTGTAGTTTAGCCTAGTTGCTTTAGTTACCGCTTAGGACTTCATTGATCCTGGACTGGTTTTCTGCCTACCTCTCAAAAATAGGAGTTTTTCTGTGTCACTTGGTCCTTACATGCCTGAAACTGCTGCTCTTTCCTGTGGTGTGCCTCAAGGATCCGTCTTGGGTCCTATTTTATTTGCTTTATCTATGCTTCCTTCCTACATGTTATTATCAAATTTTGAGATATGTCCTATCACTGTTATGCTGACGATATTCAGCTCTATGTCTCTTTTTAGGCCTGATAACCCCGACAAACTGTCTGTGTTGCACAACTGTCTGACTCTCATTAAAGACCGGATGTCTAACAACTTTTTACAGCTTAATACAGACAAGACAGTGGTTCTTAACATTGCCTCTGACAGTATAGCTCCAAAGATTGCTCATAGCTAGCTTGGTTTTCCTCCATGTTCTTCTTCTCTGCCTTTTCTGGATTACATCTATCTGCATTAAACTTTCAATTAATGGATTAGCTTGAAACAACAATGTGTATCAAACAAAAAACACTGAAAAACATTGTTTTATAGCACAAAATCCACAAAAGTGTTGTTGCTGGCAGCTTGTTAGCTAGCATTAGCCTGTCAAATATCTAATCTTGCATATTGTAGTTCAGCCTAGCTTTAGTTACCGCTTAGGACTTCATTGATCTAAGGGTTTTTGTTAATCTCTTATGAAAAATACTTTTATCTCCTGACCATGGCATTATCTAGAGAGATGAAGTCCTGCTCAGCTGTGTGAATGGGAAACAAAACAAGCTGTTCATGCCAACCAGCCTCGGGCTAAAGGAGGGTCTGCTGACAGCAGGGCATGACCTGGTGCTCAGACAGACTGCTCCTGGACAGTTTATACCTAGAAATGTTTGTTGTCTCGAAGGAAATTCCCTGAAAGATTTCAAAAGATCTTGAAAAGAAAAATAAAAGATGAGCTTGACTCATCAGTTTTCCATCTGTCCCTCTGCTGCATCTTTTGTGTGTCAGATGAGAACGCCTCCCAAAGAACCGCCTCACAGGCTGACATTTAGATGTGCCCGAAAGTTTTAAATGAGCTTATTTGTCCTCCAGAGATTCTGCTGTTGGAGAGCCTGAATGGAGGGGGAAGCAAGATGTTCTCACAGGATTTGGATCCATTGTGCTTTTTGTAAGGCTTAGCTTGACCCCAGTGTGGTGACCAATTCAGTGATTCTTAATTGGAGGTCAAGTTCAATGTGCACCTAAAAATGAGCACAAAGATCTCATAATTTACTCTTTGCAGCAGTGTAGACATTTGAATTATGTTGCTATCAGAGATTTCATAAAATAAGGGGAGCAGATGCTGTAAATTAATGGACTTTTATGTGGCGTTGAACTTGTAGTAAACCAAAGATTTTTGGAGTAGAGCCCTTTTAAATGAATCAGCAGGCATCATTTCAATGGATCCAAGTGCTCATTCAGTCTGTTTACAACAAAGCTGAGGTCTGCATCCTCACGGCTTCCTGCTTTCAGAAATAAAACTCACTCCGTCTTCCCATTATCCTCCTTTATTAGCAATTGGTTGTGAATTTTGTAGCCAAGTTTTTTCAGCATCTTTATGTTCATTTGTCAGATTTGTTCCAGAGCAACACCACCAAACAAAAATGTGTATTGTCGCAATAAATGGTTAATTTGACTTGAACGTAGACTTGGGAATTTTAGGGCCGTGGTGAACATTAGCTGCGCAGTCCGGTTGAATTGGACTTTTGTTCCTTTTCCCCCTTGGAGCGATTCATTCTGAACACAGTAATCATACTGAGATGTGGACCAAAACAACCGTATTGAGTCCCAAACCGATTCCGGAGCTGTTTGTTTGCACTGGGAATGTGATCCAACCTCGGTCCGACCCAACTACTAGGCGTACTCTGCAAGTTCTAGCTGAACGGCTCCCGTAGCAAAGTATACTTGACATACTGAGCTAACAACAGTCAACAGTCAACAGTTACCAGATGAATGATGAATAAAATTAATCATTGATCTGACCTGGACTAATGTGACAAAGTACGTTGCATTCTTCAGGTTCTTAGACACTAACTAACCAATGAGCAGAGTGAACACAACCTTAAGTGATGCATTTTGGTTTGCTAGGATTTTTTTTCTGTGTGAAAAGAAACTGAAACAACAGGAACACTGGGAAAACCAACTCATCCACTGATGAGAGCAAACAAACTATAGTTTGAAACACCCTTTTAAACTTGGAGTCACATGACTTTACACTATAATCATACAGGTGCTTTATTTGATTGGTCGCCATCAAATATCTAACAAGGATGTGGATACAAGTTAGAAAATGTTTATTGTTTGCTCATATGTTTCACATTCTTATTCAAATGGAGCTTAAATATCAGCCTGTACTTGTCTGATTAAGCTGCGTTATAGTGTAAAGACCATAAAGCATTAACTTCATGCTGCTGGTAAATCTATACAGAAGATTTCCTGATTTTTCGTAAGCTGGATAATGGGAGAAAATTGCCTTGTTCACACACACATGCACACAGAGACAAGGGGGTGGGGAGCTGGAGGCAGTGGAGTAGAAAGAAAGAAGACTGACATTTAGACTGCTGGCATAATATTGTGGGATCAGAGAGTCACATTTTACTCTTCTGATAAAACCAAACACTGAAATAGAAGCTTTTGAGAGTCATTTTAAAAATATATTCGCATTTGTGTAGACAAGACTCCTTCTTTAAGTCCCCCCCCCCCCCCCACCCTCATATGTCGCTCATTAACTTCCCTGTTGTCATGTGACAGCGGTGGGACTGTTGCTGGTGGAATAACTAGCTGCACCTCCTGGGACTTAACACCAAACACACACACACACACACACACACTCATACAAAACCTCCAATTAGCGCTGATTTTATTCATCCACTAAGTCGGTTTTGACACAAACATAAAAGTTTATTCAGCCAGAAAAAGGTAAACCTCACAGCAGATGGGTGAAGAAGTAGGAGAGGTATAATGGGATTTAAAAGAACCTCGTTACAACTCGTAACTTCTTTTTTTGTTGATTTTTTTTAATTGTAGGTAAGAAATTGTAACTTCTGATGGACATTTATCTTATAATATCATGTTTTAATGAGTATGTTTGTTTGTGTGACTGTCTAGTTTTGCTTTATATGTACATGTGTGTAATTAGTTCTCAGGTATCTCTTGCAAACAGTTTGATCTCAATGAGACTTCCTTTATATATAAATACAACTTAAAGCCCCTATGTGCAGAGTTCAAACATTGGTGCCCCCTCATGGTTTTATCAGAAAACACACCCAAAGAGTCAACCTGGGGACACTGATGAATGCAACAAATAGAGAATATAATCACATAAAAACATATTGTTTTTATCTAAAGCTTAACTTAACTGATACCCAACCAACCTTTGTGGTTTAGCCAAGCATGTGCGTCACTTTGCAAATGTTAAACTGTGTCGCTGCTTTGGATATACTCAATACTACTGTGTGGTCACCTGCAGCGCTCACAGTCCAATAAACAATCACTATAGTTACTTGTATCAAATGGAAAAAAAAAAAAAAAAAAAAATAGACTGGAAACATAAAAAGCGGCTTTGAGCCTCAGCCATGTGTGAGTCAAACATAAGCCTGTGTAGACAGACGGCTGTATTGATTTCAATAGGAGCTTATCTGTGACTGTGACTGTTTGGTCACAGTTCATTTATGAGTGTGCTCGACTGATTTTAAGAGCGATAAAAAGACTCATTGGAGCGTACTAAAGGTGGAAACCACTTTGTTGATGTGGTTTTTTTTAATCAGTAAAGCGGTGACATCATCATTTATAACGTCATGGTGGAACTTTTGGACACATTTTCAAGGCCGCGCCGGATTCCTGCTTTGTTTTACCTGCTTTTTCCTTGATGTTGAATAACATAACGGTTCCTGGAGAATATCTCATGACTGTGAAGTATGCTGTGCCATTATCCTATGCTGTGGTTGTTTACACAAGTATTTCTAGGACAGGAAATGTTTTCTAAGTTAAAGAATTTGTGTGTTTACGTCAAAGCGGATCAGTTTGTTCAAGCTTGTTTTGCTGCAGGAGAAAGTCACCGTACGTCTGGTTTACAGTCGTCTGACTGCGGGTTAAATTTCCTCTTCCGCCCCGCAGGCAGAAAACTTCTATGTGCTTCTTTCTCCTTTCAGCTGTCAGATTTGTCTTGTTCATCAAACTGTCACTCTCCTTGTGCTCGTCCCCCCCCGCCCCTCTCTCTGGCTGTTTCTTGTTTCACCCCTCTCATGCGCCTCCTCTCCCTCTCCCTCCCTCTCTCTCTTTCCACGTCTCATTCTGCAGATTGTCGAGTGATGACAGAAACCAATTAGTGATCGACAAGGCAGGGAGAGGACAGAGGGCAGGCGGAGAATAGATGAAAGGCGAAAAAAGGCAGAAAAACAGCGAATTAGCGGGAACAAAGACGGAAAGAGAGGGCGGAGACGTGCGTGAAGACAAAGAGAAGATGGGAGTGATGCACGGAGAGAGGAAATGAGATAGAGAGAGAATGTGGAAATGAGAAGAAAGATGGATGCGTAGACTGTCCTCTTGCTTCCAATCTTTACGCTAGCACCCCTAATTTTGCCCTCCCTCATGTATGTTAATAGGTTGGACAATATATTGCACTCCAGTACACCATCACCACCCACTACGACCTTGATAAAGTAGAATTGTCACCTTTCTGACAATCTCAAGAAAAACTGAAAATGTAGAAGCTTCGACTTTATGGCAGAGCTGTCGCATTAGATTGCACAGGTGTTCCTAATAAAGTGCTCGGTTAGTGTATAATACATTTATAAAGCTTATAAAGTTGGATTGAAGTCACAAAAATGAGAAGACATGAAAAAAAATGAGAATAAAAGAGGAAAACAAAAGAGGAAAGGGAGACCCCGGCAATCAGAGAGATTTAAAGGAGGAGTGGAAATGATAGAAACAACAGAAGAAGAAGAAAGAAAGATTAATTATAGGTGACAAAGAGGAGAAACTTACAAGAAGGGAGAGAGAGGGAAATGGTGAGAGAGAGAAAGGGGAAGGGAGGTCTGGCCAAGAAGATAGAAAACATTGAAGAGGAGACAGAAGAAGAAATAAAATGTGATACAACTGGAGTGAGGAAGACAGGAGGAAAGTCGTGTAAGAAAGAAGGAAGAGAAGAAGAAAAAAATTTTTAAAAAAGGAAAGAGAAAATGAGAGAAATGACTTGTGAGTGGGTGTATAAGGGGGAAAAAAAAGAAAGAGTGTTACTGTAGTACGATGCCCTCTGTGAAGGAATGCGTCATTCATCAGCTTCTCTATTAGCCAGGGAGCGTGTGTGTGTGTGTGTGTGTGTGTGTGTGTGTCCATATTAGCTCGCTGCTTCAGGCCATCAGTGTAGATTTAAACTGGAAATGTTTCTGTGTGGAAAACGTGTGTGTGTGCGCCGTGTGTTTATGTGTACAAAACATACTTTATTACATCACATTTGCTTTTTTTTGAATGAGCTTATCGAGTGTGTGTATCGTTTGTTTGTGTATAATTCATACTTGCGGTTCTTGCGACAGGTTTGGGGAATGTCGCCCATCTGGAAGTTACCTCCTGTGTGTGTGTGTGTGTGTGTGTGTGTGTGTGTGTGTGTGTGTGTGTGTGTGTGTGACTAATACTACCAGAATGGATGACAATGACAGACTTGTTTCTTGTTTATGCGCGCTGCCTGACAGTGCAGTTTTTTTTTTTCTTCTCTGCAGCAAGTTTGGCACGACGTCGACTCACAGTGAAGGTCATTCAAGGTTTAATATTCAAAAAAAAAGTTTTTACTGTTCATTCATTATCCTCTAAATGTTCATACAGTCGCCTCAAGTGCAATTTTGAGAGGAGATGTACTTAAATTCGCATAGAAATCTGGATTTTGTCATATTAAAGCAGGATTATTAGATTTTTTTGGCCACTTTTTTTGGTTGCTGCGGAACCAGCTGTAAACACAACATATTTACACATCCAGCAGACCTGAAGCAACATTATGATTCATTCATATGTCATGTTTCTGGCCAGCTGACAAATACAAAACAGCTGCAAGAATGAACCAAAAACAGTAAAATCGCAGGCCAGAAAAAAATAATGAAGTGAAAGAAGCTGTAAAGCTGCGTAGTGCCATTTGACCCATTGTTCACATAAAAACATTGATTAGTTTTTAAAGGCGCCATGTGGAGCTTTCTTATAAATAAGTTATGTTTACATTCACTGTTACTCACTAGAGCTCAATGTGTGTATCATTGTGATTTACAAATGTGTTGAATCAGTTTCCTTCCTCATAAAACATTTGAAAAACTGATTTCTTTTATAGTATTTTTTAAATTCTGCATTTTTTACATCCATGTTTACTGGTTTGCCATCTTCTTCTTCTCTGCCTTTGTTGGTGCGTTGCTGTGTTTGAGAAATGATAGTACTTCCTTGTTTTATGAATGAAGCAGTTGCGGTGTCTGTGTTTGACCAATCAGCGATGTCCATCCCTGCAAACCCCGCCCCCAAAGGTCCTGTACTTTTTTAAAGTACTTCCCCCCAAGCGGGACTTTTTTTGGGGGTAAAACAATCTCCCTTTAACTTTATTTAAACCTACCAAAACAGGAACCCACTCATAAAAAACAGCTTCATAGCGCCACTAGAGGTCAAAAACTCCTCAAGGAACCTTTAACTTTTGATTTATTGTCCCAATCATAAGAAAACTGATTAGCTGCACATAATTAATACACTTTTTATAGGATATCTGCAGACTTAAAACCCCATAAATACTGTAAACACTCTAAAATCACTGAATGAAATGAATGAAAGAGATTCCTCGTAGTAACCTACAGAGAATTATCACCAACTGTGCAGCTTTAGTGAGTTTTTTAGCCTCTTTTAGCTCATGTTTGCACGTTTTTGCTGTGTTTCTATGGCACGTTACTGTTTTGTTCCTGCCAGTTTTTGCTAATTTAACACCTCCTGCCTGCCAACTTCCTGTTGCGGCTATAGGATGCGGCTTTGCCATCATCACCTACTTTCCATGGCTCTAATTTTCACACTTTTCATTTTATAGTCTCAACATCACATCATGGTCCTGAGACTTGTTTGGAGGTCTTTATCTTACAGGTTATCTGAGAAGGAGTTTCAGTAACACGAGGACACTGACTGTTTTTCCCTCCTCCAGCTACAGCAGGCGGCTGTATCTGGTGAAAAAGCTCTGATTAGCCCGTGTTACACAACCTGCACCAAACAGCAGGCAAAGTGCAGCTACAGAAGTATTTTTCTCAGGAATTTAATGAAACCAAAACAGAACTAAAATGAGAGTGAATATTTGGGCTTTCACTCATCAGGTGGACACTAACATGACTCCAAATTTATGCTAAGGTTGCTCTTAAACTCCGTGATGTGTAAATAGACAACTGTTGGCTAAAATGTTAGCTGTGACAACTTTATAAATTCATAATAAATCAGGGTTGTGTAAATCTGTCCGGTTGTTTTAATAAGGAATAAATTGCAACAGAATCACACAAATAAACTGCCAGAATCAAAATTTTGACCCCCGAATGGACGCGATGGGTGTTTGTGGTGTTTTTTGAACTCAGTGATCGGACTTTTGCAACAGGACGTCGTTTTGTTTTTCTGTCCGGTTCGGCGTCAGCTTGTCTACACATCTATACTGTTGGAGAATCTGCCGTTCGGGCTGCTGTGATGTTTTTATCCGACATCTTAGGAGGACTCTTTCTGTTGTGGCTGTTTGTTTCTGATCGGGAATGATTGGTTTGGCTCAGATGAATAAATTTAATAATTTACTGTAGATGCAGAGTGAGGGTCTCTGGCACAACTTCACCTACTTCCAAGGTGCACGGAGAACGGAAAGAAGTCTAGAAAGATGAAACTCCCGCAATACTTGTAGTATGAGGAACAACTTTATGAGTTGACCGTCGCGTCTCGGTCAGGATGACCCTGATGAAGGCCACAAGCCGAAACACGTCGGTCAACTAATAAAGTTGTTCCTCGTACTGCAAGTGTTGCTGGAGTTCTCATCTTTCTAAATTTAATAATTTGACATCTTTCTTCTTTCTTTACTTTCAGCTATCTTTCATTTTATTTTGACACACTTTATTTCTCTCCTACATCTCCGATACAATCCCTAACTTTTCTCCTCTTCCTCTCAATCTTGCCGATACTTTTTCTTTCTTTCCTTCCTTTTATCTCCTTAATTGTCTTACAGGTTTGTCTCTTGATCATTCCTTGTCTTTTCCTTGTATCCTTTCTTTATTTTCTCCTTCCTTCTTTCTCTTCCTCCTTCCTCCTATCCTAATTTATTCCCTAATTCCTCCCTTTCCTTTCTGATACCCTTTCTTCCTACCTTTCGTCGTCTTCTACTTCCTTCCTCTCTATCTTTTAGATACTTATTTAATCCCTTTCTTCCTTTCCTCTATTGTTTCCTTCCTACCTTGAATTTTCCCATGTTTTCTTCCTTCCTTCCATCTCTCTACAGGTGCTCCTCTCTCTCTCTCTCTTGCTCTTTTCTTGATATTTATTCCCTTCCTTCTCTCCACTTTCTCTTCATCATACCTCTCTCCTTCTTTCTGTCTAGACAGACTCAGCAGTAAATATTCTGTAATCAGCCTCACATGCTTCTCGGCTCTCACAGGGCTGCTGCTGTCACACACGCAAGACTGTGTGTGTGTGTGTGTTTGTGTGTTTGTGTGTTTGTGTGAGCGACTGAATATGTATGAATATGTGTATGTGTACCTCCTTCCAGCTTTAGTTTTTGATCTATGTGCCAGTCCATTTCACATGCAAATGATTTAAAGTGTGTCTCTTCTTCTCTTTCTCTCCTCCGTCATCCCTCGCTCCGTCCAGCTGCAGCGGGAACCACAGAGAGAGAGAGAGAGAGAGAGAGAGAGAGAGAGAGAGAGGCCGTCTTTATGTTTAGGAAGGGGCCATAGCGTCAACAACCTCCCCCGAAAACTGGGCCACAAGGTTTTCAACACTGAGTCGGATCAAATATATCTAGAAATAACGTTCGCTGGCAATGTTTCTCTGCAAGTGTAACATCCTTAAACTGAGCGCTGAAGTCAGAGGGAGGAGGTGAAGGGAGGATGCTTTTAGGATTACTAAAGCACTTCAGTAAGGCTGCAACTAATGATTATTAATGATTAATCAGCAGATTATTTTCCAGATGAATCGTTTTGTTTATAAAATGTCAGAAAATAGTGAAAACCCCTGTTAAAGTTTCCCAGAGTAAGTGGTTACGCCTCTAAAGGTTTTCTCCAAAACCCAAAGATATTTAGTTTTCTATCATGTATGACAAAGAAGACACATCTGAGAAGCCAAAATAAAGCAAGTTCTTGGCACATTTACTGAAAAGAAAATGACTAAAACATTATTCAATTATCAAAATAGAGGCCTGTTCATTCTCTATCTTTTGACTAATCTACTAATTGTTGCAGCATTACATGTACGGCAGATTAGGGAAAGACAGTGGAGTTAAATATTGAACCTGATTGCAAATTAGTGTTAAAACTTACTTATACTCCTTTATAGTATATAGAGTCATACTAGAGTTTACTCAATTCTTAATAACAGTGACTCACTCCTTAGTGACGGCAGTAAAAATGATGTCCACTGAGGATAAATATCCATAAATCTGCTCTGAAATCATAGATAAAAGATCCTTCTCATGACCTCAGATAAAGCTCATATTTGTCATGTTTAGAGGTTTTTTTCAGTATCAGAAGTAATCCAGTTGATGTTTGTCTGTAGATCCATGGTTACAGAGTGAACATCATTGTGCAAATTCACCAAAAATGATAAAGAAACACGAGCTAAACACTATGAGGATCCAGGTGAAGGACTACAGACTCCATGGCAACATTATGTTTCCTAACATTACAGGATTACGATGTTAGGAAGAACTATCGCAACAAAATACTTTCCACTTTACTTCCAACTTCAAAATTGGAAGTATAATAAAAAAAACGATCAAGTTGACAACTCTTTATACTATAAGTATAATGTTGTAATACTTAAAAACACCTTGAACATGTCCATCCATCATGTTACACAGATTACTTACAGAAGATAAAGTCAGAAACCAGATCAGAGTCGTTCACACACATTTAAAATCACTGATTACAGGATTTAAATTAGATTTTCTGTATTTCTTATATAATTCATTGCAGAATTAGAAATGTTAACGGTCATTTATCTGTTTTTCAAGACCCCCCAAACTCAAACTTTTGTTGCTTCAGCCTCTTTTGTAATTCAAACACTGGTGAGAAGTCCTTAAAATACTCACAAACTCCATATTAATACCAGTATGTGGTGACCAGTATACTGTGCTTCACTGTAGTCTGCTGGGGGAGCAGCAGGATTGGAGTCGGTGACACCAACAGTCTTAATAATTTGATTAAGAAGGCCGACACTGTAATTGGCTGCTAACCAGACACATTAAGAAGTTGTGGTGGAAAAGAAGGACAAACTGTTACCCATTATATATAATCCTGACCATCCTCTCCACCACCTACTGGGCAGACAGGACCGATACAGGAAATCTTTCCTGCCCAAAGCAATAACTCTCTACTTTGCAACACATGTCTAATATATATATTATGTTTTATTATGTAGTGTAGAAGTTTACAACTATCAACATGGTTCAAAATGGCTTCAAATTAGATCCAGTTACATCTTGTGTCTCCCAGTAAAGAGTCCATGTGTGTGTTTGTGGTTTATTTTGATCCGTTTTGAAGCTGGTTTCAGTCTCCAGTGATTCAGTTTTTTATTTTTGGGTTTAACATCTTGGAACTAAGCAGCGCCAGCCAAAATGCAGGTTCCTGATTGGCTGAGCGTAGCGACTGTTGCCTGACAACTCTTTTTTTTATCAGGAAGTGGTGGGAAGCTTTGGAGCCTCGAGGGGGTGGGGGGGGGGATTTGAAACTACAACTGTGTCCAGAAAATTGGCGCCGCACCTGAAAAAACCTCCCAAAACAAAGCGATGTAGTCCTCCATTCTGTTCTATCCCTTTTTCTTCCTCATGTGTCTCTTCTTCTTTTAAAAAATATCGTCATCATCAGTCTTATGTGTCACTCTCTCCCTCTTTTCATCACTTTATCTCCTCTCTTCATCTTTTTTCTCTATCTGCAGTTATTTCTAACGAGACTCTTCAGTGAGAATAAAACAAATCTAAATGATTCAAAATCCAAGGACGTGTTTTTTAAATGCCAAAGTGACCAATTATTGTTGAAGTGAGACAGTTCCACTTAAACATATTTTGTCTCCTGTCGTGAGATTCATCCTCAGACGACAGGTAAACCGGCTGCAACCAGTTTTCTTTTCATAACCAGAGTTTATGTCCTGGTTTGAGCTTTTGGAGCAATTATACTTTTACAGCATTCAAACACTGAATCATGAGCATTTTTAATTAAAAAATGTCCCAACTTGTGATACCCAGTGGTAGTTTAGCAGGCTGCAATACACAAAGGGATTATCTGACTTTGCTATAAACTTAAATATATACCATCAGAATAGTTTGGTGCTGTTTTTAATTGTGTAATCAGATTTTGGCCACTTGGGGGCAGCAGAAACAAGTTGTAAAGACACTACTGACACATCATCACCTTGTAAGTTGATATGTTGAACTTGTTAGCAAACAGATGCTTTTTTTCCACATCTAGCAGTTACGGAGCAACATTATTATTCATTTAGAGTCGTGTTTCTGTCCACCTGGTCCAATATTCACTCTTTTTTAGCTCTGTTTTTGCTCTCTACCGACTCCTGAGGGAAATATCTGGCTCTTTAGCTGCTAAATGCTCCACTATGTTGAAAACAGCTGCCTGCTGCGGCCC
This sequence comes from Thunnus albacares, assembly GCF_914725855.1. Taxonomy (NCBI): domain Eukaryota; kingdom Metazoa; phylum Chordata; class Actinopteri; order Scombriformes; family Scombridae; genus Thunnus; species Thunnus albacares. Next base: position 7,351,722 of record NC_058127.1, on the reverse strand, counting down.
GAAAACGACACTACGAGAGCGCTGACAGTGAACCAAAACAGTAAAGTTGCAGCCAGACAGCTAAACAATGAGCTGAAATTCGCTTATAAAGCTCCATAAAGCCGAGAGAAGCTGCAGAGTCGCTGATAATTCTCTGTAGGTTCATCACTACGAGCCACACGCAACACATTGCACACTGTCATTTGATGTATTGTTGTCATAAAAAAAAAACCCTCTTCCCTCATTTCCTCCTTTATTCATCTCTGTCTCACTCTTCCTCTCTCTTCACACCAATAAGGAACCGTATCATATCGAGAGTCAAGGGTCAGTCGACAGCGGACTTAAAGGATTTTGAATTTTATGAGCAGGTGGTGCATTGAAGACATACCGTGCTTAGTTCAAGACAACATGTTGGTGTTTCATTTTGATGTAATTTCTTTTATTAACGTTGTCACTTGTTGTTATTGTTTAATTCTTCCTCTACCGACTATTTCAGTATGATAAGCCAGAGAACCAATCACCAAACTTAATAATTAGAATAAAAAAGAATCTGGTATAATTTCCACAAATGCCGTGCTATTTGCTGAGCGATGATATATCAGCAACATCTCAACCTTTCAGTTCAATCTGACAGTAGACTGATGTTCAAACAACACATTAAAAAGTCCTTGATAGTTTGTGGATTTGAGAAAAGTAGAATGAATGAACGTCCTTCAAATTAGTTCTTGTGAAAATGTACTAAATCTAACATTATTCTTATCATTTATAGAGATTTTTTATTGCTGACAGCATCTGATTTGCAAAGTTTCCTCTGTGAATTGTCGACTTTTATGAAAAAAAAATGATGCTTTCAATCAAAAACATGTCAATTCCAGCTCATTGGGCTTCATGCAAAAACATTTTTATATTCTTTTCTTCCGTCGGATTCACCAAACTCTCTTAATTGTGAAGACTTGCCGTAAATCACTTGTTTCGACTTGATGAATGTTTCCTGTTAATGAGGTTTGATCATTAGCATAATTGCTATTGTATCTCTGCTACATATTCTGCTCCGTTTGTGTGCAAGTTTCATTCACAAAAAGAGTCAAAAGAAGACAAAAAGAAGCTCAGCAGATGAAAGCGTAACACATTTAGCAGTCATATTAGATAACAATATTAGAAACAATTAGGAGATATGAATACAGCTGCTGAAGATGTGACATCAGAGCAGCGACGTACTGTTACAGAAATAAAAAGGGAACGGTTTGTCATGAAGATAGATACAAACCTTTTTGTTGAAACTGTTTGATTTATTCAGATAAGTCAGACAAATTATGCTCTACATGATTGGTACAACAGGTCTGGACTAGTTTGACATTTGTGAATGCACAAGTTTTGCAAAAAAATCACTTGTATGCACCATTAAAAAATAGTAAATAGTAAATGGACTACTACTGAACATCCTGGTGCAGTCATGTGACAATGTGTGAATCTGTGTACCCATGACATCACTTCCAAAATGGCCAAAGTGTGCCTGGTCAGCAAATGTGACAGAACTAGCTAATTTTAAAAAGTTTTTGTTACTAAAGGCAGATTTCAACCCATTTAACAACTCTGATGCTTTAATAAGACGTCCTGTATTACATTTAACCTGTTCTGACCACATTTCTTGAACAAATTGATATAAAACAAGTCAGGGAAATATCGTTATGACATATATATGTTACATTACAGATCTTTGACACTGAAGGTTCCTTGTGGTCCATTTGGTCTGTTTTATATACCCCATAATTTTCCTTTAAGGCGAACTGGGTCCGGATTCTTATGGGTTAAGAAAGGCTGCACTTATATAGCGGCTTTTTACCTTGACGGACAAAGCGTTTTACAATTTTTACTGCTGATTCACCCACTCACACACAGCGATGGCGTCATGTAAGGCGCTGAGCCAACCATCGGGAAGAACTCAGGGTTCAGTGTCTTGACCAGATTTTATTCAGATAAGTCAGACAAATGTTGCTGTACATGATTGGTACAACAGGTCTGGACTACTTTGACATTTGCGAATGCACAAGTTTTGTAATAAATCACTTGTATGAACCATTTAAGAAAGGTTAATAGTAAATCGACGGCACTTATATAGCAGCTTTTTACCTTAACGGACAAAGCGTTTTCATTCACCCGCTCACACACATGCAAGGCGCTGGCCTGACGATCGGGAAGACCTCGGGGTTCAGTGTCTTGATCAAGGACACTTTGACTCATTGACAGGAAGAGCTGGTTATGGAAACCCTGCAGTTAGTGGACGACCTGCTCTTCCTCCTGAGCCTTATAAGCAATATAAGTGATTCTTGCATGAAGCCCGTTGAGTCCAGCTGAAAAAGACCTTGAAATTCAGGGAGAAGTTTGACTAAGTGGGACATCTGAAGCTGTTTAGTGTGTGTGTGCGTTCATACAGAACAGAGTTTAGTTAAATGTAGCTCAGAAAAAAACAGAGCTGAAATGTGTTTTGGCTTTTATTCCCTTTGGTTTTATACTCTACTGAAAACCGCTGTTGTAATTCTGTTTGGGATTAAAGTTTGGGATAATGAGCCAAGTGTCAACAACAAGGAAATCCTTTTTTTTTTTTTTTTGCTTACCTCTCACCTCAGTAGCTGTTCTGGAGCTTTCGAGCGCATCGTATGATGTTCATCAGCGAATGTAGATGCTCAAATATCCACCTTTTATGAGGCCTTTCAGGACTTTAAAAGTTCATTCTTTCTTTTTTTCTAATTTTCTCTGCATTCAAGTAAATTTTAGTTAATCTGTCAGATCAATATCTATAATTTAAAAGTCACAGAAAATACAGATATGTCAAATATTTAAGTTTTATTGAAGTGCAGGCAAGGTTTCACTTCCGTTCATGACCACTAGGCGGCAGTAGCGTTTAGTTATTGCTGCAAAACTGACGCTTTACCACAGTTTCCTTACTGGACTTTGTGTGTGTGTCTGTGAGATAGAGAGAGAGATAGAGAGAGAGATAGAGAGAGAGATAGAGAGAGAGATAGAGAGAGATAGAGAGAGATAGAGAGAGATAGAGAGAGATAGAGAGAGATAGAGAGAGATACAGCTTCTATGTTGCAGTTTTTTCTCTCTCCCATAACTTTTGACCTCTGCATCATCTCTCTAATCCTCTTCTTCTTCTTCTTCTTCTTCTCTCTCTCCCCCTCTTCTTTCTTTTTCACACCCTGCTTCGCGTTGTTAAGAAAGCTTCTCCTCTCTGGGTGTGATATATATATTTCAAAATCTGTTGTTTTGACTTGCCATGCAGAATCTGAATGCTCTGATTGAAGAAAGAAAGCTTCAGATGTGCAACACCAAACCTCCACACATCGACTTACATTGATCACCTGTGTCGAGGTCGGTTAATATCGGTTTAATCTCTCAGTCAAAATGAGCTGCTGAAGCTAAATTGTGCTAACAGAGCAGGTATAGTAATCAAATAACATTAAACTTACTGAAATATTTGCAACAATAGTCCGACTCAGTGTGAGTCTCGGAGCCGGGGGGAGCGGCAGGTGAGCCAACTGTCAATCACAGCTGTCAATCAACTCCCACACAGCAGATATCAAAGCTACTATCAGTCTGCAAATCTTATTAATGGAGCAATAATTTCCCAAATGACCACCAGCACACTTATAATATTAGAGGGCCCAAATTCAGTGATTGAGACCACTTGTGCTTTTTGATTGGAAGTCAGTTGGAGCATTTAGCGGCTGTCGGTGGCGTCGTACTTTAAGATACTTCCACATTGGCTTCGGCCTCAAGCCGTGCTAGTTGCTGATTGGCTACTTGTAGCACCTGAAACACAAAGTATAGTCTTGACTTAAGACTCACTTGTGCAAAACACAGACTTTCTCCCACCTCTGTTTTAAGCTGACAGACTTTATTTTTATGCTAAATAAGACACATGGAAATTTTCATTTAGAGGAAAGTACCCTGTGTGTAACTGGAAACGTTTTTCATCCTGAAATCTTTTTGTTGGAGTTGCCATCCAAACCACACACACACTGTTAACATTTTTTGGATGAGGTGAGCGTAAAGCCACCTGTTGGTTGCTGACAAGTTGTTTTGAAGCTGGAGATGCCACTTTTGCTCCAGTTTTCTCTTTCCAACAGTAAAAAAAATATCTGCATAAATAGTATTTATAACATCCAGAAAGCTGCGAGGACTCCAAAAGTTATATTTCAAAGTATGAGTATGTTACAGTTTTTTCTCTACGAACAGCAGGAGAAATTTCAGGTGATATGAAAAGACAAAAACCAGAAAGTCTGAAGGACAAAAAAATGAGATAAATAGACACATACAGATGCCCTGACAGAACAGAGTCGGTCTCTTCCTTCCTTCTTTCCACTCCTTTTAGGGATTACAGTCTGCCAGCTCTGTGGCTTCATTATCTGCTGTGGGATGGAGCTTTGGAAGACAACACACACACTCACAGAGTCAGGAGTGTGTGTTGTTTAAGCTTCAGAGCATGTGTCTGGAAGTGTGTAATGTATGTGTGTGTGTGTGTGTTTGCAGGCTGTGAGTCAGTGATGGCTTTCTGGTACAGTGTGTGTGTGTGTTTCTATGTAGTTTCCTTACTGAATATGTGTGTGTGTGTGTGTGTGTGTGTGTGTGTGTGTGTGTGTGTCCTCCGGGCAGCAAAAGTGTTTACAGGGAGAAGAGGATAATGAAGGAGGGAGGGAAGGAGGCTGTAGCTTAGAGAGAGAGAGAAGAAGAGAGAGAGAAAGAGAGAGAGAGAGAGAGAAGAGGAGGAATTATGAGAGGCTCCCAGCAGGAGAGGACGCCATAAAGTGAAATAAAAACTAAATAGAATAAAATAAAAGATATGAAAAGTTATGAAAAACCCGGAGGTAGGAAGAGTAAAACAAGGGAGGGAAGGAATGATGGAATAACCGCCGTCTGCGCTTTATTCTTGCACGTATACGACACACACACACACTTTCTATTTTTACGCCGTTGCGTTGGCGACGGCCGGAGCCGGAGGCGGTGAGTTTTCAGGTTTTCTGTCCGTCCGTCTCTTTCTCATGAAGGAGATATCTCAGGAACGCCTGCAGGGAATTTCATTTCATCCGACACAAACGTCCACTCGGACTGAAGGATGGACTGATTAGAGTCAAAGGTCAAAGGTCAAGGTCACTGTGACCTCATGCTCATCCCAATCTCTCTCAAACGTGATATCTCAGGAACGCCTGGAGAGAAATTTCTTCAAATTTGGCACAAACGTCCACTTGGACTCGAGGATGAACTGATTAGAGTCAAAGGTCAAAGGTCAAGGTCCTCAAGGACCTCACAAAACATGTTTTTGGAATCGTACATCTCAATATATCTATAACTTCCATATTGCTAAAAAAAAAAATACACTTAATACCTTTTAATTAAATTCCTGGACAGACATGGATGTAAACTGCAACTTGACTGGTTGGCAGAGACGTACAATAGTGAGACGGTATTTCTAGTCTTTTTTGTATCATTTTCTTTATTTTATTCTGTATTTTATTATATTTTTAGTATATTTATTCAGACTCTTGCTCAGCTGCTGCAACGCCTGAATTTCTCAAGAAAGGAGATCAAGAAAGTGTCATCTCATCTTATCTAGAAGTTTAAAATGGTGAAAGAAGGATAGAAGAGAAGAAGAAATAGGAAAAAGTGGTGGAAGAAAGAAGGAGAAGGAAGGACGGGAAAAAGAGAGAAGTGAATTGTGGGAATGACGGAGGGAGGAAAGTAAGAAAGGAATCAAGTGAAGGAAGGAAAAAACTTGGATATGGAGGATAAGAAGGAGAAACAATAAGGAGATGGTGAAAAAAAAGTAAAAAAAAAATAGTAGAAGAAGAAAAAAAGAGGTAATAAGAAGAGGAAATAAGACAGATAAACCTCGGCCAAAATTGTGTCAGTTTGACAAAAAGAAGAAAAAAAAACATGAAAGAAAAACCAGAAAGAAAAATAGTAAACTGCGACTGTATTTGAATTAAATGGCTCCAACTTCAGCATAGTTGTGTTACACTGACATTACTGAATTACACTTATCAGCCGGGATCATCAGTAAGTCTGTGTGATCTTCATGACCACCATTAATCCATCCAGCCGAGAGGAAACAGAGACGTATTATTCCTCCAAACCTTCATTTTACTCTTTTTTTTCTTCCTTTCTTTCCTCTTATCCAACTTTTTTTTTTCCTCCCAAGTTCATGTTTCAGCTCTTTTACCTTTACCTGCTGTGTGTGTGTGATTGATCTCAACTAGTTTTCATGTACTGTATAAGATGAAAGTTAAATGGCGCCGTTGACTGTCTGAAGATGAAGAGTAGCGCAATTTTACAATAAACAAAGTGACAACGAAGGCTCATAAAATGCTTCCGGTGATGGAAAGTGAGGAGATAAATGGGAGGAAAATACAAATGAGCTGCTGTGCTGTACAGTTTTTTTTAATAAATACACTATTACAGTAGCGCCGGTTCTCTAAAATATACTTTTATTTACACTCATTAAAGTACAGGAAGCATCTTTTTATACATGTGCACAGTTTATGTCATAAATACAGACAACATAAATAAAATAAAATAAATAAAACAGTTAAAGAAGGTAAAATATTCAGTAATATAACATGAATATAGTCATAATAAGAATAAAACAGATGTAAGTATTAAAATATATACAACTAATACAACCAAAATAGCATTTCAAATGCATTTTTTTAACAATAAGTTGATTATTTAGCCTATAAACTGTTTGAAAATGGTAAAAAATGGTATCAGACTTTGCTAAGAGTCCAAGATGATGTCTTCAGATCACTTTATTTGTCAAAAAATGAAAAGATATTCAATTTATTACACTATAAAGAATGAGAAAAGAAGTAAAACCTCACATTTTGGCCTTTTTTTTCCCCAATAAATGAGTGAATCAATTAAAAGATTATTAACATTTAGTTGATTGACTGAAAGAACACATCAAAATAAACAACAATAAACCTGTTTTGTATTTGAAAACATGTAAAATGACAAAAGCCGTACTCGTATATATTCAGAATGCACAAATGTCAGATGTAAAGTCTGTTTTATGAGGAGATGCTGCTGCTCTCTCCTCCACCTCCTCGTCTGTCTTCTTCCTCTGATGAGAAGAAAACAAACAGCCCTCTTCTTTCATCTCTGCCTTCATCTCGACGTCGTTCCTCCTCGCCTCTGGCCACGTCTGAACCCGCTCGTATATACAGAAGCTGCTATAATGGCCTGTTAACTTGTTTCCCCCCCCCTCCCTCCTCCTCCTCCCTCCACCACCACCACCATCACTACCTCTTCTCTCATCTGTTTCTACTTAAACATGTCAGATCTCATTTTCTCCAGTCTCTGTCTTCTGGAGGAAGATGTGGGGGTCGAACGGCTTATTGTTATCACGCTGAGAGGAGTCACCTCACAGACAGACGGCGGCAACTGCGGTTACATCTTAAATTCAGCGTGTGAAATAGCTGGTTTTAATGGCTAAGAGTAATGTGTGGATGTGTTTGGTTTGTGTGTGTGTGTGTGTGTGTGTGAGAGAGAATTTGAAGTTAAAGGAGGATTTGAGAACTTATTTATAGTCCCCCTTTTTCTCCTTCTTCCCTTCTCCGCTCCACCCCTCCCTCCCATCACCTCCAGCCGCCTTAATCTGCTCACAATATTGTCAGGAAATGGCTCCAGCGACAGGAGAAACACACACACAGAGAGAGAGAGAGAGAGAGAGAGCGAGTCTATTCTTCTTTTAACTTAATAATGTCTTATTATTAAACCAGGTGGGGTATTATTTGACCTCGTTTGGAGACTGTGAGAAGCCGCCGGAGCTGCAAAGGAAAGACAGACGATTCTCAGAGGACAAAGACAGAGAGAGAAAAATAAACAAATAGAAAAAAAATACAGTAAGTGACTATTTTTCAGGAGTTACCAGAGTTACCTTTTATCAAAGGTTAGCATTCGTAGATGTGGTCTTTGCACAGACTGTATATAAAGATGGAAGTCATTAAACTTGGTGAAATATTGTGACAATAGTCCGACTCAACGTGAGAAGAGCAGCAGGTGAACCAACTGTCAATCACAGCTGTCAATCAACGCCTACACGGCAGACATCAAACCTACTATACGTCTTCAAAGCTTCCAAAATGACCACCAGCAAACTTATTAGAGGACCTGAATTTAGCAATTTAGCCCATAACGACTTGTTGAAAAAAATGATTGACTTGACGTTGACACTTTTTGAATGAGAGTCCGTTGGAGCATCTAAGCGGCCGTTGGCGACGTTGCATTTTAAGACACTCAAGCCGTGGTAGTAATTCACGCTCGGGGTGAGCTGACCGGGGGTCAGCGCTAATGCTCGGTAGTTAAAAACACATCTGTATGAACATTTGTCTCAGTTATATATTTAAACTCTCCTGGGTCACCGCGCGGCCGAGCGGGCTGCCATTTAACCTGCGAGCTAAAGTAGTTTTCCACCAATCGTACAATCTAAAGGCGACTCCATTCATAAATAAAACCAAAGGTTTAAGGGGATTTGGCTGTATGCAAATGTTGTTTAAAGTGTTTTCTGTGTTCAACTGCTAACATACCTTGATAATCACAAACAAACAAACAAAAAAAAGGGCGCTAATGCTGCGTAGACTACATATCGCATCGTTGAGCCACCCTGAATCACCATCATCATCCTTCTCTGCCGAACTGGTGGCAAAATGGCTGCAAAGCAGTTGATTTGAGAGAAACACATCCAAATTTTTTTTTGGTAGTCTTGGACAATTTCCTAATATGCAAGCAAGCAAGCAAAGTTTATTTATATAGCACCTTTCACAAACACCAGTTACAAAGTGCTTCACAGTCAAAGAAATAAAATAAAATAAAATAAAATCAGAATAAAGAAAAGCAAAGACACCAGATAAAATACACAAGTATAGCAGATAAAATAATAAGATAAAACAGCACATACTACCCAAATGACTGTCTGAACAAATGGGTTTTTAGCTGCTTTTTAAAGGAGTCTATATTATCCAAGGACCTTAAGCGTTTACAGTAACTCGAAATTCGAGTAAATTAAAATCAGTAAGACTTTTAGCATGTGATTAACATCTGATTAGCTGTTGTAGAAGGTTTAGACGGGATGTATAAAGCATCTCTGCATCTCCAGCATGAACAAAATACTAAAGTTCCCATTTAGCACGTGAGATCTGTGGCATCGTCATGAACGACAACTTCCAGTTTGTTAATCCTGATGATCATATTGTCATATGTTGGCAAAACTTGTTCCTACGGGCTGCACTCACTCATAACTACACGTTATAATGGTCAAACCTCAAGATCTTTTGAGTCACATGAGCTTAAATTAGAAACGTCAACACTTTTAAATGGAGATGATTCCCAAAAGTGAGCTACTTTTATATACAGCAATGTTTGGGTTGATTTTTCTCTGCTGCTTAACTTTGGCTTCTCTGCTGTCATGCTGGTAAAAAAAACCCCCCCTCCCCAACAAAATCAGATTTATTTCTTGACTTGAGAACGAGAGAGCAGAGGGAGAAAGATGGAAGAGACAAAACGACAGAAGTTATTGAATAATGTCAGAGAGGAGTGATGTGAGGATAACCAGAGAGAGAGAGCAGGGAGTTAAGGTCACGATGGAGTGACAGAAAGAGAGAGAGAGAGGGAGAGAGGGAGAGCGGGCGTCCTCCTCCTTCAGACCTCGACGTCCCTCCGGGGAGCAGAAAAAGTCTGGCTTGAGTTAGCCATGCAGAAGCAAAAGAGGGACACACACACACACACACACACACACACACACACAGTCAATCCATCACTCCCCTCCCACCCAAACACTCGTCCTCCTCGCCTCCCTTTTTCCCTCCATTTGGTATCTGAAGGGAAAGACGGTGCATTTACTGTCCTTCTGTTTCTCTCTATCCAACTGTTTTGGAAGCACTCTTTTTTTTTCTTTTTGTTGTTGTTGTTTGTTTATTTGTCTGCAGGACGGTGGAGGTGAACGGCACTCAGGTATGTGAGGAGGATGAGGAGGGTGAGGAGCGTGAGGAAGGAGGTTATGTGTTTGCATTACAACCCTCTCTCTTCTGTTTGTCTCTTTAACTGTTTACATGAATTTCCTAGTTGTTTACTTTGTTCACTACCTCTAAACTTGACTTAGAATAACCTTGTTGAAGCACTAAGATTTGGAGCCAAGATTGTTTTAACAATGACATGAATGGATGCAGTTTCTACAAATATGTTTTTAATCATGTGTCTTTATTGAGATGGAGTTCTCTCCAACAGTTTTTTCCTGAACTGACACCTCTATGTTTAAGTTCTGGTTAAATTAAGGCAACTAAAACTAATTGGTTAAGAGTAGAAAAGAAATCGATGTCAGAGTCACAGCTTTTGTTGGTATTAACCATCCACCCTAGTGTATTAATGACATCGGGTGGGGTTTGGGAAATGTTTTTGCGTGCATACCGAGGACTCGGGTGTTGTGTTGGGGTCAGTTATGGTTGGTTAAGCGTTCAGGTTCAGGTTAGGGCCAAGGTCGAGCTCAGGGCGAGTTAGGGTTTTACCCCTCGGTGTGATTTGTTTGGGCAGATCTGAACACAGCAACTGTACTTGGGTGTGGACTAAAACAACCGTACCGAGTGGTCTCAAAAGAAATCTGGAGCGGTTTGTTTGCAGCAGAAACTTGATGCAACTTCTAAGTGTACTCTGCAAGTTTGAACTAAACAGCTTCCGCAGCCAGATGCGCTTTGCATGCTGGGATGCGGATGAGCAAAATCAACAGTTGCAAGCAGTTAGCCGGAGAATGAATCAAGATCTGACCTGGACTAGTGCAACAGATTACGTTGCATTCTTGTTATGACCTTCTTACTGTGTTGACCTTCATACTGTGTTCATGTTCTCGCCCCGAACACGACTAACCAATGAGCAGAGAGAATGTTTTCATGTGACTTTTAGTGATGTATTTTGGTTCACTTATGTTTTTTTCTGTGTAAAAAGAAAGTGAACAAAGGGGGGAAAAGTCTACCAACTCATCTACTGATTCAGACCAGAGCAAATGAACTATAGGTTTGAAAACACACACACATATATATACACACACACGCCATGGTGAGCTACTAACTAAACTACACATTTTTTATTTTTAACCCCATTTCTTTTGTTTATTGCAAGCAAACCTCAAAACACAAGACGAGTTTTTCTCCAGCAGCAAGTGTTGGAGCAACAAATGTAAAGACTTTAATAATTTGAGTATAGATTGAAACCCTGTTATGTAACATCAGTCAGAAACAGGGAAGAGCAAAACAGAGATTTATTGATATGGAAATATGACACACACACGGTATATTCAGTCTACCCATCAAACACACAGATTCGTCAAGCATCTCTACACTGCTGCAAAAATTTTGCATGGTTGTACAACAGTGCCTCGTAAAAAAAAAAAAAATTGAGTGTGTGTCTATATAAGTCACTGTGTGTGAGAAAGTGGGTGTGTATTTCACAATGACGGCTGTTTGGAGCTAAACCAGGAATCCCAGATGAGAGTGGTGTCAGATCTCGCTCTCTGTAAGTGATCTAAAAGTTCAGGAAACTGTTTCATCTTTCTGGCTCTCACTGACAAAGTCGAAAAATCTTTTCTGCTGAAGTAAAACCATCTGATCAGAATCATTTTATCCACCCAGAAGAAGAATATCAGATAAAAAGAAGCTGCTGCATAGAGACGTATCAACAAAATACACTTGATGTGCGTACAGAGGCATATACAAGCAAGACCTCTTATATAGTGCACATATGTGATGTTGTACATCCTCTGGTGGCCATATTAGAGATTTTCAGGGTTCACAGTTTTTTCCCAAAGTAAATACATGAATTCAACCTCAATAGGAACAGCATAAAAAAAAATATTAAAAAATGGATGGCCTTAAGCTTTGTTTTTTTTCAAAAATGAATAACTGCTGCCATCAACTGTCTAGGTGCAAACAATGCTGCATTGTAAATAGAGTTGTTAAGCTTAAATATGTTTTTGTTGTTGCAAAATTTGCTCCACAACATGCTGATAGCTGCTTTGTTCGTGTGTGCCTGCTTCATTGGGTCAACCAGACCGCCAAAAAGAAGAAATTAATGAAATATGTTGTGCAGCTAGCAGCCACGTTAGCATTTACGTGTTGTTTTGCTAACCAACTTAGTAAGTTGGTTAGCTAGCATTGTTAACTGTGCTGTAGAATTGACATTATAACAACAAAAAGCACACACAAAATGCTTTTATAAGAATACATTTAATCTGTAGTTTGACAGAACAAGCTATCCCATAAGAAAAACATGAATATCATTTTGGCTAGCCGCAATAGCTTAATCACAATAGAGCTGAAATACATGCGAGTCATTTTTAGCCGTAAAAGGAAGACTTTATCAGTTGTTCAGATGCTCACATTCAGCTTTCTTTGTAGTATAGTGACTGCTTTTAACATTAATTATGACAAGAAAAAAATATCTGTAATAAGACATTTGTATGTAGTAAGAATATCTTCTCATTGACCAAAAACCACATGCTTTTTTTTTTGCAATAACATGAAGTCTGTTATCAGAAAAGGTTTTGAAATAAGGTAATTCTGTGCCCCCTTATTTCTATATGATGCTTCCTGCAACTATTGAAAGATTTGTGACACAAGAATAAGGCCTTTCTGCATACATGTGATATGCCCATGACTGAACATACCTCTTTGAGTACTGCTTTAGTGTCTATAACACAACAGTAAGTATATAACTCCATAGGCGCTTTGCTGTTTTAAAGTGACGTTAATCTTTCTGTCTTTAAATCCCACAGTTCTGTAGCTTTAGCGGTCCTGTTATTTTACTCCCTACGGTGGGCTGACATGTGATACAGGTCACATGTTGAGCTCATAATAATGATGTCACTTGTGCACAACATAAGATTTAGTCTGCTGCTTCTCTATGATACCCCATTCTTTCTTTTTTTTTCGGTTCGTGAAGGTATTTTGTTATTAAAAGTGTAGATTTGTGTCCCATCAGTGTGTCTCGCTACCTCCCAAAGAGATTAGGGGCCAATTTCACAGCCAAGGATTAAGCTTCATCCCTGACTAAACTCATTTTTTCCCCCAATGGAAACCTCCATTGAGACAGAAAATTACTCTCAGACTTGTAGCACCATTTATGTCTGTAATACCACCGCCCCAACACTCCTTCATAAGTTCGACAATCACTAATTATCCTACAGTTTTTCCTCACAGCAGTTTCATTATGTAGTTGCAAAGTGTTCATATCATTTGAAGTGCTTAGAGACATGGGAAAAAATTTTAAATGCAAAAATTCAGAGATTATTAACCAATTTCTTTATTCTATTTTTGCATGTACAGTATCAGATGCACACAAAGTGTATAAATATTAAATAGAATATATTTAAAATGAAGTATAAAAGTAGATGGTTGCTGTTTTCCAGAATGAATATGTCGTATTGGGGAAGTCTATATTTCTTTCACTGCCAGAGTTCACTCAAGAACTTCTCGTCCCTGGTGTCTGACCGCAGCGTGTCCAGCAGTATTAGGTTATCTGCTCTCGAGGGATTAACCGATTTTCTCTGGTCTGGAGGAATGTGTGAGAGCCCTACAGGCCCTGGCAGAGCGCACAGCAGATCAGAGTACTCTTGCCCCGCCGGAGGAGCCAGAGCCAGGGTCTTAACAGTGAGGGTGTTTACATTAATGCACATTAATATTCAGGATTCAGCTGCAACCTGGCTCTGGTCTTACTCTGGATTGGGGGCATACTGTACAGAAGAAAAACAAGACTCTTGTAAGAAGAAGGGAGGCCCTTTTTGATTTTAGGTTACATCAAATGAATTTATATTGACATTTTTTATTATCTGATTATGGGTTTATGCTGGTTATCGTAAGCTTTGCACATTAGTTTTGGTTATGTGGTTATAGTCACATAATCTATTATATGTTAAGAAAATTATGAATGAGCCTCTTGATTGGCTCTGAGTTTAAAAAAAGGGCCTATAAAAATATAAAATCTTTTGTTTTAACGTATAAAGACAGACATGGTAGCAGCCTTTTTTCTGACCAACGTTGACGTTTTTTACCCCAATGCTCTATAAGTTTGATGAGGCAGATTGCTAACTTTAAACTATGAATCAAGTATTTCACAGCTGTTTTTTGGGGATTTTTCTTCAGACTGACAACATCACTGGGTGAAAAAAATGCAACTTCAATGTTAATTTCAATGAGCAACCCAATCGCCAGAATAAAACGTTGGCATTGAACATTTCTGCAAACCACAGAGACGTTGAATATATACGTTTCAACACGTGTAATATGTATTATATCAACATTTCCACAAACATAGCATATTAACATTTCTACCCGTTGAATAATGATGTTTTATGGTGTGACAACGCTGTGCTTAAGGTCTGGTTAAGTTTAGGTACAAAGACCACTCAGTTAGGATTAGGGAAAGATCAGAGTTTGGGTTAGAATAAAAAATAAATAAAATAAAAACGGCCGATGTCTCACTAAAAACACCCGCTTTTGTCGGTTGAAACGGGAAGCGGACGTTGCTTTCGAGGTTGTCTCGAACTGTGTTCTCCGCTGACTTCCAACTGGCTGCCAGCAAACTTACTAACCATCCACCGACCCCTCATCCTCCTGCTAATAGGAAAGTCAGCTCATACAGATCGCCTGTGAACTACGTCACTTTAGAAATTTTGAGATGATACGTATTTTGTTGACATTTTGATATGATGCATATTGTTGAAATGTTAATACGCTACGTATTTCACGTGTTTAAATGTAGATATTCAACGTTTCTGTGGTTTGCAGAAACGTAAACTGCTAACATTTTATTCTGGCTGCAATGAGACCACACTGTGCAACATCATGGCAATAAATTGGGTTGGCCCATATGAGTCAGAAGACTTTATACTATGCACTATAGCGCTATTATTCTACAGTGTTCATTTAATACAAGCTAGCATTAGAATATGGTTCTTGTTTTAGTTCAGTTTCTATTCTCAAATTTCATGTATTTTATTGTTATTTCCTTACCTACCTCGTGTTTGTGCTTATCTCGTTATTTTGTGATTTATGTGACTTAAGTGCTGTAACACCAGAATTTCCTGATGTGATTAATGAACTACTCTTTCTACCTGTTTATCTTTCTACACAACTATCTAAGTGCTTTCTCAAAGAAATATAAATGGCTTAGAGTTTATTTTTGTCCGATAAGTGTTTAAACTTGACTTTCAGGATCATATTTCATCTTCTCGCTGTTACCCAGAACAACACAACTACACAACAGCAGCCTCTGAACTCAAGCAGACGCTATACGGAGCAGATTTTAACCCCCAACTAAGTTTAGAATCAGCCCGAATTTCAGCCAGATCAAAAAATGCATTTTAAACTATAATGAGCTTGTTTTGATATTATCGGAGTAGCTGATTGACTGCTGTGATTTAAAATTGAAGAACTCAGCTGCAGAACACATTTCATTGTCTACATCTTCCAGACATCTGTGGCTCCATATTTTTGGTTTTTCTATTCTTACTCTAAGTTCCTAGTAAAATTGCACAAAATAATATTGCCTTTCTCTCTTTGTTTTTTAAACCCTGCAATCGTCTTGTTTGAATTAATTTCATTGGAACGGTCGATGGACAAAAACCGACTCTTGGCTCTGTGCTTTTCAGTGTGTACACCAATGCTGTGGCCAGTCAAATGATATGTGCAGTGTGAGCATAAAGGTTGCAGGTTCTAGTCATGCAAAAAAGCAGATTTGATGTGTAGTGTGAGTGTCTGTTGAGCTTTATAGTGTTTTCCCAGAACAGCAGCCTTACAGATGTTACCACAGATAACAAGCAGGAGGCTAGTTTGTCTGGTATCTTCTGAAAATCTCCTTGTTTCGCTTTAATGTAAATAATCTAGAAACACTTTTAATTTATTGACCAACACTCTCGAATTCCACATCTTACGCAGCGTGCTGATTTGGCTTCGGTTTCCTCTTCCAGCCTGGTGAGATTACTCATCGCAGGAAAATGCCTTTTAACAAAATTACGCCAAGTACTCTTTGCGGTTTCCCACGCTTCTTCTCATCTGCGCCTGTGATGATGTCATCAAACAGCAGCAGTGGATCTCATAGTGATGAAATCATATGTTGTTGTTGCAGCTGGGGTTGTACTTGTTGGGGGGGCTGGTTAGTCTCTGGGGTGTATTTTAGAGGCTGACGGCACTCAGAGGGATTATGTGCACTTTAAAATGATGTGATGTGAGTTGGTAAAAGCCAAACTTTACTTTTAGTGATTTTCTTGTGATGGACGGATGAAGTTTTTCAGTAGGAAGTTGACACACTGAAGCCAAACTGATGTTCAGATTAGTTTTCAAAGCGTAAATTAAGTGTTTTGATAAGTATTCTGGCATCGCCGCTTATGCTTCTCTAATGGGAACATCAGGTTCTGCAAGAAAACCTTGTTCAGCTTAAGAAAACATCCTACTTTTAAACCAAATCCATGACTTTAAGATGTATGCTTGTCAATAAGAATCTTTTTTGTAATTTCTGCATTCCAGTTTCAACCAGAAACAGCAGTAATGACTTGAGGTTTCCTTGCAGAATGAGCTGAAGACCCTTTGTGAAAAAGGCTTGTTATTGCAACGTCTCAAATGGCTTTAACCCTGAAATTATCTGTTCATGCTGCGGCTTAAGGAAAAACCATGAGAAAGACTCAGTTCCAATCCTATATTGATATTTGGAGAATTAAAAATCACTCCTGAAGTTCGACTTTCAGCACAAATGAAGGATTTGGTTGGTAGACGTGTTTTCTTTTTTGCCAACCAAATAGTTTCTGTAACATTGTTCCATATTTATTATTCATTTCGAATGAATCGCTGTCGCTTTTTTTTCCCCCAACTGTTGTAAGGCTCATGTTGTAACAAAATCCCTCAAATAAACAAAAGCGACCTGGTGCGCTCTAGGATCTCTGTTTCCAGACGTGGCCACAGACTTGGCCTGGTCGCGTCTTGGCACGAATTTCTGCGCTTTGCCGATGCTTTTGTATTGTTCTTTGGCTTTGAGCGGAGCTAAATGTTTAACCACCAACCAACAACACTGATTATTATTTGATTAAGGGACTACGGGGTACGACAGCAGGAGGCAAATGAAATTAAAGAGCATAATAGAGCAGAACTAAATACCAAAACACTGGGTAGGCCTAATCCTCTCTCAGTACAACAAGAAGGAGGAGGAATATGGAGTATTTGTGTGGGTTTATGTGGGACTATATGTGTATGTTCTTGTGCGTCTACACTATGGCAATCAAATGGCCACACAAAGACAGACAGCTCATGAAAACCCTTTAAATGTCAGAATGTTTTGCCCTCATTCACCTTATCAAATGTGTAACCAGAGGTTAAGAACTGATTCTAGGAATAGATTTAGTTTTTGGTTGCCCGCTGGCGGGACGATCCTTCAAATGTAGGGTTAGAGTTGAATCGTTCAAGCCCACAGAACTTTAGTTTCCTTTGTCCCTGCAATCCCAAGATTGCCAAAACAACAACATTTCAAGCTGAATTACAGTGAAAAGTTTTTGAAATTAAGCACAGACAATTTGATTTTTATCATTTGATACCTACTTATTAACTATGAAATACTGCCACAGTATCTCGGTATCATCACTGCAAACATGCAATGACATTTATAAACCATCAGGATGAATAAATACCACAAAATAAAAGAAATCGGACGTTGCAGTAAAGTAATTATTGTAATTTTTCTACAAACTTTGAAGCCAATTAAGGGGAAATTAAATTATCCTGCAGATTTTTCTTCCATCACAAGTCTACTCACATAAGATTGGATCCAACATTAACATTTTTATTGTATTTCATTGCTTAAAGCTCAGTGTCATATGTACATTACACCACAAAGCTTCAGGCTTTAAAATTTTAAGAATTGTGTTGCCTGTAACTGCACATTGTTCTTGGCCTACTGTGAGAAAGTTAACATATCTAGCTGTGTAAATTGAGACATGAACCACTTCTGTTGCCTCTTAATTTAACCTGAAACCATCTATTAGATGAGAAAAGCTGATATTAGCCAAATAAAACATGCAACAGATCTGGTAGTACCAGCTGAAGTCAGCATTAATGCAGACTGAAATCCTGAGTCAAGCGTCTGGCCTGCAGTCTTTGAGCATATTGGTAACAATCTGGACTGTCTAGTGTGGCTTTACCCAGAACAGGATGACAGTTGTACTGAGAAGGGATCTATTGTTGCATAACAGTCTGTATTATAGATTGGAAAAATAATAATAGTCTATTTGCTCCGACTGACCTCAATCTCAAAATAACCTCAAAAATAAATCTGCTGTTGGACCTTGATGCAGATGTAATTTATATGCAGATGAGGTGAAATGTCCAGGTGTTTATGGGTAGTGACTTAAAAAATAGGGATGGATAGTGGATTACGGATTAAAGGTAAAGTATGTTTACTGCTCAAATAGCACAATTGATTTTCAGTTGCACCATCTAGGGAATAAAAACATGCAGTAGCTGGTGATGTAGTCCTATAGTGTCATGCACATTAAATGTTCTTAAAAGATCATACTGGGGGATTTTTTTGCATGTTTCAGCATGTATGGTTGACCTTTTTTCATAAGCATACCATACATTTTAAATAAATGTGTCACCTCTCCATAGCTACAGTATTGGCCTCACTTGCACTGTCATATGGTATTAAAAAATCCCTTTGCTCAGACCGCTTAAGCACTTTCACTTCCAATTGAATATTTAGTCACTTTTATCTGTATTATAGCCATGTGGTGGAGCTGAGGCATGTCTAAAAGGGACTTTTTTTTTAAACAGTCTGACATCTGTGATGTCATGAGACTGTCAGCTACCAATCAGCAATATTTTAATCCAGCCAAACACCCGGTATCCTCCCTACAACAGATTAAATGGACTGTCTATTAATTTTTTTTGGGTGTACAACTGACTATTACTGCTGCTCATTTGGACTGTATTTAAATCTGTCTCTTTCAAGTACACTAACTTTATAGTGCAGTTCCAATTTTCTGAAATACCGCTGTGATGTTTGTCTGCTAGATGGTCTCTACAAGATAATTTCACCACATATTGAATTAATAGAAACCACTGAAAGCGTGAGAGGAACGACGGTAATCTAAAAAGTTAATCACCGTAGAAAATGGCAATAACTGCAGTAATGTAATGTGCACTTCTGCACTCAAACAGCTACTGTGAGGGCTCTTTAAGCCACGTTGCAATGCAGTGTGAAGGCAAAGCGTATCAAGTGTCTTTTTTTTTGTGTTGATATGTAGCATGCTGTTGTTGCATCAGCGTTGCCTTCAGGGTGTCACTACTTTGGGCAGATGAGGGAAAGCTGTGAATTGAACACCAAAGAAAGTTATTTTTTATTCAAGTTTTATGCATCATGCTGGCTTGTTTGTGTATTCCCAAAATGCCACAATCTTTCTCTCCTCCGCTGTTCTTTATATCAAGATTTCCTCTCTTCTTTTATCATTTGCTGTCCTTTTTCTGTCACTGGATGTGGATGCGAACGTGCCAGGCTGACACAGATGATGGACGGATGAATAAACACTCCTAATCTGGGTGTGAAGGAATGAAAAAATGGGGGGGAAAAAGGGCCAGAGGGATGAAGTCGGGAGGGTGGGTGGCAGATGAAAGGAGGATGAGAGGGAAAGAAGAGGAAAGACAAGGGAAAGGGGGGAGAAATATGGAGCGGCTGCCCCATGTGGTCCGCCTCACCCCGCAGAAATCTTTCCCCCGTGGTCCCCCCCCCTCCTCACACACACACACACACACACACCATCACCACAACCACATTACAGTATCTGTCCCAAACCAGAGTTATATAACTAGATTGGGTTCTGAGCCAGACATTTCCTTATGTAACCCCTCTCTCACACCAGAGTGACAACATCAGAATTTCTTTTACTTTTGGTAATAATTTAAGGTTTTTTCCCCCTCAGTTTCTGTGGAAAAAAAAAGTTCCAAATTCTCTGATTTACCACACCATAACATCAGTAGCCATGAAGAATTTGACCTCGTTTAACAATTGTGGGATTTGGCTAAAGCTGCAAAATGGTAACTTTGCTCAGTAGCGGCACCACATGTCATAAAGAGGTATTCTTTAGACTTCATTACCCAGATTTCAAGCAGCGAGATGATGGTTATGTCAGGTATGAGTAGGAGATTTGGGGAATTTCTGACAGTCATGATATCTCCCACTTAGTGAAAAGTACTGCAGGGGTGTCAACCATAGACTGTGTATAGAGATGGACGTAGTGAGGTGTGACGTCACCCATTGGTTTGCATTGGAGCCAGTTTGAAGCCCAGAGTTGCTGTTTATGGTTGGTGCCATCCGTTTGGAGCCAGAAGTGTCTTCCAGTGCGGGATGTCACCTTTTACACTCTGGAAACACGCCCCTCTACCTCAGAGTGAAGCAAACACTAGCTTACTGGGAACACCGAGCAGTGCACACTTGGCTAACAAATGTGCTAATAGGGCAGGTATCGTAATCAAGTAACATTAAACTTATTGTGACAATAGTCCAGTTCAGTGTGAGTCCTGGAGCTGGGGAGAGCAGCAGGTGAGCCGACTTTTAATCACAGCTCAACGCCCACATGGTGGACATCAAAGCTCCTATAAGTCTTTAAACCTTATTAACAGAGCAACAATTTCCAAAATGACCACGAGCACATTGAGATCTAGTGGCTGTCATTGACACTTCACTTAAAGATACTTCCACAATGGCCTCAGCCTTAAGCTGTAGTAGTTGCTGCTTGATGTCAAGGAACTGGTGGCAAAATGGTTGCAGAGCAGTTTAAAAAGATCCAATAATCCAATTAATATTGTGGTAATGAATTGTAATATTGCTACTGATTAAGCTAATTAAAAAGAAATTAAAAAGTTTGTTTCTATCCAGATGAAGATGTAACATGATAATAAAGGACTAAATTTCCATTCGTCTAAAACAAAAGTGGATGCAAAAAGTAAAATGTTGTACAAAATAATTCACATTCACAGTCATATCCTGCTGATGCATGATGATTCCTGTATCAAAAATGTAGGAAAGCAGCTCTGCACTGCTCTTTACTGAGGTGGAGAAGAAAATCCAGAATAAATTTGTCAAACCAAACAGTTAGTCCTCATCCTGGAAGTCTTTTTTTCTTTTTTCTTTCCTGAATTCCAAAACATACCGTCTGAAAAGCATAAATCTCACCTTTTATGTGGCTCGTTCAAGTATGTGTTCAAGTGCTGCCTCTTTTTCGCCTCATTTTAAATGTCAAGCTGAAATGGGCTCATTAACGCCCCTTGAAAGCAAAGTGGGGAGAGTCATAGTGGGCATAAATTAAACTATTTTCAGCCTCACTTGAAAACAATCTTGAACACGCCACACAAAGATGAAATTAATTTTTTTTATGTTGAGTATTTTAAATGGTATGTTTCAGTTTTGCAGACAAAATGCTGCAAGGAAAAGTGCTGTTTCCCATGGAGTGGATGAGACGGTTCCAAACTGGGCAAAATCCAGTACAACAGTGGTCTTCCATGTTTTGAATATATATTTATGGATATATATTTTACTCAAAAAGATTTTGTGTTCATTTGTTATTTCTTCTGTGACCTTATTGGCTATTTTAGGACCTTATTCAGGGTGTGTTTTTATACATTTGTCAACTTAAGTTTTTCTGGCCATTGTCAAATTTATAAATCCTCTCAATTTTAGTTTAAGGGTTCCTACCCAGAGGCTGCATGTATCACATTAGATCATATTGCATGATTTGATATGATATAATCATGTTAAAATGCTCCATCAGTGAAAAGCCGTGTTGTTGTCCTGAGATAAAGGATTTGTCTGGGTCACACTGTGGTGAGCAAAGGCGCATTTATATGTTTTAATACCTCCCACATTTCCTTATCAAACTCCTAACCAGTAATCTGTCTCTGTGGGGGGGCGGATTAACAGATTAACAGCCCCCCCACCCACCCACCCCCTATCTCCTATAGTACACATACACATGCACACATAGAAATACAGTACACACACACACACATGCACATGTATTAACGCAAACTTACTTATAGGCATTAATTGAATCTTAAAACTGCAGGTGACAGTAATCGACTTCCTCATTCTCCCTGTTAGAATAAAGCAGATAAAGAGGAAGAATGTTGCACTTTGGCTAATAAGTGATGACCAACCACGGTGGGGTTGGTCATGCTTACAAAGTCATGTCAACTGAAATACACTGGGACCAAAATCTAATAATAATGCTGTTATACTGCAGTAAATACATTTTAATAGACCATAATGCGTCCCTGATATGTTTCTTAATAGGAAGACATTCACAAAATATTCATATTGAACATATAGTTGATACAAAACATCCATGTATTTTATATGTTTTCCTTACTCTTGGTAACTAAAGCATAATTAATGTTTTTATGGTTATGTTTATGCAACTTAAAACACTCGATTATGATAGATAAATAGAATAGAATATCTGTAATGTCATTGTACAACAAGATTAAGTTTGCAACTTCCGTATCGATGCTATAAATTAAATGAATAAGTTAAAAATGGAACAACAAGTAAGATAAAATAGCAATAAAGTGGCAATGAAGTGACGAACAGTATGAACAGTTACTGGCAGTAGTAAATAGTACAACAACTCAGATGTGCAATGAGGCAACATAAACTGTACAGTATGGAAAAGTAGCAAAATAGCAATTACAGTGACAAACAGTCTAAACAGTATGCGCAGTATAAACAGTATATAACATTATATAACAGAATAAATAGTGCAAACAGTTCAGGTTTGCAATGCAGCACCAAAACCAAAACAGAGCAGAAGATATAGAGTCTTAATAAAAACATAAAGTGGGTGAATGTATTAGTCCCTGTGCACTGAGGCTATTAATAACAGCAGCTGTCACTGTGTTATAGATACAGATATTGGACTTGATATCCAGACGGTGGACCCCTGTGTACCGTATCTTATTTGGTGGCATAGTGCAATATGGGTGTGTATGTGAAGTAAGTTGTGCCAGATAATTATTGGGGCCGTCAGACAGATTATGGGGAGTATTTAGTGGACTGATTCAGAGCAGTTGCAGCTCTGGGGAAAAAAGCTATTTCTCAGTCTGGAGGTGCAGGCGTTGAAGGCCTTATAACGTCTGCCAGATGGAAGGAGTTCAATCAGACGATGGCATGGTTGTGTGGAGTCCTTACAGATGCTGGTAGCTTTCCTGAGACAGCGTCAGCTGTAGATGTCCTCCAGGGCCGGGAGCTGTATCCCAATAATCATCTGTGCACTGGAGACGACCTGCTGAAGAGCTTTCCTATCAGCTGCTGTGTAGCTGAGATACCACACAGAGATGCAGTATGTTCAGATGTTCTCAGTGGTGCAGCGGTAGAAAGACATCAGCATCTGTTGGGGCTGACCACCTTTCTTCAGCCCCCTCGGGAAAAACAGGTGTTGACCATGTGAGGTCCCCTGAAATGTGTATATCCAGAAACCTGAAGCTGGACACTCTCTCCACTCTATATCTGTTGATGACGCCTGGAGTGTAATCGTCATCCTGTGACCTTCCAAAGTTGATGATGAGGTCCTTGGTCTTTGCTGTATTAAGGGAGGGGCTCGCCAGGTTCTGCACCTCCGCTCTGTAGGCTGATTCATCGCTGTTGGAGATCAGCCCGATCACTGCTGTGTCATCTGCAAACTTAACAATGGTGTTAGTGGTGAATAGAGTAGAGGATTGGGCTCAGTACATAGTATCCCTGTGGTGATCCAGTACTCAGAGTTATAGTGGAGGACAGTTTCAGGTCTCAGTTAAAGGTTTGGACACACTTTCTCATTCAAGGGAATAGGAAGGTGTGTCCAAACCTTTGACTGGTACTGTATAAGCATGCTATGCAAATGTTGTATGTAATGCATTTAGCTCAATGTGCAGCTAAAGGTCTTATACTGTAGAGCTGATAGTAGCTGTTCCCTTGAGTCCTTGAGTTTCTTTGTTAATTTTGTAAAGTCTGTGGTTATCCCACAGTTAAACACTGTACTGAGTTAGAGTGGCAGCATCAAGGTTGTATATGACTGATATAGTTTGTCTGTTTCATACAATATTCTGTCTTTTTGTGGTTTTGAGAGTGTTTTGTTCTTGGTAGCGTTCTCTTGGTGGTTTTATGTCTTTCTCTCTCTGTATGAGCAGGACTAATATCACCAGGGGACGTCAAACAAGTTGCTCCAGTTTAGGGAATGGTTGATGATTTCAACAGCTTACAGCTCTGCCGTCTTGAAGTTTGTAAAAAATCAGTGAAGACACGGATCCCATGAGGATGCTGCTCCTGTGAGAATCAAATTCTCGGCAATTTTTCTTCAGCAATTTTCTTTACTTGGTGATTGTTTTTCTTCTTCTCCCAGAGGTGGGATTTCCCCCCTTGTTCCTATCACTAAAAGTGAATCTTCCACAGAGAATCCAAAAGACACAGATGAAGGTTTTAAATGCACTTTGGTTGCAGTGATGGATTGTGCAGCCTTGGTGTTTTGATAATGTTAGTTGAAAATGCTGTCTAATCCTAGGCTTAAACTACATAATATCAGATATCTGATAATGCTTACAGGGTTAGGGTTGGTGTCTAGAATAAAAACATGTGTTGGGTGCAACATTTGCTGATTTGATCTAGTTTCGGATGTTATAATAGAAGAAACTGTTTGCCTTTTCTTGCCTAGATGAACAACCTTTACTGTACTCTGTGTGTTTTTTGACATTGACAGTTTCTGTTGGGTCTTTGGATGTGATGTCAGCTTTAGTACACATATATATTCTGTGCACTCACACACTCGCCCTTTTTCTATTGACCGGGACGGAAAAAGACAGACTAAAGACTTATGATGAATGGCTCCAAGTTCACTTTTGTTCACAAGGTGTCAAAACTGTCACTGTCAGGTGAAACAGCAAGGTTAGTGCAGCAGGAGCCTCCTTACCTATGTCATGAAAGCAAAGTGTATTTAGTCAGGATCCATGTGTCACGACAAAGTCATGGCAAGAAGTTATGACGTTATTGTCACCTGATTTAACACATCTTGAGATACTAAAATATATTATGTAGTCTTTTCTGGCATAACACAGACACAGTCTTCAATTGGTAGGTTGAGATCTGTTGACTGTGAAATCCATAGCATACGATTTCATTTTCATTCTCACCATAGAAATATCTGCATGTGTTATGTTTTTCCACTTATTTAATCAAGTTTTTCCCAAGTGGTAAAGACCATGGCGGCTGCTTGCAGCTGAAGCCGATGTGGAAGTCGACTCACGTGTCTCTAAACGCATTGCACATAGAGACTGAGGACAATCTTCCAGGTTTCATCGTTAAAACTGGGTTTGAGAAAAACCTGCATTGCAGAACCTATCTAATTCCGGTAAGGTGTGTCCTTGACAAAATGTAAGGGGTGTTAAGGTTTGTTCGCCACCGTTCAAGCAACTACTGTATATTTAGAAAATACCAGTCTTCAGTAGGCGGTGATGTCCGATTGTCTGGTATTGCGAGACTAATGCAGAAGTACCTTAAA
Organism: Thunnus albacares; assembly: GCF_914725855.1. Taxonomy (NCBI): domain Eukaryota; kingdom Metazoa; phylum Chordata; class Actinopteri; order Scombriformes; family Scombridae; genus Thunnus; species Thunnus albacares. Next base: position 7,326,134 of record NC_058127.1, on the reverse strand, counting down.
GTGCACTGCCACCGACCGCCACTGATTCATATCCAAAAACAGTCAACTTCTCTCTAGAAATACAAGTAAAAAAATGTTTTTCAAAAAGTCATTATGGTCTTATTGTTTTTGAAATTATTGTTCTGTTAATAAAGTTTGAGGGCTCATAGATAGATAGAAAACTTTATTAATTCCCGAAGGGAAATTGCATTGTCATAGCAGCCATGACAGATAACAAAAATACATAAAAACACCAGTAAGACATTAAAACACAATGAAAACACAACAGATACAGACACAGAGGCTGCGATGATTTAAAAAAAAGCAGTGAATAAATAAATAAATACTCGTCAAGTTAAGAGTCAGGTTAAAGTTAATCCACAGACAGTTTGATGTCACTGCCTGTTCAAAGTCAGATCAATAGTAAAGTCTGATGGCGCTTGGCAGGAATGATCTCCGGAGCCGCTCCCCGAGGCACCGGGGTTGGGTAGCTTTGATGTTTTGCCGTGTGGGCGTCGACTGACAGCTGTGATTGACCCTTCACTCACCTTGGCATCGAAATGGCTCCAATGCAAACCAGCGGGTGACGTCACCCTCTCGCTACGTGCATCTTTATATATAGAGTCTATGGTTTTTCCTTTGTCACCCATCTGTATATAATGTAGTGCGGTTTGTCTTTTGTTTGCCCTTTTCCCACATTTTCTCTTTTCTCTTGCACACACACACACACACACACACACTTCAAACACATCCCCCAGGTCAGGTGTATCTTCTGTATCTCAGTTTCGATCCCCAACCTCAGTCCTTGTTGTCCTTGTTGCTTTAGTGTTTGGAGTCGATACTATCTGCAGTATTTGGCCTTGTGTCACTGGACAAATGGACAATTCGGGGCATTTTGTAGATTATGTTGTACAGACACACACAGACACACACACACACACACACACACATACACACATACAAATGCTACTATCACTTGAATGCATACAGCTGTTCATTCCTTAAATGACACACACACACTCATTGTGTTTATTAAAAGATAAATAACGTATTTGAATACAAGTAATATTTATATACCTACAGATCGAAGGATGAAAGTTGCACACACACACACACACACACACACACACACACACACACACACAAAGGCAGGATTAAGGGCTGAGGATGGTTTTAAGGATGTGGTGGTAGACATCTATGTGAGCCTGTGTGTGTGTGTGTGTGTCTAAGGCAATCCCTGCGGTGGATCACAGTGTAATCTCAGTGATTCCCCTGGCTCGCTCTCTGGGGACATTAACACACATACACACATGGATGCACACACACCTTCGTGTATCAGAGTGTAATCTGAGTTCGTCCTGTCAGAGTCCTCGCTCAGCGGGAATCATTAAAGAGCAGTTAATTACCCATAATCCACCCTGGGCCAGATGTCTGCTCTGTTGGAATCGTCAGAATTGATGGTGTGTGCGCATTTGTGAGTTTTGTGTGTCAATATTTGCCACCATTTGTGGCTTTTCCTCATATTTTCATCCCCACACTCATGTTGCTTTTCTTCATTCTTTCTTCCCTTTAATTTATCTCACTTTTTTCTTCTTCTTCTTCTTCTGTTCTTTCATTTTTTTGTAGAGTTTATAACACAACTGAGTCGGTGTCGCTCCACCTCTCCCTTTTTGTTTTCCCTCTTTCTCTCTCTCTGTGTTTCTCTGCCCACAAATCTGTCCATCCCTCCCTCTTTATCTCTCTCCACCCCTCCCTTTCTCTCTCTCTCTCTCTCTCTCTCTCACTTCGGTTCATACTCGCTGCGTCAGTAGTACCCGGAGGGACTCAGAGTTGACTTGCTGCAGTCATCACAAAACAAACTTTCGCAGTGCAAACCCGCTGTATGACCTCACTGTAAGGTACTGTAACAATCTCTGTCACTGCGTGTATTTGTGTGTGTGTTCATGCATGCAACATGTTTCACTGTGAGTCATGTTTGTACTACTGAGAGCACTGAAGTGTCGGCTCATGCAAAATCACGCTGTTGCAGACTTTGAGCTTTGATAACTGGTTGCTTGGTAATAATAGATTTTTATGGTTTTATTGTTATTTTACAGCTTGACCTGTGCCTTGCATATTTTACAAGTTTATGTTCTAACTGGTTCAACTGACCTTCAGGTCACCTGGTTACCAAGGAAACTGTCAAATTAAATGAATCGTTCAAATTGAGGGGTATTTTTAAGTATTTTTGCTAGTCTTTTACACTGTGTGACTGTATCTCAGGAGGATTTTATGTTGTTCTTAAATCCAAAAATTGGTGTAAAATGTAAATTATTTCACATATAAACTAATAAGTGTGTGGGAGATTTGTTTTGCATTAGTTTTCAGTGACTAACGGCTCATCTTATGCAATAAGTTCTGATAATCATAGAAATGTTGAGTTTTAAAGTCTCCTCTTCACCTTGAAAACAGCAGTTGACAAAACACGACATGGTACATTTAGCTTTAGATCATATCGAGACTGTTCACACTTTTCAACTGTGATTTGTAACGCTGTCGTTCTTGAGTTCATGAACCAACGTCGTGTTTTGTCATTTGATTTGGAGGACTTGTTGATCGTATCACATGATGTTCTCCAGCAGATCGAGTTGGCTACAATTTGTCATTTGTAAATGTAAAAAAATCTCCATTATTGATATGGTGGGAAGCTCCATGACAGGTATTATAGTAATTAGACTTTGAGGTGTGATTGTTTTGTCAAAATCGTAGAAAAGTCGTTGAAAGTCAAAGTATTTTTTTACTTTTTTATGTATTTCATGCTTGATACTTCATCTAAACAGTCCTTCTGCTGCTCTATTCTGATTAAAACACACATAAACACTTATTTGTTTATCACTTTTTATTACCTTTGAACCCTCGTCTGACTTTTAGGGTGCAGAAATATACAGATCAGGTCAAAAATGCAGCCTGATTGGAGCTGAAGAACTAAAGCATCACATTTCCCATCTTGGAGCCATCATCTCGTTAATGACTGGGCTGTAGCTGAAGATACTGAGGTTATGTCGTCTATATTTTTACAGAGAATCTCTACATCATCAACGTTTTAGATCAGATATTATTCCACCAGTATTCAGTATATTACCACCAGTATTTTGTTCTTGGTCACATGGAGAGGGCTTGGAAACATCATGTACTGTAGACCTTAATGTCAGGAAATAAATCCTTTATTTTACGGGTCTGTGATGTAGATTTCGCGGGACCTTTCCTGAAAAGAACAGTTTTCTATGCATGAAGCCTGAAAAATCAGCTCTTTGATGTGTAAAATCTGCAATATGCAACAATTTTGTGTGAAAATACCCTTTATTTTCAACCTAAATCTTAAATAAGGCTGTAATTAGAAAAGTGTCCAATCCACTTTAACAGACACACTAAGGATTCGTTGGAAATTAAGGACAAAACTCAAATCCTGTGAAAGCTGGATTAATGAACTTTGGCTGAACCAACTCTGTGCCCCCGACAGCTGAAGAAATGTAGTTCACGGTCGTCTTGTGGGAGGATTTGAAAGAGATGAAGTCGTCAAAATTCAGACAGTTTACCTCGACATGTGATGTTTTCCTTATGCAACTTTTAACACACGGACGTGAAGAGCATGAGAAAAAAAAAAAAAAATCAAAGGTTTCACATATTTTCTCACACTTCAGCATAGGGTCTAATTTCAAAAAGGTTCCTGTCCTTGAATAAACTCACCTCAACTTAAACCTTATAACAGCCGAACTCCTCCAATCAGAATGAGGTTTTGGTTCAAAGTTGCTGTATCAGAAACGTAAGACTATGTTTAATTTCCTTGGAAGTATCACTGTGTTCTCCAAAACCTGATATGCTTGGAAGTTCTTCGGAAGAATAAGGCAAGTTAAACAAGTTTTTACACATTAACAATCCTTCTGTGCAGCTGACATGCACAAAAAAAAAAAAAAAAAAAAAAGTTTGAACTGGACGAACAGGTAATTTTTGGTGTCATTTTTCTTTCCTGGCTCTTTGAAGGTGAAACACACATTAAATAGAGCATGACAGAGGTAAACACATCTTCTAATACTGTTGTTAAAGAGACAAAAAGAGAGGGAGACCTGTTGTTTGTCTTGTTTTGATCCCTTGTTTCTCTCAAAGCAACCTCTTGCTTATTATGAGAAGGTTTGGTTTGGCGTGCTCTGCATTGTTTGCGTGTTAGTCCAAGGTCGGGCCGCGTTCACGAGAACCAGATAAGAGGACAGTAAATATTATGGGTGCTTGGGTGAGATTTGAGTGAAAGAGAAAGGTAGTCGGATACCTTATCAACCTCAGGAGAACTTGTGTGAGAACTGAATCGAGGTTGAAGAGAAAGAGATGTTTTCTCATCGTTCTCGTGCGAATACGATGTTAGAAAGAGGTTGAGAGACAGAGAGAGAGAAAGGAAACAAGAGCGGGGAATGTAAAGTTTTCTCTCCTCGTCTGAGACGAGGAGCGAAAGAGATGGAGATAAAAGCGGGTACAGGCAGAAAGCGTGAGGCTGAAATACTGGAAAGAAGACAAAGTGGTTCAAAGAAAGCAAGAAAGACAGAATGTGTGATTAAAAACGAGCTGTCAGCACAAGGCAGAACCTTAAACAGAGAGACAGAGAGAAAACTTCCCCATTATTCACAGTGATAGCTGACAAGATGAAGCCACTTGTGTGAAATCGATGCCGTAGACTTAACGAGATGTTCTGAAAATGGCAAATCAGCAAGAAAGGGAACGGCTCGCTCACTTAAAAGCGTACTGTATCCCCCCCCACCCCCCACCCCCCCTCCCCCACCCCCGGGCCTCGACGCCGTTACGTAAGCGGCGGGATCGAATACAGGCAAAAAGCTAAAAGCGATCTTTGTGGGAAGCACAGGGATGAACCTGGATTAGTGATGGTTTAGGGATATTTGTAATAAAGGGAATCTCAGCAGATTTCACTGCGCAAATATGTTTCTCATATGCCAGGGAACATTAACTGCTGTTTCTCATAACAAAAGGAGAAAACAACTTGGAGGATGTTGCTTTGGTTTAAAATCTGGGTTCAATCTCTTGTGACAGCAGCCGTCTGCCCACCGACGTGTCCTAGAGCAGGTCACAGGATGCCTACCAGCTCTTTTTCTGCTGTTTTCGACTGTGCTCCATGTTGAAGTCAATGGAAATGTCGGTCAGACAGTTGGTCCACCGCTGAAAGACTTAAATATCTATCAGATTGGTTTCCATAAGATTTTGTACAGACATTCACGATCCCCTGACTTTTCCTCTAGTTCCACCATGAGGTTGATTTGTGATTTTGAGTGAGATGTTTCAAGAACTATTTGCTATGAAATTGGGTTCATGTATTCATGTCCAGCATTTTAATTCTTCCAAAACCTGCAAAACTGACAGCCTTCCCATCAGCCTCACCTGTATTTGGGTTTGGCGCTAATTAGAAAATGTTAGCAGGTAACTTAAAATGGTGAAAATGGTAAAAACCTGCTAAACATCAGCATGTTAGCATCGTCACTGTGAGCGTGTTAGCATGTTAGCATAGCAAGTACAGCCTCACAGAGCTGCTAGCATGGCTGCAGACTTTTAAGGACTTTTAACATTTTGAGTGCATAGGTGTGTTCACACTGAGGAGTATGGGAAATGCAGTGCAATGTGAGTATCCAGATGGTGCACTCAAAACGGTCAAAAAGTTGAGTGTGGAACTATGGACACTCCTCACCCTCAATGGTCGCCATCTTGGCTACGTAGTGGAAGGAGAGGGACCACTTTTCAAACTGGAAATGGCGGCGGAGTATGTTGTAATTACGGTGAACATCGCCGCATTATGCAAATTTAAGTTATACATGTGTCTTTTAGCACCAAGCACCGCTATACTGTTGTCAGATATAAGCCATCAGTATGTTTTTTGGGTTAATTTAGCAGTCTGTAATGATTTGGTAGCGCAAACGATAATGCGAATGCTAACGCTAGCTAATGCTAATCTGTGATTGTCATTTATGGTAAGTGCACAATTTGAGACAACACTACCCTGTCAAAATTTGCGCACTACGCCAGTAATATATAGTGTACACAGTGCACTACATGAAAGTGTACTAACAGAAGTATGTGATTTGAGACACAGCTCAACTGTGCGTTAGCTGTAAGCTAGCAGCAGATGCACTGACCATGTCTGTGTGAGTGTTTCTGTGTGTTTGTGTTCAATTTAGCTTCTACGTGAACTCAGAACTCACCAGAAACTCTGCTTCTTTCTGTTATTTCTCTCCAGTCTGTACATTTATGAGGCAGATCCATAAAGTCCCGGGATACGAGCAAATCTTTCACTCACATTGAAATATTTTCAGTTCGCATGGATACGTATTCGTGTCAATTTCGAACCACCCGGGCAAATTCACATCTTCTTGTGTCTCTGTGTTGACTTTCTATGTAATTACACTGCGTCTAAAATTTGCTGTATGTTCTATCTGAACACAGTTAATCTGTGTTTAGGCAGACAGGCAACTTCTCAAATGTGCTGTTTTTATCTGTTTTATTTCACTGTAAATTGAATATCTTTTGGTTTAGGACTGTCGGTCAAACAAAGCAAGCCATTTGAAGGCTCTCAGAAATTGTGATAGGCAATTTTCTGACATTTTATAGATTTAACAATTAATCAATTAACCAAGAACATAATCTGCTGATGAATGGATAATGAAAACAGTTGGCAGTTGAGGCTCTAGATGGCCGTTTTAAAGCTCAAGCAAATGTGATAGAAAACTGTCCTTCCATGAATAGGCCAGTAATTGTGCAAAGAAAACATTTAGCAGATAGTTTCTATGGAAATACAGAAGGGGAGAGTCAGCAATGTCATATTTTAATCTTCTGTATGTGATGAGCGAAGGCTGTTAGGCTGTGGAAGAGGCCAAGTACAACTGATACATGTTAGAGAAGTGTGAGACAGCATTGTTTTCTGAGATGAGTCATGTCTGGATTGTGTTAGAGAAGTGTTAAGATCAAGCAAGGTGGAGTCTAGCAAATAAGCGCTGCGTTAGGAGGGGTTATGAGAGGTATATAATTTAATGTTTTATGATTTTTCATTAGGTTCTTTATCCCAGGATCAAGGCCTCGGTTTGCTTTGTATTTGCTCTTTATGCAGAGTAAACCTATTCATATTGAACTCTTTTCAGCTTCCAGTGTATTCTTTTGAGTCTTTTTCATAATAAATTAATTTCTGAGTTGTGGATGAAGATTTCCAAAGACACAAACTTGCCATAATTCTCCAGAGTCAGTTCTCAACCCTGTAAAGAGCAAGAGTGAAAAAACAGAGAAGATATCATCTATCTTATGACACACCCTTGAAATATGATGCGTTTCATTAGAAAAAAAATACTGTAATGATGTTAATAACATGAAGAATAATCTACTGATGTATTTTTCGGACGGGACGAGATGAGCTGTGAAGTCATTTGTCTTCTTCTGCTGCTGTGTTACTGCCGTCTCTGCAGAAGGAGTAAACATCCCAAATGAAACCACAACAGAGTAGAGTCAATCTTCCTCCTCCTGGAAGAAAACAGAAAAACAGAAGGAAGTCATTGTGCTGGAATCTCGTCTTCATTTCCTCATTTTTTGATGATATCAGTGTTCAGTTTTATTTAGATTCGTTGGCATCGGTGCGGAAAGTAAAACCTCCTGAACCTCCTGAAATTTCACATCAGGATATCTCTTTACAAGTGCATTTTTCTTCAGGCCAGCGAACACAAACAGTTGCAAAATATGTTGTGGTTTATGATAAGATAACACTTAATTTAATGTATCTTATCTCAAATAAGGGGAACAAACAACATATTTTGCTTCGAGCATCTTCGTGTTCACTCACCAGAAGTGAACCAGACAAACACTTAATTTACAGAGAGATAAAGGATGATCTCATGTCTAAATAAAGAATAATCTGTGGAGATTTGCTGTGTGACGTAGCTTAAAATATAAACATTTTTGGAAGAATATCAGGCAATATTTGACCAAAAAAAAGATGATTCTGGTTATAGGATAACGTCTTAAAATAAGTGCCAGCTTGATCATTTGCTAAATTTCACACCAACACTAAAAATACAGACTGTTGATATTTTCAGTACATTCAGCACCTTTTTCTATCAGCTTTTGTGATGCAGCAGTGAAGAGAAGGAGGAGGAGGAGGAGGAAGAGGAGGAGGAGGAGGAGGAGAGGTGACAGAGCAGAAGAGGACGGATGGGACAGATTTATGATGGCAGCAGGTTCACTCTCATTGTAACAGATAAATTTAAGGACACAGAGACGCAGCCAAGTATGTATGAATCCCTGTAGCGCTTGGATACCTTTAGAAGGATTATTGTAACATTTAGGTTAAAATATATCGAATTTACCTAAGGTAAAGTGAGAAAATAAGACACAAGGACAGAAAATTATAAATGTAAGAGAGAAGTCAGTGACAATAAGAGACAATAAGATCCTTGAAGTCCTTGAAAAATATAATGGACGGAGAGAAAGATGGAAGGATGAGGAGGTGAAGAGCTTTTTGGGATATGAGAGGAGAAGACAGGAGGAGGGAAGATGAGGACAAGAATGGCCTCCGGTGCTCTCTACTATCTGTAAATGGACGTTGTGTGTGTGTGTGTGCGTGTAGTAGTAGTCAGGTTTAGTTTATGGTTGATGACAACCTGTTTTCTGTTTGTGTGCACGCTTAGGTTCCTCCCATCATCTTATTTGATGTGGCGTGGCTCGTAGGGATGAACCATCAGTGACTCTGCAGCTCTTCGAGGTTTTACAGAGTTTCAGCTCATTGTTTTGCTGCAACTTTACTGTTTTGGTTCACTCTCAGGGGTTCTCATAGTGTCGTTTTCGGCCGCAGCAGCACACCGTTTTCAGAGAAAAAGCTCTAAATACCCCACTGTACACTAGCTGCTCAGCACCTGACGGCAAACAGACATAGTTAGTGACTAGTTAGTGGAGCATTTAGCAGCCAAAGAGCCAGATATTTCCCTCAGGAGTTGGTAGAGAGCAAAAAAAGAGACTTCTGGGTGTGGAAATAAGCAACTGTTTGCTAACAAGTTCAACATATCAACTTAAAAGGTGATGATGTGTCAGTAGTGTGTTTACAACTTGTTTCTGCTGCCCCCAAGTGGCCAAAAAACTCAGTTAATGCAGGTTTAAGCGTCATCTTTGAAAATCTGATTATACAGTTAAATACAGCATCAAATTATTCTGATGGTACACATTTTTTTTGTCGAAATATCAGTTAATCCCTTTGTGCATTGCGGCCTGCTATATTACCACTGGGTACCACAAGTTGGTAATTTTTTAATTAAAAATGCTCATGATTCAGTGTTTGAATGCTGTAAAAGTATAATTCCTCCACAAGGTTAAACTAGGACATAAACTCTGGTTATGAAAAGAAAACTGATTGCGGCCGGTTTACCTGTCGTCTGAGGATGAATGCACAAAATGTGTTGAAGTGGAACTGTCTCACTTCAACAATAATTGGTCACTTTGGCGTTTAAAAACACGTCCCTGGATTTTGAATCACTTCAATTTGTTTTGTTCTCACTGAAGAGTCTTGTTAGAAATAACTGCAGACAGACAGAAGATGAAGAGAGGAGATAAAGTGATGAATAGAGGGAGAGTGATAAGAAGAAAAAAATACAGATAAACATATTAAGGCTGATAATGAGGACATTTTTCAAAAGGTGTGTTTTTCTTGCTGCTAAGCTAGGTTAAGCTAGCAGAGTGAAAACATTACTTTGGGTTTTTTTTTCTCTTTTAGAGCAAAACATTGATTGATTAATTGACAAAATAGTTAATAGATTCACTGATAGTAAGTGAGTTTAAACCATCGCTAACCTTAGCCATGCAAGCTAAATGCTAACAACATCTATGATATGCTTTACTTTGAATTAGCCTACATAAATTAGCCTACATTAGAATACATTAGACTACGATTAATTGACAAAATAGTTAATAGATTCATTGATAGTAAAAACAATCTTGTTACAGTGTCTGAGTTTAAACTATCACTAACCTTAGCTATGCAAGCTAAATGCTAACAACATCTATCATATGCTTTACTTTGAATTAGCCTACATAAATTAGCCTACATTAAAAGACCATGACGTATTAATGATTTATTGAAACGTTTGTTAAATTTAAACATGTATTTGTAGCTGTCATGCTATCAGGCCAGTTTTTGCTAGCAGTGTCAGTTGCGCTAATAGCTCCTGTGGTTTTTGTAGACTTCTGATGTTACTGTTTACATTACAGCCTTTAATCTGTGTGTGTGTGCTTTTCTAATGTGCTTTTTGATGTGGCTGCCTGCATATATTAGTGCATCAGAAAGTGCTTTTCTAAGAGAATAGCAATGAGATTTTGTGTAAAGTTGAGCTAGCCATGGTGTTTGTCTAATTTTGAGAGCGATATTAGAAAATATAAAAGAGTAGAAATGATCTGTTAACACTAAATGGCTACTTTTCTCATTAATTTGCATCAATACAGCTGTTAGTAGCATTTGGTATATATTTGTTCTTTTTGAGGTAATGTAGGGAAGGTAGAGGTATCATGTAATGTGTCATGAAGCTGAATTTGCAATCAACCCTTTAACAGCAGTGTACGGATATCTGCGTGACCTTGGGTAACCTCTACAGCTGTCGGTTACTCCATGCATTAGAAACTGGCTTCAGCAATGCATGAAACAGCTGTGAGAGTGTGTGTGTGTGTGTGTGTGTGTGTGTCACATGTGGTTTCCTAGATAGATGTGTTGACTAGATACAGAGAAGGAAGACAGTAAAGGAGGAGTCCTCACGTCTCCTCTCCTCATTGTATATTCTCCCCGTTCCTCTCTTTCACTCTTTCACCCTCTCAGTCTCATTCCCTGTGCCGCTCACTTCACTTTCGATTTCTCTCCTTCCATCTGAACCAACTAGCCTCCCTCTCTTCATTTATTCATTTCTCTGGCTTGTCAGTCCACCTTTTCTCTTTTCCTTCTTTCTCTTTCCACCTTTCTAAATCTACCTCCATCATTCTCCTTCTGCACTATATGGCCAAAAGTATGCGGACAACTAAATATTACATCTATATGGTGGTTTTGCTCGCAGTTGGTGGTCCAGTTCATCCTAAAGGTGTTGAATGGGATTGAGGTCAGGTCTCTGTGCAGGCCAGCCAGTCAAGTTCTTTCACACTAAAATGGGGAAATTATTCATTTATGGACATGGCTTTGTGCATGAGGGCGTTGTCATATTGAAACAAACTGTTGCCACAAAGTTGGAAAACATTATTGTGTAAAATATTTGCAAGTTTTGCATTCAAATTATGTATATATGCATATATGGTTGCATTTCCTTTTTGAAAATGTTGAAAAAAGGCTCAACTTTGTTAAATTTTCTCTTGTGAAAGTGAAATTCTGCGAAGAAAATGATCAAGTTAATAATGTAGATGCACTTCTGTTTGCACATGGCATAGTCATGCATATCAAACCCAGGAAGGATGTAATAAAAATCAGTAATAAAAGTACAAATATCAGACACTAATGACCAGAAAAATCCCTAAACAAGTGAAATTAGCATCTATATCACCATTTAAGCTCTTTAGGTAAAAGTTTGTGAGGTTTTATTTATGTGAAAACCTCATAAACCCTTTATTTATGAGATATTCATGAAGTAAGCTCTAGATTTAAAATATATTTATATGTTAGTGGTATGTAAGCTTCTCCCCGACTGTTCATGCTGGCAGATTGTGTGAGCAGTGTGATTTCGAGTCCCATTTACGACTGATAAATGTCAGTTTTCCATGAAATGACAAGACAACAACACTGGAAACAGCTGAGGGCGGCTGTGGTTCAGGAGGTAGAACGGGTCGTCTATTAATCACAGGGTTGGGGGGGCGGGGGGGTCGATCCCTAGCTCCTCTTGGCTGCATGTCAAAGTGTCCTTGGGCAAGTTACTGAACCCTAAATCACTCCTGATGGTCAGGCCAGCATCTTGCACGGTAGCTTGCGGCCATTAGTGAGCGTGTGAATGGACCATTTACAATTTACCTGAAATATTCTGCTGTACAGATGATCATATACTGGGATAGCTGTTTAATTTTGATGTGTTTAAGTTAGCTATGTTTGCCTTAAAAGCCTGGAGAAGAAGGAAAAATATATTATTTAACTAGTATTTATCCTGATTATATAGTTAATGCCTTTGTCAGGTTTGATAATTTGTGAAAACCTGTTTTATTCATTTTTTTGTGTCTGAAAAGGTGTGTGCAGCATTCTGGATCTGGCTCATATGGATTTGTGGGGTCTTGTGAGTCCATGAACATTCATTTATTCATTCATACCCTTAATTGAAACTAAGATTTCTAGCCCAGCCTCTCAAAAGTACTCAGAGTAGCACATGGAAAGGACTGTCCACATACTTTTGGCCATACAGTGTAGTGCCTCTGTTTTCTAGTCACATAGCTGATAGTGAGCCAATTTCTCTCCGTCCCATACCCCTCCCCTTTTTTTTTTTTTTTTTTTCCTATTTCTCGCTCTACCTCCTTCACTCCATCCCTCGATCTCCCTCTCACGGACTCCGGCGTCTGATTGGCTCTTTCCCGCCTGGCTCTTTATGAATTGAACAGCAGCGGCTAGATGTGACTGGCTGAGAGCTAATCAACACAACGAATGCTCTCTCTCTCTCTCTCTCTCTCTCTCTCTCACACACACACACACACACACACACACATGCTCACCGACAACAGCCAAACCTTTCACTGAAAATGTGTAGAGGTGCTCACACACACACACACACACACTCTTTTCCTCCGTCACTCCTCTCTCACACACACACACACACACACACCAGCACACAGCCTGCTTTGTCAACAGCTCACGTAGTGCGGCGCACTCAGGCGAGCTCTCTCTCTCTCTCACACACACACACACACACTCTCTCTCTTTCTCTTCTTCTGTCACTCTCTCTTGTTCACTCTCACCCGCAATCACATGCCAAGCTTCACACACACACACACACACACACACACATGCAGTCACACACTCCGGGATGCAGGCGGCTTCAGTGATGCTGTGACGCTTCCTCCGTGTCTCTCTCTCTCTCTCTCTCTCTCACACACACACATACACACACACACTTCTCGTGTTGTCGCTCTTCTTGCACACTCGCATGCTTTAACACACATACCTCATCGTCAGCCTCTCTGTCAGTCAGTCAGTCAGTCAGTCAGTCAGTCAGTGTGTGTGTGTGTGTTGGTGGAATGAGGCGGTGATGTTTTGGGACAGGAAGAATAATATGGGCAATTCCCAACGGCGGCCCAAAGGAAGACACAGACCCAAATCGGCAACAGGTACTTTATTTTTCTATTCTATCCCATGCATGTCAGCGTTTTTCATGCCTCCGATCCGCTCGTTCATGCACTCATTCGTTTGTAGATCCTGCCGTCATTCGCTCGCACGCACACGTTTGCCGGCGTTCACAGATCTCATCTGTCTATCTGATTATTTATCTCTCCATCCCACCGTCAAAAAAAAAAAATGTGTCAGGTTCATGTGTATCACGTCCATTTCACCCGTCCATCCACATTACACACACCACGCACATGCTGGCAAGCCTCCCGTTACTTCCACATATCTATCTATTGATCCGTCTGGTCTTCCGAGGCTTCTGTCCATTCGTTTATCTCCAAATTTCTCCATCTGTCATGTCTCTCTCATTCAGGTGTCTCACGTCCATGCATCACTCTTTTCACCCGTTCATTCATCTTTTTTTTTTTCTCCTCCTCATCATACATTCACAGATGCATCGTTTTGTCTAACTGTTGATCTTACTCGTCCGTTCTTCTCCAAATTTCTACATCTCTTCATCCAAAAAATGCTCCATATTCACATTCACTCTTCTTTTTTTTCTTACCATCCATCCATCTTTTCCTCCAGTCATCCCTCCCTTCATGTTGGTTACCAGGATTGAATGAACTGGGTCAATTGGTCTTTTGCCTCTTGGCGTGTAAGAGAGAGAGAGAGAGAGACTGTATGTGTGTGTCCTATACAGTTTTTTACTGCTTTCTGAGCTGAAAGTGTGTGTGTGTGTGCAAATATTAAGGTTTCACACTGCAGTCTTGCATGTGTGTGTATTTGTGACAGTGTGTGTGTGTGTGTGTGCACTGGTTGGTCCTGCACGGCTGGATGGGATTACTCTTTAATTATCTCTGAGGACGAGCGAGCGAGGTAGAGATGGTGTGTGCGAGAGTGAGAGAGAGAGAGGAGAGAGAGAGTGAGAGTGGAAGGGAAACGAGAGAGAGAAGCGGAGATGACAGCCCTTGTAAATCTGCCCTCTCACTCGCTTCCTCGTCGGACGACGAAGGAGGAGGAGAGGGAGGGGGGGGGGGGGGGGGGGGGGGGGGGGGGGCGGAGGGAGGTGAAGAAGAGGATGAAGCAGAAAGAGATAGAGGAGGAGGGAGAAAGGAAGAGAGAAAATAAGGAGAGGATGAGAAAAAATGGGCGATTTCTGGGGAGCTGGAGATGAACGACAGGCATGATGATGAAGGATTGGGGGGTGGGGGGGCTGGGAGGGTGAGGGGAGGGGTGGTGAGAGGAAGAAGAGGAAGAGGAAGAAAAAAAAAAACGCACATGCGATGTGTTTATGTCATGCTGCAGAGCTGCACAGTGCACACAGTGCCAGCTCAGAGTAAACACACCCATATGCTCACTCTCCGTCTCTGTCCACACACACTAAGTGCATATCCCCAGGACACACTGTGTGTGTGTGTGTGTGTGTGTGTGTGTGTGTAGTGCAGTATGTATGTATGTAAGCTTTAACACAAACCGACAGACAACCGGCCTTCTCGCACCTGTAGTGGTGCAATAATCAGCACGAGTCGCTTCCTGATACGTTTGACCTTGACTTTAATCAGCCCACCGACACATCTTTATCGCCTTCAGACAACAGCCGCGGTCCCATTAGTGTCACCAGGCGACGCGTTATATATATATATATACCAGAGTGTGTGATTTACTGTGATTACAGGTATGATGACAACACGGTCAGGGACAAGAGGTGTAATTGATGCTTAATGGGTAGAAGGAGGAAGTGCAAGGAGACTGTCCTCGCCTGAAAAACCACAGCTTAAAACAACGTATGTTTACATTTTTCTGACAAATCGCCTGCAAGACGACTGCAGTCCCTCCTGAATCCTAACTAGGTATCATAAAGGATGTGTTATATGCTTGAAAGCTCAGGAATAGTCTAGTAAGTGCGCCTTGAGTCGGGATTTTTTTGTCAAACTACTATTTCCGAGTCACAGATGTGTAACTTTTAAGCCGACAAGACATCCTAAAGGTGCTGCGGATGAGCTCACATGTCAAATGAGCCGTCTCCATGACAACTGAGCAAACTCAAGACCATGTGATATGGGTGAAAGCTCTGGAAAAAGCTTGAGTTGGGATTGTTTTGTCAAACAAGCACACTAGTAGCAGTAGTAGTAGGTTTTTTTTACCATAACCATGAACTTTGGCAGATCAAAAAATAAAAAAAACTATATTTTGTGATGTTAGAAGTATTCCAGATCAGAAAACGCTCGAGTTGTGAGTGTTTTTGGAAGGCAGTAAGATGTATTTTTTCATTTAGTTGTGTTCGAAAGAGGGCACATCTGTTTTAAATCAGTGAATTCCTGTACGTACATGTATGTTTCGTCACCGACGTTGACGGCTGTGTCCTCGTTGTTGTGGCGAGATCACTCAGTCAGTAAAAAACAAGAGAATGTCGGTCTGCGGCTTCTTTTCCTTGGACTTCCTTCAACATTTTTCTTCTTCTGGTTATTTTTCTTCTGATGTTTTTCTTCTGTTTATCCCAAAACAAATTGAAAACATAAAGATTTTTTTTCACGACAAAGACGTACTGAGTAAATATAAGAAAGGTTCAGGTGCTTCAAGAAGTGATTTATACTCTACATCTCCTGGTATTTTTCTTTCTTTCGCTTGTTCTTTCACTCTTTATTTCTTTATTATGCTCTTTCTTTCTTCCAATTTCTTTTTTCGTTCCTTCTGTCTTTCTGATCTTGTTATTCCTCATATCTTCTCTCTCCGTTCCATCTACCCTACACACACACACACACATTTTTATCTTTACGTCTTATATGTCAGGATCCGTCTACACACAGTATCAACCTAGAAATGGCCCGATCTAACAGATGTGGGGCGTCAGAGATGAAAACAAGATAGACAATCTGATGTTTTTCTTTCATGCGTTTTTTTCTCTTGTGCTGCGTTTCACAGCAGCAGACAAATCCAACTCGGTTTTCTAGGACACCTCAGAAGACGAGGAAGACTAAAACATTTCTTGACTTGACTCGCCTACGGTGGTTCGCCATGTCTGTTGGCGTTCCTGATCCCTGAACTTTTGTACAATAAGGCAGGTTGTGAGAGAACGCAGCGATGTGATTGGTCACGGTTCAGGGTGTAATCTGACACTGTGATTGGCCTAATCAGAAAAAGTTTAAGACAAGTGTTTTGTTGTCTGATCCCGACGTTTTCCTTCATATCCTCCTTTTTCTTCTTCTTCTCTTATCCTCTCTCACCTTCTGTTTCAACTCACACTTTTGCAAATTAAAACACACCAAAAATACACACATTAACTGTAGGTTTTCCATATGATGCGTCTCTCTGTGCTCTTCCGCTGCTATGCAACCGTTGTCATAGTGATCACCTGATAACACTCTTCCTTTGTTCCAGTTTCTGTGTTCAAAAATCTCCCAAAAATATTATTTTTTCTCTACTTTGCTTCCTTTTTTTCATTCACTTGTTCATGCTTACATGCCTGACTGACCCACACACACACACACACACACCAAACGTGTTCATTCATATATTTTCAGATCGATGATGTCATTTTCAGCACAGCAGCACCCTGCAGCAATAGAGAGAGAGAGAGATACACATAGGAAGAGAGAGAAGGAAAGAGAAGGGGTGTGTGTTGAGATAATTGGACGGAGGCGAGGAGGAGGAGGGTTTAGAGAAAAGCGATTGAGAGATCTGAGGCGAGATACGAGGGGAAAGTGTGAAAAGAGAGAGAGAGAGACGAGAGATGCGGGACGATAACGAGAGAGGAGGAAAGAGCAGGTGTGGAGAGAGAGAGAGAGAGAGAGAGAGAGAACGCGGAGATGCTGAAAGACAGACAAAAGAAAAGCAGAAGAAGGAGAAGAAGAAGATGATACAGGAAATAACGCCTGGGAGTGTGTGGCCCCGGGTTGCTGTTGCCATGGCAACCGTACAGGTGTTAAAGCAGGTCAATTGAATGCTGGTTGGCACACTGCCAGTGACCAACAGCCACGTGTGTGTGTGTGTGTGTGTTGGTCTGCGGTTGCATCCACTGGTTTGTCCATTCATCAACAACAGCGTGTGTGTGTGTCGCCTACTGATGACTGTTTGCCGCATGGCGGGCGTGTCACATGTCACCAAAATGTGCACTTATTGCTGAGCGGTCTGACGTGTGCGAAGGGTGTGTCTCAAGTGACAACTGTGTGAGTCAACATCTCAAAATAATTAATAATTTGCTTCACTGGTTGGTAGACAAACCCTTTTCTATTATGAATTAACGTGGCCATAATGCCAAATTTTGGCAAATTTATGTAAGATAGCTCATATTTCACGTCATATTGCACGTCTATGTTGCAGCAGAGTCGTGCACAGGCCTAAAACTGGCACCTGAACCCGGCCTGTACCTGCACTTTTCAGACCTGATCCAATAGAGATCCATCACATTACATATATAGAGCCTTAAACCTTCCAACAGCTGATTAGCAATGGGATTAGTGGGAATACACACACGCTGCAGTCAAGTTAATAACATGTCTTACTGGTTAGTAGATGAACCTTTTGTTTTTTGCATTAATGTGGCTGCTAAACTCTCTAAAAGTCTGTCCCAGCTGAATTCATCAAACCGTCCAAACAGTTATAATCAAAAGCAGAACTTTGTACGGACGCCATCGCAGCGCTGCTCTCTAACAGTTGTGGAGGCAGGTTGGAGGTTTTTTTTTTTTATCTGTTGTCACAATGAGGTCATGTTTCCATAAAGCTTTCCCAGAATCATCTGGGATTTTAAGAAGTTCCCCCCTTTGGCAAGTTTTTTTTTTTTTTTTGTGCTTTATTTCATCCATGACTGACTGACTGACTGACTGCGAGCTCGCCAGGTTGATGCTAATGCGTTTGGCTGCACTCTGTTGATCTTCCTGCTTCACAGCGAGCAGGAAGACGCGCACCGATGCAGACGATCGGCAGAGAATCAGCGACAGAAAGAAAAAGGAAATCATTTTCTTATTAAATAACATTTTAAAAAAGTTCTCCCCGAGACCTTCTTATCTGCTATAAAATGCATATTTTGTGGTATTAAGAGCTGTTATTAGCTGTTATCTTCCTTCCTGTTCATCAGAGTTAATGGTGTGTTGCTACAACAGAGCAGAGAACAATTAAGAGCAGATGATGCCTTAAAATTAAACTCGAGTAGTCAACTACACAGTATGATCTAAACTGTGAGAACACTTTTGTTGCAAAAAATTAATGTCACCTCATTGCCCTTTAAAAAAAAAATACTGTTTTTCTCTTTATTTGGCATTTTAATATCACGGTTGAGAATAAGAGAATCGTGCACGACAGAAAACTGAGAGAAATGTGAAAAAAACATTCATATTATCAAGGTTCCTCAGCTGCTATTTGAGGCTATTAAAAGCCAGGACTTATTGTGAAGATTATGACCGGAGTGGATTTGCTTTAAACATTTACTAAGAGCAATGAAACCGCTCTAAACCTTCATAAACTCATCGTTTCAAAGCCAGTGTCTGTAACATAAAAGGTCACAAGTTCAAAGCTGCCGGCGGTCTTCTTACTTATTTGAATCCATGAATTCAAACTCTTAATGCATAATGACGCTGAACCAGCACACTGGCTCATTCACTGGGAAAAAAGCTCTTTGGAGATGAGTGCATGTGTGTGTGTGTGAGAAAAAAATAGAAATCCGAGAAAAATCAATCGTCACGAGTGACACAGTAAAGCTTGGAGGGTTTACATATTGGCTAAACATCAATAACAACGTCTATTACTGCTAACTGCAAACAAATGTTGGCTAATTTTCAATAAATACCTTCAAAACCCCATAATCGCCCATTTCCTCTCTTTGTTTTAGCTTCCACAGCTCAGAGTAGCTGTAATCATATTATTGTAACCTGAAAATATGTATTATTATTTTCCTTTAGTTGCATAGCAACACCCTCTTGTGCCTGCAGTGAAACATCTACAGTGTCTCAAAGGTCTCTTAAATGCTTGTGACCAGGTGAGACATTTTTTAACCTTAATTTATCCCAGGAAGACTTCTTCTCCTCCTCCCGGACTGTTAAATCCAGTTTCATAGGAGCCTTTTAGTGCAGCCGCAGTCTTAATGGTGACTGAGTAGCTTCTCGGCTGCTGTCAAGGAGTTTAGTGCTTTGCTGAGAGGAACCTCAGCTGTTGTATTTAAAGGTGGAGAGAGCATTAATCATTCTCTCTCTCTCTTTCTCTCTTTCTCTGTGGTGGAGATCTGCGAACTCAGCGCCCTCACACGCTCCCCGGCGGACTTCTACAACACTTAGGCTGCCCTGACTCTCGGATATCAGATATTAATAACATCTGTCATTGACTTTCTTGCCTTAATTCTTCTCTTTGTCTGCTGTTTCTCCTGCGCAGGACGGAGGACATTTCTGTTGCGTTGGCTCTTTTCTGTTGTGTCTTGATTACTCGCAGAGACGCTCACACTAATCTTATTGATTTCAGTAATGTTTTCCCGACTTTAATTAGATTGTAAATTCGGGTGTGTATCCGTGTCTGTGTATTATTCAGCTCTTTGTTTCCTGTTTTTTTCTTTTCAGTAATTTCAAAATGTTCATTTTCTTCCAAATTCCAAACTACAAAACACTTTTTTTTTCTGATGTGAAAGCAATGTCAAGGTTGAAGACGCTTTCATATTTGGGATGATTATGTTTTAAAATTGAAAAATGTATCAACCGTAGCGCTCCTTATAAACAAAGCTACACACACACACACACACACCAAGTATACATGTATAAACACACAATGTGCGAATGCTGTTGGTCACTTGTCACCTCCAGCCTTTTCAGGAAGTAACTGTTGAGGAGAGGAAGGAAAGGATTCGGGCTGCACCGACAATATACGAGCACATGACGGAGGAGGAGAGGAAAGGGAGCAGAAAAATGTGAACGTGTTGTAGATGCTGTTGCATTTAGTGTTTCAATACTGTGTTGCTGAACAGGATCACGGTGCTACAGAGTCCCCAAAAAGGTCACGATTGCAGCATTTTCTTCTGGACAATTATTGATCCATATTTGTGGAGGAAACTCGAGCTCTGACAGAAGCAATAGACACTAAATATGATAGATAGACAGACCATAATGCCTATAGGCAACACAAAGCAAATGAAATATAAACCTTATTATAAGAGAAGTTAAAAGAAAGTTTTAAAAAAGTCCCCAAAACGACCAAAAACTTGGAATTTGGTAACATAACTGTTGCTCTCAAATGACACACGAGAATGAATTACATCCAATATAATAGAAAAATGTTCTAGGATTGATTCCAGACTCAAATATTTCAAAGTAAAAGTTCATTCCTGGTCATGAAAGTACACTAGTTTGACCTAAAAATGTAAGCTGTTTTTCAAAACTAATATAATATGCTGTATGCTGCAATTATGGTGCATCAGCCAACATAATCGCTGGCTGGATTATGTACGAAGGCGACGCTTATGTCGAAAGAATTAAGTGCTGAGTTCAGTGTGTGTGTGGTCGGGTTTAGGCAACAAATGGTTAAGGTTGGTGAAAGATTGTGGTTTTGGTTAAATGTTAATAAACAGGTTGTGCTTCAAGTCATGGTGGACTTTTTTTGCTGCCAGTGTCTAAACATAACCTTAAAAAGTTTAATATTGCTGTAGTTACTACTAGCAGATATTGTTCTGCAAGATCAGATATTTTTGTAGAAACAAAAGAACTTAACAAGATTTTCTCATTAATGCATCATTTAGACAGAAATTATCCACCAGCAGGTTGAAATGTTATGTTAATTTGTTGGCAAATACCTGAAAATGTCATTCCCATCAGCTGCAGCTGTAATTTGGGTTTAGTACTAATTATTATGAACACAGTAAACCCTGCACCTGCTAAACATCTGGATGTAAACATTGTCATTGTTAGCGTGTTGACATTAGCATAAAATAGCTTCAAACACCACTGTATGTAGGTACTAGGGGTGTGCCCGAATACAAATACATTATTCAGCAAAGCAGTTTCATACAAATATTTCAAAAATTATTTGTTTTCAGGAAGAAAAATAAACCATCGCTATCTCAGTGTCTCTCCTCTGCTCCGCTGTGACGTCTATCAGTAGGTCTCAGTGAGGGGAGTCACATCCGCCCGCTACATGACGCATATTTCCTGATTTGGACATCACTCCCAGTGTTCCCCAGAGATAAAGCTGAACTACTGACACACGCTTCATGAACACTTATTGTAACACTTTAATTTTCTAAAATTAAAAGCGTAATAAAAGCCTCTTTCCACTTTTATTCGAATACAAATACAAATAATTTTTGCTGCCTCAACAAATACAGATACAAATACAAATACTGGGATCTCTGCACATCCCTAGTAGGCACAGTACAGTCTTACTAATTATTATGAACACGGTAAACCCTGCGCCTGCTAAACATCTGGATGTAAACATTGTCATTGTTAGCATGTTGTCATTAGCATAGAATAGCTTAAAACACCACTGTGTGTAGGTACAGTACATTCTCATAAATACTTCTGCAGCATTTCTGTAAACACAGCATCCATTCACTAAGCAGACATATATGAATGAATTCACACTGCTTTTGTTGAACCAATATCACAATTTTCCATCTTGTCGGACAATAAATGTTACAGTTACAGTATACAAACATGAGAAGAAGCTTTCTTTGTTTTCACTGTTTCAATAGCTTCATATTGTTTCACCAGCATTTGATTGGCGTTTCCTCCGCCGGCGCTATCAAATACATTAATTAACAATTAACAGATAAAATAACATTTTCTCATTTTGTTGACTGAAAACATAATTGCACTTTAGTCGTATGTAAACATTATTTTCAGGAGACGGTGTTGAGCAAAACCTCAGAATTACATTACATCTGATTACATCCACATTTCACATCCATATTTGCACATGGCAACTACAGTATATTCAAGGTTAGGGAGGAATCATAGATCGCAGTTTTTAAAAAAAGCAACATAAACTAACATGAACTAAGCTGCATGAAACTTTTCAACTTTTCTAAAGGTCAAACCGCCGCCTGCTTTGGCGCTGAACATTCGTCTTGGACATAAATCGTGCAGAAATCTGCAGAATCATCCAATATGAAG
This sequence comes from Thunnus albacares, assembly GCF_914725855.1. Taxonomy (NCBI): domain Eukaryota; kingdom Metazoa; phylum Chordata; class Actinopteri; order Scombriformes; family Scombridae; genus Thunnus; species Thunnus albacares. Next base: position 7,303,733 of record NC_058127.1, on the reverse strand, counting down.
GTAATTAGAGCTGAGCTGCTGATCTATCGCCAACACATGGATGATTTTTACTGTCTTTCACCCTCATCATCACTTAGCGAGTGCATTTACCACCTGGCTGATCTCTTAAAAAACTTTACAGATTCCTTAAAGGTGTGAAGCCGGAGAGGAGAGGAGAGAAAGGAAGAAGGAGGAGGTGGAGGGGAAGTGTTGGGAAGGAAGAGGAAGAGAGAGAAAAACACACTATCAGTTTCCTCCCTTTCTCTCCTCTCACACCATGTGAGAAAATATGACTTCCCTGCACAGTCTCTCTCTCTTTTTCTCTCTTTCTTTCTTCTCTCTCTCTCTCCTTCCATATCTCCCCCCCCCTTTCTCTCTCTCATTCTTGCCCGCTGACACGCTCACAGCCCCAGCCTCTGACTGAATGAGTCACTGGGTTTACCTCAGTCGGCAGCTGGCCTCTCCTCCTCTTCTTCTCCTCCTCCTCCTCCTCCTCCTCCTCCTCCTCTTTTCCCCTCTCCACTTCTTCTCTTCTTACATGTGTGTGTGTGTGTGACAGTGAGAGTTCAGGAATACAGACATGGAGTTTTTCTGGGCCAGAACAGGTAAGAGACACTGGAAATATTTCATTTCTTGGGGGGGTTTTGTTGTTTTTTTTTTTGTTTTTTGGCAATGAAGGAATCACGTGGAAGAGAATCAAGGAGTTGAGAGAAAGTTCGGAGCAGGGAGCCGAGTGGTACTGAAACTAGGAGGACAACTTTTTCCCACAACTCAGGAATGTTACACTTGACATTAGTGAGGGTAACATGACCGTGTTAGCCGTGTGTGTAGCATATGTTTATGTTTGCATCGTTTCTGCTTGTTAGCATGCAGTGTTTTGTTTGTGTTTTGAAGCTGTGGTTTTGGTGTTTTCTGGCATTTCTGGGGCAAATTTGGTGACAAAACTTTGCTTTTGAACGTCAAGAACTTGCAGGAGCGTTACACAGTAGCTGATGTGTGTGAGTTTGAGGTTTGATATGCAGCTTTTCATAGTTTTGACAGGCAGGAGCATCATTGTTTGAAAAGGAAAGCAGCTGAAAATTTTCTTAACTTCTTCTAAAGGAGAAAATACTATCTTAGATCACTTTAAAAAGATAAATTAACCCCTTTTGTTTCCCCTTAAGCTTAAAGTTTGTTATTCTGCACTGTCTGACAGGATCTTGCATGTATTTTGTATCAACTTGTTCCTAAATTGAAGGAAAAATATCGATAGGTTGCATCATTCAGGAGTTGCATCAAATGGAAATATGATTATTATCTTGTGCATCATTTTACACACGTTTCTCCAAGTTTCAGTCTGAGGTATTCGGAAACTTTGGAAATCTTCTCTCCACTTGACTTCAGACTTACATAAGAGAGAGAGACAAGACTAGTGTGTGTCCATGTGTGTGTGTGTGTGTGTGTGTGTGTGTGTGTGTGTGTGCTGGTGTGTTTGTGTCTCATCACCTCTGAAAGGCTCTTTGTACGTCCAGAAGCCCAAACTTTTTTTGTCTTTTTCACCCCAGAAAAAGTCTTTGCACGTGTCTGTTAAGGAGCCGCGAGGTCAGCTGAGGTCATTACACACACACACACACACATGCACACATGCACACATGCACATTGGTTGGACTGTGTTGCTGAGCGTGCATTTTGGATCTTGGCTTGGTCACAGTGCGGTTTAGTGCTTGGCTACAATGGTTTCCAATAGAGCAATTATTATAATATCCAATACACACACACACACACACAGCTGAGGCTTTGCTTTCCGCAATTTTACACTCTAGTATGGAAAAATGATGCAAGGCATGAACACACACAGTCACATGCTAGTAACACACATACATACAGTATTTCACATGCTTATAGATCATGCTCGGTAGCATGATAGCACACATACACACACACACACACACACACACACACACATGCTTCTCTCATTATCTCATTCTCTCTCTCTTTGTCTCTCTCCCTCCGCTGCCCAATTTAATGTGAAAATGAAAGGGAATGAAATCAAGTCTCATCGAATTTTTATGCTGATGAGTTGCTAAATGCGGCGCCTCGATTGTCAGATCGGCACGGCCGCGACACGTGATGGATGGAGTGATGAGTGAGCCTGAGGAGTGAGACGAGCGAGGGGGGGCCTCGGGGGGGGGGGGGGGGGGGGGGGGGGAGGTGAAGAAGAGGAGGAAGAGGGAAAGGAGAGAGGAGTGAGAAGCAGTTTGCAATGATGTTGCTTTAAAGCTGGGGTAGGTAGAGTTCTGAGAAAGGCAAAAAAATTCAAAAAACTCTCCTCTCTGTCCTGAGCCCCTCCCGGCAGCCGAGCATCAACGTCGGACTCACATCTTCCTCTCGAAGGCGCAACAACCTTTAGTAAACTCTAAACAGGTTCGCCTCTCACCTGTTTGAAGCCCGCCACAAAACTAATGAGTATCCCGTCTCCCTGCTTGAATTTGAGTGATATCGCGCTTCGCTTCCTGGGAGCCGAGCTCACTTCCATTGAAAGTCTCTCTCTCTCTCGCTCTCTGGCGTTGTTGATAAGATTATGTGCTGCTCGGTTTCAACCCGCGCTATAAGCAACAGTCCGACGATCGCACGTTGCTTTTTCATTCTGCTTTCTGTTGATGTTCCTTCTCTCCTTTCTGTAATTCATGCACATCCGTCGGTTTGGAGGCTGCTGCTCGCCTGGCCTCCAAAATTTCTGTGTCATGTGCTCTGAGTGAAGCAGGTAGGTAGCTTGTCCAACAAATGAATATGACTTATTACAGGCCTGCACCAGCCACAGATGCTGCACTTTTTTCCTTTTTTATTATCAGAGTATTTGATTTATCGATTGCTGTCGGGATGTCCAGAGAATTTCAACAAATATAACAAAAAATGCTTGTAAAATACATCACTTATCCTAACTTTAATGTTTGGCCAGAGGTCAGTTTCACAGTGGATGTTTTTGGCATATTGTTGTCTTGTATACAGTCTGAGCAATTGTAGGTGAGGCCACAGGGGCCAGTTGGCATGTTTATGGGTCCGACTGGTGCAGATGCAAAGTTTTATTAATGTGTAAGGGATCAAATGTCCTTTATAACATCTGGATTTTATAAAACAACGTAGCTCGAGAAGAAAACTCACCTCAACTTAGTTAGTTTTGGTGTCTTTGTTGCACCGCGGCGTGTTTAGAAGTAGTTTTTCACACATTTCCTGTGTTGTTTAGAGTTGTTTTGTCAAGTTTGTTTACAAGCATATAATATACGTGGTTTATTCATGATCAGTTATACTTTTTGGCTATAATTTAAAGGTTTTAATCACATGTACAGTCCGCAGCAGTCGTCTTTATTTTGCATCCAACGTCTCTGAACAGTCTAATATTAGCAGAAGCATTCCTTCAGCCGCTTCACAGACTTCGTGGGAAAGTGACATTGAGCGGCAAGGATAACTATTTTTACCATCTATGCATTAGTTATGCATTTATATAAATTCACAAGTATATTTCATACTGGAGAGACGTGAGCTGCTTCGGTAAAAAAAAAAAAACAGTCAAGAAAAGAGTGTGTGTGTCAGCAGAGAGTGAGATGCTTATCAAATAGATGTCCGACGCATGAGATCTAAAATACATACTGTATTATTAAAGAAACGAAGGAAGCAATTTTTCTCTATTAATATAAATGACATTTCCATCCTTTGAGAAGCTTTTTGGTGTATTTGTTGTTTATATAATTTAAATCAGAATCAAAGAAACAACAATTCTCATTGAAAGCACATCAGAACAGCATGTAACCTGGAATTCAGTCATATGTTAACTATGAATAGCTTCAAAAATATCATCAAAATGTTACATTTCTATATTTATAATAGATTGAAAATGTTGCTTAAAGCTCACACACCCGGATGTTTTCACTCTGACTGCGTGCACCATCCTTTTCGTCTTATTGCACCTGATAAGGCGGGACAAACTACACTGTTATCAGCTTTTTTAAATATTTAATCTCTCTTTTTTTTTTTTTTTCAATTACACTGTTATCAGTGTTATTTGAGTCTCAGCAGCTCCACCCAACTCCAGCTTGACTAGAGTGACTGTAAACTCTTGTGTGCGTCGTTAAATAGTATCGTAGTGAAACGTGCGAACGCAGGTTTGAGGACACTAGTTTAACCTCGAAGTTTATTCTTTCATTCTGTCATGTTTGCGTTACTTTCAAGCTGTTGAGTCTGGCAGCAACATCAAGGTTGTATTTTGTGAATGAAGCTTCTACAAGTTTTTTTTTTGTGTGCAGAGGTCACAGACATTCGTTAGACGTTTTACCCAACTGTGAATATGAGCGCAGAGGAGGGAAAATCTACAATGCTGCTTTTGTTTTTAGTTTGAACAAACTACAGTAATGTTTCTCCGCTGCAGAGTGAAGCAAAGAAGACGGAGAGTAGAGTAGAGGACGAGTCAGGGAGAAGGATAAAGCCTTAGTTTGAGGTTAGAGAGGAAACAATAGAAAGACAGAGCAGGTGATTTGTTCAGAGGTAACGAGGTGGACGGCTCGGCAGGTGCAATAAATTTCCCGTCGCAGGTAGAAAAGTCAGAGCAGCTGCAGATCCGTCCTCCTCTTTCTCCCTCCGACCAACACACGAGCCTGATATTTATACATTCCTGATCATTTGCCTGTAATGTTTACATACTGGACTGTGTGTGAGCTGAACTGTGTGCTGGTGAATCTAAATTAAATGAGTGTGTAAACGATGTCTTTGACCTGCGTGTGACTTTCCCTCGAGGATTTTGGCTCCATATAAGCTAGTGTGCATACATGTGTGAGAGCGACTGTGTGTGTATGTGTGTATGTTTGTTTGTTTTTTTCTTGCTCAAACCAAGCACATCATTCATTTTGTCATTAATAAACCAGTAGATAAATATCAGGACACAGTACATGTTTGTTAATGTGCATGCATGAATATAAATGTACAGAAAATTAAAGGAGTAGTTTGACATTTAATGCCAAGAGTTAGAAAATCTGCACGTAGCATGAAGCTAGGAGGTGGTTAGCTTAGCTTAGCATAAAGACTGGAGCCAGGAGGAAACAGTTAGCCTTATTGTGCCCTGTAAAAACAACAAGCTTACGTTATTACATTTCTGTTTGTGTACGGATTAAAGAAATGTGATTTAACATGTTAATTAGCTTAAGACGCGTTTGTTTTTAAACACTGGAGAGAGCCAGGCTAGCTGTTCAAGCTACATCCAGTTTTTAAGCTAAGCTAGGCTAAACAACTCATAGAGCTATAGCTCTGTACTTAAAGGGAAATTCTGGTTTATTTCAACCTGATAAATGTGGCTATATGTGGCTCCATTGGTCATGCTAATTTGCTCTGGATGTGCATTTAGCCATAAAGGCTGCTAAAGGTGGCTAGCTCTTGTGTTGGTCTGACTCGAAGACAAACATTTAAAATGATTCATGTAAAAATTGTGTTTGGGAAGATGTAGGAGACTTGCACAGCTTGCCCTGCTATACAGTACGTTGTTTTGTGTGAGTCCTTGTTTCCCCTCATTTCTTTGTAATGGAGTTAGCGGGAGCAAAGTTAGCATGACCCATAGAGCCACAATGGCCACATTTGTAAATACATCAGGTTCAAATAAACCAGAATTTCCCTTTAACGCACAGACATGAGAGTGATGTCAATCTTCTCATGTATCTGTCACACTATTCCTTTGACATAAACTGTGGAAGTGTGCTAATTGTTTACTTCCATAAAAGTAAAGAAGGCTGTGACTGAAATGATTAATTGATTAATAGAAAATTCATCAACTGCAAGATTAATAATTGATTAATCATTTCAGCAAAAGTGCCAAATATTCTCTGGTGTCAGCTTCTCAAATGTGAAAATTTGCATTTTTTTGTCGTTGTAAATGAAATGTCTTGATATATATTATATCTTAAATTGTATTTTAGATTTATCATTATATTTATTGTATCTTTAGAGGACAAATTAGTGACTTTTACTTGTAAATAAATGTGTTTTGCTGTCAGTTTCACTGTAAATCAGTAAATCAACTCACAGCTTGACGGACCATTTGCTGTTCTGCATACTTGATGTGTAGGATCTTTCTTTAGAAAAATCTTCTGCCAAAGCAGACGTGATGCATATTTAATGGTTTCAGGTTGTTAAAAATGAGAGCTGCTGAGTTGCTTCACATTTATGTCATATCAACTAAGTCAAATTTATTCCTAAAGTGGCTTTAATGAAATTGTTCTGTTGCACTTTGAGCGTTTTTTTGTTTTTTTTTCGTCTGTGCTGTTTGCGTTTATTAGAGCTGTCTGTCCAGTGGACAGGATGGGAACAGGAAATAGATGGAGTGCTGTTTCCTTTCAGATTCTCCTCTGAGACAATGGCTCCTGGAAGTAATCTTACCGAGACAACGAAGCTCCCTAGAGCCTCTGTGTGTGTGTGTGTGTGTGTGTGTGTGTGTGTGTGCTGGCCGATGGTGTAATGGGAGGTGGTCTGTGCAGCATCAACCGACTGAGAAGACCAGGCGCACACATACAATGACACAGTGTGGGAATAATCCTGAACGAGAAGAAAACACATTCTTTACGAGCAGTGTGGTGGATGGGAGCGCGGTGGGAGCTGGTATCGGTCACTGGGTGCCAGTGGGGTTTGTAGTTTTCTTGTCAGACAAGGTTAACTTCGTCAAAGCAGCCTGGAACTACAGGAAGCGGTGCCAAAACAAATCTGAGGGCCTGGCAGCCGGTGATAAGATGCCTCTGGGGATTGTAGTCCGTACTGACAGATGAGGCCAACTGTCAAAGTGGGCCAGACAGGAAGTGCAGCCATTCAATGCTCTTGATCTGGAGCTCCAGTAGAAACAATATAATAATTCATTTATTTGGCAACTACAGTAAAGTTGGAGAGTAAATCTTGACTGTGTGACATCAGTGTATAGTATATAGAGGATTTGTTTTGCTGAAACAAAATAAAACAGCATGTAAACAGGACATGAGACAGAAAGTAGACTGCATGCCATAACTGAGAGAAAGTCATACCATAAATAGATTTCCTTAATCAGTCTTCAAAGTACTGAAAGCTGCATTAATCGATTTTCTTTTGCCGCTGTGAACACAACTCTGACATCTTGTCACCATATAAAGTTAATGTGTTGAACATGTAGCTGCATATTTAGCATTCGGAGTTGTGTTTCTATGTATGAAATATTCACACTCCAACAGCTCCTGAAGGGAATATCCGACTCTAAATTCTCCTCTATGCTCATCAGCGATGGGAAAATAGCGTACAGTGGATTTATATCAGTCGTTTTCTCGGAAATGATGCCGATCAGAGTGGCGAGACAGAACAAAAACAGTAATGTCGCAGGCTGTAAAACTTTAAAAAATGAGCTAAAAGATGCTTAAACGCTCTGTAGAACTGAGGGAAACTGCTGCGAGCAACCTCTTCATATTACACATAGTGATTTGATCCATTGTCAGACATAAAACATAAAGATTAGAGCAGCTCTCAAGGCTCTGAAAGTTGGATTTTTGAAGGAACATCCTGATTTGCTTTCTCTTATCAGCCGTCTCATAAAAGCCAACAAAAATATTAATGATTCTACTTGATTTTTCTATTAAACGTGTAATTTTCTAACAGATTACCATCAAAAATAGCTCACACAGCACCTTGTTTTGCTGCATTTTTCCTGTCAGCGTAATGATTAATTAATCCTTTGTGTGTTTGCACATCTGTTATCCAGCTATAAACAATGTGAATAAAAAACAACTGCATCTCTGACGTGATGGAAGGTTTATTAAAACCTAAAAGTCAGACTAAACACACACAAAAAAAAGAGCCAACAGTGTAAACACTCCCACCATTGTTCTGTAAAAGAACAAACTGTAGTTGTAGTAACACCTTGAAGTGTCAGACAAAAAAAAAACAAAAAAAAAAAGATGCTAAAAACGTGATGTATTGTGCAAATTAAAGGGAGCCAGATTACAGTTTTTCTGCATAACAGGAGGCAAAAAAAAACCAAAACAGCGACGTCTCTTCCTGTTATGTTAAAGCGGTGCGACTAGTCCTCTGTGCCAGCGGTTGCAGTTTGCAGCATGAAATATTGAAAGCATCACAAGTGTTGTTCAGCATAAAATGTTAAAGCGACATCGTGTATTGTCATGTTAGCGAGACAAAGACAAAGACGTAATGTATGACTGTCCGACGCGTAAAGTGTTTCCCCTGTTTCCTGTTTTTTTTTTTTTTTTTTTTAATCTTGTAGCGTTTAGAGAGAAACGTTCTCAGCTTGCATCTGCCGAACTTGATATAATTTTCTGTCTTTTTAAAGTTTTATGTGAAGAACTCGCGGCTTGAATCGGTGCAGATGTTTCCGCTTGGATGGGATTTGACAGCTGTTTTGTGTGTGTGTGCGTGTGTGCGTGTACGGTACACCTTGAACCATCTGTGTCCCAGTGTATACAGCGGCAGGGCATGTGTAATCGCTACAGGGTCAGTGTGTGTGTGTGTGTGTGTGTGTGTAGGTGTGTGTGTGTGTGAGGTAAAAGTGATAAAGGAAGATTGATGAACTACAGCAGGACGAGTGCACGATGACCTCCGCTGATGGGGTCAAAAGGTCAGGGAGATATTTTTTTTTGTTTGTTTTGGCGGAGGAAATACTGGGTGTGTGCGTGTCTGTGTGTGTGCGTGTGTGGGGATGTGGATGTGAGGGATGGTTGCAGAGACGAGCCGCTGACCTTGAAAGGCCTGTGACATCACTTCCTGTCCGTTTTTGCCGCAGTCTTTTCCTCTGAGGCGAGAGACGGGACACAGATACATAAACTCTCCCTCTGTTTTCTCATGTAGCCACACACACACACACACACACACACACACCTACACGCACGCACACACACAAACTCCCTGACCTCTGGCACAAGCTGCTGAGTCAGTCAGCTCTGTGATATCTGCAGTTTGTGCGTGTTATCAATCACTTTGATAAATAATCAGAGCGTGTGCAGTGTCTGAATTTACAGTTGCAGTCAGTAAAGTGACACACAGTCCATCATAACGGTTCAGAAATGACTTAGCGGAGTGTTTTAAAGTTACAGCTTGAGCGAGAACTCACTCCGATGAACTCAAAGGTCAGCAGATACAGTAGCTCCGCTGTTTTCTGTTTTCACCATTAACTCCAACATGAATTTTTTATATCAGGAGGTTTTAGGGCGAAAGAGCCGTAAGTAACATTTTCTGCAAAAGTGTAAAAAAACAAACAAACATTTGCAATCATAACTATTGGAAAACCTGGATCTGGATTACCTTTGGGGTGAAAACGGTGCACAAGTAAGTAAACACTGGAATGTCACATATAAGACGTTTTAAGGCAAAGCAAGTTTATTTGTATAGCACATTTCAACAACAAGGCGATTCAAAGTACTTTACATGGAGCATAAAAGGCATTAAAACAGAATATAAACGCAACACAAGTATAAAAACAATTAAAAAGTTTAAATTTGGAAATAAAAATGAGCTAAAAAGGGAATAAGACAAGATAAAACAAGAGAATAAAAGTAACGGTGCAGCGTAATATATTAACCGTTAATGTGGTTTAATGAAAGGCAAACAGAAAAGTCTTCAGCTGTGATTTAAAAGAACCGAGAGTCGCAGCAGATCTACAGTTTGTTCCAGATATGTGGAGCATAAAAACTGACCATGTTTAGTTTTTTACTTTGGGGACAGAAAGCAGACCTGCTCCCAGACCACCTGACGACCCTTTAAGGAAATTTGGTTAATAAAGAGTAACAAAAAGTCAAAAAGTTGGACATTTTACAGCTAAATTATAAGCTTAACTATCAGAGATGATGTAAATATAAAAAGACTTGGCATATTTAAACAATATATATGCAGGTTGGTCATAGTTTCCGGCAAATTTCCCGCCAAATGTAACCCTGAAGTGTAACAAGTGTAATCTAGAGGCTGCTTGTCTTATTAATTAGCCTCATTTGTTCGTGTTAATCATACCTCAGTATGAACGTGTCAGCAGCACCTTTTAAACAGTTTAGATGCCGGTAAATCTCAAAGTGAGTCAGGAGGAAGGAGGTGGGCAGGCTGTTGCTGACCTGGTTTTGACTTAAATGATGAGAGATTATCACTGAAGGAGAGTTTTAAGGGGGGATCTGGAGGGATTTTTTGTAGTTCGGAGACGAGTACAAATTAAGATAAAGCTCATATTTGGGTCAGGAAGAGCTCAAATAACACAGTCGGATGCTCGTACACAGCCAGCGGTGCGGCTGCAGAAAATGAATGACATCAAAGATTTGGGATCCTACTTTTTTTGGGGGGGGAGAAAGAATAAAAAAAAAAAAAAGCTTGTAATTTGAAAGGTTCGACTGTCAGAAACGATCCTCTTTGATGATCTTACAGCTGATTGCGGCTCAGCGGTATTTTTTTTAATGAATATGACTCATTCTTTGGCAGTTTCTGGTATTATTAGATCATTGTGGATTATTAGGTATTCTCTGCCATATCAGCAAATGTAACCAATCTGGATTTGTTTACTATAATAGACTGTAGGAATATTTTTGCATACTGTATATGAGAACACACACATCAGCCTGCTTTGCATTTATATAGTTGTATTTCTTCTGTAGTCTCAGGAGCAGCAGAGTGAGACCGTGTGTGAAATGTCTTAAGGGAATAATAGTTGTTGAGGATATCTGATGGTTTAATCTGCCACTTCTTCATTCAGTCATAGTCTTAGATCGCATTAGCAGCTTTGTTTTTGCTGACGCAGGTAAAGAAATAATATATTAAAAGTGTTTTATTAACAGATTTCCACTTTACAGATTTGTTTTTCTCATATCAGCGTTTTATTTGTTGTGCTTCTTCATTGTTGTGAACGCTACTGGGGATGTGACAACTTTAAACCATACTGCTGTATATAAAGATGGATGTAGCGAGGTGTGATGTCACGGTTTGGAGCCAGGCTCTTCCATATAAGGAGTGCGGGGGTGTTGCCTTTCATGCTCTGGGAAAAAAATCTTATTAAAAGAGCAATAATTTCCAAAATGGCCACCAGCAGACTTATTAGAAGGCCTGAATTTAGCGATTGAGACCGTAATGACTCGTTTTCCTTATTGACTTAGTATTTCTAGAGAGAAGTTGAAGCTTTTTTTTAAAATGGAGCCATCATCTAGCGACCGTCGATGGCGTTGCACTTTAAGGTATTTCCACACCGCTTGCAACAACAGAAGCCTCCTCAAAATGTAACTTACACCATATATGAGTCAAATCACACAAAAACACATATTTGCAAACATGAACACAAGTAAAGCAGACAACTGTGTGTGAATGAAGTGACTGAAATGCTTAGTCATTCATGTTTATGTGCACCTGTTTGCATGTGTGCATCAAGTGTGTATCTCGAGTGCGACTGCAGTTCCCTGCCAGCCTGATTCATCTGTATCCACGGCAACCGTGGCATAATAAAAGAGTGTTTTGAAAATAACGGTTATCAATTTCAAAAATACAGATATTTCCTCCATGTGGTGGTGTTTGGAGACGAAGCCACTGTGTGTGTGTGTGTGTGTGTGTGTGTGTGTGTGTTTCCACTTATTGTGAGTCATCTCAACTATCTCCTCGTCCCGACTAACCATCACAATCAAAGTGACGCAAATCTCTGCGTCAGTAATTAGCATAAAATTGGATCTTTGTTCTTGTTAGCAAACATGGCTGAACGCATCCAGCTCTTCAATTAGGCCCCGGACACACACACACACACACACACACACACACACACACACAGAAAACACACTTATTTAGCAGAAAAGATCACATCAGTATGTGCGTTTAGTACTTTGTCTTTGCGGGGTGATACGTTTGCATACACACATGAGGAAATATACAATAAATACACACTCACACACACACTCACACACACACACACACACACATATACATTATCCATACATACACACCCAAAAAATGGCCATTTGGCACGTCTACTGTTCCGTTTGTCCTCGGTTCAGTCGAGCTTATTCGCCATGGTGGCTGAGCCAGGTGGATTAGTCCTCTGATTACACACACACACACAAACACATAAACGCACACACACACCTCCTCATTAGACCCAATTCCATTACTCCACCCTCACACTTGTCCCCCATTTTGTGTGTGTGATGTGTGTGTGTGTGTGTGTGTGTGTGTGTGTAATGAAGGAGATGTGACAGAAGAAGAACGAGGGGAGACGACGGGAAAGCTCAGAGGAATATCTGACAAGAGAGAGACGGGGAGGGGAAAAATATGGAGGAAAGAATAGGGGAGAAGTGGAAAGGAGGAACTCGGCGTGATTTAGGGAATAAAGGATGAAATCGGGCGAGACGTGGAAAGAGAGAGAGAGAGAGAGGACAGGAGAAGGAAAGTGATTTAGAGAAAGAGAGAGGGAGGAGGACAGACGAGTGAAAGCGAGGGAGGGAGAGGATGAATTGTGGCTCGTGTCACTATAAATTACTTTCAAGGTCTAATCACTGCAGACAGCCCAGGTCTCACTGTAGAGCTGAGGAGTACACACCTTCTTAGCAAATATATATGTGTGTGTGTGTGTATTGATTTAGGAGGTGAATTTGTGCGATTGCATTTGTCTTCGATTGCTTTAGATGCCAAAGACGCAGCTTTCTTTCCTTACAATAAACTGTCTGAAAAGGTTTATCGGGTTAAAAATGACATAAATTCATTACATTCGAGGTAAACATTTCACATTTAAAGATATTGTGCTTTTTGCTTCAAACTGATGCAGCTGTAAGATTAGATTTGTGTTCACAGGTTTTTGTTTAATATTTAGTGGTGTTCTCCGTGAGGTATTACACACAGTAGCCTCACCATCTGTTTGGTCTAAATTTTGATGCACTATTCTTTTTTTTAATAATAGCAAGGTGCTATTCTACAATTTCTTATTGTCAACAAAGACCACAACCTACCAGGTGTTGGTCAATACTTTCAAACTGTGGCTCTTAGTCCGAAGGCCACCGGTTCCTACTGAAGATGTAAATCTTTAATAAGGGGTCACAAGAATACAGTTTCATGCTTATAAAAGACTCGGTAATCTCATCAAACAGCTGGGCACTGTAGTGTTTAGCAAACATCGCTCAAACAGGAGTAAATACCGCATTTGTTAGGGACTATTTTCAGCTGCGGATTAATACATGTTTAATGGTCTAGTGAGTATTTGAGGGAGCGGGACGGTGTATGTGGGATTGACCCAAAATAAACTACAGCGGCCGTGTTCAAGGCAATGAAAGAACATGTCAGCCAGTGCAACGGTGGCTCACTGATGTGTTTTTAATAGTTTTTGAACAACGGAGTGTTAGAAGATTGATTATTTGTTAGTGTTCTTATTAATAGTGTGAAGACAGGGCGTAAATGGAATTGCAAATGTCATTAAAATGTAATAAATTAGCATTTCTGAAGCTATCCAGGTTATTCTTCAGAGAGTTTACAGCAATAACTACGGGACTTAATGTTTCTGTGTGAATGTGCTGTTTAATATATCATTGAAAACATCTGATACTGATTCACAACTCTGTAAAATGTCTCCTTAAATGAGTGTGTATGAGCGTTAAAGTGTGTTTGCAATTATTTGCTTCAGAAGTAAACAAACCTGTTAATATTAAGAAATGGCAAATGCACTGTACAGTACTAGTAGTGTCTTTATAAAATCATTAAAAAGTGAAAACATCCATATTAAATTACTCATACTTTCAGTGCATCATTCAGTCTTTACTGCAGTTTCACCTCTGATGCTTATTTGGTTAGATTTTGCAGAAAATGTTCATTTATTGTAGCTTGAAACACGAGTAGAATTCAAAAGACTTCAAATTGCTTCTTCACAGAAACTGAACACATGGATAATTGATGTGGTTTGTGGTTTTCTCGGTGTCATTATCTGTGTTTTACGCCTGTTTGTCCTGCAGGGGGCAACACTGAGCCGTGGAAAAGCTGCTGGCTGCTGCAGTCTGAACACGCTTACATGCAAACACACCCACATGCACACAAATCTTCCTACTGAATCAGATTTATCACATATGAACACACGCACACACACATATTTTCTTGCAATTTAACCACTTAAGACTGACTTGTTATGAGGGAACATTCACGCCTTGCGTCCAGACCAGTGGGCTACATTAATTAGCAGCCTTCATCCTGTTTGGCCGAATTCTCGTTAAAAACCTCAGACATCATCATCTGCCACAGCTGGGACTCCAAATCCTTACAAACACCCTCTTCTTAGATCTTTCACAGCATTGCACAAGGTCTTTAAAAATATATGTTTACACTGTTTTTCTCCATATTTCACTAAGACATGTCCCACACTTTGTGCGTGGTTAAAAGTTAATGGGCACTCAGGGGAATTTCGCACTACAAAATTAATAGAATGCCTCTGAAATTAAAAGTTAGGAGCAAAAAATAGACTCGAAAATAGCCCAGTCATTATTTGAATTGTCAAACAGTGATGCATTAATGTACCTGCCCCTTGTGGGCCACCATACTGAAGGTGATTTGAGCAATATATTACCACAATATGCAAAACCGGGTAGACTTCCACAAAAAAAAAGCTGAATAATTCTTCATTTTAAGAGACGTTTCTGCATTTTAATTGTATCAAATGACTCATAAATTGTGAGACAAATCCTTCAGCTGAATGTGAGACCCACCGACAAAAAATAACCTTTCTAATGTCAAGACTGCATATTTTTTTCCTGCTTGCTTGTTTTCGAAAGACAGAACTAGGCCCGAGTGAGCACTTTTGATTTCGATGTTGTATTCTGGATGGGAAACTTGAATCAGAACCCAACCAAACACTTCAGTAGAGAAATATGTCATGTATCCCTGTATAAAACCCTGCTGTGACAAGAAATAACAACCAAAATAGTTGAAGAAAAGTTGGAAGATGGAGAAAATGGTGTGATCCAAAGGACAAGTGGCATATAACATGGCAAAAAAAACCCAAAACAGACATGTTTTCTTGCCAATCTACATCACAAAAATCCAATCTGACATACTCCCCACACTCCTGTCTTGACTCACCATGCCTCATCATCAGTCCATTATAACAGGAAGTAACCCTCCGGCTTCCCGTGTACCTTTACTGCCGCAACACCTCTGATTCACACTCGGCTCATTTGCTCATTTAGCCACCAGGATGAGTGGGCTGCTCTGGCACGGGGCAGAGTCGCGAATTGTGTCGAATGACACGACTTCACACGGTCCCGACAATGTGACTCACGCCGAGTCTGGCGGCGTACAAAGGTTGTCTCTCGCTATTTTGGTGTCACTTATTCAGCAGCAAGTTCGCCTTAACTGACTTTAGTCCCACTGATTTGGATATTTACTCAAGCTCACAAGTCAAAGAGGGAAAGCCGGTTTTGTCTTTGGGCTATGGGACCATGTCTGTAATTAAAGTCAAATTGACAAGATGTGATTTCTTGTAATTAAAAAAAACTATATATACAAATAACTATATATATTTCCCCATGATCATGACACAGGTTTGCAGTTGCAGTGTGATAATGTTCAGAAAACAAAGCTTGTTACAATGAAATCACAAAACATATTGCATAATATGAGATTATGAAGTAATTTTCAAGAAAAAACAAAATATAAAAAATCATCAGTACTCATGTTTTATTAATTTACTTTTCTGGTATATCCACTCCATTTACACCTAGTTCAGCTTCAGTCATTAACATCCTACATTTCTTTATTCTGCTTGATAATTCACAAATAAAAAAGTCTTTCTGAGCCTCTATTGATACCCAAACCACGATATTTACAATAAGTAACCTTGAAATAAACTAAACCCATTACAATAAATACAATAACACACACTTTTGACGAATCACTGTTGTCAACGGAGTCACAGCAAACTGTCGACTCATTTTTATCTGAGCGTCATTTGACATTTTTCAATACTGCTGCCGATACAATACCTCAGTTTCGGTATTGATTCCAAAAAAAAAAACACTTTACCTTGAGAAATAAATGAAGCAAAAATAAATATTGTTTTTCCACAGAAACTTTTTGTATTCAACAAAAGAAGACAAACTTTTCTAAAGTTGAGTTGAGGAGCTCCACATGAACTTTGCCTGCAGTCTAAAATCGACAAAATTTGAGTTTTAAATCTCAAACTACTTGAACAAAGTGAGCAAGCATATAAATCCGAGCATTACAGTGTCAGCACTTTGCATTTTTGGTTCTCAGTGCAGCAGAAACTTACTTAAATCTGTAGTTCTCAGCAGGTATTTTCACACCGTTGTTAACTCTGACGCTTTATTACCTTGATTGCGAAGAGACTCAGAGGTCGGTTATATCATCTACGCCGACCTTTGTTGTTAGTCAGTCGTAACAATAAAGGTCAGTATGGATAATGTTGCTGCGTAAGAAGCCTGTTTCCTTTCGATAACGACACCCGGAGGGACGGCTAACGTTCAGTTTGGCCTCAGAGGTGTCGGTAAATCTGGTTTACTGCACAGCTTTTATTAACCGTGAGGAAAACACAAGGCGTGTTCACTTGGATGGGCACACACACACGCACACACACAAGTTTTAGCCCAGCTTTTCAGTGTGCAGTGACACTGTTATTTAAGACAGACATAAACGAGTTTGCTGAGCACTGGGCTAACGCAAACAGTGGCTCATAAGCCTGAAATACACACACACACACACACACACTCAAACACACACACACGCATTATCAGTATTTGGCATACAGCCGTAGCTCCTGGACTATCAACCACGTTGCATTTCCTCACAAGTGTGCGAAAGACAGAAATGTATTTTTATCATGCAAACACGAAATCTTTGCAAGTCTGTAGGTGATAAAATGCTAAAATATGAGAGATGGATATCTTGTGTTTACCCAGTCATCCATTTGTGTGTGTGTGTGTGTGTGTGTTTGTCCGGTGATAACAGCTTGTCTAAATCTGTGTCCTCCCTGCTGACACTCCAACGCACACGGAGGGGAATGAATTAGTAATAGGCCGGGGAGAAAAATAACGCAACACCTCGTCGGTGTGTTTGTGAATGTGTGTCGGTATATTTCTATAGTAGGTGTATTGTGAAACTTTGTTTTCTACATATGCGTGTGTCTGTTTGTGGCTGGGTTGTCAAACTTTTTTCATGCTTGAATGTGTTGGAGAGATCCGCGTTTGTGTGTGTTTGTGTGTGTGTGTGTGTGTGTGTGTGTGTCATCTCCCTCGGTTGTGCGAGTGGGCGCAGCAGAAGTATCACTCCGGTGTTTTCTGTGTGTCAGCTGGAAGTTTCACTCCTCTCTCAACTCTGTTTTTCATTAGTCTCTTGTTTCGCTGTGATAGTGTCGGATGATGAAGGAGGTCAGTGGGTGCGCTGTCTTCATTTCCAGGTTAAAAGTCGTCACTAACACCCATGATGATTCGTGGTTTTCCCTCGAGTAACTACACCCAGGTGCTAATGCCGTCAATGTAGCAGGTTTGACTCCTTTGTGGCTCCAAACTATACATGTTATGGTGCTTTTGACATTCACTGCACCTTTTTCAAACCCAAGTTTTTAAAGAATTTAACATCATTAACATCCTGAATCTCTTTCATGCATGTTTCTCGTTAGGTTCTACACTCATTCCAGACTTCTGATCCGCTGCCCACATTTCCAGATTTCCCAGCCATTCAAGTTAGGGCTGCAACTACCGATTATTTTCATTATTGTTTAATCTGTGGATTATTTTCTCAATTAATCGAATAGTTGTTTGGTCTTTGACATCCTCAAATGTCTTGTTGTGTCCTGACCAACAGTCAACAACCTAAAGATATTCAGTTCACTGTCATAGAGGAACAAAGAAACCAGAAAATATTTTCATTTAAAAAGATGGAACCAGAGAAGTTGGACTTTATATCTTAAAAATTGACTCAAAATGATTAATTTATGATCAAAGTAGTTGGCCGTCAATCAATTAATTGACTAATCGTTACAGCTCTAACTCAAATGGGGGTGGTGTTGTACTCAATTACTGAAAAAACAACCAAATTATAGAGTTTTGTAGATTTATATTGGGGACATTTGAGACCCAAGAGACACATGATTCTCCTGCGACGTCTAGAGCGAATTATAGAGTGAAAAGTTGTACTTTGGATTTGATGAGGTTGGTTGTTGAGCATCATCTGTTTTTACTTTTCTTCCCTGTCTACAGTCTGTTGATCTTGTATTTTACACCTCACAGAGCACACCTGTTTGTTTATTGATCCCAAACGAATCAGTTGAAATGAATTAGTTCCTCTCCACATTTTTCTCCTCTGCAATGCCTCGTTTTGGGAACTGCTGCTCTAAGTAATAACGCAGATTAAACCAATCTGCTGGACTTTTTGTAAGATGTTTCACTGTATTTCCAAAATGCTTCTTAAGATTTCAGCAAGGTCGATGTAAAACACCTAAACAAAGAAATTCTTCAGATAATACAATGTAAAAACTGTTTTATTTCTTAATGAGTAACTACACCTAGGCTGATAATTCTGCTCTTTGTTCAACTAGCTTGCTAGCCGACCTTAAAACCTGTTATATATGAGAGATTATTACCTTAAAATTCAGCTCAACATCCTCTTGGATGTCAGAGTATGATATAAATGTGCATATGCCTGCAAATATTGTAAACAGAAAACTCAACAACAATTTTTAGATTTATACTGATTTCCACCAAAAATAAGCACTGCCTGTAGTGTTTTTATACTGCAATATTAACCCAGATTTTTGTGTTATTTATTTTCTTTTAATATTCTTTGATTGATTTGACTGATCTTTGATTTATAAAAACAAAATAAACTGAAAAATACGCCTTTTTACATAAAAAAGAGCCTCATCTATTCAGGTCTATTTAGCCATTCAGCATATTGGCTTTTGTGGGGATTGAACTTAAATCTGACATTCATGTTCACACTTAATCTCTGAACACTAAACCACACTGTCTATGGCTTGCATTTCTTTCCAAAACCATATTTTCCCTTTCCTCAAAGGGACTGTGGAGATTGAGTTTTTCTTTTATAAATCTGCCCAGTGATGCCCAGAGGCTTGTGTCTCTCCTCCATCCAGTCCCTCTATATTCCTTTCCTTTTCATGCCACCGTGGTTACATAAGGGAGGAAGGAAAAAGAGTGACATTCTCCGCTGAAGAGCACTCCGTGTATATGTGTGTCGCTCATCTTTTAATCAAGAATTAATTGTTAACCTCAAAGGAAACGAGTCTCCCTAAAGATCCCTCTGTCTCTTGTATCCGTCAAAACAGTCAGATCCATCATCACCCTGATTTCTACGCCGACTGAAAGTCTTTTGAGGTCAGACAGTCCTCATGACTGTGACAACACAACAAAAACACAGTTATACCTGTTTAAAAAAGACAGCAGTCAAATTGTGACTGTACTGTTTTCTTGAAATGTGAATTCTCATTTAGGAAGCACAGAAAACACTTTTATTTAAATATGTTTGACCCAAAACTAATATTTGAAGTTGTTTGGAGATTAATCTTGGAAAATATTCCCCAGATGCCTGCTGTCAGTTATTTAAAGTATGCTAGCAGTGCAAGGTTCAAGTGTTCATATCCCATGTAAAGAAGATGCCTTTTATAAATGTAAACACTCATCAAAGGTCCTAGCCTGATAGTTGTTTTGTCACAACACTATTATTTAGTAAAAGGTTTCCTTTTTTTGCCAGCTGCTTTCTGTGAGAGGAACATTTGATTTGGCCCTACACAATTAGCGACTGTCTTAACCAACTGCTATTGACTTTTTGACAGTACATTAATCAGCATACAATTAGCATACGTTTATCACACGTTTACAAAGAGGAGCAGTTCATGCAGACACAATTTGGGATAATTTACAAAAGTGATAACTCACAACCAGTGTCCTGATTTAATGTTGGGAAAATAATGTGAGGCACAGTCAATTTACTTAGCAGAAAAGAGCTCCCTCTTGTTTTCTTGTATCTCTTTCAGGTAGCTAGCTAACACTTACAGCGAGACAAAAGCTAGGCTTATTAATTAGCGTTAATTCAGACAGTCAAACTAACAAGATAACTACTCTGTTATCTTTTCAGCGGACAGAGTAACAGGTTGTTTACTCTGGCTAATGTTTGCAAGCTAGCTAACTAGCTAGCTAGTTAGTTTAACTTTTTAGCTAGTCCCGCTCAGACCATGAGTCAGCTATTTTCTTATGTTTCTAGTGTTTTCTTACCAGGAACAAGTATTTAACTAAATATTTGACACAATAATGCAAAGAAAATACATTTTGACAGGTACTTGTCTGGACTGTAACAGTAGCTAACATAATTCTCAGTATAGGTTGTCTTTGTTAGCCAGTTTGTGTAAGCAAGCAAAAGCAGACATTTCTGAATTTCTCAACAACAGGTGTATGCTTAGGCTATATGGCAGTGGTCATAATCATACCACTGATTATAATTTGCTTATTGGTCCAAAATAATTCTCAACCAGTTAATTGTTAGACTTCTATCTGATTGTGAAGTTACTCCTCTTATTTTTGATGTAATCAGTGGTGGTGTCAAAGCTTATTCCTATTTTCTAGTGTCAACACCCCTCTAAAGCATATTTCTTCAGAGCTTGCCCACAGCATGACACATCATGGCTACCATACATCACATGTGTCTGAGGTGACAGGTTGTCTTCTTTTATGACCCT
Organism: Thunnus albacares; assembly: GCF_914725855.1. NCBI lineage: Eukaryota > Metazoa > Chordata > Actinopteri > Scombriformes > Scombridae > Thunnus > Thunnus albacares. The sequence goes on along the minus strand of NC_058127.1, from coordinate 7,283,077 downwards.
CTATCAGGTGACAGGCTGTCCTCTTTTGCGGTCTCATGTCAGGTGAAAGGTTTTGTTCTTTAAATGTCTTGTAGCTGTCATGGTGAGTAGAAACTTATTATTGAGGTAGTGAAATACCCAGAATTTTTCAACCAACAATCCACAGTCCTGGTCATTTTGTTTGACCAGTTGCTTAATGATCTGGTTGATGTCCTGCTTCAGTGCTTCCTATTGGTAGTAATCATACCACATGATGTGTCGTTACACTGCCACACTGGTGGTGGTTTTGGACTTCATCCTGAGTCCTACGAGACTTCTAGTCTGTGAAAAACCTTGTTAGGTAGATGATGACTCCTTGCTGTTTTGATGTGCAGTGAGAACAGTGGCACACAGCCACAGTAACAGTGATGTCTCAAAGGTATGACAGTACCTGAGGTAGTTAGCACTCTCTCCCCCTCTCTTTCTTTCCGTCTAAATTATGTATTTACAGTAATTTGTGCCACATTTTCAGAGACTCCTGAGGCTTGTGTGACTTTAGCAGGTACAGTATTACCTAACTCTCCCAAATAGACACCTGCACGCTCTCACCCACATACACACTAGATCATATATTTAACTTTTTAAAGTCCCACATCTGAAAAAATTCAATATTAGACTTAGCAACTGTAAAGTTAAAAGTAAAATGTCGCTGTGCATCCTAATAATACACATCAAGAAATTCCTGCTGTGATTTTAAGAAGTTTGGTGCGACCAATCAAACTTGGTTGCAGCAACTTTTGCAGCAGCCCAGCGTCCAAAATCCCTAATCACTCTCGCCAATTTGTTCTTTCTAATGATAATTAAATAAAAATTAAAGCATTCACATTTACATTGTAGCCTACTCCTTTATGTGTAGCTATATAAAACCTGATGTGCGTTGCTTTTTTCTTAACGCCCAGTTTAGGTGCTTGTTCTGCTCTGAGCGATCTTAAGAGTGCGTTCTTTCTATTGTAAACAATGAGAAAAAGGAAGTCAGTGCTTTAAAAAGATGTTCCCAGTGAGCACTCAACACCACATCACATTTGTTACAGCATGGCAGGGACAAAATGTTTCTCTTTAATAGCCACAGTCAAAGTGCTACATTGGAAAACCTTGAACACTCTGACGTTTGACCCTTTCGTTTCCTTACACAACGTAAGGATTCTCACCTAACATCTGAATGGTTGTTTAAAAGAGTGACTTAAAATGCCTGAGTGTCAACCAGCATCTTACAAAAGATCTGATGCGCATGCTAACGATATCAAAGGACCTGACTCTCAAAAAGTCAGTGAGGCTGCAATCATCTGGCATCAATTGAGCGTCTTTTTAAAATGCTGCACACACACCACTTAAATAGTGCCACAAATGAAGCAGTAAATGTCCACTAAAGATACTCTTGCAGCTTCTAGTTGCAGTTTCACTCCTCTATGTCCTCTTACTGACAAAAAAATGGGGAGTATGTGAGACTCTTCTCCCAAGAAACACGACACAATAGGTTGTAATGTCAGTCTCTCAGAAACGATTTGACCTGGAGCAGTGACGCAGTTGAGATGGAAATAGTAACTTTAACCAACACCACATGTTTCACCTTACCAAAGTGATCATTTTAACCCAAACCATGATATTTCCCTAAATCTAACCAAGTGGTTTTTGTGCCTAAACCAAACCAGACGTTAACTACAGTGTTGTCACATCATAAAACATTTGATTCGTAATGGTTTTGGAAAGCACAGATAAACTACGTTGTTGTTGGGCGCCAGATCCTTCGTTCTGGAGTGCATGGTCATTTAATTTGGAGGACTTGTTGGAATATAGTATAGACTTTCTTTCCAAAGCACCATAGATCAATGCAGAAATAATGTGTTCGTTAAAGAGAATCCAGTCTGTAGAAATATTCTGTGGATGTAAATTACTTGTAGGCCTTAACAAAGTACCCTAATTACTCTTAAATGTGCCATTTTATAGTTGATTGATGTTTTCAAAGGGTGACGACAGCTAATTTTTGATCATTCATTCATTTTTCATACTCCAGCAAGTAAAGAAATACTTTTGATCATCCAAGTCACGACACATAGAGTAGGTGGGTTTGTGCAAAAGTTTGTATCCCTGCTTGAAATACTGCAGACTTGATATTTAAAAAAAAAGTATAATCAGTTGGGTGAGTGTCTAAGTCAAACTCAAGTACCCTAATGGGATATTTGGCTCGGAGCATCAGAATACATACACCCAGTAAACACAGATCAGCTTAAAAGAGAAACAATGGAAAAGTACGAGTGGTAGACTTACCCAAAATGAATTGGTTTAAGGCTCCAAAATATAAAAAAAAAATGAATAAAAAAGAGGCTCCATGGTAAGAATATACAGTAAGTCTATTCTAAAGTACGTTATAAATCATGCATGATCGCCTTTGTTCTCCTCTCTGCGGCTGATGCTAACTGACATGCACTTCTGTATCATAAACAGTGTCTCTCTCTGGTGGGAGCCGATTGTGTGAAAGCAGCTTAGGAAGATGAAGCCGGTAGCTGGGAGGGTGAAATTGTGATTCCATACAGTACGGTACGGGTTTTTTTTTTTTTTTTTTTTGAGAGGAGACGGTTGCTCCAGAGCAAACAAGACGTGATAGTGCCGGTGGATTCGCTGCAGAATCTGTACGCCTGTCTGCTGGGAACTAAGTGTTCTTTAAATTTTAACGAAGTTTTCTCTTTTTTTTTCCGATAGTTTCTGCATGTTCGTCTCAGAGAGACTTCCCACACACATGTCGGAGATGATATTTAAATTCAGGCTTTTTGGGTGCTCAGCTGAGGATCTCATCCGGAGCATTTTATCCCGAGTGGTAGTCGGTGCTTCATTGTTGTGCCCAGGAACACTCTGATATGGACACATACTGTATTCTTTGTGTCGTAGGAAATTACCTTATTATAACAGGGCAGTTTGTGTCATCCAAAGGGCAGATCAACCTGACTTTAATCTGGTCACCGTTGTTCTGCTGTTGAAGCTCATTTAATGTTATATAACTGAAAAAAATGATTGAGTTTTACTTGAAATGCAGCCTGAGAGACAAATACCTGCTTTGGTTTGTTTTGGAAGATGGATGTTTTGTAAAATCTCATTATCTAAAGACAGTAAGGTGTAATTAAGTAAGGCGGTGGACTTCTACAGCGTGAGACTATATTCATGATATACCCAGATAATTTAGTCTGGTCTATTTTTGAAACTATTTAACTTGTAAAATCTCTTGTAGATGTTGGATTTGGTACAAAACAGACAGTTGTTGAGTATGTTTACATGCACAGTATCCTGGTTTTGATCTTATTTGGGATATATGCGTTTACATGAAACATTGAAACCTGGTTATTCATGTGATTGTAACAGTATCCAGGTTTCTGATCATCTGTGTGCAGGTGCGTCTTGATTCCTCAACATCTCAGACACTCTCAGACATTTCTGTACTCAAAAGTCTAAAGAGAGAGAGAGTTACTTCAACAGTTGAGGATGAACATCATTTGGTTTCATCTTCACATCATTTGCCATCATATATTTTGTTTTACGGACTAACTACTATGTTACTTTGAGTTGACAACTCACCTGCACACATGGAATACAGCCAGCATATCTTGGTTTCTCAAAACTGGGACGGGGTCTTAACCAGGTTTCTGAAATCAGGATATAATGTTTACACACATATGACTGGGATACTCTAAAAACCAGATCATAACTACAGTAGGATACTTGTGTGTAAGTGCACCCATTGTTTTTGTGACATATTGCCTTTATTTCTTAAATTACATTACAAAACCATTAGCTAACTTAGCCTTTGGCTACCAGACACATCTACTTAGAACATTTTATAATGTGTTATTTTCAGTTGTTTAAAGGGGACATATGATGCTTTTTGTGATTTTCTGTCATTTACATATTGTTATGATGTCAGATGTTTATGTTAAACATGGTCAAATGTCCAAAACCTGATGTGAACGTATGTAAAAATGCTCCCTGCAAGTCAAAAACCAGGGCTTCAACCTGCCCTGAACGCTTCGTTTGCAATGTTTTGTCTACTTTACTGACGAGATGATGTGGTCAGTTGTAGAGATGCATTCGAGAAGTTGACAATTTGAGTAAAGAATGGGAAAATAAATGAAATCCAACTACTATTGTTGTGTTTTCATAGCCTCTGGAGATACTGGCCAATCAGAACAGAGTGGGCTCATTTCAGACAGAGGCTGAACTGAGGGGGCTGCATAAAGAGCCAGAATAAGATAAATAAAGAGGTTTTTTGAACTGTCAATCATGTAAAGATATTCCAGTAGAGCCCCAGAATATAAATATAGACCTAAAAAAATGTGCATGATACATCCCCTTTAAAAAAAACAATGTCAGTGACTATTCTGGTCTCGCACGATGCTTGATGGTATCAGGTGCTAAGATGTGACTCCGAATGAATCTGCAAAACAAGCTTTGGACCATATATACATGAGATAGCGGGTAATAATGTGCGTGTTACAACATCAAGTCAGTAATGTACCAGACTTAATGTACCTTTCAAACACATTTTCGTTCTCCTTGCCTCCCGTGGACTTGAGAGCACATCGGGTTTTCACAAGCAAATTGGATTTAATTCAGTGGAACACCAATCAAACCAGAGATACTTTACGGTTAAGTGGCCTTAAGAACTTGGACCATAACAGCCACTATAGTCCATTATCAGTTTTATAAGTTTGGCGAGTGGTTTAAGCAATCGTTACCACCGAATAAATTGCAGGCTCACTAAATAGCGGAGAATTTCCCATCTCATTTTTTTGTTGCGATAATGCTGATTGCCTACTCTAGCTTACAGTATGATCACTTGACATTGCCGTGACCCCCCACCCATCAGAGGTGACAACAAGCTCGATATCTGTCTACCTCCAACCGCCCCCCCACCCATGAAAAGTTTTCCTATTAAAGCTCACCGCTCAGTCGGACACCGGCTGCTGTCACGTCTGGGATTTCCTGTGTTTGTTAGTCATGTTTTATCAGCTGCTGGATGTGTCAAATTATTTCATCAGCGCTGATTCAAGGCGACACCTCATTCATGTCGACATTGAATGGCCATTTGCGATCGCGCGGGCTGATTTGTTTTGATTGTCTGTTTGTGTTGGAGGTTTGACAGTGACGGGGGCCGACATTCCCTTCCCTTCCTTTCCTTTCCCTTTTTTTTTTTTCTCCCAGCCTCTTTCTTAAATCACACAAACTCTTCTTCTACCTTCCTCTCCTCCCGTTCGTCTCCCTTTTAAATGTCATCCCTCTTTCCCTCCTCCTCCCACTCTTGTTCTTCTTTCTCTCCCTAATGCCACAATCCCTCTTTGTCTCCTTTTTCCCCTCTCATACCTCCCTGCCCTAATCCCTCCTTCCCCCTTCTCCTTCTTCTTATCGCCTCCCGTAACCAACCGTCCCTCTATCTTCCTCCTACTCCTTTCCCCCCCCTCCTAATTAAGCGATCCCTTTCCCTGTTTTCCCTCCAAATCTGCTCTCTACCTCTCTGCCTGTCCATCCCTCCCTCGTTTTCTCTCCCTAATCCCTCTTTCTTTCTTTCACCCTCCCTCCCTCCCTCCCTCCCTCCCTCCTTCCCTCCTCGGTCCTTGTTCTCCCTGACAACACACTGCGTTATGTAATCTACGTCTCTGGGTATTAGTTATGCAAATTCATACATTTTTATTTACGTGTGATTTTTCTCTTCCTGTCTCTCTGCTCCTCCTCCCTCCATCCCCTCTTTTCTCCTCCTCTATCCCTTTCCTATCTCTCTCTTTTTTCTCATTTGTTCCCTCTTTATCTCCTCCTTCTCCTCCCTTCCTTCTTTTCCTCTTTCACCCTCCATCTACCTTCATCTATCCTTTCCTGTCATTTTTTCCCTTCTCTCCTCTTCTTCTCTCTTCTTCCTCCTTTTTCCCTCCTTACCTCACTCCCAATAATCTTATTTCCCGTCCTTATTTCACTTCCTTTCTCCCCCCCCCCCCATTCATCCCCACCCTCTCTCCTCTCTCCTCTCTCCTCTCTCCTCTCTCCCTCCATCCATCACTTCCTCTCAACATTTTTCCCTCCTCCTCTCTCTCTCCTCCTCCCACCTCTCCTCCCAGCCACCAGCGGACTAGAGGCGGAGAGCAGCAGGCGTGGCGGCAGCAGCAACAGCAGCCACGGCGACGGCAACCACAGCAGCAGCGGCGGCGGCGGCGGAGGAGGAGGCAGCAGCAGCAGCAGCGGCGGCGCGGCCCACTTCAGGTCTCCATGGCAACAGAGCGTGAACGTGTTCGGCTCGTGGAGCAGGCCTGAGTGTGTCGAGGAGCTGCACCAGCAGGCGCAGCTCAACCTCCAGAGCCTGCTGCAAGGTAAGGATGGATGGAGAGGAGGAGAGAGGGATTGGATGGATGGATGGAAGGCGTGTGTGTGTGTGTGCGTGTGTGTGTGTGTGTGTGTGTGTGTGTGTGTGTGTGGGTGAGAGTGTGTGCTGTGTTTTGAGTGGGTGGGAAAGGCATGGAAGCAGAAGCGGGAGGTGGGTGGGAAAAGTGTTTACATGCGTGTGTGGTGGCGTTGGACTGCGTTGACATGGGTGTGTGTCGACCGCCTTAAATGTGTGTGTGTGTGTGTGTTAGCATGCAGATATGATGTGTGAGAGGGTGTGTGTGTGTGTGTTAGGTTTTCTTTGATATATTGTGTTTATATTGTAGTGTAGAGTGTGTGTGTGTGTGTTTAGCTCATAGGTGCACTGCTGATGGTGTGTGTTGGATTCACCTTGCAGGGTTGTTATTTAAGGTTGTATCTGTTAGTGTGTGTGTGTGTGTGTGTGTGTGTGTGTGTGTTTGGATGGATGAACACTGTTGATAAGTGTGACTGTGTGTGTGTGTGTGTGTGTGTGTAGAAAGAGGCTTTGTGTTTACATTTCAGTTAGTTGTTACTCTGTCTTGTTTCGTGTTTTTTAAGGTGGAGCGCTGTCATTCTCATTTTAATATTAATCTCTTGTTTATGGAAGATGCTGCTCTGTCTGTGGAGACAGTGTGTGTGTGTGTGTGTGTGTGTGTGTGTGTGTGTGTGTGTGTGTGTGTGTGTGTGCAAATTAGCACTCAGGGGAACTAGGGTTTCCATTTGTTCTCAGGTACCACTGTTTCGCTCGGTTTTTTCCTCTCTGCCTCTCTTCTCTCTCTCTCTCTCTCTCTCTCTTTCTTTCCTTATTTCTGTGTGACTCATGCCGTCTCGCCCTTTGCCCGGCCTTTCCATTAAAACAATCAGAGTGGGGTTTTTTTTGTTTTTGTTTTTTTAGCTGAATGAACCAGTGGGAGCTGAGTGGCAGCAAGACAACCTTGAACATACACCTAAGAGACTGAATGAATGAATGAAATCACTTTATCCACTTCACTTGTTGATCAAAAATATAATGTCACAGTTCGTCTGTTTACAGCATATTTAGAGAAGGAGAAACCAAAGACCAAAACCAACTATGTGTCAGTCCGTCTCTCTGTACATCCCTGTCTGTGGCGCTCGACTCCAAGCTCACTGGTTCCTAATGAAGACAGAATTAGTCTTAAATATTTAGTTATATATCTGGGCACTGCAGACTTTCAACAATACCACTAAAACAAAAGTAAATATAGAGTATTTGTTGTTTTCAGCAGCGGATTAATACACATTTGGTGCTCCAGAGAGTATTTATAGCAGCTGAACAGATACAGTGTAACAATGTGGCTGTTTAATGAATTGATGGTTTTGTTTTTGCATCATGTGTAAAAGTCTAAACTGTAGTAATTAAGTTGATATTCCCTTAAAAAGTAACGTAGATGATAGCTGGGTAACTCATGTGAACTGTGACTTGAATACTTACAGTACATACACACCGGCTGTGGCGCAGGAGGTAGAGCGGGTCGTCCACTAATCGGAAGATTGGCGGTTTGATTCCCGGTTCCTCCAGTCCGCATGTCGATGTGTCCTTGGGCAAGATACTTAACCCCGAACTGCTCCTGATGCCATCAGTGTGTGAATGATTACATTTCCTCTGATGGGCAGGTTGGGACCTTGCATGGTACCCGTTCAACATATGAATTTGTGTGAATGGGTGAATGTGATATGTAGTGTAAAAGCGCTTTGAGTGGTCGGAAGATACAAGTACAGTCCATTTACCATTTGTCACTCAAGGAAGCTAACGGCTATCTGACTCCAATGTCGCCTAGAGACGCTGAAATAAGTCTCTTCGCTCACTTTGTTTGTTGACGAGATACAGATTTATTTACAGAAGCGACGGCATTATAGTGACCTGAACGGTGTGCGGATTCCACTTTTTTCAATCTGTCTTTGTAGGCTGTATAAAGATGGACTTAGCGAGGTGTGACATCACCTACGAGTTTGCATTGGAGCCAGTGTGAAGCCAATTTTCACCAGTACACATATTAGAGGGCCCGAATTTAGCGATTGAGACCATGATGATTCATTCAGGATCTAGCGGCCATCGGCGGCATTGCACTTTAACTTATATTTCCGCATCGTGCATCAGCCTCCTCAGCTGTCGTAGTTGCAGCTTGGTCACCGCTAACAGCTGGATGGGTTTCTAGTTTGAAGGCTGATGTTAAGATAATGAAACAGCGGGAGCAGAGTGGAGGAGCTGAGAGTAGTTAGCGGACTTTTGGTTTCTGCCCTGCTTGTGCTGAAGCTAATTATTAAAGTGGATGTCTCTGCTTAATTGAAGCATCTGGAGGTGACAATATGCATCCAATAACAGCCTCACTAAAAGGTCAACGAGGTTTTTTTTTTTTTTTGCCTTATCGCTCAGTCCTACTTATGTGCTTTTAATACTTTATGGAGAATAATGAAGCTCTATGGCACAGAGGAATAAGCTATATCAGACTTTTGCTACACAAACAGATACTTAGAATCAATTTATTGCAGGTTTTGGTCCTTTTATGGGATTTGATTCCAATAAGAAGAATATAAAATGTCACCAGCTTTATCCTTTTAAATCCTTTGACATCAAAAAGTCACAAAAAGCAATATTTTTTTCAGGCGTCGACTTTCAACAGAAACAATAAAACAGCAATTCATGAGTTTAAAGTTTCTGCAGATATTTTATATTTTTGTGATGTTAAAAATTGAGTTTTTCTTTCTCCACTTTCTCCTTGTTTGAATGTGTTTGTGTGTGTGCAGCTGCTGTACAGTATGTCGCCTCCTACATCTCTCTCCTTGTCTCTTTTCTCTTTTTCTCCACTGCTATGTCTTAATACTGTGTGTGTGTGTGTGTGTGTGTGTGTGTGTGTGTGTGTATTAAGCCAGTTATATTGTCTCAGGCATGCTGGCTTCTTGTGTATGATGAAAAATAAGATGGATGAATTCAAGCACAGTCGTGGGTGGACAACACCAACGAGTGTGTGTGTTACAAACAGAGAATATGTGTGTGTGTGTGTGTGTGTGTGTGTGTGTGTGTAGCCATTCATATTTTTTTGTTGTCTGTGTTCATTTATATCTCTTTGTGTTTATGTGTTAATCGCTGCCTATGTGTGTGTGTGTGTGTGTGTGTGTGTGTGTGTGTGTGTGTGTGTGTGTGTGCTTCTGACTCACACGAACAGTATGTTCCTGTGTATGTTTTCAGTTTGTATACCAGTGTCCATTTGTGTCGTGTGTGTCCATCTGCTTGGGTGTGTGTTATATAACACTGAAGCAACCAGCTGTATTCTCTCTCTCTCTCTCTCTCTCTCTCTCTCTCTCTCTCTCTCTCTCTCTGGCCATCCTCACCATCAGTCTCCCACTGGCCTCAGCTCAGTAAAATATTCATACTCTTTCCCACTCCTCAACACTCTGCCCTCCATATTTATGAAGCTGGCTGTTGTCCTCCGGTGTTAGACAGATCTGCTGCGTTTTGCTGCCGAGATTTGGCTTTACACGGGCGGCGAGATTTATTTCACTGTTGCTGTTAAGTGGGCAGCGATGAAATCTGGCCGGCGTTCCCTTCTCATCATCAACACCCCAACCATAGAAAGATTAGCATACGAGGGGGACTTCATATGATGGATTTCTATTCTTGATTGTGCAAATTTTCTTTTAATGAGCAAATTTGATTTAATAAGTAAGTCTTTAATTGCAATTAATGTGTAAGTAATGATTTAATCGTGAGGATTACATTCAACAAGTCATCCAAACTAAACACCAAAATATGTCATTGCCTTTAAAAAGCAACTCATATTAGTGTCATATTGTGTTTTTAGTGCACATTTCCTGATCTGCCACTGTTACGGTGAGAGTTTAGTTTGGTTTAGGCACAAAAACTACTTGTGTAAGGTGAAGGAAAGGTCACAGTTTGGGTTTAAAAATAACTACTTGGGGAAAAGGTCGTGTTCCTGGTTAAAAGAAGTCAACGTTGGGCTGTTAAAAAACTGGAAATGAAAAGAAGTTTCACAAGTCAAAGTCAGACACTTTACTGACAGATCCATCTCCCCTCCTACAACCTTCTCTTTTTGAGGTTTTGACAGCGGTGACACTGAGATCTTTTACTTAAAGTAAGTGAAAAATCCTCCATTCAAAATCTTACATAAAGTATTGGCAGCAAAATGTACTTAAAGTATCAAAGTTAAAGTACTTATAATGCAAACTGTCCCCATTTAGAGTGTTATTTTTAATATGAATATATTATTGGAATATTAATACTCATTTATTAACATTGATTGATGTACATGCAAGCAGCATTGTAAAGTTTTTAACATGAAGCTAATCTAAACTTCACAGTTTTGGTAGTCTAATCTATAAGAATGCCATTTTATAGTTATTTTATAAAGATGATAACATGTTTTATGTATAAGATATCGATCTGAATAGTAACTAGTAACTATAGCTGTGGAATAAATGTAATGGATTAAAAGTACAATAATTCCCTCTAAAATGCAGTAGAGTTACAGTACAAAGTGGCATAAATTGGAAATACTAAAGTACAAGTACCTCAAAATTGTACTTAAGTACAGTACTTGAATAAATGTAATTAGTTACTTTCCGCTACTGTGTTTTGAGGCCTTATAACAACATCATGCATTTGTTCCGGATGGACAAGAGTCGTAATTCATTAAGCCACATAAACATAAACATACAACATATTGAGGTATTTGGATGTCATTCTTCAGTCTCCTTACATCAGTTTTTGCTCTTCAATAGAAACCAAACAAATAATATTGATTTGTATAATGTAATTTTCCAGCTTGTTCATTATGAATATTAAACATTCAGAAGTTTTGGCTCTCTACTTTATGAACACGGAGCCTTTTTCATTAGAGTGATTTGCTATTGAGATTGTTTTACTAATGATTGTCGCTCGCCAACTTCTAAACACATTTGCAAGTCCTGGAGGGGAAACTCATTGAAGCGTCGCAATCTGGTGTTTGTTTTCTATCGGTTAAATGTGTTAAAATAAGCGAAAGGAAATGATCTCATTTTGCAAGTTACAAGTTTGATTTGGACACTGTTAGGAGGACGAAATATGTATATTTTAATCATATTTTCTTTGATTTTGGATTTACACATTTGGGCAGAACAGAACCTTTTTATATGGCGTCCACTTAGCAGGATAAATGTTTATTTTATGCTCTGTAGATGAGCTTTCAGCCACTTCTATCACTGCTTGTTTATTCTGTCCAAAAGGTGTCACAGATACATTGTTGTATTTCTGTTGTTAGACACCAGTATGGCTATAAAATCCCAATTAGATTCAGGTGCACAAAACAGTGCAGTAATCATCATTAGCCTTTGCCAGTTAGCATTATGTGATGTAATACACCAGCAAGTACGTGGTTACAATGAAAAATGTTACTGGTTACACGTCATCTTAAATCTAAGTAATAATATTTATACATTTATTTATGTTCAGTTATGAAACTTAATATTTTCCCTAAGATGCAGATGGATTCACTTCCTTATAAAACATTATTTTCTGGTTTCTAGACTCATTTAATGTTTATTGGGTAACAGTAAAGTATGGATATCATTTTTTTCTAACATGTTTATTTTAATAAGTGAAAGTTGCTATTTGCTAGACAAATAAATTAAATTATTATTCATGCCTTAAAGGTGCCCTGAGGAGTTTTCCTGTAAACAAACAAAAGTTATGTTTACATTCACTGTTACTTGTGTGTTGTTGTGTTTGTGTGTATCCTGATGATTTAACAAATGTGTTGAATCCATTTCCTTCCTCGTTTTGCAAAACCGCATTTATTAAGTATTTTAAATCCTGCATCGTCCATGTTTACTAGCTTAACTAGCATCACAGCCACCTGTAGATCAAAGGGGAATCGTGTGAAATTGACGGTAGAACTGTATATCGCGTTATCCGCATCCTCGTATGCGTGCATGAAACAAAGAAAAGGTGCGACTCGCTCGTAAAAAAAACTCTCCGTAGTGCTACGAGAGGTCAAAAACTCCACTGGGAACCTTTAAGCGCAGCACCTTGCAAGCTCAGTATTATTCTGTGCTGCACACTGACTTATAGTTTCATTCAAATTTATGAGCAGAATCCGCACATTTTAGACTTTAATAGCGATCGGCTCCTATTAACAGCCTGTATTATGATCGAAACTCATTTTATAGACAGTTCCTATTTTCCATTAAGATTTACCATAATGAGATCTGCACATTTTGTGATCAAAGTTTTTTTTTTTGGTTGCTATGTTAAAATATTCATATTCTGCTCTGTGTGGCAGCAATATATTATATATTTAAAGCTCAGTATTGTGCTCCACTGCAGGCAGATATATTGTATTCTGTAGAAGTTGATAAAAGGAAGATTCACACTTCTTCTTCTTCTTCTGCTTCTCCTCTGCACTCGACCCTGCATATTAATGTATGCTTTTCCATTACAGCAAGCCGGATTTGCATTGTGTATTTTGTTCTCTTCACTCTGTTAATCAATAGCTACATATTCATATTATTCCTTCACATTAACAGTGAACTTTATGTTTGAAGTTTAGTTAGAGTCATCCATTACAGCCAGTCTGGCTGTTTGCTCTGTAATTTTACAACAATCCATTAAGCGACTCTCAAATATTCATACTTCACCACCTCCTCAACACTCGACACATTTCCCTGTCGTCCTCTTTAATGCAGGTAAATGTGCTTTTTACAAATTCACACATATTTTTTGAGAGGTTTTTTTTCTGCAATCTCACAGCGTGACTCTTGTTTGAATTATACAGACGAGATATTCCACGAAGAAAGACGTTCGTGATTTCACTCCTACTTCTATATGAGTTATAATCTGCTGCATAATTCTGCTATTTAAGCGCTGTCTGCTCTTTTTTTTTTTGGGAGTGCTTGGCTCCTCCATTAATGATGAAATTTCCAGTTGAAGTGGGCTTTTTTTTTTTTTTTTTTTTTGCAGAACTTTACTAGAGTTGTAGACAATCTGTGAGTAAGTGTGAGTGTGAAGCTTTCCTGGCAGCTCGTGTCGGCTCGCTCGCCAAACAAGACACTTCATTTTGCTTTTTGGGTTTGTTTTGGCAGCTTTTAGAGCCAAACCTGTAATGACAATCCTCGTTTTTACATCGTCATTACACACGGCTTTTATTTAATCATTTTTATACGTGTTGTTATGACACGTTAATTGGCAGTGTCAAAAAAAAAACCTATCAGAATTAATTTAGGGCTGTAAAATGTTTACTTACATGTAGTTATTTGGTATTTTAACATTAGGAAAGTGTTAATTTTGTTGCACTGGATATAATATGAGCCTCCAGTATGGATGATAGTGATAAATACAGTTTTATTTATGCATGGCCATAAGCTCATCACCTTGCATTTATTATGTTTAGTGTTATTAACTGTGCACTGAAGTTTTTATTAATATATCCTGCCCGCTGTCTTAACTCATTGAAGGCCTTGTCTTAACACTGAAGACAAACAGAGTTAACAAATTTAAATAGCAGACGTCAACATTTTGTTCAAAACGTCTTGTTTTCCTGTTTTCTCCTGCCGGGAGAGTTAACGTTTATGCAGTTAAATGTGATTTTGTTCCCTGTTCGCTGATCAGAAGGTTGAGAGAATAGTTGGGCAAGCGTTAGTTTGCTAGATTAGAGGAGAGTTTCTGGGAGGATGAAGCATGAGAGGATTTTTTTTTTTTGATCACTCCTCCAGTAGTTCCTCCTCTGAAGTGTCATGTAAAAAGAATCAGCGACTAATTCAAAGCTGCACCGGGCGGCTTTGCAGTTTTTGGCAGGTCCAACATGATGAAGAAACTGGAGGAAACTGTTTGGAAAATCTTAGTTTCAATATCTAGAATATTATTGATGTATTAGTAACCTACAGACAGTGTTTACATGCACATTAGTAGCCCAGCTTTGAGACTTGTATGTGGAATATTTGATTTTGAGTTAGGAATCAGATCTCTTCACTGGAGATACCCGCTGAATAAATGAAGATGAGCGATAGCACTTCAGAGCATTTGATCGGCGAAGGGGTTTCCAGATACACATGTTGACGCTCTCACTGTTGGCCAACAGCTCTCATCTAAACTGTTTTTGGTCACGCTGGAACCAGTGGGCCTGAGATAAGAGTGTCCGAATGTGTGAGTGTTATCTATTTCTAAAATCAATTCCTGTTGTAGGTATTTGTGTGATTTTAGATACACCACATGGCCAAACGTGCAGGAAGACCTGTACATGACACACATGAGTGACTGTCGACCATTGATTTTGGTGATAAGGCCTGACTTGCTTTTGGTGTTTCAGTTAATCCTGAAGGTGTTAGATGAGGTTGAGGCTCTGTGCAGGTCAGCCAAATACTTCCACACCAAACTGGGAGAACCATTTCTTTAGCTGACTTTGTGCACGGTAGCATTGTTAAAAGAAAGACAAGGACCCAAATAAACAAATGTGTTTATTCCACAAATTTGGAAGAACTCTATCATCGTACGCTGTAGCATTAAGATTTCCCTACATCTGAATTAAAGGAAAGCTTCACAGTTTTTCAAGTCTGTCTTAAAACAACAGTCAGGTGCCCAGATGAACACTGAAACAGGTAAACATTCCTCCTGTTCATACTGAACATTAAGAAACCAAACCCCGAAAACATCCTGAGACTGTCCAAATACTTTTGGACATATTCAATATGATTAAATTGACTGTCTTAATGTCTGTTTTTATGATTGTAGATAATGTGACCTTTTATTACCTTTATTCTCTTTGCCCTCCGGATCAGTAAGCTTCATTTGATCATATAGTATCTTATCGGAGGCGGCAGCACTCTCCTCACTTCAAGTGCCAATGCTGCAACCTTTCCTCACCGTGGACAATGCAAGGTGATGTGATACAGCCCGCCGAACTTTGAAATGTCACAGTAACCCTTTAGTTGTGTCACAGAAGCTCTGAGTCAATGCCAGCTGCGATGCAAGCGGCCTGATAAAGTTTCCACCCCGTCTGCATTAACTTGACTATAAAATGTCACGGCGGCCCTTTAATTGTGTCACAGAAGGTCTGAGTCAATGCTAGCTGTGATGTACGCCGGCTGATAAGGTTTTGCTGTAGTCAACATTCATTATCGAACAGGTGCTGCATTGATCAGGTGCAGAGCGCTGATGCAGGAGAAACTGTGCGGTTTCCATTTTATAATCTCACAAGCAGAGTTTAATCCCAAATATGTTCACGAGTCTGTAAATTAATCACTGTTGAGTAATTGTGATTATGACAGAGCTTTTGAACTCTTTCTTGTAAAATATGCATGTTATTTGAGTGTCAGGCAGATGTTTTTTTTTTTAGGAATATGGTTTTGATTAAAGTTACTTGCTGTTTTTTTTTAAAGATCTCATCATCCGAGCTCTTTGAAATACTATCACTCTGTTTATTCTTGTATTGATTCATATGAACTTGAACTGACAGAGCTTTTTAGTCCCTAACTGACTCTACATGGAAAAATATTGTACATGCCACTTTTAATGACTTGTGCAATTATTTTATGCAAATGTTTTGTTAGCGCAGCATTAAATTTAAGCAGGCGTTTAGCATTTTTGGCCAGGACTGGCTCAATAATAGAGACCTCAAACGAGTCCTTGTTGTCACACTGAAATACAGCCGGCAGCAGTACCTTTGACAGTGAAGGGAGCCCTTTTTTAGAGCATTTATAGATTGTTTGAACTTTTATTACTGAATGACATTTTGTAATCTGGTAGTCTGTCTGCCTCTGAGCCACAAAATATTGCACTTCTCTCCAGGAAAAAAAAAGAGTCAGTTTGTCTCAAGTGTCTCTTTGTTTCCGATTCTCTCTCCGTAAAGCTTTTCATTGGAGTGACATCACTGCAAATCAGGCAAGACAAACTCGTCTGTCTTGTTTCTTTCCTTAGGGGCGCTTTAGAGAAGTTTCACATATACTGGCTGGAGTGTGACACACTTAAATGCAGCGATTCAGCTGCATTTGCATATAAGCCAACGTGCCAAAATCTTGAGTGAACAAAGCGTTGATCAAACACGAGGTTGAGGTGACAGCAGCCTGAAGGTACAGTAAGAGGAGTGGACTCCTCAGGGAAATGTCACCAGTTTGAATCTGTGGAAAGTTTTTAAAAACTCTCTACAAGACTCATATAGTGTGAAGGAAAACTTGACAAGTATGAGTGTTCTTGAGCTAAGTACTGAGTTGAAGTTGTGCAGTGATGGAGAAGAATACAATATAGTTCTGAATGGTTATTCACTGATTGTTGTAAATAAGAAAATGCTCATCCTGGACATGTTTAAAACACTTTACATTTAATTTATGAAACATTATTCCTTCATATTGTTTGGCCCAGCAGTGTAAACAACAGTGTTCAAACTTGTATTGGTGTGGTTTTCTAGAAGTTTCCCAGAAGTCAGAGCAATTTTCAGGAAGTCAACCAAGTCAGGCTGATTGTGTCTCAGGTCATGTTCGGACAGAAATGAACGCAATGTGAACAAAAGCTTCCTCATTGATTTAAATGTTGTGATGTAATGGAGGTGCCAACAGCAGAGGGCTCCGCCATACAAATAAGGGGCTCAACATTTGACTCATCATGCATTTGCCAATCAAATACATGCGAGCACACAACCTTGGTAGATACGAATGGGGCAATGCTGTCATCTACCTGGTGCAACAGAGGATCAAATTACTGCTGTGGTCTATTGTTTTCGTGTCTAAGAAGCCTTCAGCGTCATGGACCTACTCAAATTGGACTTCCTTAAATGTATATCATCACCTCACAGGTGCCTGAAGAAACACGTCTATACCAGTGCATCCCCTTGTGTTTTTCTAACTCTTCTCTGTTGGTATTGTAGTGCTGGAGGACCAAATCTGAGCTGATACTGGACCATCTATAGTTGCCAGATTTGACTAGGGTTTATGGCTGCAGAGTTTGAATGTTTAGCAATATTTGGGCTAGCCTGAGGCTGCCATGGCTTCCTTGAATTAAACCAAGCATACTTATTATGATTCTGGCAACCAGATATATGCTGGTATTGGACCAAGTGCTTTTATCCACCTGGGATCATTTTAAAAAAAGCAGCTTATTTCAGAGAGTAGGATATCTGATCCCATTTAATACCAGATTTCTTTGGGATAGAAGACAGCAGTGCAGGACAAGAAAAAGAAGCGTCACGTATGGATCTAACAGTTGTTTTATATGCAGATACAATTTCGACCCAGGGTCATAAGGCCTGGTTATTTGTTCAAGATACATTTCAGAAAATCAGCCACACATAGCCCTGACCAGTACAGGTGATGGAGGCCTATAGTACTGTCTTATGTATTTTTGCCTTACCAAGGTTCTTTGGTTGAACATGGGAAATTCCCTTATTAGGGATTGAAACAGGATTGTGAATAAAAGCAGTGAGGCTGAGGCGTGACAGGATTTTCAAGGACAAAAGTCAAAATGGAAGTGAAAGAAATAAGTCAGGAACTGAACAAAACAGGAGGAAAATTACCTTCAGGGCAGGCTGAATTTTAGTTAAACAAACTACTTCACTGTGGCTGAGCTCCCATGTCAGTTCAGACCAAAGACCTCAAACTGTAGAAGCAATTTCACCCTCAGAAAATGTTTTCAGTCCGTTTTCTTTGCTTGAAAAAATCTGCAAATACTATAGTTCTTGAAAAACCGACAAGCGCTACAGCCCAAATTTGTGCCTGCATAAAGGAGAGCCCGATAATTGGATCAGAACCCTCATTGCGGTTTCTCATGACCAACATAAACCAGGCCACTAACCGCCAAGTCTGTCCTTCTAGGTCACAGACATCCGCTAACAACACAAACCCCTTTCCCCTGTAATGGATTGATCAATTGTGCATGTTAAATCACAAGGATGAAGACATGACATGCACATGGGTGCACACAGACACACACATGCATATCCGTGCACGGACTGTACACAGACAAACAAATGCGGCGGCTGCGGTGAAAGAGGGGTATTGTTAATTTCTGTCTTCCCCCCTTTTGTCTTCCTACAGGGGAGAAGAAAGGGTGACCCAAATTTGACACAACCGGGTTGCATATTGTCAAGGGTGGTTGGGTTTTTTTCTGTGAATGGGTGCACTGTATACACACAAACACACATACACACACACACACACACACACAGACGCAGAAAGATGCAGATATGTGCACGTAGACATGTTGAAGTTTGAGTTGTTAAATCATTAAAGTTGCACAAATGTCCACATGTGAACACATTTTTTGGGTTACGACTGAAGCACACACATTTATGCACTCACAGCATATAAACTCCTAATTGTGATATACTCATTTACACACACACACAAACACACACAATATACCAGCTAGCGATGCATGAGTACTTGGCCTGCTTGTCGGGACAGAAGAAGGGGGTTGGGAAGGTCATCCTTAATTGCTGAATGTGTGTGTGTGCATTAGTGGGAGTGACTGGCATACCTTTACGCCCCGCACACCAATAGCATCCCGCCTCCCCCATCCTCCTCCTCCCTCGTTTTCCCACCACAGTACCCTGCAGTCATGTAGCTGAGCTGCACTCAGTGGAGCTCGGCCGTTATCTGACGCATGGATCTACAACTGTTTACCTTCACCTCTCCTTCCGCTGCTTTACTGCTGCTGCCTTTTGGACTCCGCTTCTGCCGGTCAGTGCGCACCGATCATAGCGGCTGTTTTCAAACTCGAAAGATTTTAACAGGAAAACAACACGTAGTTTAAAACTCTGCCAAGGTAAGTCTGCAGGTGGCTGTGTAAGATAACAAAATGTAACGTAAGCAGTGCTGGAGGAAGAATTCAGAGCCTTAACATGAGTAAAAGTTGCAATACTACATTGTAAAAACAGTGTATTAGAAGTGAAATTCATTTAAAGTATCACAAGTAAAAGTATTGAATAAGCAGCATAGTGTTGCCTGGCATGTTCCTGTATTTAATATTATTGGATTTTTATTACAGCGGAAGCACTGGAAGCCACATTTTAATGTTGTAGTTGTTCAAGTTGAAAACAAACAATATTTGCCTATAAAATGAAATTGCTGAAGTTAAGTATAAGTACCTCAGAACTGTTTTTAAATACACAAATGTGGGTATCGGTTTCTAATAGCTTATAAGGTTTTGTACTTATTGTAATTCTTAAAATGTAATTTGTTAATGTTTAACAGATCAGTAATAAACCATTTACAAGAGCAAAGGTTGGGTTGCCAGGTTGTGATATAATCTTTTGGCTTAATCCTCCTCCTACATAACTTTCCTTGTCAATTTAATTACCTCTTTAAAGTAGTTTGAAGGAAATAGGAAATAGTATATTATCTTCATTTCTTTCCAAGAGTTAGAACTAGAGTTGGAGGCTATTAGCTTAGTTTGGCAAAAAGGCCAGAAGACCTCTAAACACCTCTAAAGCTCACCAATGAATACGTTTGATCTTAACTAGAATAAAATATGTGGTTTTAGAGTGAATTACATGGTGTACACTCTTGACATCTAGCACTTCTGTGGTCTTGTGGTGGTTTTGGAAAGTCAATGCTCCCACCAGTAAGTACTGTGGAGCTCTTAACTCCCCTTTACATCACTGTTCGGATTCAAAAAACAAGATACAACGTATTAATTAGTGGGTTTTACAGGTGTCTTTATGCTAAGCTAAGCTAATTGAGTGGTATTAATAATCTTTTACTGTAACGTTTGGCAAAAAAAATTGAATAAAGTGGCTAAAAAGTGGGTTAATTTGGAGGAGGATATCAACCAAATGGCACCCTAGAGGTTTTTTTTTTCTCATAAATGACTTATAGCTTAAAGCTCAAACAAACTGTTTATTAACACTGAATAAAGCAATATGCCTTATTAGATAGTGGTGCCTTTATTTGTTAGTGTGTTAACTCACCATGTGTGCTGCAGGAACAAATGAAGCCTCGGCACTTTTGGATGTGAGATTAATCAGAAGCATGTTGGGTCCTATTTTTATCTCCCAGTCACCCACCTTTCGGTCCGGAGCCAACTCTGCTAGCATCTCCGTCCCTGTTAGTGCTGTTAGTTTTTTTGACAGATTGGTTCCTCGCTGGTGTTATGTTGTTTTGTGAATTCTCCACCTCTTCCTCCTCCTCCTCTTCCATGTTCTTCTTATTCCTCCACCTACTTTGTCTTTTTTTGGTCCCTGCTTAACCTTTTTTTTTTTATTCTTCTGTCCCTTTTCTCCATGATTACCTCTTCCACTGCCTCGTCTTTACCTTTGTGTGCTTTCCTTTCTTCTTCTTCTTCTTCTCCACCTACATCTGCTGGCTTTTCTCTGCTTCTTCTCTTCTTTTTTTTTCCATCTATACATCCTCCGCCTATTCTTTATCACCACATACTTCTTTCTCTACCTCTTCCTCATCATTTTTACTGTGTCCAACCTCTTTCTTCTTATTGCTCTGTGTTGATTTATCTTTTCTCTGCACTTTCTATTTTTCCATTCTTCTCAGTTTGTTTGCTATTTTTCTTCTATCTGTTCTTCCAGATAATTTATCTTCTTCTGTCTCATTAATGAGTTTTCCTTTTCGCATATTTCATTTGCTTCTTCCTCATCACGTATCCTCATGGTCTCTCTTCTTCCTCTTTTCTCAGCCTCTTTCTTTTTCTCCCTCTGCTTCTTTTTTCTTCACCTTGTCTCCTTCCTTCCTCTTCTTCATTCTCTTCCCCCATGTTTTTCCTCCTCTGCATCGTTATCATCTCCATCTGCTACTCCATCACCTCCTCCACCTCTTCCTCCTACTCTTCTTTATCAGTCTGTTTACCCCCTGTGTCTTCAGAGTATTGCTGATGCCTCACTTCTTTGGGTCACTGCAGTCTGGATGAGATGAGTTTTGGCTTCTGCTCACTGTTTACCAACCGGCTGATCCTGCTGTTTTTGCACGCAGCAGTCAGGCAGTTTTTTTAATCAATTATTTTTAACACTGCAAAATAGACAGTTCTCTATCACGAGCACTGGTTGTGTAATATGCCTCTATGAATACAAATAGCCAGGGATATGTTTCCTTAAAGCAAGTACTTACAACGTGCAACGTCTAATAGCTTCCTGAGATATTGGCAAACGGCAGTGAGCAAACAAATTCTCAGTTTATATAGTCATCGTGAATAAGTACGTCCAAACTTTAATTACAAACTGAAGGGTAGTGGTTCCAAAGAACAAACTGGTAAAAAATCTGAGTGAAATCCAGAGTCACTGAAACACAAAAATGAAACTTTCACATGTATATTTAAAGATCTTATGTAACTGTACAGTACTTTAGGTTATGAAGTTTTTCCTTCAAAGGTCTTTGTTGCTTTTTGGGTACAAAGTCACAAGTCATAAAAAGTTTATATGCTGGCTTTATTAATAGACAACAGATAACTTACTAACGCTTTGTATTTAGTCATAAGCCATTAATAGGAACAAATTTGAGTTGCTACGTTGTGAAAAATCTCTCTACCTGATTAAGTCATTAAAGGAATAGTTTGACAGTTTGACATTTTTCACTTTCTTGGAAGTCAGATGAGAAGATTGATACCACTCTCATGTCTGTACACTCAATATAAAGCTACAGCCAGCAGCTGAGTTATTTTAGCTTAGCATAAAGACAGGAAACAGGGGAAGGTGACAAAATCCACAAAGCAGCACCTCTAAAGCTCACTAATGTACATGTTTAATCCATACAAATACCTAAGAGTAAAAACAACAAATAGTGGTTTTATGAGGGGTTGTGTGCAGAATATTTCTTGGCAGGGTGCGGTATCCTCAGGGAGTCTTGGCATCGCTGCAAGGCTGACAGGTTGATTGTGTTAGCCTTGGACGGAGCTAGGCTAGCTGTTCCCTTCTGTTTCCACTGTTTATGCTAAGCTAAGCTAACAAGGCTGCTGGCTCCAGCTGCGTACTGTGCACACAAAAGTGGCATCAATCTTCTCATCTAACTCTTGGCGCTATTCTTTTAATAAAAGATAATGAGTTTATTACTTCTTAAAGAAGTTATCAGTTCTGCGGTTATTAACTTTAGGTAAATTCACTGGTTTTCCACTTTCCAATATGCCAACAACAAAAGTTATGAAGTCCTCTGCAGTTATAAAGTCATCAATAAAGCATTTATATCAAGTCTGCAGGTGTATATTTTGCTCTAGATGCCCTGCAGCTGTTTTCCAGAAGGTCAAAAGTGAAATAAATGATTAATTAAGCATTTATAAAAGTCAATAGACAGAGCCAAATAAATGCAAGTGTACTTTATCTGCTTCAGCTAACATGAGTCATGTTGCAGCCGTCTTACACTAACTGTTTCTAAGTTAACATGAGCCAACATGATGCTCATTGGGCTTAATGAGAAACTTCTCGTGTGGGAACATTGATTCCAACCAGATTAAATTGGTCTGTGTTTGCACTGGAATGCTAGCCTCCGGGCTGAGAGGACGCAGGTTACGTAGTCACATACTTGGCACACATGCTCCCCCCCAAAAAAAGTCCCCAAACTTTTCTAATAAATTTGCATCCAAACCATCCGAACTTGTGCAGCGAATCGACCACCCAGTCAGCTTATGTCTTGTGTGCATCACTTTCTGATTTTTCTCTCTCTTCCTTTCTCTCTTTCTGACCTTCGTTTACTCCACCTCGCCCGCATTTGCCACATAAAGCAGAAGAGAACAAAACTTAACCGTCAACATGTGGTGGAAATTTGTATTTAGGTGTCACATCGGGTACACAAAACAAGCAGCAACGTACGACGTGTGATACTCGTCCTGTGGAAGAGTTGTCACTTGAGTGTTTCATTATCAAGGTTTTGCTTCAGTAGAGGGATTACCTACATGTCCCTTTCAAACTCTACTAGATAACCTACAAAATGCACCTTGTCTGAGCTGAAAATGACAACTGACATACATTAGTATTTCGTCTTAATCCATCCTGACTTGTGTTTCTTCTGAAGTTTAGAGGCATAGTTGCATTTAGAACAAGTGAGTTCCTCTTTGAGACATTTTCCTGCATCTGGCACTTTTTTTTTTAGTTTAACAGAGGGAAGATATCAACAGCAATGAACCCAAATGCCATTTTAAAAAACTGCACAACATCTGTGGGCGGGTGGACTGCCTACCCTCGTTAAAAAACACATCATTATCTGTTTTTTTGTATTTTTGTGGTGCTGCTGCTGATGTATATTCATTTCTATTCACCGCTCCAAAACACTCCCACGTTGCCTGCACTTGCTGAAATCTGACACCTGCCAAACTTTCCGTGGACTAAACTACCTGCATGTTTGAATGCGTTTACCAGGCTCAGCGTCCGTTACAGCACACAGAGTTTAAAAGCAGATGTCATCACCCATTATGTTTTACTACTCTGCCATATGGATTTTTGCAGAAATGTAGTTGCTAAAATAAAGGCAAGCTAATTCAGCAGGTCTTATTTAACTACATAATGACCAACCAGACTGAGGGCAATGAGGATATTCCACATGTACATGACTTGTTTTTGTCCATTTTCTAATAGAATTACATTTATTTTTGATTAAATTTGCATTAAATAAGTTTTTGGCCACTTGAGAGTAGCGGAGCTAGCTGTAAAAACATTGTGTTAGCAAACTGTTAGCAACAATTAGCGTTAATTTGGAGTGGCGTTCCATGCCACCTGATAAATGTAAGTCCAATATATATTACTGGTTTGTTTCTAGGCAGGTACAGTAGCATTCATTGGGTTTATTGGAGTGTTTTTGATTAGAAACAACTGCTTCCTGTGGCTGTAAACAATGCTAATGAACGAAAACTGAGCTGAAAGATGCTAAACTGGTCTGTATAACTGAGCAGAACTGCAGATTCAGTTGATAATTTTCTGTATTAGTAGTAAATTCTGGTAAATTCTTCAGCACCGTCTTTCTGTTTTTGTGCCATAAAGCAAAAACAAACTTCTCACTCCCACTGTGAAAATCTTTTCAATTATTGGTTGCTATGGTAATTATTTGTGTATTGTTGTGTTATTTATCTATTCATGCTAAAACGCTACAAGTAGCACGTTTATTTTTGCTGTGTGGGTCAGAGTTACGACTACATTTCAACACATTGAAGTTGACATTAACCCCTCTGTGGTGGGTTGGTTGGTTGGTTGAGGAGGTGTTGACATGCACCGCTCATTGTCACCCGCCCTCTTGTGTTGCTAAGCAACCGTACGCCACCAGGACGGAATCCATATTGTCCCAGAGACCAAGTTTAACCCAGTACTCCATACCTCACTGACTGCCTTTCCATTAAAAGCTATCAGCGGGATGGTGCTGGAGTGTGTGTTTGTGTGTGTTTGTGTGTGTGTGTGTGTGTGTGTGTGTGTGTGTGTGTGTGTTAGGGGGCTTTAGGGATGAGTGGAGAGTGGGGAGTGAGTTGGGAGTGTGTTTTGGGGGTAAAGGATTGGCTGAGGGATTGTGAGGGGGGAGTGTGTGTGTGTGTGTGTGTGTGTGTGTGTGTGTCTGCAGGGAGAAAGAAGGGGAGGTGGGGGTTAGGAATCTGTTTACAATGGCCTGAGGGAGAGCCATCTAAGCTGCCAGAGAGGGAGAAACAGTCAGATATCGAGAGAGAGAGAGAGAGAGAGAGAAAGTCCGAGAGGAGGTGAAGGTAGAAGGAAAAGGTTGAAGAGAAGGAATGAATGAAAGGAGAGAAAGAAAGCGCCGAGCTCAAGAGAGGATTAAAAACAAACTTAGGGAGTCCTTTAAGGTTCCTCGGTAGAAGTTGCACCAGGAGACGTTGGATGGAAGCTGCGGGGTGATGCAAAGCAGCAGTCCTACCAGATCTCTGCTCTCGGCCATGCAAATAGGATATGTGGTGTGTGTGAATTTGGTTCGTGCGTTTGCGTGTGTGTGTGCCAGTGCGATTCTGTTCTTCTGTGCATGTCTGTCGTTTCAGTGCTGGGGAAAGTTGATACTAACGTGTGCCTCACTGTTTTTCTTTTTTTTTCTGTCTGCTTGTGTGTGTTTGTGTGTGTGTGCAGACTTTGAGGAGCAGTTGTACGACACCAAGCTGACCGGTCAGACGTTCCGACACCCGTCCTCGCAGAGCTCCGACGACACGTCCACCTCGCTCAGCCGATCGCCCATCTCCCTCAACAACAAGAGGCCTGACTTCATCTTCCTGGTAAACACACACACACACACACACACACACACACACACACACACACACACACAGTCATGTTTATTCAATCAGAAGGTTCCTTCACACTTTTCACACCTAAAAGTCTGAACCAAGGTTTGTGTTTTTGTTACATAATATGTTTTTTATCTGGTTAGTTCTGGTTTCACATTGCGATTATGTGATACTTTACATGACATACCTTCGTCCCGTCATCATTGCTTATGTGGGCTGCGTCTCCGTATACTTGACATTGATTGGTCTGTAGACGAGCGTGTGTCTGACGTAGGCGTGTTGTCAATTCAGCGGGTAGCCTTCTATCGCTGTTTGAATTAATGGAGAAAAATGAAAGAACAGATTCATTTCATTGCAGCTATAGTAATATTATTATTTCATTACTTTATCTTCAGGTGGAATTGCTCTCTCGTCCTCTCATATCCTCTCTCTCTCTCTCTTATCCTCTCCTAAAACACCTGGAAAGAGTTTTATGAATCCAGCTGACTTTATAATGTCGTCTGACTGCATTTAAATTAAAAAAAATCCTCCTCTCGCCATGTGCTACCGCGGCTCTTTTTTCCTCTTTCTGCCTCCTGGAACTTCTTGTAATTGGTCTGAAATGTTTTCACACTAGAAACCAACAGAGCCATGGTTTGGTTGGACCATGGTTTGCCTGTTTGGTCCGGATCTTAGTGGGGAAAGTTTCACACCTATAATTTCGGTTTGGATCAAACTGAAAAGTCTGAAAGTCCAAATGAGTTAGGTGTGTGTTTCATATAAGATTTCTTGAGACAAACAAGTAAACACAATTATTTTCACCTCTCCTGTGCAAAGGTTTTTTTTAAAATCGAATAACAAAGGAGAGCCATGCAAAAATACGGGAATTACAGGAATTACTGTAGATTTTTTCCCTGTTAAGCCAACCCAAAGCATCTAGCTGTCATGGAAACACAGGAACCAAAAAGGTTGCACATGACAATTAAAAGATAACTCTACTGGTTTAGCATTGCACTCTTATAATATTGTTAAACTCATGATGGATGGGTTTAACTTTTTTGTCAAAACCTACATTACCCACAACGCAACTCGACTCAGTTCACTCGACTGGACAGATTTAGGTGTGATACTCTGGTTACACAGGTCACTTCTCTTTAACTTCTTTCTAACACCTGCAGATTTTTGTCAAGTGACATCACTCGAGGTAAAATATCAGAGTTCACACGTCTCCCTCTGGAGCCACAAAAGGCTTTATACTTCTTTTACTTTCCTTTTTTTTTTTTTTTTTTACATACCTGTAAAAAGATTTTGATACCCCTTTAAGGTGTAACAGCAAAAGTAAGAAGAAGAAAGTTAAAAGACTGTAATTGGAGATTTCTAAGTCTAAAACCATGAGAGCTGACTTCCTCCAGCTAAACACACACAGCGTCCACCTCACTTATCTTTTCCACTTTTCTCCTTTAACAGCAGGATTTCACATTCTCGGTAAACTCGCTCCGTTCTCCTCTTTCTGCCCTTTTTACTCTTAGTTTCACTCTCCTCCGGTCTTTATTTCTCCTTTATAGTTTATTTCTAAACTTAGTCGCCACTTTTACTTCATTTACATCATGTCACCTCTTTTTGTTTTTGTCCTTCACATACAGTGAAATTATAATCTTTCATCTTTCAGAGATCATTTCTGATTAAATCTGATGGTAAAATGAATCTCTCCATTTTGGTATTTTGGAAAATAATGAAGATTACCGACGTTATACGTGATAATCTTCATTGATGATACGTTACCAAATCATTTATTTGTCCTCTTCTCTAATCTAAAGTCTCTCACGCAGCAGATCAGACTTTGATCTGATTAGATTTTTTTCATCTATCACAAACATTGATCATATAATAGTAAAAGCTGCATTGAAAACAGCTGTTGGTGTGATTACATCTCATATATAATTGTGTTGGACGACAGGGCTGAACCACAATTCAATACTTCCATGTTTTGACTTTCACAAAAAAAGTTGTAGAACAGTTAAACACAATTACTCACATTAAATATAAGTTTGATTATTTTAGATGTTATACATTTGTCATATCATTATATATATATATATGGATTTGTGGATATTGATTTCAATCATTTTGTCGTATTCCTGCCTTCTTTATAAAGAGTAATTTCAACCTATAATCAGTCCTGTAATAACACAGACGCATCATTTGTCTCAGCAACAATAAAATGAACTAATTACTATTTCAGTGTCATCAATACTGTCTGAGCTGAAGTTGTGTTGTGACAAAAATGTCTCGTTGCTTTTGTTATCACGCCTTTAAGTGGAATTATCCAAAAAAAAAAAAACCTACTGCACAACATATTCCACCCACCATCTTTCAGATTTGTTAGAATTAGTCATCATCCATTCACTCTCTCAGCAGGCTTCTATAAACAAAGACCAAATGATTGAGCTTCTTCCAGATGGAAATATCACTAAATCTTGATCAGAACGGAAACTAGCAAATGAAAAATCGGTGCTACGTGTTAGCCTGCTCATGCAAATAGGGACACGGGGGGGAGGGTTTTGAAGGTAAGAGAGGATGTAAACATGGATTTTCAGGTGACGTATGGTTGAAACAGACCCATTCTTTGCACCTAGCCCTTCTCTATTTCCACTTTCTTTCCTTGTTCTGCCCCTGCTGCAAATAGTTGTCAGGCTATTTCCCCTGAACGGACTCCTACGGCGATTCTACTGCAAGACGGCTGCACGTTTCCTGCATATCGGCGCGCTGCTCCTTCAGCAAGCTGTTAAATAGCTCCGTTAAGCTAATGCCTTCCTCTCTGTTTGGGCTAATTTCAATTAGAATTTGGCAGATTCCACCACAAGATGACTTAAACTTCTGCGTATCCATCTGACAGTAGAAAAACATGCTTCCCCACTCAGAGAGGAGGAGTTCCTGCATTGCAGCAGCCCCGGAGCAGTGTGTGCGTTTCAGTGCCTTGCTTAAGGGCGGCAACCGTGGATATTGTAGATTTAATAGGAGGCAGCTGACAGATGCTAGTTCCCTCCCAGCTGGGATTACACCTTCCTGCTGATGCCAGCAACTGAGACAACAATGTCTCTGCTACTTGTCAGCCTCTGTCCCCGCCGGCTAATCAGATCCAAACATATATTTCTCATCTTCCTGCCCTCTCTTTTCACTTGCTCTTTCCTCGGTTTCTTCTGTCCTTCAAGCACGGCTATGAAAGTGTAAATAATCACCTGAGCATTTTAACTCACATCTCACCTGTTTCTTTTACTCTCTGCCAACCTCGAGACAGCTGAAGATGAGTCATATATGAGCTTATTTGTTGCGTGTTTTCTTTATTTATCTGTTTTTTTTTCTCTCTCTCTCTCTAAATCTCTCTCTGTCTTCCACTCCCCATTTCTTATCTACTTCACCAATCTTCCCCTCTGTCCTCTTACTGGCATTAAAGTAGCTTGAAACGCAGTAGATGACCTCTGCCGACTGTCTAGCCTCCTCTAGGTTTTCAAAGTTGTATTGATTTTCACTTTAATTGATTTTAGAGTTTATTTTTGCTTTTGTGAGTTTGTGCCAATAACTAAAAAAAAAAAAACTACTGTCAATGTTTCAAAATGGCTCAAGCATGAAATGGAAAAAAAAATAACTTTGAAAAGATATTGAAAGTACAGTAAAATCAGAGCAGAGATATCACTGAGAGGAAAGAGGTCAGACTACAGTAAAGATGGACCACATGCATGACGAATTTCAATTTTACAAAAGGACAGTCTGTACAGCAAGAAGAAATCCGACCAGGAATAATGTGAATTTGTGTTTCTACTTGGAACTATTCACCCTCATTCTCTTGAATCTTACTGTGTGAATACATACGTACAAAGTTCTCACTTCTTTTTCTTTAAACCTGCAACATTAGCATTAATTTGGTATCATGTTTATGTTCCCCTGATGACTGTAAGTCTGATCTTCACTCCTCTTTTAAGCTCTGTTTTTGTTCTCCACCAGTTCTTGTGAAAAATATCTGGCTCTTTAGCTGCTAAATGCTCACCAGCTAGTCACGAACTTTGTTTGTGTGCTGTTTGGTGCAGGGCAGGCGGTACAGTGCGTTTATCGGAGCTTTTTTTTCTGCTAACACCTACCTGCTGTTGCTTTTCATATGATTCATATGAGTGGTGAGAATGGACTAAAATAGTAAGACTTTAAAACCAAAACAATGAGCTGAAAGACACTTAAATCACAGAGAGGAACGAACTGCAGAGTCAAAACTTCAGGTCAACAAAACTTATGTGAACATATTTAAAAATGGTACCTGCAAGTCAAAGAACAAAAAAAAAAGTTACTTCTACTTCCTCCTTGTGATGACATCATAAACAGCCGCCTGTTGGTAGCCTTTGTAGCTAAGATTGTTCCATGTTCACCTCGTCGATGTGTTTGAGAAGTGTATATTTCGAGTAAAGAACAAGAAAAAGAAGTGAAATCCTACTACTACTGTTTCTGTACGTAGCCTCCCGAGCCACCAAAAGTCTGCCGAGACGCAGCCTCTGGAAACTAACCAATCAGAACAGAGTGGGCTCATCGGGAGGCGGGCCTTAAAGAGACAGGAGCTAAAACAGCCTGTTTCAGACAGAGGCTGAACTGAGGGGCTGCATAAAGTGCCAGTTTAAGATAAATAAGTTTTTTTGAACTGTAAATCATGCAAAGATATTCCAGTAGAGTATAAATATAATTAGACCTAATAAGACTTGGAACATTGTACGTCCACTTTAAAACTAGTGCTCACTTGTCAAAACCTTCTAA
Organism: Thunnus albacares; assembly: GCF_914725855.1. Lineage (NCBI taxonomy): Eukaryota > Metazoa > Chordata > Actinopteri > Scombriformes > Scombridae > Thunnus > Thunnus albacares. The sequence continues at coordinate 7,252,767 of NC_058127.1, read as the reverse complement.
AAAACGTGACTTTTATGGTCACATTTATTGTTACAGTTGGATACAACTTGCTCTAGGACACATCAGCAGGACAGATACATGCATGCTGGGAATCTCACAACCTCTTAGTCTCTCTAAACCCTGCTGGATCAGACTGCCCACCACCTCTAACACAACTGATCTCCTCTTCTCCTTCTAGCCGGCATCCAAACAGCTCTACGATGATGAGACCACCTCCTCAGTGTTCGGACTGAGGTCTGTGACCGACCCGTCTCCCTCCCCGTCCCCGTCCCCCTGCGGCTCAGATCGCCCTCCGTTGGGTTGGAGTAGTAACAACAGCAGCAGCAGCACCGCCACTTCTGCTACCACCGGACCGCCTGTCGCAGAGAAACCCCGCTGGCACCTGGGTAGACGCGCGCCGGGTCACTTCATACCGCTCGACGTCACAGGTAAGATTAAACTCTGAGAACAAACGGGGTATCATTCAGAGGAATAGGGTACTTAATCAAGGTGATGATTTTTAGGGTGTAATTGCTGCTCATACTGGTTGTCTCTACACCAGATTTAACCTTTTAACATCCACCGGGTCACCGGCGACCCGCGTAAACCAGTTGTAAGTGGTAGCATCACACAGTAATGAGTCAAAGCAATTGGCACAATTTGGCCAATTGGAGATGATTGGAAAGGTTCGGATTACAACAGTGACGCCACAAACTAAAAACTCCCTAGCTCCCATAAGGTTAGGCCTAGAGGTCTGGAATTTTATACAGATTGACAAGATGTAGAAGGTTTATGGTGTTCTGCATAGTTCTGGCATAAAGCATGTCCTAATTATTGTTACTCAAATATGACTCATGATAGATGAGGACCAAAAACACTTTTTTGAGCCTTATTTGAACTGATTTAGCTTTGTTTAAGTATTAGCCACATGCTAAACAAGCACATTTCCAGAAACTAGAAGATGTCACTTGTCAAATGAAGCCTAATACATGCATCATGGCCTTACAGTTCTTCTGTTATAGGCTTTTCCATTTGGGTATGCCAAATAGGCGAAAATTCTATAAAAAAGGGTGGATGTTAAGGGGTTGAGCTTAAATTCATTCTCTTTTCAAATGAATTGTATGGTTGTTTAAAAAGTTCAAATGATCTTGATGAAGGGCATTATCAGAAGGTGCTGATGTAAAAGTACCTTTTTGAGATTACGAAGGCTTATTTTTGTGTTTTGCCGCTTTTGTAAAAATCACTCTGGGAAAGCTGATGATATGCAACAGATTCAAACTCATTGCGGTGGTATTACAAGCGTCTTAGCCAACTGAAGCTCCAGGACGTTTTCCTGGAGTGATGGAGGTAGAGCTACTTGTAGCGTGCATGAAAATATGCGTTCTGGGCAAAATGAATGTAGATAGCCTAATATTTCCTAGAAGTCTTTGGAGTGAGACAGGAGGAATTCATGTCTGCTTCATCGCTTTGACCAGATTGATCCGAGCCATCGCGGTAAGAAAGATGAGTGTGCTGGATTTTAAAGGGGGCTGCGTATGATGTAAACTGAGGCTACTGGCATCCGGCCTGTGAAGTGATTATTTAATCAAAGTGAAAGATTATCATATTCTCAAGTAGCCTCGTCAGCTCAAAGTGTCTCAAATGATGGTATTCCAAAAAAGTGCTGAATTGATTAGTTGATTGAAAGAGAATTAATCAGCAATAATCTTGATAAGTGCTTGATTAAGTAATTAATTTAGTGGGTTTGAACCTCTCAAATATGATGATTTTCTGCTGTTCCCTGTCTTATGTCATTGTAAATTAAATATCTCTGGGTTTTGGACTGTTGCCCTGCACTCTGGGAGCTTATCATTTTACTATTATGTGACATTTAATATGAAAGACTATCTGTCTAGGGCTGCAAATAATGATCATTTTCATTATCGATTAATCTGTCAGTTAATTTCTCGATTAGCTGATTAATTGTTTAGTCTATGAAATGTTGAAAAATAGTGAAAAAATGGCGTTCAAGATTTCTCAGAGGCCACGGTGATGTCTTTAGTTTGCTTGTTTTGTCTTGTTTTGTCAGTTTTTCAAGTCTTAAAACAGCAGTCAGATGCTCATATGAGCATTGAAACAGGTTTTCTTGGTTAGTATGAAGAGGAGGAATTACTACAGCAACAGAAACGTGTCATTTGGGCAACAGCAAATCTTAACATTTGAGCAATAAAATGTTTAAATGATTATTAAAATAGTTGCAGATTAATTTCCTGACAATCAATTAATTGGCTAATTTTTGCAGCTCTGACTCAATCAATCATAAAATAAGCAATAAAATGACCCATAATGATAATAATCGTTCATTGCAGCCCTGTTCAAAAGGTCACATGATCAGAGGAGTGAGTAGGAGTGAAACTGAAGAAGGGCTGGATTGAGGTTAATTATAGTGGGATGTCAGGAGGGGAGGTGAGATGCATGTTAGTTGGGTGTTGTCTCTAACCAGATGTCTGAAAGCATTACTTGGTTTTTATTGTAATTAATAACCTCAGTGTGAAAGTTCACAGACAAATAATCCAAAATTAAATAGATTAACGCCCAACATGAGACCCTATTGGAAATTAATCAGCTGTTAGATGGCTCTGGTTGTCTCACTTGTGTAATCTGTAAACACAGATAGGATATATGGAAGGCGTAATCTTGTTTTTATCTCATTACAGTCGTTGGTTCACCGTAGTAAAAGAAAAACCCTGGTGACTTTGTTCTATACGCTTTACGCCTCAGAGAATAAATATCCGATGCTGAAAACATTTTCCTTCAATGACGTTCTGTGTTTTTCTCCTGAGGATTAGCTTTTCCCAAGTGTGTCAGCTGTAAAAGTGAGAGTCACGGGGAATTAGAGGGAAGGGAAATGCAAAATAATGATGAATATTTTTTTCTCTTTGAGGGTCAAATCAGTATAAGTTGACTTTGACTTCGTTGCAGTCACTGGTTTGTTGTAGAACTGGTAGAAACTAAAATACAAGTTACTTTCTATGCATAACCCAGTATCACTTTCCTTATATAACCATTAAACAGTCAATCAGTCCATCATTAAATATGATTAGAAACATGAATGCATCTAATACCACTTATTCCCTTGTGTTCATTTCTATAACTGATTTTGGCATCAGCAATAACCTCCTACAAGTGAACAATGGTCCTCATGCAGTGGTGCAATGTAACCAAGTACATTTACTCAAGTACTTTACTTAAGTACAATTTTGGGGTACTTGTACTTCACTTCAGTATTTCCATTTTATGCTACTTTGTACTTATACTCCACTACATTTGAGAGGGGAATTTTTACTCCATTACATTTATTTCACAGCTAGTTACTTTTAGATCAATATTTTATCATAAAACTTGTGATCATCTTTATGAAAATAACTATAAAATAGCATCGTTATAGATTAGACAAACCAACAGTATAAACTGTTAAGATTAACTTAATGTTGAAATGCTCCTTACATGTAAATTAAATCTGTATTAATATTCCAATAATATATTTTTGATAAATACTTCTAGTTAGTGCTAATTAGCAAACGTTAGCATGCTAACATGCTAAACTGAGACGACGGTAAACGAGTCCTGCTAAACTCCAGCCTCACAGAGCTTCTAGCATGGCTGTAGGTTGAGATTAACTTAATGTTGAAATGCTGCTTACACAAATCTTAAATCAGTATTAATATTCCAATGATATATTTTTGATAAATACTTCTAGTTAGTGCTATTTAGCAAACGTTAGCATGCTAATATGCCAAACTGAGACCACGGTAAATAAGTCCTGCTAAACTCCAGCCTCACAGAGCTTCTACCATGCCAGTAGGCACCTCTTGTTAGCTGATTATCGCCTGTCACAGTTAGGTAATGATTAATTTAATCATGAAAATCTATCTTGATTAAAGTTAAGGCAAAGATTTAAACTGGTTGTTAGGGTCAGACAATCTAAAAAAATGAGTCAGGGTTCAGGTTTTGGTTATGTCATTTCAACTTAAACCGAAAACTTGACTCACTGTAGAGACATTGTTTGCATCATTTCACAGTTGAACCCAGTAAATAAGAGCCATTCAGGAATTCAAGCTGCTTCTACTTCTGCAGTCGGTGTATTTTACTCTGCGTGAGACCACCAGCTACCTTCCTAAATGTAATCAAGATCACATAAATGCGTCGGCTGTCCCTCGGCGCTGATTTGCAATCTTAGAAACTTCACTATTGTCTACCCGTTTCTACTTTAAGAGCAGGAAAAAATAAACATCAAATCTTCACTTCTCCCTCAAGTGATTCATACTTTATGTTTGAAGACGTTTTCAAACAAAGGTGTGTATTTTCAGATGTAGTCGGCGCTTTTCTCAGGTGACAAAGCATCTCTAATGTAAAGGCAGAATCAGTCATCTCCCAGATTGCATTGCAGAGTACACATTACAGTCTCTGTATATACTGTATGTACACTGTATTAAAATGGTTCCACAGCACTTCAGTCATGGAGAAACATTTAAGGGAGGATGCAGAAAGACAACAGATGCTGAGATTTTTCAAAACAGCGAGACATTCTTTCAGTAGGAAAAGCATTTTGTTCTCCGCATGCAGGTTTCCTCGTTAAACATTTTGCATATTTATGCCAGAAGTCATAACTCACAGTTTACAGCGGATGACATGCAGTACTTTCACACACACACACACACACACACACACAGATTCCCACTCGACTCAAGTTTGAGATTTAAAGGGGAAAAAATGCTGCAGAAACAAGATTTGACATCAAAAACATTTTCTTCTTATGATCACATTCGTTATCGCCCTCGACCATCTCTGGCGGTCAGCTTTGCTTGTGTGTGTTGTCTTTGTGTGTGTGTGTGTGTGTGTGTGTGTGTGTGTGTGTACTGTCAGAGCTGTTAGTATGCTGTGGTCATCCTCAGCAACATCGTTCTGACACTCCTGCTTCCACTCGTCTCCACCAAGCCTTGTTTACTTTGTGTGCGTGCATGCGTGTATGTGTGTTACTGTGCATGTATGTGCGTGTGTGTATGTGTGTGTTACTGTGCATGTATGTGTGTATGTGTGTGTGTGTGGTCCTCCTGGTTTTTGGCATAGCAACTGCTTCGTCACTGGGTGCCTCTCCCCTCCTTCTCACGCATATCCATCTATAGTTAAATATCTCTGTGTCTTTTTCTCCCCCCCTCTCTCTCTCTCTCTCTCTCTCTCTCACTCTCCTTCGCTCACCTCCTCACCAACTGTGTTTAGGAGTTAGAAGGTCAGGTATAATGACGCACGCCTGTGGCGTTGTACTTGGTGGGTATCCACTTCCTTCGGAGAGAAAAAGATAAAAAAACAGCGAGAGAGGAAGAGGGAAGAGAGAGGCAGAGAGATTGTTAGTGGAGAGGGAGAGAGAGGATAAGGTTGGTGTTATTCTATTTTTCTTACTGTCAACAAATACAATTTAAAGACCAAAACCAACAATGTTTTAGACCTTCCCTCAATAATTCCCGACTTCCCCGTCTATGGCACTACCATCATCAGCCCGTTGGCTCATGCTGAACACGTTTATCTTTAAAAACGGATCCCAAATAGATGCCGTAGTAGTCCAAATATATGGCGACCTTGACTATAAGACTGTTTTTTGGAAAAAGGCTTTTTGAGGACACATCACTGAAGAGTCACAGGCAGGATCTTGGAAGCGGTCAAAATGATTTTCCCAGGCAGTTAGCATTTTTCTGTTGACTGTCTGTTTTGTTTTTTAGCTTCTTGTCATCTGTGACAGCGGTAATTGGCGGCTGTTTCAGCAGTAAAGATTTCACTTTGGACTAAATTTATTTCCTCCTTTCGCATAAAAAAAGCACGTTACCCTTCAGAAACTCCTGCAGGTTAAACTGAGCTACGTAAACAGTGTTAGTGTAACTCTAACAGACTCACTGTAAATAGACACTCGTTAGCTTAGCAAGATGACGGCTACACAACAACCATAATGCAACACTCTCTGTCGGAGTCTTTCTCCATTCAAAAAGATCTGATGAAGGTGTCAGTGTGTGTTTTTAGACATCAATGGATGACACAGAGGAATAAGATATCAGGCTTTGGATACACAGACGATACTTGTTAGTAGGATCGATTCATTGTTGGTTTTTTCATGGGATTTGTTGACAGTAAGAAAACTATAAAATATAAAAATGACGTCTTCATCCGGCTTGTTACCGTGACACCCACTCCTCTTCCGCTCCATCTCTTGTTCTTTCGCTCTCTGTTTTCTCTGTAAAAAAACCAGCGAACAGGTAACTTGCAGCCAGCTTACTGTTGCCATGGTAACCAGCCGCTCTTCCTCTCTCTTCCCTAATAAAAAGAGGAGAAAAAAAAAAAGAACATCAGCGAGCGAAGGAAAAAGAGAAAGAAGAAGTGAGTGAGAGTGGAAGCTGAAGCCGTGGAAGGAGGGAACGGTGGAGAAGGAGAAAGAGAGAGAGAGAGAGAGAATGCAATTTGAGGAAAGACAGATGGAGAGAAAAGGAGGTTGGAGGGATACAGGATGAAAGAATAATGAATGGAGGGTAATGAGAGAACATTTTGTCACCGTTCCCTCCTCCCAGTTTCCTTTCCTCTTCCTCCTTCCGTCTCTCCATCCCTGCACATCTCGCTCCGGCAAAATTTTCATGAATGACCGAGGTACCGCAGGCAGTGAAAATATGAATGCAGAGCAGGAAGAGACAGACAGGCTGTAGGCAGACAGACAGACTGACAGGGTAAGAAATTTATCAATCTACTGTATATATATATATTCTTTTCAGTTTTCTATTTTTATCCCCTTGATCTGGCTTATTGGAGATTTATTCATTACACTGAAGTATAAGTCTACTCTGGCTCTGAGTTTGCACCGTTTTTTTTGCATTTCATGATTTTATTTTTAACTTTACAGGCATTTAATTAAAATTTCGAGAGGCTCTGTGCAACCAAATGAGTTTCCTTCGAATGTAGAAGTAACTGAAACACAAGCAGCTTGTGACATCGCCAGGACAAGCAGTTAAACAGGAATATAGTCAGATATAGGCGAACATATCACATGTACTGTAAAAAAATCTAATTATTTTGACCTGTTTGTTATGTAAATGTTGTCTATTTGAATATATTTGTAGTTTAGAGTCAGTGTGACAGTGTTATGTCCTCTTTGAGCATGCAAATTTTGTCATTAATTCTGCAAAAAGGCAGGTAAACACGGTCATTTACAGCCAAAAAAGACCAAGTTAGATAATAAACGAGGCGTCCCGTGAATGCAGTTCTGAATGTCGTATGCGGGGAGTCAAAGAGGGAGACACACAAGCTTGTAAACATGGAGTTTAGCTGAGAAACAGACAGGTATTCATGCTGCTCAGCTGCAGACGGTCTAATCCTCTCAGTTTACCTGGAGCAGCCCGGGAACCCCACATGGGGCAGGACTTTCCAGAACTGCGACGAATCCTGTTGGCTCCACGTCGTGCCGTTTGAGTGCCGAGATGAATCAAAGACTGGGCTGCGATTATGAATTAATTTCTAATTGGATTCAGCTCAAATGAGCAAAAAGCAAGGTTTTTAATTTTGAGTAGGTGTTGATAAGTTGAGCTGTTGAAATAGGACAGTCTCCACTCAAGGTGCACTTACTCACTTGTTCAGGAGCTTTTAATCATCACACAGTCATTGAACTGCAGATGTTCAAACCTTTCATGGTTTTCAGCAGCTCTATGCTTCTCTTATGTTGCTCATTCTGGCTAAGATTTAAGGTTGACTGTTCATCAAGGTCCTCTAACTCTCTTAATCCTGAGATTTTGACCATGTCACACCGTCTTCATCAGCATCATTCATCCTTTGCCAACTGCGGTTCCCAAGGTCAAAGCGAACTGTCGACCTGAAGTTGGGATCTCATTCAGGAGAAGAAAAGCAGAAGTAGAGATGTTCATAAATTAATATTTTCCCTGAATGCACAACCACTTAAATGGCATTTTGTAGCTACTAAGGTTAGAGGATTGTATAGTATTTTGACATCTTAAAACTTGTCAATAACACATTTGTAAATCAAAGCCTGTGTGTCAAGGCAGGGTCCCTAACAACAAAGACTACCTCATCCACTTTAAAAAAAAAAAAAAAAACTGCCTGAAGGCTCACAGTAGGCTGCAAATCAGTGAAGCCAGGGCCATACTGAAGAGACATTATGATGAATGAATCATCATCTTGTCTCTCTGGTGAAGGCTGCTGATAGTTGAAATAGTGTCTATTATTTATGGCTGCAGGAGCAACACAAAGACTCCCAACCTCTGAGCAGCAGCTCGGCGAGAGACAAGGCCGATCGAGAATGAGGGCGCCTTTGAAAGACAGACATACAGACAGACAGTAAATTTGACTGCGTGCATGTGTGATTTTTTTTTACAAGTTTTCTGCCCAATACTGTAGCCTGCAAAATTATCACTTTACCCGGATGAAACCAGGATTCAAGAGGCTGTCAGACCAGCAGGAAATGGGTGATTGGATGAGCCAGAAAGGAGGTCATATTTAGCCAGCTAAATGGCTGAGTCATACCTTAGTCTCTGTTGGATGGCTGTAGATGTTTCAGCCCAAACACTCTTATTTATTCATGCACAGAGGAGCACGGCCATTGAATGACACTCAGCGAATGAGCTAAATAGATAAATTGCTGGAAACAGACACAGGATGAATGACCGAGGTAAAGAATCTGCTGGAAAGATAGAGAGATATAAAAAAAAATGCAGGTGGAAAAACAAACAGGTAGTCAACGAGTGAAGCAGGCAGCAGGGGTTTTTTTCTTCCAGGTAACATTAAATGATGATGATACATCAGCCAAGACTGATGGTTTGATCATTAAATCAGTGATTCCACGAATTTCTAGATTTCAAACTTTATTTTCTGGGCTTTATCAGGGCAAATCCGCCACAGTTTTTGCAATGTTAAAGGGGACATATCATACTTTTTGTGATTTTCTGTTATGATGTTGGATGTCTATGTTAAACACAGTCAAAGATCCAAAACTTGAGGTAAACGTATGTAAAAATGCTGCCTGCAAGTCAAAAGCCAGGGCTTCAACCTGCTCTGAACGCTTCATGTGCAAAGTTACCTTTACCTCTTCATCCATTTGCATATTTCACTTTGGATTCTGGCTCCAATATGTACAGATGTATTTGAGAATTTTCCATTTTGAGTAAAGAACGAGAAAAAGAAGTGAAATCCGACCACTGCTGTTTGTTGACGTACCCTCCTTGTTTACGTAGGAACCAATCAGAACAGAGTGGGCTTATCGAGAGGGGGGTCCTTAAAGAGACAGGAGCTAAAACTGCCTGTTTCAGACAGAGGCTGAACTGAGGGGCTGCATAAAGGGCCAGTATAAGATAAATAAGTAGTTTTTTGAACTTTAAATCATGCAAAGATATTCCAGTAGAGCCCCAGAATGGAAATATAAACCTGGAAATGTGCATGATACGTCCCCTTTAAGACACCACCTTGACATATTTTTGGAAAGTTGCAGTAACATTATCATGAAGTATCATACCTCAATCAATGATTTTCCCACAGATGGTTTCCATCAGCTACAAAAGGGAAAAATACCTGCTCTTAGAGAGCAGCGAAAAAACAGCTTTCTCAGTGACAAAGAATGACATTGTATAACAGCTCTTTGTTGTGCTTTTAGAGGTTATAAAATTTGTCGATATTGTGTTAAATTGTATTGAGTTATGAGAGGATTGCAACCAGTTTTCATCTAAAGGTTGCACTTTTGGTGAAAATCAGTAAAGACTTTTTCTGTAGGGGTAAATATTTTCTCGATTTGGTGTTTAAAGTCAATACAAAGCAGAATAAGAAGATGTGATGGAACAAAACTCAAGATTTTGTTTCTCAACCTTTGCGTCTCTGAGCTTTAGTCTGAAATATGTGTCATCATTTAGCTTAATTAGTCATTTCTACTTGTTATATTTCATGCAGGGAACACTTGAACACTCACACTTTGGTCTCTCAGACAGTTCAAACATTCATAATTCAACAGGGACACAACTAGACACAAAATGGAAGGTGGAGTCATCTGTGACTGCAAACCCCTCGACAGGCGACAAGAAGCCAGACACACCAACAGGTAGACGGGGGAAGAATAAACATGAAGCCGCAGACTGTTTTCTGGTTTTCTATTCATCATCACATTTGTATTATGGTCTGCAAAACAAGCAGCAAAACACAAAGCTGGATTCACGAGGAAACAAAAAAAGCAGGAGATCTTTATTTTGAGGCCTCACCGAGACCCATCAATGTCAGTGCGGTTGTACAATAAATACTTTATTGTACCTTTAACTCGGTTTGTTTTGGCTCGGCTTGCGTAATGCCTGTACACTTTTTCATCGATTCAGCTTCATTTGATTCATGCTGTTTTGCCTCATTCATTCTGTGTGTGTGTGTGTGTGTTTGTGTGTGTTTTATCCGTCTCTCTGATTTAACATCCTAGTCTTCACTCACTGCAGAAAACACAACTTCATTGAATAGCATCCTTTTGGTTGTAGGAGATAAATTTTTACCAGTAGACTGCATCTGATGCGACTGTCGCTATAAAACAAGCCCGATGGTTTAATCGATGCCTGAATGAGTTATGCAGATGGGTGAGAGACTGTGCCGCATGTCATAGAAGTAATCAAGTAGGTACCTGCTGCCACCGATGACTCATTGGATTACTGTCTGCCCAGACTAGACATCAGAAGGACAGGAAGTACAACAGAACAGCGGGTTTCTCAGCGGCATCTGCTGTAAGTCATGACGCATTAAAACGAGGCGACAGTAAATATAAAACATAAATGTGAGGGTTTATATTGAAAGAAACTAAAAAAAAAGAAAGCAAGGCTGTTGAAGCATCAATTTAATGGTCATCAACAATTAAGGGAAAAGATCTTCCTTATTGAGCTTTCAGCAAAGCTTTATGTAACCAATTCCACAGTAATCATCAATCACATTGATGTCATGCAGATATTAAAATGGGTCATACAACTACAGCTGTTGTTTGCATGTTGTGTTCTTTCGTGTCTGCTTTTGCTCTTACGCCTTTTTAACAGTCATTGCTGCAAAATTTAGAAACTGTGCTCATCCATAATGCACAGCCACGACTTACAATGTATTTTTCAGTTACTTTACTATGTTTGACAGGTTCTAGTTTGGCTGATCTCTCACTAAAAATACATTTTAACTTTACTGAGAGCAGCTGAGTAAACATGTTGAGTTAAATTAAAACAGTAAATCATAGTTGTCTTAAAAGATGTGAGTTTGTTGCAACCATTTAAAAATGACATCAAATCAGGTGATACTCACAGAATTACATTTTTCTCTACACATCTCTATCTCTCAAGAGTCATAATCTAATACTTTATTGCCATGTCAACAACATGATTGGATTTGGTGTTTTATTGAATTTACTGCGTGTTAAGTAAAATTGGTCTCACTGACCCCTCTTGTTCCTGTCTTTCTCCTCCAGGTGAAGTAGGAGGCGGAGGGAAATTCCACGGTGTTGACCTCCTGCAGCACTCCCCGTCCCCATCCCCCTCTCCAGGGGAGCCCTACCCCCACCAGCCCCGCTCCCTGGAGCCTATCACCAACACCCCCCACCAGAACCTGCCCCTGAGGAAGACACACTCTGACCTCGACACAACCTTACCTGCAGGTGTGTGTGTGTGTGTGTGACGGAGAAACCATGAAGTGAAGCACTAGCTAAAGAAACTCTTACCTTGCTTCGATTTTTCCTTGTGTTCTCTTACTGCTCGCATAAACTGAGCATTGCCTTCAGCCAAATATAAGAAAGAGGAAGAAGAAAAGAACAGGACATCTCAAAATGATATTTTTCTACTCGTTAAAAACTCATCCCAATGTCAGCTGAAACTCTACTGGCATCATTAGAAACCTTGAACTTTCTTTTTTGGCTGCAGAAACACATTTTACTGCACAGGCTTTTTGGAGAAATTGACATAATTTGATAGTTTGGGAGAAGGTAGCTAACTTTTTTTATGTGTCTACTAATGCGACACAAAGGTGAAAAGATCATAGATTTCATTTCATTTTTGGATCATTTTCTGTTTTTTTTTTCCTTTTTGTGTCAATTCTCTTAAATGTAGCTTGGCGATTAACCTGGGTCCTTGGTTTAATCCTATTTTAAAGGGCTCACTGAGGCAGGAAAACATCTTAATTGTTCATTTTTTTGCAACCAAATTTTTTGAATTTAACAAAGAACATCACAGAGATTATTGTTGGGTTAATCATTTCTTTCCCCTGTGTTAGCCGTAATCTGTTTTGCTCGGTGAAGGACGGTGTTGCCGGCAGCCAGGATCTTTTCATGCCTAATTGGTTTATTCACTGCAACAGGGATACTCAATTGTAGGGTATGAAGGGTTTCTGTAAACAGTTTAACCTGAATAAGGCCTTAATTGCAGACAGGCGAGAAAAAGCAGACCATCTAAACCTTGCATTTAAAAAAAATGATGTCAAATCATTTTGTATTGAGACTCATTCTTAACTTTAAGATTGTACTAATCCTGTTATTTCCATGCCTGTAACCTTGTCCAAACAGTTTATAACCTTAATCGAATCTTATTCACTACAGACTAAAGTGGAAACTTTTTTATGGTTCCCAAATGAGTACATAATCTAATACACACCTGTATTATATGTATGTATGTGCATAGGACAATGAAACAAAAGGAATTTAATGAAAAAGTTGTGAACCATAGCAAACTGTCAGCACGAAAATGAAAAGAAAAAATATTTTGGTCACAGGCTTTTCAGGTATTAAACACACAAATACTGTAAGCAGCATCTTTATGCTAGATTCACAGCCTGCAACAACCAATCACAAACGAGTCAGAAAGGTATATAATTAATTCAAATGTGTATATAAGTCAAGACAGGATCAGGAGTCGTCACATCTTGTAGTAAATAAAATGAAATATTCCTTTTCCTTGTATAATCCCTGACGAATATCTATTACCAGGACATTGTTTTTTAAATAAAGTGAATGCTTGCAGTTAAAAAATCCACCACTTTTTCTCTGTAAGTGTAAGTTAATGAGATATTTTCCTTTCAAAAAGCACATAAACACTGAAAGAAGTAGGTTAGTAGGCAACCAGAGAATACATAGTATATTGAAAGAACTTAACTGCTTCTGAAGTATCCTAGAGTTGAATTGAATTCACTAGGGTTTTGTCTCATGAGCTTGTTTGGATAAGATAAGTTGTATTAATTCTCCTCCTCCACCTTCTCCTACACAGATAACAGTTTGGAGCATCGCACCCCGGACCAGCTTCACCCAGGAACCATGGACCACTCTGGGCTACTGTGCTCCAACACACCCTCCCCTTCCTGGAATGGACCTAAAGGCTCCACCTTTTCTCCCGGAGCATGGAACGAGCCTTACAATTACAACATGAACAAAGGTCCGGCAGTTCCGCCCAAACAGCACAGCATTATCGGTAACGCAGGAGGAGGGACGCAGGATGGCGTGATGTTAGTGGGCTCAGGACAGTCGGTGAGCTCACACTCCAGTTCATTCATGTCCGTGTCAGACCACTCTGGGAGAAGAGGGAATAACATACCGGGGATTTCGCTGGCAGCAGCCATGATGGAGAAGCGAAGTGAAACAGAAGGAGCTGCAGCAGATGGAGGGAGAGGAGGAGGCGGAGGAGGAGATGGAGGAGGAGGGGGATATGGGGAGACAGGGAGAGGAAGGGAGAGGTCAGCACGATCCATAGCAGCGGCGAACGCCTTCAAGTTCCGGGAGCGTTCCCTTTCTACGCCCACGGATTCTGGTTCCTTCTGTTTTACAGAAGGTGGAATAGGCCAGCCAGACATCACATCCACAGGGAATGGGAATGTTATGCCGATAACAGACCACCAACAGCAACATCATCACTTCCTGGGTATGGGTGAGAACTATGCCCTCCTCTACCCGAGAGGGAGCTCGGAAGACAGTGCGAGTACCACCGACACAATCTCCGTCACAGCTTCAGACTACAGCACAGAAGGCCGCTTGCGCCTGCGCTCACGCTCCATCTCACTCAAGAAATCCAAGCGCAAGCCACCGCCTCCTGTGAGGAGTGTCTCTCTAATGAAGAACCTCGGAGAAGCCGAGGGGAGGATCCACCACGAAGGCAGTCTTTACCGAGATGGCCGGCCAAAGAGCCTGCACATCCCCAGGGATCACTTCCCAGACTTCCAGCCTGATTTCCTCCTACCCAGCTCGTCCTGCTCCTCTAAACCTAGTGTTCGTGAGGGGGAGCTGGGCCAGGGAGGCAGTGATGGACCTCCAAGCCTGGAGGTGCAGGCACCAGAGAGGGAGGGAGAGACAGAGCTGACCTTCCCCACTCACTGGCAGCTGGGGGAGTGGAAGAACAATGACCCCTACAGGTAAGGAAAAAACTGCACTTGGTTGTTTGGGGCTTATTTGCTCTGTTGAATTACTTAATGCCTAATTGTGCCCTTATTCAACTTATTAGGCATTCTGAAGGTTTGTTATGCAAAAACTTGAAATGCAATTACGTTTCTTCCCTCCCCTTCTCTTTGTTTCTCTTCTTATCTCTTCTCATCTCTTCTCCAGGTCTCTTTCAGGCTCCAGTACAGCAACAGGTACCACAGTGATTGAATGTATGAAAGTCAGAGGCAGCTCAGAGTCGCTGCTTGACTCACCCTCCACCTCCAGAGCTACATCGCCCTCACAGCTCTCCATGGAAACTGATGTCAAGGCCTCTTCACCTTTCAAACCCCCAGGACTTATGTCCCCGTCAAGTGGTTATTCCAGTCAATCAGAGACTCCAACCCCAACTGTTCCACTCAGTCATGTGGCAGGACCAGGGACAGTGGGGACAATGGGGACATTGTCAGGGTGTAAGATGCGCCCGAAGATCCCAGAAAGAAAATCATCGCTACCATCACCCAAGGACCCTGCTGCGAGGTCTAGATTGTCCTTTGAAATGCCTGGGAATGCACATCTGGAGCTTTCGTCGATCAAGCCAAAGCAAAAGGCCAGCAGACGACATTCTGACACCTCCACAGCGGCAAAACCTGGAAAAATCAGCCCAAGCTCTTCACAGGCGTTACCTGTGGTTACCCAGAATGAGCTAAAGACTATTCGGCTTCGCTCTGTCTCTCGCGGTGACCTAGAGGACTGCCCTGATGGGGCATCTGACACCATTGAAGAAGAACAGCATGGCCAAGACCTAGGCGAGGACCCCAGCCCACCACCCACTCTACCAAAACCCAAGCCACCTGTCGCTGTTAAGCCCCCCTTGCCCAAGCGGCCCCTAAATCTCCTCCTGAAGTCTCCTTCCCCCTCATCCACTTCCCCCCTTGCACTCGACTCACCTCCTGCCTCACCTACAGAACGGCCAGTGCCCCTGGGTAACATTTACAAAGTCATGAAAAAACCCAAACCCAAAAAGCCTCTGCCACAAACTCCTACAAGTCCCTCAGTGCCCCCGGATTTAAATTCGACTATCACCCCACAAACTTCCTATGATCATCAGTTCCTCCCCCACCCCCAGTCCCTCTTCGATCTCCCTCCTCTCCCAGACCCCCAGCCTCTCCTGGAAGACCCAGTGTTGGAGCCTGAGTTTGATGCTGACCCAGAGATCGAGCTTGGACCTGCAGATGGAGGCTCACTCCCCTCTCCCTGCAGTAACCAGGAGGTCCCAGAGCTCCAAGACAAGAGCAAGACACTCCCCTCAAGGATGACAATCTCCTGTCTGGCAGAGCTGTCAGACAAAAAGAAACCCAAGGTAAGGAAGACGTTGCCCAAAAAGTGCTTGATATTGAGGGTGATACTGATACTGATACTAAAAAAAACTTATTCCTTTCAGGTTCCACCCCCAGTCCCCAAGAAGCCGAACGTCTTGCTTCTTCCCTCATCAGTCCATTCCTCAACAAACGGCAGCACAGACCGCCAGACACCGCAGACCGACAGCCCTGTTGGACTTCGGTCTCCTGTAGGAGCTTTCCCACCGGAAGATATTCCTACTACTCCCAATGTCCCTGAAATGCCAGAGCAAGATGAGAATCATTTTGGAACAGATGAAGACAGTTCAAAAGAGTCATCACTTCAGTCATCTCTCCAGGATTCCTCCCTCACAGAGCTGGAAGAGAAGATGACCAGCACTGGGATCGGGGCAGGTGTGTTCTTTCAGAGATTTGTACAGAATAGGGTCACATGGTGTGTTGAGATTAAGTCGGATTCTTTGTTTGCATCAGACATGATTTGCCTTTTGTAAGCATTTTGTCTCTTGAAACAGAAAAACGTTTAACCAAAGTCCATACAATTTCACTGTAACGCCAACCTTACCAATTTAAAAGACATTAAAAAAGCTTAAGAATAATTTAAGAGGAATACCCAGATGAAAATCTATGTTTTGAGAATCATGTACTTACTCTTGCAGGCTTGAAAGGTCATTTTGAAATGTTTGTGGCTTGGACAGCAGCTGCAGCAGCTTGGAACAGTTTCATTGGATTTCAATGAAAACCCAATTTCACTGTTAAATAAAAGGATCAAAATGTCCATAGAAACTAAAACCAATACTGCTAGCTAGCAGACTTGGTTCATTTTGATGCCATTTTGTAGTGTTGCAGTGTGTCTGTCTACGATATAGTAGCTAAACAATACACATTAGTGATCATTTTCAAAGCATGGTTGTGTATTTAGAAGCCATGTACAGTGAGATCCAGAAAGAAAACCCATTCTGAGTGTTGTTTTTGCTGCTATGTTAATAAAATATACTCCGTCTAAAGTCATTTGATCGTAGTCAAAGTTTGGCAGAAGCTTTGGAACTATTAAGCTTTTTTAAAATCATTTTATATGCTAGCGTATAATGATAGCCTGTCAGAGCTGCTACATTTGATTACGGTCCTTCCCTGCCGTTTTTGATGCACAACCTCCTGATTCTGCCAGAGGAGATTTCTCATGGTTTGAAGCAAATCAAGCCCAATTGTGCTAAAATTGGACCAAATCAAAACACACAGTGGCTCATACTGTTTGTAACACTGAAGATGACATGTGTCATCATTATCTGATTATTAGCTGATTCTGTATATAACCGAATCAAATTTAGCTTAATTGCATTATTCATAATACATTCTCATGTATTATGAATATTGGCATGGGTAAGATGACAATACAGCAAAGCCAGCAGGCATTTAGAGATATAATGTCTTTTTCAGATGACTCATCAGCTAGTGAGAAGATGGTACTCCACATCGCTGAGGAAACAGATGATGACTTGTTGGCCACCACGCCTACAACACACACCACTGAGGACCTGTTCACTATTATACACAGGTATGACCCCACACAAGCATATATCCAATTCATATTTCAGACATACAGACAGATCTATTATATTACTGCAGTTACATTTCCTCAAAAGGCCTTTGGAACGGATAAAATTGTCTGTTGTGACGGTAAAAACTTATTCTCACAGCCCAAATGGTCTCAGCAAATACAAGGCTTGCCTGCCAGCTTATTATAACCCAGAGTGTGTGACGAAAGGCACATTGTCTTTTTGAAAAGGTGTGAGGCGGACAGAGCATAAGGTTCCCTAGCAACGGCTACATGTACAGTGGGTTACTGCACGACCAGCGGCTCTTATTTTGTCCTTTTTTTCCCACACACATATGGATCCAAGCACACGCAGAATCACAAGAAAGCTAGTCTCTAAGCAACAAGTGTTCGTGATTTTACCTTCCATGATGCTGAAAATAGCTTGAAAGGTAGAGAAGAAAGGGTGAGGAGGGGAAAAGTGTTTTCATCTCCTACAAGAAAGGATGGAGTCCCCTCTGCAGTTACACGTTTTAGTTTTTTATTCTGTGAAAGGAGGAGCAAATTGGGGAATATAAATGTTTTTTTAATGTTTTTTTTTAAATCTTTCCACCTTCCACATTTACTAATCTTTTTTTGTCTTTTCTTGTCTTCGACCAGGTCCAAACGGAAGGTTCTTGGTCGCAAGGAGCCGTCGGACTCCTTTGGTAGCCGCCAGAGCCTGGTGTCCCCAGTGAAGCACAGCACCAGTGGTGGCGACCTCCGAAATCTCACCTTGGGCAGCAGCCAGAGGTCGAGCTCCCGCAATGAGAACTTCATGGCCCTGCTTCAGAAGAAAGGCAGTAAGTCTTCCAGCGGAGGGGCCAGGGTCTCTGCCATGGAACTTCTCAAAAGCACAAACCCTCTGGCACGACGTGTCACAGAGTTTTCAACCACCACGTCGACGACCGCCGAGGGAGGAGAGGCGGCATCCGGCAACGGCAAACCCAATGATCAATGAACTGACGTATTGTAAAAGGAGGCTAACCAGGTCTGTTTGTTGTTGACAAAGCTACCAACCAATTCTACAATCTGCCACCCACTGGAGACGGGGCCTTCTGACAAACATGTCCAACTGGATCGCTCCAACTACTGATTGACCATTTGCACTGTCCAATCATATTGGAGCACATTTTTTGGACAAAATGGTCCCTCCCATGGTTGGAGCGTTATTGTTCCCTGTCAAACCGGTCCCTCTAGGAAAGCAAGAAAATCTGTGGAGAGCCAAGTTTGTTCTCACTATATTTTCAATGAAAGGTGGAGGTTTTGAGGTCATGCTTAAACACTGCACCGTGTTTTCCTTGTTGGGGATTTGTTCAGTGTGGAGGCCGGATGGGTGAAAGAAAAGGGATGTGCAGATGCTGGGAATACGAGGATATACAGTGGATATCTACTCCTGGCTACATCTAGATGACAACAACAAGAAGAGGCCCTAATGACGACATCCTCTGTGGTACAGATCTATACCACAGAGGATCAGTAATCAAATGAATCCAAGAAATAAATGGAATAAAACACAGAAGATGTGAGAGTTTCAAATGATTCCTCTACGATTCAACCAAAACCCTCCAACCAGTAGCACTACAGCACCGACACCTGTAGACCCATATGAATTGAAGGGTACATTTTTAACGGTGTGATGAGGCATTTGAGAAAGCCAATATGCCTAAAACCTTGGACATTGTGGCTCTATGGTAAATGCTATACCATAGCAGGCAGCAGCGGTGTCGTTTTCAAAAGACAACATTCGGATGAAGCGCAGGATTTACAAAGAGAAACCACATGGGGGCTTTTTGCCACCAAAGATCAGGCATGAGCATGTCACAGATTTCGTTGCTCATGCTATGAACATGAACCTTCACAAATACATTCCACAGAGGCACCCAGCAAGCGGACGACATTTTGGAACGCAAGCACTTTTCTCTTTTTTTTTTTTTTTTTGGCGTCGGAGGTCGTTTACACGGCGCAGCCTTTGCGTCGCTCAGTTTTCTTGAGACACTCGACTGGTGTCCGTCCTTATTATTTTTATTATTTTATTTTTGCTTATATATTTTTTTTTTTCTTACACATGCTAGATGGCCATACACATGTTTAATTGGACTGTGCTGTATGTATCATGTACAAAGATAAATGTAATGCATCTATCAACCAATATTCATTTACGAAGACAAAAAAATAGACAGTGTACAGATATCAGCAAGCAGCTTGGACAACAAACTGCCCACACGATGGAGGGAACACACACACAAAGACTAAGGAGTGATGTCATGGAGGACAAGCAGAAGAGAGACCTATCTACACAAGCGTGTGTGTGTGTGTGTATTCATATGAGTGTGTGTGCAGATGAAATCACGCCTGTGGAGTTTCTGTACGGAGAGTATGAAGCAGGCCTGGTTATTAAACAGGGTTTTTATTCGTTTTGGGCTCTGGTGACAGGACCAAAGGACTGTTAAAAACTACAAACAGGCCAGAGGGGACCTAGCAGTGTGTGTGTGTGTGTGTGTGTGTGTGTGTGTTCATGTACGTGTATGTGTGTGTGTGTGCATGTAGAGGGAAGTGCCAGGAACTGAATGGGAGAAGAAAGAGAGGGAGAATACATGTAGTGTTTTGTGCGTCTGTTTTAGTGTTTGTGTGCGCTTCACACTTCGCTGCGTGTGCATGCTCGGACTCGCACATGTCTGTGTGTGTGTGTGTGTGTGTGTGTGTGTGTGTGTGTGTTTATGTGTGCATCATCAACCTTCATCCTTCATCCCTTCCTTTCTTGGGAATGCTGTAGGATTCAAGTCACGGAACCCACGAAAGGAGATTCTAGAACCAGGATTCCTAAATCGAGAGTATTCTGGAAGCAAGCGAGCATGCGAAACAGTTCCAGAACCCGGCGGATTCTGGAACGAGGGTGTCTTGTGACATCATAATCCTGTGCAGAGGGACGTTACAGGGCCAAGTAGTTTCCGTTTGTCTCGCCCTCCTCCGTGCACGTTTTCACACTCCGTCTCTCTCCCAAGAGGGGAGGTACCGCTCGTCCCTCTCCTCCTTTTTTTTTTTTCCATCAACTGCCGGAGCACTCTCTCCATCTGTCTCTCTGCATATAGCATCATTCTCTTTTATTCTCTTTCCGCCTTTCTCTATCCTCTCCTCTGGCACATAGCACACACTGTCTTTTTTTTTCTTTTCTATACACTGCAACCTCTCTCCGATTTTGCACGTAGCACCGCCTCTCTATTTGCCCTCCTCCCTTCCTCTTTTAACCTTCTCTCCATCCTCTCCTCTCTCCCTGACCCTCCCCCATTTTTCCGCTAACCTTCCCCTGTCTTTCTTTCTCTCTTCCTCCTCTCCACCTCTCTCTGCATTCAGTCTATGCATCTGAGCTCGGCAGTCAGACGACACGACACCGGATGAATGTCAATGAATGACTGTTAAGAAAATAGATGCTGTGCTTAGTTTGAAAGCGCAAAAAAAAAAGAAAAAGAAAAAACATCCTTCTCTTGACACTTATCTTCTGCCTTCTCTCTTTTCTTGCTCTCTGAGTTTTTATACTTTAGCTTTCTTTTGTGTTTCCATGTAACATGGAATTAACATGGATGGGTGTGTGAATGAATGAATGGGTAGGATCTGTGCACAAACACGGAAACAGGCAGGGTTTGAATGTGGTTTTGCATAAAGGACTTTGAATTTTGGACTCTGAAACACCCTGTGGTCTTTGACCCTGGACCAACCCTCAGTTCTGAATCCCTGTGTGGACAGTCTGATAATTCTGGATTAGCAGTGGTTCAGCTCCAACACCTGACTTATCCCCTGCTTGGATAGACCGTGTGGAGGGAGGAGGGGGGCCTTTCATCTCTTGACTCCTAATCGGCAAACTAACCCATCGGTGCTATTGTGTCAGAGCTCCCCCTAGTGGACGGAAAAGGAGGAACCACACATAAGAACGTGAGAGTAAAAAGAAAAAAACTTGGTCACACACACATCTCTCTCTTCCTTACGACAGTCCTTCAGGTATTCCATCATCCTGAAAAAAAAAAAGATGAAGAATTAAAAATGCATAAATTATCACCATTTATGATGACTAGTCAAGTGACGCTTGTTTTAAATATTTAGTGAATGAAAAAAGATAAACCTATAAAACTCTGTGTTTGTTTGCCTTGTATACTGAATTTTGGGGCGTGTTGCTGCAGCGCCTACTGTGTTTTTTATTTGATTTTATTTCTTTTTTTTTTTTTTTTTATAATTTCAGCTGCCTTGGTGGTTCACACACAAACACGACCTTTTCTAAATCTAGCCAAAAGAACATATATGTTTAATCTGTATCTGACCTGCGAGGAAAACTGATATTTTGATTCTTTACCGAACAAATATCTGCCCAAATCTGCAGAAAACAGCGGTGAAGTTATATTTTAGAGCAATATCCCCCCAGATAGCAAATCACAGATCTGACATGGCTGGACTGGAAGCAGCAGAGCAGCAACATGTGTCCAGCAATGACTCATCTGAGATCATATAAATGATGGAGGGAAATCTTACAAAATATGATTTGAACTAAACCCACATATTTTGTTCAAAATATGGTAACAGAGTAGGAACAGAGAATAGAGATATGAGTACACTGTTAGGGCAGAAAGGACGTGTTGTTTTTCAGCACAATAATGACAGGAACCATTGCCTTTCTTGTTATAAAGTGATGTGTGGTGTGTAGGTGTGACACACGCTTGCATCTAAAAGAGTGTGTAAAAGGGTGGGCTGTCAGAGACTGTGTTTCACTTTCAGCGTGTGTTCAGGATCAAGAAATCACCGTGTTGTTTTCCTTGTTCCTGCAAAGACAGATGGCGGGTATCTTCGACATGGCACATTTGGTTTGACAGTGACTTGATAGTGAAGAGAGAGGTACAAACAAACAAAAAAAAAAAACATATGGGTACACTGGTAAATAGGGTGCTATCCCGTGTGTAGGGATACAAATCATTTCTTATTGATAAGAACATTTATTTTTTACAGATATTTCTCAGAGGTAGAGTTGCTACAGAGGCAGAAATAATCTCACAGGTTGGGTTAAAGAAACTACTGCGACATTACTGCCAACTTGCTGCCGAATTTTTGCTAATTTTTAGTTATACTGAAAGATAACTGACAAAAAAAACATATTTACAAAGGGAACAAAATGCTGACCCTCAGTGTATTTGGTTGATCCCTCAAATCTTCCCATACACTACAAAAAAATGAGACTATTATTAACCAACAAATGAGACTATCTCTGCTTACAGAGCAGTTCTGCCTCCTAGAAATTCCTGTGGAGCTAAATTATTAATCTCTAAAATATGTTGACAACATATTATATTGAAAATGACATTTCTACAAAGTGTGAACATATAAAAGAGCTGACAAGAGGAATATATTGAATATTTAGTATATTATCCCTTCTTTTGGAGGACAAGAAGGGAAGAGAGGAAGGAGGGGAAATGAGAGTGCAGAGAGGAGGTTTGATTCTGCTGAATATGGGGATTACCATGCTGAAATTTATACATATTCCATCATCTTTTCCCTTCACCTCCTCTCTTCCCCTTTTCTCAGCTGTCGTGTGACTCAGAGGAGTAATCATGTTAAAAGCTTTTCCCTCTCTCTCTCTCACTCTCTCTTTTGCTTCACCTACAAAGTGATAAAAAAAAAAAGGTATGGGAAAGCGAGAAAAGATGGAGCGCTGCAATCGCTCGTTAATTAATTTGGTTACATTTTACAGCCTGTCGCTGCAGATAAGGAACTGCTGAATAGCGACTTGTTGCTAAGAGACGTAAATAAAAGCTGTGTCGAAAAAGTTAAGTTGGAGATTCTGATTTAAGGCGATGAGTGTTTTCTCTAAAGCCAACAGAAAGATCACAGTTTATCTGAATATGGATAAATGTCCCCTCAGATTGCATTAAGAGACTTATGACTCCAAAACAAATTTGACCAGAAGTAATCTCAGTATTTGCAAAGAAGCCCAAATTTAATATATGAAAAACAGCTACTATATAAGTCAAAACTGTTATTTTAACAGAGAAATATACCACAACAGGGACAAAGCTTTACAGTAAATGCAACGGTCCACATTTAGTAAAACCATCACAGGAGCACTTTTAAAAAGTTCAATACCAACACATTATATTTTACCACTATACAACTACCTGCATGCCAAATTAATGATTATGTATATGTGAGTATTATTCAGGGTTTTCACTATTACTGGACATGTAGAGCAACGGTTCATGGTTCTGCTTCCCAACTCAAACCCAGTGGGTCCCAACAAAGTACCAGGATTTGGGTCATACTGGGGTTTTACTGCCTAAAGCTTTGGGTTTGATTTGGTAGTCAATGTGATGCATTAGCCTGGTGAGGTAGTGGATTAAATAGGGCAAAAATCAAGCTTTGACTTCGTGTTGGGTTCAGGTCTTAAATTTGGAAGTGCCTGTCAGATCCAGTAGGGTTGGGTGTTAAAGACATGTGTACAGGCTGGGTTTGGGTCTCATTTTCAGGACCTGAGCTAAATATTTGGGATATTTTGGCTGTAGCTCACCAAAGTACTAAGGTATTCACCTCAAAGCACCAAAAAGTTGCATTTGAAAAACTGAGAAATAGTATCTTAATCCCAATTTTAACCATACCAATGACCTCCCCATGGTAATCCACAGATCTAACTGTTAAAGGGGACATAACATGCTTTTTGTGATTTTCTGTTACTTTTATACTGTTATGATGTTAGATGTCTATGCTAAATATAGTCAAAGTTGAGGTGAATGTATGGAAAACGACTTAAAGAGAGACAGGAGTTAAAACGGTTTCAGACAGAGGCTGAACTGAGGGGCTGCATAAAGAGCCGGTATGAGATAAGATTTATCTCTAAATCACGCAATGATATTACAGTAGAGCCTCAGAATAAAGATATAGACCTGGAAATGTGAATGATACATCCCCTTAAACACTTAATTGAGAATAAATTTTTGAAGATGTAAGCGCGGTTCGGCTTTACGAGAGAGTGAAAGAGGGTGGAGAAAAAAAAGCGACAGAGAAAGAGAGATAGTGGCTGCAAATTTGGGCCAAAGAGTATCTAGTATTTGTTTGAGGAGTGCCAGAGGGGTGAGGTTTACTATGTTTGGACATTTCAGGGGTACGTTGGCATGCTGCACATCACAAAAACTGATGTCCTATGGTGGTAAACCCCACCCCCCCCTCCCTGTGCTGCTCCAAGCAAAGTGAAGCAAACACCCCCCAACCCCCCCCCTCCCTTAGCCCAATTTAAACCCCAGTTTTGGGGGCTGTACAGGCAGCTTATAAAAACACAGAGATGAGACATAGAAAAATATAGAGAAAGAGAGACAGACAGAGTTATTGGAATTATTCTATTTTTGTTATTCCTCATTGAAAAAGACATATTTAAAGGAATATTCCATGTACATGTATGTATTGAATAGCCTCTGTTTCCCTGCCCCATCCAATGGTGTGATCTGTAGCTGCGAGGTAGTGTCAAACACATAAACGCTTCTCTCTGCAGCCAAGCAATGCCAATGTGATGAAATTATTATATCATTATAAATAAATTATTTTTCTTGCTTAAAAAAAAACAAAAAAAAAAACGGTTTGTTTGTTTGCTTACTATGTGTTGTTGATGCTGTCTGCCCTACAAGTCTTCAAGGTTACTTTCTGAATTAGTGTTAATGAGTTCCCCCAGAGAGACAACAATGCTTTTGTTAATTGGGTGTTCATGTCTACAGTGAAGTATGAGATGCCAACTAAAACCTCTTGATACAAACTTTCATCATTATTTACTTCTTTAGGCCATTTAGTCTTGAAAGTACAGTACAGTGCACATTTGTATAACAGAAGTTGTTTTATGAAAGAAATATGTCTATCTTTGTTCCTACTTGACAAGAAACAGCTTCAGTGTCTTATTTGCTTTCCATTAGAAATGAAATCTTGAATTTCCCTTTGGACAAGTTTGAAAAATCCTGCTGTTTTCCCCAAATATTATCTTTGTTGGATATTTATATAAAAATACATCCATGTTATCAGTTTAAAGAACTGTAGAAAAGCAGAACTGATTCTTCTATTGCCCAGTCAGGGTCTGATTAACCCACTATGGGGCCCCTATTGACCCCCCTGTGCATTGTATGTATTCATTGTTTTTTTGGTAACGTTGTTTTTTTAATCACATTTTTGGGTCATTTTTGGGAATATTTGCCATCCAAGGATGATATAAAGTAAAAATAATAAAGGTCTTCAACCTAGATTGTTACTTGGGGGGCCCTTTATAAGACAGGGCCTCAGGATTATTGGTAGTAATGCAGATGTTGCCTTAAGGTCCCTATCGTTTCAGTTTATATTGTGCTTTAGTAGTGGATACTGTATTACCAAAAGGTGTGTTCAGACAGAACAGGAAACAAATTTTTGCGTTGCATCATTCATGCAAGTTTGACCGCCGAACTGATTGTGTTCATTCGCCCCAAACACCCAGTGAACCAGCTGTATGTTAGCTAGCAACGGACGCGTCCAGTTCAGCTTCTAACTTAACGCAGAACTCACCAGAAACTCTGGTTCTTTCTGTTATTTTCCTCCCATCTCTCTCTCCTTTCCCCTCTCTTCTCTGTACATTTATAAAGCAGATTCATAAAGCTCCAGGAGACACACAAATGTTTCTCTCAAGTTGAAACATTTTCAACTTGCACAGACACGTCTTCACATCTACTTGCATCTTTCAATCGACTTTGTATGTTATCACGCTATGTTTAAAAGCCGTTTCAAGTTCTGTCTGAACTCACAGTCACAGCCACACTGGGGCTCACGTGGCAGTTGCCCATTTTCCCCAGTTGGGAGGGAGCTGAACATGAGCCTGGTGTAAGATGTTTACAGACAGATTTCTGGGAAAGGGAATCATCTAAAGAGTTACCTTATGGCTGTCATATGGAGCTGAGGAGATATGCAAAGCAATAATATTTGCAATATTGTAGGGAGACCAGAAACATTCTGTTAACGTGAAATGATTTGGATGATTTTATGTTGTATAGTAACTCTATGTTGTTTGCTAAAAACAAAACAAAACAATGTTGTGGTGTTATTTTTCTCTATAACATATAATCTAGACTATGACGCCAGTCCAAGCAGGAAGTTCATTATTTATTGGGCATTGATGAAAATGGAAACCAAAAATTAAATTACATATATAATTATAAAAGAATAATAATAATAATTGATAATAATATTACTGTTTTGGAGAACATGCAGGTGGAATTTTCCCCTAATCTTTAAATCCAGAGCAGTGCAGCGTGATTTCCATTAAGAAGCACCAGTTAACGTGCAGGTTCCCAGCCTGGAGGGAGTGTTAAGTTGTATCTGTGTTTCCATTAAGAATATGCATGCTGTTGTAGCTCCGGGGGAAGATGCTGTTTTCATAATTAGCTGCTCAGCAAGTCAGTGTTCACTCCAGAAAACAAACTCACGTAATTACCTGGCCCACTCTTCTCAGGGCTGTGTGTGTGTGTGTGTGTGTGTGTTCTTGTACTGCTATCTTTGTGAGGACTATAAGTAGTTATTGAACTTGTGAGGACATTTTTGGGAATGAAGGATATTTCAGTCTTTAGAAGGGCTATTTAAAGGTTAAATCATAGTTTAAGATTTAGATTAAGGTTAGGGTTAAGGGTGCATTATGTTAGTGAATGTCCTCATAAGAATAGCAATGTTCCTACAAGTACAAATGATTGTGTATGTGTGTATTTAGGTGTACCGTCAAGGCCGGTTCTGCAAACTGTTTCATGTTCCATCTCCGTAATGACATCCTCTCAGATAATTGCCTCCTTCCTATTTCCTACACATACACACACACACACACACAAACACACACACTCTCTCTGTCGTGTCACTATTTTCTTGTTGAGCTCTAGAGCCATCTGGTGGCCATTTATCGTAAGTGCAACCATTTGCACAAATATGAAAACATATGAAACTATCAGATGAATCCAGCTTTGATCTCTTCTCTCTCTGTTAAATTTCTTTCAGTCGTGATGGAGGAATGTGTTTTGAGGTGGTACAGACAAATATATCTTCATCAGTGTTAAATATGTTCCTTTGAAATGATTTTATCACAATTTGAACTGAGGTTGCTTAAACAATTTCAGTTGTTTTTCAGTTTTTTAAAACAAGCTCGCCTGCTGCAACATGTGACTCAAAACTGAGAAGAACTATTATTAGAAGGGGAAACCAGGATGATTTTTTTTCCAAAACATTCAGTTTTGTTTCCCCTTTGACAAAGTGAATGCCTTACAGTTACCTAGCTACTTTGCTATGCATTGCAAACTGTAGCTTTAATGCAGAATTTAAATTAAAAATACCTACTGTATGTATAATTTATGAAGAACTAAAGCAAAGTACGAACCACAGAGGGCCCTTTGGCATGAAGATACATTTACATACATTTACATCATCTTTCTAACAAATCTAAAATTCAAAAGGATGCAGGACCAGGAAAAACAGGACTTGCAGGGCAGGTGATACAGCTTTTTGAGCTTTGAGTAACGTGTTATTGTTCACCACACTCGTTTGATAGAAGTGTGACTGTATTCGGTGCAGTGGTCATCTTAAAGGTCTTTTCTCCTCATTTAGTTGAGATAAATTATGGCTTTGTTGTCTGGTTCTAAATTGATTTAAAACAAATTTAATATGATTTGACTCTGCAATTTAAAAAAAAAAAACATCTTCTCATCTGCCGACAAAATAAATAACTTAATCTCAAGCAAAAAGAAACTTAATTCAAAACTGAAAGTTGCAAATCTTGCACCATCAGTGATGCTGGATGCGGTTGGAAATTTGCTCTTTTGCGCCTGCAACCACATCCCACTGTGATGTCACAACGTACCCACGCATCATTGAGACGCCGTGACATCACCGCTGCGTGATGACAACTTAAACCACTTGAGGGCAGCAGACAGAAGTTTTTCAGCTGCTGTTGAGTTGCTCTTTAAAAATGAAATTGGCCGACAGCAAGTTGAGTGTAAATAAACAAACAGAAGGGACGACTAATACAAATGTTCTTATTACAGCAGCTTCTGATTAAACTCCTTAAAACAGACAATTTTCTATTTTCTAGATGGATTTTGAACACAAAGGATGAGATTAAATGGAAACAAGTATAAGTTGACCCATCACATTGATGATAACATTGTATTTTAATGGATATTTATTCGTATCTAATGCAGATAATGTAATGAAAACATTTAAATCTGTTTACATAAAGATATTAATAAAGGTCATGAACTATCAGCACTTTAAAGGTGGTTAATGTGTGTGTGTGTGTGTGTTTGTGCGTGTGTGTGTGTGTGTGTTTGTGTGTAAGCTGGTTTTACAGAGTGATTAGTTTAACAGCCTCATAATAAAATGCCAGAGTTTAATTACATCCCTCCCTCTCTCGCTCTCTCTTTGTCTCACAAACACACACACACACACAGGGGATGGCTCATCAAGGCCAAACTACCAAGCTCCACTCTTCCTGTTTCTGACAGCGGAGAGCACGCCATGTTATCTATGATACACACACAAACACACACAGAGGTGGCTGCGGCTAACACAGGAAGAGCTGACAGCGATCTGTAATCGACTCAGGGTTATCGAGAAACAGAAAGAGACACACTTCTGCTGCTGCTTTTCTAATTAAAGCATTTTTTTTTTTTCTCAGTTCAAATATTTAGAAAACAAAGATGGAGGGGAGATGATGACACCAAACAAGAAAAGAATCATGTGGCAAGAAGAGATGGAAAGCAAGGAAGAGGAAAAGAAAAAAAAAAAAGAAAGTAGAAATAGGAGATTAAATTACACTGGAAGGGCGGGAAATAAAGAGAGGAAGTAGAACCAAACAGAAAAAAGGAGGGACGAGGGACTGAAGTCATGTGGGGAGGGAGGGAGGGAGGGAGGAGTAACGTCAAGTGCAGCAAGGAGGAGAGAAGAGCAGCAACATTAGAAAGAGAAGAAGCAGCAGAAGTAAGAGAAAGAGTCAGAGAAGAAGAAAACTGCAGATTTCAAACCTTCTTTAACATCCTGATTACTTTGGAGTACCTGTGAGGGCGAGGAAGAGTCTCACACACACACACACACACACACACACACACTCACACACACTCACACACATTCACTCCTGACTAATGCTCCTGCTGGATGGACCTATGCCGATCACATCAGGACCTCGAGCTGTGTACATAGGAGAGCGACCTGTGCGACCAGACATGCATTTCTACTACGTGGTGGGTAACACATGGGCCTGCATGTGCATGTATGTGTGTTTGTGTGTGTGCAATTCCGTCTTTGCATGTGCATGTGCATGTCTTTTTGTTTAGTGTTTCTTGTTGCCATGCAACCCCTTCCAACTCCAGTTATTTTATCTGGAATTCGCTGACAGGCTGGGAATCTTTCCGACTGAATAATAGTCGGAAAGCGAACAATTAAAGATAAAAATATGCTGTTTTCTCCATAAAAAATGTTTTATAGCGAAACCGCAGATCCTCAATTTTGTCAAAGTGTGTTGATTTCACTTTTTGAATCCACTTCAGTCGTGGAAATGTGTAAGTTTAATGTGGCATAACATATAAAACAAGAGATTAAGGAACTTGGTGATCCCAATAAATTGAAGGTCTCTGACTCAGCATGTTTATCAGTCACATGTGCTCTGTAGTTCTTTTATTATCCTTGTTTTTATTGCACCGTCATTAAACTCAGTTGGACTTTAAAGCAACGCTCCCACCAGACTTACAACCCTAATCTTGAATGATTGCTCTGAATAATTCTCCAACTTCGCCTGTTACACCCAAAGACATCATTCCTGTAAATTAAAAAGTCAACTGACTCGTTGGCCTGCAAAAATGTTCCCCCTTTGAATTTGGAATCAAGGCTCCACCTCTGTTAGTTTCATCAGATGGCAGAAATCCCAGAAATCCGAAAATCTAATCAGTTGTTCCTTGGCTCGGCGCCTATCACTCCGCCAAACTCGTTGAAATACGTTTTTAGATTCTTCATATACAAACACTCGAGAGAGGAAAAAAAACATCACCTCAGGCAGAGGTGGAAAAAGTTGCTGTATTATCTTTTGTTCCCTTAAACAACAATAGATACTGATTGCAGACACGAGTAAAACTAGGATTAAGTCTGTGTATAAAGAGAAAAAAGCAGAAGTGTTTTGTTGTTGCATGGAAACCTGGAGTAAATTTCCTGATGCTGTAATTCTTCCCCTTTTCCTGCTTTTTTTCCTGCTGCACTGTTATGCCTCAAGTATAGAAAGGTGATCTGAAACTAAGAAATACAATCAGAACACTTTATGAAGTTAATCTGATGACACTTCTTTAATGGAAAAACATCTTTACATTAAACTAACAGTGTCTCGACTTTGATCTCCATGTGTAGGATACAGAGAAACAGTTTATGTAATGTGGTTTCGAATGGACTTTGATGATCATGATATTTAATTTCTTCCTATAATTTATTTCCTTTCGCTGTTTTTTTTTCATTATTCGGAGTCTTATTTAATCTGCTATGAAACAATACAACTCATTTTTAATTTTATAAATGCCTTGCTGATACTCAGCATTGCCCTCAGCCTGCAGCCAGTTAAACCTCACTGTAATGTGAGTTGACTTAGTGCAGATTAACATTATTAATAGCACGGCAGCATGTTTTTTTTTTTATATGAAGGAAACTCAAAACCAGCAACGGAGAATCAGAATCAAAATCACTTTAAAGGTGCATTAATCATTTTTTTTCACATATACAATTGATTAAATGATTAATTGTAACATCAAATATGTCACTCCTAGTTACAGACTCACTACAGTTCCCTTTATCTTAATGGAAATTTTAGCATCTTTCAGTTCGTTGTTTTGGTTTTATAGACAGCTTTGCTATTTTTGCAACCCCGTTGCCCAGCAGAAGGCGACTGTTTTCAGCCAAAAAACCTCTGATAAACCCATTGTTCATTACCTGCCCTGCACCAAACAACAGGCAGACAAAGTCAGAGACAAGCTGGTGAACATACTGAAGCATTTAACAACAAAATAGCCAAATATTTTTCCTCAGGAGTTGGTGGAGACCAAAAACAGAGCTAAAAGGAGAGCGAATATTGGACGTAATCATCAGTTGGCGACAAATGCGAATGCAAATGAATGCAAATGTTGCTCCGTGTCTGCTGGATGTGTAAATAAGCAGCTGTTT
The DNA here is from genome assembly GCF_914725855.1 of Thunnus albacares. Taxonomy (NCBI): domain Eukaryota; kingdom Metazoa; phylum Chordata; class Actinopteri; order Scombriformes; family Scombridae; genus Thunnus; species Thunnus albacares. Next base: position 7,221,239 of record NC_058127.1, on the reverse strand, counting down.
ACTAAGATTTTATAAGTGATAATATGCCAATGTTGTGTTTACAGCCCCGAAGCAAAAGCATGAAAACAGCCGAGAACAGACAGAATAAAAACAGCCTTTGCACAGCAAATACATTATTTATTGCTTTCAACTGTAAACTTTCACTGGTGACAGTGACTGGTGGTGTTGTTAACTCGTGCAACAAAAGTGGTCAGAGCTGCCAACAATGTGTGAAGCATATGAGTCTGTAGGAGAGGAAGTGCTACATGTGTGAAAAAAGACACATTTTATGAGCTGCTTATTGTTTCTAAAGGAATGGTGACTCACTTTCACACTGTACAGTGTAAAAGTACGTCTGAGGGCATGAGTTTTCCTCTAGAGAAACAGTTCATAAGCTCAAATGGGTTCATCAGACTATTATGAGATATTTTTACTTCTTACAAATATGTCTCCTGCTGCTTATATGCACCTGCAACCAGCAAGAAGGGTTCGGTTATAAGGCCAAGACCTGAGCTCTGACTTTACAGCTAGTTTTGTGTTGTGAGGGTGTCATGACGCATTTGGGTTTGTTTTTCGAGTCTTGAGTTTTTATTTGCAAACTCCTGGAACAGATAAGACGTCAGACAGGTAATAAACACACTTTGAAGGTTTAAATATAAGCCGTCCACACTTGAGAACCGCTTAGACATGTCTTCACACTTGACTTGGACTTGTGAGACTTGACCCAGAAGAATCCCACAAAAAGAGGCAGAAAGACAGACTTTGCATCGCCTCTCACATCGTATATTCAACTTTTTAAACCCTCTGCACTGAAACGATTTGGTTCGAGATGCAAAAGAAACACTATTAACACACATGTCACTCACTTAATTTGACTTGAGACACGATTTGACAAGACTTGACTCAGACTTGCTCCAAAGACATTTAAAAAGAGCTCCTGGAACCGACTGAAACATTAAGATTAGATGTCTTTGGTTATCGCTGAAAAATTTCCTGATATCAAACTCCGTTATAACTGCTGGAAAAGTCTTGACATGAGTCACTTGCTTCTGTTTTGTGAGTTATATGCAGAGAAATGCGAAAGCTGCCAGAAGTTGTTTTTATCAGTGTTTTTGAGTGGATTTTTTGTCTTTTTAGAGAGAGAGAGAGAGTTTGAAAATGCTCTAATTTGGCAACATTCATGCCTGCAGATGCGCAAAGTATGTGCTTGTACATGTGTGTGTGTGTGTGTGTGTGTACAAGTGCGATGATCATGTCTTTATGACCGAGGATTGAGAGCCTCTGCCATCTGCTTTGGAGTATCACTTGGCCATGACTGACCAAATCAAGTCCAGCTAAATCTTAAAGTTAATAACAAATATTTAACACACTCTCTCACTATCTCTGCCTCTTTCTTTTTTTTTTTTCCCTTCCTCTCAGACATCACCAGACAGCTGCATCACTTTTCTCTCAAACTATTATTTCTGCATCTGCCCATCTGTCATCTCTCGCTTTCGCTCTCTCTCTCTCTCTCTGTCGTTACCCCATCTGTCTCTCCCTCGTTCCACCGCTACATACAGCTCATATAGCTCAATCATATGTTGTGCTTGTCTTTTTTTTTTTGATTTATGAATCCGAGCCTGGAACTTCATTTGACTCCAAGATGTAGCCAAATCCCGTTAAACGTCCAAGCGTGGGGGTCATATTTATGATGTGAAAGCTGCGGCTTTGACCTCAGAAGCTTGTTTGGTCGCCGGTGTAGGTTTTTCACGACTGTTGTGTCTTTTGTGAGGCGATCGAGCGTCGAGTGTAAACCGCTTTAAAGGTAAAGGATGCTTATTGTCGCTATCTGTTATGCTGTGGTTACTGTTTCAAGCGCAAACTGGAGTTTGAAGACTGAACTGAAGTTTTGTCAGAGGCAGAGGCTGCTCTCAAAACAGAATTAATCTTGTTGGGTGCATTAAAGGGTCATTTCACCCAATTTAGAACATTTTTCCATTTACCTTTAATAGCATCTAGCCATGCACTAGACACTTTTGGTTTTGAGATATCTGTTTCCACCACTAATATAATGGAAGAGAGGTGAATCTCATTTGTGCTGCTCACTGCTTGTAACGTAGACAAATAGATTTTAAACTGCTGTTGAGTTTTTACTGGAACTAGTTTCTAGCAAAGAAATCTGTTTATAGTGACGATCTGCAGACTATCTGGAAAGAGAAGTTGCTGCATAGTTTTTCAGTTTTTTCCCCCCAAATTTGATTCATCAACAGCTAATAAAACAACCTTGAGATAAAGCTATTGTGTCAAGTGTTATTTCCAAGGTCAATAAAGAACTTTTACACCAATATCGATGAGAAGACCTCGTAAAAAAAATAATGGAGGTTTTAACATTTTTATGACAACTGAGCAAGCTGATGAAAATCATTTAAAAGCTCCAAAACATCTTCTAAATCTGTTTTCCAAAGTCATTAGTGAACATTTTTTAATGCTTTTAATGCTAAAAAACAAACATTATTACATTCATCTCCCTTGTGCTGTGACATAAAAGAAGCAAGAAAACGTTCTTTTATGTAATTTAGGTGATGAATTGACCTTTAAGCCAAAGAATCACTTTTTTATGGAGCTTAAAGTTCAGTTGGCAGTTTGCAAACAATGAGCTGATGCATTACTGGTCACCAACTGGTCCACTGGTTTGGACTGGGACTCTAAATTAAATAAAAAAAACACAAAGCTATACATGCATTTCTTTTATAAAAGTTTCAGTGTAAAGACGACATTCATATGTGATGCTATTGTATACTGTCTTTTGATTTTCTTCTTATTATTAGTCATTAAATTCCCCTTCTTTTTTATTATTTTTTCACAGTTGTATTGTCTCCGTGGCGATAGCTTTATACATAAGTCACTCTAGATGCAGGTTGACCTTTCCTCTTGTTTCCATGTTGGGTCGGAGTGAGAACGGGGGGGGAGTTTGAGTTGGCTGGAAACTGAATGTATCATATGTCATCTGTTGTATGACTGATGTTTATATCGTAAAAAATGAAAATTGCAAGTCATAATAAAAAGAACACAAAGCTGTAATATCCTCTCAATCGGGTTTGTTTTCCTACAACGAAGGGTAATGAAACAAAAATATTCATGAACCTGAACTTCTCTGCAAACTATCACGTAAATCAAAGTTTCGTTTAATCTCTCCGAGGCTCTGAGTCAAGGTTTCTTCTCGCAGTTTCACACCTATTCTTGCCCGCAAAAGTCACATCTTCTTAATTTACATTTTCCTGTTTTAAATATTGTGCTGTTTAGGCCTGAATACCAAAATCTTAACCTTGAAATTACTGTCTCCTGCTTGTTCCTTCTTTGAAGTCTATAAAAAATGGTCTTGTTCTCTCTTTTTATCAGTCCCATTGCTTGAATTCTGCATAATATCTGTTACATCTCTGGTGTTTAAATCACTTGAATCTGAACAAACAACTGGCTCTAAAAGATCTGTTATATCCGCTGAAAAGATTGCCAGTATTTCTCCACTATAGATAGATAAATTACCACCAATTCTTTAACATAAACTCCTCATCTTTGCTCTTCTTTTTCAATTAAAAGTAAAATCTACTCTGCAGGGTAAAAGTCAACTCCTTCCTGGTTCACTTAAGCCAATCATGTATGCATAATCCCACCACCCACACAGGAGCCAATCACCATCCTCTTTATCTGCCAAATTAGCTGCACCTGCACACATTTGCTTCCAGCTTCTGTTGTTCATGCAAACATTCAACCAGCAGCAGCAGCAGCAGCAGCAGCAGAGGGGCATCTGTGATGGTGCAGTCTGTGCCAAATAGAAATCTTAAACATCTCTAAAGCTGTCTCTCCAAACCGAATTTGATTAATGTTCGGTGAAATGTTGAAGAGATAAGAGAGGAGGAGGAGGAGGAGGAGGAAACAAATAGGGCTGCTATCTCTTGCATCATGTTTCCTGTCCCTCTTTTATAAAAAAAAAATTAAAAATGCAAAAGACACTCAAATGGACATTATTCAGATAACAAGAGTTTGACCGGCCAAGGATGGTAACTGTTACCCCGGTGAGTGCTTTTAATCAAACTTTATGTAATTGGTATTTATGTTTATGCCAGTTTGTTAATATGAAAGTATTGTTCTCTGGTGTCTTTGCCCAGCGACGTGTAAGTCAGGAAATCAGATAATTTTGGCATCAACAGCAGCTCTGCTTCAGAGAAATGTTTTTAACTTCAGTCTGTATTTACTGAATATTACTCATATCTGTTGCTTATATCTCTGTTTCTACTCTTCCATGCATTGACTCTCTCATTTCTTTCACCACTGATGACTTTGTTTTCACCCAGTTGTGTTGACTGGATTAATCCTGCGTCACTAAATCATATTTTTACACAACACTTAAAATGCTTTTGGCCGAGTTTCTCCCCTCCTGTGTAAAGCTAAAATATATGACGTGTCTGATCTTGCGTGTGGTTTAGCTCATACTTTGAGAAGAAAGACATCTAATGATCTGCAGTCTGTATGTGGAATTATGTGTTTGTGTGTGTGTGTGTGATGCTGGTAGTGCTGGTGAGGACATTGCCTAATGTCTTGGATGCTGCGCGTAATAATGAACACCATATGTCATGAGAGGGGGAAAAAAAAAAGAAGGGAAGATGAAGTTAAGGATTCAGAGGATGACGAGGAGGGGTTCATGGACCATCGGTGATGAAAGATGAGAAGAAGCATGAGGGTGTGACTCTTCTTAGAGATTCATTTTCGACCCCAGGCTCTGGAGCCACATGCACCCATGGTAGTTCAGGATCAGATCCCACCACGACCTCGTCTCCGGTATCACCTCTAGTCAGTCTCGGGTTTCCAACAGTACGGTCTCGGATAGAAAAACACACCCAGAGGTGTTTACTGTCCAAACCCTGAAAGCTAAATTCAACCAGGCAACCACAAAAGTAACTTTATTCCTTTTTATAATATTGCACAAAGAAAGTTCTTCAAGGTCTTGCTTGGGTTAGATTCTAGAAATGTTGGTTTTATATTGAGCAACAATTGCAAAAGTCGTATGATAATGGGTGCATGAATGCAAAACTTAATGGTTTAATTTAGGATTTTTAGCTTGATAAAGATGTATAAAGATTCACAGGGAACAGAGAAACTTTGTATTGATTGTTAGACCAGGTGAATCTCGTAGCGTAACATCATCGTCATCATCATTGTCCAACAATAAGCACTCGGAGGAAGGACTCGGCCCAAAAACCTTCATGCGTTGAATTGATATTTTCTGCTTGAGTCACGGTGTGCTGACTTTTCACTTTGTCTCACGCAACTTGAATTTCCCTCAGCGAATTTCAACGTGTGCCTGAGACTTGTGTTTTTCTCCGAAGTCTGAGGAAAGTCATAAATAAATTTTTTTTTTGTTGTATTCTGGAGATGACGGAGCGTTTTCTGCCCACGCGTCGACTCCGTGGTCGATATTCTGGTGAAACTCATGACCTCTCTTTTGTTAAACGTATCTCACAGTTCATTTTTCACTCATCATGCAAAAGTTTAGACGGAGATTAGAGTGAAAGCTTTCATGATTTATGCTCCAGCTATTTGTAATAGTTTGCAGAGGGAAATCTAATTGAGGAGGTTGATCACTCGGACTGAAATTTAAGAATGTTGTAAAGACTCAAAACGGTAGCTGTCTCTGTTCTTATCTCTTTTTGGAATTTTTTCTGTCTATTTCAGTATTGTTGTGTCTGACTGAAATTAGTAATAAATGTAGTTTTATGTCTTAAAAAGGCTCAGCAAATATCTAACTGGGTGCTGGGTTTATTTTAGCAAATGTTACTCAAACAGGAGAAAATTAGTTGGTATATATCGGAGTTGTGGTTAAATATAACACTTTTATCTGTATGTTTGAAAAAGAACAAGCTGCATGTGGGATGAAGAGGTCCCATGTTTGAGCAACCATTTTTTTATTTTTAGTGCAAATTCATGTGAGTGGGTTTGATTTCCAGTCACATCGTTGGAAATCTCCACCCAGTTTTCCTTAATTTCACACTGCTGACACACACAGAAATAGCACCTCATGTTAAACCATTTATATTAATTCATTTTCTCCACTCTGGGTGATGCCTTCAGGTATTTTCTCTGCATCTGGTGTATGCAGGCATCTGTGCGTGGTTGCAGTAGTTTGTGTGTGTGTGTGTGTGTGTGTGTGTGTGTGTGTGTGTGTGTGTGTTAGCGAGCGCCAATGCCTTCGGGCTGTCCTCCTAAACAGTCTGTAATCTCCCATCAGCCAGCCGTGCTCGGAGTTATATAACCTGTGTTAACATTGGGTACTTTCAGCTGCAGGTTCAGTTTTCGCTGCAGAAATGAGAAAAAAAAAAAAATAGCCATTTGTTCTGAATTACTACAACAAGAGCTACAATGACAACATTTTGTGATTTTTTTTAAGCTGTACAACTGCAGTAGGAGCCAGTGGGTTTTGGTTTGAGTGTAGCAGACACGGTAGTATTGGGAAACGGACGAACACGTTGAAGGTTTTGCTGGTTTTTGTGGGATTGTTTTACAAATGATAAACGCCAGACATCATTTAAGCTTATAAAATATTACTAATATCATCTAAATTACTTTTTCTCTCTCCTTTTCTTCCTTGATTTCCTTGTTTCTCTATTTTTCATGAGAACAAAACACCAAAACAGATGTAACATTCAAAGACAGTACAAAAAAAATGAAAAACCAAACCAACAACTCAGAGCTCACAGCAAATTCTGCATAAATGTATTCATGTGCACACGTTTATGTGTTTCAGTTGTATCTCAGTGTAATGTTTGTATGCCAAAATTCAATATTTTGTGAGTGCAGTATTTGGGTGTGGCAGGGGAGGATCAGCTCTGGAGAAATTACAACAAGGGAGACCAGGCGTCTTAAAAATGTTTGTTGTTGTCTTTTTGAGATAACTTTGAGATTTCCTTTAACTGGAATGTTCAGCCAGCAAATTAAGCCAGTGGGGGGGGGGGGTGGACAGATAAATAGATGGATCCTGTCTTTCCAGTTAGGTAAGATAGTCTTATCGGCCATTGTAAGAGCTATTCAGATTAATGGTGTGAATTGCTGTGTGGCTCTTTTTCCACCACTGAAGAGTTGTTGTTCTAAAACGCACCACGAAGTGAGTTTTGCAAGCCAGAAACCTCTTAAACTGCTGACGTAACTTGCAAATCATTTGTACAGATCAACACCCCTGTCGCCACCATTACTATATATACATATATATATGTTTGTGCTTGCATCAGTAAAAATCTTAACTCCAGTAAAAGTGAAAGTGATAAGAGCAGTGCTACAGTACTAGCATGCAGAGAGTGGGAGAAACGTTTGAGAAACTTGTTAATCAGTAGCCGAAGACACACTAATCGTTATCTATGCCGGAAAGTACGGATAACATCTGTGTTGTGTTCTCCTTTAGTAGCGTTGGGCAAGCTACTTGGAAAGTGTAGCGAGCTAAGATACCAGTTAACTCTACATTAAATTAAGCCACACTTTATAGATGCATGACACTCCAGTTAAACCCCGGCAATAAAACCATTACGCACATTTGTAGAGGTGTGCGTGATTTTTTTGCATGCATTCCTCTATGTATATGTGTGTGTGTGTGTGTGTGTGAGTGTGAGAACAGCTTATCCCTGTCCTGGTAAGACCTTTATTGAATTATGACAGGAAAACCACAGGATTCCCACTTCTTAACCCTCAGAGTATTTAGTCTCTATGTAAATCTGAGGCAAGGAGCAGAAAAGAAAACAATGGAAACATGGACAGGACTCTTTCCATCTTTTTTTTTTTTCCCCTCTTTAACTCTCACTCTTTCTCTCGCTTGTGCGTATAATATATGAAGTGAGTCATAAATCCAATGATTATTTTATCTCCACATTAATATGTCTTATTTGGTAGTACTTTTGGCATCTATCTCTGCCCTTTCAATCATCTTAACTCACACATGGAAAACAGCGCAAGTGAAGAGAGAGGCGCTGTCGTTTTCTCCGTCCACATGTATCCATCATCATTTATACACCTGTGTGCGTCTGTGTCGGTCTTTGGCAGCCGCGCGTACGTGTCAGGCTACGTGATGGATCGACTGGTGGTCGACCACAAACGTCAGCGTCTGGTTGATTTACCCACCTCTGAGGCTGGAAGATCATTCTAGGCCTCGGCTCACACGGCCCGGCTGTCTCAGTGACTTCCTGAACTCCTGACAGTAGTTTAGCCATGTCGCTTTGGGGGGTTTCGGTCACAAGCCTCGTCAGGGGAGCAGTAAGGCTGTGGTGTCCCTCAACAAAGGCCCCTGACCTCCGGGACAAGTTCATGTTCAAGCGGCGGAATATCTTTTAAGTATCAGTGCTTGTAGGCTTGAAAGGCAGCTCTGAAAAGTTTGTAGTTTGCTTCTTGTTAGATATAATTGGCTTGGATTCACAACAATTGAATGTTGTGATGACTGATTGCAATGGAGAGCAAGTAAAAAACAAGTCAAAATGGCCGTAGAAACCTCTCAAAGCACTAACGCAGTGGTATAATACTCCCAGTGCAGCTACGAAAGCCATGAAGAGGTGGTAGCATGACACAGATCTGGTGTATTTAGCTATGTGGATAATGCTGCAGAGGTGATTTGAGTGTCTTTGGATCTTTTGATAGACATTTTCAGCCCTCTATCCCCTGAAATTATGTTTATATTGGACAATTTGACACAATTTGCATCCTGTGCCAACATTCAGTGCAATCCTGATCGGTACCTAACCTTAACTTGGTGTTTTAATGCTAACCTACCCACACATTAACCATAGTTTAGAGCCATTAGCACAGTAAAAAACAAGTCAAAATGGCCGTAGAAACCTCTCAAACCACTAACGCAGTGCTATAATACTTCCAGTGCAGCTACGAAAGCCATGAGGAGGTGGTAGCATGACAAAGATGTGGTGTATTGGAGTGTTTGGAACATGTGGATCAGCAGCAGAAAGATGGATAACGCTGCAGAGTTGATTTTAGGAGATTCTTTGGATCTTTTAATAGACATTTTCAGCTCGCTATCTCAAGAAATTATGTTTCTTGCATCTTCTGCCAACATTCAGTGCAATCCTGATCGTTCCCTTACCTTAACTTGGTGTTTTTTTATTGCTAACCTACCCACACATGAACCGTAGTTTATCCACCAGAACAAGAACAATCTATCTTTAACCATATATTATAGTTGTCATGTGTGGAAATTGCAGAAAGAACGAATGCTAAAAACATTAGAATTGAACAGAATCTTTGGTTTTGTGAAGCCGTCTAATATCAAAGTCCTTCTCTGGCAATAAAGTTGCATTTTTTTTTTGCCATTGCTGCTCATTTTCAAAGGAGGGCTGAGAATTTGATACTCGACGGATAGCTTTTCTGCAGAGTGCTCCTTTAAAACATTCCTAAACCGTAACGGTGGCATTATTTTATTTTGGGAAGTGACCAAAATTAACACTGAATTCATCCAAGTATTAGTAGCTTTTTTTTGTGTTATTTATTAGTAAGTATTGTCTGTGATACAGTTTATGCCTCTGTGCCACGGACTTCCATCCATTATCGTCCAAGAACAAATACATAAAACAGTCACACGTTTTTTTAAAATGTGAAAGTTCGTATTTGACCTGGGAAATAGTCATCGTTTCCAGACCCGACTCCAAAAAAAAAGATTTTTAATTCAAGGTACAGTCAGTTGCATTTTCCAGAGCTTTCAACCACATCAGCACGAGCCATCTCCATGATGACTAAGCAAACTCAATCAGCTGATTAAGACTGTACAATGTGATTTAAAGCTCACAAAAAAAGCCAGTAAGAGGACTTTTAGAGCCATTAAATTGCACTGGGTGATATATTCCTTCATTAATGTAAGGTGAACAGTTACTGGCAACGTCTTTTTATTATATGTTGTATATATTTTAAGACCAACATTAATAAAAGTAATGATGTTTTTCCTTACACCATTTTTTTTGTTGAGAGTTTCTATTTTTGTTAGAGTTGAGATACCTTTTAAAGACATCTCTAGAGGCAGCTGTATGACGCCATCTATTTAAATCCCTGGTCATGCTGGACTTACTAAACTGTGCTGTGAGCAGTTTTTCTTGGTTTTAAGAAGATTTGCCCTGATCTCAGTGATTCAACGTTAATGTCATCTGTCCAAAATTGCACGTCTTAATGTGGCTTAGTGTTGTTGCACAAGCTGTAGGCAACTTGTCAAAGACGAGGGCGGAGGGGAGGGAGGGGGGGGGAGTAAGCGTTGAACTTTCCAGGAATTGATTCTGAGAGAGAGAGAAGATAAAGAGTTGTTGTATTCAGATGGAATAAATGTCGAAATTATGGTTTTTGCATCTAATGACTGTCTCTAAAGTTCGTCAGAAGACACACATATGCAGAACAGATGAGAAAAGTCATTAGGAAAGACGTCAATTTAATAAATTGATGACATCAAATGATTACAGAGGAGAGTTTCCATGTCAGAGAACAGCAGGGCTCCATCGTCAAAGCCCCCCCTGGTTGGCATTTTACACATTTCCTGTCTATTCCCCGTAGAGGAATCCAAGCCCAAACCAAAATGGTGCCCGCATCCCAACACAGCTTTCATCCTAAGATGGATGTCCGGGCTTGGCAGGGTCAGAGCTGTCACCATGACACTTCCTTTTAACTTTTCATCATTTGTAATAACATAAAACACTTTTTATTTGCTCTGTATGCTTAATTCAATCATTGCTTTGCTTTTGTTTTTAATGTACTATCTAACTTATACCAATGTTATAGTACATTTTAAGGTGTCACAGATTTTATTTCAAATTTTTTTTTTATCACAAAAGTAGAACAGGAAGTAAACATACAACCTGTTTGTTTCCCTCTATCTCCCCTCCTGCTCTTAGTCCTGACCTAATGACGATATCTTATCTTTAAAGCATCTGACTCAAGGGGAATCTTAGAAAATGAAGGGAAATTCAGTCAGAATAAGTTATGTACTTTCGGGGTAGCCGTCACGCTCAGCTTGTTACAAGAGCAACAGTAACTCAAATTATGTTTTATTCTGCATAGAAATTAAGTAAAATGATTAACAAAAGACATCATAATTGCAGTTAAGTTAAACCTGGCTTGGTTTTAAGTTTTTATCCTAATATTAAACTCATGTCAACAAGAGTATTTGTGCCCGTCATATAGAGGAATGTAGGATATAGGATAATAAAGCTGTGTTTAATTGAATTATGATTTTAATTGGACATAATTTAAGCTAACTGTCAACTGTTCAGGAGAAGAGTTGGTTAGAAATGAGCGAGTCATTCGTGCATATGTGTAAACAGGATGGAGTTGTACATACATACGAGGCTTTGCATGCATACAAAGTACGTTATATGTGTTTAATTCCCTTTTAGCCTCCTCTAATCTTATCAGCTCTGCATTACTTTGGTATGTCTGGAGTTCAAAGGTCAGTCTGTCTTGCATCGCTGCAGTTATAACCTTTAGCATAGATGTCTTATCATGTGAAAATCACCAAATCTATCTCGTTCTTCGCGTTACAACATGATGATGACAGTTAGACTTGGGTAATAATCGTCTTGCTTGACTCTTTCTTTAGATTACAGATTTGAATTTAGTGCACCACAAGTGTAGACCTCAACACTTAAGTCACATAAATGTGGACTTTAGACTCTGAAGACTTTATTTGAGGCAAAAAACATTCAACGCCAGACTTATGTTAACTAAGTTTTCCCAGAAGGGGAAAAAACGGCTTACAAGCATCTTGAAATTGATGTTTGCCGTATGAAAGGCAGATGTGTCTGTCAAATCAAATCATACATATGATCCTAGAGCTCATTGATATAACAATATAGGATCTTTTGAAATATTAAAATGTACACTTAAACATGTTTTCACTACTTGTTTCTAAGTATCTATAAGTTATTACAAAAAAAATACAAGATGGAGCTGCTTGTTTGTCCTCTGATGTCTGCTTTTACCCCATTTTTTTTTCCTCCTGGTTTATATCACTGTCGCAATAAATAAAACAAACCTGGAAAAGAAAACCGGATCAAAGGAGTGAAAAAGGAGTGAAAAAAACTCATGCCTTGTATGAACTTTCAGAGAGTAAATGCTGTCTGACAGAAAGAAAATGTATCGCTGTACGCTGTCATGGTACAGTACATCTCTCCACAACAACAAACGTATGTTGTACAAGCTACAAAAGCAGATGGTGGTTACATCATGACTCCCCTTTCTCCTTTGTCCTCTGGGGGGGCTTCGCCACTGCAAGTGAAAAGAAAAGAAAAAAAAAAAAAAGATGTTTGACACGAAACATCGTCTAACAAGACAAGAACAAATGAACCTGCTGCTGATTAATGGCTCTGTTTCATGTCAGCAAGCCGTAATGATCCATTTTTTTTCAAACTTGATGTTAAAAACAGGCTTTCACATTACATAATGCCTGTATGTCCTCTAAAAATGTACAGCCATGTGGTTATACTGTTTGTGCTCCGTCTGAAACAGGACGTTTTTAGCTCCCCCTTCCTGATAAGCCCACTTCTGCTCCCAGAATAGTAGTAATAATATTATATCAGATTTCACTTCTTTTTTCTTGTTCTTTACTCAAAATATAAACTTCTCAAATACATCCTTATATGTTTAAGCACGCACCCGATCTGAAATATGCAAGTGGACAGCCTTAGCATCAAAGACTACATAACGGATGGCCGTATACGGGCATGCTCGACAATCTGATGTCATCACGAGGAAAAAGTATAGAAGTAGCTTTTAAAATGGAGAGTTTAGAGCATTTTTACATATGTTCACCTCAAGTTTAGCAACTTTGACCATGTTTGACACAGACATCTGACATCATAACGGCATGTAAATGACAGAAAATCTCCTTTTTAAGCTTTACACATTCAGTTCAACACAATTAAAGGTTCGTCCATTGGGTTGTGAGCTGCTGCAGGGGTGGTGTGGATAATATCTGGATGACTGCAGCATGTGCTCACAAATGAAGGAACATTGTAATGAATTACAAGCCCTGTTCATAAATGCATTCAGGAGATGCTGCTGCAAACTGTTCAGCATGTTTGATTCTTTGAGTTTCAAGAGACAAACACGCAATAACTTCACTTTCCACCATTGTGTCCAGTGTTGCTGTAAGATTAAGATTAAGACTCTCTTTATTGCCGTTTCTCAGCACTCGCATACGCTGAAATGAAATTTATCTCCCTGCAATTGACCCATCCAGCGCCCGGTAGAAACCCACACAAACACGGGGAGGACATGCAAACCACACAGAAAGAACCTGAGATGGCTAGGGTTCAAATCCAGGACTTTCTTGCTATAAGACCTAACAGTCCCATAATTATGTCTAATTAGAATACAAAAAGATAACACTTAGCAGTCTGGTAAAGCTCTTTTTTCTTCGTGAGGCAGCAGTATGAGGATATAATTACTGGGAAAAGTGCTTTGATATATTCTGCCCTGAACCAGATTCCCCGAAGTGTTATTCAAAATAAGATCATCGCTTTGTTCTGTCGACTTGCAGAGTTGATTTTAAGAATAAAGACTTCTGGGAGGCATGACAACAGCCTGTCTTCTAAATGGCACGGAGGAAGAAGAGATGAATCCTCTTGTATCGTTTGACATTTTATTGACATGAGTTTTATTCATGCTCTCTGTTCTGTTCTCTTTCTACTTGTCTCTGTTACTGCGGCTTTATTCTTTGTTTTGGGTTATCATGTAACTTTAAAGAGTGAATATTTTGGCTGATGAAGGTAGGAGCTGTCAGTGAAGAGGATAAAAGGTCCTTATCCTTTAGTTACTCTTTGGGGATGATGCTGTCACCACTTTGGTTCAGACTGAAAGCAGCTATTGGATGGATTGCCATTTAATTTTTTTTTTTTTTTGAGGACATTGGTTCCCACAAAGCTTTGGTAATGCGTGACATTTTGTGCAGCGCCACCATGAGAATGACATTTTGGGTTTTGACTGAAATATCTCAACAACAACTGTTGGATGATGACCATGAAGGTCTCCAGAGGATAGATCCTGATTACTGTTGATCCACTGACTTCATATGTTTTCTCTTATTCAGTGCAATGTGACATCTACAGTACAGGAGGGATTGGGCCGAACTTTGGTGCAGACATTTATGGTTCCCACACGATGAATCCTACTGACTTTGATGATCGCCTGAAATTTTCTCGTCACCTGCTAGCATCTCCAGCTGGTTGACACTTATGGTCGATGAAATGTAATGACCTATCATCAGAGCAACATTTAAATTTGTCCAATACTTTAGTTTATGACTAAATATGTGCAAAACTAAGGACTTTCCCATCAACCTGTGCTAATTAGCGAATGTTTAGCTAACTAGCTAAACTATGATGTGGTTAACCTTACAAACATTAGCATGTTAACTTTGCCATTCTGTGCACGTTAGCATGCTGGTGTTAGCATTTAGCTGTACCACAGTACATCAGAGCAACATTTAAATTTGTCCAATACTTTAGTTTATGACTAAATATGTGCAAAACTAAGGACTTTCCCATCAACCTGTGCTAATTAGGGAATGTTAGCATGCTAACCAGCTAAACTATGATGTGGTAAACTTTACCAGCTAAACGTTAGCATGTTAACTTTGCCATTATGTGCATGTTAGCATGCTGGTGTTAGCATTTAGCTGTACCACAGTACAACCTTGCTAGCACTGCAACAATTAGTCAATTAATTGATTAGTTGATTGACAAAACAAGACATTTGAGGTTGCCCCTTGGGCTTTGGGAAACAGTGATTGACATTTTATCAAATCAAATGAATCAAGATAATAATTAAAGGATTAATTCATTATAATTAATTAGTTGCAGCCCCTAAATCTCAGAGTAGTACGACTGTAGACTCTTTAGTGGAACACATACAGTATTGGCATTGCAGAGCATCATCTTATGTAATGGCATCAGTTGACGACAGTACAACACACCAGCTGTGTAGTCCTGTTCTTTTACATTTCCGATGGGACTGTAAAGTGCCTTGTGTGAAATCTTGTACCGACTACTGTAGTATTATCTAACAAGAGAGGCAGACGTCATAATAGACTAAACCATAACACAATTTCCTCTTTTGGCAGGAAGTCACTGAATCCTTGCTGTGTACTCGGCTGCGACCAGCGGAGTGGAGAAAACGAGAGGCGGATGTTTTGCGGAGGGTGGAAGTTGTCAGACAGTGATGGTGATGATCATGATGATGGGTGTGGATGTGAACGTCCTGTTTAGAGAAGCGAGAGAGACGGGGTGAAAGACTCGTTATCGATATCCTCGCTGGAATCTAGTTTCCTCTGACAGCGTTGGCATTTCCTCCTCTCCTTTCCCAAATCCTCTGAGAAACCGACAGAAAGACACACCAAAGGATAATGAAAAGGCCGTTATGTAATATAGTGATGAGAGGAACTCTAAGACACCGGTAGGCTTTGAATGTGGACATAAAAAAGGTAGCGGCTATAGATATAATTCCAGCAGTAAATCAAAATGACCAAAACATCCATAATCTACAACATAATTCACCTCTCTGTTCTCCATCTCAATGATTAACGCACCCTGAACACACTTTTCCTGCCAGAATAGGGCTTAAAAACTGCTTTTATCTCAATACTCATCGTACAATAATATTTTCTTGAATTGAAGCACAGTTTCAGGACTGAGTGAGTCAGGATGGATCTACAAAAACATGCATGAGTAGACGTGTTTGTCACATATTTAGGAAAGGTAAACAAGTGGAAGATTCTTTATTTATTTAATCCTTTATTCAAACAGCTCTCATTGCACTATGAAGCCAAATCCCTTATTT
The DNA here is from genome assembly GCF_914725855.1 of Thunnus albacares. Taxonomy (NCBI): domain Eukaryota; kingdom Metazoa; phylum Chordata; class Actinopteri; order Scombriformes; family Scombridae; genus Thunnus; species Thunnus albacares. The sequence goes on along the minus strand of NC_058127.1, from coordinate 7,205,426 downwards.
TTTTACCTTAAAAGTCCATTAATTTACTCATTAATAATGATGGAATAATGATGACATAAGAGAACGATCTGCAGCCTAATTGTAGAGTTATTTACAATGAAATACAAAGATTTGAATGACGGGACATAGATGTGATAGCTTCAGTTTAAACTTTTCAGTGTTCTTTACACCCTCAGTTCAACATTTTCAAGATAGTTTACTGATGTAAAGGGCGTATTTGTATCAATGCAAAAAAAAAAAAAAAATGGCACAAGATGTCACATATTTAGGAAAGGTAAACAAGTGGAAGATTCTTTATTTATTTAATCCTTTATTCAAACAGGTCTCATTGCACTATGAAGCCAAATCCCTTATTTTTTACCTTAAAAGTCCATTAATTTACTTAATAATTATGGAATAATTCTATAACTGCAAACCATTGTGCAGCTTTACTGTAGTTATTTACACTGAAATAAATAGATTTGAATGATGAAACATAGCTGTGATAGTTTCAGTTTAAACTTCTCAGTGTTTTTTTTTTTTTTTACACCCCCAGTTCAACATTTTCAAGATAGTTTACTGATGTATAAGGTGTATTTGCATCAATTACATGCAAAAAAATGGCACAAGAATTTACTTTTGTCATTCAAATCAGTTAAATTTGGTGCCAATTGTTGCTTTTTTTGAACACTGATGACCCTTAAAACATCGCCAAGCTACCGCCTAAGTTCTCAACACACTGTCAACACAAATCCTATACACATACCTATTTTGATTGATTAGATACTGTCAGATATTATGTCACCCTGTAATGCTCTCAGCATGTGCCCTTCCTTGTTCCAGGGTAAATGCCGTCGTATGCTATTAGGTTAGCTTATCTGACTGTAAATTAGCAGCTAATAACTCTTATCTCCTTTTATGCTGCTGATTATCTACCAATGAAGCAGGACTGAATGAGTAATGCTGCTGTCAGATAAATTATAGGGGAACAGATATTAATTGTGTGCTTTTATCTGGCTGCTGCACAACAGAAAATGATAACCTGAGAGTTTTTTTTATCAGCCAAATAAATTATCCCTCAGCATTGAAAGCTGTTAGATAATGAAAACCAATAGAAAACAGTTCTTAGAGAGAACAAGGAGTGTAAAAAAAAAAACAACTTGACTGGTGGCTCTTTGTTGCTCTGTGTGTGTGTGTGTTTTATGAGCCTAGCTCATGCGTACAGGACTTGGCTGAACTCTCAGTCACGTAGCAGCATGAGGGGAAAGTGATCCACAACCCTCGATGCAGGTAACTTTATATCCTAAACAACAAGAATACACACTTCATTTAGCTCCTGCCTCTGGCGTGTTTGCTTCAGTCTAACAATTATAGTTTACTTCACACCTTTTACACACGTCTAGTGAGAAGCTGCTGCAACCTGAGAACATAAATGTCAATTTATGTGTGCGTGTGTTTGATTAATTTGTGTACTTTTTTTTTTGTCATTTATTTTTTCCTCACTGTTAAATATTATACTTTTGGTTGCACTCTCTACTTCTGATCAAGTTTTTACTCCAGTTTTTATAGTTTTATATCAGTAAAATGACCTGATTTATACTTAAGTGGGGCATATACAGCCCTTATCTGGAAGTAAATTATAGTGTGATGTGTTTATGGCTGAATATTAAATACTGTGTCGTCAAATGCAACTTAATGCACTAGTTAAGTACAGTATTTACTGTCATTTTATGCCAAAACACAATTAGAGCTGAACTGATTAGTCAAATAATGGAGCAACAGAAAATCAATAACAGTTTATAAGTGTTTGAACTGTTTCCCAATTCGATTTGAAGACGTCACCGTGAGCTCTGTGTAACTGTGAAGGACTTTAAACACCAAAAAGACGACTGGCAGATTAATGGTTAATGTCAGTAATTGTTAATTGCAGCCGTAATATACATTTTTTTCAATATGAAGCAGTATTTTGCCGTCTGGATACTGACATTATTTAAATGATGGCAGATAAACCTGTTGCACATATTGAGTGGACAGTTAGAGGGATTGTTTAGAAGTGCAAGATATCAAATATGTCTTTCAGGTTTTACCGCTGCGACCGTTAACCATTGTTCTGTAGTCAGAGATAAACCCCACATATCATATCAGCAGTGAAAACCGACTCCTACCTTCATGCTTCTTATCTAATAATCAATATTTCCACAACAAGTCTCAGCATTGTGCTGCAAAAAAAAAATATCAGGAAATAAACCTTCTAAGCTTTATTCTGTCTTAATGTAGAGGACAAACAGAAAATATGATCACAGCTGAACGATCCAACAAGCTTAAATTTGATGCCCAGACTCATTAAAACATGACGAAGACAGACTGAAATCCATTTAGTAACCTGGCATTGATACAGTATGTCTGCTTGTTTGTTTGTTATTAGAAAAATTTCCTACATTTCAGGCTCAAATTTTGTTTTGAAAATGATTGGATTACCTCAAAAACGTAACACAAGGCTGCTGTTCTTCATTCCTGAAAAGTTGACAGTGATGCAGGGTTTTAATTTATTAGAAAATGACTAAAGCATGAAAAAAAAGAGCAGTTTTTCTTGTCTTCCTGGTCTTCAATTTTCTGTTTCATATGTTGTTTTAATGACTGAATCATTTGGTCTTGTTATAATTGATTATACAGTTTAGACTGTAGGTGGCGGTGTAGTCAATGAAGTTCAACATGGATATCATGGTGTGTGTGTGTGTGTGTGTGTGTGTGTGTGTGTGTGTGTGTGTGTGTGTGTGTGTGTGTGTGTGTGTGTGTGTGTGTGTGTGTGTGTGTCGGTGTTTTTTTGCCTGTTCATCATCCATCCTGTTTTTAAGCAGACAGCTTAAAGCTTGAGTCAGCAGACGAGCTTCAGGACATGAGATATGAAACCATACAACCCCGTGACTTTTGACCTGGAAATGTATGGCGACATTACAGGAAGTTAGAAGGATCAAAGATAACACACACACACACACACACACACACACACACAGACTGACCGGTGTATGATATCCATGAGATCAATGGAAAAGGACAAGTCAAGGGTCAAAGGTCAAGAATATTTCTCCTGTCATAAGCACATTTCTACATTATGCAACAGCTAAGCGATTGTTCTAAAAGCTGTTCGATGTGTTTTTTATTTTTATTTTGAGACTTTTTTTTCCCTCTGGATGTGACAGAAAAAGCAGGAAATGTTTTTTATCGGTTAAGTCTGATTATCTAAATATAGTAACTTTTATTATATTTATACAAATACAGAAAGACTCCATGACTAAGAACTGTGATGTAAGGAAGAGAGGAAGGTTTCAATCAATTTTGTCACTTAGTGTAGTAAAGACTTATTTATTTTGCAGATTTATTTGCTTTGAATGAACATTTTCTGCAATTAATTGGCAGCAGGAGACAACAGAGGGTGAAATGAATGAGGCCATGTTCACGCTGGTTGCAGATGTGTTGTTATGTGTTGATTCAGATCCCTTTTTTTTTTTTGCAAGTGAGGCCTGCAGATAAAAGATCACATCTAATATTTAAGAAAAAACACTGGTGTGCTCAAAGTTTCAGGGTTTTTCCCCTTTCAAAGGCTTTTGAAAGGGAAAAACCAAGAAAAATGCAAACTTTATGCACTAAACTTCATAATTTAAAGCCTTTATTGTTTACATGGCTCGGTCATGAGATCAGTTTTGACCTTTTTGCACGTCTTCATCAGGGTTCAAAACAACATGTTCATACAGTAGCTTAAAATGTGATTCAAATTGAATTTCTGCAGATCTCTAACTTGTACGTCACATCCAGTTAAGAGAATAATTTTAACATGTTTTTGCAGTATTCACGGCAGAAATAGACGCCTAACGTTAGATCTGGAAAAAAACGATTTTAGTTCCACACTCTGGAAATCAACCCCCTCGATCAGGGTGTCGCCGTCTAATCGCTAAAATCTGATCATCTGATCGAATAACGAGTGCAAACAAGTCAGTCCTGGAGCTGGAACTCTGCACGTAATCACACTAATTTCTACCTGGAATCTCTCAGTGTGTTTTGAAGGAAATTGTGGCTTTAATCAGAAAACATTTTGACGATGCAAAGTTACGGTAATTATGTGTCGCTGCTACCTGCATCAGTTGAGACATGAATATATTTCACATATCAGCTCCAAAAAGAGACTGTTTTAATTGTAAATATTAGTCTGTGCAGGGAAGCTACATTAAATGCATCAATCAATCAATCAGACTTTCTTTTTATAGCACATTTCCTATAAATACAAAGTGATTTACAGTAAAAAAAACCCACCACCACCACCACATGTTTTCATAGCGGCTACAAGAGGATGTAAGTTAATTTAAAAGTCCTTCCTTTCTCTTACAGTCTGTGTTTGTTTAGTCTTTACTCTCTGTTAACGCTCTGTCGTCAGCCGTATGTTTATTTGTTTAATACTCCCTCTGATGCGGCGACTGTGTGGTCTCTAAGCAACTTTGACTTTTCGGTCTTTCCCTCACCGACTTCTCTCCTCTTATTATAGTCGATCGGGGGTCGTGAAATCTGAACTCTTGTCGGGGTTGACCTCCAGAGGTCATGAGGATGCGGTGTCATCTATTGTAGCCGCTGTTGGTTTGGATCTCACAGCTGGAGCGCTGAGAGAGATTTTCCAGGCTTGTTTTCGACACACACACACACACACACACACACACTGACCTCTGTCACAGCTGTGGAAAGGAATCCGAATGGCAAGCTGGAATTTTCCTGCAGGATTTTGTCAACTAATTGATTAACACAGCAACAAACACTCAAAGCCAAATGCTGATTACTTGATCACATTCTCCGTCATGTCCCCAGATGATTATATTATCGCACAAAAATGTAACATTATGTAGCCAGGAGCTTTTTTTTATGCTGGTGTCTTTCTGTGAAATGACCTTTCATGAAATGTCAAGCTGTCAGAAACAAGATGACTTTTAGGGGTCATGTGAGGGTTTCCGTATTGTGCAATGGGACCGATTTATTGAAGAAAGATTCCTTAAAGAAGCTGTAATCAATATTTTAGTGATAATGTCTGTAATGTCAGAGACTCTGCAGCTCCTTTCTGGGCTTTATGGAGCTTTTATAGCAGGTTTCAGCTCATTGTTTAGCTGTCCGGCTGCAATTTCACCATTTTGGTTCACTCTCTGTGCTCTCATTGTGTCGTTTTTGGCCGCAGCAGGCAGCAGTTTTCAAAGAAGAAGCTCTAAAAGCCTTCTGTCCACTACCTGCTCAGCACCAAGAGACAGATATTTCCCTCAGGAGTTGGTGCAGACCAAAAGCAGAGCTCTCACGGACACAAAGTGACTCTAATACGATGATAATGTTGCTGAATGTCTGCTGGATAAATGTTATAAATAGACAACTGTTTGCCAACACATTCAACTCTATAAGTTGAATCAAGCCCCCAGGAAATGCGCCAGGCTTTGAAACCAATTTGACACAGTAGCCAAACCGTGAAATCACAACTTCCGGGTCCGCCTGAGGCCCGAAAAGCATTTTTCTCTGCGCACAATCATGGGAAAAGGAGCAGCTGTAAAACAGTAGATAAATGTTTTTTGAGCGTCACAACTGCCATGAAATGACTCATTTCACTGTCAGAGTTGGATCCGTTCAGTCCGATCACATTTGGAAAGTCTAGAAGAGCCGCATGATTGAATTATTTTATCACCGCTCAAGTTAGCTCGAGGGCTAAAGCGGATGTTAGCCATCCCTGCTGGGGCTTTTGGCTTCATGCACCACTGAGCAGCTTTCATATATAGGAATGAACTGGGCGCCTGTTTATACATCCATGAGTTGTATTCTGTTTATTCCCAAGTTGCACAAAAAAATGAATTCATGTTGTTTTAAAGTTGTATTGTAGCATTGGATACAGATATTTCATTTTGCTTTAGTTTGTATTGATGCAATTTAAAGTTTAAAATACTTTTTTATTGCGTCATTATCATCTTTGATCCCTGTCAGAACAATGTGTTATCCCTTCTTTTCCCAATCTGCTCTGGGAAACATCTGAGAACCTTTTATAATCTAATAAAACAGATGTCTGAGAGGTTCTGGGTTGCAGATGAGTTAGATCTGGATTCTTCCTCGGCGTTGCTCTCCTGTCTGTCCTTCTTATAGAGCTTTTATCCTGACGTTTTAATCCTCCTCCCACTCACATTCCCTCCCTCCCTCCTTACCTCTGTTACCTTCTCTTGCTCCTTCTCTCCTTCATTATTTCCCTCAAATTCCCTTCTTTCCCTCCCTCCCCAAACCTCCTTCTCTTCCCTCCTAACTTCCTTCCTTCCCTTCCTTGGTTTCTTATCGCTTGTCTCTCTTTTTTGTACTTTTATCTTCTTCTTTACTTCCCTTGTCATCTTTCCTCCAATCTTATCTTTTCTTCTCCTTCCGTCCCTTTCTCACCTCCTTTTATCTTCTTCTCATCCTCCTTATCACCTTCTTTCCCTCCCTTCCTCCTTCCTTCTCTCCATTCTTTGCTCTCCTACCACCTCCTCTTCCTTCTTTCTTTCCTCTCTGCTTCCTTTCCTGACCTCCCATCCTTCTCCCTTCTCTCCTGTATCACATCCTTCTTTCCTTCCCTACTTCCTCTCTTTACATCCTCGTCTTCTTCACTACTTCCCTCTCTCTTTTCTTTCTTCTCTGCTCTCCAACCTCATTTGTCACCTCCTACCTTCTTCTCTCTTGAATTTTTTTGCTCCTCCTTTCCTCTCCTACCTCCCACATTCCCACATTCCCTCTTTGCTGCCTTATCTTACTCCCTACTTCCATCTCTCTCTCTCTGTTGCGACATTCATATTCTTCATTTACTCCTTCCCTCCCTTGTCTTCCCTGCTCTCTTGTCTCCCTCTATTCCCTCCTCCTCCTCCTTCTTCCTTCACTCTTCCCTCAATTCCTCCTCTCATCCTCCTCCCTCATTTGTTTCCTCCTCCTATCTCACTTCTCCCTCCCTCCTCTCTCTCTCTCTCTCTCCAGTGTTTATGTTCTCCAGCTCCTGGAAGTCAAGTCAGTATACGGCGCTCCTCCTCCTCCTCCTCCTCCTCCCTCCTCTCTTAATCTAACTCACTTCTCAGCCCTCCCTCCTCTCACTCTCCCCGTGTTCGCTCGCTCGCTCACTTGCTACTTTAACTGCTCGTCCTCCCGTTCAGCTCACTGCTGAGATGCATTCGTGTGTCTGAACGAGGTAACGTGAGGCTGAGAAATCTGCAGACAGTCATTGCGGGGGATTTTAACTGAGAGAAAGAGGAACCCCGAGACAGGTACAGACGGTGTGTGTGTGTGTTTGCACTTTGGCATCTGCCTGTTGTTTGATCTCCATGCTTCCAGCCTTTTGTTATCTGTCAAAAAGTTGATGGATGAGGAACTGTGTGTGTGTGGCTGAACCAGACCACTATAGAAATATAGGCAACCCGTGTGTGTGTGTGTGTGTGTGTGAAAGACCGTATGTGACATAAATGTTAAGTGATGCAGAATCTCACTGAGTTTCCGGCCTTATTGTGATCATTTGGACCCAACATCTGCAGTATTACCATTAGACACATTAACATAAGAAAAAAATCCTTTGTGTTGAACATTTTTCAACCTCTACAACTTTTGTTTGTCTGAGAATCACTTCAGTGCTTCCCTGAAAGTCTTATTTCATGCAGAAAGTAGGATTTTCTTTTACCTCTCATCAACATTTTGCAACACAGCTCTGATGCTTTTAAAAAAAAACCAAAAAAAAAAAAACCTCACAACCCTCAGGGAGCTCTGTTAGCTAAAATTAGGCAGGTGCACAACTTTGTAAACACTCATTAATTCAGACATTTTAAGGTCGTGGAAAAGGCTGCTTATTTAATTCCTGCAAATGAGATCAAGCTTCAGAACAGAGGAGGAATCAAGAAAGAATCTTGGATCTTAAACTCCTGAGATATCACATTTTGTGCACCAAATAAATGTAGTTAAAGATAAGAGGTGGTTTACACAAACATCAAAAGAGACTCCAGCATTCTTGTGCATCTATGGCACATCATAATGTATCCTGAAATATGTGTAAAACGTAACTGAACATCAAATTTTTTCATTTTCCAGATGTTCTAAGTTTGAATCTTTGCATTTTTTTATTATGTAACAAACACTGAAATGCATGCACAAGCAAGCAAACACACTCATTTACATTTACGTACATATAAACCAACATTTGGCAACATCCCACTAATCCACTTCTATTAGTATTCGTCTACTGACCTAACTTTGAATTCCAGACAGCAAAGAGTCTGTGTGATCCCGGAAAAGTCCGTCTGTCTGTCTGTCTGTCTGTCTGCGTGTGTGCGTGTGTGTGCGCGTGTGCGTGTGTGTGGTAACATGCCAGTTTAGTCAGGACTGACACAATAGGGCCGCTGTGTCGACGCAAGACATGTTTCTGTGGCCGAGTTTGTGTCTTTTAGCGCTACCAAGGGGCCTAGTAGTGCTGCCTGTCTGTTTACTTATATGTGTGTGTGTGTGTGTGTGTGTGTGTGTGTGTGTTGTAACACTAATGCATGCGAGGCTCAGTCGTGATGTCTTCCTGAGAGCATCCTAATGAGACCAGCAGCCGTTCCTGATTAGGTGAACGAAAACACGGAGTGGACTTGAATAATGTGAAGATAATGTTCCTTCATTAGAAAACATTAAGGAACCACAACAGGAACTGACTGAGTGTCCATAATGTGGGAAAAAAAACAACAAAAATACATGGTTTGTTTGTTTTTTTCAACTATAAAAACTTGAAAATGAATACTTCTCAAAGTGAAAACTAGAAATTGAGCTTGGATGTATATACAGTACATAATTAATAAACAAGTCTTACTCATTTGTGCTCTATAAATGCGCATTCCACGAAATTACACAAGAGCACCGATGGGAGACATAAAAGCTTGAGGAAGAAACGGGGCACAGTTCATGCAACAGTTATTTTTAGTCCTTTATACAGAGTTGGAAGAAAGAGCCTATACTGTGAACGTATTGTACGTCACCAGTGAAGCAGAAAAGCCTTCAGGACGGCATGAGAAGTAGTGGTAGTGAACTGAGAAAATGCAATATACTGTATAGTGTAAAACCACAATCCTTCGTTTGAGACTTCCTACCGGAAAAAATGCAACAGAGTGCGAATATTTAGATAAGATGTGTTATTATCTGGCTCGCAGTCGGAAGTGGAGAAAGCATGACATAAGTTTTTCAGTTCTGTGAGGCTCATTTACTGTTAAATAAAGTTATATGTATTAATAATAGAATGCCTTAAAGCCTCAAACGTATGTTGTTGTGAAAAATAGTTAATTTTAGTGTTTAGTGAGTGAAATTTCAATGTTGTAGCTGTTCTAAATACTCCTCATAGAGATATAATCACACAATATATTAACTTGTATGTTTTGCATGTAACTACAGAAACAAGATAAACTTTTTCTCCCTTTGTAATGTCACGCATCTGAATATAAAGCTTCACAAATAGACATTTGGTACTAAAGTGCTTCTACACAATAAACCTTGAGCTGTATATAATATATATATTAACTTGTGTTTTGCATGTAAAATCTTAATTTGCAGTGTAACTACAGCACCAAGATAAACTCTTAGACTAAAATTTTAAACTTTTTTCCCTTTGTAATGTCACGGATCTGAATATAAAGCTTCACAAAATAGACATTTGGTACTAAAGTGCTTCTACACAACAAACCTGGAGCTGTGGGCCCCTATCCGTCTCAGTCTTCACACTCTCTGTGCACAAGTTCAGTGTTTCTATGCTGCAATATTTGGCCCCTAGTTTCCTTTACACCAGTCAGTTTGTGGTTATTTAATTAAACACTAATTTATTTAGGATTATGCACCATGTAGGCATCCTATTAAAAATCCAGAAGCCACTTAACGCAGGTATATTACCAAATAAATCAGCAGTCAATCAGATTACTTCAAAGTAATTGCCACACAGTGAACCAGCGGGGCTTCGGGACCGTTGCCCGCTTTACCTCTTTTGGTAATGCAGCCTCTCCCCATACCGTAATTTAAAGTATGTTATTAGTTTCCACCTCTGCTGCAGTTAATCTGATGTCATACCCACACGATATAAACACCGTAAAATAGCACACGATGTCATGTTCGTATTTATATGATACTAAAAATATTCATATTACATAACCTTCCATCTCTCTCAGCACCTGATCTGGTTAACGCTGCCAAATGTCCCTCATATAACATCACAAAAACATGCGTGTTCACACCTGCACCTCGTGTCGTCAAGCGTCACCCTCTGCTGAACATTTGTTGAACAAGACATCCAATCTATACCGGCCTCAAGGGTCCAGGAGGGAAGGAGGAGGAGGAGGAGGAGGAGGAGGAGGAGGAGGAGGAGGGAAAGCAAATATATTTCCCCACAGTGTTGTTATGTTAATGTGTATTCTAATTGAAATTTCCACAAATTGAAGGAAATCCTGTGCAAAAATAACAACTCTACCTCACCGCCTCCCCTGCTGATGAATGAGAACGAGCGGTGCTATTAAATCTCTAACTCTCATTAGAGCTGTTTTGACGAGAAGTGGGAGCAGGATAAAAGGCTGAGGTTAATGATGAAAAGCATACAGACTCACAAACAGGAGCACCCATGGGAGAGAGAGAGAGCGAGAGAGAGACGGATATACACAATCACATTCACAGCGAGCTTCACAGAGAGGAGGAGAAAAAGAAGAAATAGATTTTAAAAACAGCAAAAGTGTGAGAGAGGAGAGACTGAAAGGTAAAAAAGAAAGAGAAGCATCTGTTAACTATCATAGTTAAGTATCCATATGACTCTGAGGCAAAGCTTATATAACACACTTATGTTTGATACACACAAACATTGCTTTTTTTTTGCCATTTAGCTTATGTTTAACACAGTGTGCAAACATTTTACAAGATTGATGATTTGCTTTAATTCAAGCAGCCAAAATAAATGAGGATAAACAGTCTAAACAATAGTTGAAGAACAGTCAAATGCACACAGAAAGCTTCATCTTCTCCTGCCAACATCTTCATCTTGTTTTGTTCTCCGAAATTTAACATTGGCACAGCGCCCCATTTTGCTCCAATTTAGCAAATGGTATACACCTCGATCAGTCGTCCGGATCAAAGGTCTCAGGCTCTGTACTGCGTGCGTCTCGTTCTTCTGTCCAGATCTCATCTCATTTTGTGAGAAGAAGGGAGCCAAGTCGGCAGTGGTTTGGTGAGCATCTGAGAATTGTAAAAAAAAGAACGCAACGTGGATTTATTGTTCATCAACTCACAAGGTCATGCAAGGAACCTACACTGTTGAAGTAGGGCTCTGAAACGTCTACGGTGCTGTTGCTGTCCTCCAAACTGACCCTTCACTGAGATCAGTTCCTCTTAGTTACTGCTGCTATCAAGATTCAAACACCGCAGCTTGAGGCTAAAGCCGAAGTGCAACTCCACTGACGGCTGCTAGATGCTCCAACTGACTCCCATTCAAAAAGTGTCAACTTCTTACCTCAACCTCCTAATTCAGACTCTCTAATAATTGCTGGTAGAAATTATTGCTCCATAAGATTTGATGCTATGTGATTATGCTACCTGCCCTATTAGCACAAGTTAAAGTAGCTAATGTTAGCTCAAAACAGCTTGGTGTACCCAGTAAGCTAGCATTAGCTTCGGTCGAGGTAGCAGGGTGTGTTTTCCAGAGTGTGAAAGGCAAAACCCTGCACTCTTTATTTGGAAGATCCTGGTTCCAAACAGAAGAGATATGTCCACCTTTTTATATACAGTCTGTGGTTGCTACAGATGTCAAGGTCTTTGTTCCAGCACTGCACATAAACATGTAGTTTACAGTCATATTAATGGCAGATTAGCATCTCAAAATTTGTAGTAATTTTATAACAGTAGTTTCTTGATTTCAGACAGAAAGAGACAAAAGCAGACTTCTCATTTTTAGTCATCGACCAGGTGAAATGACAACTGTTGCTAGCAGATTTCATCAGCTGTATCTAACTCGCTAATTCACTTAAACCCTGTGAGTTGGTTTAAAAGTCTTTGGCTGACTCTTTAAAGTTTGCAGCTGACTGAAATGAAAATGAGAACCTTCAAAAGGGTCTTAAATTCGCATTTATTGACGGCAGCATACATGATATCACTCTAACTCAATATCATGTAATGATACAAGAAAGGTGAAAAGGCTAAAAAGTCAGCGTCCTGATGATTCATGTTGGATGTATATGAAGGAGCTTGATTGAGTTAGTTAAAATTACTCAGATAAGCAAAGAAAAGGTTAGATTTATGCTGAAAACAGTATGTTTCTCTTAAGACTGGAGGATGACCAGTGCAGTTGGCTAATAATACAGTAACATTTGCTGCTATAGGCAGTATTCTCACTTTTTTGGGGTGACTGGTGCACCATGTTCTTTGGTTGTGCTTTAAAAGAGATGTCAGTTTAGAAAGTAATTGCGTTGCTTGAAGATTTGTATGCAACAAGATATGTTTGTGGATTTTCAAGCTTGTGCTTCCATGCAGAAATGATGTTTCAGTGAAGTTTTGGTCTCTTTTCTTCCTGTGTTATTTCTCTGTCATGGTTTGAATTATCTGTCTTCCTGGTTCCTGGTACTGACTACAACCCACAATTGGACAGTTAAAGTAAAGAGGGATCTGTAGCTACTCCAATTGTTGAATATACTCGTTTTAGATCTTTGACAGTAATAGCGAGGTGGCTCCTAACTTCAGAAAATTGGCTCATTGTGGTCACAAATGTATTGCATCTTCCAAACATCACCGGTCTGTCTTGTTTCTTTGAATGAAAAGTTTGTTTTCTCTGTGTTAATAAACACCTCATGTTTATGCTGCCACAAACCACACACCGAGTTCTATGAACTACAGAGCGGTCAAACATACTGAGTCAGCCAGATTTATTGTGGTTGTACTTTCAATAATGTTTTATATTAAATGATAATGTTCCCCAGTTTTGCAGTTTTCATACTGCTGAAATGTTTTAACCACAACAAAATAAAGCAGCCAAACAGCGCTGGATGCATCACATTATCCACACATAAGTAAAACAAATCCAGTGCATCAACAACAGAGTGACTCAGCATCACAATGATTAAACGCATTTAGTGTGATCACGGCGTATCAATTGGATAGTTTAACTTGTGGGACCAAGGAGAGTTCATGACCGATGGCCTGAAGCCTCCAGTTCCTCGTTGCGATTGGTCGGGCTGTCGGGTCAAGGAAGGTCAATACTTAAGTTTGAAGATTGGATGAGAGATGATCTGCGTCATTGGCGGACCTCAGGGCGCCTTGTCTACAGGTTTGCCCTCCTCCACAGATTGTTATAACATATGTTTTGCACATCTTAAAGCATTATAGCACAAGTAGAGAAGTCATAAAGTCAGTTATACAACAATAATTAGCCACCATAAGCTACTGGTCATACCAGACCGAGTCCGGCTGCAGCTGCAAAACTCCTGTGAGACCAACAATGTGTTTTATTGTTAATTCATTCTACTTGTCATTTAAAAGAGGCAGAATATGTCATTTCCTCTTTTAGACATTACACGGTCTTACTTTAATATACACAATACCTGAACAAAGTGCTGTTAATCTGAAAAATCATGGTGAAAAACATACATTAAATACAATTCAGTTATATTATCCTTTTGATAATATGATGCTCATTTAATCCCATTAATTGTACTTGCTGTGGTGTTTTTGTTACCTTTTTTCAGTTTCTGCTTTCAGATAGATATTCAGATTTCTTTTTTCTTTTCTTTTTGGGTGAATGTCCTGTTTGGCATCTTTAGCCTAAAGTAGCGTGTTGATATGAACCTGCTGTAGACTGAGTTGTGAGTGTTATTTACATTGTAATCACACATCTTTCCCCCCACCGTTAAGTTTGTTCTGGAGTCGACCGTGTTGACGAGTACTTTAGGAATCGTAGGTATTTCTCGTTGTCTGTTACAGATTTGTTTTTCATGAAGGTAGAATTTCAGTCGCCGTGCAATAACATACTGAATCCATGTTGAAGAAAACACGCGTGGTGACGAATTGTTTATTTTGTGACACACGTAAATATGCACATCTGTTACGGAGAGAAAGAGAAAATATACAAGATAATGTATAGGTTTACTTTCTCTAAACAGACCAACCATGAGTCACGGCACTTATCCTAAATATCAGTTCTTACTCTTGACATTTCAGTCAACAAACCAGCTTTGTTTTCCACTGAACCGTGTTGTTTTGAGACAATGTATGTAACCCGTCTTTAGAAGCCGTGGACGAGGCCTCACTGACCTCTGTGGTCAACTTTCATCCGGCTTCACCGCAAGTCTCATTTGTCTGGTTACGTTTAGCATTAAGGCCAAAGTAATTTTCTCCAATCACACTGTGCCGTTTGGACTGAGGCTGAAGAAATTATAGACATGTGGAAGTATATGTACACACACACACACACACACAGAGCAGGCAGCATAAAGAGCATGGAAATCATTTTAAATCATAACTATGAAAGGTTACCTTATTTGAGTCAAAATGCTTTCACAGGCAGGCTTGAGTCTGATTGTTTACAAAGGAGTCATTATATAAAGGCATGTACAACACATGTATGGTTTGTCATCTAATGAGAAATCCCACGGTTTGATAAGGTTCTTTAAATCGTTCCTTTAAAGTTGGACTATGTAATTGAAAGGCTGCAACAGCCTTATTTGGTATGGTATGACCAGTAACCTACGGCAGCTATTGGCTGTTAGTTTTTAAATGGATACTACAGTTTTTCTGGCTTTTTGACTCTTCTCTACATCACAAATTATGAACCAAAACACCTAAATATTTCAGTGTTGAGGAACAACATATAGCTGAAATCTGTAACTTCTCAGACTTTGAATTACAAAGAAGATGATGGAACATCGAGTTTGGCATTTGTGAATTTGTTGGTAAGCAGTTACAACTTTGGGTCATCAACTGACCAGATAACATGACAGGAAATATATTGTTTACTGGGGTAATAACAGGGTAGAAGGTAATGAGTATGACTAGAGGTGAAACTACACTGATTCAAATCATTTTGGTCATTTCATTGCAAAAATTGTTACTCATTGTTACAAGCAATCGCATCACTGTTCAGATATACTACAGCATGAGTAAATGAAGAATTGTACCACATTGCACCATACAGCTGGTTCTAATAACAATATAAAAACCACAGATTTCAGATATTACAAAACATGCCAGTGGTTACCAACCTGGAGTTTAGGACTGAAGTGATTTTATCTATGAAAAAAGGATGTAGTAGTAAATAACAGTAATTAAGTTACTAAATGAATTTGTCTGCAAAAGTCAGTTCCTCGACTCAAATATTGACGGCATGCCAAACGCTGTAATAAGTATATCCTCCCGAATCGAATGCAGTCCCTCTTTTTTATGAGTCATAAGCTCCGTGTGTTGCATAGATTTAGTGGCTGATTGATTTACATACCTTTGTGCAAAATCCCCCAGATGTAATGCTCATGGTTTTTCAATGGAAGACTTTCATCACACAAACACACCACACGTGATATGAAAAACACATTTTTGTCTGATAGGGTGAACGGGTTGCAAAACACAGACCTCAGATCTGGAGTGTGTTTGTCTGGTTCTTGTTAACCTGTGACCACTGCGTCTCTCCATCAAACACGCTTCCTCCACTCCCTCGCTCTTTCACTCCGACGCGTATTCACTTTTCACGTCACTTTGTTTTTACTGTTTCCTCTGTCTCTCTTAAAACCCTCTCATTCTGTCTCTATTATTCCGCTTCACTCTTGTCTCTCTGCGTCCTGTTATCCATTATTCACTTCATCTGTCATTGTCTCTGTCACTGCCGTGTTTACAGTGGTCTCGGTCTACCTGGAATTCAGCCAGGAGCTGGTATATACTGCTTGAATGAATATCATTAGACTAGTGCAAGACATTATGGGTCCATTTGAACTTTCAGACAGATTGTGTATGCCTGTTGCTGCAGAAAAATCCTAAAATAAACTCCTTTTGGTGACTTTTTAAGATGAAAATGACTGATGATGAGGGGTTAAATTTGGCCAGCACACAACATTATTAGCTAGACCTCAGCCTATCTAAGCATCTCTTAGTATACTTTTAATGTGAATTTGTTTATTCAAATGTTTATTGTAGGAAAAAAAGTACTTCTTAAATGGTAGTGACTAAAAATGCTTCAGACTGCAAGAAAAAAAAGGCTAACAAAACTTCTAAGAGCCCTCTTGGGAATATTAGAACATATTTTAATGGACTAACAATAGTTCTTTTCTGTTTATTTGTAAGGGTATTGCATGGCAGCGTTTTAAGTGATAAATGCTTTTCACAAGACCCAAGAGACTTGGCGTAATCAATGGAACATGGGAGTGTGTGTATGTGAGTGTGTGTGTACAGTAACTGCCCTTTACAGTGCATTTCTGTTATGACTTTGTGTCTGAAGTTTCACAGTTGGACCCAAACCGCAGGCTTAAAGAGGCACTTCAGTAGTTTATTGATCCAATTCCATAAAGTTGGAGGACTTGTTATAGTTCCAATATAGTTCAGCTACATTTCCCATGATGAAACTTGATAGTTTCTCAGTGGCGCTCCGTGCCGGGTAAATGCACAGTGAACAGTTGTACAAACGTACAGGTAGACAAAAGGTTCAGCAATGCAAGAATCAATAATCACAAGTTTGAAATGATAAATGATAGGTTGAATATAAATATCTAGAGAAACATACATAAAAATAACACAAAAAAATCTGATAAAACATAATTCTGTAAAGAAATGAGGAGTGTTTGGTAAACCTGTCAGTACTCGTAACTTGTGTAGAAAGAATTTTACCCTTAGAACTAAAAAAAATTATGTAACAAAGTTGTTTGATGTTGTGTGTCAAAATAAATTTCTCTGAGGCTAATGGAGTATGTGGAGTTGACTTTGGCAAGTAAAGACTAAGAGCCAGGAGAGTCAAACCCTCCTCCAGCAAATATCATCGATATATCATCTCCGAAATATTTCACCTGTCTTTGAAAAATCAAAGGGACATGTTTAGGATTTCTGTAGATCAAGATTACCCTGAAAATGTCATCTGGGTTATTTTGTCAGACTTTAGAAGTACCTTCAGAGCTACAGATGACATTATACAACAGTTTCACCAGGCTGAGTAGGTCTCTATTATTATTATTATGACGACTAAACTTTTCATGCGTTGGAGTTCCCCGTTTGAAAAGGAAATTCGTGACTTGAGGCAGAAACTTAAATTGGCTTTCATTATACAGAAATCTCGAGGACAACAGACAAAGAGTGAGCACGCCACAAAGGGAAGCTGCAATGAAAGAATAAGCTAAATATAATCATAGGAGTAGCAATAAATGAACACAATATCTGACTATTTCATAACACCAAACAAAGAAAGAGATGAAAGTGGAGGTTTTGTGCTAATTATGCTTCAACCTGCCGGTTGCGATAGATATGACCAACGGTAACATACGTGTATGTTGCAGCTTACAACATGATATCTTATTTGAGATTGAGAGAGCAAGATAAAAGTAGGGACACAGTGATGCTTATAAGTCACTGCTGGTAATTGAATTCTCAAGAAGTTGATGGTTGGTTGATAATGTTCGCTGATTACAGCCAGTAAAGATTTCCATTTTGTCTTTTAGGGTTTTGATTAAATTGTCGAAGGCAGTGGAAAATGTGTTTTTTAAAGTGTAGATAAAAGGATAACTGGTGATTGTAATTAATGGTCTGTGCTGTCATGGGCGCTATGTCATCCTCCATCTGTCTTTTCATGTTATTATTGCTGATGTTCTCTCTTCTCTCTCCTCTCGGCAGGGGGACCACACGTGGGCGACCATGTTGGGTCAGAGTGTACGTTTGCAGCCGGTGCCCATCCAGAGCCTGTCAGAGCTGGAGCGAGCCAGGTTACAGGATGTCGCCTTGTACCACCTGGAAGAGAGGGACCTGGACTACAAGATCGGTGTCCCCAGAGGTAAATGACAATGATACTCGTTCAAAAAGATATACTGGTGATTTTGCATGTTTTAGCCCATAAATTCTTACAAAAGCGTACCATTTGTATGGTTGATTTCCCATCTTATACTGGTTTGAAAATTGGCTGCCAAACAGCAAACCATATTGTTTTCATTGGTTCCATGTTTGCTCATTGAATAACCTGATGGTAGACTCTAAAATCCTGGATTTTGAAGCATCCTTGAGTGCAAAACTGAGGAGGGTTTTGAATCGATTGGATTTTTTTGGCTGTGTGAAAAGTGGGAACTCCTCAAACGTATGGTATGCTTTGAGAAATGGTCAGCCAAAAAATATGGTAAAACAAATGGTCCATTAAAGGGGAACTCCACTCATAAATATCATAAAGGTCAGTTACTAGTGATGAGTGTTACTCAGCATTTGACAGCAGTTGATGTCAAGCCAAAGGGGTTTTTTTCAGTTTGAGCTTAGAGTTCGGAAACTATCAATCTTTAAAAACAGAGGTTGTGTTAAAAATTGGAGGTGGGGAATAGGAAAGAGGTGATTACCAGGCAGGGAGGGTCCAACAATAAAATGCTATTGGTTTCAGTACAAAAAAATGTAGGATTCACTATTTTTGGAGCTTGACCCATTCAAGGAGCTACAGGTCAGGACACCTCAATCTCTGCTGCTTTGAACATTGTTTAATTTGTCTTTTGTGAATCCATTAGCATTATATAAGTGTATATTATAAGTATATTGCTAAAATACCCCTTTAATCAACCTTATTACCAAAAAGGAACGTCAATATTGTTCTGGAAAACACCAGATTATGTTCAGTGGTAATGTTTTTTTAATGTCCCATGCCAGTGTTTTTCACATTTTGCTTTGGAAAACATCTGCACATGGCAACAAGGAATGGATAAAGTTTGGGAAAGATTGCGGTCACGCTAAATACAAAAGATGAATGTTTATGCAGAACTGTGACGAGATGTGAACTTTGGTCTTACAGTCCACTTTCATATATAAACCATACACCACTTCTTGCTTTGGCACTGAATGTTTACATTGGATGTAAATCAAGAGGTGTGGATAAGTCCATTATGAACGCAATTCTTCGAATACTGGGCCTGAGGTCAAGACCCAAACCGCTTTGTTGGATCAGCTTCCCAGATTCTGAAGTAGTGATTGATGATTACTGTAGCTTTGGAACCATAAAACCAAATCTTTTGATTGATGTGGTAGCTTTACAACACGCTTGCAGTGGCCTTTTGTGGTTGTGGGGAGGGCCAACAACCGCCTAGAGCTCATGATGACATGGTCAACCTGGCGCCAGTTTGGAAGATGTGATAGAAGAGTGAATTGATGGTCAGCCACCACCCTCAAAAGGTTGGACTGCCCTTGAGCAAGGATAACCCTCCAACTGTCAAGGGAGCCATAACACTCTGGCTGAGAATCTGAGGAATGAGTGTGAAGCAGGAATACACTGGGGATAAGCTTGTGTGTTCAGTCTCTCTTTGGTCAAAGAAAACAGCCTCTACATGTGTAAGCAATCCACGTTGTCAGTTATGATAAGAAAGGTCAAAGGATGTTGCATGATTTGTTTATTCATCCACATGTCTCACTCAATATCTCAAATACCTCCTGATAGGATTTTGGTTCAGTTAAGTGTTGAATATTTTTCATCTTAGGAGTGCTCAGGGCAGTTGTCCTCCCAAAAATTCAGAGCAAGCTCAGTGGATAAAAAGCAAGGTACCTGTATGCAGTGCACAAACATAGGAAACTATAAAAAAAGCTGTATAAGTGAGTAACTTCCTGTTTTGCTACTAAATGCAAACAAATATTGTTTTAAGCCATTTAAACAAACGTTTTTCTGCTGAAGAGGGTCTAAAAAAAGACACCTGTCACCGCCAAAAAGGATGATCTTGACTATCTTTTCCTGTTTTGGAGAGCAAAAATAACCTTGTGGAAATTTCTGCAGTAAAAGCCTGAAAACAGTTGTTACACTAATCACTGATGGAAGATCAAAGGAAGGAGAGAGTGAGTAACTGATGGAAGACGGAAGCTGAGTACTTTTCTTATGACCCAAAACCAAATCTGTGGTTAGATACTCAACTTTGGCCTAATTGCTCACTCTTTCCTGTCTTCTTGCCTGCTTGTTAGGTAAATCGAGGACCACACAAGAAGACTTCTAGATCCTAAAAAAGGCAGTGAAAGAGTTGGTTCCGCACATTTAATGTCGGTCTTTTGCTATTTGCATTCATATACAATCACTAGATTTCCTTTATATACAAATGTAGGTGGAGGTTGACAAGCCGCCATTACTGCAGTGGCATCTCCGATTGAGTTCACCTTTTTAAGCATTTTTGCTAAGAAATTCGTTCAGGAGATTTTGTTAAACCACTTATATGTTTGTCCAGTTTTAATAGATAGAATCTGTGAAGATGCTTGATGTCTTTTCTGGGCTTTGCTGCTCCAACTGTGAATGTCAACTTTAGAAACAATGGAAAGTAAAAGCTACAATTCCCCACTTCAAATCTCCATTAAATCCTCATGTTTCAATTGCTTTTTGAGCTTGCTGACCAGGGATCTGCCTACTTGGGGGCCAATGGTGAGATGTCACCTGGCTAGCTTGGTACGAGTGTTATGTTTCAGTCCAACAGTTTGATATAATTGAGGTGGCTTACCGTAAATCCTAAATTTCTCCACAATAACAAGGGCCAGCTCTGCATGGTGGTCTGCCCTATTTTGTGCAGAGTCAGTGCTGTAGTTGGCCTAAATATCATAGACTCAGAGCTTCTTTGGCTCCATCCATACAGGTATCTCTGCCTCCAAAGCAATTATGGCTTTAAGATTTCTTAAACCCAAATTTGTGCATCAAGAATATTATATATTATATGCATCATTCTGCTTTTTTTCCTCTTTGCAAATGAATTATCTTCAGTCAAAGCTTATCTGCAATAAGAACTTAGCCTTAAAGTAATCGTTCAACATTTGGGGAAATGCAATTATTAGCTTTCCCACCCAGAAAGTCAACAATGCTTTTTCATTTAAAGTCAACCAGTCTAACACATAAAAGGTCAGCTACATCACACATCACTTAAATCCCTGATAACACCAGGAAATACCTCAACACTTTCCCTCTTCTGATGTTTACTTGTTCGACCGTTCCTCTTGGTGTAGCTGGACTACTCCCTGCTTTGAAATACTATTTATGTGCAATGGTCTTATCCATTTGAACTTTAAAGAACTAAATCCAACCAATAAAGTGGGATGGTTTCACTGACAAATTATAAAAGCACCTCAGAGACTGCAGACTGGGAGGTTTTCTTTTGTGTTTATTGAGGTTGGAGGGATCACTGAGGTCAGGAGGATCACGGAGTAAAGAGGCTGATGCAAAGAAACAAACACAGCTGATTGTAGAACTACTGTGTGTGTGTGTAAGATCTGTCAGTGGCATTTATCCTATGAGACCCATTGGTATGTAAGCTGCTTTTCTCAGACTCAACTGCTCTCTCCCATACAGTTCTCCTCTCTCAGGGATCTTAACTCTTGACCTCTCCGATAAACAGTGAAGCTCAGTTACACCTCATCTGCAGTTGGGGTTTTCATTCCCACTAGGAACAAAAATTATAAATATGGATACAACCACTTTAGTTTTGGCAACTTTTCTCAAAGCATGTGCCAAAGTGCATCTTAGTGATATGCTGTAGAACAAGATTTCTGTTATATTCAGTGTTTCTCTCCAAAAATTCATTGTGATACAAGATACATGTAGATCAAATGTATACATATTGCTTGTTCTTCTCTACAGTCATAGCAAATGTGTACAGGTCACACTTACTGCACTGTATATCACTATACAATGTTGTACTGTTTACTGTAAAGCACAGTTACTGTAAGCACATAGATGTTTTACCTGTACACACTGGTACTGTAGCTCCTTCACATTGTTACCATTCCTTTCAAATGCTCATCTAGTGTCTTTTCAGCACCTTGTTGATAGTTGAGATGCCAACAAACTGGATGTTTTTCAAAGGCATTGTGGTCCTCTTTAACCACACTCTGTATCTGCCTTAATCTAACAGCATTATTTGCTATGACCACGGTGCAAATAGCCTCCTCCTGTTGAGGCGTGAAAAAGGGCCCTCTGCCATCTCTGTGAGTTAGTCTTGCGATTGGAAAAACACAGTAATGCAAAACACAAGATTGAGTAAGATTTCAAAAAATGTCACTGTGTATAGACACTCTATATATATGTATACATGTTTGTGTGTTACAGTGTATGTACAGTATATATCTGTATAAATGTACTGTACACTGTAAAATGCAAGTGGAATACTGTAATATGAAGCATTACAGTAAGTATACAGTATTACAGTACAGTGCACATTGCCGCTCTGTCTACAAAACGTTGTTCTCCCAACTTGTGGCTGCACCCTTCAACCAGCCTTGGTCATTGTAAGGCCATGATTGAGAACATTGTGGCCCTTATGTCATCGGGAAAGTGACTTCGTCCTTGGCCACCTCTACCTCTTCCTCTGTTTTGCCTCTCTGCCCTTTCACCACGCAGCCTTACTCCTCTTCTTTTTCCCGGCTGCTGACCCTGTTCATTTCCTTGTTGTTCTTCCGTTGTCAGAAATTGGCTCATGAGATTGGTTGATTGGTTGAGAACTGGTTGATCTAACGCTTCACACGTTCCCCTTCATTTGTGAAAGTCAAGATTCACCTGAGAGAAATTGATCAATTCAGGACACATTTACAAAAAAAAGTCTAATAGAAATATATAGAAAACATACTGACATACTGGTTCACCCACTGACTTATGCAATGAACTAATGCCTACATGTTTTGGGGGGTAAGACTATTCAACAGAGAACCAGTGTAATACATTTTGATCGACTTGACATAAGCAGTTGATAATATACAGCAGGAAACAGCAGACAATAGTACATAATCATTTGCATGAATGAGGCAAAGCATCTGTAATTTGTTTACTTTTATGATGTGCACTAGTGACTAGATGATGTGGAGGCTGAACAAGTTTCAATTCTGATCTGAGAAATGTACAGAAGCGACTGAGAAAAACCGTAACGTTGAAGTGTTTCTCTCTAATCTCTGACAAACACACAT
Organism: Thunnus albacares; assembly: GCF_914725855.1. Taxonomy (NCBI): domain Eukaryota; kingdom Metazoa; phylum Chordata; class Actinopteri; order Scombriformes; family Scombridae; genus Thunnus; species Thunnus albacares. The sequence continues at coordinate 7,182,320 of NC_058127.1, read as the reverse complement.
CCTGTGAGACTTCACTTGTCCCTGCTCTTCCTGCTTTCGGGAAGTCTTCTTATTTCTTTCCCTTCGTGTTTTTTTTTCTTCCTCTTAATTTTGTGTTTTTAGGGATACATGTATGCTCTTTTCCCATCAGGTCATGGTTCAATTCATGGGAAAAACATGAGTAAATCACTTTCCGTTTACTGTTTTGCTACTCCACCTGTTCGCAGGCTTTCATGAGACTGACATTTAAAAGATTTGCCTGCTCTGGGACTGTCAAGCAGTCAGTTGCGTCATGTGTCATATAATTCTAGTTTTGAAACATGTGCTAGTGGTGAAGAATTCCCACCATAAGGGAATGCACTCAAATATCCCAAATATTCCTGATTTTACAGAATGCAGACCTGGGCTTGAGCAATTTTAAACACCAGCTCTTCTAACCAAGATAATGCCTTCAGCCCACGTAAATCCCGTGTGAGAGTGAGGATGTGAAGCTTGTAAAGCAGAACACACATTTTCCTTGTTTTCACTGGAAGTATTAGGTGATGAGCAGCAGCTGCAGCAGATGTGGGGAACTAAATTAAGAACATCGGACACTGTTTTTTTTACAAAATAAGCAAATTATATACTAAAAATAAGAATTACAAGAATTGAAACCCCAATAGGCTATGTCCCACTGAAATCACATTTAATCATCTCTCTCTGCAGTCAAAAACTGTTTTTAATGTATTGTTAATAAGTTTGTATTATTAGAATGAAGAAAAAGTGCTGCAGCTGAGCAGCTAATTAGCGATGTAGCCTGCTAACTGATGTTAGCAGTGCACTGTTATCCGGTGAATGTTTGTTTGGTGGCTCATTGAACAAGATAAGATGCAGGGCAAGACGTGTGTTTATGTTTGAGAGTTAGATAAGAAGGATATGTTAGCAGGAAAGCTCATGTGGGTCTGTGGGTCTTGTGTAGCAGGATGCTATCAGGCTCAGTGTGACCGTCTGCTCTGCTTATGATTGAACGCCATGTCATCGCTTTGTGCAAACTATTTTGATAACTGATTTTCTATTCTGAGTCCCTTTTTTCTTTAGTCCTAGATGACAATAAATGAATATCTTTGAGTTATGGACTGTTGGTCAAGACAGTTGAGGTCACTTTAGGTTCAGAGAAACAAACATTTTTCACCATTTTCTGACATTTTATGGACCAAACAACTAATTAATTAATTGAGAAAATAATCAACAGATGATAATGAAGATAATCATTAGTTGCTGCCTAATTTGCTGTATCAAAATAAGGACTTCAGCTATGTAAGCAGGGATGGAACAACATTTAATTAACCTCATGTAAAACTAGGGGGCACCATCATGAAATCAAACGATTTAAAATATAAATTTCTCCCTTTTTGGTTCCAGATTTTTTCTCTAAGGAGAACACAGGACAGTTGAACTACAGAGCAGTTATGCAATATGCTGTAAAAGATGGAGGGGGAAAAAAGGCAATTTAATTTCAGTCTGTGATGCTCCCAAATATAAAGTCTAGCCCCGCTCAACAGAAGATCCACTAGGAACGATAAAAGTAAAGATGACAGAGCACCCAGAGGTATTTTCATGCCCACAGTTAAATTATGACATTAGACATGAATGCAGGAACAGTCTGGTTTACAGACAAAGCTCTCTGTGAGTAAGTGTGGGAATATTCCACTTTGGTTTCTCCCCTGGGGTGAAATCTCTCCAGTCCGGCAGTCCTCAGCATCACCACCCGCTGCGCTCCCTCCCTTCCCTCTTTGTCTTTTCGGGTCTCTGTTGCAGTTTCTCCACTTGTTTTCTTCTTCTTTTCTTCTATATTGATACCACTCCTCACTTCTCCTGTTTCGTCTTGCTTTTCCCCATCACGAAAATATGTTTTTTTTTCCTTTCATCTTATTTTCTTGCTCTTTATCCCGTGTCTCAGTTTCCTCTTTTTCTCTCACTGCTACTAAAACCGAAATCCGTGCCATAAAACGTCTATAAAACACGACTACTTTATACGTCTGTCTTTAAATTTACGTGCATGCGCGAGCGTTTTGTGTGGTTTACTTTCATTGGCAAGATCCAGTGAATTCTTCGTGAAATGTGTCAGCAGTTGTGAGACAGATTTGTTCTTATTTGGTGCGGTCCGAACGGGAGTTCATTCTCATGCCCAAATCTTTGAATCTCGCCGCTCTACAGGGACTCTGTTTTTTAAACTATCCTGCTCTCTCCATCCTCTTAGGGCTTCTTGTCTTTTTTTTTCATTTCTTCTCTCTTCGGACTGTCTCTTTTCCACTTGTTCCATCTCCCTCCCTTTCCTGCTCTAGTTATCGCTGTTTGTTTCCGCTTTTATCTTTTTATTTCACCAGTTTTTATCCAGGAAAGCCTCACTTAGAATAAAAAGTTTCCAGAGCGCATCAACCATGACCTACAGATAAACTGATATCGCAAAATAACCCACAAGGTAAAAATTAAACAAAGTGCAATTGGAACAAGTTGGAGCCTTTAATCATTGGTAATACATCATCTAAAACAATGAACACAATGGATTTAAGAAACCATCACATCTGATTCTGAAATATTCTATTAAAGGGTAAGTTCACAGTTTTTCAAGCTCTTGCTGTGATCATTCCTCCTGTTCATACTGACCATTAGAAGATTCCCTCCAATGTGATTACAATGTAAGTGAAGGGAACAAAATCCACAGTCCTCCTTTTGAGCAAAATGTATTTAAAAGTTTATCTGAAGATAATATGATGCTTCAGCTGTCTGAGTTAGTTAAATAAAGTGGATATCTTCCAAAGTTAGTAAAAATATCAGTCTCGATGGACAGTGCTTTCCTGATCAGGTGCAGTAGGAAGGATTGTAACAAAAAAAGGGAATTTGGCACTAAAAAGACTGTAACTTTTGAGTTGATTTGATTAATTTTGACAGCTGACACCTCATATTAGCTTCAAATAAGTTTTTGCTCAAAACAAGGACTGTAGAATTTGTCCCCCATCACTTACATTGAAAGTGCATTATGAAGGGATCCTTAATGTTCAGTATGAGCAGGAGGAATGATTACAGCAAGAAAAACATGTCAGTGTTCATACGGGAAACCTGACTGTTGTTTTAGGACAAACCTAAGGATCAACAGCTCGAGGAGACAGCAAAGATTTTCTGCAGCAATCTCTGTTTAAAAGTTAAATTCAAACTTTCTGAGATCATCAACTATACAAATAAAAGAGCAGGTTATAAGATGTCTTGTCTCAGTGAGTTAGATGGTGAACCAGCCTCATCAAACAGGACCATTCACCCCTGTTTCCTCAAATTTCTCTGGCCTGGACACTTGCATTAAAAAAACAAATTCATTTAACTATTCTATATTTGCTATATTTGAATCTTGTGATTTCTCACAAAGCCTCCATATTCATCTTTTAATGCATTTCAATGTTTTACTTTGTGTGTACTGTATATTTTCACTTGTGAAACACATCATTTCTTATTTTTAAATCTATTTGCAGACATTTCAAATCTGCTCGAGTAGTTCAGTGAGAACTTTTAGGAAATGTTGATCCTCATAAGATGTCTTTTCCCCCACCTTACTCCCTCTTTCCTTCCTCATTCTTTCAACTTTTAACCACTAAAATGTCCACTTAATCACTTATTTTATCTAATTCCTCTCAGCTGAGAAGCTACATGAACTCAATGGTGCATCTTTTTTTGATGTAGCAAAGCAACATTGTGAAACATCTTTTTAAAAAGCCAGCTGGAAAACGTTGGATTCAGGTCACCTGATCCTCAGTTTTGTATAAATTCTAATCTGTCATCAATCAAAATAATGCATTTTTACCAAAACTTTATGCTACTAACAAATAACAATGAAAAATTGCAGGAAAAATATCTGAGTCTATTATAGTTGGAAGCACGGGCTGTTTTCCATCTCTGTCTTGGTCTTTGATCTTAGCTCAGTGTTACTGTGCATTATGTAATCACACACATGTGCTCACACAGTCACACAGACATCGGAGGGGCTTCGGTAGGAGATTAGCCTTTGCAGGCGGCATGTGTTCGGCGGGAGGGGCTGTGCGCTTTGGAAATAAACTTTAATTTCCTGCAGTCATGGGAATTTGACCCCTTTATCCCAATACACACACACACACACACACACACATGGACACAAATACTCTCATTTTTCTTTCCTCTATTTAAAATTTTGCAGATTTTTTTTTTCCTTCTGTTATTAAGTGGGAAAAAGAACAAGAATTTCCATCTTTAGCAGCACAATTTGTGATGGACAAAGCTCCCATCGTGCCTAAATAGGGAAAAGACCCAACTTTGAATGTGGGGATTTCTAAACAGCAGCTTTAATAACCCAAACAATGGCTTCTCCCATGTAAACCTGTCAGAATGAGAGTGAGAGGATGTAGAGTTCATAAAACGGGGCAACTGACTCGAAACAAAACACAAACACACACTATAAAAATACACACACAGAGGAAAGCTGCTGCAACAAATGCCTTCTCGTACGCACGATGTCAGCCACCAGCATGTGGGCGCGGAGTTATTTTCTGCTATGTTGCTGCGCTGAAAATATCTTTATGTGACTGATGTGGCTTTCTTTATTTGGCTAGTAATCGATAGCAATTTAGAAAATTATGGCAGAAATGCAAGATAAGACAAACAGGTCTGTTAAAGCAGCTATAATCAATATTTTTGTATGAAATGACGGTGTTTAATGTGAGCAGTGTAGCTCGTAGTGACAAACCTACAGTCAATTATCAGCTACTGCAGCTCCCGTCGGCTTTACGGAGCCTCATAGCGAGTTCCAGCTCATTGTTTAGCTGTTTGGCTGCAACTTTACTGTTTTGGTTCATTCTCAGCGCTCTCATGCTGTTGTTTTTGGCTGCAGCAGGCAGCTGTTTTCAGAGATAAAGCTCTAAAAACCAACTGTACACTACCTGCTCAACACAAATCACTTTGACATTAATTTCCAGCTGCAAAAATTGTGATTTCAGTTCGATTTGAAGTGTTTTAAGATGGATGTTTACTTTGGTATTATGCCCTTAAATACAGTGGTGCAATACTTAAGTACCATTTTGAAGTACTTATACTTTACTTTCCATTTTATGGTACTTTATACTTCTGCTTCACTACATTTCAGAGGGAAATATTATACTTTTTATTCCACTACATTAATTTCACAGCTATAGTTACTTTTCAGATCAATATTTTATATGTAAAAAACATAATGAGTTTATAAAATATGAATTATTATTAAAAAGCTGTTTAGCTTCTATGTTAAAACTCTATTGAGCACTTTTGATACTTCACATACATTTTGTTGTCAGTACTTCTGTACTTTTTAAGTAACATTTTAAAGACTTTTGCTTGTGGAGTATTTTTTTCATTGTGGTTTTGCTACTTTTAAATAAGTAAAAACTCTCAGTACATCTTCCACCACTGCTTAAATATGACATCACGCTATTCTCTTCTAGGTTTTTTCGTACACACACACAAACACACTCATGCCGTATCCCTTTGTCTTTCATGTCATTGTAGGCAGTGCAGCCATTAGGCAAAGGGCTATTCAAACAAACAACACGGTCTTCTGGTCGTCTATTGAAATGGTCCGCTCTATTCTTAGAACTGAGGAAGAGGTACAAGCACTCAGGAAAAAAGATAATAAGTGAATGAGAGAGGAAAGGGAAATAGGTCGTGTTGAGGGCGGTTTGAATTGGTCCTCTGTGTCCTTGAAAAAAAAGACGTAATGATTGAGCTTATTAAGTTAATTTGAGGCTCATGAAACGACGAGTGAGATGTTTGTTTCATGTATGTTTGAGTGTGTCTAGAGATCCTTTTGAAAGTGTTGACCGGGGCGTCTTAACAAGTACGTAAATATACATAAAAACACACTTACATAACTGAATAAATGAATAACAGATATGACTGAGCAAATTATACACAGCAGTCATTGTTCAGACTAAAGCACACACGTACTACGCAGGATTTTCCTTAGAAAACAATGTTTAATATATAATCCCTTTCAATCCTCACTTATGACCCACTAGAAGTGAGTGGTGGTGTATTTATCTGCAGAGACTCTGCCCTCTGCCTGTATTTTCTTATTTTCTTATTATTTTGCTGAGATTGGGACGTTTCTGGGTGCCAATAGCAGTGTGCAGGATGTGAGGTCAGGACTCTATAAAGACGTAGCAACCAGGTTACATCGCTGTGTTTCCCCTAAATACTTTCAATAGGGGCGAAAGCATTGTGCTTTGGCTGCGTTTGCACCAAATGCAGCATCTTCCCTGCTTTGTTTTCGCTACCGCTGCTCCCTCTCTTCATTCACTCTCTAGCTCTCTCGTACTCTCAGCTCGCTAAGGTGTCATTGAGCCATGGAGGAGGGGCCAACTTTGAATGTTGTGTTTACAAACAGCAACCGATAAATCCTACATAGTATGCCTTTAAGCACCACTAACAATTTTATTCATGGTGACTTTTTCTTCCCCACAGAAATACGCAAACGGAGAAAATCTCTGCGGAGGAAGTTCGACTCCTTTTCAAAGGAAAAGAAAGAGCGAGGTGAGTTCAACACAAACCAAACAGTCGTTGTGCGGTTAAACACAACACCATCTCTGGCTACTGTTTGTCTCCTTTGATCATCTGTTTATTCATGTGAATGTGTTTTCCTGTGAAACCCCTCTCTGACCCGACACCCACGGACCAACAGCAAATGTTATCATCAAACACAATGGCCCCTCTGTTCGTTGAAGCAGCATCACCGCCGCTGACGTCCAGTGGCTTTTACCGGCACTAACCACTAATGTTCTCATACACTTGAAATACTGTGTATATAAAGTACACAAGGCTCAAGGCTGCAGACTGACTCATGGGAGGGTTTTAGTGAGTCAAGCTTGTATTTCTTGGTTTCTACGTCTCTCCTACGTCGTTTTGACACAAACTGTATAATGAATGCAAACTCCCTGAGGGTGCTCTTCAACTCCCCCAGTTAAGTATGTTTATGTTCCAACCACCGTCATTACTGGAAGTAACGCGCTTAAAATAACATTTCATTGTTTCAAAACAATATCACATGTGGTTGCTCATAGTTTTTTTTTTTTTAATCTGATTATCTCCAGATTTTCATTGTACGTGACTACAGTTTGATTATTTCATAAACAAAAGCAGGGTAGTTTTTTGAGATTGCATCTTAAATAATCTGATAAAAGTAATCTGTGAGGTACTTACAGTTACTTCATGCACTTGCAGGTTTTGTGGCACTTCAGGTGGACCGAATGTTTCTCATTGATCTACTGTGGCTTGGATTTGCACCTTTGGGCATAAACCAAATGAATAAATGTAAAGTGACTGAAGTAAATGTGTCAATCATAATCCTCTTAGACATTCTCAGCTCTACTTTAGTCGTCTTTTGTCACCCCAATAACCCCAAAATCCAAAACCCAAACCCCAAAATGCTATAACCCCAAAATCTTCAGGGTCATTTGTTTTGTGATAATCTGATCAGTTCAAGAAAGAAAAACAAATAATGTCCCTGCTTGTTTAATTCTGTGCAGTGTAGCAGTGTACTCATAGTTGAGTCACAACTATGAGTAGTTTTCTCGCCTAGTTTGAGAACTTCTACAACGTGTTGCATGACATTTCCCAACGGCAGCACAGAACATTTAACTACACACAACTGTACGGTCACATGGCGAAGCAATAGAGACACAATGATCTGAGTGTGGAACAATAAAGTAGGTCCCTGGCACCTTTTTTATGATCACCTCTGTCCTGAACAAGACACAAGTTGTGAAAGACAGGAAGCTACGATTGGCAAGGGTCCAACGTTTAGTGTCCGATGTCTCTTGGCCAAGTCACATTAAGAGTTTATGACTGTGTGATTTCCTAATCTGACACAGTGACCGTCTCTGACGACAGAAATGTTGTGTGGTCCGATCCAGTCATAAAGTGGTTTCTTCATTCATCTTCGGGTCATTTTTGTAGTTCATAGACCTTTTTTTATTAGATATTATTTCAGTTTGTACATATCAAGCTTACATGGTGCAATTTCCTAAATGGATTTGTGTTTAATAAAATTGTAACAAACTAATAGAAACACAGCAAATCTGGAGCCAGTTGTTATTCCAGCATACAAGTACTGGTTGTTGTTTGGGGCTGCAAGATATTATAAAGCTTCCATGTAGGCTTTTTGTCCTTGGACATAAATTTATAGCAGGTCATTTACTTAAAAACTGTCCTCAAGTTTAGTTTTAAAGTAGTGTTTTTTTAAGACTTTATACCTGCTTGATGCATGACAGGGTTTTTTTTCTGATAAATCCACGTAACTAATCCAGTTGTAAATGTAGCTGATGAAGGAGATGCACTTAGACTTGCGTGGACAGGCTGAACAGATGTTCTTAATTATGTATAAGACCAAAATGACTATCACTAATTAGTACGTGTTTGAACAAGTTTCAGGATCTTGCTGTATTTCCAGCAGACATCAGACATTACCAAACAGAGAGATAGAGTTTATATCACATTTTTGCAATTATCCAAACCCACCAACAGTGTTTTCGGAGTCTTTGTCTTATCTTCCTCTAATTTCATTTCGATGCTGTCATCCTCCCCATAAAAGGTTTTTTTTTTTTCTCTGCTTCTAAGTTTACAATCAGCCAACCCTCCCATTGTTGTGCAGAAACGTTCAATGTTGATTTACACAAAAGGCATGGCGTCATCTTCAGTGGTTACAACTTATTTTTAAACAGGAGTGCTGTTTTTTGTTCATAACTGCACCACCTGTGAAGCTGACAGTGTTAAACACCAAAATGAAGCATGTTTACTCAGTTCAGTACCACAGAAAGTGAGGCAACAGTGTTGGCAATGATCTCCTTGCACTGTTTTATCAGTATTATTTTGTTTAATTTTCTCTCTCAGTCTCTGTTTGTCTCTGTTCTATATCAGCTCTTTGCATTTCATCTCCCCCTTCTGCTTTCTTTACCTCCCTCTTCTTCTACTCACTCTTGCTATAAGCCATGTGGCAGATCATCTGCTAATGTGACCCCAACCTCTCACAAAGAGATGTTCTCTGTTCTCGGGTGATTATCACAGCAGGGCAACATACGGGCCAAAACACACACACACACACACACACACACACACATTCCCAGGCTGTCTGTGCAGGTCTTTAAATCCCGCCTCCAGCCTCTTACACACAGGGACTTAGTTGAAGCTAACCCTGCTAATCAAAACACAGAACATTGGGACCTGGCAGCGGTCCTGCTGGCTCCGCTCCCCCTACTACTGGAGGCATGACTCTGTGGCTTTCAGGGGTCGGCACATGTAAGGTAACAGATAACAGTGATGGGTTTAACAGAATGCTAACGTAATCAGTTCGAAGTTATTGTAAGAACAATAATAATTCATTTTTTATTTTTATTTGCTGTTTTCACTTTAATAGTAATAATAGTTTGTAGCTGTTAGGAATCATGAGAAAAGCTGCAGCATTTAGGTTTAGCCGTGCAAGCTTCTCTGGCGCTGAAAATCATATCAGATAATGGAGGAGAAAGCAAATATAAAGCCCGTGATCTCAGATCGTTAAGGGTAATAAATGAAGGAGGGTGAAGGTTATTGACATTGTTTATGTCTCCATTGTGTCTGTAGGCCTGTTGGACCCACGTGGATTCCTACAAGCCATGTTAGAAAACAGTGCAATTATGAGAAGATCATGTGAATATCCCAAAAAAAAAGTCATATTCATCTGGCATTTATCTTTTTTTTTTGCATGCGGAGTTGATGCACAAAATATTAGCATAATCTAATTCAAAGCTTGGAATAGATGTTGCCGGAATAAAAGATTTTTATTGTTCTGTTGTCTGATGATTGTTTTCATATGTAAGATTTCAGATGCCCAAACCCACTAATCTCTTCTCCATCAGGAAACTCACGTTGAGATTTTAATCATTGACAATAGGCATATTAGTTTGTTGGTGTCAAGTCAGTTTTTATTTATACAGCACCAAATCACAACAGAAGTTATCTCAAGGCTTTTTCCACACAGAGCAGGTCAAGACTCTTTAAGAGTCCATCAGCTATAAAAATCCTCAAATCCTCTGACAGAGCCTAAGATACACAACGCTGGATGACCATGAACACATGTTTACTGTAACATGTTACACATATTGTACATAATGTGAGATATTATAAGACATATATACTGAGAACACAACTTCAAGTTCATTTCTGCTTTTATTATTAGTTATTTGGTCTCTGATCTAAGTTTTATTAGTTCAGTCCCTTTTGATAATATTACCTTGTATAGTGGAGCTTCACTGCCATTATTTATGGAATGTATTTGATGCACATGTGACAAATACAGTAAAAAACAACAACTTGAAACCCTGAAACACATTCAAAATTGACACATAACTAAACACTAATGGTGAGTTTCGACTGGTGGCCAGGTGGTGGCTTTGGCCCATTTTACATGAGACCATTTAAAATGTTATGATCTAGTTAGATTTCTGTATTATGGCAAACATCTGGCCCATCCCACATGTATCTACAGTGTATGTTTTATGTTGTAAACATCATTTGTTTCAAGAAATAAATAAACACTTGTAGAGCCTACACAGAGTAGGTTTTCTCTAAATAAAGGAGCAACAATGTGTTTGCAACATTCACTTTGTTTAATTCTGTCCCAAACCAATAACAGCATAATACGCTTTATTTGCAAAGTTCTTAACTCTAAATTAATAAATTCAAGAAATGACTTCAAGGCAGCAGAGTTGGTTTCTTAGACCCTTCAACCTCCAAGGAATGTTTGTGCATCTGTACTGTCTTTACTCTGCTTTGGCATGCATCTTTCTTTATCTTGGGAATCGGCTAATAAGAAGTTACTTAACCTCGATCTTCTATTTGTTTCAAACTGGGGTTCACACGGAGGACGTTCTGTGTTAACTAAACACACGTTTTTTAAAATGCATTAAGACAAATGCCCTGGAGGACTGGTATTATTATCCAGCTGCTGATGTGGTGAAACAGTAATGAGAACTCAACAGTGTCTAAATATATCTCTTTCAGTCTTCCAGTAACAGTAACAGATGATGACCTGAGGACCCAAATTAATAAAGACGGAAAGCAGTGAGATTCCTGAATGACAAGGTGGCAACCAGTCAGACATGCAGCTGTCTGCTTGTCTGAATTTTAGTGTTAACTCAGGACATGTTCAGAGGGGTCAAATCAATCAAAATGTGTCAGAGACATTGAGAAAATTAACTAATATTGGCTGGTACAACAGAAACAATCTAAATATATGTGATGTTTTGGAGAGAATTGATTTAATTTATAGAATTTGGCTCCAAAACAGACAATAGAAGATAATCATGTGAGTTAAAAATACCCCTCATTATATCAATAAATATTAGTTTGTTGCCATGGTGTGTAAAACAATGACAAATAATGCTTACTTAAGTTTTCAGGGCTCCATAAACCTCACCCTTGTAGATCTTTGACTAGCAACCAAAAGCAGCCTGTTACATTTTCTTGATTTTTTTTTTTTTTCTTTTGCACATTTTACTTATGAATATTTATTTATTTAACCATGTTTAAAGTGTATTTCCCCTTCATAAAGGTCTAAAATGAGGGTTTAAAGATTTGTCCATAATGTCATTTGTATAGAAATATTCTGATATAAGTCCCTTTTTTATTTTATTTTTTTTGGCCGAAAGACTGTCAATTATAAAAGTATTGATTTTAATCAGTCTTGAAACAAATCCCAAGTGTAATTTGTGTTTGAAAGACCTTTTTTTTTTTAAAGCAAACATTTTAACATGGCATTCCAGCTAAAGCACAAGTGTAATTAGTAACGTCAGTCATGGCTGCTTTCCATTTGCGTGCCCGAGTTTCTGGGCCTTCGTACTGTGCATACTGGCACACTGTCTCGGCTTACTGGGACACCCAAATGGAACGGTGCCATTGCTACTGTTATTAGTAACACCCGTGCTTCTCCTGCTTCGACGAGTCAAAATGTCAGCTTGGAAAAAGAATTCATGTAATATCGAGTGTACAACTCCTACAATTCCTAGAAACAACAGTAAAAACATGAATTCTGGACCCTCAGTGCGATAATGTTCTTGAATGTATCTACCTGTCCTCCTTGTTTGATTTTTATTTGTCAAATCACTAAAAAAAGGACAATTTATTCACCTTTTTCTAACTTTATAATAGTAAAACCTCTCCGATGTCTAAATGTCTTGTTAGAGCTTCTCTTCCCGACTCTGAGACAACAACATTTCCAGGCTGCCACAGCCAGCTATTAAATCCCCGACTGTTTACTTTACACAAGCAAACACCCCAAGTACAAGAAGCTAACACTGTTGTAGTTGGCAAAGGATGCCAGCAAATGTGGCCAAAAGTCAGGAGGCAGCAGCATGGAGTGGTCAGCTCGGCTGTTCCTGCCAACAGACGTCAGGACTGAGGAATAAGCACTGATTTACTGATCAAACAGGGCCATTAGAGTACAGTGTGTAAGACACATTAACAGATGGCATCTATTCAATGGTCAGAGCCCGTTCTTGCTGGCAGAGGATGTTGTGTTTGTTTGAAATGCGTTGGACCAGACAATGTGTTAAAGTGTCCTTGAATGAGACATTGAGTTCTTCCTCAATAAGTGGCAAGTTAGAGGATTGCTGTTATTAGATGTGTGCATTAGAAATAAGGTTTTAAAAGCTGCTTTGGGGGGGGGGGATAATGGCATATTATCCACTGATCATGATAAGAGGTAAATGTAGTTAAAAATGCTGTGAGTCACCTACTGAGAAAGTGCAGCATTCTTCATGGTGTGCCAAATAGAGAAACAACTAGCACACAAAACAAATTCTTGATAGTTTTACATGGTCTAGATTATTATCTATCACATAAATATTGGCATCCAGATGCTAGAAATGCTAACTGGGTCAATCTGTGCTGTTATTCATACTAGCTAATGGTCCATATCCACTGCAAGAACTTTTCCATGGCCCTGGGAACCTTTTAGATACCCAGAAACCAGGGTCCAAATTTAGTTCCTTTGTCATAGTTTCCTGGCCCTAAAAATGTCCCTGTTTTGGGGGGTAGTATGTTCCAATCAACCAGTAGATCAAGAAACATAAATGTGCTGGAGTTCTTATTTACCTTTCCCATCCCTGAATGAATCAGTGTTGTTACATCGTGTGAAAACTGAGTCTCAAACAAAAACCATTGTTTTTTTTTATCACGATATCTGACTAATTTGCCCGATCTTCACGGCTCAGATACGGTGGGAACACATGCAGGAACTGACTCACAATAAAGTTCCTGATTTTTAGTTCCTGAGGTTAGCTGCTACCTGAAAAACTTTGGCCATAAAGGAACATTACTACATGATAAATGACCATAATGGTGGTTGGACGTCTGGAGCAGCGTAACACTTTAAACTGCTAACACAAGCTAACACTTTAGCTAACAATACAGTAAATCCCCATTGTGTTCACTATCAGCTAGCAATTAAAAGTTGCTAAAAAAAAAAAGGAGCTATTTTAACTACCGCATCCTCAAGTAGTTAAATCTCATTATGTCTACAAGATTTTGTAAGTGAATCGGTAGCTGTTGATGTAAATGAGCATCACAGTTTGTTGTAGTCACTGACTGCTAGCTTGTACCTTTGGCTACAAGCTAATGCTAGCTGGCCGTCGGCCAAAAGGCACCTGCCAAAGAGCTTAACTGTGCACTTGAGCCTGGCGTCTGATGGACGCACACGTGGACGACGGCTGCTCAGATCAGCCCCAGAAGAAACCCAATCAGGTGTCGGTCACTCCTAAATCTTGCCTTTGGCCTGTGGGAGATTTTTTTTTTTTTTTTTATAGGGCTAAAAATAGATCTACTTGAAATGAGATTTTGTGCATTATTATTTAAAGGACAAAAATGTTATTCCAACAACCTAAGTTTCATTTTCATATTTTTGGTCAACATCTCTCTGGATTAAGATAATATTATAATCCAGGGTTTTATTTTAGAGACATAGGAATAAAGTGCCACTACTAAAAAAGGCCATTGGTTTGGTCTTTTTGTCAGATGATCAATATGCACAGCTGTGTATGTGCGCACTAGGTCTTTATCCTTTTTTCTTTTTCCTAAACATACCTGCGCACACACACTCATTCATACAGAGCATGACTCAGCAAAATGTTTACTTTAGCAAGTTTGTACTTGCTTATATGACTAATAGGGTTGTATTTTCACCAAAAGTTACTGTAATACAGTCGATTAATGTTGAAATAACAATTGAGTAATGCTCATAAATTAGCTAATACCTTACAGATGAAATTTAAATATATCCATGGTGACATTTTCTATAAAAAGAGATTATTGGAAGGAACAATTCAGTAGCACTTTGACAATCGATACCCAAATCTACATCTATTACTGCTTAACACAGCTCACCATTACAGGGAGCGAAAGATTACAAATATTCCTGCATTTGTGCTTTGAAAATGTCATTTCTGGCTCAACTTTTATCTTCCATACAACAATTTTGAAGAGCAGTAGCTGATTAAAGTAGATGTTTGGGATATTCTAACCTTCAATTAGAAAATATGTTTTCTTTTTTAAAAAAGTGGACTTTCTTTTAAAGAGGATTTTGAGTCATTTACAGAAAAATGCACACGCAGTTTGTTTAAATTCTTGATCATCCTACAGTATGAATGATGCATCGGTGTCGCTCCAAACACAACCTGGAAGTTATTTCAAGCTGAGTCAATCTTCTATCTTTAAGTCTTTGCGGGGCTTCCTGCCAGTCTCCATTGGCTGTCTGACCTGCTTGGGTCTCTTGTCACCAGGTGTGACTGTGCACGTGTGTGTGTGTTGGTTCTCCATGTGTTTTCATTCAAATGATCATGTGTCCGTTCACGGTTCTGCGAGCATGTAAGTATAGAAGCGAAGCGATTTACTCTGCTCAGTGTTTCCTGTTTAATGCATGTGAATGACTCATGCAGAGTGCGCTCTAATGCTTCGCTCTCCTTTTGTAACCTCGAGTTTATTTCTGTATATTTTAGGCGCTGAACAGCTGTGTCGTTTAAGTGGAACAGTCGTTCACCACTCAGGGTCGGCAGGATGTATCAGTTGTTCCTATAAACTGGGAAACTAGAGTTCAAGACCATATCATGATGACACACCTTAAAAAACCTCTATCATACAGTACCTACCCCCTTTTTCTTTCTCTCTCTCTCCCAACCAGTCAAGGCCGATGGCCGCCCACCAAGAGCCCGGTTCTGCTTGACGTTTCTACCCATTAAAGGGGAGTTTTTCCTTACCGCGGTCGCCAAGTGATTGCTCATGGGGGGAATTATTGGGTCTCTGTAAATTAAAGAGTACAGTCTAGAACTGCTCTGAGATGACTTTTGTTGTGATTTGGCGCTATGTAAATAAAAATTGATTGATTGATTGATTGATATAAAATTATTTTTTTATGTCTTCTTGTCATAAAAGTGTCAGTGCTGTGAGATAATTGCAGAGACTTTGAAGGAAAGAACGATATAAATCTCTTGTTTGTGTGTTACGTAGGGAGCTGGAGTCAGGCTGTGGTTAGCCTAGCTTAGCAAGTCTGTATGGCTCCCAAAACTATCTTCAAAAGTATAATTTTCTTGATTTATAGTCCAGAAAACTGTCATATTCTGTTTTCTTTACTCATTCCTTGAAAAATCTTGAAACAATTCAACATTCATTTTGGGGAAATGTTGAAATAATCTTTCACTTGTTCTAATAGAAAATTATTTTAGGGATCAGGAGTAATCAGGTAAATGTGAGTAGGAGAGGTCAAAGCATTTTTTCTGGCGGGAATGAACTTCCATAGTTTCCATAGTTTCTGCTCATTACATTATAAGCACCTTTTTTGCTAACATATCTAATCTACTCTCTTAGGGCTGCAACTAAAGATTATTTTCTCAATTAATTGATTAGTTTTTTGATCCATAAAATGTCAGAAAATGGTGAAAAATGCTGTTTCCCAAAGATCTTCAAATGTCTTGTTTTGTCCACAACAAGGACTAAAGAAACCAGAAATATGCACAGTCGAAAGGCTTGAATCAGAGAATTGGGGCATTCTTTTGACTCATTGACTCAAAACAATTAATCGATTATCAAAATACTTTCCGGTTAATTTATTTAGCCTCCGTCACTCTTTAATCCGAGCCATTGTTTTTGTTTCTGTTGTTCTTAGCGCCCTTAATTCACCTCTCTAACTGGACTTTTACTAATTGGTGTGGCAGATCTCTGACTGTTGTAGTCATGTGACGCAGCAAAGCGAAGGATTTGCAGTTTGAGCCGAGCCGCCGACCAGAAACACCTGCGATGACGGTGACGGCGCTCATGTTGCATTTACCTGCAGCCTGCAACGCTGCTCTGCTTGCTGCTGCTGCTGCTGCCGCCGCTGCAGTAAGCCTGTATCAGTCTGAGTGTGATGTCTGGTTTGCGACTGTGGCGGCTCTAACAGGATTACCTGTTTATCCCTCTCTTACCTGCTCTCTGCATCCATTCTGTCTATTCTTACACTGCTCTGTCCACTTGAACCGCTAATCTCTCGTGCGAGGGGCTGTTGCGGTCTCTGCGTTCACACGTTAACGAGGTTGCACGTTCATTTCATCACCGCGTATAAACAGACGTCAATCTCATCGCCCCTTATCAGCTTTCTCGGTCATTATCTGTCCGCTACATTAAGATCAGTTGACCTTCATTCTCTCGGTGTGTCTGTGTTTACAGTATATCCACCCTCTAATCCCTGCCACTCCTTTTATCCTGATGCTGCCCTCTCTATCTTTCTCACGATGCTTCTCTTTGATAGCTGAACATGATTCATTTTTCTCAAGGCAAGTTTGTCCCCCGCACACTGTGAGATAGCGGGCGCGCTGCATTTCACACAGTGCAACCCTGCCTCCTAAAAAAACATTTTCTGTATATATTACTGATTTGCAACAGCAAAAAAAAAGTTTTGAAGGAAACATAATGCTGCCTGAATTATATCTGCAGAATGTGCACCAACATTTCATTTATTTTACCCGCCTAATATTAGCATGTAGCAACTAAAGCTTTTTAAAGGTTTTTATGGTTATTTTTTATGCAACTCAAAGCTCTAAGAACAATCATAGTGTTGGTTAAACACTAAAAAGTGAAACATGTGTTTAAAGTGTTTAAAGATCCCCTCCAGACATGTTTTAGGATATATAAAAATACTCTGCTTTGTACAGTTAAGCTCAGTTAACTGTTTAAAATTTCTTAAAATGACTTCTGCTCCTCCTCCCTCATTAAAAAAATCCCAAATCTATGAATATGTAAATATTTTAATTTCAAAAGTTTAACTGTTGGACACAAGATGTCTCCTACTTCACCGTTAAGTTCATTCTCAGTGTTTGTTCACTGGAGGCCTCAAGTTTCCACGTCACACTTGTTTAAGTTGAATGTTGGACCAGGATTGGCTCCAAGCTAGTTGTGATGTCACAAATCATGGTCATATTCCCGCCCCTTCAAATCATTGAGCTCAGAGAAACTTTTCACTTCCAGAAAATGAATGTGAAAACGGCCTTCTGGTGTCAAATGTTTGCACAGTGAAGCTCAAACATCACAATCAGAAAAACACATTTTTGAGTGGAAGGCAACTAAAATTGAAATCTTCTCCTTAACAAAGTGTTTTAGTCTCCTCCAGAAAATGTGTTCAGTTAGATGTTTGACCTTCACTGTGCTGAGTTTGATAGTGGAAGATGATTTTCATATTCATCTGCTGAAAGGAGAAAGCTTCTTTGTGCTCACTGAAAAAAATTGTCTAAAGCTTGTTCTTATGAGCTGATTTTGTGACCAGTTTGGAGCCAGTTGTCGTCCAGTTTGCAGCCTCCAGTGCACACATACAGAGAACAGGACCTTTCTGTGTAGGACGAGACATCTTGTGTCCGACTTTTGACATTTTTATAGATCCTGGATTTTTCAATGAGGCAGGAGTAAGATGTCATTTTAAGGATTTTTAAGTGGTAATCATACTTTTTTGTGGGGAAAAAAAACATCAGACACAAATTATTTGTTATTATGTCTTAAAACATGTGTGAGGATCTTTGTCTTGCACTTTTCACCACTAACATCCACTCTGACCGCCTCCCTACAACTTCTGCAATGCAAGAACTCAACACTTTGCAGAGTAGAAAATTTTCTCCAAAACATACTGGGCAACATAATTTAATAGTACATAAACATCATTTATGAGACAGGGTTTTGTGTGATGTGGGTTTTTTTTTTAGATGTTTTGATCTACAGATGAAGTGTTTTTAGCAGCTGTCAAATTAAGTTAAGGAGGTTTGGAAGCAGAAAAGTTGAGTTCAACTCTTGTCTGAAATATTTAATATAACGTTCATCTCTTGCACAAGATTTTTTTATTAGTCAAGTCCAGCCAAGAGACACGGCTTGGCTTCATTTAAACATTTGTTTTTACTTTAGTTTTATTTTTAACCACAAGAAACACAGAATATCAGTCCTTTTGAGTGTTCAGAGGGGTTTAAATAGCTGCTTTGACCCTTCATAACGCTGCAACATGTTATATTTGGTTATTATATGCGCACCAAGAAATACTTATAATGTTTAATTCCATGTGTCATCACATCACAAACACAAGTGACAAACACTGTCTTCATGGAAATCAAATTGTTATTGAATTTCCTTTCTGTAATTCAACATTGTCCGTTATTTATGTGCATAAAAGGAGTCTTACTCTGGAAGATGGACGTCAAATCATCTTCCTGTTTGGGGATCAGATGGTATCAGCGGAGAGGAATGTGTTCTGTATATAAAAACGAGACTCACTCATGACTCTGGTTCGGCTCCAACTGGAGATTTACAACATCAATGTGTTCGGACGAAACTGATTTATAAGGCAGGAGTGCTTATTCTAATGAGCGATATTTTTATACTTTCCAGACACTTAAGAATTATTAAGATCAGTTCTGTCGACATAAAGATTTAGATCAAGTGAGGGGAAAAAAGTTAATTTTAGTTGTGTTTTCAATGATAGTTGTGATTTTTTTTCTCACACAAATCTTACATCAGGGACATTTAAGCAATATTTAACACCTAAAAATCACTTCAAGTGAATAATACTGACACCTTCTTCATCTATTTCTACGTATTCACGCTCCACAACTCCACCTCTAAGCGTTTAAAGCTGTAACCGCAAACGTGAATTGAAATATTACGATTCTGTCGTCATGTCTTTCATTCTGCGGTGATAAAACGCAGATTCTACATGAGATGGATAGATGGTGGGGCTGAAATAACAGCTGCAGTTTTTTTTTTTACAACTCCAAAAGTGATGTTTTTCTTTCCAACGAGTCAAACGCTTGAAGGACTTTGAGTTTCTCCACCATATGAGGCAAAAGTTTGCAATCTTGTTCACTTGGACTGTTGAATTAAGCCAGACTGATACACATTTGCGTCTTTCTGTGCTGAAATCCAGGCCAGGTTTCTGTGTAGTTTACTAACACACGAGAGCTGTATTAACTACTCTCTACCGGTAAATAATGTCGTCATGCAGCAACACACTTCCTTCTAACCGCTAACACTTTGAAAACTGAAAACACGTCTCTTGATATTTTCCTGTTTCCTGTTTTTCATGTTTGAATTCTGAGGTTTGCTTTGAAGATTTCTTATTTCTATTATTCTCGTGTATTTCTTCATATTTCATATCTAACATAAATATCACAAAGAGGTTTTCACACCTGCCCACGCATCATCAGGAAATAGGTTCTTTGTTACAGGTGCAGATCTCACTTCTGACCAGAAGCTCTTCTTTTGTTTCTCAATAATGTTTTTTTTTCTCATCATGCTCTTCTGTGAGGTGGAAATTAAATATTATGTTGTATTGATTGATGAGTCTGATTATCCAGCTGTTTGCCTCTGACATCTGCGTCAAATTAGCTGATGTAGCTCAAAAAGCTGGTTAAATTCCTTTAGGATCTCTAAATATATGATGTTGTAGCTGCAATCATTAGCAAAGCAAGCTATTAAGAGGCATATTAGGACCATATAAAATAACTTTTTTGCAGACATTTGCTTATTGTTGGACACTTTGGATGATTCATAGATAATTCACAGGTAAAACAGCCTTTCTTTAATTTCAAACTAAAGAGACGTAGAGAGTCTCACCGTCAGACCCTGAACTGACCTCTTTGCTAAGTGGGTGTCTCTTAGCAGGACTAAACTTAAGTACTGTGTCAAAACAGAGATTGAACAGCCTTCCTGAGAAACTATTTCTGACTAATAACTTTTGTCTGAATTTCAGCCTGAACTAAAAGCATAAATCACCTCTGGGGTCTTTGAACCAGGACAAAGGATCAACAAACCTCCCCACTTTTGGGCTTCTTATCTGACCAGACTGGAGCCATAAACTCACATTCAAGAGCCAAACCTGAATTTCATGTCAATTAAATGTCAAATCATTAAGCAAGTTATGAAAAACGGCCGAGTTCTTGGAGAGAAAACTCAAAAACTAAAAAAAAGTGTATTACTTTTGAGAGTGTTAAAACTATTGGAAGGGATTATTCAGTGTGTCTCTACCATCCATATCTAAATCCATGCAACTGTTGAGCATCCCATTAGTACGTGGTCCCCAAAGTTGGTACGAAAATTCGACCATAAACCATCAATAAACGTGTGTTTGTCTCAAAATCCCTCCAGAACACTTTAAGTGTAGCATCAGGGCTAACAAGAGAAGATTAAATAACTTGTTTAATGTCTCTTCTCTCCCTCAGAATCAGCCCCCAAGGCGTTCGGCATCCCGCTCTCCCAGGTTATTGCTAACGACCAGGCGTACAAACGGCGGCAGGACGCCCTGAAGGAGAGCAGGCGTGACTGCTTGGATCTGGAGGCTAGCATCCTGCGCTTCAGGGCCGAGAAGCGGCAGTTCTTCAACGGGAATAAACCGCTGGTCAGCTCCTCGTCGATCACGGGAGGAGTTCCCGGCTCGCCGTCTTCAAACTCCGTGGCACCGGCGCCGATTTTTGAGAACCAGAATAAACCGCTGTCGCCAACGTTTCTGGATAACACCGGACGAGCACAGAGAAGGGTGAGACGCATGCTTCACAAAACATCTTGAAAATGTCGGACGAACAGAAGAAGACAGCTGTGTTTCTAGTTTAATTTATCCAAAAGGCTTTTAAAGAGTCTCATAAACCAAAGAGGTGATTTAATTCTCCAACTAATTAAAAAAAACATGTAAATATTGTGAGAATATTTAAATTAAAAACCTTAAAATTTTGTCAAACAATCAATTAAAAAAAATAAATAAATATTTTGTGATATTTTTCATGCACAATTTTATTTCTTGATCATTTCACAAGTTATTTTTATAGATATTTTTTCACTTTTTTATACTTATTTTCTCATAAATTTTGTCCTAATCGTACTTCCATATCCAGTATAATTCAACTTCAAATTCAGCTAAAATAGGAAATTAATTAGTGGAGGAAAAAGGACTAAAATCTATGACTTAAAGATGAAAAACTCCTCAAACTTTAACCTTAAAATAAAGTTAAATTATAGAAGTACTCGTAGTGAAATCAACAGTACTTA
The DNA here is from genome assembly GCF_914725855.1 of Thunnus albacares. NCBI lineage: Eukaryota > Metazoa > Chordata > Actinopteri > Scombriformes > Scombridae > Thunnus > Thunnus albacares. The sequence continues at coordinate 7,160,741 of NC_058127.1, read as the reverse complement.
TCAGAGAAGAATGGGCCTTTTCAGACTGTTAACTTATTGATTAATTAAAGCATTAGAGGAACATTAAGGGCTACATGTACTATGAAGTGTTTAGGCATCATACTGACTATTTTATCTCATATAAAAACATGTCCTAGATAGTTGATTGATTACAATTGTCAGATAAATGAAGACGTAACTTCTGAAATATAAATTATAAAATGTCACAATAGAAATACTTTAAAGCATTTGAGTAAACTGACTAAGCTTTAAAACATGTGTTTTATTAACTATATATATTCAGAGATATACACTGTGTAAGCCAGAAATAACAGGTATGATGGACTGCAGTGAACTTTGACCTCAAGTTTTACTTCTTTTCTTGCTCCAAGTGCAACATTAGCTCTTAATTTCACTCTGACTTTTGCCAGAATTCCTCATTTAATCAAGCGCTGCTTATTTGCGTGTGTTTTTGAGAGAGATTTGGGGGAACTAAATTCTAAAAAACGTTATCTGAGAGGGGAGAAAATCATGAGCGTGTGCGTGCATATAGCTTGTTAATCACTGACTGCATCTCCAGCTGTAAACATTTTTACAACCAACTCTGCTGTTTGTTTCCACAGTCGTGTGTTTGTAAGAAAAAAAAAATGCTTGTGTTGCTGCTGTGTGTGTGTATGTGTGTGTGTGTGTTTGCTTTGTCGGGCGTAATCTAAAACCTCCTCTCAGCTCGAGGCCCTCACACCCTGTAATCCTCTGCACATCGACCTGGAAACGGTCGTTATATTAAGCCTGTAATGAGTATCATTACGGCCGCAGAGCACAGTAATCGAACCCGCTAACCGGCTATCAAGTACGAGCTCATGAGAGTCAGCCGCTGAGGTAAACACGTCTTCAGACAGAAATAATCATCATGCAGCATCAAAACGCTCCAAATAAATAAGTATCTTCATTATCCTTTAATTCATTAATTGACCAGTGTATGAAATATCCATCAGGAGTGTCTATAAATGGCTAATAGTCTATTTATGAGCATATAAAACAGAGAAAATCACATTTCAAGAAGAATAACAATCATCAGTTTAATCTATAATGTATTACTTTATGTATTGATCACTGCAGGGAAATGTTACATGTGTGTAGTAACTGATTTCATGCAATAAAGATGATGTAATCAATCACATCGTGGGGGGGCAACATGAAAACATATGTGACTGTAATCAGCTCTGGTTCAGGAACATAAAAAAATGGTCCATTTAACATAATTGCAACGTGCAGTCACAGTTATTCAACAGGGTTATTAACTTTGTTTATTTTTGTTTAAAACTCAGCTGATGTTTCTGAGATTTGAAGTTAAAGCAAATAAGATTATTTGCCTCAAATATTATAAGAAGTTTTGTCATAAATACGAAGGCACTGCTCAGGATGCTGATAAGAGAATATAATGGATCCCTAAATTATTGTAATTAAATGTGTTATGTTATATTAATGTTGTGGACTCTGGTGTCTACTGTTTTTGTTAAACATACCGAAATGTCATAAACTGGTATTCAAGCAGTTAGTGAGACAGCATGCAGGAGTTTTTCTTATTTTAATTCGAGTTGTGTTTTAATCTGATGCAACTGTTGCATATTTAGTTGTTTTTTTTTTAAGACATTTTTGCCCGAAGCAACTTCAGAGCAGTTTAAGGTTTTGTTTCTTGCTCGAGGACGCAGCAAGAGTGTAAAAAGAAATAAACCTCGAAACAGAAAGCTTTATATATTATCTTCCCTTCACCTCCAGTCAGTTAATTTAGTTTAATCTTATAGTTTTTTCTTAATGAGCTCAATAAAATGCATCCAACAGATTAGAGCTGCAACGATTAGTCGATCAACAGAAATTTAATCGACAACTAATTCTGATAATCGATTTATTTGATTTTTTTTTTCCTTTAATTTATTTAATTTTCTGGTTTCAGCATCTTAAATGTGAATATTTTCTGGTTTCTTTAGTCTTCTTTGATAGTAAAGTTAAATGTCTTTGGGTTGTTGATGCAAAACAAGACATTTTAAGTTGCATCTTGGGCATTTTATAGACCAAACAACCAATCGATTAATCAAGAAAATAAATGACAAATTAATTGATCATTTAAAAAAAAAAAAGAAGTTTTAGTTGCAGCCTTACAACAGATGACCACAAAAGCTTTGAATAAGACGTCTGTATGTAGGATAAGAGCATGAACTTCCTGTTTATGTACATTTTTTGAGCAGAAATCTAAACTTTTTACAACGAGAATTCCCACTTTATGAGTCAACATAAGCTAATGAAAACTAATGGAGCTGCTTTACATTAAGTAAAGATTTTGATATAATTGTGAACTGATAGAACATATTTCACAACATTGATAACATAACTCTGGTAAGTGGCTGAATGATAGAAGAAAGTCTGAGGAATGAAACGGAAAGACAAAGTTTTCCCATCGGTCTCGAAATAAATGAGACTCTGACTCATCCTCTTACAGCTGTCTGGACTGTAGCAGCTCACTGTTTACATATCTGACGACGCACACACTCATACATACATGCAGTCAGCTGCAGAGCTTCATCTTGACGGATGAGGCAGCGCGCTGGCGTTGCCGCTGCGTCGCGTCCTGAGCTGTGACAGATTGCATACACAGTAGGAGTAAAGGTTGAAATTAATGGGTAGAAGAAGATGAATAGCGGAGGAGGAGAAGCTGCTGTGAGGACATTCAAAAGTTATTAATGTTTTTTTTCTTCTATAAACGCAAATTAGGAGCAGAGGAGCAGACCTCACATGTCTGAGTGTGACGGAGAAATATCGTCCCAAAATCAGAGAGAGAATGGAAAAGCTACTTACACCTGCAAAGCATTTTAACAAGTAACAGATGGAGCCGAAACAGCTGCAGAAAAATCTCCAAAAAACATAATAATTATTAACTTTTGTTAAAACATTTAGTGATTCTCCAGAGTTGCAGTTTGATTGATGTCTGTGGGAGCAAAACACAAAAATACATTAATTTTTAGTGTATTTTAGCTTCATAATAGTATGAAAATTAGTTTACTTTATACTATAATTATGTAGTTTGGAGTTATGGGTGAAAAAGTTTTTATCTTTCTTATTTGAGGCATCTAAGAGCAATTTGTGGTGAATTACATCAATTTTTCAGTAAAGTTAAATAAAAACTATGTATTATACCTAATATTTTCATTTCATTGCACTATATATAAAGTATATTTCTATATTTGACTTGTCAGACTTTCACTCTTTCAAGAAAGATTCAGAGATTCTCAGTTTTAGAGGCTTAAAAGAGACAAAACTGCAGCAAATACCAAATAAGGCTTCACCCTTTTACACTGTTTAAACCTCACTTTAGCTTGTGCACCTTACTTGTTTCTGACTGAATAAATATCCTCCCAATAACCGAACCGCTGGTTGTTGGAACGCAACGCCGCTATAAATTCCTCTTGACGCTTGACGTCCCTCCAGAAACTTTGCAGTTCATAAACAAGTGATTTATATTTTCTGTGGTTTCCAGTTCTTGAGATATTTATTGGATGGCAACGTCAGGATGAGTGACACAATCTGACTCCTCGCGTTCTCTGCTCAGCCTCCTCGCCTGCCGTCCATCTTTTAACATTCTTTCCATTTTCTGCTGCCACTGCTCCTCCATCTTTTTTCTTCTTTCTCCGTCCTCTTGCTCGCTTCTGCTCGAAAACTTTCTTTTCTTCTGCAAGTTTGAAAACTTAGCATTGCCAAAACCAGACGTATAAATGAGTTTTTACCATCTAAAAGCTGATATTTCCCTTTAGACACAAAATCAGCAGCTTATTATGTTGAAGATTCATAATTATTCCTCACTTTTTTTCAGTTTTTGTCCCTAAAGATAACATTATGAACCAGTAGTCGACACTTTATTTTACCAAGCAAATATACATGTTGTTTGCATCACCCCTTTAACTCTCTTTACCTTGCAGGGCGGCCTGTCAGTCGACTCCATTTCCGACCTGGTAGAGAGTCAGTCTCGCCTGTTGGAGGCTCTGCAGCTCTCCCACCCAGCCGAGCTGGAGCTGAAGAAGTCACCTAGCACCGGCTCGTCGGAGGGGAGGACTCAGACCAAACTCAGCCTCAACCCCATCTTCAGACAGGTGCCCCAGGTGCTGGAAAGATGCTGCACTCACATCGAGAACTATGGTGAGCCACAGGGGCTTGAAGTCACTTAATTGTGCCCCCTAAAAAAAAACCCCAATACTTAAATCTAGAAGCAGCAAATTCAGATTTGTGTTAAAGTAGTGAATTAATGTAGAGAGAAATTCAAGCTCTCCGATGCTGTTGATGCTACACTGTGCTCCGTTTTGTGTCCCCAGGTCTTCAGACTGTGGGCATTTTCAGAGTCGGGAGCTCTAAGAAGAGAGTGAGACAGGTGAGGACACTTCCTGTTCACCCACATCCGCTTCTGTCAAGTTTTTTTTGTAATTTTAAACAATAAAAAATACAGCTGAATGAAACGGACCAGGGTGTAAAACTCCAAAACCATGACGCAAAATATAAAAATATCTAAATATATCTACTTCGGCGGATAGTATATTAAATAAAATCTATACAGTATATGTTCTCAAATTGTATTTTGACCTTGAACATTTGATTTTAAGCTTTTGTCACTCCTAAGAAAGTGGTATTTATAAAAACAACACCTGGGAAGGGCGAGATAATTTATTTTAAGGCCAGTTGAGGTAAATTACCAACAACAACCAATAACAGATACAATAAAAAACTTAACGATGTGTGAGCAACGTCAAAAAAAAACCCAAACATGGACAAAATATGTTACGAGAAGTCCTGAAAGTTGGACGTTTACTTACTGAATAAAGTTTGTGTGTTTCTCTACAACACTTATGAATTTGTACACTATTAAAAAAAAAGAGAGATATAACACTATTTTACATTATTTTGCAGAATTTATCAAATGCAAAGAGTAGCTGTGTCACCTCATTGGACAACAAAAGTAATAAACCATGTAATAAACAAAAAGGACAAATACAACACAGCAAAAAACCACAGATGAAATGACAAAGACAAAATCAAAAAGACAGAAATAAAACTCAAGTCGACACTGAAACACTGAAGCTAGAACCAAAAGCCCACACAGGCCCCGAGAGAGCATTTTCAACATATTTTCAACATAAATGGAAGTAATAGGTATCCAGTAAACTAAGTTGATATATTTGATTCTTGAAGACTTGATTTAGAGTTAAGGTAAGTTTAGGTTAAAGTTAGGATAAATCACCAGGAAATGAATGTAAGTCAATGTAATGTAAACGCGACTGTGTGTGTGTTTGTGTGTGTGTTCCCTAGCTGCGGGAGGACTTCGACATGGGGGTGGACGTCCAGCTGGATGAGGAGCACAGCGTCCATGACGTGGCGGCGTTGCTCAAAGAGTTTCTCAGAGACATACCTGATCCTCTGCTGCCCAGAGAGCTCTACCCCGCCTTCCTGCACGCCAACCGTACGCGCACACACAACTTTTATACATGGACAAAAACACAATACTTGGCAACTAGAGGACATAAGAACAGACATATTGTTGTCTTCTAAAGTCATTATGGGTGACATGTTTGCAAACATTATTCAATTTGGAGGCGTGTTTCTGTCCAAATGATGAATATAAGTCCAATATTCACTCTGTTTTAGCTCTGTTTTTGGTCTCCACCAGCTCCAGAGGGAAATATCTGGCTCTTAAGCTGCTAAATGCTCCACTATCCTCACTATAGCTAGTCACGTACTGTATCTGTCTGCTGTTTGGTGCTTGGCAGGCAGTGGGTTTTAAGAGCTTTGTTTTGCTGAAATCAGCTGCCTACTGCTGTTTGACACAAGGTTTACCAGAGCAATGAAAATGAACTAAAACAGTAATGTGTCTTAAAAAAAAAAATTTGAGCTAAAAGAGGCTAAAAAGCTCCACAGAGCTGCAGAATTGGGGGTTAATTTTCTGTTCATTTGCCACTCTGAAATAGCCCTTTATTTTTATATAGAAATTAGTGTTAAAATACTGTATGAATTAGTGGAGCTTTTACAAGTAACTGAACACCAGCTGAGAATTTTGTTTTTGTTGACCTTCAGGCCCCATTTACACCTGATATTAATGAGATTTGTATCTGGATACATTATCCGGATAATACCATGTGATCAATGGGTCTTTGCATTTACACCTGGTGTTAAAATGTGGTCTTGTTTTCTCAGTTGTGCCATTCATTTCTCTTTTTGTTGGAATATTTTATTTTAGAATTCTCAAATATGCAATAAACAGTACGACTTATTCCCACTAAAAACTCAGTAATACAATACACAGGTAACAGAAAACAAGCAAGTGAAAAAAAACACAACAAAACACAATTCCTATGTCATGACAGACCTCAACCATTGTACCTGGACGTTAGTATTGGCCTACGTTGGAGCCGATTCAAAGGTTACATTACATTGAGCCCACAGTTGACAGAAGCAATGTTTCCATGTGTTTAATAAACGGCTGCCAGATAAAAATAAATCTTTAAAAATACATCACTGTATCTGTTTTTGAGGGCATACAGTTTATCATTAACTTCCAAGTTAATGTAATACATTTTCTGGAAACAGCAAGAGTTCAAGTTTGTTATGTTTCCTAGGAGACGGGTCTGGGTCTAATGGGACTGGTACATCCATAATTTTAGTCAGCGTGTCACATGAGTCACACCAAAATGCTGTGACTTTGGCATATTGCCTTGTGCAGTGTAACATTGTGCCCTCAGTAATGCCGCATCTGAAACACATATTGGAGATTGTAGGTTTGTAGCGGTGTAATTACTGAGGGGTGAAGTAAAGCTGATGAAGAATATAACAATAATAATTTTTATTTATATAGCACCTTTTAAAAACAGTTTACAAAGTGCTTTGACAGACAAAGCAAAAGTAGTACAATGCAAAGCAAAGACACAACACACACACAAAAAACAATAGAAAGCAATAGAGAGATGATAAAAAAGATTAAAAGACAATACGAAGATGCTTGAAAGACAACATTAAATAAAAGTAATTCCAAATGGGTTTTAAGAAGTGATTTAAAAGAAGTCACTGATTCTGCGAGCCTTATCTCCTCAGGCAGGTCGTTCCAAAGTTGAGGGTCCCTGATGGCAAAAGCACGGTCACTCACTGGCTCATACGAGGTCAACATATCTGTTATGTAGCTTGGGGCCAGACCCAGAAGTGCTTTAAAAGTGATCAGTAAAATCTTCAAATCCATTCTAAAACAAACAGGGAGCCAATGGAGAGAAGCCAGGATTGGGGTGATGTGATGTTTTCTGTTAAAACCAGTTAGAAGCAGAGCTGCTGCTATTCGAGTCAAGTCATATTTATTTATAGAGCACAAAAACAAGTTGACCAAAGTTCTCTACAGAACAAAATCAAGCAATAAAAACAGAATGAAAGACTAAAAACTATATATATAACATATAGCACAAATCAACAAGCAAAGCTTTCAAGTGGATCCAAATGCTAAAGAATGAAAGTGCATTTTGAGGTTGGACGAGGAATCAGTGGTGGTCCAAAGTCTAGGGGCTGCACAAGCAAAGGCTAGGTCCCCCCTGGGAGACAACCAGGAGCCCCAGGTCACATGACCTGAGAGTTCTGGAGGTGGGGGGCTGCCCATTTAGGGCTTTATTGTAGTTGACCAGCTTGAATCGGGCATTTACAGTGGCAAACATGCTGTTCTGACATAGATCACACGATAGGTCCTCATCTATAGTAATGTCCAAGTCAGATTCCCAGCTCTCTCTTGACTGATGTATGTTTTGTTTTGGACGTTGATTGATCAATTGGTGAATATACCTGGCTAATAAAATGCCTTGAGCCTATGAAGTGCCTCATCCAGCCTCGTCAGGTCAGGTAGTGTCAGCTGCTCAGAAGGCTCTCAGATGCAAATAACAGAAGATATTCGGTTGATAGATCATATTTCTCTTTTAGCAGTTCAAAGGACATGAAGATGCCATCACTATAACAGTGCTCCAGGTATTTTATCCCTCCATCATACCAGAGTTCAATTTTATTATCAGAGATCATTGGTATGAGTTTACTTTTCCATAAAGGTGTTTCAGGTGACAAATCATTCCTCACTCCAAGGATTTTATGGACTTCATACCATGATCTAACCAGCTGGACAGTAAATGGGATTTTGGTTTTGCAAATAATACTTTTTGGATTCCATTTCTATATAAAGTCACTTCCCACGTCTTCATCAAGGTCCTGTAGTTCACTTTGTGTCCAGGAGGGGGCAGAGTCCCCAATAGTTTTGAAATTAGGGAGTCACCCATATTGTAGTCCCATGATAACCTCTCAAACTCACCCTGGGTAGTTTACGATTCCAGATTGATTCACTTACGATTGTGACATTCATTTCTAAATCACTTTTTGCAAGGGAAGACTTGTAGCTGCTTTAACCACCTCCAAATGTTGTCTGACTGTTCAGATCACAATCACATTTACACCTCGCATTAACATGTTTCTCCTCATGCAGATAACGTATCCTGATACAGATGTTAACACCAGGTGTACAAATCAAACTGAAGATCTTCCTCTCTGTGTGTCTCTGCAGTGCTGAGAGGAGCAGACCAGCTGCAGTACCTGCAGCACCTCCTCTACATGCTGCCTCCCTGCAACTGCGACACCCTGCTGCGCCTCCTCACCTTGTTACACACCGTGCAGAGCTTCGCCCAGGACAGCATAGGAACCAACAACGAGGAGGTAGGCAATTGGAGTGTCATAGACGAAACGGCTCCTGTGTCGTGACGTATTTCCGAGTGAAACAGGACAGACAGGCGGGACGTAACATCGGGAGGAATTTGATTTGAACGTTGAAATGTGGGCCGCTAAAAGTTGAAGATTGATTGATGGGTGGATGTCATGATATTATTGGTTGAAACTGGTTGGTTCAAGCTTACGTCAGGAGGAAAACATGATTGGATTTTATATAAGAATACAAAGAAATTGACTTTTTGTTTTGTTTTTTTGTCATATATTGTTAAATAGGGGCACAATATGACCAGATGTGATCTAGAAGGGTTAAAAAAGGCAATTTTCATTTCATCTAGACTTTAAAAAGCTCATTTTGATGGTTTTGCATGTTTTAAAAAGCTCTATACACCGTATGATTTTGACTATCCCGGATAAAACATGGGGAAATCTTTGGGGATCAATCCAAAATGGTGGTCCTAGATCAACCATAGAGGAAAACAATATAAAAACAAAACATAAAACACCCAAACAACAATATCACAGTAAAATAGAGTAAGATCCCAGTTTACCTCCTGTTCATACTGCTGTATCTCCTGTGGGAGATTGCTTCAAGATTGCCGTTATCACACAGTGTTTCAGGGTCTTTATCAAGAGACTACAACCAAGATTTGAAAGCCGTGTTGCAAAAAACCACTGCAGTCAAGTTGTTGTTAAAACCAGAAGACAAATACTAAGAAAACATGGACGCTGTGTGAAGGACGGTTTGTATTTCTTGCATTTCTCACAATAAAAGGTTGACGTCCAGCAGCAACTCTAAAGTGTCAGATGTTAGTTTCCTGCAAGAACTTCAACAATCTCACATCTGATACGCTTTTGAAAATGGTCTGCAATCATAAATTAATGAACATTGTACTAGTGGTGTGCCTGAATACACAAATAGTGGGTTTTATATGAATATTTATTTCTTACAAATGTTTAAAAAATTATTTGTTGGGGGTGTTCCCCAGAGATAAAGCTGAGCTACTGACACAAGCAAAGTGCTCCCAACGGACTCTCCATAACCTGTTGTTCCCCTTCTCCTTTCCACAAAGTTAGGTTGTAAAAAATAGGCAATAAATGGAAAGTGCAAAGCAATAATTGCCTTTGAAGTTCCTCACTACACATCGCACAGTTTGCTGTCTCTGTGTTATGGATGTATAAATAGGTAGAGGTCTGTCTGTAATGAGGCAATGAGTAAAGTTTTAGCTCAGTAATCAACGCAGTCGTCTATGATCTGGGAGACTCCAGTTCAAGACCCGACGTGGGGACCTCCTTCGTAAGGTAGTTTATTCATGAACACTTATTGTAACACTTTAATTTTCTAAAATTAAAAGTGTCAAAAAAAACAAAAACAGGATTTTTAAGCCTCTTTCCACTTTTATTCGAATACAGATACAAATACAAATACTGGGATCTCTGCACATCCCTACATTGTACTTTAATAAACTCCTTTAAACGGTCTTTCCTGTAGATAACTTGATTTAAAACTACCTAAGTCACTGATTCAATGACTCTCCGTCCAGATCAACGGTAACAAGATGACGGCTGCTAACCTGGCGGTGATCTTCGGGCCCAACCTGCTGCAGAGGGAAAGAGGAGACGTGAGTATTCACGCGATGGGAATCGAGGACAGCACGGCGATCATCAGCGTCACTCTGGTGCTCATACAGAACTACAAGAGGCTCTTCACGGTACGACAGAGCACAAGATATTCACACTTATCATCTCATCGGTTTAAATGTTTACCTCAAAACAAGTGTCTATAAACAGCAGGAGAATGAACTAATATCAATGGTGTTAATAGTATTAAACGGTTAGTTCATGCAATTATTATATGTACAAATATTAGGAAATAAATAAGGATAATCTACAAATCTTTTACATTTTTTGTGGACTTTTACAGAACAAATCAAGCAATAATAGGACACGAAAGTGAAAGGGTGTTGTTGTTTTTTTCATTTAAACTTCAAAATACACATTTTAAGACAGAAAGTAAAGCACTTTTAGGTGCACCGTACACACAAACAACTTTACAAAGTTATGTCCTTTAGTCTAAACTGTTAATCTTAAAGTCCACTTCACCAAATCCGGCATTGCTTCACTCACTTTTAGGTATCGTTACGCAGGAAGGTAGTTATGATTTCAGAAATACTGAGATCAGAAAGTTCAGACTAGATACCAAAAATACATCTATAAAATATTTTAATTATCATTACAATTGCTCGATTATATTTCTGTAAATATGTAAAGTCTAAATGCAGTTTCAGAGCCAGAAGAAAATGTCTTTTGGGGAAATTTCTTGGTCAAATTTAGATACATTTATTCTAAAAGTACAGAAATCAGCTTATAAAATACTCACCATGTGTTGGGTTTTTTAACTTATGAAGTCTAATCTCCCCTCAGGTCACTAAAACCCACAAACACCAAGTAAAGTACAGAGATTATGACCTCAGTGTCTTCTGCTACTTGGTTGAAAAATCAGATTTTTAGTGATATTTCAGCTCCGCATTGATGTGTGTGTGTTCCTCTAGGTATCTGCAGAGCTGCAACAGGAGGTCCTGATGAGTCTGATCCAGACGGACCCGGACATCATTGACTATCTGCTGCGCAGGAAACTCAGGTAACCATGACAACCACTCAATCCAATCTTAAGAGAATCAAATCTACTGTCTTTAACTGTGGTTAATGTCGATCGTCTCTCTGTGCAGCGGGAGTCATCTGACGGTGGACAGCAGTGAGACGGGGGGTCGTCGGGATACGGGGGCGTCTCTGGACTCGGTCGGGGCCTCCAGCGGAAGTCTGTCTCCGCTGGAACCCCCCTCGCCTCTCTTCCCCCCCGACGGCAATGGCGGCGAGGGCAGCCTGACCAGCGAGGTCTTCCTCAACGTGCTCAAACTGAACCAGAGCAGGAAGCGGCAGGAGACGAGATACGGTACAAAACATTTATTAATGTTATATGTCTGTATTTTTTTCTGAGGATTTGGGGACCAGAAGTGTATATTTATTAGACTTTGTGCTTTTAATATACATAGTTAAACTCTATAAAACTTAATAAAAAAATTAAACTCTAATTCTTAGTGAAATATATCTTATAAAACAGCTTTTAGATCATCATGTAGGGAAACTCTGGTACACAAAACTGTTTTTTTTTAATCAAGATAATAAGTCAAATGCAAGAGTTGAATTCATTTTTAAAATGATATAACAGGTGCTAATTGCAACATTTTGAGACATTGAGCATCAGATTTGGATGGTGGACGTTGTTCTTCGAGAGTAAAAGGAGCTTTCAGAGGTTTTGTAGAAGAAGTTAAATCAAAAGCAAACAGAGAGCAGAGAGCAACAACTGTACTACAGTAAAAGCTTAGAAATGTCCTAATATTGGAAAAACTGATTCCAACCACTGTAGCTACAATTAGGATTAAAAAACATAATATTTAAAGCTGATCCCAGTGTTTTTTTTACCACCAGGGTTTCCAGAAGTGTAAATCTGGCAGCATAGAGACGGATTTAAAACCATCTAGACATTAATGTTAGGAAATAAAACCTCTATTTTATTGGTCTGTTCCTAATAATTTCCAAAGAAGTTTAATGGAAACAAGTGTGCAATCTGGTACCAATGACAGAGGAAAGTTCTGAGACTGATATTTTTAGGGCTGATTAGGGCTAATTAATTATTATTTTCATTATTGATTAATCTGCCAATTATCTTCTTAGTTAATTGGTTAATCATTCGGTCTATAAAATGTTGGCTAATTGTTTAGATTTAGATATTTTAGTTAATTCAGTTGTGTTGAGTTTATAAGTTCTTGATTTTCAGAGGAATTTCCTTGAAAGAAACATTTCATTTACATAAAACTTGTACAATTTTTTTTATAAAACAGTTAAACTATGAACACTTGTTAAATGTGTTAAATAAAAACTGAAGATTCTGCTTCTCTTCATCCAAATACATTGACTGAATGTTTCTAAAAGCTTTATAACATGAATCAGACCTCATATGGACTTTTTCAGTGTTGAAATGATTAATGCAGCAACAGCACCACCTAGCTGCAAACATACAACATTGGAGAAGTTGTAACAATAATAATGATAATAATAGTAATAATAATAACATTCAGCACAGTTTTTTTAATATTAAGTTTTTTAATATTTTTATTTATGGGAGAGTTGTGGCTAAAACGGCTGCAAAGTTGTTTTACAAACACAGAACCAAGAATTAATGGGAAAGTAAATATCACATGAACCTTCTCAAATTTTATCAATTTTCTGCAGCCATATAAATGTTTCATTGTGTTTTACATTTGTTGTTTTTCTCATTTTTAGAAATGTCTAAAAATAGGGGGTAAAAACAATCTCCTGTTGCTTTTCACTGTCTCAATTCTGTATAAATAATTGTTTATTCATTTTCATCTTGCATTGTTCGACTGTAGAGGCTCCTTCAGTTTCTTGTAGTCAGGTGTGTAGGAGGAAATGTATAATAGGCAACAGAAGACACTGTCCTTCCACCTGCAATTAACTTTATTAGAAATACAGAGTTTCAGGTAAAACTGAGGTACAAATAACATTTCAGACAGATGTAGTCAACACCTGCCTAAGTGAGGTCTCATCGTCCCACAGTCTGTGAGCATTTAGCCTATTAGAGGCACCTACCAATCTATAATCTATAATGGACAGTAACAACATCAATTTATATACAAACACTGAATAATATAATTAAAGTTAAAATCATCTCATTCATAATGACAATAATACTAGGCTAAAGGTAAATCTCAGGGTAATATTAGCGTAATTTCACTGTTTAGGCTACGACATACATTTACCTCTAAACAGGCCCAAAGTCACCACAATACAACATTTAAATAACCACTTTCAATTATATGTTAGTAGGAATAGAAGAAAATTTAAGAAAAAATAAACATGCTGGTCTTACGGCTAATCTATTTAAGTCACAAATACAATAAATTATAACAATTTAACGATAAACCTTAAAGTGTACAATATATGTTATGCACAGAATATTAAAAAATACATGAAAAATTAACCTTCATGACTTCATTCATAGCTTCAGTAACATCAGAGACTCCATCTGAAGACTGTAGACGGCTGACACGCACCTAAATAATGAACAATTTCCAGATACAGTTGTAGAATATTTCTATGAAATTTCTTTGATTTACACAAATTAATCTGGACGTCATCTTTCTACACAGAGATGTGGTGTTTTTATCACCAGAATAGAGGAAAACCTTGTGTTATATGTCCAACCTCACGCATAAACTGGCCCCAAAAAGAAAATAAGTATCATAAATTTAAGTATTAATAATGACTGATTACTGTTCGAGTTTTTTACTTTTATTACTTTACATTTCCACACATGGACTCAAGCATTTCCTCCACTGTCATTGTCTGAACACAAAAACCTGCATCCCTTGTTTAATTTACAAAGACACCATAAGAATAAAACAAACAAAAATACATTTAAACACCTAAAGTTCAGGTTTGAACTTCTCCTGATGTTGATCCTCCAGGTGAAATCTCTCCAGGTAAATCCATCCGCCACATGCGTCAGTTCCACTCCCACCACAACCTGCTCAGCCTGGCCCAGCCCTCCTGCTCCTCATCCTCCACCTCCAGACTCCACGGTCCAGACCCTGACACCCAGGACCGCAGGGGCCCGCTGGGGTCCGCGCTGAGCTTCACGCTGGGCGGCGCCGGCAGCGGCAGCTGCTCCAGTCTGAGCGGCTCCAGCGAGAGCAGCATCTGGGTGAGACAGACGCCGCAGGAGGAGAGCAAGCCGTCGCCCGCCGCTAACTTCTGGGACTTCTTCACCGGGAAAGGGTCGAGCTCGGAGACGATGGTATGATAAAGGGCGAGGATGACAAGGATGAACATGAAGAGGAGAGAGAGAGAGAGAGTGTGTGTTGCTGTCAGAGGTCAAAGTTCCAGTTGCTGTTTTTTTTATAAAGGTATTAAGATTCAATAATACTAAACATCAACTGTTAAAATTGTATTTCTGGGATTAAATGTGTCGACATGACATCAGATTTAAGAATCCTGAGTTTCCTACCAGAACTTTCAACTTTAAGAAACTTCCTGTTGCAGATTTTCCTGTTGGAATTTGAAATTTTCCACTTTTTTTTTGGCATCTCTGGAACACAGCGTGTATATATATGTGTGTGTGTGTGTGTGTGTGTGTGTGTGTGTGTGAAGTTGGGACACAGAGAGCAAGAAGAAAAGCGAGAGACGAAGAAGAAAATGTTTTCAAAGACAGTTTGGACTGATGTCGCTCCATCAGAGACACGGACGTCAGTAATTGAAGGAAAAGTGACAAAATGAATCTTTGTATGAGATTATCTGGAAGAAGATGCAGTAATAATTGCAATGTACATAATATGTAAATAATGTATTGAGAATTTTACACACACACACCCCTCGTCTACTACCTAGAACTCCCTAACTGTAGCTGCATGAACTCTACTAACACTTTATCTATTCATATACAACCCGTTTCAGTTTCCCTGCAATAAGCTGCATCCACTGTAAATCTAATATACAGTTCAACTTAACGCTATTCAACAGTTATAACATCATAATGCTGATCAAGTGTTCAATATTGACTGAATAAAGAAGACGTGATGAAATAATCATATACACACAACATAGCTGCAAAACCGTGAGAAAATACAGTTTTCAAACAGGTTAAATATTCTGCTTCTTTTCCTATTTCAGCTCATTTTTACTTAATTTCATCAGTTATTTCAAAATGTCCCTTTTCCGAAGTTTGTTTGTTTGTTTTTATCTATGTTTTAATGCCACTTCCCCATTCAGGCACAAGCAACAGAGACTTTGTGATGAAAATTATGAAATTATGAAAATTATGGATAATTTCACAATTTCATGGTTTGTTTTGTCTGTAAAACGTTCACTTGAGAAAAAAAAAAGAAATTGCCCTTTTTTTTGAGTTATTGAGATAATTATCTTGGAAATTCTGGGAAATATTTTCATGAAACATAAAAATTCTGCTATTTTTCTAAATTAAAGATAGACGAGACAAACACACCAGACTGCCTACAGAGCTACCATAATTACCCTACTTTAGGCGCAACGAAATTTGATTTTGAGGTATCTCATTAATTAAAAAAAACAGGGCAAATTTTTTTTTTCTCAAGTGAATGCATTACGGTTCCGTTATTTATTTCCTGTATAACTTTTGGGCCCCTATATGACACCATCCAGTATTACACAATAAAAAAAATAACGGTTATTCAGGCCAATTTGGTAAAATACCTGTAATTTTCTGCAGCAGAGCTTCTTTTTTCGTTAAAGAAAAATGAAAAATGTGAACATCTACAATTGCAAACTACAAAATTTGCAACTCCGTCTGTGGAGAAAGCTCCAAAAATATTGATCATTTTGTCAACTACTTTTTCCAAGGTCAAGAATTAACTTTCAAGCTCTATCTTGATGTTTATTTTTTTCCTATCAGGCTCATCATCTCACAATCCCTGATATATCATGTGACCCCTCAGAGAGATCCGCTTGGGAACCACAGATCTAGCTTACATAGAGCATTTCAATGTGAAACAGTCACTGAAACAACACTGAAATAGTGAAAATCCATACTAACAGCAATGTCATACAAGAGTTACGTCCCTTTAACCACAAGAGGGCAACATTCACCACACCAGCGAACCCTCGTATTGCTTTCCTACCATCTGAGGACTCATATTATCTTGGTCAAGTATGTAGATAAATGTATTAGGTTTGGGAATAGTGCCAAACAACTAGAAGCACTACTGTACAGATGTTTGTTTCTGGCCTCTTTTGTAGTAGAAGTCAATGTTTCTATTGTTGTACAGAGATTTTCCTACTTCCTAACGTTGCATTTCTTCACCAAAAACACAGAAATTGTACAGAGTCGATCCTTCACCTCAGCAGGTGAAGTTAAAAGTCTCATCATTTCTTTTGGATTCCTTGTAGAACAAAAAAAAAAAAAAACTCCAACAAAAACAAGCTATATTTTGTCTTTTTGTGAGTGATGCTTTTTCTATATTGCTGTAAAATCCTGCAGTGGAATCCATCAAGATGTGTTAAATGTACCACCTGCTGTACCTGCAGAAAATTAAATGTCAAACTGCCTCTTTTGTGTGTCGTTGCTTATTGTGTAATCTGCCGGGAGAGAGAAGAGAGACAAAGAGCGGGGAAATAAAAGACTCTTTTAAGGGTTTTCAGGGAGTTTTTGGTTGTACTTTTGGCAGCGCAGCAAGCATCTGAAAAAAAATAATGTGAGTCAGAAGACAAAAACGCCCTCTGGGAGAAGATGATCTCACAGAAAATACGCAGGCAGAAAACTCTCTCCTTTCAACTTCCAGTGTCTTCCATTTAGATCTGTTTTCAATATTATGATTGCAGCTATTTGTCTTCCCCTGTTGGGACATAAAATACAGTAAAAAAAATACACAATCATACTTACAGTCTACAAAATGAAATCTGCCTTTAAATATATCTTACAGTACTTACCTTTCAGCAGGAAACTTCTGTTCAGTTGCAGGATCGGATTTCATCCACCGGTAAGTAAATCTCCGTTAACTTCATCACAGATTATGTTGTTAGTGTGGACTTGAGTTGTGAGCAGTGCAACCAAAAGACTGATTTTTAGTTCTCAGATTGTTTCATTTAAAGGATTTTAGAAGCCTTGAAGAGATACAAGTATCAAAGCATTTTACAAATCCACAAAATAACCATAATTTTGTGTAAAAAAATGTATTTTTCTGTCTTATGCCTCAGATTTATCTTGAGATCTTGAGACTTTAAGCTTCCATATTTGTTTAATGTTTAATACATTTTCAGTTGGTTGAAGATAAAGATACAATTCTCTAGCATTGTTCATTATTTTGTGAAATTACATGTAATTTAGTGGGTAAAAAATACTTAAATTTAACTGAATGAATGTGATAGTCAGTCTCAGTTTTATACTAATGCAATAAACTACTGTATAACACTTCTGTACATTATATGTAATGATGTTAACTGCACTGTTTTGGCAGGTATGATGGATGGCACGGGAAATTTCTGGTGTGGATACAAAACAAATAGAAGGTAAAAAAAATGTTTTTGTATTCAGAGTCTTCACCTGCACCTCGTCTGCAGAATTTTTCAGCTGGTAGAGCAGCTTTTCTTTATTTATGTTGCACTGTGGGACAACAGTGTGCATTGAAACTGCAAAAAAAGAGCAACTTTTAAGTATTTTTAGTTCTCGTATTTATAGTTTGAAAACTCAAAACTCCGAAAAGGACAGTCACTAGTCTGATTTACAAGGATCTACAATATGCTAAAGTGAGAACATCTTTTTCCAATATGCTTCAAATATGTTAAAGGATGAAAACATGCAATATAAAATTAAACAAGAGAATTTTACATCAGTGAAAACTACAAGTTCCTCTTTTGCTAGTGCCAACTTGCTATTTAACGGACGACTGTTCCACAATAACTCACTCAGTATTTAAAGAGAGCATGGACCACTGTTATGTGTAACAGCACGAGTTCAATGAGACAAATTCAGTAAATACTGACTAATGTTATTTTGCATCACCTACAATTTATTATTGATTATATTGGCTGATAAGATCACTGAAGCTCCTCTGCTTCAGATGATGGAAACTGCCGATTGGAGCCATTACGGGGGAAAAGATTATTATTTAAAATCATGTAAAATGCAAATCAAATTTCAAATATTTTTGCAGAAATCTTCAACTTTTAAGTCACTAATCGATTTGTTGATTGACAGAAAATTAATCAGCAGCTAATTTGAAAATCAACTAATCGTTTCAGTCAGTTTTCAAGCAAAAGTGGCAAAACATTTTTATGGTTCTAGCTTCTCAAATGTAAAAAAAGAGAAAAACTTACAGTGTATTACAGTATAACAGACTTATTTCTTTGGGTTTTGGACTCTTACTTGTGCAAAACATGACATTTTGATGACGGCATTTTTCATAATTTCCTGATGTTTTACAGACCCAATGATTATCTAGAAAATAGTGTAATATAATAGTATATATACACAGCAAAAAAATGGATAATCTGCCCACCCATATAGTCCTGAAAATGTAAATATGAACATGTGCAGACATAAAAAGAGACGAGACAAAGACCAGATCCAGATCATTCCATCATTGAAACCAGCTTGTGTTTTATTTCAAATAGTTTGGACACTATCAGAACCAGCCGTCATTCCCAAACTTCACTGCATCTACATGTATTCAAGAATGAACTTCAGACAGCAGGATGAGCAGCAGCAGCCCCACAAATACAAAAAAAACACAAAAGACGGATTCAATTTTTCGTTTTGATTGGTTAATCTCTTTTTGGCTGTCAAATTGTGCAATTTATGACCAATTAAGTCTTCAGAAAGGACTTAACCACCTTGAGTTTTTTATTTTTTTTTCACCACAGTCTGCAACAAACAAGATTTTTTCTGTTTTCTACGTTCTCCATAACTAAATATTCTATGCAAATCAACGCCAAAACACAAACTTACTTTCTTACAGTTTGAATTCTGCTTCACAAAACTGCTAAAATATGAACAAATCAAGGAGCTTAAGTATTTTCTGAATAACCAACAGTTGTGTTTTTGCGTCTGCGAGGCTGCTGCCACTTTGCACACAAGTACAATATCGGAGTGTTAATGACACATTCAGTCACTCTTCGCCCGTCACATAACGGGTTCAAAACATTTACATTCTTGGTGAGTCTGTAAAGGGGGGAGTGATGTGGACGACCGGAGCCCTGAAGGGACATTTTCAGAGAATAGGACTTAAATTGTTAAAGGAAAAATCCACCAATAGTTATACTTCTACTGGCTGTCAGTTTGTGTTATTTAAAGTTATTTTTGTACAGAATGCGGTGCTTCATCTGCTCCTGGTTGCAATTTCCTACATTTCCCATAATGCCGTTCTACAAACACTAGGAGAAAGGGCTTGAATTTAATGCTTTCGATCAAATGCTGAACATATAGGAGCTTACTAAGTATCTTGATGTTGTTACTTTCGTATGTTATTGTAGTTGTAAGAAAAAAAAATCAGACATTCTGGTCTGTTTTCAGCAACTTTTGGTGTAGAAACTGATCCGCCTGTATCTTTATTTGCATTAGATTAGAGAACATGGACATAAAAAATTGAGGCTGTAGAAAGAAGCTCTCACTATTTGCTGATGTTTACTGCTGATATTTTAGAGACTTTTTTATCCAAATATCAACAGCAAACACCCTCAAGACTCTTAAAAAAAAAAAATCACAATGTTGACATCAGGATTAATTTGTACTTTGTGAGTCGAGTCTACATTGTGTTTGGAGTAGTGAGTATTACAAGTACCAAGACTTAACACCCAGTGTTAGGTTAGATTAGTAGACTTTTCTTATTATTTGATCAGATATTATCTAAGCTGCATAATAATTTTGTTACATTTATGCTGTATTTTATGTAGGTTTTATTTGAGTTCGTTTTGGATTTTAAACATTTTTGTAGAAAAAACAGCAAAGTGAAATATGGAGCCAAACCAATAATGGATATTTATGGTTTGTACCAATATAAATATTTAAGAGTTATAGAGATATCAATACATCAGGTTTCCTTCTACAGAGAAACATGTTTGATAAGAATCTCTTGGTGACCGAGTAAGTATTATAAGAATTGACGGGAACATTTTACAGTTGATAAATGAACTCTTCAATGCTTTCTAGTGGACAAATTATGTAATGATGACAAACATATGTTTTATAATGGAACGGGGAATGAAAACTTTAACAGTTTCCAAGTTGGAAATTCCCAAACACATTTTTATGTCGACGGTGAAATATACTTTTCTATGTTTTCCTGAATTTTAGCTTTCTGTTGGTGCTCGTCAACGTTATGATTATCAGCACGTCACTGTAAATAGTCTTGAGGTGTGACCGTCTACATTTGATGAGTTATTCAAACTAAAATCAAACATTAAAACTATAAAACAGGCTGAGAGACAAAAAGAAAAACACCATCTGTTGATTGTTTTTTTAATCCTTCATGTACTTAAAAGTGGATTTTTCCTTTAACACAGTGATACACAGGACAGTTTTTGGTCAGTTACTTTCTGCACAGCAGTTTCTGGCAAAGGGAACTTCTAGTTTTTCATCAAAGTATCTTAATGAAATCAGACAAAGCTAATTTACTTTGGGCCGTTTGGTTTAAACTGCCTGTGAAACCGGTTGGGTGGGGCTTATTACTTTAAGCACCAGGCATAATGATTTACTAGCAGAATTAAAATACTTTTTGAGACATAACGCCCACTAACATTTTTGATCTAGGTCTGCTGATTATTTCAAGCAAGCAATTATTTATATTCCAATAATAATATCTGTATTTATGTACACATCAACATCTCTCATCACATACTCCCAAAATTAAACCAAAAATAAATCCTCAAATATCCAGAGCTGCCTACACAACAATGGTAGACTAGTGAAATTAGTAAAATATATCAAAAACAAGTGAAACATCTAAGAAAAATGAGTTAACATAAACATTCATAATAATAATATTAATAGTATTTAAATTAAAAAAAAAAGAGCCTTGTTTCAACACGGGTTTCCAAAGCTTTGTCTAGCCAATAATTTCAACCAACAAGTTCCAGTTTTGGGGAGTGACGTCGTTTCCGTGAAACTGCATTTCATCAAAAACAACAGAATCATAACCAGCTTAATCTGTGGACTTTTATCCTCCAAATGATGCACTTTTTGTGCTTGTTTTTGTTCATTTACACTTTGAATAAATGTAAATTTTTCTTAGAAAGCTTAAAAGGATCAGTGTGTAAGATTTAAGGGGATCAAATGGCAGAAATTGAATGTTTGTAAGTATGTTTTAATCAGTGTTTAATCACCTGAAAATAAGAATTGTTGTGTTTTTGTTAGCTTAGAATGAGCCCTTTATATCTACATAGGGAGCAGGTCCTCTTCCACGGAGGCCGCCATGTTGTACCGCCATGTTTCTACAGTAGCCCAGAACGTACAAACCAAACTTCTCCTACACGCTTGGAAGAGGAGGGTTAAGGGGAGGTGTATTCAGTTGGTTGCAATCTGCAACCTCACCACTAGATGTCACTAAATCCTACACACTGGTCCTTTAAAATGTAAACCCATCATTTGGTCCATATGAAAACAAGTCCACAGAAACTGTCGGTGCTTGGATAGAACTGCGTCTCAAATCATTTCTCATAATCATAAACTATTTTTTTTCCTGACAATCAAAAATTGCAGAACTGAAGGAAACAAAGTGGATCGACCCCCAAAACAGATTCGACGTTGCGTAAAACACATCTTCCTTTTGTGTTGATTAGGTCAGTTTAAGAGCAGCACGGACAGGAGAAGGAAATAGTGTTGACTTTGAAGCCTCGACCCGGTGAATGAATCGAAACGTTTGGGAAACGTCATCTGAAGTCGCTCCCTCTCCTTCTGTCATTTACAGTCGTTCGGCTGAACGACATGTTCATGAATTCGACCACAAACGCCTACGGTCGCAATAAACATCTAACCCCAACTGCTAAATAACAACTTAGAAGAGTTTATGAGTGGTTGGGTTTACTGACAGTGATTTAGCATGACCTAACCCTGATCCAGGACCGTCATACTTTGCTTTATTACCCTGACCATGAAAGGTCTCTTTCATTACAGTCTAAACCGTCAAACCATGTTAAATCAAACACGGTATGATCAGAGCTACCACTGGTGGCCGGAGACCTTTCTCGGTCAGAGTAAATCATGTTGTTTTTCCTCTCACCTCATCAGTTGCCAGAGTTCATACTTTTCACTTCCCGTAACAAATTTTATGAGCTATTCGTTGACTGAAATGTTGCAACAAAACCATGATATCTATTGAAAGCAGTAAAATTCTGTCTCCAATTACCATAAACCGCTGTGGGGTTTTATTGGCGTCTGATAAGCCTTCAAATTCAAACTGGACTTCCTGGATCTTATTTCATTGTCTCACTGTTGAAACATCAAGGAGGAGAACTTTTGCACATCTGCAAATAGACAGGTGTCTATCGGAGATGACCACAATGAGCCGACAATAACTAAACAAAGAACTCCTGCACACTGTCTTCTATGCTTGCAATTAGAGGAGATTTATTGGGAACAATGTTTCGGTACACAGACCTTCATCAGGTTATTAGGAAATAATAACCATCATCATGTTTTTTCCTAATAACCTGATGAAGGTCTGTGTACCGAGACATTGTTCCCAATAAATCTCCTCTAATTGCAAGCACAGATGACAGTAAAGAAATACTTTTTTGGGGGGTTGAACGCCCACTAACACCAAGCCGTATCCGAACTGGATCAGGGCTACAAATCACCCTGACCTCCGTTATTCTAAATAAAAGACGAAGCATGTAGGCGTTTTGTATTTTGTGACGAATGATTGGTTATTAAAAAGTGCTTTTCTTGTCTTAGCAGGAGAGAGAGAGAGAGAGCTACTTCAGAGTATCGAGACGCACCCAAATCCAAATGGTGTTTACAGGTCAAGCAGCAGCAGCCCTATTTTTATTTTACTGTACATTTTAACATTCAGATAATACTTGACCCACTGCCAGGGCCACTCATCTACTGTAGGATATAAACACCTTTTAAAGGCCGCAGAGAGCATGTTTCCATTCACTTTCCATCTGCTGCAGCTCCGTTACGAGGCATGACAGGGACAGAGCTTGTTAATTTGAGACGGGATTCGAGCCCCACATGTTCGTAGATTATTCCTCAAACTCCACACGGATCGTTTATCGAACTATCCAGGAGTGACGTTACACTGGCAGTGTAGAACATAAAAAAAAAAAAAAAAAAATACTAAACCAAGAATCCTATATTTGGTTTCTTTGTGCGTTTTAACAAAAACAATGGAGGTGAAAGAGAAGGCTGTTGCCGATCAGCAGGCTTGAGTTACGGAGTTAAAAGGCTTTTAAAATGGCTCCTGTTTCTCCTCGCCTCAGCACAGTTAAAACCTATTTGTGAGCGTTAATTACACCGTTAATTTCTGACATTTTATAGAGAAAAGAACTGATGTTGTTGCCACGTTGGAGACATTTAACTTCTTGACTTGAAAATCGTGACTATTAAGGCCAACGAAGTCACGTCACAATTTACTAAAATGTACATATTTATTTGTATTTCTGATACGCTTGCTACTAATTTGTTTTTTAACTGTTAATTATTGATATTTCATGTAATGGATTTATTTTTTCAAGCTTCAAAATGTCAGAATGTTAGGATAAACACTTCCTGGAAGTTTTTTTACGTTGGTAGAACATCAGTATAAAGTTTATAAAGAAACCTGTGATTTCTCACACTGGTTAAGGTGGAAACTACAAACGTGTGACATTTTTATTTACAACGATTATATAGAATTTGATCTATTTACTACAACTTTCCGTCAATCGACTAATGAACTGACTTTCTTGTTTTAGCACTAATTTTTGATTAATTCAGCATGATGTGAACAAAAATAGTGTATTACATAATTTCAGAAATTTGCAGATTTTTTAGAAAAGCACATACTGCCAAATGTTTGACATAATCCTTTAATTTCACCGCTAATAGGATGAATAAAGTTCAAATTGTTAGTAGCTGCAGCCCTCGAGATGGTAACAAACGATCATTACGGACTAATCAGTTATTTTCATGTTTAAATCTGTTAATTTTTCCGTCTATAAGACATCAGAAAACAGTAAATATGTCCATCACAGTATCCTAGAGCACGAGGTGAGGTCTTAAAAACCAAAAATATTCAATTCACTATCATGTATGACTAAGAAAAGCAACAAATTCTCACATTTGAGAACCTGGAGCCATCAAATATTTGTTTTTGCTTGAAAAAAATGGACGATAAATGGTTGCAGATATCGATTAATCTACTTAAATTCTTGCAAGTTAAATTAGATTTTAAAAGATACTGAGGAGAGGAAAGCCATTTTAAACTGCTGAGACAAACATGTTATCAGAACAACAGTGGTGACAGTCTTACTGCATTAATATATATACCACACAGACTCGTTCCACATCCGTTAGCATCGCTCAGCATTACTGAGGGCAGCAATTTAAGATTTCTGGAGTGAAAAACATGTTATGTAAAAAGGTCTGACTGCCTGCCAGAGCTGCAGCTGCACTAGAAACACTTAAGCCAGAGTCAAAATTTGTCAGAGTGTGATTGGTGGCTGATATTATGAGTGTACTGAAATAGCTGCAGCGAGATGTATGTGTGTATGTGTGTGTGTGTGTGTGTGTGCGTATCGGAGGTGTTAAAGTTTCCTGAAATAATGAGGAAAAAAAAGACACTAAAAGAAACATTCAGATGGGCCTGTATGTAGTGTGACAGTTCGGATGTCTGACAAAAAAAAGGAAAGAAAACATATATTTCTCTCCCTCTGTGTGTGTGTGTGTCACTTTAAAAAAAATGATACAAATGTGCATATTCTGGCTTGTTTTAAAAAAAAAAAAAAAAAGAGTCAAAAACAACCTTTTGAAAGCAATCTGCAAAGGCAACTGTGCTCGCTGTCCAAACCACGAAAAGCTCGCTTTAAAAAAAAAAAAAAAAAAAAAAAAAAAAAGTTAGCTTATGCTGTTTAACATTGAAATACCTGACAACCCTTCGTTCAATGTCTTCCCTTATTGAGTTTTTTTTTTTTTTTTTTTACCCCACTGTGGCACCAAACATGACCTGTAATGGCACGACACACCAGTGACGTTCTCACCAGCCGCTTTCGCTGCGTAACCAGCTACATTTAAACAAGAACAGGGTTGTTGGCGATCTGTAAGGCTCATTCTTTTCAGTTTTTACCCTAAAAGAACCTCCAGATATCTGGGTTTAAACTGATTTTTACCAATATTTTATGTTTCTGATCATCAAAAAGTTGTGTTTTTCTGCTTCAGGATGCAGATTACCGCATTTAAGAGTAAAACACACTCATAGAATGCACCTTGTAGTAGAAAATTAAGAGAAAAATAGGGAAAAATGCAAATGAGCTGCTGAAATAAACTTTTAAAAATACATAAAACACAATATTGGTTAAATTACAGATACTGTAAACTGTATTTCAGGTAAAATTAGACTTTCACCCAGCTTTTTTTTTTTTTTGTTTTCCCTTGTTTTTCTTTAATATTTGAAATTAAAAACAATAAATTCCCCAATAGTCTTTGTAAAAACTGAAAATAATTAGCTTTACTCATCTGTCAAAGCCGAATTTAACCGATTCAACACTTTTCTCTAAAAGTGGCTGGTTTTTCATTTCCCGCCTCGCCAATAACACTTGTTAGCACCACTTCATGGCAACCCACCGTATGATACAAACACTGCAAACTAGCAACTGCGTCGCCGCGCCGCTCCGCGCTCCGAACACGTTTCAAAAACTTATCTTTTTCGTTAAAAAGGTAGTGTCAGTAGTTTTGTTGTGACAGGTGGGACATCTATCAAAGCTGTCAGGTATTAGTTTCTCGGTTAGAGAATGTTTCGGGGGGAGGAAAGGGGGTGGGGGTGTTTAAAGTGATCGTATGGTACCTGTGTGTTAGCATAAAAGCTAAGGAAACCCTTACGGTCACTGTGGAAAGCTAATTTTAGCACGGTATAATATACACACACACACACACACACACACAAAAAAAGGCTAAAGAAGTGTGATGACACCGGTGGTTACTCATGACGAGGAATATTACGATCCTCCATCACGGACGTTCATCCGAAAAAACAGTTGATTGGTTAAATCTGCATCATCTCCACGGTCTCAAACTGCTTTTTTACCCTCCAAAAAATGAACCGCTGTGCACACGGCGATGTCAGCCTCTTGGATTGGCGTTACTCGGGTCGTCCCAGCTGATGCCACAGTGCAAAGCGCGCCGAGTATGACGGAATCAGCCGTTTTTTTTTTGTTTTTTTTTTTAAAAAAAGAAGTTTTCTAAGGTGCTTTGTTGCAGTGTGGGCTCAGAGGATCGTAACGGTCATAATCCAGGAGGCTGCCATGCGACCTTGCACACGTCTCAACCGATCCGCGTGACGCTCCAGTGCAAAGCTCCGCCTACAGGGAATAAAGCCTGGATACTTATGTGAGCGTACTGGGCGGAGCCGGTGGCTGCCGTAAGCCCCTCCCCCTTCTGTTGAGTGACAGTTCGTTGGGGATTTTTTACCACTGGCTGGCTCAGTCTCTGGACTGGTAGAACAGGATGTATCCTGACTCAGAGTTCTTGGAAATGTCCGAAGTCAGACCGTAGAACTCCTCGATCGCCTGCGCGTCAATTTTCTGCAAGAAAACAAAACGAGACAGAAGTTGGACTTGAGACACGTGAAGGTTTCCCAGTGAAATTGCTTTTCTTGACAGTTCGATGTGCTTCGGTGACTAGTTCAACATTTTGGGGAATACGTTTATTTGCCATCTTGGCATCCAAGCGCAGACATCAGCGGTATCAATTTACTTTACTCTCTGAAAGGGAAAGCTACTCCCCCTAAAACTATTTCTTGAAGCTAGAATTTAGTACATATTTCTGTCCAGGAACATGAAATAGTTTCTCTTTTCTTCTTCATGCAGATACAAGTCTCAAAAAAAAAAAAAATCACACACATTCAGCACATCCTGTAAAGCAACAAAAGCCAAGAACATTCTGCCTCAAATATTTTTGTGTCTATTCATGTTAAATCATTCTGAATTCCTCCATTTGACAAGGAAAAAAAAAATAGCATATTTTATCACAATAAAAACCTACAAGATGACCTTCCAAAGTGGCACAAAAGTAGAGATAATATTATAAATTTGCAACCTGTTTTTTGCTGTTTCTCCCCCCCTCCCTTCTCTCCCTATTCACAGAGCAAACTGACAGACGACAAATGTTTGTCATGCGTCAGGGAGCCAAGAAAGATTTACCACAATTCAACATCGCTTTGGTATTTTTTTTTTTTTTGTGTGACTGGGTTTTGAGAGACAACATTCTTAGTCAAACCACAGCTGTTATTTCTGTAGTCATTTGTTATTCTTAAGTACATATCTGTAAAACATTACTACCTCTCCTGGCATGAAAATAAATATATTTCTTTTCTATAATCTCGGTAAACCTGTGTATACAGTTGACCTGAAGACATGACGGGACTTTGAGGAGGTCTGAGTTAGCAACACATAAATAAAATCCTTCCTTTCAGTTCACTGGCGCTCTGTTCAGCTGAACTTTAGTTGTGTAACTGTTTCACGGAGGCTTCTCTTTTTCATTTCGCTACCAAATATCCCCTTTAAAAAAATCAAGTATGTTGACAAGTAGGTGGTGAATATCTTGAGACTCTGCCCTGACAACTGTTTCTTATTTGGTGTAGGAGTTTTATCCAAAGAGGGAGAGAGAAAGAGAGAGAGAGAGAGAGAGAGATGAGAGGGGCTGAACACACAAACCACAAAAACAATACTTTTAGAGTGGCGGTGAAAGAGAACTGGCTCACAACTTCAGAAAACTGAAGTGGTTTCAGTTCCAGGTGGAAAGATCCAAAACAGAAGAGATAAAAAAAAAAAAAAAAGAGAAGGAAGATATAATTTATAAGAAAGAGAGTAAGAGACAGAATACAAAAGCAAGCCAGTAAATCTCAAAACCATAAAAAAAAAAAGTGATAAGTTAAGAATTTCTGCTCTGCAAACTCAGCGGAATCTTCGGAAACTCGGCCAGTTTCTGGTCTGCCGGACCAGATGTTAGCGAGGAACCTCCTTCCCATCATAGTGGAAAAACACACTGGTGGTGGGATCGGTTTTAAACATCAGTCCTTGATGACTGTGACTGAGCAGCGGTTTCCTCTGTATTCAAAACAGCAGGGGTGACTTCTTTTTTCCCGCTTGCCCGAGAGATTTAAAAAGAAAAATAAACTATTTTCATTTGGGTTCCCGAAGAAGTGTAAAGAAATTCCTCTAATGTATAGATTTGATGTTTTAATTAGGGGAAAACTAGAATCATCACTGAGCTGGAACCGTATTTGAGTCAGAGAGGAAGACTGACGTATTTTCCTGTATAAAATACTTAGTTTATATGAAGAACGTACTATAGAGAGACCACACCAGCAGCTTTGAATGTTTTAGCCCATCTGCTACATCTCACTTTTACGTAACTAAACAGGGCTCCAGACTGCGACCGTTTATTCAAAGTGTGCAAGCTCAAATTTCACGTGGTCGCATTTATGTGGGTGCATCTTAACGAGGATGCGGCTGCAGCGGCGGTCTGACAGGAACGAGGGGTGAGGAGAGCGAAGAGACAGACACAGTTGTGTAGCAGCGACACGTTGGTGAGAACAGCAGGCGCTTGACACGGTGACCCGCCGGAAGAAGCAGCAGCAGGTTCAGCGCAAGTTGGACGCAGACTAACAAAACACTGGCGGCACGAGCGACCAGCAGGGCGAAGAGGAGGAGGAGGAGGAGGAGGAACCTGCACCATTGCTCGTCCTCCCCCCCACCGCCGCTGCCTCCTCTGTTTATCTCACACACTGAAAAAATGGTCGCATATGCAACCACTTTAGTCGCAGTGTGGAGGTCTGTGTACCAAGAAAAAAAAAAAGTGTGCTGGTGTGACCAAGTGACAAACTTGTTGGCACCAGTGCTACCAGTGTAAAAGTTAGTCTGGAGTCCTGACTGACCATTTTGTCAAACATGCAGATGAGTTTTAGACTTTTAAATGTGTTTTTCTGCTCCAGACAGTCATTAGTTTTCAATAATTACTATTTACAGACTCATGTGGAAGAGTTGTGGAATAAATATTCATTTTCTCAAAGTAACTCATTCATTATCATTATTACAGAGCAGTTAAATTACACTATGACATAATGTAATATTTACAAAAATGGATGCAGACGTGACGTGCACTGGGAAGGATTATATAACTAGTCTAGCCATAAAAAAAAACAAAAAAAACAAATTTTAAATCCGTGTGTATTAACAAATGTCAACTCTCAGGATTTAAAGAGCGACAACTTGTGAAAACACTGTTTTAGTACTTTTAGAGACAACGGTAGTGTAGCGGGACTGTGAAATAACTGAAAGGTCAAGAATATAAATGGAATTAATGGTTCAAGACAGGGCTGCAACTATTGTTTATTTTAAATACCGATTAATCAGTCGATTATTTTCTCAATTAATTGTTTAGTTGATGAAATGCAGTCAAAAAAATTGTGAAAAAAATGGCGTCCACAATCTCTCGGAGCCCACGGTGATGTCTTCGATCAGCTCATTTTGTCCAACTAATGCTTCGTAATCTTAGGATATTTAATTTACCGTCATAGACGACAAAGAAAAACATTTGAGAAGCCGGAGCCGCTGAATGTTTGAAAATCAATCATCAAAATAGTCGCCTAATCATTTTGTTCCAATCGATTAATCGTTGCAGCTCTAGTTCAAATTTAAATTGATGCACATTATTGTACGAAAGTCTCAGGCCATTAATTTCAAATAAAAGCGGTTTATTTCCTTTAGACTTTAAAAAAAACGATGTAATTCACTTTGTTAGATGCTGTTAAATTACTCCATGATGTTTGGGGAAAGCTTTACTTTAAAAGGTTTATAATTTTCTAAAAAGAACTATGTAATTTAATACAAATTATAAGTAAAATACAGAAACTTCCAATTAATTGTTAGCAGACAGACACGTTTAGTCGGTGCAAAGCAGGTCAGTCAAACATGCAAAAATTCGTCTACAAATACAATTCAACATAAATGGAGACTAAAGTTTCAAATAATACATTCTTTTAAAAAATGGCTTGGGTTTATGGAGCAATTTTCTTTTTTAATAAATTCCTAATTTGCTGGTAATTAGCACCAAATTAAATAGTACTTATATACACTTCATTGGAAATTTTCAGTGAAATACTTAAATTACACACCCTAAAATAAAATAAAGTATTTACATCATCAGACTGAGAAAGAAAAATTAATTTGTCATTTCTTTTAACCTTCGCTTCGTCTTCTCATTGTTCATTAGTTTTGAACATAAAACCAGCCGGACACTTTTTGAACGAGCCACTAAAAAAGCTAAAAAAGCGCTGACGTGAAACAAAAAACATTTACACAGCTATGAAAACCTTGTTAGTACATTGGTGTCTATAATACAGACTGAACCTCAACAAGTCCTGGAAGGTTTAACCATTATGACTGCACAGTCCGTTAACTGCTGATAGCTTGATTGCTGTGGCATGCCGTACTTTCTGGCTCGGAGGAAAGAAAAATAACAAACTGAAAGGTTACTTGGCTGCGGCTCAGACACAGCAGCATGCCGAGGAGGTTTTGGACAAGTTCTGCGGTGGTGAACTGCCAATGACTAAAAAGCTACATCATGCTTTTGGCTCACACTATATACTAGTGATGATGTACTTGTTGATTGCAGGGTGGGAGATGCTGGTTAATTCCCCCCCCCCGCCCCACGTGTGGATTGGTAAATCATCATTACGCAAACAGTTACATCTTTGACTGCTGACATGTCGGCTACCAGCGTGGATGGAAGCATGCTGGGAGGGGAGCTGGGAAACCGTTCAACAAGGGTGGTGGGGCGGGGAGGGGGGGGGGGGCTGAGCGCTATCACACATGCTAGAAGGATGTCAGACTGCCATGTTTTCCCCTTGTCGCAACATCAGAGAGGAAAGCAGATGGTTTTATAGTGAATTAGACACTGCAGAGAGGAGGAACAGCAGGCCGGTAATTTAATAAAAAAAAAAACTAAAATATTTTAATTCTATTTGAGCACCAGTGTTTTGTGAAAAACTTGGTTATTCCCACATTCCACGTCAGTATCACCTGCTTGCAGACTATAAATATTAAAAGAAGAGGAATGAGGGGCTGGAGCAGACAGAGCTGACATCTGTCATATTTCTTATTTTCGTTACACAATGTGCCGTCTCTTTCTTCCAGGTCTTCCTTATCTTAAAAAAAAAAAAAAAAAAAAAAAAACCTTAAAGGTGCAGTGTGTAGAATTTAGTGGCGTCTAGCAGAGCGGAATATATTTGTAAGTATGTTTTAATTAGTGTATAAATCACCTGATAATAGGAATTGTTGCCCTTTATATCTACAGGATTGGGTCTTCTTCTTTGGTGGTATTCTGTTAGTTGCAATCCACAACCTCGCCACTAGATGCCACTAAATCCTACACATTGGTCCTTTAAAATTGCATAACTGGGATGAAAAATGCTTCAATTAAAAAAAAAAAAAAATCAAAAGTAAGTACATGGTGAATATGAGAAGAAGCCTTCAGGCTAAATCCTGCGTTCTTAATCTAAAGCAGATGTCCACTTTTGTCTTCTTTTTCCTCCTATTATCTCCTTCATGGTTATTTCCATTCACTCTTCTTCTCTTTCTCTAATAGCAACGCTGATCACTAAACCTTATTTTAACTCCTCATTATTTAGAGGAGGTTGAGGTATGTAGGTCGGCCTGTCATACGAACTCCAGGCACAACATTTGGAGCGCCAGGATCTTCTACCCGGAGTCTGGAAGGATAGCTACTTGAAATTCCTGTCTGGTTAAGAGGAGATGGGGAAACTTCTAAATGAGACTGTGAGGAAAGGAGACTAAGAGGAGATTTTAATCTCAGTCGTCGTTTGGTCGGATGTTTGCTTAAAGTTTTTACTCGTAGATATTTCACAGTACACCTGTTTCAGCCTCTTTGCACTGGTTTGTTTCAGAATTATTTTTAAAATGTTATCGCCGAAGCCTTTTCTGTCTGTATTACTTTTCAAAATTTATATAAAATTTGTAACATACTGTATAACTTGATAACCTTGAGTTTAGCTGAGTCTTTGTTCAATTTGTTTGTCAGTTCGAAGTACCTTTTAAAGCCGATTTTATTCAGTTTTTAACATTTTTGTTGCCTGTTACTTTTGTTTTTCTCTTGTTAAGGACTCAAACTTTGGTTCATAAATCGTTTATTACAGGAATTTCATTCGCAGGTGCGAATGTGTAAAAAAAAAATAAAAGAAATATAACAAAAAGAGGTTTCAACGGCTCAAGGTGTCGTTATTTTTTCATTTCTTTTCAGACTTTTACAACCATTTGAAGACTTGACATCATCAAATCAATAAACTACTTTTTTTTTTTCCCTGCTTGTAAATCTTGATTTTAGGGGACTGGTTGTTCCTTTTGCAACAGTGAGGATGAGTTGCAGCAGAAAAGGATAAAGCATAAATATTACACAACTGACTATTTTCTATGTAAGGACGAGATGATGTGCAGCATCTTATCTTTGTATATTGAAAAAAAATAAAGGTTTACCTGCTGATAATGTGACAGAAGTGGATACAAGATCATTTCATACCATAATGCCTTTAAAATGGGCAGTTTTTTAATGACTGTATTCAAAATTTGAGGCATCCATTTAACCGCCAAATGGAATAAATGACTATTTTTTTTAAACAAATACTAAAAAAAACATAAAGAAGACATAAGAAAACCTTCCTCACCTCTACAATGTCGTCATCAAACAGCAGCCAGAAGCCGTGGCTCTTGACAATGGTGATGTAGTGACCACGGTTAGGACCACTGAAGAAGAAGAAAAAACACATGAGAGGCATTTCATACATGTCTAATGGTGTTAAATGGTTTTTCTTTTATTCCCAAGCAAGAATATAATCGTCTGTTATTACTGTGTCAAAGCCAGCGAAGCGAACATTAAATAAATGCTCCAAAATTGCAAATAAAACAGCTCAGCACCACTTTAAATTTTTGTGTTTGTGATAAACCGAGTGACCCTTCTTATTGGAGCATGTGGGAATAACATGTTCTCATCTCGACAGACCGCAGCGTGTTAGCCTTTTGTGTCTAAATATGTTTATCCACCTGAGGATTACATCAAACTCATCCGCGAGAGAGAGAGAGACGAAGACGATCCAGCGGACTAATGACTTGCATATGCTCACTTACACACATATATCAGCTGACGTCAACCTCAAGAGGACTTTCCAGATGCCTGAATCACCTGATTCTAACTGACATTGACTCAAGCAACCTTTATTTATATCTGCAACATTTATAGGACCTGTTATCTTTACTTGTATTATCTTTAATGTGAATTTCTGTGGAAGTTTGTTTCGATAAATGAGGTAATAAGCCAATTATTGAACTTTTCTTGCTCCATTTGTAAGCAAGATGCACCAAAATCTTCTGAAAAGATCTGGTTTAAATATAGTCCTAATTCAAAGATTAGCTCCTCTGGATTTCCAGCATTATTAGGGCTGCAAATATTGATTCCTTTCATTATCAATTAATCATTTGGTCAGTAAAATGTTAAAAAAAAATAGCCTTTGATTTGCTTGTTTTGTCCAACCAACAGTCCAGAATCTTAAAGATCTCCTCCAGACATGTTTTAAGATGTATATAAAATAAAAGGAACCTACCTGCCACAGTGTACAACAACAGCCACCAGGTCGTACATGCGGTCCGGGTTGGTGGCGTCCCCGGACGTGTTGAAGAGGCGGAGCTCCAGGGGGAAGACGACGCGATAGGACAGTTTGGTGTAGCGGTGAAGCTGGTCCATGTATTTAAAACGCTTCAGGTGTAGGGCGAGAATCATCGGCAGCTTCTTTACCCTCATCCTGGCAGAGAAAGAGGGTTTTTTTAATGTGGTTTTAATGGTGTTTCACAAGCTTTGATGGCATCGATTCATAAAAAAAACAAAAAAAAAAACACACTAAGTGATCTGCTGAGTGTCAAACGAAATTAAACCAAACTGAACTGCATGTGTGTGTTCAGTTTTTTGTGGTTAATGTGTTTTAAGTTACAAAGACAATTAAAAAAATGAAAGAAAAAGTAAAGAGCGAGGCTTATAGAAATCATTTTAAGGGTAGTAAAAGTCCCAAAACGACAGGCGGCGAGGGTGATTTGTCACTGACAAGACACTCGGAGGGCTAAAAGCTTTCCATGTTGATGCCGTTACTGTTCCAGACCCCCTACCAGGAACAAGAACTGTGTTTTTTTAGACGCTTTTTGCTCCTCCTAATTTGGCCGAACCATTGGCTCGTGTGCTCTCACAGCATTCTGCTCAGTGTTAATGTGAGGCGCAGTCGCTGGTGACAGCATGGCCCTTTCAAGCTAATGGATGTTACATGGTGCACTTAGCAGGCGCCCAAACATGGCGGATGGTATGTATAAAAATACATGTAGTTGCACTCATGAGACACACTGGACAGACAGTCTTTACTGGTTGGTGGTGGGGGTTTTTTTTTTTTTTGGGGGGTTTTTTTTGGATGTGTCATTCATGTGCGACGTCCGTTCAGCCACCACGACCTATTATTGTTCTCAGACCATCGTGCTGTGGTTGGTAATAGACATATCGGCCTCACCTCAGCTTTTGAACACCCGCAATGAACTTCTCAGAATGTGACAGGAAGGCCCTGGCTGGTTGCTACGGTAACATCATATGTGGTTTTGGTGGTACTTTCTAATGGAGCACGCTGTGACTGTATTTGTCCGCTTTAGAAGAGCTTTCGATCAGTCATGTGACGCATACCGCTGTGTGAGAGAAAAGCTACAACCGCCGCTCTTACACGGTTTATGTATATAAAAAAGTCAGCTGAGACTCAAAGCGACCTGCAAACTGCTTTCAAAAAAAACAACCAAAAGTCTTTTCATGCTGCCTCGTGTTTGAAGCGAGACGACGTTTAAAGCGACCCTGTGAGCTTTCTGTCAAGAGCTGCTCTGTGCATCAATAATTAAAACATTCTGATCTGCGTGCAACTGAGATATTTGATGCCGTTAATATATTTTTATCAAGTGCAGCAACATTTTATCAATGCTTTGTGGTCAATAAGTCATAACCAGAAAAACACCGAGGCACATTTGCTTTGCTTGCTTTGTCTACACGCTACGATGTGTCCTTGGATCCAAACAGCACCTGTTTTTCATACTTGCATCCGTGAAGCAGCACTCCTCAGCCAACAGGGCTCAAACATGTACAGATGTAGCCTGACGTGCCAGATGGTTTGTTATACTGAATTTTTTTTTT
This sequence comes from Thunnus albacares, assembly GCF_914725855.1. Lineage (NCBI taxonomy): Eukaryota > Metazoa > Chordata > Actinopteri > Scombriformes > Scombridae > Thunnus > Thunnus albacares. The sequence goes on along the minus strand of NC_058127.1, from coordinate 7,124,965 downwards.
TTATTATTATTTGTTACACAGTTTGTTGTTGACACAGGATTCTTGTGTGATTTCGTGAATGCAGCTGCCTCGTAAGGTTAGTACAGATGTATTTTGAGAAGTTTATATTTTGAGCAGCAGCATCCTGAAGCTAACCAATCAGAACAGAGAGGGCCTAAAACAGCCAGTTTCAGACATAGGCTGAACTGAGGGGCTGCATAAAGGGACAGTACAAGATAAATAAGGAGTTTTTTTGACTGTAAATCATGCATATGTATCCCAGTAGAGCCCCAGAATAAAAATATAGATCTGGAAACATGCATGATACGTTCCCAACTTCAACTCGATGCAGACAACTGGGTACAGTTTGTGTCCAGCTGCTGATTATCAAACTAACTTCATCCTGTTTTCTGACCTGCACTGGTGAGTTTTTTGCATTGCAACACTGCATCATGGTGCTCATCTCATTATCAATGTGGTTGATGGTTTAAACAATCGCCTCCCTCATTAAATACATAGAGGTGTAAAGGAACATAGTTGATCCGTACGGGTCCCCCCCCCACGGTTCAGCACACATGTGAACTGCAGATTAACTTCTAAATTTAATGTCTCATTGGAGGAAAAGTAAACAAATTGCTGTTTTTGAAGAGGAACGACCAAACCAGCATCTAACAGGTCTGAAGTGACATCTGCAGGTATGTTTACATGATGTTTAATGTGCTGCAGCTGAGCAGCTAATTAGCATCTAGCCGTGCACTTTTTTTAATCAAGCTAAGCTGCAGGATAAGACGTATGTTCATGTTTGTAAGTTATCATCAAGTTTTGATGATGTGGACACAGACTATTGTTTCATTCACTACCATGTTTAAGAGAGGAGGGTATCATGACTCATACTGTACTTTAATTAAACAATTAAGTATTGAATATTTTATATATTTTAAGATTTTATTTAAACATTGGACATCTTGAATGTTGTTTTCATTTAAGACAATGCCTTTCTTTAAGTGTTTTACCAAATAAATAGAAAGCAAAGTTATATTTGTCTACCCCCCTCTTTTTTTTTTTTTTGCTGAACCGAAAAATGATCTGATCCATGACTCAAGCCTGTGAACCTTGACTTTTGTGACACATATCCTTTGTTGTGTAATGTAGAGCCACTGCTACTTTCTCTGACGCTTAATTCTATATTTCATTAAATGGTAAAATTTTTCTTGTGATGTTAGCGAAGGTGCTTTTAGTTTCAAGCAAGGCGGAGCACCTTTACTCTAATACGCTGCAACTGTGAGTGTGAACCACAATATCACAATTCTGTAACAATGTAGTTACAGTCACAAGAAAGAAAGAAAGAAAGAAAGAAAGGAAACAATTTTTTAAAAAAAGTGAGATACTAACATGATAACAGTAACACCCACCTTTTCTGGGCTTCCTGTTTGCTGCGACACTGCTCACAGTAGTACTTATATTCACTACATAACGTCTCTGTGTTGCTGAAGCCCCTGTTGAGTAGAAACACACACATTTACCAACAGGAACTCGCACAGTTAAAAACAGGATTTCACAACTTAACAGGTGAACCGAGCATCACTTGAGTTGATTCATCACTCTCGTAGTTAAACGAAAACATGAACCACAGTAGTTTTAATGTCTATATATATATATATATGAACATGTGAGTATTGTTTTAAGACATAATTGCCATTACGTTTCATATTAACTGAGCATAAACTGTACCTGAGACAGTGCGTGATGGAGGTGTTCTGCTCTACATCCACCGACAGATCCAGGAAGTCCTCGTCTTTACTGCTCACCTGCGACACAAGTGAAGAAACTCGAGGTCAAGAAACAGAAACAGAAGACATCTTAAGAGATGTAAGACAAGGATGTATCTTATCTCTAATTGTCTATCATTTGTACACAGAAAGGATGATTAAAAGAAGCGCTACAAGAGAAGTGAGGGATACAGATAAATGGCGAGAGCTTGACAAACATCCTGTATGCCGACAATGCAGTTGTTTTCGCAGAAGATGAGCAGCGACTCAAAGAAATCTTAGAGGCTGTAAATAAGGCTTGCAAGAGATACAGATACAGAAAGGTGAAGCTGAAAAGATCAAAATTAAACTGGAGGATTTAGAATTTAGATTTAGACGTTTGGAGGGAATTAAATGCAGAATTGGACGAGCAAAAATAGCGTTCTTGGGAGAATAAAGAAAGAAGTAAAGACAAAGACTGAAACCTCTCTGCTCTTACATATGGATCAGAGACGTGGGCACTGACAGAGGAAGCAAAAAGAAGGATGAATGTGTTTAAGATACGGTGCTACAGGAGAATACTCAGGATCAGCTGGATTTATGTCAAATGATAAGGCTCCGGAGAAGGAGGTAGAAGACTGCAGAGAGAGAAAGTTTGCAGGGATTAAGAGGGTCTGGTGGGAGGCTGACGACGAGGGTTTTGGAAGGGATTGATTGAAGGGAAACGAGGGAAGACGACGCATAATGTGGATTGATGACATCAAGAGAGACGATATGAATCAGTCAAGTGAAAGACTGAGCTGAGAAACAGTTGATTGATTATTTCACTGTGTGTTTCTGGGGATTTTATGGAATCAATTCTTGATAGTTTTTAATGAAAAAGCCAGTTTTATAACATCATAGTAAATCTTGTGTCTGGGTTACAAGTCGTAACGCATCAAATGACAAATAAAGTTCTTTTTTTTAGTCTTATGCAACAGTGAAAATCAGCCTTTTATATTTGGTTAAATAAGGTTCACATACGAATAACAAAAGGACTAAAATCTTCTTTCAAAACCTTTTAATGTCAGTTCAACTTGCCATCTGAAAACCTAACAAATATATTTGCATCTATGAACTAACTTCTAGAAATTAACTGCTTTAAGATAAATGAAATCTGACTTTTGAGGGATTATATGTTCATCATAGAACAAAGAAATTCATCTAGGGCTGCAACTAACGATTATTTTGACAATTCATTTTTCAATTAACTGACTTTTTTGTTTGGTTTGGTCTAGAAAATGTCAGAAAATAGCAAAAAAACGTCCATCACAATTTCCTGAAGCCCATGGTGATGTCTTCAAATTACTAGTTTTGTCCAACCAACAGTTTAAAATGCAAAGATCTTCAGTTCACATCACATAAAACAGATAAAAAGCAGCAAAATCCTCACAAATGAGAAGCCGAAACTTGTTAATATTTGACATTTTTGCTTGGAAAAACAACAAAAAGGTGTTGCCCGTTCATTTTCTTTCAATCGACTAATTGTTGCAGCTTCTAAATTTTTACCAAAATCTGGTACTTTTTTGACCTTAAAATGCATCCAAATTCTGTATATTAGAGTCTTTTCGATCTTTTCTGGTGACCAATAACAACTGTGAATTAATAAATATACATTTTTTTGTTGTAGTTTATCTTTTTTTGCTTCTGAACTCCATGTTTATTGGTTTATGTTTCAAATCTCACGCAACCGAACCATTTTCCAAGTTATTCCTGGTTTTACGGTCGTCTTCTATGCCTGTAATAAATCCCTCTGTATTATTTTGTTTCTGAAAAGTCCAGCACAAATGAATCTCAACCTACTTAACAGTATTTACTTAAATCAAATAGTCGATGTCGACCACTTACAGCTTCACAGTTGAGGCAGCGCGTCTCGTTCGTCAGTGTGCCTTGGAAGATCTCGTGGACCCAAGTCTGTTGCGTCTCCTTTCCGCTTTCCCCTTCTCCTCCCTCTCCTCCTCCTCCTCCTCCTCCTCCACCCCCTCCCCCTCCTCCACCCCCTCCCCCTCCACCTCCTCCTCCTCCTCCATTCTGCACCAGTTTTCCGTTCTGCTGTCGCTCCTGGCTCTTCTCCTCCTGGAGCAGGTCTGCGATGGTGTTGAGGAGGTAGTTGAGGAATTCGTGGGCGTCCTGCTGCATGTAGTTGTCAAACAGCTCTGAGAGAGACAGATGTAGAAAGATATAAATACAGTAATAGAAAAAAAAATACAAATACAGAGAGGTATATAAGATATGGAGAAGTGGAAAGAGGAATAGCAACAAATATATATATAAAAAGAGAGACAGATGAGGAAGGAAAAGGGTTGAAGAAAGAGGGAAGAGAAAATAAACATCAGCATGCGAGGAAAAAATAGAGCCAATTAAGACCTTCTTCTTCTTTTTAATCTGCTTTCTGCTACAGAATTTGGCAGACAAATGTATTTCCTCAGCTGTGAGATTGTCTTCTCAGCTGAGATGACAACCCCACCCCTCCCCTCCCCTCCTCTTTTTTCTTCCTCTTCTTCTTCTTCTTCTTCTCTTCCTCAACCTCATCCTTTCCTCCCTCATCAATCGGCTCTCTCAGCTGTGAAAGGAAGTCGGTCTGAACGAGCCCGCTGATGAAAGATCATTTCAGATTTTTACATTTCTAAACACCTGATGTTTGATAGATGTCTTCCAGAAGAAAAAAAAAAAAAACCCCTTCAGTGAACAGGAAGCATTTTAAGTTTCTGACAGTAGCTGCAGCTGCACATTCTGGCAGAGTCGAGAAGTCAAAACTCTTCTAACAAAGTCAGTCTGAGTTTTAGCAGCTTTTTCCTTCTTTATGATAATGCAACAACTCTATTTTTTTGGAATTGCTACCATTTTCTTTTCTCAGCCGTGAGATGAATTTCTTGGGAGGGATGACTCCGACTTTCTTCTTCTGCGTGGCGATGCTGTTGAACAGGTCAGCCAGACAGGTGAGGAGGGACTCCTTACGACGCGGCTGCACCTTGAAGGAGAAGAAGAAGAAGAAGAAGAAGAAGAAGGACACACCTCAGTCACTCCACGATCCAGCCGGGCTGCACATTGACCTTTTATCTAATCTATTGGAGATTATCACATACCATATACGATGACTGTGACATTGATTACATGTGAAAGTTAATTTAATTAATCAGGGTGAGAGGTGACTGAACAATAAAACAGTTAATAGAGGGGTTTGGACATCTCTGTGAATATATTTAAACTATTCAACTCTTCAAAAACAGTCCTGATTATAAGATACTTTTTCTTAAAATCAAGTCTAGTCCAGTTGGAAAAGTTTCCCTCAGATAATATTAGTCCAAAGATGAGATAAGATCCCCAGTTCCTGAAGCGGTTTCTCTGGTGAAAAGGTGAAACGTGATGTCTTGCTCGTCCAAGTATATTTTCAAGTGCAGCCAATTATTCATTCTGCATTTCAGTCACATATTCAAAAACCCTCCAGTCTAAAACTCTTTTTTTGAAGTTTCTCATCAGAAGATTTTGTGATCAGGTTTACATACATACTGTGATTAGTAATTATTGGCTGCTAGACAGATAATTTAATCCCTAGAAACTGCATTAATAATTACTACTTTAAGAAAAACCACAGTTTAATATAACTTTGGTTGCTCTGGTCATCAGTCATCATAACATTGTATTCAAAGTAACTGTTGAGACCCTGTAACGTGGCAACATTGCTAAAAATTGGAGCATCGGTGGATCAGACAGGTTTTAAACGAACCCCCAAACTGACTGAAGTATCATATTCAGAATCATTTTGCGCCAAAGTCTGGTTCCCTCTTGAATAGTGTAGCTTACTGCAGCTTAACGTTCGGTTACAGTGAGGTGTCACAGAGATGATTGGTCAGGTTTAGGTTGTGTTAAGGTTAAGTATTGCAGAATACAATAGGTTGGCATATAGGCTCAGGATAAGGAGAAGACTTTGACCTAGCATTATAGCCGTAGTTGTGCACACTCACACAATTTTTCTTGTGCAAAACTGAAAGTGAGCACACTCGTAATCTCGCTAATAATCCCTCATTGCCTCCCAAAGAAAAAAAGCTTATTTGTCGTTGCCCCATTGGAACTAATTAAACCGACGTCACCGTGTATCCAGATCCCAGCAACTACTTTGATGAGGACAATGTTATCATAACCAGTAGAACCAGTGGCTAACGCTAGGAAAAGTTGTAATAAACTTCTAGCAACATTAACATGTGTATCAGGCTAACTCTATAACATATTTTCCCCATTTTTCAACCATAATATCCAGAAAAAAAACATAATCTCATATGTGGACTAATATGGTATGTTTTTGGAGTGAATTCTTTTAGCGTGAGAAACCAGTCCGCCACGTAATCCTCGAGACAGGAATACCGCCGGTCGATACAGCTGAGGTGTTTCTCTCATCGCTTACCTTGTACGCCAACACCTTCTCCCTGAACGGTCGACAGAAATACAGAGCCTGCAGCACTGAGTTACAGTAGCAGGTGTTGCCAAACTAGAGGAAGAAGAAAAAAAAAGGAAAAAGACCAAATGAGACACATAGAGAAAGATACTGGACCGACTGGAGAGGATGTTTTAGCTTTAAATCCACCAGTGAAGCCACACTTACATTAACCAATCCGAAGTAGTGTTCATTAACGGGAAACTGTTCCGGTCCAATCTCCTTTTCCAAGGCAGAGGCATTGGCGCCCTGGAAAAGAAGCGAAGCGAGACATTTAATCACAATTTGAACTCTTTTTTTTCCATTTAAAATATTCTTTGTGATTCAAAACACTCAAAAAAAGATAAATACATGATGGCACATTACAGTAAAATGAATGTTTCTTTCACATATTTGATGTTAATTATCAGAATCCTCCGAACACTGGGTAAATGATCCGTCACAAACCCTCCTTTGTCCTTTTGTTTCCTCTTTATTGTTTTCTGTTTTTCCTGCTCTATTTTCTCTCTGCCCTGCTGGACTGCAGCCATCTGTTTGTTGCAGCTGTGTTTCCTGCTTCGATATCCTCTCTTTCTCTGCTGTTATAGCAGGCAATGCTCGCTGATAAATATATATATTTAATCATTCGGCATCAATCATTAAAAGGCGTCTTTGTGTTGAAAACGATTGTGTTTTTCTAACCAGGTTTCGTGAGAAAGAGTCAAGACGAACCTTCGATGACGTCCAAAGTGTTGTTGTTTGACTTCAGAGAACTATAAGAAATGTATATTTGCCACAAAAACTACAAGAACTCTGTTAAACTTTGACACCTGGAACAATTTTAATGCATATTTGGAAACAGTTTTGTCGATTTACACTTTATAAAATGACACCAATCCACAGAAAATACAGCTACAAACTGTGTTTTCTCTTCATGGTTTGATGTTTAAAGGTTTATCAAAAAGCTGATTTACAATACAGTTGAGAAAAGTTATGTTTGGAAGCACATGTTGCTTTAAAACAATCATCTTATCAATGAGGTTATAATTGAAACGGGGCTGAATTACACCAAATAAACTGCACAATCTTGACATTTAAATGAGTCATTTGTTAAAGCTAAACTATGATTTTGTTATAGAACCTAACAACGCCCTCAAATTCTGCAATTCTTCAAAGCATCTACAGAAATTTTATGATTTAAGGACACTAAAAAGGACGCCATAACAATACATGTTACACCAAAATAACGTGTACGAGCTGTGTGACCACTGAGTCTAAACTTCATCTACAGTCTTCTCGTTAGCGCAGGTAGTCTTGCTTTCAATTTCACAAGTTATTAATTTTCTAGTTGACATCGTGGGTGTGTGTGACGTGCTGTTGTGTGTGTAGCTTTGTATTTTGTATGGTGTGTTTTTTTGCTTTGTACTGTTTGTTGTTGTGCTGCTGTATGTTGTTTAGATTGTGAGGGACTGCAGATGCAAATTAGCTTTGAGCTAACTCCGTTGCAGTGCGCCTTTAATGTTTAAAAACTGCACACTGTCCCGATCAATCAATAAATAAACACAATGTATTCTAGACTTGAGTCTGAAAAACGTGCTCATCTATCAGCTCAAATTAGGATCAATAAGATTTTGATATTGTGAAATAACTGCATGAATCCGCCTTCGCAAACCTGTGAGAGTTATTGAGAGTTTGTGAAAGTGTAGAACAGATTTACAGTTGAACGTCTAAACAACACATGTGTGTGTATAAATGATGTCAGCGGCGAGGTTACGCATGAACTCTTGAGAAAAAAAAGATTTAACATCGGTGCAACAAGTTGTTTTTTTTTTTTTTTTTACAGACATCATAAAATGTTTATTTAGAGGCTGCGATTTGGGTTTGAGCCTCTAGAAACTGTCTGACTGTTACACTAACAGCAGAAACAGAAACACACAGAGAGAGAGAGAGAGAGAGAGAGAGAGAGAGAGAGAGAGAGAGAGAGAGAGAGAGAGACAGGAGAGGAAAATGATGATGATAACAATGATGCAGCTTTTTCCTTCAGCGGTGAACGACTGCACAAGTGGAGCCACGCTGTTGTTACTCATCATTCTGCAGCGCATGTAAAGTCAACAAGAGACGAGCAGACGAAAGGCCTCGCTGAGGTTATTTATCTAACAACAACACGGCCTCCCAACACCACGGGGTTGTAAACAAACCGAGAGCACACATGCAAAACAAAAAAAAAAAAAAAAAGAAAAAAGACAAAGAGAGAGGAAGACAAATATCTGTGTGAATATGTATGATTTGTTCTGTGTGTGTTTGGTTTGAAAGGATCTCTCAGTTGTTTGTAATGTCGGGTGTTTCAAGACAAAAAAAACGTTTCCTGAATTGATGGAAATAAAAGTGAAGTGAAGTGTGCAGCTTCAGTGGAAACTAGATTCCAGACAGAGACGCTCAATGACTAAATGTTTTGTTAGACGCTGTGATCATGGTTATTAATCATGACTATCAGTCTAGATGACAATAATGGAACCTCTTCTGACATCTTGACGACCTTGTTTTGAACTGGCTCGGTATGAAGGATGCGACTAACCATCGTTTTCTCAATTAATCGATTAGTCGTTTTGGTTTATGAAACGTCAGAAAATGGTGAAAAATGTTTCCCGAAACCCAAGATGACGTCCTCGAACGTCCTGTTTTGTCCACAACCCAAAGATATTTTGTTTACAATCATAAAAGACTGAAGAAACCAGAAAATATTCACTTTTAAGAGGCTGGAACCAGATCCATTGGAGCATTTTTGCCTTAAAAAAAAAGCAAAATAATTAATCAATTATCAAAATAACTGGCTAATTTTCTGTCGACTGACTAATCGTTGCAGCTCAACTTCTAATGGTTGAATATTTGTAATAGTACAACTTAAAAAATGGTGTAAAATCTGCAAAGTTGTGATCATGTGATACAATAAAAAGCTCTAAAACAGCTGCTAAATGGACCGTATGTAGAGCAGAGCTGCAACTATTAGTCGATTAATTGATTAGTTGCCAACTATTCTGATAATCGATTCATCATTTTGAGTCATTTTTTAAAGAAAAAAAACATCCAAATTCTCAGATTCAAGCTTCTTAAATGTGAATATTTTCTGGTTTCTATGACAGTAAAGTGAGTGTCTTTGGAGTTGTGGACAAAACAAAACATTTGGGGACGTCACATCAGGCTTTGGGAAACAGTGATCGCCATTTTTCACCATTTTCGGACATTTCATAGTCTCCTCTGTCACGGTGCTGACGCAGATATCACAGACTGTAAACAGCATATGAGAGCAGAAGCAATTATAAAGCACTGAGTCGTACTGACAATAAACATCTCTACCAGTTTGGTCATCATCATGTTCACATTACCAGGAACTGCTTCCTACGTTTTTCCTCTGAAAACATGGACAGTCGTCGCCAGAACGCTGACACGGTTTTGACATGAGTGGCTTATGATCAAAAAAAAAAAAAATAAAAAAAAATGAGAACACTTGATGTTGACGCTGCTCGGATCTGGTTTATGCAGCCCTGCTAGTCACGGTTTCACAAGCCAAATTGATTTTCTGTAAAAACAAATACCTTCCAGGCAGCAACTGGTCGCCTGCCAAAGTGGCAAACACACTGATCAAACCTGCCAGCCGCAGCTAATATTAACCTTTGTTAGTATTTGTTCTGCGGTTGCTGGTAATTTGCCTCAATGACGCTGGCCTTCACACTTAAAAAAAAAAAAAAACGGCTTGTACGGTCTTGTGTGTGTGGTCTTTAACAACGCCGTGCGTGCGTGCACCAGGCAGCGCCGGTTTGGAAGTGAGAGCTTACAGGGCCTCGGTACCGGCAACGACGCCGGCCAAGAAATTACAAAAAAAAAAAAAGACTGCAGCAGACTTCTCCGTGGCATCTGCCGAACCGTCTGTCAGCTCGGGAAGGTGCAGCGGCTAGAGACAGGATAAGTTACAGTCAGGAGTTAATCTTCTAGCTTTAAGCTCCCCTGCCTGCCTGCCTGCCTGCCCGTCGCTGCGAAACAGACAAAGACAGAGCCGTCACATTAAGTGTGACGAGAGCAATTAAAGCAGAGTAACAGTGTCTGACCTTTTTACCCTTGACCTTTGTGTAACATCCTGCCAAACAGGCTGCTGTCCTTCCATCGGCTTAAGTATCTTTGAGCGAAGCGCTGACCTCTGACTTCCGAGATTTTCCACAGAATCAATTATCAGAGCTGCTTCTAGCGATTATTTTCATTTCTTGACTGTTTAATCAGTTGTTTCGTCCATAAAATGTCCGAAAATGGTGAGAAATGTTTCCAAAAAGCCCAAAGAGACGTCCTCAAATGTCTTATTTTGTCATAAATGACTAAAGAAACTAGAAAATATTCACATTTAAGACGCTGGAATCACAGACGTCGGACATTTTCTTCTAAAAAACATACCTAAATACGATGAATTGATTATCATAATAGCTGGAAACAGTAATAACAGTCGGCGACTCGTCAATTAATCATCTAATCGTCGTCAGCTCGGCGCGTTTATCAAACCGACCTAAAACTCCGTGAAGAAGCGGAGGACAGGTTATTAAAATGTATATCCTTAAAAGCTTTCCATGTGCAGAGACTCCTGGAGAGCAAAAGAGGCTTTCATGGTTCATTGGGAACCAAAGATGTGTGGAAATAATCGTTTAAACTGGAAAGAGGTAAGAAAAAAAAAAAAAAAAAGTAGCACAAGCACCAGATTTCCTCATTTTTGAATAGTTTCCCTTTGACCGGCGTTTCATTTACCCTCAAGCAGCGCTGAGAAGTAACTAAGTACATTTAGGCTACTCGAGTACTGTATTTTAGTATAATTTTAAAGGTACTTGTACTTGAGTATTTCCATTTGATGCTACTTTATACTTCCACTTCACTACATTTCAGAGGGAGATATTGTACTTTCTACTCCACTACTGTTATTTAACAGCTGTAGTTACTTTTCAGATTTAAATTTTATATAAAATAATATATAATAAGCTTATAAAATACAATACAAAAAAATGTTAAAGATTAAAGCATTAGTTCCCAAACTGTTTGGCTTGTAAGCCCTGTGTTTAGCTAACATTAACATTACAGCTGTTTGTTAGCTAATTGAGGCCCAAAGACGTAAAACTTCCCAGTATTTCACAAAAATGCAAAGTTTATAGAAAAGTCTGAAAAACTAAACAAACTTTGCGTTGCTGAATTTAGTTTCTTCTTCTTTCCTGCATCCGGCTGATATCAGTTACAGTAACAGCAGTCGCTTTTCTGCAAAACAAGTACTTTTACTTTCAATACTTTAAGTAATTTTAGCTGATAATACTTCTGTTTTTTAAGTAGTATTTTAAATGCAGGACTTTTGCTTGTATTGGGAGTATTTTTTACACTATAATGATACTTTTACTTAAGTAATGGATCTGAATACATCTTCCACCACTGACAACAGGTGTGTTACAAATTGTGAGAACCTAAAAACCCTAAAAGATAAGCATGTTTCCGTCCAGAGGAAACATCCAGGGTGTGTCCCATGACAGGAAATGCTGAATTTCTCCATCAGCTACAGTGTGAAAGACAACAGTGTCAGCTGGCTGAAGTGTCAACATCTGCTGACCGTACAGATGTTCAGCTGTTCACTCGGGTTAGATGTGTGTGTGGCAGCTATACACAAAAAAATAAGTAGTAGCTGTAATAATAAGAGCTGAGTTTTCCATCTAGAAGGTTATTGATTAGTGGAAATTGTCCATCTATCAATCTATCCATTTAACTGTCCGTCTATGCATCCATTTAGCTATCCATCCATCAATCTATCCGTCCATTTAACTATCTATCCATCCCTCTATACATCTATATATCCACAACTTTGTCTAAACTGTCCAGCAGGCTACCGTTGGGCTAGCAGACTAAGCTAGCTGGTTTTCGCCCTTCTCGCATAAACAAACAACAAGCCGGCGAATAAACTGCTAAACAAGCTGTGTTTATGCTTAATTTCACCCTGTTATTAAACCACATTATAATATCTGTAAAGCAGGGGAGCTATCTAGCACTAAAAGGTTGAGCTGTACAACTTTCTGGAAGCACAGTATGTGTGTGTGTGTGTGTGTGTGTGTGTGTTATTATCATGTTAGCAAAACAGGCTAGCAGAGCAGCTAGCTCAGCGTCCTGGCTCCCTGTCTCCCCCCCCGGACACCGGACACACACACACCGAGCACAGAGCCGAGTCCCCGCCGCTTACCATCGTACAAATCGAGGCGATCTTTCGGACTGTCATCAGTATTTCCATCCGTAAGCTGCCATGTTGGACCGAACCCCGATGTTGAAATTGTCAGAGCCGATGCGGCTGCAGAGTTCCGGGAGAGCCGTCTGCCCCTCTTTAATAGCGCCGTCAAGTTACAGCGAGTGGCATGCGTCACTTCCGGTCATGGTTTTGAAAATAACACGCAAACTAAATATTAAAGGGTAGTTTCACAATTTTTAGGTGGGTCTTAAAACAACAGTGAGGCACCCAAATGAACACTGAAAGAGGTTTTTCTTGCTGTAATCATTCCTCCTGTTCATACTGGCTGTTAAAAGATCCACTTTAAATGTGCTTTATATGTAAGTGATTGGGGCCAAAATCCATGTTTTGTGCAAAAACGCATTTAAAAGTTTATCTGAAGCTTATATGAGGCTTCATCAGTCTGAGTTAGTCATATCAAGTGGATATCTACCACTGTTACAGTCTTTTTAGCATCAAATTCCCTCTTTGTGTTTCCGCAGTGTTTTACTGTTGAGCTGCGGTGGACATATAATAACAAAAAGAGGGACTTTGGAACTAAAAAGACTGTAACATTGAAAGATATCTATTTGATTTGACTGATTTGGGCGACTGAAGCTTCATATTAGCTTCAGAGAAACTTTTTAAAAAATCGCACAGAGGGAGGTTTGTGGATTTTGGCCTCCATCACTTACATTGTAAGTGCATTATGAAGGGATCTTCTAATGGCCAGTCTGAACAGGAGGAATGATTACAGCAAGAAAAAAAACTATTTCAGTGTTCATTTCGGCTCCTGACAGATGTGTTTTACCCTGTCAGATTGCAATCAACTGAATACTGAATACCCTTGTCCGTAGGAGCACCTACAGTGGCTGCGAAACCCGTGAAAAACGTAAAAGGCCCTCTCTCTAGAGCCGGGGTTTGGTTTGTCTGTTCTGGGCTACTGTAGGAACATGGTGGTGCAACATGGCCGCCTCTATGAAAGAGGACCTGCTCCCTATGTAGATATAAAGGGCTCATTCTAATGTAAAGTAAAACACAATGATTCTTATTTTCAGGTGATTATACACTAATGAAATCACACTTATAAATATTATATTCCATTTCTGCCATGTCCGTTCTGCTAGATGCTACTTAATTCTACACACTCAAGAAGCTCACCTGCCAGTGTTTCCATCTACCAATGTTTCATTACATAGTTTTGTTTAAGATTTTGTGTGGTTTATTTTCATTAGCTGAACTTGAAAGTTAGCCTTAACCCCCATAACCTCAAGCGTTTACTAGCTAACTTTAGCAAAACTAATAGGATAATAGTGTAATTAACATTAAGAGGCTGGTAAGCTTATATTTGCTGCTAGCTATGTCTCATTTGTGCTTCACATGTTCTCAAATAATTAAATATAATCAAATAACTTTAGACTTGAATAGCCTCAAATGTAGAAACATGATTATTTATTACTGACATGTTCAAGACTATAATTCTTGAAAACACTAATAATATTACAATACTCATTAATTGCAATACTGGTCTCTCTTTTTCTTCTCATAAATTGTTATCTACTTATCAGAACTTAGATTACTTTTATTCTAAATGTGTTGTTTGTTGTATACTCCATTACAAGTAATAGTAGTGCATGAAAATCCTAATTAAGTAAAAGTACATAAGTATTATGAGCTTGATGTAGTTAAAGTATTGCAGTAAAAGTACATAAGTATTATCAGCTTGATGTAGTTAAAGTATTGCAGTAAAAGTAGTGGTTTGGTCCCTCTGACTGATATATTATTATATATGACATCATTAGATTATTAATACTGAAGCATCAGTGTTAGAGCAGCATGTTACTGTTGTAGCTGCTGAAGGTGGAGCTAGTTTCAACTACTTTATATACAGTTAGCTAGTTTAGTCCAGTGGTTCCCAACTTGGGGGTCGGGGTCCCTCCAAAGGGTCAGCAGATAAATCTGAGGGGTCGTGAGATGATTAATGGGAGAGGAAAGAAGAAAAAACAAAAGTTCTGATACACAAATCTGTTTTCAGTTTTTGGACTTTTTCTCTAATCTTTGATTTTTGGTGAAATATTGGATCATTTGAACATTTATTGAAATGAAACCATGTGAGAAGTTTAGAATGAAAAATCACTGTTTGGTGGAGCTGTTAACAACTCATAGACATGTGAAATGTGACCCCGACTACACACTGCTTTTTGTAAGACGTCAAAAGCCAAAAAGGTTGGAAACCACTGGTTTCATCTTTAACAATGTGTTGTATTTTAAAAGCTTGTTATATTATCCATTGTGTCAAATCTTCATCTGAAAAGTAACTAAAGTTGTCAAATAAATGTAGTGGAGTAGAAAGTACAATATTTCCCTCTGAAATTAAGTGTAGTGGAGTGGAAGTATAAAGCAGCATCAAATGGAAATACTCAAGTAAAGTACAAGTACTTTAAAACTGTACTTCAGTGCAGTACTTTAGTACTCTCCAAAACACTTTTTAATGGTTTTACTTTACTTTGAAGGTCAGATCGTGTAGCTTCCGGTATCACTCTATGTTTTTCACGCTCACTTTACGCAGCTTCCTGTCGTCCAGCAGCTTGGGAGGCTGCAAGAAACTGTCGCCGACGTACAACTCAGATGCACTTGTTTTTGTAATTCTGGATACGGGGCTAATATAGGTGGGCGGTGCTTAGTGCGGTATGTGGCCTCATCTGTGTGTAATTTCCAGTGTTACACAATAAACTAAAATGAGTCATACATAAAAAAGCCCGAGCCTGTCTGTGCTGAGTTTGACAATGATGTTCTCCCTGGAAGCTCAGAGATGACAAACAAACACCTCCCGGCTGAGTTATAAGGAGCCAGAGGAGAACATTTACCATCCTTAAAACAGGGAGTTTCAGGGGCACTTGATAGTCTTCAGTTAATTAGCCAGTTAGCTATAATTAATGACCATGTTATCTGAAAAACAGTTAGAGATGTTGTAACTTTCATAACAGTGGACATTACAGCAACTAGAAACCTCTTATTCCTTTGGAAAAATACAGTAAAGGGGTAACTTTTAATGCAGATATTGTATGATTTTTCTATTACTTTGTTGTTGTTATTGTTATTATTGTTGTTGCTGTGCTTCTGTGTCTCTCTCCGCCCTCCTTCTTTCTCTCCCAACCCAACCAGTCAAGGCCGATAGTGGCCCACCTAGAGCCCAGTTCTGTTCAAGGTTTTTTCTAATTAAAGAGTTTTTTCTTGCCGCTGTCACAAAGTGCTGCTCACGGGTTAATGTCGGGTCTCTGTAAAATAAAGAATATTGTCTAGGCCTGCTCTATGTGAAAATAGTCCTGAGATAACTTCTGTTGTGATTTGGCGCTGTATAAATAAAATTTACTTGAAACTGACATATCAAGAGTCATTTTGGAGGAATTTCTGAGATTTGGTCCCATTTCTTTAAAAATATTTGGACATTATTTGTGTATAATTATAATATTTAATATTATTGTGTCGTGGTTTCTGTTCCTTCCTTTTTTTTTTTTTTTTTTTTTTTTTTCCCATTTCCCCTTCAGTCCAGCTCCAGTTCATTTATAATTTTTCCCTTTTTTAACTTCTTATTTCATTCTTTCTTTCTTTTTCCTTTCTTTTAACAGAGTAATGAGCCATGAACACTGAGGAATATATGACTTTATATCTTTTATCGTCTTTACCCGAGATAATTGTTTCACAGCATGTGCTATATCTGGACATTATGAAAGCCCATTAGCGCCAAGAGAAAAAAAAAAGAATTAAATTTTAGGAATGATAAAAATAAAAATGCTTGTAAGTCAAAAATTACATTTTCTAATGGGAAGTTATGGAATACACATTAAATATGTTGACTTTTTAGCGAGAACTAACTGTTTTAAACATAAAATTTGACTTACTTACATCTTACTTACTTGACAAATATGATTTTCACTTAAAATATCATAATTGTCTTAATATCTACATGTGTCTCAGTATAAACTAGATTTTTCACTTAAGAGATAATTTTAACATTTCATAATTTTAACTTTTGTCATTCCCAACATTACATCTTTTTTTTGTTTGTTTTTGTTTGTTTGACAGGAATGGGCTTCCATACACTAACGCTGCATCAAATTTACCTGTAAATGAAATCACAATGAAAGTAGCTAAGTCAATTTAAAAGGACAATTTGTGAGCTTTTTTTGGGGACACATACAGCCTTATATTAGTCTAATACGAGTAATTTCTTTTGCAGATTTATTATCATCATAAACCTTCATTTGATCATTTCCTTGTTTATTAGACGTGGAAAGCTTAATGAGGTGTGTCTGAGCCCAATTTAGCCTGGTCTCATGGGAATACTAGAGGGGATGGTTCAAAGTCTGCCTCTCCCTCCTCCTCTTCCTCTCTCTCTCTCTTCTCTCTCTCTGTCTTTCTCTTCTCTGTCCGCAGTCAGCAACATCTGGACTTCTTTTGTCATTTATCTGTCTTGCATTTAAAACAAAGTAGAGTTGTGTGTTGCTTTGTGTTATAATAACTTTGCTGAAAGATCCACTGAGGGGTTAAATCTTTTTTTTTTTTTTTTTTTTTTTTTTTTTTTTTTTTTGGTGGTGCACAAACTGGAACTGGGATACTTGGAAAATATTTGGACGCCCTTATCTCAAAGGACAAACAACTTTTATTTTTTCCTGCAGTGATATTTGAATCAATATAAAGGTTTTGATCCACAGGAACATTAAACCAGTACCTCTCTCTGCAGGAATATTATGGTAATATTGCAGTGATTTCTTCCTCGGGGCGGAGGGGAAGCTGTGTCAGTGTATTTTCCCAGACTGAGCAGAGCTGATCTCAGGGCAGAGGAGAGCTAAATGCGGCTGACTGGTGGCGACCCTGCACCGGGAACCATGAACAGCAGCGGGTCTGGTAACTTTCTGCTGGTCCCCATACCGGAGTATCCCCTGCTGGACAAGACGGTGAAGATTGTGGTGCTGGGAGCGAGCAACGTCGGGAAAACCGGTACGGAGAGATGCATGAGTTAGATGGAGGGATGGATCAGCCTGGTTCATAGGGAAGTTTTTCTATACAAGCTCAAACTGTATAGAGGGTGAAATGAGGAAAAATTAGCTTAATTATGCAGGCAGCCAATACTAGACATATTTTTGTGATTTATTTGTCTAATAGAGGTGGACATATAGTCGTGAATCTGAAGTGTAGTTGCAGGAATTTTGGAAATGAATCCTGGACAGCAGGGGGCGACAGTTTGCGTTTTCTGTATAATGTCTTTTTTAAGTATTTCTCTCATTTGTAAGCTTTTATTCAGGTGGTTGAAGAAGAAGTACTCAAATCCCTAAATAAAATTGCAGATATAGCAAGTTGAAAAAAAATACTCATTTACAAGTGAAAATCCTGCATTCAAAATGTTACTTGAGTAAAAGTACAAAATTCAAACTCAGCACAAAAAAACTCAAATTATCTACTTTATTTCAATTCAGTTTAATTCATTTAAATGGGCTTTATTGGCATGAAAGAACAATGTTGCCAAAGCATCAAAATACAATTTGTCAAAATAGCAATAATATGAACATTAACACAACATTAAGATTGATATATATTAGTTTTGTCTTTGTGTGTGTGTGTGTGTGTGTGCGTGTGTGTGTGTGTGTGTGTGTGTGTGCAGGTCATTCACCGTCCCTCAGGTTGTGTCATGTTGACACGTATTGGGCAGTAAGATACACCCTTTCTCCTTCTGCTGGGCGTATTTTTAATGTTGAGAGGTCATTAAGCTCTTTGAAAATTAAATGTTCCTTATTTCATTGAATGTTTTACATCGTAGGAAGAAGTGCGTCTCTGTGTCTCGGCCTCATCTCTCAAACTTTGACCACATATTCTGTTTTCTTTTGGTTGCCATGATTTTTTTTTTGTGGCATCCTGTTTCGATTGCGGGTTTTGCAATTAGTGGTCAATGAGCCTGTACTTTAAATAATTGAATAGAAATAGAAACATATTTATGTAAAATAAATTATTTTATTTTAGATAACATATATTATTTTATAATAATATCTATTTTATATATAATTAAGGATGCATTCATGTCTTAGCATTGTTTTAATGTCTGAGTGGAGCTCATTTTAACTAGTTTACATACTTTTGCGTTGTTTAATGCAGTGGTTCTCAAACTTTTACACATCAAGGATCCATAAACTTGCACAAATTAGACCACAGACCCCCATCTGATAAGATTTTGTCCCAGGGTCCCCCATCTGATTCTTGCTTTTAAATGTTTTACAACAGAAAGTGAATGAAACCCATGACCAGTATAGTCATACATTCTGTCATTATGTTACTTCTGGATGGAATTACAGTGAAAATTATTCCCGTTTTTGTTGGGGACCCCCTGAAACACCCTCAAGGTCCCCTTGGGGTCCCTGGACCCCACTTTGAGAACCACTGGTCTACACTGTAGATGGGCAGATAACAGTGAAGAGTGTGAAACCTAAGAACAGAGCAGTCATTCTTATACATTCTCCCATTGGACTAACTTCTAGTCAGTGAAATAATAATGAAATAAAATATTCCCCATTTTTTTGCATGTAAAATCTTAATTTGTTAAAAAAGTAACAAGTAACAAGTTAAATGTAGAGGAGTAAGAAGTGCAATCCCCCCCCCCCCTCCCCCCAACATGTAGTGGAGTAGAACTACAGTATAAATTAGCATAATAATAATGATTAATCATATTTCTGTAGTGTAATTCATGCATAAAATGAAACTTAAAGTGCATTTAACAATAAAACAGTAAAAAGGATACTTAAGTAAACTATATGCAAAATCAAAACTATACCGACTAAATGCACAGTTACTTTTTTTTACCACTGAATATAACCAACAGAAAGGTTAAGATGTTGTTTTAAGAGGCAAAAAAAAAAATTGCCACCTAGCAGCAGCACAAAACTAATGAAAGTTAATAGAATACAGGAAGTGACAAAAATAGTAAAATGTTCAATACATGCAAGAAAAGTTCAGTAAAAACAAAGACGTCATGCTTTCTTCTGTTTTTGGAATATATTAATCCCCATTCTTCAGTGTCTATGTGGGTGTTTGGAGAAAAGAAAGCAGGTCTTGGGGGCAGAAAGCATAGTGGCAGTTACTCTTCTGAAAGATAGACTAAACACATCAGCGAGTGAGCAGCGCAATGAACAAGCTCGCTACAAGTGGCTAATTTGTCAGACTGGTGGTGAAGTGAAGGATTTATAATTTGTAATAAACCTCAAAGAATTATTAATGCGTGTGTGTCGAACAGCCGAGGACACACGTGCATGTTTAAAACATCGCCACAGTCCGACACAAGCTAAAAAAAAACAAGTTCCAACGAGAGGTGGTTAGACAGTTTTAAACAGTTATAAACTCTGTAGCTCTGAGATGATAACCCTGATGATGTCATAGTGATGTCATCAGGGTTGTTGCAATTTGGGTGTTGGAGACTTTAAGTTTATAAATGAATAAAAAAACCCTGTGTTTTAAACTAAAGGTGTGGCGTTTGAAAGATGTGGTGGGCATTTACCAAGCCGGGAGGGTCTAATATAGAAAACACTGTATCAGGTTGCATTATGGGAAATGTAGGATGCAGGCTTTTTAGAGCTTGACCTGTACTCGACCACAAATCGCCTCTCGGAGGACATTAAAGTTTTCCAAGTCTAAGTCTAAGTCTTTGTTGCTTCAATTTGGACCATCCTTTTTAGGGCTGCAAGTAATTATTTTAATTATGGATTAATCTGCAGATTTATTAGATTAATCAATTAATTGTTAGTCTGAATCAATGCCCATGGCAACTTCCCAGAGACCAAGGTGACATCTGCAAATGTCTTGTTTTGTCCAACCAACAGTCCAAAACCCAGATATTCCGTTTACAATGACAAAGAAAAGCAGCAAATCCTCACATTTGAGGGGTTTCTTCACTATCTTTGCTTGAAAAATGTTTTAAACGATTACCAAAATAGTTGCCAAAGTGTAAAAGTGGTGGTGTTCTCCTTAAATACTTTGATGGGAACTCTGCAGGATGTAAAATCCTCTACTTTCATTAACCTAATTGGGATCCTTTATACATAAATGAAATAAAACTGGGCTGCAAGAGTTTAAAAAACTGCACCCAGAATCCTAAAAAAAAAAAACAAGGCATGAATGAGACAATCATTGACTGGCTCAAGGTGACGCATGAAAAAATTGCAACATCAGCTTCTGTGAACTGGTGAATCATTGTTTCAGTTCAGACTTCGGGACTGTTTGTTTGGCTCGTGTCTCTGCTTGGAGAGTCTTCAAAATCAAAAAGTTGATTAGTCAGGGAAATTCCAGCAACACTCACTAATAGCAAATGTTTGAGTGTTATATAAGTCAGTAGGTTGCAGCAGATTAGTGGGTTTTTCTATTTCGAGTTGAAGATGAAACAGATTTTATATCATAGACTTAGTTGTTACACTTAACTTCATTTTCTGTGTCCTTAATTCAGACTTTTCTCGTTTCTCTTCAGCTCTGATTGTCAGGTTTCTGACCAAGAGGTTCATCGGGGATTATGAAGCAAACACTGGTGAGTTTCTTGTCAACTCTACGATGAGTTAAGATACATTTACCAACACAAACAACAAAAGTAAACACACCTCTTCATCCGCTCTCCGCTCTCTGCAAAACCTGCACTGCGGTATCGATCCGGTCATTCACCCACCTGTGTGTGTCTCTCCCCAGGAGCGCTCTACTCCAGAAAGGTCACACTGGATGGAGAGGAAGTGTCGCTTCAGATCCAGGATACACCCTGCGTCGCTCTCCAGGTAGAACTCTCAGAGAGACAGCTGCCATGTTTCCATCTGAGAGTATTTGTGTGCATTATGAATAGAAAAGCTGGATGTAAACAGCAAAATATGGTTTAAAAGAACACTTTTTTATGCATGTTGACATGTTTTTTAGCTTCAGTTTATAAAAAAGGGACGAAAACACATTTGTTGCATAAAATATGACACAGCAAACACTCACTTGACTGATCAGCTGAGCAGAATATGCTAATAATATAGCATACAGACAACTGAAGAAGACATGCTACAACTACTTCTTATGATAGTTGGTGTCCGATGTGTAAGCAAAAAGTGAGAATGTGCCCAGAAAAACTGAACTGCACTGCCCAAAGATCGAGAAGGGTCTATCTGCAGTCTTGCACTTCACTACACAACACACACCCCTGATGTCGTCACCGTAACGGCATGCTACACGACACACCCCCCCCCCCGACCCCTAACCCTAACCATCTCACTGCTCAGGCTTAAACCTAACCAAGTGGATGTGTCATGCAGATACCACAAGTCCAGATAGACCTACTTACAAAGATCACTTTGCAGTCAATCACTCGGGAGGAGCCATGGAGAAAAAACTAATTAATTCATGTTCTCGATTTAACTGAATTCACCCTCATGCCATTTTCTCATCTTGCGTACACCCTCACTGTGGATCACTTGGATTTCATAAAGTTTTGATTTTGGACATCTGGATATGCTTCGGGTTTTGGCTTGTAAAGCACAACACTGTGTTATCTCTGAGATCTCGTATTCTACTTGACTTTTTCTCGGCAAAACTGTCATGCACCTTGTGAAAGATCTTTCTGTGTTACTTGTTTTTATGTCGTTTATGTCTGAAAGTTTACGTTACTGCCTGTCTCGGCCAGAAGAGACTTTTATTCTCAATGATCGTTTTCCTGGTAAAATAAAGGTAAAATATAGATATATTTGTAAAAAGTGCATCTGTGGATGTCATCCAGTTCATAAAAACTCTGCTTCAGGGTAGCCTGTAACATCAAGACGTAACTCATGTTACAGGCAAGTAGGTCCATCTGCGGACTCGCAGTATCTACACGACTTACCCACTTTACTACACGACACACCCTCTTGGTTAGGGTTAGGGGTCGGGGAGGGGGATTCGTGTGGTAAAGTGGGTGTGTCGTGTAGGTCTGCAAGATTGCAGATAGACCCTTCTCGTTACAGGGCAACGTCTTCTTCGTTGCTTTCTTCAAACTTCCGGCTGACTGACCATAACCCTAACCATAACCCTAACCATGACCCTAACAGGCAAAATAGATAAACCAAGAGCATTAATTAGTTTTTCTTTTCTCTGTGGCCCCTCCCAGGCTCCGTACTCATGCCAAAATGTGCATCTCCTTCATAAATATCTGTTTTCCTGTTGCTGCACGACCACTTTATTCTCCGTGTGTGTTGTTATTTAACCGCAGCACACGGATATAATCACAGGTGGAAAAAAAACAGCTTCACAGGTGACATTTGATTATAGTCAACTTTCTTGTAGCGTCAGCAGACTGTTGTCACTTGACAGACTGCCAGGGGAAAACAGGTGTTATCCCCACATATCAGGTGTTTAGCATCGCTTGAGTGATTTAATGAAACCTACAATTTGTGGTCATTTGTGTGCATCCCCCGACTGCACAAGATGAAGTGTAGAAGGTTTGCGCCAGAATCTAAATGCTGATGCTAACTTTGAGTTAGTTTTGATTGTAAAGAAGATCAGTTGAGAATGATGTCATGAAGGTGTTGATATAGTCCAAAACTGCACACTCAGTTTTGTTTATACTACACTGGGAGTCATAGGCGGACATCTTCGTACATGTTTGTTGGTGCATGCAGACAGTCTACGCTGATCCTTGCTGACACTGGCAGATGATGAAATTTATGTCACGCAGACACTTGCAGTTGCACAGATGCAGAAAGTATCATTTGAGCTTTACAGCTAACGTCTTTAGCTCATTGGCTCATTCTTTCTCACCATTTTAGTTATGCAGAACTATTGCAAAACCACACTGTACAACAAGCAACACTTTTAATATGTTTTTTTTCCCACTGAAATATGCTATCTATCCTCTATCTCTCTATTTTTAGAGCTATTGGTTAACTTCATGTAATATCTAAGCTTAAGTTTAACATTTACTTTGAGGTTTGCATTTGTGTTTTGGGCTTGAAGTTGGTGTAAAATGTTCAAAACATCAAGTTATCTGTCCTGTGTTGCTTAATTTTCTATCAAAAAATTACAAAGATCAAAAAAAAAAAAAAAAAACCTCTCCGTCTTTATCTCAAAATAACTTCAGGAATGTATTTGAAGTAAGAGGAAGTGATCTTCTCCTCGCTCATGATGAGTATAATGAGTGCAACGTGACATACGGCTCACTCCGCTCGACACCGGCAGTCTGTTTACAAAACCAGAGCCTCAGAGCTGCTCATTTCCTACACTGGGGAAGATAACGGAGGCTGAGGAGGAAGTCTCTCCTGGCAGGATGGAGGATGATGGTGACCGGCGGCTCCCAGAGATTAGACAGAAATAATTGGTGTGCGGAGGCAGCAGGAGTCATGTGTGCAGAGTAGAGAGGTCGAGAAAGTTAGCAGACTCCTGGAGGATTGTTAAAAAGCTGCATCTGGAGAGATTTTTACAACAAAATTTTTAAGCTAAAATCTTAAACAGCAGTAGATTAATTGTTTGTATTCAAAATGCAATAACACAAAGTGTCTTTTGCTTTGATTACGACATGGACAAAATGAGAATAACACAGCCTGAAGTGTTCCTGAACTGACAACTGGGTGGTCCGGTGGGTCGAGAGTCAAAAGTTCAAAGTCTGAAACAGTCAGCCGGTGTGTGTCCATAAACAACCATTTGTCTTGGCAACGTGCCTTCTGGGTAAAATCACCACCTGCTCGCTCATTTTGTGAGCTGCCCAGGATGATGCATTCAACTGAGTGTGGATATAAAATACAGTAGTTTTAGGAAAAATGGCTTCAGAAACACAAGTATCTGTATTATCAGACTAACCAGTGAGATCTCATACTGTAACTAGACAACAAAGAGTTGTTAGCGCCTTTTGCTAATCTGGCACAATCGGACAAAAACACCCAGCAGTGCTTTTTTTTTTCAAGTTTACTAAAACTTATGTATTTAAAAGTTTATCTGAAGGTAATATGAGGCTTCAGCTGTCTGAGTTAGTCAAATAAAGTGGAAATCTTTCACATTTACAGTCTTTTTAGCATAAAAAACAAAGCAGAAAGGGCAAACATTTGGCAGGTTGTAGCTTCTGAAATGTGAGGATTTACGTGCTTTTCTCTGCTTTAAATGGAAGATCTTTGGATTTTGGATTGTTGATTGGACTAAAGAAGTAATTTTTTTTTTTTTGCAGGATGATCCTGAGGGCTTGTACTGCCAGGAGCAGATCAACAGGTCAGATTTACAAAGTTACTCACTTCAATATTGAGTTCAGCTTAATATACTTCAGACTAATATCCTGTATTAACTGAACCTGCAGGTCCATCTACTGGGCAGACGGTTACGTGCTGGTTTTTTCCATCACGGACCACAACAGCTACCGCACCATCCAGCCGCTGTACCAGCACGTCAGACGCATACACCCTTCTGGAAACATACCTGTTATACTGGTCAGTGTGTGTGTGTGTGTGTATCCAGTCATGTGAATTATTTTGTTATTTTCATTCATTCTTTCAGTCAAAACTACTTGACAGTGCCAAAGTCTTTCACTCCTATCCGGAACAGATAATAACAGTTACCTACTAGCCCTAATCCCCATAATCTAATCTACTGGGTAATCTGTAATCCCCTGCAGGTTGGCAACAAGAGCGACCTGCTCCGAGCTCGACAGGTGCCGGCGGATGAAGGCGAGACGCTAGCAGCCTCACTAGGTGTGGTCTTCTAGTCTTTATTGTTTTTATTGTTGTTGTTCCTGTCTCCTCTTATACCATAATCTGCTTTCTTCAAGACCTGCTCCCTTTCTAATCCTATTTATTACAGATTACTGTACACATAAACATACATTAACACATTTAACAGAGCTGAAATTCACTTTTTGCCTCCCACCAGATAGTTTTTTTTAATATATTTCATAAAATGCGATCGTAACTGCTAAGATTGTAATTTTATACATTATATTGATTTTACTGGAGATTGTAGAGTTGATTACATGCCTTATGAGTAGCAATGTATTGTTTTATTCCCCTAAGGAATAGTTTTACACAGGAATAGTGTATATAGAGGAGATCAGCAGTTCTATTTTGGCTGTTAAGACTGAACACAAAGCCAATTTTAGGGGAGGCGTGATTGCACAGAAAGTCAATGGAAACAGACACAAATTTGTCCAGAGCAGCGAGAGGTGACGCTGAGACGTGTCCATGCGATTTGAAAATGTTGCAACTTGAGCTACATATTCGTTCACATCCGAAGGAGGTTTATGAACCTGCTTTATAAACGTAAAGAGAAGAGAAACTAAACTATTAGAGTTTTCAGAGAGTTCATTTAGAGGCCGAACTGAACACAGACTCACTTGTTGCTTGTAGCTTACAGCTGAGCTAACACACAGCTGGTAGTTGGCTGCTCGGGGTCAAGAGGTCAAACTCCTGCAAATGACACAAAATATTTGCTTCGCTTTCTGTCTGAACAGAACAGTCATCTTGGGGTCGAGTTTGAGGGTTTTCTTTTTTTTTTGTTTCAGCCGTTAAAATAACATTTACACCTCCTCTCATAAATATGTGTTCTGTTTATTATTTCACCTGAATGTTTGAGCTTCGCTGTGCAGAACGATGCATGTGCAGAGTTTTTTACTGTGAAAGTGGAAAGTTTCTCTGTGCTCACCTTAAACCTGAGTTTAGGGCTTTTATATGAGCATGATTTGTGACATCACAACCAGTTTGCAGCCAGTATGCAACTTAAAAAAAAAGCGTGAAGTGGAAACTTGAAGCCTCTAGTGCACAAACACAGAGAGGAACATCTTGTATCCAGCTGTTAAACTTTTGAAATTAAGTTGCATATTCAGAAATTTTGGATTTTCCAAATGAGGGAGAAGGAGTAGATGCAATTTTTAAGAAGTATCTTAACTTTTTTTTACACAAATTCTTAACCTAAGCAGAGTATTTTTATGTCTTAAAGCATCTTTAAACTTCTTCACATTGAAAATCTGGCAACATGACAAAACCTTTTAACATTTTCTTCACCATTTCTCACTTTAAATGATCTCTTCCTCACTCCCTTGTCTCTTTAACTCTCCCTCACACTCCATTTCCTGTGGTTATCCTTAAAATCACTGTATGGATTGTCAGGAAATTTTCGTATAGACATTCATGATCCCCAGAGAATGAATCCTACTGACTTTGTTTCCTCTAGCGCCACCAGCAGGTTGATATTTCTGCTTCATAAAATCTCTGCAGCTGACAGAATTTCCCAGAGTAGCTGATTACAAAAATGCATTTGGCAGATGTTGATTCAATCTTTGAACATACCGACTAATTACAATGGCGATGGAAAGTGATTTTCCACCTTACGCACGTTTCTCTGCCTTCTCCTGCGTACGAACTATATCCTGCATGCTGCCTAATGAACGAGGAATGCTGAGTTATCTTAAAGATAAGAGCAGTCCTGATCTGAACACTGCCTCTGCTCACAGGAGGAGTTTACTTTGAGGCCTCGGCCCGAGAGAACCACGAGGGAGTCCACGCCGCCTTCCTTCATCTCTGTCAGGAGGTGGGACTTTTTTCGTGTTTTTTTTGTTATTTATTGGTTTATTTATCTGCCAGTTAAGCACAAGTTTTAGCTCTTTTTTTTGGCTGCAGAACTCATGCAAACAAAAGATTTTTCCTTGCAAAGTTAAGTGAGCGCTTAAAGGAAAACAACCGATCGTCATGCTTCTGCAGGAACTGCTTATATAAGAGAGTTCATGTCAATCAAAGTAGCAACGGTATTGGATACACAAATGCTGTATTTTCAATGAAAACTGTTTGCTTAATTTGCAAAAAAAAACATTCAAGAACTTCTTCTTCTCTCAGATGATTTTCACTGCCTGCGTGTGGGAACTTTTGATTGCAAAGTATTTCCCATCGATGCCCATAAACAAAAAATACCACACATGGGTTTTATGGCCAAATTTGGCCCACATTTAACTGTTCTGTATTGTCTGTTGGACTGTTAAACCCCTTTGCCCAGAGGCTCATTGCATTTGCTTTGACTGTTTTCTTTTCCTGATGTGAAAGAGAGAAGATTCCCAACTCTGACTTCTATTTAAGGTTTATTCAGATACTTCAAAGTTCACTTGATTTATTAGCATTTTCACACACAGTATTTATAGAATAAAGAATATACTGTAATTTATATCTATTTGTATTGCAAACAGTGTAACACAGTGCAAACATGCAGCGTTATAGTGATACAGTATAGAATAATATATTAGTTAATAGAATAGTAACTTTTATCCTGTTAGAAATCATATTTTAATAATATAAAAGGTCAAGATGTTTGTTTAATTTGGTACAGGGCAGGTTGAATACAGGAAATGAGTTTTCCTGTGAATTCTCGCCAAAATCTGGTCCCGTTTGCTGGAAATAAACACCGGTGGGATCCTGGAATTTTTATCACATGTGTGTCTGTGTGTCACCTGTGCGTTTCTATACTTAAAACTGTCATATGTAGCAAAACAGAGACACATTAAACGCTTCCATGCAACTGTCATAGATAAAGCCCAGCATTAAATTACTGTTATCACATTAATATATCAGGGGCAACTTTTTAGCTGCAGCAGGGTCTTCCTGTTACTTTTCATGCTAACTTGTCAGTTTACAGTTTGGCTATGTGGCAAAATATTTGCAAGATTAGGTGAACCAAGTGGAGTGCACAATATGTAAACATAAAGTCTGCAGACAGTTAAGTACGTGGTTTAGTCAGATATTCAAACATCCATCCTGAATTAGACTGGATTACCAACTGGGCAAAGTGGGCAACTATCCATCGGCCCCAAAGGCCTCAGGTTTAATATCAGGTTTAATTTGATTAATCTCACATTTGTCATGGAAAACTGGGAAAACTAGCAAATATTCACATTTGAGAAGTTGATACAAGTGGATTTTTGGCATTTTTGCTTAAAAACGCCCAAACATTAATACATTATGTCCAAAAACGATGTTCCACTTCCTCAAACCACTAACAATTAAGATGAATGTAGTTTTATAAACAATTAAATTAAGTTCTTGTTTAAAATCAAACTTAATTTATGGCATGAAAATCTGTTTTCCCATGTGAGGAGTGATATATTCCCTGGAAGTCACAGGAAAATCTTCAACTGTAGAGCAGCACTCTTGTTTTTCTCTCTGAATTTTAATGTTTACATTTCAATTGGAAGCAACCAAATTTAGTCCAGCGCTCCTTTGAATATTTAGAAACAAAGAAATGAACATCTACTGTCTCCATCTGTGTCCATTTTGTAGAATATCTGCTCCTTTAGACACGACTGGCTTGTTTTTCCCTCACGACTTGGACCTCAAGTCACTGTGCTCTCTATCTTCCAGGTGATCCGAGCATTGGGAGGAGGGAACGGGGAGAAAAGGAGAGGAGGCCTCCACCTTGCCAGACCCAAATCTCCCAACATGCAGGAGCTGAAGAGGAGGTTCAGGCAGGTCCTGTCCTCCAAAGTCAAATCGGCCACCACTCTCTGATGGCGGGATGGGACCGAAGACAACGTGCAGCCGGACACGTGGCAAAGATAAGAGCTTCCGTCTAAAGAAAAAGGTTCTTTTCCTGGATTATCTTTGATGGAACGCTGAAGTCAAATGACAAGAGGCCTTGGTATCAAAGAGCTGTGACTTTAAAGTTTGGGAACTGAAGCCGTTAACGGCATGAAAACGCTCAACTGCAGTGATCAAAGCATTTTAAAGAGTACAAATGGTCGCCATCAGATGGAGAGATAAAGACAAAGACTGAACAGAGCTTTCTGGAAGCCGAGCTCTCCTCTGTGTTTGAACGAAGCTGCCGGTCAACGCGACCTCTTTCCCAGGCTCAAGTACAACAAGGATGCTGCTCAAAAAAATGTCAAAGACTGCTAAACAAACAGCTTGTGTTGTGTCAGAAACTTGGGCCCGTTTACCATGAAGGGGCAGTGAATGTGTCGTTAAAACTTGACTGATGGGGTCACTGTAAACCTTCTGACAACTGAAGTGAATTTAATACGTCAAATCAATAAAGAATTATTGATTTCACCCAGTTAGTCAGTTTCATGGAAAGCACAGATGTTACTAATCCCTTGTCGCAGTTTGATTTATGTTGGTTTTCATAGAGTTTTTGCCTTCTGGGGAAGTAAACTAAACTAATGCTCTTATACCAAACAAATCAAATGTGAGTCTGCGTCCTCTCCGCTGCAGACTTGGAGTCTTCATAAGAAAGTAGTCTGAACCAAAACAGGAAATGACCCCAGAGCGCAAGCGTTCAAGGCTATACTGAGACACATGTTGACATTTGACAGACGGAAAGAAAGTCTAGTATAACACAACAGAGAGAAAATAAACCCTTGAAATGGTTTATGTAAAATGTAATTTTATTTAGAAAGCTTTAGGAGGTTGATGCTTGCTTCAATATGTCTTTTTGAGAGACTCAGTGTCCTAAATGTCCACAACGGATGTGACAAAGCTACCATGACCAATAGTAAGCGTGCACACAATCAAGAAGAAACAAACAGCCTTTTCCTTTAATACATGGATAGATTTTGTTCTGTTGAAAGTGTACATCGAAAGTTGACAAATTAGAGAGAAACATGGTGAAATCTTTGGCCGTCAATCAAGAACAGTGGTCTTAGTTGTACTGTGAGTCCACCAACAGCTGATTTAGAGCGTTAACGATCAAAGACAGACAGCCTAAAAACATCCAACATCATCACAATGTGACTGCTGCTACAACCCAGTTTTAGGGAAAGCAACCAGTCAGAATACGGCATTAAATGACACAGAATTCACCGGTAAGCTAACGTGAGGCTAACGCTAAAAAAACACATTTACCTCAGACTCACTTGGCAAATTTAGCAGTTAATTTTGTCTGCTTTTCTGTCTTTTATCAATGCATAGAAATGTAAAAGCTAAAGATAAAGCTTGTGTATGGATGGTACAGTGCAGATGGATAATGGGAGTTGATGACATGTTTCTGCTTGCATCAGTTTATTCTGCAATTTTAACAAAAATTAGCGCTGCCATTCATTGTACAATCTGGCATACCTCAAATTGATATTGAGTGAGGTGATTGTGAGGTGTCTATAAGTGCCTTTAAGGGAGCTGTAGAGTCACATAAAGTTGTCCTGAACCTCCTGAGTTCATCACCTAAATCTCTATAATCTTGCAGAATGACAGGTTGCCAAAACTGTCCAATAAATGACGTAGCTGTAAATCCATTGCTTACAAGCCCTAGTTTGCTTGTAAGTGTGACAAAGTAAACTTTTCCGCTATAGCTCAGCGCAAAGAGTCCAAACTCAAGGTGTGATTGCACCTTAAATGGCTCCCCGTCTAGACAGTGTTTCATTTCTATTGTTTTAAGAAGAAGGTTTTAGTGTCCTGTGGAGTAAATGTTGCTTTAAGAGGCTTTTTTCTTCCCAATAAGAAGGAATTTCTCAGCTTTTAGGTACCAAGAGACTCCATGTTCAGCTTAAAGACTAGTGTTTACTGTTAATGGGCTAAAATCCAATTAATGAATTGATGTAGCTGGAAAACACAGTCGTTGCTGTATGTGAGGAGTAGGGAATTGGTTCAAAGGAAGTTGGGATGTGTGTTTGTGGTGTGTGTGTGTGTGTTTTCTGCTTCTACAGAGCCGCTGTTCTCATGACCTCTCCTCTCATTGAAACACACACACACACAGACACACAAAATTCCCATTAAACACAAATTCCTCAGTATCTGGACTTTCTTTCTTGGTCACTGAACCGCCACTTCAACCACTCCACAGTTTAAAAAATTGTGTGCTGACCCCGACTCATGACATCTCGCCCTTTGACCTTTAAGAGCAGCGGGGGGCTCCAGCAGAGGTCAGTTAAGTCAGTTGTCTCGCTCGCTGTGTATCAAGACAAAAAAATCCTCAGATGCCATTTGACAAACGCCGAGAATGAGAAATCGCATGCGTGAGTGTGTAAGAGAGAGAGAAAAAAAGAGATTTTCTCATAATTTTCAGCTACTTTTAAGTCCAATTTCCTCTAATGTTTTGTTTTTCAGCCCCTAACTTTGCTTCCCACACACACACACACACACACACACACACCATGTCGCTCTAAAGACCTCCTTCCTGTGTGCCACTGGAAAACCGTATTCCTACATTCCCGAAATGAAGACGAGGAATTCCTCCCCCCCTTTTTTTTCTTCCTTGAAGGAAGAAATTTTTTCTAACGCAGACGTTAAATGAGAGTTTAGTAGATAGATGACGAGTTAATGTGATATTTATGAGGCCGGATTTAGAAAACGGAGCTTCCAACTAAATGTTCCCTTTTTCGGTAAGAAGATAGAGAAGCCGGAGCGAACAACAAACGGGTTCTGCTGTAATAACACAAATGACGAAAAAAATCCAATCCTAACTTGTATGTCATGTAGTTCAATCCATTTGTCTAGATACCTCAGACACAATGCTGAGGTGCGAGACGGCCAAAAACATCAAATCACGAAAAGGCTGAGAGTTACATCTTTTCCCCCGTGTGTTTACTCTCATAAAAAAAAGCACACGTTCGCTCTATTTGATGTCAATATAAGCTCTTAGATTCCTTAGAGAGAGGCTCAAGTGCATGTTATGATCTGGCTCGAGTGGCCACAACAAAAAAGGAGATACACCATGGTACCAGGGTAACTAAAGAAACAAATAAAGCCGAATTAAATCAAATTAAAGACTAAATATTTACAGTACAGGGCGTGGATGTCGGTGATGTCAGCGGCGTGAGGTGTAGAAACTAAAACAACTAACACAACAAAGCAGAACAGGTGCCTGTAAGGAGAAGCAGGGAGAGTGAACGAGCTGCAGCGGTGGATGAAATAACGCAGGAACACGAGGCTCAGGTGGTCCGAGTTACTCCAATCAATCACCTGCAGGGCGAGAAGAGACACGGGTTAGTAACAGATCAATACCCCAGATGACCTCAGGAGGACATCACAGCCTCTCTCTATCTTACCAGTGATGGAAAATGTATTTCTGATTCTAGCCGTCCCTAACGAACACCAGTTCCCACAAGCCCGACACTGTTGTGGGTTAAACGTTGCCAACTTAACAGACCAAAGATGGTCGAGTGGCAGCAGCAGTGATGTAATTTCTCTTGTCCAGACATGACTGAAGAAACAACACACACTTTCTTAGCTTTTTAAAAGATGATCCCAAAATCATACAAAGAGGTTACAGATTTAAAAAAAAGGAGCTTTAGTTTGTTTTTTTTTATTGCAAACAATTAACAAATACAAAAAGTCTGATGAAAGAAACCCACAATGGGAGATTTCTCTGCAGCTGCCCTGAAAGTTACATCAGCACACAGTTTCTCTATACAACCACTAACAGAACTGTAGTGTGATAATACGTACAATAATGTGCTTTCATTTGAAGGTTTTCAAAGTTCATGAATGTGCACTTTTACCTAAAATCTACAGGCTTGTTGTCATTTGTGGAGATGAAACAGATGACAGTATTCATTCACCAACAGAAGAAGAGAGCTGACCTTTGAACCTTCTGAGGCACCATTTCTTGTCGACACTTTCATGCCCCCCGGGAACAGAGCTGTGAGGGTCACTCTGGCCCTAATTTCCAAAGAGATGGCTGTGATACGATGAACATTTCTCTCTAAGCGTTACAAACAATCTGACCGGTCCTTTTGTATTGTCAAAATTTAAGCCAATAGGTCGTCTCAGATTATTTTCATGCCACTCATGTGGGTGCAGAATGAATAGGAAGTCAGGCAACTCAGCCTGATAAGAACTATAAATGTGCATGCCTAATCTTTTTGCTTTTTTTTTAAAGGTTTTTCAAAAAGCAAAAGCATCCTCATACCCAACCCCAGCACCACCCAGTCCTTCCCTAAGCTGTGAGAGAGTGGCATTAAAACATAAAACTTTTATCATAACACAGTACAATTATGTCCAAGGATGCACAAAACAAATAAAAATTTGAATAATGATAAAAATAAACAAAAAAAAAGTAATTAAATATATGTTATTATGGATACCTATACACATAAATGCATGTACTGAGCATATCTTAAGCATTTTGGAGCCAAAAATGTGAGAAACTTTCATAGGAATAAACAGGGTGCCATCTTGAAACATGGTGCCCACTTCCCTTAATTCCTGCATGATCATATTCTTTTTGCTTCTCTATAGACCTTAAACTGAATTAAAATAGACTGGCCTGAATGAATCACTGCAAAACTGAAACTGTCAAAGGCAGTTCAGGGATTTTTATGTTTGCATTTAAGGTTGAAGAACTAAATGTTCTTAATAATTTAGTTGTTGGCAGACCGTTCTGCTGAGCTGAAATATGATCAGAAAAAAAAGAGAGTATAGGGCAGAGTTACAAATGTTTCCACATTACTGAAGTACACTCACAAGTCATTTATTAAAGCACTGGATGTCATTCATCTTTCCAGGTAAGATGAAGCACATTTGGACCTGCCTCGGAGTCCCCAAAGTATGTGTCACAAGCGAATTTTTTCCATTTCCAGCCTTTACTCCCCTTTCTTTCTCACATTGCATGGTTAAAATGACCTTCAGAGCATTTCATGTTGGATTTTAAAAGTTTTAATGCCAGTTGTTGGCTGGCACATGGACACATTGCTGGATCAAAGAGGAAATGCTTGAAATGTAGACAATGTGTCGCTATCTGTTCTCATCCATGCAATGTTCTCATGAGCTCACTTGGCATAATCTGTTATGACTCAAACTGGACAGCTTCTTCCAAAAATCGAAGAACAAAAACAAGCAAGAACTATTAAAAATGTCCCGTCGACATCTTTAATTTGTTTAGTCTGTTTAATCTGTTGACTCTGGATTTAACAGGCTCTGCTTTCTTTGATCTGGTTGGCAATGACAAGGACACTAGATTGATACTTAAAGATGCAATCTGTGCCTTGTTTTGCAATAAAATACAACGTTATGTCATCTGCATAGTTAAGTGCTGTTAGACTTTAAGAGTGAAACATTTGTTGTGGTTTGACTCTGTGTCAGATGTGCTGATATTTAACTGTGTAATCTCTCTGGGTTGCATCTTGTTCCCTTTATGGCAGCAAAGTTGCTCTAAACATGAACCATCACACAAGAAGTTACCGTGAACTTGCTCTTATATCACAATGGTATATTTACTGTGTAATTTCCAGGGCTGTAGTCAACCAAAGAAAATCTTGGTTGACTGAAATCATACATAATCTTCAACTAATCGATTAGTCGTGGGGAGGTTGGCTGTAAAGGGACAGAGTTTATTGTCTTCAGGTTATGCTAACCCATTGTTGCTAACTTTGGAGCTAACCTCCTTCACTTTTCCAGCATTTGGGGAAACAACAGACGTGACTTTTTAGCATTTATTAACTGACACACTGTAGTCTGTACCGTACATTTACTGCCAGACTGACAACTTACTACTAACCTTTTCCTCTGCTCCGTTCACATTCACCGTCACTTTCCTGCCGCTCGCTCTTTCCCACACGCTACGCAAACATACTACGCAATGACGTATTCCTTAACGCTACCAATAGTTTCCCAGGCAACGAAACAGAGGTTGACTCACCTCTGTCTCTGCAGCGCTGCACAGAGACTCCCAAACGTTATTGATTTCCAAATGAACAGATATTTGACGTTATTTTTGGCATTAAAAATATTTTTTTGGGCCTGGTGGGAGTTCTTGTTGTTATACTTATAGGAGAAACACTGATTCAGTAAACACCATGTATGTATAAAGAGAACTGGATACAGGAAGAGCGCCAGGCTTTGAAGCCAATTTGACATGGCGGCCAAACCGTGTAATTACAACATCACGTGATGCACACTGGCCCAAAAAAACTTTTTACCATAGACTTACATTGTGAAAGAGACGCCTGTAAATCAGCGGATAAATTTTTCTGAGCATCACAACCCCCACAAAATGACTTGTCTCACCATAAGAATTAAATCCGTTTGGTCCGATCACATTTCAAAAGCCTAGAAGAGCCGCATGATTGAATTGTTTTATCCCCATTCAAGTTAGACGGAGGGCTAAACCGGAAGTAGCCGACTTGGCCAGTGAAAGTCACTAGTGCGCATGCTCTATGGGCCGCACAATGCGGAAGATCCGAGTACTTTCATACTGGGAAGTCGATTTTTTTTGGCTTCATGCGCCACTGAGCAACTTTCATAAGAATGAGCAGGGCCCCGCCTCTGACGATGTATCCAGTTCTCTTTATACATCCATGGTAAACACTCAGTAAACATTGAGTACAGTTAGACCCAGCAGGCTCCATTAGGTTGGGCGAGTTCAAAGTTGTGAGAATAACGGGGGTGTTTTGAATACACCCCCGTTGTTTTAACAGGTAATTTGTTAGTCTGTCCCTCCCGCCGCAGGAAATAATGGATTAATCCTGAAAAGCTGTTGATGTAGCACTTTTCTCCTTATGAAAATAACACAGAGATTATTCGACCAATGAGAATTTAGTCGGATGAGAGCATATCGACCAACTAATCGACCAGTCGACTGGGAGACTACAGCCCTAGTAATTTCATCACTTTTGCATATATCAAAGATGTTACTTGGTCAATCGAAGACATTTTAATTCAGCTGGACAGCAAGATTACATCAAAAAACACAACGCTGGCATGTTTGTTGTAATTCGATCATAGTTTAATTTCACTTTTGCCCTCTGAAAGAGAATGACTCACCATAAAAAGCCTTTGGACACATACTTTCAGTACTTTCCTCAGAAAGAGTCAACTTCCTAATGTGTATAAAAATAGACACAGTTACAAGCAGGGTACTTACTAGTAATGCTAAAGATATAGCTGAAAGAAAACAGAGTGAAAGAAAGCAGTGAAGAGGAAGATAAATGGAGATCATCGTGGTCACCTTATCAACATCTAAACACCCCCCAAGCAACCAAACAAATATATGTGAGTGTTCTTGTTCTGGTGACCACTATGGGAAAGCACTTCATCAACAACAGCAGTGTGGAGGACATAAACCAGCTGTGTGTGCATGTTTGTGTGTGTGTGTTACTGGTCTGCTCTGTTATCTGTAGGAGGCGGCAGGAAGTTCAGGTCCCGTCTGGGACAAAGTCAAGACCCAGAGAGAGAGAGACAGAAAGGAAGGCGAGAAAGTTTGCAAGAGCTTAGATGTGAGGAAGTAACATAAAACAATATGAAATACATAGAAATGAATGAGAAAAAACAAGTGCAAATGAAGAAAGAAACATTAAAGACACAGTTGACAGAAACAGGGAGGGAGAGGAGATAGCGAATGTTTAAGTTAGACAGATAAAGATGAGACACAAAGATGTAGAAATAGGCAGATTATCAGCTGGTTTTTCCAGACATCAAATAAACGAACATGTCAGCTTTCAGCAAAGCTTTCAACACAAGACAAGATACTAAATGTTCAGCTCCCAAACACAGTAATACCGCTATGAGCGACAGCTAAATGTCGCTGTGAAAGGCCAGCTCTTCTTTTTCTAGATAAAAATCAAGAACATCAATTCTTGTTCATCTTTATCTGCAAAGCAATCTTTTTTTTCTTTTTAATAATACCTCAAGACATTGGAATGAATAAACAATGACACTTCCAGTCACCAGAAAGTTGAGGGTTGACTCACACTTCCAAAAAAAAACTGAAGAGTTGAGACTTTATTAGACTTGATTTGAGGCTTGAAAGCAAACAAGTAATGCTAGTAAGGGAATGTGAAGTCTTGCATTTTAAATGTTTAACCATCAAGCCTATGCATTGAAAGGACTTGGTCTCTGCTATGTAAAACCAATATCTTGATAAATATCTTGGGCAAGACCTATTTGGGGTCGACGTACACCCTAACCCTAACCCTAACCCCTAACCCTAACCCTAACCCCTAACCCTAACCCTAAAAATCGCAAGGTTCTGCCTTGTTGGGGCCGTGTTGTTCAAGGTAAAGCCGTTAAGACAATGAAATATGTACAGTTTGAGCAATAGATTCATGAGTTTGAAGGCTTATCAGACACCAAATAACTGAACAGAGGTTAATAATATTATGAAAAATGATTTTTGGAAAAGTTATTTGGCAACAATGATTTTTTTAACGACACTTCCAGTCACCAGAAAGTTGAGGGTTGACTCACACTTCCAAAAAAAAACTGAAGACTTGAGACTTTACTAGACTTGATTTGAGGCTTGAAAGCAAACAAGTAATGCTAGTAAGGGAATGTAAAGTCAAGTTAATCATCAAGCCTATACATTGAAAGGACTTGGTCTCTGCTATGTAAAACCAATATCTTGATAAATATCTTGGGCAAGACCCAATTGGGGTCTACGCACACCCTAACCCTAACCCCTAACCCCTAACCCTAACCCCTAACCCCTAACCCCTAACCCTAACCCTAACCCTAAAAATCGCAAGGTTCTGCCTTGTTGGGGCCGTGTTGTTCAAGGTAAAGCCGTTAAGACAATGAAATATGTACAGTTTGAGCAATAGATTCATGAGTTTGAAGGCTTATCAGACACCAAATAACTGAACAGAGGTTAATAATATTATGAAAAATGATTTTTGGAAAAGTTATTTGGCAACAATGATTTTTTTAACGACACTTCCAGTCACCAGAAAGTTGAGGGTTGACTCACACTTCCAAAAAAAAACTGAAGACTTGAGACTTTACTAGACTTGATTTGAGGTTTGAAAGCAAACAAGTAATGCTAGTAAGGGAATGTAAAGTCAAGTTAATCATCAAGCCTATACATTGAAAGGACTTGGTCTCTGCTATGTAAAACCAATATCTTGATAAATATCTTGGGCAAGACCCATTTGGGGTCTACATACACCCTAACCCTAACCCCTAATCCTAACCCTAACCCCTAATCCTAACCCTAACCCTAATCCTAACCCTAACCCCTAACCCTAACCCCTAACCCCTAACCCTAACCCTAACCCTAACCCCTAACCCTAACCCCTAACCCCTAACCCTAACCTTAAAAATCTCAAGGTTCTGCCTTGTTGGGGCCGTGTTGTTCAAGGTAAAGCCGTTAAGACAATGAAATATGTACAGTTTGAGCAATAGATTCATGAGTTTGATCTTATCAGACACCAAATAACTGAACAGAGGTTAATAATATTATGAAAAATGATTTTACTGCTCTGGAAAAGTTATTTGGCAACAATGATTTTTATCTTTTGTTGTGACGATCACAAGGGAAACAGTAGGAATACAAGCTTCATCTTTCAAAGTAATCTACCAGAGATGTGCGCTTGCACGTATTTAATTGTCAAAGCAGTGACTTTCCAGTTGTCGTTCCATTGCGTTGCGGCAAAACTTGAGCCAGGTTCAACTATTTTGCCGGACGACCCTGCATTTTCTTTTTTTGCTGGAGCCTTCTGCATCGTCCCCATGGGCTCATTCAATTAAATGAGGCGGCTGTTGTTGTTTTTTTCCCGCAGGGCTAAAGTCAGTCTGAATATCGCCTTGTGACTTGACTTGGACTTGACTTCAAAAGATCTGAGAGAGACTTTTTCTAAGAGACTGATACATTGATTTAGACTTGCACGTAAAACTGCCTAAAAACCGAGATGTTCTCCCAAACTAAACAATAAAATATGTAGTTTTTCACTGCCTTCCAAAACTACCCATTTTAGTGTTTTCCATTACAAAAAACATTCAAATAAATTGTCTCAAGGCTCTCAACACAGTGGGTACAGTATGAGATGACGACTAAGTAGTATACAACTTGAAAGCAGGTTATATACTTTACTTGTGCACCATAATACTGCTGCTAACTCCAACATTGATTGCTGTTTGAGCCGTTTGGCCTCTTTCTCTTTCCTATGACTGAAGGGCTGCAAGTATAGAGTTAATGCACGAACAATATCTGAGGTCTGTTGTCTCTATTTTTGGCTTCACTTCTCCCAGTGGGCAACCCATTAACCCTCCCATTTCCCCTCTCCCTGCCTACCCTCTTTTTCACTCGCCCCCTCTTCCTACAGCGTTTCGTGAGACTAGTAGTGAAGACATTCAAAGCGAGGATTCACTTGATCAGTAGTGCCTTGCCCATGAGTAGCTGTTGAAGGCAGGGAGAGGATTTCTTAATCAGTTCATCTATATAGATTTTGCTACCTTGTTGAAATATTTGAAGTGGGATTTCTGTCTCACAGTCTACTCTTTCTCTAATTTTGCAGTCTCGTATTCATCTCTTTATCAGCAGTATATTTTCCACCATGTTTCTTTTCCCCCCGCACTCCTCATTCTCCTCTTCTCCTTCCTCTTGGCTTGCATCATGTTTTCAAGATAAGCTAATGATTTTTAAAGTGGCCTGATTTATCACCACAAATGTGTTGCTATGCTCTGGAACGCTTTCAAGACAAGCAACTGGGATTTTTTTCCTTGAATGGGACTTGGGAGGCTGATTTGATGAAGTGCAACAAATAGCTGATGGATAAACGGTCTTCTGCTTTAGATGTCAATTTAGATTTGGAAAATTTTCAACGAACACGAAAAATTTGTTCTCTAAAGAAACTTAACAATAAGCAACAAAGTTTGGTTTTCATGGCTTGAAAATGTCTTGACATCTTGCAGAAAATACAGTCCTTTATAATGATATTTTACATTTGGGCTCAGGAAAAAATGAAAAAAACCCTAAACCAATGTTGGTTAATTAAAGATC
Organism: Thunnus albacares; assembly: GCF_914725855.1. Lineage (NCBI taxonomy): Eukaryota > Metazoa > Chordata > Actinopteri > Scombriformes > Scombridae > Thunnus > Thunnus albacares. The sequence continues at coordinate 7,084,884 of NC_058127.1, read as the reverse complement.
CAAATATTCTTCTGGGGTTTTTCATTTTGCTAACCCTCATCCCTTATTTTATGAACTTAAAACATTAAAAAATAGAGAGACTATGACATATTAAATATGTTTAAATGCTAAGTGTTGTGGGAGCAAGATTCAGTATTTATTCTGTTGTTCAGTGCTTTCTTTTCTGCAATAAATCACCTGAATTTATGTGTCAGATCAATCTCATCTCCTGGATTATATCATACATGAACATATCTCAGGTTTTAGACCATCTTTTACCTTAAAGTAAACCAATACATCTATCAGATATCTCCTACGTTTATGATATAGTCAGTGCTTTGCTTTTGTGCTTTCCATGTGATAAAGTTGTATGTGTTTCAGTGAAACTGTAAGCGAGGAGCGAGATTAGAGAGAAGTTTAAGAGATCCTCCAGTTGCCATAACAAACAAACAGCAACCACAGTGACTTTGTGTGTTTCTGCTCACCAGCCACTTAGGCTAGCTGCCTCCTGGACACTATCTGATGGAGTGACATAACCCAAAGAAAGTCAACCATCACAAAATGGAAGCAAAAAAAAAAAAAACAGAAACCATGTGTGTGTGTGTGTGTGAACATAACGGTTCTGTTTAAACCTTGAGTGTGTTTTGTTGCTTGTTTTTGGAGGTTAGATGCAGACACGCCTCTGTCTCTCTGTCTCTCCAAGATAAACAGGCTGAGATGGGAGGCAGAAAACAGTCTGAGGATGAGTCACGCTTTACTGATTTATCAACATTATAAACACATCTTTCAGGAAAGAGGAAACGCTTTGAAACAGGTGTTCATCAGTGTGTGTTTCAACTGACATAACAAAAAGTCTTACTCTGATTGTGACGTCTGAGATGTTTCTTCTCAAAACTTGGATTCAAGTTGTGTGGGGTTGTTTCTGGGTGGCGGGGTCGCTCTTTATCCTATTCATTCTTATTTTTCAGTCATTTCTGACTTTTCATCGTCTCTCCTTTGATGTGTGGTCAAATTACAGACCGCATCAGATAAGGAAAAGTTTGTAGACTGACTTGAAGTGGGGCCTGCAAAAAGAAAAGAAAGGCACTGAATGGATATTTCAACACAAGTCAATGTGGAATTGACTGCAGTTAAATACAGTAGGCTATGTGCTGTACAAGAAGAAATGAGACTATGCGTGCTCAGAAGTTCAAAATTGGTCTTGTTTTAATGTTATCACTAAATTCCTCACTATCACAAAAGAAACAGGTTGCACCACCCAAACTATTTCTTACAAAGATAAGATTATTTATGATATTTATGACTAAGCACCAGGTGTTACTGTTTTATCGCTTGACTGCAACTGTCAAAAAGCTTGTAAATATATGACCCGATAAGAGGGACGAGTACAAAAGGTAATATGGGCAACATGTCTGACCTTACACTTAATCAAAATGTTGTTTAATAATGATTTTAACTGTTACTGCACGTATTTTTTTCCAATAGCCAGGTGAAATGATTCCTGGAGTCTTAATGACACTTAGCGAATGAACTGTTGTATGTCAAGTAATAGCTGCTCTAAAACCACAAATTGTCATTTTTACTTTACTGTTTGTAAGTGGATTAAACAAATGAGATATATTGTGCTAATTAGTGAGCTAGAGAGGTGCTGATAATTTTCAAACGTTAGTTAGAGCCAGGCTAGCCGTTTCCGCTGTTTCCAGACGTTATGCTAAGCTAGGCTAATCACATCCCGACTGTAGCTTCATATTTAGTGTACAGACATGAGAGTGGTATCTATCTTTTCATCTAACTCTTGGCAAGAAAGCAAATAAGCATATTTCCTAAAATTTGAAGCTATTCCCATTAAGGCGAGAAAGTATGCTATCAGATGCCAGCTAATATATGCTAATATAAGCTAACATTAGCTAATATATAATGTGTGTTGGTCCGTACATCACATCAAATTTTTTTTATGTAATAATCATGTATGGATAAGATGACTTTAGCAAATATAAGTCTTCAAATGCCTAATATGACCTATTTTTCCATTTAACAGATAACCTCTTGACACAAGAGACTTGCTGTTAGTTTCCCAGCTATTACCAACTGTCACCGTTGGTTTCTTTTAACCACGACTGCTAGCATTTCCTAACCGTAACTAAGTTGTTTTTGTGCCTAAACCTAAGCAAGTCTTAAAGGACCAGTGTGTAGGATTTATTGGCATCTAGCAATGAGGTTGCAGATTGAGCTGAGTGTTCGGTTTGTCCATTCTGGGCTGCTATAGAAACATGGCAGTGCAATATGGCGGGCTCCATGGAAGGGGACCTGCCTCCTATGTAGATATAAAGGCTCATTCTAAGGTAACGAAAACACAATGATTCTTATTTTCAGGTGTTTATACACTTATTAAAACATACTTATAAATATTATATTCCATTTCTGCAAAGGCTGTTCCACTAGATGCCACTAAATTCTACATACTGGACCTTTAATCATAGCCATAGCAGATGAGGAAACAGACATCTGTATCAACAGTTTTGCCAATCAATCAGCCATCAGATAAGAAACACTAACATAGGTTGGTTTTAAAGTCAATGAGAAACAACATATTTTTTCATCTAATTTGAAGGACTTGTTGTCTTTTCACAGCCATTAATCCCCAAGAGCCGTGTATTTCCAACATGGCCGCCAGATGGAGCGTCATGTCACCTGAGATCCCTGTACTGTATGCAGCTGTCGCCGCTGGAATGTGAAAACTTGTTGCATCCCGTTTGGGGCCTCGTCATCGTGCCCCCCCCCCCCCCTCCAGCTCCTCCACCTCCGCACACTGCGGTGCCGGTCAGTCTTGAGAATGAGGGGCCCTCCCTCGGTGACCGCCAAGTGGCTGTTTCATAAAGATAAGTGCCATTCAGAAAAGAAAGAGCTCATGATTAATTCAAAGAGTGCTTATGGCAGAGACTGTCATCACCTGGATATAAGGAGGCTGTATGGATGGTACATAACCTGTGGTTGAACCCTGCTGTAGACCTGCCTCAGTAAGGACCAAACGAACTCTGTAGGAGGCTGAAAAAACCCTCCTCAAATGATGTAAACATTAAACAATTAGAAATTGATGGAAAATCTCAAAAAATATACTTTTGAAAGATTGTAACTTTAGTATCTTGCATATTCTCATGCTAATTTGATTTCTACTTTGGTGATGTAAAGATTTTGAAAGTAAAGACTTGTCAGTTTTGTAGTGTTGTTTATCCAGGGCTGTGGTTCCCAACCTTTTTGTTTTGTGACCCCTTAAAATCAAGCAAAGTCTACTTGCGTCAAAGGGTGCAGATGTCTACAAGTCAGTCAACAAAAAACTAAAATGAATTGTTTGATGCCAGAGGAGATGATTGTAAGAAAATATTTATTGATATATTTTCAAAGTGCTTGACATTAAAAGCAAACAGTCAAACAAGCATGATAGTAACAACAAGATAGAAAAACAAAATAGAAAATAGAATAGAGTTTACAAAACAGAAATAATATCAGAAAAAACAACTAAATCTGTTACAAAACAGCAAACATCTGTATCCGATGTTACACACAACAGGCAAACAGAATAACGTCTAAGAAAAATGAATGTAATTTGGTGTGGCATTTTTTTTATATTGACCTTTCCCTTATACAGATATTTATCTTGTGACCCATGGGGGGGTCCAGACCTACACTAGCCCCTAAGGACAAAAAGGCAAAAAAAAAAAAAAGAAGCACAAACATTAACAAAAATGCGCTTCAAATCCAAAAAATGCTACAAATACACAAACAGAAAGTAACATAAACATGAAATGTAAAGCAAACAATATCAACTGAGCTTTTAAAATATATTTCTACCAGAGTTTTCAGTCACACCTCATGGCCTTCATCAGCAATTGATTCCATACTTAGGTCACATGACTCCATGACAACTGAGAAAATTAATGGATTCAGTTTCCTCAAATATTCGCTTTTATCTTCATGTGCTATCGATCATTTTGTCATTTTTGTCTATTAAACTATGAATCAGTTAAAAGTAAATTAGTGTTTCAGATAACGCAACGTGTATTTAAATGTGTGCTGCAGAGTCAGAGGGTTCGTCTGGCAGGTCAGGACTTCACATCTGGGCCTATTTGTCTTTTTTTTGACATCATGTTGGTAGAGTCAGTTCAGAGAGACTGACTGAAGAGAGAGAGAGTAGTGGTACTCAACATCATTATCTAAACAATCTGGAAAGTTGTCCTTGGCCTCATTTTTGGTAACATAAAACACACAGCAGTGATATATTTAACCAAACTACAAACCAGGAACTTAAAAAAAGGTTTTGAAAAGGAAGGAAATAGTGGGGCGGAATAGTTAAAGCATGCATTTACCTTAATTTTGAGTTTGACATTTGGAGAAAAGGTTGCACATGTTAATCAGAGCAGCCGAGTAAACCTCAGAGGAGAGGGTGAGGCTGACAAAAAAAGGGTAAAATGATGAGTCAGATAATCAACTTTAATCCATTAGTCCCCAACAAAGCCTAAAACAATGACGTTTACCCTGCAGAAAAGTGCAGTTTGTTCTGCCACATTGCACAACACCTCGTAACTTTTATTACCCATTATGCTGAAGAAAGGAGACTGGAGTGAGAGTGGAGGAAGTAAAAAATCTGCTTTATGTTGGCCTCAATTGAGTTCAAGAGAGGGAACTCTGTTTGGTTTATTTTTTCCAGACACACACCCCAAGACAGTTTTCTGTAGAAGACCAACCAGAAAGGCTGGTTGTTGTTTCTGTATCGTGCTGCCATCTAGCTTTCAGAGGAGCATTGTACTGAGTAATATAAAAGGGAATATGTAGAGTGTGGAGGCAAATAGAGGCAAAGAGACATTCAAAATGCAAAGTGAGGGTCAGTTTACACATCTGAACATTAAAAAAAAAAGATGTTTCTGTCACCAAAGGTTTTTTCAAAGGAAAATAAAGAATATCTTAGGAATAGATGAAAGGATTTCTCAATGTAAAAAGCCAAAATTATAACACTCAAATAAAGATATATACATAACTGTATGCATAATATAATTGTACTTCAATGATGTTTGGAATACAAAGGGTTTTTATTTACTTCTAGAGTAATACTCTAAAAATGTCACATTTATCCAAATAACTGCTTCTCATCCTGTACTTCAAGGAAATATTTATTATTTACCAGTAAATAGGGCATAAAAAATAATTAATAATTAAAAATTATTTAAATAGGAGTATGCAAATAGATTTAATATTTTCAAAAAAATTAAATTGTAACTTTTTTAATTTTATGTAAGTAAGACTTGTAGACCTCTTCATTTAAACTAAAATATGGAAGAGCTATCCTGCAAACATGTTTTCATTTCCTCTATTACAGATGAATTAAACTATTATTGTTCTAAAATATTGAAATTATATTGTTTTGCACATAAACCTGCCCTCCACTAAGAGGTCAAAGGATTTCAGCAGATATGTTGCTTGTCCCTTGTTGGGGTTTGAACCCATGATGGCCTGATGAAAGTAAAAATACCCTGCATTATGACTGAGGCTATAGTCAAATGTCCTTTTTGAAAAAGAGATACTGAATAACTTTTAACCACAGTAAAAACAAAAAAAAATCAGGTGAAACTGCAGTAAAATACCACATGTGTATGAGCTACAGTCATATATAAAAACAATGGATTCAGTCCAAGATGTTGGACTTCATGCACGGCTGCTGCTGCATTCCTCACAGCCGTCTGGTCTGAAGATGAAGTTGTAAAAACGTAAAGTAAATCAAACATCTCATGTCTGACTGGACGGAGCTGGAAGATAAAACCTGCGTTGATGTGTTCATGAAGTTTTATTACACCACCCTGTCAGTTCTTAAAGGGGAATGCCATCATATGTTAGGATACTCACTGGTATAGTTTTAATTTTTGAGGTCATGTCTTCTGTATTGTTTCTGGATATGTGGGGTTTTAATAATCAGAGAAAGCATTTACAATAACACACAGTTTACACTTCATAGACTCTGACCTTTTATTAGAGTCAATATCTTTAAAATCAACTGTTTTTAGGCATAGAAAATGTCTTTATTTGGATTTTCTACTTCACCAGAATTGTATTTCTAGCTTCTTCTGTGGAGAAATCCTTTTAAACAGCATCATGTAGACAGACAGATGTTTTGGGTATTTTTATTGGCTTTACAAATATTTCTTATCAAGACATGAAAGAAGCAATTTGAAAGCAAACTGAGAGTTGAGATTGAAAATTCATAACTGACCTTGGAAACAGCAGACAACACAATCTCACCATAAAATCAAGTAGCTGTTCTGTTTTAAACCAACATGGACAAGAAAAAATGGCAACTCAAACATCTACAAATCTGTTAAAACTGAGGAAAACTTAATCTGCTGAAGAAGATCATGTGAGACAATCAAAAGCTCCAAATCAGCTAAATGGACCTTGAGGTGAGATTGTTTTGTCAACAGCTGTTTCCGAGGTAAAGAATGGACTTTCAGCCACAACTTTTAAACCAGAATGGATGTGAAGTCATTAAAGTGTTCAGCAAACATGGAAAATTGAACATCTACAAATTTATAACAAATGGGAAAACTCTATCTGCTGATGAAGATCGTGTGATATGATTGAAAGCTCCAGAGCAGTTACATCTCCGGCCCTAATATTCCCTCTTGTGGGGTTCCCCATGGCTCTGTATTAGGACCATTACTCTTTTCTTTATATACACTCCCACTTGGCAACATCCTCCGTGAATTACGTATTAATTTCCATTTATACACAGACGACACTCAGATATATATTACCGTCCAACCAGAAGATCCATTTTATTTATTTTATTGTACTGTGTTTTCAAGTGTTACAATCCATTTGTCTGTAATGTGTAACTTCATATAAAGTGTAATGAGACTTTGGTGATGTTACACTTTAAATAAACTTACCTACTTACGAAAATAACCCAGTGGTGAGATTGTCTTATCAAAACTGAGCTTATTTTAGTGTCCTCCTCCTTTTACTAGTACTATACCATTAGTACTACAAGCACTGTAGTACTCTACTACCACTACTACTGCTGCTACTGAAGGTCCAATACATACAGCACAACCACTAATACTAGTCTAGGATATAAAGCTGCTACTAAAATATAATAAAAATGTTATGTTATGGAGGTAATGATGATAATAATGATCGTCATCATTACCATCATCATAATTTTCACTATACACCTCAGCCGATGCGGCTTACAGCTGCAAGAGTCCTGATTGGATTTGATATAATCTGACAGGACAGGTCTCACACTTGTTCTAGGTCGTCTCACACACACTCACATACACTCACGCACAAACACAAGGACGTGCACATCACACGCACATACAAAGACTGCAAACCTGCTGCTCCGTCTTCTCCTGCAGACACACCAGCTACATGTATGTATCCTCATAATGCAGTGACACCGTGCTGGTTTTCAAAGAGGTAATCAATGACGGGATTTATCTGAAGACTTTTCTGGATGTAAAGAAAAGGAGAAAGTGATGAAACTAGCCATCACTGTGGCACTTTGGTGCAGAAGATTTGCCTTGGAGAGAAGCAAGACCTGTCCGTCTCATCAATGCATGGTAGGAAACCCTTAAAGATCCCCTCCAGACATGTTTTAAGATATATAAAAAATACTCTTTGAAAAATATGCTTTGAATAATAGGCTATTATGTGTCTAATGTGTTTTTTCCATTAAAAAATGACAGTTACCTGGTTAGAAATTCATAAAAAGACATCTATGTCATTAAAAATTTCAGAATCTATGAATATACAAATGTTTTTCAATTTACAAGTTTAACTGCTGGACACAAGATGTCTCCTACTTCACTGAAAACTCATCTCAGTGAAAATCTCAGTGTATGTGCACTGGAGGCTTCAAGTTTCCACATCATGTTTGTGTAAACTGCACTCTAGACCATGATTTGCTCAAAACTAGTTCTGATGTCACAAATCATGCTCATAGGGTACATGCCTGAAATTCAGATTTCTGGTGAGTTCAGAAAAACTTTCAACTTTCAGCAGCTGATTGTGAAAGCAGCCTTCTAGTGTCAGGCACATACATTATTCTGCACAGTGAAGCTCAAACATTTAAGTAACAAGAAGGCATAGAAAGAAGAATAGCTAGATGCATGATGAGTACAGAAATTTGCAAGAGAGCACGGAACATGTACATCAATATATCCAAACATAAACAGCATGAAGTTACAGTCTTCATGTATGTGAGGGCAGGTCTGGACACTGGATGACTGATTTGTTGTCTTCATTCGGTTTAGTTTCTCTTTACTGAGATCTGAAATGTTTTCACCTTGTTGTACTGACATGTAATATCAAACATTTTAGGCCTAGCATATTTAGATCGGTCTTTTCTTGTGCATAGCATTGATTCAGATTTTCAAATGAGGATTATGATACAGCGCACGCTAATGACAGGGTCACAGCTGATAATCCTACCGTAGCTGACTGAGCCAGGAACAATCTTCAGTCTAAAGTCACTAAAACTTCAGTTTGTGTTTCAGGCTTGTTTGTCAAAAGCTGTCTAAAGAAGTTATCTACCTGTAAGAGTTCCTTTAGAGCTCAAATTATGAAATTTCATCATCTGTCACAAGGATACGTGTGGACACCAGCAGGTCTATGCTGAAAACCAAACCTCTTAAATATCAACAATTTATTGTGTGGAGTTGAGCATCAAATAAGTCGGACGAAAACTCATAAATGTTATACTAAATGTTATAATCAAAGTATAAAAGTAAACCCATAGATATGTCTCTAATTTGCACATTAATAAGCATGTGGACTGTACATGCAAACCACAATCATCCACAAGATTTAATAAGAACACAAATATCCTTCAATTAAGGACTACTATATATTCAGTAAAAACTAAAATTTTAGGAAAAATCTACCGCAAAAACACTGTAAGGTAGTTAAAGTGGCTACAACAAAACTATAATACCTCTTTAGAATATAATTTTTGATTTATGATCTATCACAGTGGGACAAAATAAATTTACTACTTCTCTTCAAATCTTTCATTTCAGGAAAGCAGCACAGTCAGCATCAGACCATCCTCCTCCAGGTTTTTGTGAGTGCTGGAGGTGGCGAGACTTGAGATGCGACAACAGCACCGTGCCTTTCTCTCCAAACCTCAAACATGGAAGCAGACACAAGACAAAACTCCTGACATCCAACCATCCTCCTTTCCTCCTCCTCGTCTTCACTGTTCTCCTGTCAACCATCATGCTCCATCCCAACTTTGGACTCCATTTTCTTCCATTTCTTCTACCAATGCTCCTCTCTCTCCCTCTTTTCATTCCCCTGTGTTATCCCACCTGCCTCATCCTCCCTCTTCATCTCCTGCATGTCACTCCTCTCCCAATCTCCCTCCCCCTCTTTCATCCCTTCCCCTGTCTCCTCCGCTCAGTCCATCCCTTTATGGCCTCCTGAGGTTCCTCTTGGTTCTCCTGGCCTCCCTGTGCTTACTGCCCTGCCCAGTCCGGGGAGCTGTGTTTCGGGTTGGGGTGGTGGGCCCCTGGGTGTGTGACCCCCTTTTTGCCAAGGCTCTTCCCAATGTGGCAGCACAGCTCGCCGTTAACCGCATCAACAAGGACCCCTCACTGTCCTACGCCGCCACATTCGACTATACTGTTCTGCAGGTACACAGCTTGACAAATATGCTCAACCACTAAAAGTAGAAGATTTGTCAGCGTTTTTCATGGTCACAGTTTAACATCTGTATGCAGAAAACTAGAACTTTTTCTCAGTTAGCTAGGACAGTTAGATTCCCCAAGGGACCTAAGTTAGACGACTTAGCTAAAACAGTGCCATCAAGCAGAAAAAAAAGCAGAGACACCGAAAGGATAATGTCAACTAGCTAATACCAGTCAGGCTACCACTTTACTGGGAAAAGGAAATACTGTATTTGAATGAAAATAGGTCTACAGCCATGCTAGCAGCTCTGTAAGGCTGTACTTTGGCACTAAATGCTAATGCAGCCTGATCTCATCGAAATACTTGAAATGAACACAACCTCTTAATGCCACATTATGTGGTGTTCGCACATAATGTGTTAAAATTACATGCCAGTACATCAGAAACAATTCCAATGGAAAGTCAATTTGGATCCTTCGTCGTGGTAGACATACAAATATGACCCGGAGAAGAAAGGCAGTTCAGATGATGTCTATATAAGGTGACAAATGTCAATATTTGGAGGGGGCGGGTTGGGTGGATGGCTAGATAGAAAGATGGAAAAAAAAGTGTACTTAGCTGCAGGAGACCGCTGTTCGCTTCCCTCTTCCAACCATGAGTCAGGACAGTTTTTTAGAGACTGTAACTATGATTGTCTTGGTGTTTACTGTTGCCATGATGACAAAGGTTGCGTGAGTGATAATTTTAACCCAAACCATGATCTTTCCCTTGAGAAATCCAAGACAGCCCATACTTTACTCTTTGTCAAACACCATATTACAACAGTCTGTGCTTCTAGATCAATATTTTTGCAGTGTTAAAATTAAGCACCTTCTTGGACTTTACATGGCTGCGGGTCAGACTATAGTGTGTCTAAAAACAGCTCAAATACCTGGGAGCCGGTGTAGCATTGACTGTTGGTTGACTGATTGATTGGATATCACTCTTCAGGAGCCATGTGAGACATCGAGGGCGCTGGAGAAATTTGTGGGTTTCCACACCAAGGCCTCAGCGTACATAGGACCGACCAACCCCGGCTACTGTGATGCTGCTTCAATGCTGAGCAAAGGCTGGAACAAAGTAAGTGGTATACACGTCTACGGTTGCAGGTATGTGTGTATCAATACATATCTGAAATGCCATGATTTAATAAACTGATTGGTGATGAGGTTGTGTCTTGTCTCCTCTTCCAGGCAATGTTTTCTTGGGGTTGTGTTGGCTACGAATTGGATGATATTCGGAGCCACCCGACCTTCGCCCGCTCCATGCCGAGGCCCACCTGGGTGCTGCTCAGTGTCATGAACTACTTCAGGTGGGCCCAGATTGCCATCATCTCTTCCTCAGATGACATCTGGGTGGAGACGGCCATCAAGGTTTGACTTATCTCTAATTCAATTAATCATAAAAAACTGTTAATGGCAAGATTAAACTTTACAGGTGAGGCAGAAAAAAGGGTCAGAAATTAAGCAAAAAAGTGCTAAAAAATGTGACTTTATTTTTGTTTTTTGCCATTACAATGCCATGACTTACCTTTTTTAAGTGGGAATCAGTGACTCAGTCTAGTTTCTGGTCTGATTTTGTTGTCTCTGTCCTGTCTACTGTAGGTAGCTGACTCTTTGAGGAGCCATGGTCTGTCAGTCAGACTGGTCAGTTTTATGGAGAACACACCTCACGGCATCAGGAGAACTCTGGCCAAAGTTCGCAAGAGGAGAGAAATACGAGGTGAGTACTGACTTTTGTTTATCTGCATGTTATTGGACCTCTTTTTGACACTATTTTCTTGTCCAAAACATTCATTCTGTCTATTTTTCAAGTGTACAGATGCTTTAATGATCAAATCTGCAACCACTACAGCTACTAAAATGGCTGCGACTACATAATTTAAGAATTTGTTTATAAAACATTATGAAAGGATATATCGGTGTTTAAAAACCTGTAACCTGAACCTCTGTGTCATGTCTCGTCCTAGTTGTGATCCTCTGCATGCACTCAGCGCTGATTGGCGGTGAAGTCCAGAAGCTCCTCTTGGAGACGGCCTACGACATGGGGATGATTGACGGCTCCCTGATCTTTGTGCCCTACGACACCCTGCTCTACAGCCTGCCCTACCGCAATGTGAGCTACCCGTCTCTGAAGAGCAACAGCAAACTGTTGCGGGCCTACGACGCCGTGCTGACCGTCACCATCGAGTCGCCCCAGGTGTCGTTCTTCGAGGCCTACAGAGAAGCCATGGAGAGGGGAGAGGTGGCGAAGACGCTGAAGCCACAGCAGGTGGACACTTCTTTTCCTGAGTGTTTAGAAAGAGATTCATTTGCTTTTTAATTGGATTTTTAATGAGAAGAATCCTGCTGAGAGTCCCTTGAGCAAGGAAGCTGACATCTGTCTGGTTTGTCCTGCAGGTGTCTCCTCTCTTCGGCACCATCTACAGCTCTGTCCTCTTCATGGCTCATGCAGTGCAGCGTATTCGGCAGTCAAGGGAGTGGATGTCTGGAGGAAACCTGGCACAACACACGCGCAACCTGAACTTTCAGGTATTTGTATTCAAAACAGTAAATGTTCCAATGTACATATGAGCTCAACAAAATAATTTGTGTCCACTTTGTACATAAAACCAGTTCAGTAGAAAGGTGTTGATTCAAACTTCACCAGCAGACAATTGTGGCCTCCAAATAAGGGTAAAATGGGTAAAAGGATTGATGATATCAACCGTAGAAAGTACGTAATAGTATATATAATTAAAAATGAATATTTAAGGGTTTAAGGGTTTGTTTGATTTTCTAAAATGTTGTTGAACCACAATGGACCATCATCTTTTTAGTATCAAAACCCATCAGTTTAAGTTTACTAGTGTGATGAAAAGCACATAATAAAAGGGCAATTCCAACTAAACTCTTCATCTTATTTACGTTGCAGGGATTCAGCCACCAAATCAAAACCAACGGCTCCGGAGTGGCTCTGCTGGACTACCTCATACTGGACACAGACGGACTCTCCTGGGAGTTGAAGCCAACATACAGGTATCTACGGGCTGAGACTGTTGTTTCTTATTGCAAAACTGGAACAACAAGAGAAATAGAGTGATAAAATGTTCAATGACACATGGGTGAGGTAAGGAAAGTCAAACCTCAGTGAAGTCGGTGATTTAAAAAGAAAACATTTTGCAGTTTCAGTGTAAAGATTCAGAGCTTGCATGTTGACGAGATACAGGATCATACTGATATTTTTGAGGTTTGAGTTGTGGTAACAGAAACATATGCAATCTCAGGTGTTATCACTGTACTAATAACTAAATATTGACCATATTACTGGATGACAGGATCGACATGGAGGCCGGCATGGTGCGCTTTTTGGGTCGAGACATTCACTTTCCTCACGGCTATGGACCGAGGAGGGACTCCTCCTGCTGGTTTACACCCGGAGTCCTCTGCTCAAGGGGTGAGGAAGAATATATACTGTACATTCATGAGTGCTGGATGTTTTAGTTCACTATGATCAAGGACATTACAAATAAACATATCCAAAAACCCCAAAAACAGTTTAGCCTGGAATGTTTATGTCAGTGCTTATAAATGGCAAACTAAATGCATTTTGTCCAAATATTTTCTGAAATGTTAAGTGCGCAGCTGTGCAACCATCTTCATTAGAAGTGTCACACCTGCTTTCACAAACTAAATGCAGACATTAGAGTTTCACTTTTCTTCAGAAATTACCTTTAATTTTTTCAATTGACTCTCATCTCTGTTCGTTCCAGGTGTGGATCTGTTCTCGACCATTAGCATTTTCCTCGGGGCGACTGGTGCCTGTATTTTTGGCGTGGCACTGACGTACTGTGTCAGGTAGAGTCAGTAGAGAGTCTTACATCACTTTGATTTGCCTGTAGCCAATATGGATGTTAGTTAGTTTATTATTTTTTCATAAGTACATTTCAGGACTATTTATTTGTCAATGCATCCCTCGCTCCAACTGTCTCCCTCTTGTTTCTTGTTGTTTAGGCGACGCGTCCATCATATTCGACTGGTCAGGGGTCGAGACAAGATCTTACTGACTCTGGCTGACGTCACCTTCATAAACCCGTCGCTTAGCAACAAGGTCAGCCTCTGTGCGGTTGATGCTGACATGGTGTTGGTGGTGTTTGACCTTATTTCTTAGGTTGCTATTTCTTCTTTTCTTTTATCCATTATAAATGTAAAATAATGAAAGTGGGTGCTGTTTTTAATTGTGTCTCGTATAGTGAGAGATGAGTCTTTTAGATTATACACAAAAATGTAATGTTCTTCAACCTTTAGGACCAAACATGAGCTTCAAAACACAGTGGGCAAGCTAAAAGTGGTAGTAGTAGTTACTGAAGCTGCTCTTTGACGTTCACTGCTGTGCTGCTCATTTCAAAAACTGAAAACAGTTGTCTCACATTTTGAACTTTACTCTCTGCAGAAGATGAGTCTGGATGACAGCAGGGCCAGCGGCATGAGGAGCGTGTCCGACCACAGCGTCACGTCGCCAGTCTCCACTCTATCCCCAGCCACCTACGAGAACTCCAACGTTGTCATTTACGAGGTGAGACAGTGAGTTGAGAATTTACAGGATGAAAGAAAGATGACAGAAAAAAGACCCGCTAGCCAAAATGAAATGTCTCCTATCCCATTTGGGTTGCCTAAAAAGTAAACATGGCTGATGTGTCTCAGCTTGATTAAACCTTCGTCCAGGTGTTGGGTACAAACTTTATTACTTGCCAGAATAATCTCATAACTGTCAGTAAATGCTTTTGACGGATATTTCGTCAACCTTAACCTTTCATTATGAGTGCAACAATAAATCGCTGAAATTAAAATCTAGTTTAGTTTAGTACTATATCTTGAAAATATGAGAAAACAGCTGCTTCTTACTCTAATTTCTGAGGTTTCTTTGGTGTTTCTGTCCTCCAGGGTGACTGGGCGTGGCTGAAGAGACTTCCTGATGGGTTTTTTAGCCGCATTAACCCCAAAACCAGTGATGTGTTTGAGCTGGTACGTTACATGAGTGGGTTTCATATCACTTTAATTAGTTAGTTTAGTATTTGTTTGTATTTAATGTAAAAAGTGTGAGTTAAAATGTATGGTTTTGTGTAAAAAAAAAAAGCAGCTGAGGATCATTAAAAAAAAGATCAAACTAAACTGTTTCTGTCTCTAGATGAAGGACATGCGACACGAGAACATCAACCCTTTCCTGGGCTTCTTCCATGACTGCGGCGTGTTCGCCATCGTGACCGAGTTCTGCTCCAGAGGCAGCTTGGAGGACCTGCTGCTGAATGAGGACGTCAAACTCGACTGGATGTTCAAGTCGTCTCTACTTCTGGATCTTATAAAGGTTAATATGAAGTAGACGGTAGTGACCTGCGCATTTACACACTACTTGGAGATCACAAAACTGTCATCACCATTTTTAGTCATCGACTCACTTCCAGTGATGTTTGTCAGTTTGCAAGTTTTAGGCAGCAAGGAAACTCATGTATTAAAGGACTCACATATTTATGGCAGTGTAGACATAAACCATAGCCCTCTCTTCTTCTGCAACATCTTTATATTGCTCTCCATCATATGGAAGAAAGAAAGTATTCTTTGTGAAGTTATACTTAATTGAAAACTGAAAACAGTGTTTGTTTTCTGTCTCAGGGTATGAAGTACCTCCACCATCGTGGTGTGTCCCACGCTCGTCTGAAGTCCCGTAACTGTGTGGTGGATGGGCGCTTCGTCCTGAAGCTAACAGACTACGGATACAACGAGGTTCTAGAGTCTCAGAGGTTCCCCTACATCGAACCGCCTGCAGATGGTGAGAGACTTTGTCAGACTATTAACCAGAGTTAATGTTCTGCACCGAGTTGCCGGAAGCATATTAATGCTGTTCTGTGTGTGCCAGAGATGTTGTGGACGGCTCCAGAAATCCTGAGGAGCGGTCATCCGGGGCTCCTCGGGACGCTCCCTGGTGACGTGTACAGCTTCGCCATCATCATGCAGGAGGTGGTGATCAGAGGGCCTCCTTTCTGCATGCTGGACCTGTCCGCTACAGGCAAGACAACAACTCCACAAACACACAAACAAACTCCCACAAGCCTGACAACACAGGATGACACACCTGCACTGTTTTTTCTTTTCCTTTGAGAGGGAATGTGAAGGTTTTATATGTTTTGTAGTTAAGTTATAAATGTAAAAGTTAAAATCCAGTATCCTAAACAGCAGATTGGAACTAACAACAGTTCACTAACAACAGCATTTTTCTTACGTTTTTTTCTTTTCATATAAATCATAAGAAACTGAGCTATTGGATTTTTAGCTAATGGTAACGTTAGCTTGTATCCAGTTGTACAGACATCCGTGGACCCCAGAGGAGGGATTATTTGTTGATCTTCTGACTTTCCCTTTTAGCAAAACCAGGAGGTTGACATTTTTTGGGTTGGATTGAAATGTCTTGACAACTACTGGATGGACTGAAATTTGGTACAGATATTCATGTTCCCTGGCACCTCAGGATGAATTGTAAAACCCTTGTTGATCTCTTAAAGGGGACATATTATGTTTTTTGTGGATTTCTGTTATTTATATACTGTTATGATGTCGGATGTCTATGTTAAACATGGTCAAAGTTCCAAAACTTGAGGTTAAAGTATGTAGAAATGCTCCCTGCAACGTTTTTTTCTACCTTGGTGACAAGCTAACGTCAGCTCATTGCACATACCCATAAACAGACATCTGTTCAGTAGTCTTGGTTGCTAAGGTTGTTGCTGAGGTTTTTCCATGTGTTGTTCTTGTTGTCCACCCTCATATTTTGATTTGGATTTTGGCTCAAACATATGCGGATGTTGATAAGACATGATGACGTTTCGAGTAAAGAATGAGAAAAAGTAGTGATATCCTGCCACTATAGTTTGTTGACGTAGCCTCCCGAGTGACCGGAAATCGACCAAGACGCAACTTGTGGAAGCTAACCAATCAGAACAGAGTGAGCTCATCGGGAGGGCAGCCATCAGGAGCTAAAACAGCCTGTTTCATAGAGGCTGAACTGAGGGGCTGCATAAAGGGCCAGTATGAGATAAATAAGGAGTTTTTTTTAACTGCTTCCTCTGTGTTTTAGATATAATAGAGAAGCTCCGTAAGCCTCCTCCTCTGTGTCGTCCGGTGGTCAGTCCAGACTACGCCCCATTAGAGTGCATCCAGCTGATGAAACAGTGCTGGAATGAACAGCCAGACAAGAGACCCAACTTTGATGAGATCTTTGACCAGGTAGGTTGTGTTGAGATAGCAGAAGTGGAATAAATCAGGGACAGACATTTAAAGTTTTTCGGTTACACGTACATTTTGACCTAATTTAAACAAAATATCTACTCTTAATGGACCAGTATGTAGGATTTAGCGGAATCTAGCAATGAGGTTGCAGATTGCAACCAACTGAATACCCCTCTCCCACCCCTTGCAAGCATGTAGGAGAACCTACGGTGGCCATAATATTATATATTATTATATATTCATAACAACTTATGAATATTATATTCCATTTCTGCTAAGTCTATTCCACTAGATGCCTTTAAATTCAACAAACTGCCCCTTTATCTGGTGTTAAACTGATATATTGGTTTTCCCAAACTGGTCTTAATTAAATAGAGATTTACTTAAGTTAGTGTAGTAGTGTATCTACTGTTGAATTGGTGAGGTGTACTGGCAAAATCAGTTTGGGAGTCAATTTGTAATTTAATCTGATGATTATAGGGTGAGGAGAGGCTTTACTGCTTTTACTTGATTCATCTGTTAAACTTCGACCTGTCTTGTCTTCTGCCCTTCTTCCGCCTGTTCTTTATTCTCCCCTCAGTTCAAGAACATCAACAAGGGGAAGAAGACCAACATCATAGACTCCATGCTGAGGATGTTGGAGCAGTATTCCTCCAACCTGGAAGAGCTGATCAGAGAGAGAACTGAGGAGCTGGAAATCGAAAAACAGAAGACGGAGAAGCTACTGACACAGATGCTGCCTCCGTGAGTTAACATGAACACGCTTCAACACACACACAGGATAAAACATGCAAACACAGACACATATAGGATCTACAATTTCTAATTCTACAAACACACAACTGGTTAAACCATAAACATACTTGTTACTGTCCACAGTGTCCAGTTGTGGTGTTTTTCCACTGTTTCCACTGCAGATTATTAGTTAATTTTGTATATACAAGAAAACACACTTCATAAATTATAAATACACTCAAACACTGGAGAAAATGTGCTTACTAATAAGAACGGTATGTAAGTTTCTTTTTTCCTAAAATGTCCTCATTTTTATTGCAGTAATGAAGTAATTTGGTTTCACACAAGAACATGTAATCGTTGTAAAGGGGGATGTTAAAATTAACTTTTAATTCCTAACAATGATGAGCTGTTGAGTTTGGTGTTGTTTTAGCAGTGTACTGTACATGCATGAGTTTATGTCTCAAACTCACAAGAAAAGGGAAGTTTATTTGTGTTACACCTTTAAACAATAATAATTAATTCAAAGTGTTTTAAATGAGAAATAAAATGTATTAAGATAAGATTTAAAAGATACAATAGGCAGGTAAAAAGACACGTGTATTTTTTTCAAATGTAATGTATGAACAAATCTAATTAGATAAATTAAATTAAGTTTAAATTAAATAAGTTTAACCTCAATGTGAAAGAACTGAGAGTTGGAGTAGACCTTGTTCCAGAAGTTTGTGATGCATAAAAACTGAACACTGCCATGAAAACATAACATCTTTAACACCAAACATCTGTACGTTTCACACCTGTCAAATTTTTTCTTCCTTCCTTCCAGGTCTGTGGCAGAAGCGTTGAAGGTAGGCGGTACAGTCGAGCCGGAGCATTTCGACAGCGTGTCTCTCTACTTCAGCGACATTGTCGGCTTTACGACCATCTCGGCCAACAGCGAGCCCATCGAGGTGGTCGACCTGCTCAACAGCCTCTACACGCTTTTCGACGCCATCATAGGAAATCACGACGTCTACAAGGTGCTGCTTTTGTTCGGCTCAGTGTGTCTGCTGTGCTTCGTTTTATTTAATTTATTATAATAATGTGAATATAGTGGCGTTCGTTCTCACATGATTATTCTTTGATTATGTTCTGCTGTAGGTGGAGACGATTGGTGATGCTTACATGGTGGCGTCAGGTGTTCCTGTCCCTAACGGCAACCGTCATGCTGCAGAAATAGCCAACATGGCCCTTGACATCCTGAGCGCTGTGGGAACCTTTAAAATGAGGCACATGCCTGACGTTCCTGTTAGGATACGCATAGGACTGCACACAGGTGAGAGATGAAGACAGGCAAAAGTTTTACAGTCCTGCAGCAAAGACCTTGGCTGGTAAAGTTTAGTATTTTTTTTTATAGTTTAGTGATTCAGGGTGGTACATGGAAAGATTGGGGAGCAACTCAGCTAAATTGAAAAAGTAGGAATTATGCTAACGTAAGGAATGTATATAACCATATATTTATGTTTAGGAAGAAAATAGTAAATTCATAGGTGATCTGTAGTTTATTTATTGTTGTAGAATTGTAAGAAAAGATTGTAGGAAAGTTGAAATAAATCACAAAAAGTAACACATGAATGGTTTAAAACGTCAAGCATCTTTCTCTAAAATGATAGAATGCAAACTTGACCAAACCTGAACATAGACAATTCCAGGATCTCTGTGTCTCCAATGGAAAAATACAAGATGCAGTTTTATGGTACAATATGGCAAAGTATAGTTGACTTGACAAGTGTTGTGTGTTAACAATAATACATGATAAGCAACATAAAAATAATGCATTACACAGAGGTGAAGAAGGCCTCTACATGAGGTGTTGTGGCATTTCTTCTGTCCAGTCATTACTGTCTATA
The DNA here is from genome assembly GCF_914725855.1 of Thunnus albacares. NCBI lineage: Eukaryota > Metazoa > Chordata > Actinopteri > Scombriformes > Scombridae > Thunnus > Thunnus albacares. Next base: position 7,065,308 of record NC_058127.1, on the reverse strand, counting down.
TCAGGACACCTCAGATGCCATTTTTTAAGTATTTCTGTAGTTTTTTTTTGTGGCGTGAAACAGATAAACTGCTACTAGTTTAATACACTTTGCACACTGATTGTGAATAGTGGTTTAAATGTTGAGTTATATTGTTTTTGTGGACACCTGCCAGCCAATCAGAAACAAGTCCATGGTATAAAATAAACTACATTGATTCCTTAAACCCCAATCTGTCACAAAAGCTTATCCTAACTTCAAAATTAACCTTAAATCCAAACTATATCCATAAATTAGCCAACTGAAGAAATAACAGCTTGTGTGTGTGTGTATGTGTGTGTGTGTGTGTGTGTGTATGCTGTAGGTCCATGTGTAGCAGGAGTGGTGGGTCTTACGATGCCCCGTTACTGCTTATTTGGAGATACAGTGACCACCGCCTCTCGTATGGAGTCCACCGGGATGCGTAAGTTACAGATCTACGAAAACACAAATCGTATCTGTCACAGTTATCACGGCATCTATATATATTGTGATATACGGACGTTACTATGTCTGGAAAATCTATTGCGATGTAAATTTTACTGAAATCATGTAATTTTTTTGTGGGCACGATTATCACTGTCGTACTGTAACATTTCCTCTTTCTGTCTCTTCTTAACTTGTCACTCTTTTCAGTTCTTATTCCATTTATTCCCACCAACACAGAAATTACAGCATCTTTATTTTGTTTGCTGCAGCCTACAGGATCCACGTCCACGAGAGTACAGTGAAAGTCCTGCGTGAGCTGAATCTGGGCTACAAGGTCGAGCTGAGAGGCAGGACGGAAGTCAAGGTAGAAACCCTTTACGAGGATGAAATTTCTGCAACTTTTAACACCTCTTTCTTTCTGTCCCCATCATTTCCTCCTTATTCTTCTCTGTTTTTCAGGGGAAAGGAATAGAGGAGACCTACTGGCTTGTAGGGAGAGATGGATTTACCAAACCTCTGCCTGTTCCTCCAGAACTCAAGTCTGGGTAGGAATGATTGTCCTTTCTCCTCCTTCAGTCTTTCTCCTCTTTTTACCCTGTCTTCCCCACTTTCTTCTTCTCTGTGGACCCCTACAGCACCTACGACTGTAAATCCACCTAACTAATCTGTCCTTTGGTGAGAAACAAGTAGCTGACCCATTGCAGGACTACAGTTTATGTGTGTGTGTGTGTGTGTGTGTGTGCTTTTTTCACGCTGTTCGCTTCATCCCAACAGGCAAATGGCCCACGGGCTGCAGATGGCCGAGATAGCCCAGTACAAGAAACGGAAAGCCGAGCAAGAACAACAGGAACAACTTGCAAAGAAGAAAAACTGAGGTAATGTTATGCATTATAAAAAAATGTATAACATTACTGGCTTGGTTGGCAACGTGATAGTTTGGGGACTCGTTGGCGTGAACTGTCTCAAGGTGTCACTGCGGTTTGTTTGCATTTGCTTGCGTCTTGAACATGACCTACTCAAAGTTTAGGAGAAAATCTTGGCCTCAACAGGAAGGAGCTGGTGAAATGTAGGGTTCTGGTTACCTTAAACCAGATAACCCAGTACCAAGTAGTATTGAAACTTCTCCAGTCAAAGGATACCTGCATTTGATCCTTTTTGTACCCAGATCTAGAAAAAAATGACCAATTACTGCAAGCGTTTTTTGATTTAATGCAACGTTTGATTGGCCTACTACCACAGCAGCTACAACCCATACAGTCTATGTATTGTACAATTTTGTACAGTTATCTAATCAATATTTCAATAATTTGAACACTTTCAAAATGTATTTGTGTAAAAATCTTTTGTATTGGGAGAATTGATGGCACTTAACACCACTGAATGCTTCCGTTCACATGATGGGTATTGAATGAAGTAGAAAAAAAAGGTATCAAAGGAAGTAGTCTATTGGTATTGGTATCGCTTTAATGGTACTGGTGCTGGTATTGTAATTTTTTAAATGATACCCAGTTCTGGTGCAAAGGCTTTCCTTTTTAGTGTGTAAGTTTTACTTTTTTGAACACAGCTATTGTTGTTATTTGAGAATTACTAAAAAAATAGACACACAGAAGTTCAATTTTGGTGTTTTTATCCCTTTCATAGATGTGAAAAAGACTAAACTTTCAAGTTGCAGAACTTAGAGACCTAATTTTAGCTAACTTTAGCATTTTTGTGTCCATTTGTGTTGCATCGTATCTCATTTTTGACCAGTAATTTCTTGCTGCAGGTTATCTACTAAAGATTTCTCATGAGATTTTGAGTGGGTCATGTTTCTGTTCAAGTGAACGCGAATAAAAGACAGCAAGATCTAGAGGCTGTTCAGGCGAGGGATGCTGGGATTTTGTCTATCAAATAAAAAAAACTTTTCATCAGAGGGGGAAATCAACATTTTGAATTGTTGGTCACTGACAAAACTCAGTTCTTCTACTTTACAAGTTTTTGTCACACACTTGTGACTGCTCATCAGGTCGCTGCTGTCGCTCAAAAACCTCTAAAATTGACTTTCAACTTACCAGAATGAGCTTTTCATCCGATAGCAGCGATGTGCTGACGCTGACTGACCTCGGCTGAAATGAAGTCTAAAATCTCATGATGCATTTTAAAACCCATAACAGGTCTACTGCTCTCTTTCTGTCCTGAGGTCTCCAATTGCTAGAACCTAGAAGTCAAGATGTTAAATTCCCCTGTCTTTGTACAAGCCCTGTTTATTCTGGTTAAATTAACAGTTTGACATTTTTGGAAATATGCTAATTAGCTTTCTTGCTGAGAATTAGACTCTCATGTCTTTGCATCTCAGTATGGAGCTAGAGCCAGGAGGCGATTTGCTTAGCGTAGCATAAACACTGCTAGCCCGGCAGATCTAGATCAAAAGTACGCCTACCAACCTGTAAGCGTCTTTCATTAACATGTTGTATCCGGTCCCAGCGGCGCCAGAGGAAAGTAACTGACTGGGAATTTGTTTTTTATGGGTGGGCACCCCCCCCCTCAAAGCACCATTGCGACTCAACTATTGCCCCGTCCAACCTGCACAAACATCAGTCACGCTTAATTTGCATACAATAACGCATCAACAATCACTCATGACTGCAGTTTATTTTATCACTGTTGCGGCACCAAGTACAAGCCCATAGTGATGCATTCATATAGGATACAGAAACTGCGTCACCAAAATGCACACATATGTACGCTAACTCACACACACACACAAACGGATGAAAGTGAGTGCATTGCCTAATAAATTCAAGTGCCATGAAGTCTAAATGGCCACAATAAAAGGGAGCGCCAATGTCCAAAAACAAAACTCATACAACACTGGAAAGTGAAGCCTGAATCCTTCTGTCCACTCACAATTAGTGCAAGCATAAGAATATTGCATGAATCAATCAATAACCGCAGGTCCATCCCTACCTTTAGAACGTTCTGGTTTTACATGTGGCGAAGCCCTTGATTAAAGCGGTAAAATCCAGGGATCTAACAATTTCACTTTCCAATGACGTGTTAAGTCTAGCATGGTTCTGTTTTAGTTGATCTTGTTTTGATCGTTAGCCCCGTCATGCTAACCTAAGCTAGCAGCTTTCAAACAGCCGCTGGACGGTTAAAAACTCTGAATAACAGTTAGTAACTGTCACAAACTGAGGCTTAGAGGCTTAAACAACTTTCTTAGAAACAGAAAGAAACAACAGAAGGATTTAAAAAGAGTGACACTGAAAGTGTAAAGGCAACAAATGGAAGCACAGCAACAACAGCAAACGTTGCACTTCCGGTTTCCGTGTCGGAGCAGAGAAACTAAATATGAGGACAGATAATCATTTTGCTCTAAATCCAGACAGCACAAATGGACAAAAAACATACAAATGAGGCAGGAGTTTTTTTTTCCTCCCTGTGAATTTTTTTTTCTTTCCCTGAGCCTTTCACGTCGTTGGGCCTGGGGCTTTAGCCCTGGTAAGCCCATGCATTAAAACGGGATTGATGCTGATTTCTCCTGGGAGGACCAAATTCCTCCAGAACCAGTCGGGTCTGGTTGTATCTTAATCAAAACACAAACAGAAATATAAAAAATGTCAAGAAATAGTTAGCATTGCTAGGCATGTTTCTTAACTGGCTAACTGTTTCTCCGGTTTCCCGTCTTTATGCTAAGCTAAGCTAATCGCCTCCCGAGTCTAGCTTCATATTTATCGTACACATGTGAGACTAGTATCCATTTTCTCATCTAACTCTCAGCAAGAAAACAAATAAGCATATTTCCCAAAATCTCCAACTACTCCTGTAATTATTTCTGTCTTTTTTATGTCTCCTATCCATCCTGTGTTAATTTTCTCTCCATCTGTCTTTCTCTCCTCCATCGTTTTTTCCTCTTGACTCTTTCTCTCTCTTTCCCTTTCATCCTTGTTCCTCCTCTCAGCTCTCGCGTCAGCATCACATCAGACGAGTCCAGGAACCTGAGGCAGGCGTTTCACAAGGCGGTGAAGAAGATCACTCACATCCGCATCGTGACTCAGCTCTACGCACCAGACGACGACGACAACGTCATGATGTCGCACCACTGACAACCGACAGTGTTTGTGTGTGTGACATATGAAGCCAAATGTTTAAAAATCTGCCTAGACTGGACCTCAGGTTGGACTTATGAACCCTGACAGAAAGGGATCAATAAGGACTCTCATGAGAGGGGGGCTCTGACCTTAATCCAAAGACAGTTAAGTGTAATTTACTACCAGTATTTTCATGGAAAATCTGATATTTCCTCACAAAACTGTCTGTTAGATCACCTGCAGAGCACGCAGGGAAAAGTTAACAGGAGGAGGACGAGGGGTAGTGAAAGTTGAGATTAACAGCAGTCATCGTGTGTATATGTGTGCGTGTATGTGTGTGTGTGTCTGTGTGTATTAAAGGCTTGAGTTGAGGAGATGAAGTCCTGTGTGGAACTATGTATAGAGGCCGAGATGTGGTGACTCAGCAAAGCAGGGATCTACAGAAAGCGTCTGTCAGCAGCAGAGGAACGCAGCTAATCTCCCTCGTTCATTTCCTCCTCCTGTGCTCCTCTCCTCTCCTCTCCTCTCCTCTCTTCACTTGTCTCTTACTCCTTATTCCTCTGTCTGAAGGAAGGAAGGAAGGGAAGGGAAGGAGAGGAGAGGGGAGAGGGAAAGGCATGTCTTTATTCTCCACCCTGTTTGTGAAGTAATTTGGCATCTGGAATCAAAAATAAACAAAAATACTCCCTGAAATAGTTACCAGTATTTACTTACTTTCTCTTTTCTGGACATTTTTGCCTTTATTTGGACAGCAAGCAGTAGAGATGCCCGAGGTGATGTCTTCAGATTTTTGTCTTGTTTTGTCTGACAACAATTTTAAACTTAAAGATATTCAGTTTACTATCACAGAAGACTAACAGGCAAATACTCACATTTAAGAGGCTTGAATCTTTGCATTTTTGGAAAGTTTTTCCGGATTAATTTACCTCCAATTGACTAATCAACTAATCCACTCTGGATTAAATGGTCCTAGGCCACCATGATGGTTTTATGGTGAAGTAAACCTTTAATAAACCAAAGGACGGGTTCCCAAACCAGCAAGATTTGCTCACACCATGAAGGAAAATCTCACTTCACTTTTGACAATTTTCAGGGTTTCACAGTTGCTCCTCAACTGCAGCACAGCTTCCATAACTCCACAGTTTGGACTAACAAGCTCCCAGGTGTGAAAGTGTATAACTGAATAAATGTGTAGTGTTATACAGCTATAAAAAACAAACTTTCCTGGATAATCAGAGGCTAAAAATAGTTCAGACAGTAGGCAGATTGAACAGGATTGCTCCCATAAGCGGGAAGTTTTACATCCAAAGTCAGATTTTGGGATTTTTTTTCATCCTTAAAGCAGGAAAGCATTGCTTCCTCTCTTAGATTTAATTGTTTCTGACAATTTTAATGTTTTTCGGTTAAATCAGGTCCAGAAAATGTGATTTTAAGACCTTTTTAAGGTTTAAGTTTTAATCATTTCTTCAATAAATCCTTAAATAACTGTCTCCTTAACCAAACATTTTAAATTCCACAAATGGAACAAATGTATGTTGTTTCTTTAAAGGGGGATGGATGGGAGGCTTTTCTGTTATTTTTACAGTAAAATCATGTAGTGCAGCTGTTAAAATATTGCTCTGTATTTGAGTTCATGCAGGACGGTTGAAAGGTTATCTCGATGTGCAATGTCATTGTTCTTCCACAATTTTCCATCTTGTACCTGTATTTTAATTATTTATTTTGTTTACGAGACCAGAGTTGATGTAAATATCACTTTATATCTGTTTATCAAGCAGCAGAGAGTCATTTGTATGCTCATAGCTGAAAATCATAGTGAATGTAGGTAAAAGAATCATCAGATTGTATTTTAGATTTTTCTAATTCAACAGTAGTATTGAGTCCACTTTATTTTTGTAACCAAACCTGCCTGACAAACACTGCAATGAAGTTATTGGTGCTTGTAAATACTGAGTTCTCGTCGTCGTTATTGTTGGTCTGAGAATCACTGATCACACAACACGCAGCAAGAAGCAGATTTTAACACAAACCCACAGCGCCCCCTAACGGTCGGACTGAGAATAAACTAAGTTTGTTTAAACTACAGATGGCATCCTGGAAGCTCTGCAGGGATTATCTCTGCTGATCCTCACTCACAGTGTGTGTGTGTGGGTGTCTGTCGTAGGCTACTTTCGGGGACAAATTTCAGGCTAAAGACCAGTTAATTGGGGACGGCTTGTCCGATGTTGGACAAAAGCTTTGTCGACAGTTGGGGAAAAAGCTGATTTTTGGGTCAGTGGTTATGGTTTGGGTTAGGGTAAGTCTCCAGGAAATGAATGTGAGTCTATGTAATGTCCTTAAAAGTGACCTAGAACAACTTGTGTGTTTGTGTGTGTGTGTGTGTTTAAAATCCATAAACTGAGGCAGCTTACCACACTCTTACACTCTGACACTTACAGTCAATGAGTCAGACACACAAACACAGCACGCATAGTCCATTATAGGCTATAAACATATAATGACTCACATATAGACACAACAGGGGAATTATACAACCCTGGTCACAAACCTAATGAAGAAAGTGTTTATGAGGTTTGATTAAAACTGTGTAACAACTGAGAGACAAGCTGTGAAATTCTGAAGTTTTGAGACAATGTCTGCAGGATTATGAGGTTTATGAGGTTTTCTTCCTGTGGATTTGCAGTTTCTGCAGGTGGCGCTCTTTTATTGTCTGTTCAGCCATGATGCTTTCACTGCTCAACAGTTTTTCTTCTTCTTCTCTTAATTACCACCAAGGTAGACAAAATGCAACACTTTCTGTAGTTTTTTTTATTATTATTATTTCCAAGAATGTCACTAGATAGAAAGTGTTTGGAGGAGTAAATTAAAAACTTTTCTTAAACTGGTTGTAGGTTAAATCCAGGTCAGAGCCGTAGCCATATTTTTTGGGGGGGAGGTCCAGGAACCCCTGTACGACCCCACACACCCAAGAAATGTTTGACATGCCAAGCAAAAGATAAGATAGAATTGTGTCTTAATTCGTAAAAATAAGTCACAAAAATCACATTTTATTAATTCATTAACTGTTTGATTATATTTTCTGAGTGAGTTTGTTTCCCTAAATTATGAAAAAATATTGTTTTAAATCTTTTTTCTACACTGCTGCTAATATTAAATTTATTTTCATTTATTCTAGTCTTTGTTTTTGTCCACAAACAATACAAAAATATTGGTATTTATTATAAAAATTAATAATTTATATTATATTTTATTTAGAGAAACAAATTTGTAGTACACAATCCTCTTCATGTCATTAACCCCCCCCCCCCCCCCCCGGAATTCCCAGAAACATTTACCACTTATCGACTGTTGCACTGGTTTTACTGGAAAGCTTCCAGTTCTGAATCAATGTAATGACATACATCTGAAAATCAGCACAATCAGCATGTTTGCTGCTTAGCCGAGCTTACAGAAACAGTTTGTTATGAGTCAGAAACACGTTTGAGCTTTTGAATCCTGTGCAAAACTACACTGTGTGATTTTCTAAAAATGACAGGCATTCAAAAAAAAAAAAAAAAAAAAATTTAACTTCTTGCAGATGTGTGGTTATATATTTCGTCCGCCACACATTTAAAGTGAAGAGCTCGCACCAAGCTGTCGTGTCAAAGTGCAGAGGTCGAGGATTTACGGAGGATTTACAGCGTTATCCAGGCGTTAATGGCGGTTTGTTTGGGGGGCAGGAGGGAGGTTTGTATAGATTATGATATAGTGATACAGAATAAGGAGGAGTGTGGATTGGAAAGATTAGGGGATATTGAGGAATGGGAGACGCAGATTAGACCTAGATTATTCGTGTAAATGTGATGTACTGCCATGAGACAAGTCCCATCAGACTCACAGCAAATTATTTTTCATTATAAATACATCACAAGTTCTTTGGTGTTACAGAGAATCAGAAAAACATCAGAGAAAATATGTAGAAACAGTGTAGAAAAAGTGTAAAAAACAACAAAGCCGATGTGTTGAGTTTTTGCTCTGCATGAGCCTTCATTATGTTGACAAAATTTTTATAGTAGTTTACAGTAAAGTATGGTATTCTAAATAAAATCTTTATCATAAGTCATGAAACAGATTGTTATATTTGAGGATCAAGTGCAGGAATTTCTGCCAAAACGTCACAGACGAAGGGAAGACGTCTGAAGATGTCGAATCTCCAGCAACACTTGTAGGATTAAGAATGATGTTATTGTTAAACCGATTACAAAGTTACAAAAATTTAAACATGCATACTTTATACTACAAGTGTTGCTGGTGTTTTGACCTGTTGTTTGAAGATTCAGACAGAATTTGGGCCCCTAAAACCTTCGTCTTAACGAGCTTCATCATCAGCTCTCACACAGAAAGTAACTGGATATGAAGTTCTGGTCAAAACATCAGTTGTATCAAACAGTTTAAAATTACAGTGAAAAACTCGACTCTTCACATTATCACTCTAGAAGATGTGCAGTATTTTAAACCACATGCTACATTTTCTACATTTGCTTCTCAAAACATGTCTTTTACTGGTTTCCAGTAGACAGTTGGGCCTGTTACAGTAAATTTTACTCTGTTTGTTTGTGTGGATCGGCGCTGAAAAGTGGTCTAGTGGGAATCACCTTACAGGAACACTGCAAGAATGTGGAAATGTGGAACAAATTAAAGGGAGTCTAACAGGAAGACACTAAAATAATAAATACAAGAAGACATTTAAGAAAGAAAGAAAAAAAAAACAGGCAGGCATTTTTCATGCAAACAACAACTGACAATTGGTCTGGTGAGAATAAACCACATGAAAAACACCAAAACCAGTAAAATGCAGAGGAAAAAGATGAATAAAACTGGAAAAACTACAAAAAAAATAGAAACAAAAAGGGCACAAGAGGTTCTAAAAGCCAAAATATTAATAATTTAACCTACAACAACAAAAGGGATAGACACTACAAGTCTGAAATGTGTTTGTATGACTGTGTTTTTTCTGCAGAATACAATAATGGTGCAATGTGAAGTGCTGGTACAAAACCACACATTCAATAAACACGTTTAACTTATTTACATTTGTTTTGAATGCATTGTACAGTTAGGGAAACACATGGTGCTGAAAGAGCTATCTTGGATGCTAAAACTTCAAATTTTAACATATTTACTGTAAGAAAACTGCAAATTTGAATTAATTGGCTACAACTTAAGTGGTTTCAGGTTAGTACCACTTTCACACGACTACTTTTATATACATACACAGTATATTTAGTGTACACTACTACTGATACTGTCAGAAAAATACGTGATTGTGCACTACAGTACAGTATAGAGGTCAAAGTAAGACTGGAAACTATGCTTGTTTAGTTGTTTCTGAGCAAAAAGACAAAGTAGAAGTGGATGTTTTTAACATGTGGAGATTTTAACAATTTGTCCTCAGTTCAGTAAATAAACTGTCTGTCTGTGTCTGTTTAAATTGCAATGTCAACAACAGCAGCAGCAGCAGCAGCAGCAGTGTCGCAACTGTGCTTGTACTGAAATAACAGACTGAGTCTGTAACAAAGGGAAGCATGCTTTCCTTTGTGTTTCCTGTGTGTCTGTTTCAGCTTTGTTGGCTCTGCTCCTTTGTTGCAAGTACAATAGCAGAGGAGGATTTACTGTAAAGCGTAACCCTCGCCAGCAGAGGGCGCCGTGCCATGATAACTGTCAATCAGGAGGACAGAAGAGGCTATTCAGCAGAGGACAAAGACAACTCAAGACAAGCGATCAATTAGAAAATTAAACTGGCAGGAAAGACAGAAAACAGTCCCAAATTAAAATCTGCAAACAATAGATCTAAGTATATATGCTTTACAACATTATCTTTACTATAAATATATATTGACTCTATATGTAAAGCATGTAGAGATGGGATTATGTAATCAGATTACAGAAAAAAGGAGAACTGGATCATTTTTATTTTACTGTGACAGTTTCTTTTTTGTTATTTGGAAACATTTTGGTGAAGATATAAAACACAAAGAAACTACTGTATGTCACTAATTTAATGAAAAGTAACTCATATGTGCTTAAAGAAAACTGAAATTGTTAGATAATTAAGTATTCTTAAAGTTAAATGACTTATTTTTTTCTTTATTTTGATGAAACACTTCAGTAAATAATTATTACAAATATCTTCATGGACTCTGTATTACTGTCTTACTTACTTACTGTCTTTTTTTTCATAACTTCAGAGATTTTTTTCTGTTTTATCAAACTAATATTTAGTTGATGTTTACAGACTGTACAGGCTGTTTATGCATGAATGCATTAATCCATATTACAGCATCTAAACTCCCTCCTGTATCCTGACAGACGTCAATCATTGTCCAAAGCGCCTGGGGTGCATCGACCGAATAAATGACCTGAAGTGAGAACAAAATTTGCATCATTAAGCCTGCACACTGGCTGCTTGTTTGACTGACACTGGGGACTGATGGACACTCACTTTAACAACATGCAAACACACACACCAGTAGATACACAGTCTCTTTGTTCTTTGTCTCTCACAACACTTTAACTTCTGCAGTTACAGTCAGTGTCTTCAAGTCTCATGAAATCATCACAAACCAGCTTGTTTTATTCACAAGTGTTGTGTTTGACTTGACCACACCTATTATCTGGAAAAATGACTCAGCAGTAATGCATTTTTAACCTTGAGTGAGGGAGTGTTATATATTCCTCTGAGGGTTGACAAAATCAACATAATTTGGAGTTCGAAAAGAATTTTAGACGTAGGAGTGTCAGACTTTTACAGAATCTGAAGTGCTCCAGTGTTGAATGCGAGACAGAAACAGGGTAAAAGGTTGAAGGCTACGTGAGTTCAGGGTTTCTCAGTGCAGCAGCAGACGAAAGGATAAAAGGTTGAGAGGGGGGCTTCATGACTTTGAATGGTCTCACCAGACGGACGTTAGCAGAACCGGCCTTCCTTGGAAAAGCAGCTGATATTTCCCCCCCGGGAAGAGTTGGGTTGCCCGTCGGCTCGACTGGTAGCCAGCCGTCATTGCGGGAGGGATTGGCGGCTGGTATTCCGGCTGTTATAATGCTGTCCGGTTTTTACGTAACAAGAGGTTAAAGAGGTGAAAGAGAGGGAAATGTAACAGAGGTCAAAGGTCATTGAGTTTGAAGGTGATTCTTTACTTTAGCAGCTAATTTCAAGAGTACTCCAACATTTTGGGGTGATTGGATGAGTGGATTATTATTAATTTGATCTCTATTTTCAGAAAGCCAAGGACATTTTTAGCCTAGTTTAGCACAAAACAGAACGGAAGGACCTGGGAGACAGCTAGCCTTCGTCAAAAAAGGAAAAATATACCTTCTGGGTTTTGTTGATTGACGTTTCTGTCCTGCCAACATTATTTTCAGTCGACACAGATGCTGTGGTAGCGGCAGTAGTTGCTAGGAAGTTATTTTAATATCTTTTACCATGAGTTAAGAGTTGTTAGTTCTTTAAATTGATTTACAACAACCTGTGCAGCTGTGTCAATGTCATCCATGCTTGTCACTATATTTTATGGATGTGGCTAGGTAGCTAGCTATGCAGGAAGATGACGTTGTTGCTCTAAATCCTGCCTATAAACCTCTGATTGGTCGACTGTTTCTCCCTTCATCCAACTGACACAGCACTCCCTTCCAATAGCTGACCAATTTTGAGATGTTGGAAGTGATTCAGAGGGCTGGAACCAGACTAAAGCTAATAAGCTTGTTAAACTAAAGTGTTTTCTATCAATTTGTGTAAAATATAAAAGATACTGTTTACGCCTTAAAGGATGGGTCACAATTTTTCAAGTCTGTCTTAAACAACAGTCAGGAGCCCAAATAAACATGCAAACATGTTTTTCTTGCTGTAATCATTCCTCCAATTCATACTGACTATCAGAAGATCCCTTCATGATGCACTTACAATGTAAGTGATGGAAGCCAAAATCCACAGTCCTCCCTCTGTGCAAAAATGTATTTAAAAGTTTATCTGAAGCTAATATGAAGCTTCATCGTCCAAATGAGTCAAATCAAGTAGATATCTTTCAATGTTAGTCTATTTAGTGCCAAAGTCCCTCATTTTGTTACTATACTTCCACCGCAGCTCAACAGGGAAACACAAAGAGGGAATTTGATGCTAAACAGATTGTAAATGTGGCAGATATCCACTTGATGTGACTAACTCAGACTGCTGAAGCCTCATATAAGCTTCACATCAACTCTTAAATGTATTTTTGCACAAAATGACTGTGTGGAAACACTGTGCATTTTGCCCCCCATCACTTACATTGACAGCACATTTAAAGGGGATCTTTTAACAGCCAGTATGAACAGGGGGAATGATTACGGCGAGGAAAACCTCTTTCAATGTTCATATGGACACCTGACTGCTGTTTTAAGACAGACTTGAAAAATTGTGAACCCGTCCTTTAATGCTAAGCGAAACATCAGGCAATCTCTGTACTGAATGCAGAGAGACTGACATTGACATTGAAATCTTGACCTACAGTAGGAAACAGTAGTTGACAAAACAATCTCACAATCAGCTACATCCTTGTAATCAAACCAACAGATCATCAGAAAAATGGAAATTTCAATATCTACAATTCTTTGGCAACTGAGCAACTCCGTCAGCTGAGGACTTTAAGTTCCAGTAGCTACAACAACTACTATTAAGTCCATATTGACCTTCATCCAACTATCCCTTTAAGTTTGTATAACTGTTCTAAGTCCTAAATACATACAGCATGTTTTACAAAAATAATGAGGAGCAAAGTCTGGACCTGGACTGATGTAAATTGGCAAAATCTGCGTGTGACTGGTTTTCTCCTTCCCAGTGACAGATTCACAGGCAGACACAGACAGGTGGCTCTGCATACCTCCATGGGTAAAAAAGGCTGAAGGGTACGATTCCCACTGGGGCCAGCTGCACCGCACATGATCCTCCACTCATGATACTGAAAGGTGTTTGGGATGAAAGGGTCCGGCGAAATTATTGCATGCAAAGTGTAGTAGAGGCTCGGAAAGCCGAGCGTGGCATTCTCCGCAGTGTGAAAGAACACAGATACCTCCCCTGGGTAGAGAGAGGGGTACTCATCCTCGATTACTCTATCTAGGTTCTCATGGAAAACACAGACAGCCAGGGCTTGAATCTCGGCTGCCGCACATGCATGCTCTCTTAATAAGCGCTTAGTGCCACATGTAGCTGCCCTCAGGTAAAAGAAAACAACTTAAAATCACTTGGATATTAGATTAGATGGCGTAAACAAAGCTAAATGAGCTGAATTCACCACCTGTGCCAAAGCGGGGTTAAGTCTTAACTTGAGAATGCGGGCTGTGTGGGGTCATCCCAGCTAGCTAGACCCTCGCTGACACTGTGGTTGGCTGGTACCCAAACTCACCAGTGGGCTCTCACATGATTGGAGCAACAACATGTTTTAGTAAACCTCAAGGCCCTCAGGCAAGAGGTCCACGGTTTTTGGAGAGCTCTTAGCATCACTTTGTGTCCACAGTATGTGGCTGAAAGATGTGAGGTAAACTAAACAAGGAGTGCTTTAACCTACAAGTGGAAAAAGAGGCCAACAAGTATGATAAAAACTCGTTAAATTGCAGGTTTAAAATACAGAATAAAGGACATAAGTTCACTGACTCATTAGACTTAAAAGGAAAACACTTTTTTCTCTGCTTTTATCTAGCAATTGTGGTTAGCATCTACCCTGCAGAGTAATGTTTTGTGGTTACAGCAGCATAAAGTTTTACATGCACAAAATAGATAAGATTAGTTTTGTTATACATGGCTAGATGTAGCTGATGTTATAGACAGAACATTACAATACTTCCTGTAAGTTAACACGCATTTCATTGCTAATCAGTCTACACTTTTATCAATGGTGGAAGAAGTATTTAGATCGTTTACTTAAGTAAAAACAACAACAGTGCAGATATACTCCCACATTCAAAATGTTCCCTACCAAGTGAAGGGACAGTAAGAAAGTACTATCCAAAGATCTGATAACATGCACATCACTCACAACACACACTCGAAACTTTTATTACATTTTAACTTTCGCTTTTGAATCTCTCTTTTACTTTTTGTCTCTTACTCTGTTCTGTGTTTAATGTTCCCATTGTTGCATCTTTCTTTTAATGAGTATTTGGGAAACACATTGTATTGCATCACTTTGTTTTTCATAAGCTGTATAAATAAAGTTATATTGATACATTGATGGTTCAGCTGCATTTAAATGTTGTAGTTGGTTGAAGTTGAGCTACCTTGAACTATTTTACAAGTTGCAGTTTAATCAATAAGTTGATCACTGTATGTTTTAGCTGTAATGTAATGTCGTGGAGTAAATAGAGTAGAAGAATAAAGTTGCATTCAATGAGAATACTTAATGTACTTAAATACAGTAGTTAAGTAAATATACTGTATTATTTTCCAGCACTGATGAAGACATAAATGTTTCTGAACTGTGGGTCAGCAACTGAATTGGGTCACATATTTTGGAAAACATTTTTTATTTTGAGAGTAAAAAAACTTACACAAGATTTGATGCCAAAGCAAAGCCTCCATATAAAAACGGCTTTTTGGGGTTTGAACAAGGTTTAATAACAAGGTCTAAAATAAATAACCAAAATATAAAAAGTTGACTCAAGACTCTGGGTATACTTATACCCACAGGGGGGAAGACTCCGGGTTCGCTGTTTGGCTCGTCTGCAGGTCCGGGATCAGCTTTCTACGTCTAAACAGTTGCTTGAAAACCTAACATCGGACTCCAGATCAGCCCCAGAAAGTCGACGCCTATTTATAACTTAGATAAACCCTGCGCGACGTGATTGGTTAGAGGTATTGACGCAAGGAACTCATTTTGGATTACGATTGGCTGTCGCGCCTGTCAGCGGATGTCAGTTAGAATGATCGTCCAATCAGAGCGCGTGTTTGACTCTTTGTTCCTCCCGTTTGGCCGGTGACGCAGAGGGTCATGTGTTGTTTGTGCTCTGGCCCGTAGAGATGTGTACAGGAGGAGAAGGGAACGGTTTGCTAACCGAGCTAGCCGGATCCTCCCGATTATAGAAACACGGCTGAACGTGGTCATGTTGCACACGGTGGGCTTCATTTCGTAAAGAAAAAAACAAAACAAAAAAGCCCGCATTGGAATACCTGCCTCGCTGCTAAAAGGGCAAAGGGACTCGTTTTTTTTGGCGGAATAACAAAGCCGGTCCGTGAGTATTGCAAATCTGAGCCGTGCGAGTCAACGTTAGCTGGCCTAGCCGGACTCCGGAGCTCGTCTCCCAAAACAAGAATGGGGTCTAGGTCCACTCGGATTAGCTTGCTAGTAAAGTGACCTTTGATTGTTTTCTCTGATGGCAAATTTCACGAATTACCAGGAAGGCAAGGCAGCGATGTTGATGCTGGAGACGCAGCAGAGGGACGTGGGGACGAAATCTGCGGCCGCCACCGCAAACGGAGACGGCTCGGTCGGGGAACCCCCTTCCCCGTTAATTAATATCGGCGGAGGCGGAGGAGGAGGAGGCGGCTCTCGCTTCCATCAACATTTACCGCCCTCCAACCACCTCCATCATCATCACCACCTCCTCAGCCACCATCACCCGCCAAAGGATCA
Organism: Thunnus albacares; assembly: GCF_914725855.1. NCBI lineage: Eukaryota > Metazoa > Chordata > Actinopteri > Scombriformes > Scombridae > Thunnus > Thunnus albacares. Next base: position 7,049,155 of record NC_058127.1, on the reverse strand, counting down.
ACAGCAGCACCATCACTACCAGCTGGCTCCGCAGCAGCAGCATCTTTCCGGGGAAAACATCGCCGAGTCCCCGGGCAGGAAAGCCTCCTCCTCCTCCTCCTCCTCGTCTCTCAGCCAGGTACACACCGCCGAGGACCCCGCCGCTTCTTCCGCCGCTAGCGGCAGCGGCGGCGGCGGCGGCGGCGGCCATGTATACGCGTCTGTGAGCGTCGCAAATACCTCGGATGTTGTGGATGATATTCGCAAATGTGGCTATTTAAGAAAGCAAAAACATGGACATAAAAGGTTTTTCGTGCTGCGGGCTGCCAGCCACCTCGGGCCGAGCCGCCTGGAGTACTACGACAGCGAGAAGAAATTCAGGAACAGCCTGCGCTCTGCTGCCGCGGCCGCCGCCAGCGGTGGAGCGGTCGCCCCTTCTCCCCCGAAAAGGGTTATTTACCTCTACCAGTGCTTTACGGTAAACAAAAGGGCGGATTCCAAAAACAAACACCTCATTGCCCTTTATACTAAGGACGAGTACTTTGCTATTGTGGCTGAAAACGAGCAGGAGCAAGAGGACTGGTACGTAGCTGTCAGTGAGCTGATGAGCGAAGGCAAAAAAGGGCACTTGGATTCTGATGATTTAGATGATGGATATGGTACAGTCACCCCTGGTACTGTGTTTAAGGAGGTGTGGCAGGTGAATGTCAAACCTAAAGGACTGGGTCAAACTAAAAACCTCACAGGTGTGTACCGGCTATGCCTCTCAACTAAAACCATTCACCTCGTTAAGTTGAACTCTGAAACCCCCTGTGTTAACCTACAGCTGATGAATATCAGGCGTTGCGGACACTCTGAAAGCTTCTTTTTCATCGAGGTGGGTCGCTCCTCCTCTATCGGGCCCGGGGAGATATGGATGCAGGTGGATGACTCTGTCGTAGCCCAGAACATGCATGAGACTATCTTGGAGACAATGAAAGCCCTAAAAGCTTTTGCTGAGTTTCGGCCCAGGAGCAAGAGCCAGTCTTCGGGCTCCAACCCCATGCCGTTTATCACGACGCGGCGCCACCTGGGCAACCTGCCACCGAGCCAGACGGGGCTGCAGCGGCGGTCGAGGACAGAGTCGGTTGTTGGCACGCCGCCGTCGAGTAAGAGCTCGGGGGCTAGTGGTTATCGCTTCCGAACATCCAGCGAGGGCGAGGGGACGATGAACCGGCCGTTCCGCTCTGCCACAGGAAGTCTGGTTCACCTAAACTCAGCACGTGCCCATCACGGTCGTCAGGAGGGGGGCGGAGGCAGCAGTGGGAGTGGCGTCGCCACAGGAAACGCTGGAACAAGCACAGGCGGCGGACGCTACGTCAGAGCCATCCCGGGGTCGTCGTCCACCTACCATGCCCGCTCTGCCTCGCTCCCAGTCTCTCACTTCCCCTCCACCACCAGTCCAGTCAGCGTCTCCTCCAGCAGCGGCCACGGCTCTGTGTCAGACACGCTCACCCGCCCGTCGAGCGCCTCGATATGCGGCTCGCCATCCGACGGCGGTTTCAACTCCTCAGACGAGTACGGCTCCAGCCCCGGCGACTTCAGGTACTTCCGGGTGCGGAGTAACACGCCAGATTCCCTCGGAAACACCCCACCAATCAGAGAGGAGAATTGTCTAAACGATTACATGGCCATGGGGTGGAACCGGGAGGTCTTTGGCACCAGTGGGGGCTCTGGAAACAACAGCGGAGGTGACACGCCACGAGACGAGAGCACGTCGACAACGGAGGATGACCGCTTTTCTTCATCGTCACTAAGGAGGAGGACGCACTCTTTCTCCAGACCCGCTGGTGGTGCAACTGGCGGCTCTGGAGTGGCAGTTTACCAGAAAATGACCCAGACCAACTTCTCACTGGAAGAGGGATCTGATGTGGTATTACCATTTGGCAGTGGTTTACTCCGTGGTGGGCCCTCCTCCTCCTCTTCCTCGCTCCGCTCTGACTACAGCTCCTGCTCTGAGCACAGCCAGCAGAGCCGTCCCTCCACACTGTCCAGGACGGAAGCCAGCGGTGAACGCCCTCCCCTCTCCTCCTCCTCCTCCTCTGCCAAGGAAGACAGCGGCTACATGCCCATGATGTGTGGCGTGGCTGCGTCGCCGCGGGACACTCCTCCCGACTACATGCCTATGCAACCCAGCTCTTACTCGCATCACATCTCCCATTCCCCTCAGTTTCACAGTCCGGCTTTAGGTCCCCGTTCAGCCCATCACCACCCCCAGCTCCAGTCTCAATCCTCCACAGACTCCCACGGCTACATGATGATGCTCCCAGGGGGCAGCGGCAGCTCCCCCTCCCCTGTGCAGGCCTCCCCCAGCCCTCATAGTAGCTCAAGCATGGTGGGTGCCAGTGGGAGTGACAGCATAGCAGAGAGACCTGAGAACGGGGAATATATGGACATGTCGTACAGCAACAGCGGGGGGCGCAAGCTCTCAAACGAAGGGAGCAGTGGATACTACACACCTGGCACACCTGAGGGCACCTCCAAGTCTTACAGCCCTTATTTTTCCCTCCCTCGCTCCTACAAGGCCCCCACCAGAGAGAGGGATGAGAAGGAGTATGGGGAGTATGTTCCTATGAGTTCTCCTGCCAAGCCAGTTTATTCATCAGTTGCCACAGCATCGATGTCAACACCAGAGAAGAGGGGTGGAGGAGGTAGTAGCACCTCCACTCCCTCTCACCCACCGCCGCCTTACGGAGCTCACCACACGACCGCCGCAATGGCTGACCGGCGTGTTGTGAGGCCCAACCGCCTCCCTTTAGGCAGAAGGAGTTTTCACGGTCCACTGCGGGTTAGTGAGCCCTCCACGGCGTCTGCAGGCACCTCAACCTCAGTCCCCGCCACTGGTAGCTCATCTGAAGGGCCTTCCAGTCCCGGAGAGTATATTAATATTGAGTTTGGTGATCACTACCCCCACCAACAGCAGCCCCCCGCCTACCCTCTCTCTGCCCAAGACGAAGCACCTTCCCTGGGCTCCAGTGACAGCCGTCGCTCCCCTCCCCAGCCCCAAACTCACCAGGACTATATGAGCGTGGAGGTCGGTGTAGACCAGCAGGACAGTGCTGGATGTCTGGGTAAAAACCAGTCACCCAGACCAAGCCTTGTTGCCCCCTGGAACCCGCCCAGCTATATCCGACCCCTGGCTAGCAATCCTGGGACGCTGGCCTCCCCTGGAGTCCCTGCTGGAGGTCACTGGAGGTCAATGGGGGACGACTACACGGACATGACATTTAACCTCAGCAGAGGTGAGAGGACGCAAACAAGCCCCACAGCCATGCTGCAGCATCTCTGTGTAATAGAGGGACGTTACGGCCACGCTCCCTCCGCCTCTTCCTCATCCATTTCTCCCACTCTCCCTCCACTGAGCCCCAGCAGGGCACCGACACACCAGCTGGAGCCCAAGGTGGTTCGAGCCGACCCCCAAGGCAGGAGGAGACACAGCTCGGAGACGTTCTCCTCCACTTCCTCTTCTAATTCAACTCCCTCTGGAGGAGGACTAGGCCCCTCATCCTCAGCCACCCACCCCACACTGGCTAACCCCGCAGCCCCAAACGGATCTTACTTAACGGAGGGTCAGGCTTCCAGATGGGCCAGCTCGGCGTCTTTCGACAGTGTGTGGATGTCCGTGGAGGGTCTAGGGGACTCGCCGGCTCACCAGGCTCAGACGAGAGCCTCGGAAGCGGGTACGACCTCTGGGACCTCAGCAGCATCCTCGTCCTCGGGAACCGGAGCCGGTAGAATGTGCAGGAACATGTCCGTGGGTTACCAGAACGGCCTGAACTACATTGCCTTGGAGCTGAGGGAGGACGGGAGTAACGCGGGAGCCACGACGTCGGGAGGTGGTAGCAGCAACGGGAGCTCTGTGGCGGCGGCGGCGGCGGCGGCGGCAGCGTTGGCGGCGGGGACGGTGCCTCTGCCGGAGAACGGAGCCTATGCCAGTATAGACTTCACCAAATCTGATGGAGTCACCACGACAACCAAGGGTGAGTTAATACAAGTGTGTGTTTCTGTGTCAAACTCTGACATTTCGTTGTTTAAATGCTCTTCTCTGCTTTTATAATCATATTTGGCGGGAAAATCTTTTGTTTTTTGTGGCGTTTACGCAGCCAAAAATGTAGTTTCTTTGCATGATAATGAGTTTAAATGTGTGAGTAAGTGTTTGGGATATTTATTCCTCCCTGAAAAACCAAAATAACCCGAAGTGGTGTACGCTATTATTAGTCACATTATATCAATTTGCAGCTCCTGTAGTGAATCTATTTTGGATCAAGCCTCTGTGATCCTGACAAGGCTGCGTTCAAGCGCTTCGAGCAGCCAGCCGTTGTCTTTTTTTTTTTTTTTTTTTTTTTTTTGAAGGCATCTGTCCAGGGAACTGAAAGTCTAGGCTATAACAGTGCGCCTTGTACAGGAAGTGGCACCAATATGCGGTTCATCTTGAGGTCTGTGTGTTCGCGTCGTGTGCCAGCAGAACGGTAGACGATTAGCTCGTTGAATGAACTGAGGTTTATCTGAGGTCAAGTATGGACTGAATCACCCAAAAAAAAAAAAAAGAGGGCTCTGACTTCCTGTCTTTGTAGCTGGTGTTGTCTCTCTGTGCCTGTCTGTGCACGTGCTGCTGTTTTCTTTGTGTCAGCATGTATGCGGAGTGTACTTTTTCTTTTTTATGCGTGGGTGTTTGTGTGTTCACAGCCTTTTGTCTGCTGTAAGACTGTCATCCGAGACGCTTTTCTACATCTTTTGAAAAAATATATTTATTTATACAAAACACGGAAGAGAGCTCGGTGCCAGGAGGGGCGAGTTAGTATGATGACAAAACACATTAAAAGAGCCTCACGATGCAGAAAACCTGGCAGTAATTTAACAAAGCTCTTCCTTTTTTTTTTGTTGTTGAGATAGGTGTCAGTTGAAGTCAGCGGTCGTGTTTGAGATCATATTTCATTTGTAGTGTTGTTAAGCAAACTGTTAACTGTCTTCCGGTCGATGTTTTAGGGCGTCTCGTGACCTCTGCGGTAACGTTCAATCTTTTAACAACATCTCAGAGTTTTACAGCGTTCAGTGACCTTTTTTTTTTGTGCATCACTGTAAGTTAAAAAGCTGAATCATACTGCTTACTCATAGTCTGATCAATATGTATCAATGACTCTCTTGTTGTTGTTGTTTTTTGTATAACTGCCTTTGTCATTGTGATTTTGGAGTATTTGCTGTCAGAACTTGTGATGCAACGATTTTAAAATGTTGCAAAAATCTTAAATATGTCAAAAGCTGCGTTAAGAAAGAGGAAATGTGACCACAGATTTACACAATAATTTGTTCACTCCTTTCATCAGATGATCAGATCTGATAGATTATATTTAAGTTATATTAGTAAAATTATTCCTGATGTGTTCTGTATTTTTGGATTTAATTGTGCTTAAAATTTTGTCTTTTTTTCAGCCTTTGTTTGTACACAAAAAGCAAACTAAGAATTAATTCTTCTTCTTATTCTAATGCAGTAAATTATCAGCTACACAGACTGAACTTCAGTCAAAAATTAGCGCTGCAGCTAACTGTTAATTTAATATGTTTTAATATTAAAGTGATTAGACATCACAAGTTATCAGAGCCAGATGTCTTGAAATAGCTAAAATATCTTTTTGAATAACAGTCAAAAAAACACATTTTTCACAATATTTGGATAAATAATAATTCAAATCATAATATTTTTTAAAAACACAACTAGAAAATACATTTTTTTAAAGATAGTCAACTGTCAAAATATTTATCAGTTATTTGTACATTAAGTTATTTGTTTAGTTTGCTTGTTTTGTTTTGTTCAGTTCGTACTAAATAAGGATTTAAATCATTTTTAAAAAAATGTAGCTTATTAATCTTCATGATATGAATTAGAATATTTTCTGACACTGATATAAACCACAATATGCTGTAAAATAATCAAACATGATGTTTAAAGTGCTGAACTTCAGTATGTTGAGCACGAAATGAGACGAAACTCTTCATATATGGAAAAACAACAAGTTCTTTTTAATCACATCTTCAGAAGAGTTCATTTGGACGTCGCAGTTTGTATCTCTAATGTGTTAATAAGATCAAAACATTACGTGTCGATTCCCCAGAAAGTTGAGTAACAATAATATTGACTTAATCGCCTAGCGCTACCTCTATCTTTGTTTTCAAATTGCCTAATCCTGTTTCCTCTCCTTTTTTATACTTTTAGCTCGGACGTACAGTAGATGTTCTGCATTTCGTACAGTTTGCTGCGGCTTCAAAGGCAGCTGTGACGATTTCACATAGTTACTTCACATGTAAAGTCCTGACTTTGATGTGTATGTGTGTGTATGTGTGTGTGCATGTATATGAGAGAAAGAGCGATGTTGACACTCGGTGCTGACGTTAGGTCTCCGGTCGGTGTCGTAGATGGCGTGTACGAGGTTCAAGCGGGGATGAAAAAAGAGGATGTTTTGACTCTGTTTTCAGTCTTTTACTTCCTCTTTGATCATCTCTTCTTCTCTCTTTCACCCACTCTTCCTCCTTTTTTTTTTTTTTATTCTTTCCACCCTGCTTTTCCGCCCCCTTCCCCGACTTCCTCTCCCCGAATCTGTCGTGCTTGTGTGTGTGTGTGTGTGTGTGTGTGTGTGTGTGTGTGCATGAGTCAGGATTCTCTGCAAGCGCCGACTGACTCATTTGTTTATCGTGGTGCTGAACGGAGATGAAAGAGCTTGTGTGTGTGTGTGTGTGTGTGTGTGTGTGTGTGTTTGTATGTATTTGTGTGTGTGTGTGTGTGTGTGGCTCTCTAGCACAGATCAACTGACACTCAAAGCGCTGAAGCTCATCCTATTGTGTGTGTTTGTCCGTCTGTCTGTGTGTACTTTTTTCAGCCTCTGCCAGCAGGTTCATTAAGCATTTGTTTGTGTGTGTGTGTGTGTGTGTGTGTGTGTGTGTGTGTGTGTGTGTGTGTGTGTGTGTGTGTGTGCGTCGATCCACGCAGCTCAAGGTAACGTTCAGAAACGTTAATCGATGCCCACACACTCACGGAGTACGATCAGTCTCAGTCTGTGTGCGTTTACAGTCGTTGCTCTGCATCTAGGTAGGTGTGTGTGTGTGTGTGTGTGTGTGTGTGTGTGTTTGTATGCGCTGAGTCATGGCAGGCAGCCTTTTGATGTGGTGCTATAATTGCGGCGGCGGCGTGTCAAGGCACACAGCGGGGCCGAGAGGAAACGCATCATCATCACTCAGGAATGCACTTCCTCTCAGCTGCGGCGTTGAACTGATAGAGGCACACCTGGATCCTTGACCCAGAGCAGAGAGAGAGGGAGGGACCGGCTTTCTGTCCAGCTGTCAAGGAAATTTTTTAGCAAACTCTCCGAGCTCTAGATATTAAATAAAATATGAAGTAGGCGTGTGTGCATCATCTGGGTTTAAGGAAAGAAGATCACCTCTCCTAAAACTTAAATTATAAGGGGAAGAAATGATCATTTAGACACTTGATGATGATGAACTTTGAAGATATTGAATCATCTTTGCATCATCTTGTTTAGCTTTGAGACAGCAGTTGAGAGTGTTTTGCACAGTTGAGACTTTTTTATGTATTTTAATTTATCATGTGCATGTGATTCCCGTCTTTTCTTACCTGTAGATATTGTTTTATTCTTATAAATACTCAACATTATTACTGATGGATTTTTTTTTTTCTTCAGTGCACCTCCTATAACTGCAACAATTAGTCAATTAATCAATTAGTCAATCAATAGAAAATTAATTGCTCACTATTTTGATAATCAAATAATTGTTTTGAGTCATTTTTTAAGAAGAAAATGTTTAAATTTTCTTGTTCCAGCTTCTAAAATGTGAATATTTTCTGTTTTTTTTTTTATCTTTTATGACAGTAAATGAAATATCTCTGAGTTGTGGACTGTTGATCAGGACTAAAGAAGACATTCAAGGACGTCATCTTTGGTTTTTGGAAACATATATCGACATATTTCACCATTTTATAGACCAAACAGCTAATCAATTTATTGTGAAATGAATCTTTTAAGGGAGATCATCTAAGCACAAAGGTCCGCTTACTAGCATCGGAGCTTTCCACTGTATCTCATGGTCTTCTCATGAAAATAATCGATCACTGCAGCTCTAGTATACTCAGTATTTTGAGGGGTTTTGTTGACTTTTGATTAGACAAAACAAGCTATTTGAAGACATCACCTTGTGTTTGTTAAAGTTTTAATCATTTTTCACAGTTTTCTAACATTTTATAGACCAAATGATTGATTATTCCCGCCCAAAATCTGCAAAATAAATGTTAGTTATCAAAAATATTTGTTAGTGTCAGCCCTGCTCCTGATGCTTTTTATGTGACATGATAATAAAAATTCATAAAAAATCATATTAGGGTACTTTTCTCCACCCATCCCCACTCAAAACTTTTTAAAAGCGTGTAAGTGGCTGACACACGTACAACAATAAGCACTGCTTCAATGTTTTGGTCAGTGAACGCATCGGTAGAGACAGTCAGTGAACGTAGGATCGGGAGTTCGGAGTTGTGGCGTTAAACGTTACAGAAGAGAAGATGTTTTAAGATGTAAGTGACAGTGGTGGGAACCTGCCCTTTTCTCCCTCTCCCTCCCCCTCGGCGTCACCGGCCAAGTGGATACGAGGTGGTAAAGGGTTAGGCAGAGTGTGAGGCAGGGTTATCAGGCAGAAAGCGAGGAAGGGGGGGGGGGGGGGGGAGAGAGTAAGATGTGAGAGAAGGTGGTACGAGGCTGCCCTTTCCTCTCTCGTTCCCACCTCCACGGCCAGGGTCTTCTATATTTACAGGTCTATTTCCAGACCGTCATGAATTTATGGGCCGGTCCGAGGCATGCGCCGCTCGTAACAGGACCCCCCTCTTTTTGCTCAGTGCCTGTTGCATGCAGAGGTAATTCACTCTCTCTCTCTCTCTCTCTCTGTCCCTCTTAAATAGCCAGATATGTACGCGCCCACAGATGTTAGAATTATTAACTATCATGCATGCACACAAAGCCACTTTGACTTTAAGCAGCCATTCGGACTGTCACAGGAAAAGTATTTGTGGTTCTTTAAAAAGCCCCCCCTCACCCCCCCAACCCCCAACCCCCCCCCCCAAGAGCTCCAAGAGTCTGCCTGCGATGCCCATTTTAGCGTTCATTTAGCAAATAAATAATGTTAAAATAACTTGAGCACCTTAATTCAAAAAGCAATGACATGGGTAAAATGCCTTTTTTCAGCATGGGTGGCCTGCAGCAGAGAAGAAGCATGGGAATCTATAAAAACCGGGCAGAGTCGGTGTCCGTCGAGCTAAACGGGGGAATTGAACCTCTAACCCTGGGCGTGTTGGCGCCAGCAAGGGCTCCCATTGGTCAATGAATTCCTGAAGTATTACGGGATTTAAGGAAGTGTTTCCCAGAGTTTAAAAAGTCAGGTTGACGTCTTGCTTTTCAAGGACAATCTGGATGTTTGGAAACTAGAAATTTGTTACATAGAGATGAATTTGCACTAATATATCATTATGTATTATTTTTTTTTAGCACATTTCTTTGCATTTTAGATGTTTCTCAGCTGTTATCCTCCTCCACAAAAGCATTAAAAAGTCGTGCCAATTAAAGCGACAGGCGATGATTGAGCTCCGCGAGACCAAAAGTGGTGTGTGTCTTAAAGTCCTCGCAGTGCTTACTCAAAAGAGAAATGTTGTGTCTCATTGGTAATAAATGGACCTAAACACTGTCAGCTATGTGGTCCGACCGTCGCACGAGGGTTGTAGTCACTCTTTTTTAAGTGTGGATTTCATTGGTGGTCCCTGAGCATTACTCAATCAACGAGGCTCCCGTTTCACTCAAACACGCAGGAGCTCTAATATCTTCGTTATTTCTTTTTCTTTCTCTTTGCTTTCTCTCCCTCTCCTCTCGTTTCTTTTTCATACTTCTTTCTTTTTTTGTGTGTGTGTGTGTGTGCATGTGTGTGTGTGTGTGTGTCTCTCGCTTCCTCCCCGTCTCGCTGCCCTAAACTCAGACACACGGTAATGATAAAGCAGGTTTTTTTTTTTTTTACTAGACTACCCCTCGACGTACTGGAATGTGCCGTCAGATAACTTTATTAGACAAAGACCGAACCTGTGTGCAAACATGTATTTGAAAGCGCACTCAAAGTGTGCGTCAGACATTTTAACACACACACACACACACACACATTTGTTCTTCTTTTTGATGGCAGCCGTCTTCCAGATTTCGGTGACCTTTTGACGGGCACGGTTTGAACAAAGCAGGAAAGCTTTTTTCCTCCTCCGTTGACGTAGATGTGGAGATAAAATAGAGTTGGAACATTTTCATCAAGTGTTTATTTTGGCAGGAATTTTTATTTTAGCTAAAAAAAATTTTAAAAAAAGGCTAATTTAAGTCATGTTTTAGTCATCACATGATGCCTTATTTGAAGTGTTTGTTTGCAAAAATAGTTGGACTTCATGTCTGTTAGTGACTATTTGTTTTTGTTTCTTTACGGTCAAAATTTTGTCACCAACACTTTTGTTAAGTTCAATTTTAAGTCAACTTTTAAGTCAGTTTTCTGATGTTTTGTTGACCAAAACATGTATTAAGTAAATACTTGATACTTGATTCATTGATAAGGAAATTCATCCAGAGCAGCTGTAATTTGCAGTCACTCATGAATCTTTATTTACTGTTGAATTATCTTAGTGTTTTGTTACAGATTTGAAATATTTTAATGCAGATTCTCTGTAATCATTCAGCTTGTTTTTGCTTCATGAATCAGATTTATGCCCCATTAAAGAGATAAGCTACAAGTGGTTGTTGTTCTTGTTGATCAGGCAAATTTTGGAGGAAAAAACTCACAACATTGCATTGCTATTGGGTATTTATTCTTCAAATATTAAGCATTTTTATTTAATCACTTTAAAGAGCTGACCCAGGCTAACGGCGCAGATCTCACCAGTAACCCGGATAAACTCGGCCAGGCTGTTTACAGCTTTCAGCAGTCTGAGAGCAGCGGATAGCGGCTAGTTAGCATAGCTAGCATCGTTAGCATAGCATCACCGTGTCGCGCTGTGTGTAGCCCTGATGTTTCCGGCTGCACCTTAGCACAAGAAGAAAAGTTAAGTTAAACGTTTGTTATGAGAAATAAAGTTGTTCTGACTGTGGCGCCGCTACACTCTCATTCATCGGCTCTTATTACGTTCCACTCGGGAGCAGCTGAGTCACGTGAGACACCTAGTGGTTAAATTCAGTATGTCCGGTACGATTTTTGGCTTAATATCAAACCGGTTTAAGAATTTTTGCAACCCAACCCAAGCAAATCTTCTGTCAGGGGATAAAATCCTGATATTTGCTGATTCAGGCCTCTCAAGCACGAAGATTTGCTGCTTTTCTCAGTTTTGTAAATCAAATATCTTTGTGTTTTTGGACTTTTCATTGGAGAAAACAAGACGTCATCTTAGGCACTGAGAGCTTGTTATTGCTGTTTTTTTTTACAGGGAGTTTGTAGACTTACGACTAAGGCCGGTCAGTGACTCAAACAGCAGTGTCTGCTTCTTGTTTTTATTCGTCACACCGACGATAAGAGCTGTTCACGAGGTAAATCTTCCAGCCCGTTCTGCGTTCTGCACAGTCAGGGTTCAGCTTGTGAAGGCAGAAAGTGTAAAAAAGTCTTTCAAATGTCACAAAAAACCTTTATGATTTTCAAATATTTTTGTTGTTGTTTGTTTTATAGAAGATAAAAGTGAGTAGAGCTGCAAAGATTAGTCGATCGACAGAAAAATAAGTAATTTTTCAAGCAAAAATTCCTGCTTTTCTCTGCTTTATGCTATAATAAACTGAGGTTTTGGACTGTTTTTCAACTTAAAATGTCAGCTTGGACTCTGGGAAACCGTGATGGGCAATAACACTAATTTTTTTTGACATTTTATAGACCAAACAATCATTTAATTGAGAAAATGTTCCGCACATTAATCGGTAATGAAAACAATTTGTTTCTCCCCGAAAAGCACCGACCTACTGCTCTCGAAAACCCTAAAATATTCAAGTTTGAAACGATAAAGCTAAAAAAAAAACCGCAAATGCAGATCCAGATGTGCGAGGAGAGAGGGGGGTGGGTGGGAACGAGCACTTTTGATCACTTTAAATCCCCCACCCCACCGTCCCGTCCGCTTTTTTCCTTTCTCGATCTGCACTTAAAAGGTCATCGCCTCAGCTGTCGAGCCAGCCAGTGTCAGGTCAACACGTTACGCTCACTGTTCACTCCCATGATGCCTTTCATCTGTTGTCCCAGCTGGGTGAATGGGGTTTTAGGGACAGAAAGAAAGAGAGAGGAGAGAGAGAGAGAGAGAGAGACGGGCGGGTCGGTGAGGGCAGAGGGAACGACGGAGAGAGAGAGAGAGAGAGAGAGAGAGAGAGAGAGAGAGAGGAATTGAGGGCGTTTTTAATGGTGAGAAAGAGAAAGAGAGAGACGGTCACGGCTCCGAACACCTGCCTGTGTTGCAATGACACAACAAGCTGTTAGCTAATGCAGGTGTTTGGAGAACAGTGTTTTTATAACCCGATTTTGTGGTGTGTGTTTGTGTGTGTGTTTGTGTGTGTTTGTGTGTGTTTGTTTGTGTGTATGTGTGTGTGTGTGTTTAACTGAGGTCAGCTCAGGTCAGTCAGGCCCGTGTCCTAAGAGCGTTGTTTTGATCGAAGTCCACGCCTGCAGAGAAACCCAGAGACCTCAGACTGCTCTCTCTCTCTCTCTCTTTCTCTTTCCCTCTTTCTTTCTCCTCTCTTCTTCTCTCTTTCTCTCCGTCTCTCTCTCTCTCACACACACACACACAAACACAAAAACAGATTCAAATTCGCTGTATTGACACGACCATAATTAAGAACAGGATTGCCAAAGCTTGTTTGTTGTACAGTGTTTACGATTCTAAGTATCGTCATAGGAAATAAAAGCACTTAGAGGTCTTCAAATGCCGAATTAATAATGCTGTGTGTGTTTGTGTGTGTGTGTGTGTGTGTGTGTGTGTGTGTGTGTGTGTGTGTGTGTGTGTGTGTGCAGATTGCAGGAAATGGGTTGTAATGGTCTTTTTCATGGCGTGCTGGTTTGTACAAACTGCTGCAAAGAAGAGTCTGCCGTCCGCAAACCTCTCATCCAATCTGATCATTACCGTATTGGCCTGAATATACGATGACCCTGAATCAGAGAGAGCGCTTATTTTCATTATCGATTAATTAATGTCTTCTTTTGTCCCGACCGACAGTCCACAAGCCAAAGATAAACGATCAGTTTACTGTCATAGAGGCTGAAAAAAAACATCACATTTGAGAAGCTGGAATCAGAGAATTTGGCCTTTTTTTCTAAAAAGATGACTTGAGCTTTAATTTATTTATTGACTGATTGTTGCAGCTCCACCCTGAATGTAAGATGCCTCCCGCACCCTCTTTTCTAACACCTGTTTTTGAAAAAAAAAGACTTTCTGTGCAAACAACAGACTTTCACACTCGTCTTCTAGGATTCCCCTCAGATATTATGAATCCAAAGAGAAGCAACTGCTCATCCTCGAAGCCTTTTGTTCTTGTAAAAGTAAAATTTTTCCATTCTGTAGCAGAAAAACACGTTACATGAGTCCTCAGAAACTCCTTCGAGTTAAACTGAGCTAACAAAACACTTTTAGTGCCGACTGACTCACTATAAACGGACTTGGAGACACTCGTTAGCCTAGCAACATTAAAGCTACAAACAACCGGTAATGCAACACTCTCTGAAGGTTTTACACCATTCAAAGAGAATATCTGATGTTATCAACACTTAAATATCTAGTCCACAAATATAAGACAGCTCACATGTTTTAAAATGTAATTTTCTGAATAAAATAGCCTTAAATTCAGGCAGATGTAGGTTATTCTTTCCTTCTTTCCTCCCAGCAATGTTTAAAACAGATTCCCTGAATTGCTGAAAATGTCCATATCTTGAAATGTTAGAAAATTATTTAAAAAAAAAAAAAGCCCTTTATCAATTCTTAGAAGCCAAAGTGATGTTTTCAGATGTCTAATTATGTCCAATTAACAGTTTAAAATCTATAGATAATCAGTTTATTATCATGTGTGACACAAAAAACCTGCAACAAGCAAATATTTGACTTTTTTTCCTCTTAAAAAATGACTATTATTCAATTATAAAAAAATTCTTTCAGTTAATCAACTAATTGTTGCAGCTTTTATGGGAAATTAAAAGGCATTTTTCACTGTTTTATGATATTTCAATGAATTGAGAAAATAATAGGAGCATTAATTCATGAAATTCATTCATGAAAATAATTACTTGCAGTCATATTCCTCTATGAAAATACAAACACTATGATACATAGTATATTATAATTAAAGAAAAACAAGTTTTGGTGAACAAGTCATTAAAATAATTGCAAAAAAGAAGACAAATTAATGTAATGATAATTGTGAGAACTATGGAAGAAAACATTTGATGGAGCAGCTCAGCACAGTTTCATGTTGTTCTGCTGGTTTTTCTCTCCGGCTTGGCGAGGACATATTTTTCTGCTTCCATGGAAAAGTCACAGTTTTTCACCAAGTAAATATTGAATTTTGTTTTGGTCCTGTTCCGTCTCAATGGTCAGCCTGTGGTCACTCTAGTCTGTATTTACTTAATGTCTCTTTCAGTTTCTGGTCATTCACGGTGCTCAGATGATCGAGGGCCTTATAAAATCCGTTTTAATATTTCCCCAAATTACAGTGTTTTCCGTTGTAATTTTTTCCTGAATTCTGCCTTTTTTTTACAATTTAAGCACATTTTGTCACCAGAAAGTGTGTCTAATCATGTGTTGGATAAATAAAATTACAACAATTCATTAAGAGAGTATTTAAAATTGAATCATACATTGAATAAAATGAATAAATATCAATGAATTTGTAATTTTTTAAAATTAAATAAAGTGCTTCAGTACACAGTACGCTCAGACATTAGCATGAAGAAGTGAAACAGATATGTAAGCGCTATGGCCTGAAGTAATCCTTCACATGTTTGTGAGTGAGAATATAATCATAGAATAACATTGGTAAAATGAGGCTTATAGTGAAGGGATTTAAACAGCGATTTGCTCATCATACCAATGTCAGAGTGAAGCCACAAACCAGCTGTAGGGACGGTTTGATCTCATCCACACGTTTACCCACCGTCCACTTCTTTATCTGAACTCTTTGAACTCTCACTGGTTCTTTTTCATTATTGAAAAAAAAAAGAATTAATTCAGAACAGGATTAGAATTAATTTATATTTTAAATAAAACTAAATATTGTTTCAAGAGCAGCAACAGTAAAGTTACTGTATAAACTCAATAATATCTCACTGGAAACAAATCTAAAATGTCAATAAAATAAATAATATTCCTAAAATCAAAATACTGAGTGAAGTTTAGAAAGATTGAAGAACACAGACATGACTCAGTATCTTCCTCCTGTTTACAAAAATTTGCCAAATTTTAACATTTGTGGCAAAGATAAACAGTTCGACTACATACAGACAGATTTCGTTTTAGCTTGTTCGTAACAATTCGCTATTAGCTTAACAAGCGCGCTGTGGTCGTGTAAAATATACCGGAAGACTGCGGATAAAGCAGGTGGAAATATCACTTTTCTACATGATTATGCTTGTTGAACAGATGGTTTGATAAATTTCTTACTGGCTTTTTACTCGCAAAGGTTTTATTGCACTTAGAGTAACTTCACTTCACCTGGTTCATGTCTCCACTGTGGCCTCTCTGCTCGACTTCGCTCCGTGTGTGTGTGCGTGTGCGCGTCAAACACAGAGATCAGAGGAGAGGACAGAGAAGCAGTAGACCGTAAATGACAGCAAAACGCAGTAGAGACTCTCAGGATAGTTTTTTTTTTTCTATTCATTCGGCTTAAGTGCTGTGAAAAAACACTTATGCGCTGCACCTGAGTCTTGACTTTGTCTTCAGAGCCTCCACGCAAAACGGTGACGTATGTCCCCGCGTGACCTGAGCAGCCGTCGGCCACCATCGCCCTATCGATCGGCGCTGATTAATCGGTCGACCTCTAGTTTTGATAAATTACTTTCTTATTATTGGCTTTTTACTGGCAAAGCTTTTATTGCACTTTCAGTAACGAGAAATTTTTTTTTTTCCCTTGTTCACTGTGTCCACTGTGGCTGCTCTGCTGCCCGCTGTGTGTGTGTGTGTGTGTGTGTGTGTGTGTGTGTGTGTGTGTGTGTGTGTGTGTGTGTGGAGGAGCTGAACACTTGGTGAAACTCCAACACAGACAGCAGAGGACAGAAGCTGCGCACCCCTAAATTAACCAAAACACGGTAGAGACTCTCAGCATAGTTTTATTCTGTTCATTCAGCTCAGGCGCTGTGAAAAAAATGCTTAAAATGCCGCAGCTAAGTCTTGTAACGGTAGAGAAAACCCTGATTATTGTAAATTGCGTCCACATTTTGGCAAATTCCACGATATTCCATTTTTACGATCAAATTCTGCGATTCTTTTCTGTGTTTTCTTCAACACAGAAATCACAGGGCCCTAAATCTGCCACAGTTCTGGTGGTTCATTACTTTTATTTTACTTTTTTTTTTGTTAGCTGTAATTTGGTTGGACCAGGTTGCGTGAGGGCTGAGCTGAGTCCTCTCTTTCTATCAGTCTGTCCGTTCATCCCTCCATCCATCCATCCATCCCTCCATCCCCGTGGCTAACAAACAGCGGAGCAGCATTCCAGCAGTGCCCCCTGTCAAAGCATCTGTATTGTGGCGTGCTGCTCACATTGTTGTGTCAGACAAAGCCTCGCTCTCAGTGGAATAACCCAGCTGGACGGCGGCCATCGCCAGGGTCATTCGGGGCCGCTGGGCCGCACCAAAACAGCCGACCTGACAGCCCGAGTCCGGCCATGATAGCAGGGCAGGAAACAAACATTATATATATATATATATATATATATATGTGTGTGTGTGTGCGTGTGTGTGTGTGTTGGTCTGCTGGCAGCAAGCAGAATCCAAAGTTCACCGTCCGTGCTCACTTATTTACCAGACAAACAGATTTTTTTTTTTCTCTTTATATGAGTAGTTTGAGCCCGATCGGTCAGAGATGTCTTACATCTGTGCTGCTTCTTAAAAAAAAAAAAAGAGCCTCCAGAAAGTGAACATACCTTGATAATTATTGTACAAAAGCCAAAACACTGCAGACTTTAAGGCTGCAACTAACGACTATATTCATTATTGATTAATCTGTCGATTATTTCCTCCATTAGTTGATTAGTCGTTTGGTCTATTAAATGGCAGAAAATGGAGAAAAATGTTGAACTGTTTCCAAAAAGCCCAAAGGTGCAACTTAAAATGTCTTGTTTTGTCCACACTAATTGTCCACAACCTTAAAGATATTCAGTTTACTATCAAAGAGAAGTGAAAAAAAAACAAAATATGCACATTTATTAAGCTGAAAGCAGAGAATTTAGGTATTTTTTCTTTAAAAATACATTGATTAAATGACTAATCAGTGCTGATCTACTCTACTTACTGTAAGAATTAATTGCTGACAGGTAATCTGTGGATTGTTTGCATAATTTAAGCCTTTTTAATATTCCTTTAGTGTTAATTAACTTGTAAGAAACGTGATTTTTTTTTTGTGCCGTATTGTAGATAAATTCATTTACCAGCATGGTTGCAGTTAATTCCCAACAATGCTGTCAGGTGGGAAAAACCTGCATCTTCAAAAATCTTCAAAAGCTTTGTTATTCTAGACTTTTGTGATTAAACAGTGAGGTTTGATTTATAGTCAGGACCCTTTAAACTCCTTCAGAAAATAACCAAAATTGGGAGAAGCGAGGTTTTCACCCCTCTGCAGCGGTGTTTGGAAGGCCGAGCCTGAACCCAGACAGATTCCAGTCAAAATTAGTCAGCTCCACTAGGCTTCAAAATGTCCAAAAACAACTAATAATGTGAGTCCAAAACCACTGTCAGAGCCCGAGCCACATTCCAGATCCTGTATGTGTGTGTGTGTGTGTCTCTGTATGTGTGTGTGTGTGTGTCAGGCTAATAGAAAAAAGTTTTGTTTTGGCCACAGTAGCTTTGCCACCTTTCTGAATTCTTCTTGTTTTATGAGTCATCTGAGTGTCGAGAAAAGAGTTTTAGTTTAGTTCATGTATTTGTCAGTGACTGTGTTTAATATATAAAACAATACATTCATTTAACACAAGAAGAAGAAGAGATGTATCGTATCAGGTTTAGCCACTAGCTGATTTCCATCTGCAGTCTCTAATCTAATCAACCTGTGAAAATTTAAACATTTAGCAGATTAGATTTGTGTGATATGATGATATATAACATTAGGTAATATGTAATATCTACTCTTTAAAGCGTCTAATCTATTCTGTTAATATTTGTGTGTGTTTTATGCCTTTTATAGCCAATGATGCCAATAAAAAAGAAGGAATTTTTAATGGAAATATTGGATTTTTTGTATTATTTTCACATCAATGTGATAAAGTACGTTGATTTGATAAACTGTCATGCAGTTTTTCTCTTGGAATAACCAAAAACCACCAGTCCCATCTGGTTTTTGTATCCATTAGCTGCTTTTTTATTGATTTTTCATGCATTTTACTATATAAATATCACAATATAAAGTTATATATATTTACTTTTATCCATGTTGTCCATCCTTATAGCAGCATCTAAAGCCTGACTGATGATCAACAGGCAGGTGTTATTGGCTACACACTTTGGCTTATAAAAGATATATCGATATCATTTATTTATCGTTAATTATCAGCGGTGTTTGAGCTTTTTAATAAATAATTAATCAATTAGTCCATTGACAGAAAGTTTAACTGGCAATTATTTTGATAATTCAATAATCATTTTAGTAATTTTTCAAGCAGAAATACCAAAATATTCACTGATTCAAGGTTTCAAAATTGAGATTTTGTTGCTTTTCTTGGTTTTAGATTATTGTGAATTTATTATTTTGGAGTTTTGGACTGTTGGTTGGACAAAAATTGTCCAACCAACAGTCAAAAAAATTTGATGACGTTCAGGACCTTGTGATGAGCAGTTTTCACTGTTTTTTTTATGTTTTATATGATTGATTAATGGGGAATATATTGAGCAGATTCAGTACATTTCTGGGTCACCGCACATTAAATAATCTAATCTGAGGCTCAGTGTTTCAGGAAAAGTTGCTCACCTCCGTGTGATGAGTCATGGTCAACAGAAATCAACTCCCACACACTGTTTACACTTCGGTCAGGCGTCCATCGGCTGGCGAATATAATATTTACGGTGTTTGCTTAAGAAAATGAATATAAGTCACAGATGTTTATTGCTTGTGTGTTTGTGCGTTCGTGTTTGCGCCGAAAGCTTGTAAAGACGGACGACTCACTAATGATCTCTTGTCTTTTTTCCTTTCGCAGACTGAGCGACGGGACGACAGAGGTTTCCCCACCCTCCTCTTCTCCTCCTCCTCCTCCTCCTCCTCCTCCTCCTCATCTCTCTGCTCGGGGCACTTGACTCTGCCTGTGACCTTTGGCCTTCCCCCCCCCCCACCACCACCCCGCTGGCGACCTCTGACCTTCACTCAGACTGAGAAACCGCTCCCTTCTGGACGCAGAAAACAACATCATAACAGATGGCAAAAACGCTTGCAGTTTTTTTTTTTTTTGTTTTTTTTTTTAAGTGTATTAGATCTTTTATTTTTCTTGTGTTTTATATGCATATCTTGTCCTGTTTTTTTTTTTTTTTTTATATCACCCCCCCCCCTCGTCCCTCCCCCTCCCTCACGATCGATGCTGCCAGTGTGTGCTGCTTTTTCCCCTCTTGTTCAACAGTCAGCGGTCAATGAACTTTGACTGAGGGGGGCGTCAACAGAACCGTAGAAAGTCTTATATCAGATGGTTCTGCTTCTCCGTACGGTATTAAAAAAAAAAAAAAAAAAAGGGAGGCTGGAATACTAAGCAAAGGCATTATGGTACAGACTTGGAAACTTTTATGTTGCATTGAATTTAAAATATTAATTTTTATCCTTTATTATTATTATTATTATTATTTTTTTACCCCCCTTCCATGTGTAATCCACCCTCAATATGGTACCATACAGTTATTACATTGTGGACAAAGTTGTGGTAGAAAATGTATATTTTTATGAATGAATCACCCCTTAAATGGTACGAGCTCGTTGCTAGATGCGTTTTAGCTTCAGAGTTAGACACGTGGCATTACACAAGTACCCACGCTTGTTCCCGTACTCACCACATCAGGTACAGACGCCCCTTTTGGGGGTTACCATTGGAGTACGTTTTTTTTTTTTTTTTTTTTTTTTTAAACGACCTTAGCGGGCCGTTTCCAAATAGGAAGCAAAGCTACGGTACGGCGCCAGTATGGGTTCGTCACAGCGTACTAATGCGATGGGGGGAAAAAAACCTTTAAAGCATTACGCTCCTCATATCCTGTAGCACATATTATTTATTTGTTGCAATAGGTACAGATATTCCAGTACATTTCTTCGTTTGCTTTCACAGAGACGGTACTCAGCAGGGCGGGAATAATAACGCTGGCCACCGGCGGTCGAATGCTGGAAAGTTTTGTCTGTCTTTGTTCTCCGTAAATTGGCACGGAGAGGAGACAGAGGTCTTTAAAGGGATAGTTTGACATTTTGGGAAATTTGCTTTTTTTTTTTGCTCAGAGTTAAATGAGAAGATTGATATCACTCTCATGTTAAATACGAAGCTACAGCTAGCAGCCTGTTAGCATAGCTTAACATAAAAACTACAAACATGGAGACACAGTTAGCTTAGCTGCATCTCAATTTAGCAAAATCCACCCACAGTCCGATCAAAAACCAAAGTGTTAAAATGCCTTTTAACTGTTTTACACAAACTTCCTGTTAGGAGACAATCCTGCACATAAATCACTGTAAAACAGCAAATTGTCATTTTTACACTTTTACATACAGATTAAACAAACAATATAATGTCAATAAGTGAGCTTTAGAGGTGCTGGTTGGTGGATTTTGTTATGTTTAACCTGTTCTGTCTAAACCACAAGCATTTCAGACACGTTTGGTTTTTTTTTTTAACCCACATGTCTCATGCAACTCTCATTTTAATCTATGCAGCTGTCTGCGTCTCACAGGCTTAACCGCAAACACTTCAGGTCTATTTTCCTCTTTGTGTTTTTTTACGTGCGTCAACTACAGTCATTGACGTCTCGCACCAGCTGCATATTTAACAGAAAGATATGAGAGCGATATATTGATCTTATCTAACTCTCAGCAACAAAACAAATAAGCGTTATTTCCCCAAAATGTCAAAATATTTCTTCCTAGGTTTTAAAAAAAAATTCACCCGCTGTTGGTCAGTTGATGGAAAAAGTTGTTTTCCCGCCCTGCTGTTCGCTCGGCAGGCTCATCTTTTTTTTTTCCTCTTATACAGTTTTTCTGTGTGAGGAAATGTTTAGTAAACTCAATTTTAATTTTATTATTATTATTATTATTATAATTATTTTTTTACATTTTCTTTTTTTTTTTTTTTACCTCATCAGGTCCGTAGCACAGTTCAGATTAGCGAGGGAGAGCGGCGCCAACACACACACACACACACACACACACACACACACACATATATATGCACTCACACGACACTGTGAAAGGTTAAAAAAAAAAAAAAAAAAGCACAAAGTACAGACGTCGACACCGGGATGCAAACACAAGACGAACGCACACACACAAAAATCTCTGCAAGTGTACTGTACTTTGTAGGCAGTGGACCACACGCACATGTACGTCATAACGACACATGTCACTGTCATGTGCCTGCTCTCATGACACATACGCACACACACACACACACACACGCAGTAGTCATGCAGCCTAATTTAGTCGAGGGTAGCTCCTCCGTGCCCCCGTTTCAGCTCTTTGTCAGCGGCTCTTGATGATGTCCGGCATTTTTTTTCCCTCTCTCTCTCTCTCACACACACACACACACACACACACACACACACACACACACACACACACACACACACACACAGACACAGACACAGACACATATATGCAGGCTGGGGTGTTCGTCAGTGGCTCTATGTGACGTAAAGAGGTTTCCAGTAACCTGAGCTTCAGCCCCAGGTGCAGCGTACTGGGCATACTTGCCCTGTTACAACCTCACACACACACACACACACACACACACACACACACACACATATACACACATTCGGACAGGCAGCGAACATCCACATCAATCACAGTCTGAGCCGGAGCTCGCTGCCTCTTCTCTCTCTGTCTCACACTTTCACACACTGATGCGCCCATATTTAGCATTTTATACTCTGCGCTACTCTCCCATGACCAACACAACTCATTTCATAGAAAGAAATGTGCTTAAAACACAAAGACTGACAGCTAATCCAGAGCATTTCAATCTTTTTTTTTTTTGTTTTTTTGTTCAGTATTCACTCTGATTTAATGCTATCACCCTGTTTTTTTTTTTTTTCTCTTTTATATCAGCCCACTCTTATTTTTTGTTTGTTTTTAATTTGTTTGGACGGATGAAGGCCTGTCACTCTCACAGAGCTTTTGTGTAGGACGCATCATTGTCATCCTTTTTAGAGCTTCACACAGCAGGGGATGCTACGCCGGGGAGGGGATGGATGGATGGAGGGAGGGATGAAGCTGAGGTATCTCCAAATCATTTAAAAATATCTGGCGTGGGCGTGTTTTTGCCTCGCTGACCACAGGGGGGAAAAGATCCCAAAGTCTTGGGTTTGCTGTGATTGACGGCTTTACATGACGCTGCCCAAACTGCTCGGATGCAGTGAGCTCTCAACATCTGATAGTCCGCATTCATTGTTTTATTGCCACTACCGATCCCGACTATGTAGACATTTTGGAAGTTTGGAGTGATTTGGGGTCTTGGCTAGATAGCCGCGTGGCGCACATGCTCGGGTGTAACCGTCGCCTGTGTATAAAGATGGACGACGCGTCTTCTCTTCCTGCTGCTATGCGAAAGCGAAGCCAAAATATCTCCTCTTCCGGGAGCTGCCATCTTGCTCGTGCGTGACGTCGTCTGGAGTCTGTGCAGTAGAGTCGGCCTGGCAAAAGGTTGCAGAGCAGCTGTCAATCATGACGTCACACATATATATCGTCAAATAACTACTTAAATTTATCCGAAAAACGAGCATTTGGACAAACGTCAGCATGATAAGAACGACCATCTTTGGACAGTCGAGATGTTTTGGCTTCACTTTTGAGGAACTGTCATGACGTCCGTATTTATATACAGTCAACGGGTGTAACAGTTGAGTAAATATAGACAATTAAGAGACTATTCAAAGGTTGTTGTCTTATTTGTAACTGTAATCTGTTATAAATCAGTACAACAAAGAAAATTAATACTAATTTCCGGTGAAAACAAAAAGTTAAAGCAGATTTTCTACTGCTGAAACTTGCTGCTAAACAACAATCTCTCTTTTAGGGTGAGTCATTGTGTCATTGGTCCATGTTGTATGTTACAGCCGTAGCATGTGCACCAAACAAGTCACTCCTCCATTCTCATGTAGGTTACCGGTATGGCTTCTTCTTTCATAATTGACTTATTCTTTTACATTTTACCAAATTGTCTAAAGCAAAAATACATTTCTCAGTTACCCAGTGTGACGTCTTTCAAAATGTTTTGTTTTTCCAATCGGCCAAAATCCAAAGATGTTCAATTTATAGTTATATAAAAAATATAAAACAGTGAAAACCAGCAAATTCTCACATTTTTGAGAAGCTGAAAACAGTGATAGTTTAGCATTTCTGCTTGACAAATTACTTAAATGATTTCTCAAATATCAAAACTTAGATAATTAATTTCCTGTCAATCAATAAATTGACTAATTACAGTCCTAGTTGTACCAGATTGGTGGACTTTACTGCGTCAGAGCAATTCAGAGTGCGTCATGTATGTGATCGATATCAAAAACTATATAACACTAACTTTCTAGCATATCCGAGTCAAAGACAAAACGCCTGAACAAACATCCTCACGCTTTCCCTCCGTCCTCGATTCATCCCCAGTAACGACAGAGCCAAAAAAGGAAAGACAAACGTGTCTTTAAGTAGCGATATCATCACATGAGGAATGATAAGAGATTATTTTTCAAGTCTGTGTGGCTAAAAACATGCAGGTTGATGCTAACAATGTTGGAACCAGGAGAAAATCCCCCCCCCCCCCCCCTTTCCCTTTTACACCATTATCGCCCCCCCCCCCCCCCCCCCCCCCCCACTGGAGGTTCAGATAATTAAGCTAACCCTCCTCCTCAGCAGATCCATGTTTTAAATGGTCTGATTTTAAAGTGAGTATCGACAAAATGCTGTTTAAAGTTTTTAAGCCTGTGACGTGTCTTATATGTACATTATGAACAATTTGAAATCATTTCATTTGCCCCCCCCCAACCCCCCCACCTTCCCCCTTTTCCCCTCGAATGAACAAAGAATTGAATATAAGAATATTTAGGCTGTGGCCCCCGGGACGGAAAAAAAGAGAAATTTTGTTTTCTTATGTTTTGGAAAATGTTTTTGTGTACTTAACTATGCTACAGCGACGTGTTGCTTTGGGTTTTTTTTAACGCTATGGCAAAAAAAATGGTAGAGCTAGATTTTTGGGGGGGATTTTTTTTTTTTTTAGAAGGATCCCCCTTAAATTATTTGAAGCATTACTCAAACATTGATATTTGTTGTTCATGTCTGATTACCTTCATGTTGAACTTTAACCCCCCCCCCCACCACCACCACCACTACCACCCCCCCACCCCTTCCCCCAGTTTGTCATAACTGAATTAATTTAAACAGTTTATTTTTTGCAACAATCCAACCTCAAAAAACTGTCCTCAATGTTACCGATTCTTGATGTTGAAAATCAGCTGTTATGATTTTTTTCTTGTTCGGGGTGGAGAAATGAGAAAGAAATGAGACCTACGTACTATATATATATACATATATATATGTATGTATATATATATATATATATATATCCTCGCAGAGAAGACTTAGGGTACTGCATCATTATGCAAACTTGTGTTTCCTTTTTTTTTTCCTCTAATCTTTTGATTTATTTGTATTTTAGTTTACAGAGGGAAAATTATCTTATTTTTGGTTGTTTTGTTGTATCGGGGCAACCTTGTTTCTCTGAATAACAAAGCGATACAAGGGTAGTATTTTTTTTAAGAGTACATAGGCATTTTTGCAGTTATTTGTATAAAGAAATGGGTTACAACCTCTGCCTAATGTTTATTTTTTTGTAACTATATTACAGTTTATTTGCTGCTGTGTAGTACAGTTAACAGTTGGAAATGCTGTTGGTGGCAACCCTAACGATGAGGATGACAATGAAGATGACATTCATTGCCCTGCTATCAAGGCGCGGGTCAGTTTTTTTTTCCCCCCAAATCCTTCCTAAAATGGAGGATTTTGGCGGAAAGGGGGAGGGGAGGGGGGGGGAGGAAAAAAAAAAAAAGCAAATCCCACTCTACCCTGCTACCTGTGTTCTTATTTTCCGAGTTGAATGCTGTTGTTTATTAGCTTTACAGGAAAGAGAAAGAGTTTAAAAAAATACTGTGGAGGTGTGTATCCTTCGTATGTGCATTATTTTTCAGCGACGTACGTCCTATATACGAAAAAGAAGAAAAAAAAGAGTTAAAAAAAAAAAAAAAAGAAAACTGTGGTGGAAATGGAATCCTCCTGTAAATAAGGAAAACTCAAGTTGTCGCTTTTTTCATGTTATGATCGGCTCCTCGGCAGGTGCCCCCCCTTTTTTTTTTTTGTTTTTGTTTTATTTCCTTCTCTCTTTCTTTCTTTTTTTTTTTTTTTTTTTTCCTCGTGGAGGGAAAGGGGGCTAGGAGGGGTACTCAGAGGCAATTTGAGCATCGGCATAGTGTTTATATTTATCAAAACTTTTTTGCTTTCGATAGAGCTATTGCAATAAAAATGTGTTCATGTAACTGCCGTGGTCTCAGCTGTCTTTTTTTTGTGTGTATGTGTGTGTGTGTGCTATGGATCATCATGAACTTATCTAGATTATATACACATCTCTGTTTGTGTCAAACTAATATTACACAACAGTTCAGTGTTTTTTTTTTTTTTTTAAACATGAAGCCTTCAAATCAACTAAGCTGGAGAGTTTTGACGTCATTGAAGACAAACAAATCTGGTGCGAATGTACCAGAAATGTTAATCTTTGTGTGTGTGTGTGTGCGTTTGAGAGTGTGTGTTTGCTTAACACACTAATGCCTTGACACACTGACTGTTTGAAATATTTAACAGAGACTCACTTTGATTGAAGCAAAGACACTTCACCTCAGTACCTGGAAGAGCTACTAAAACAAGAAATCACAGGTGTAAATCTGAAAAATATGCAACTTTACTTCTTGTTTTTTAATATCTTCACACACTGATGGTCTTTTCTAGAAGTTGAGAAATGTCTCTGATAACTCTTACTGATAAAATATTTCAAAACCCCACTGATTACGTCCAAAAAGGGCACTCAGGATGGTGGTGTCTGCAAGTAAGTCCATCTAACACTTGGGCTCATTGCCATTAAAAGATGAGTTTTCCTTCTCTCAGAGAGATGTGTCTCATCCCAAATGTCAAACTACTCCTATATTGAACATGTTAGCATCCTACGAAGACATGGCATTATCTCTGGTGCCACACTCAGGTGTAAAAATCGAAATCTTTCCATTTTTAGGCCATCAAACAAATTTGTTTCTGGTGTCCGATGAAACTTACAGCCTCACAATCAGCACTAATGTAACTGAGCGGTGGGCCAAAAAACTGTTAGGTTTGTCCTGATGTTGGCAGAACAAGAGAAAAGACAATGATAGATAAGAGTACTTTATTAATCCCAATGTCTGCAGTTAAGCGCAGAGTTGCGTTATTTTTTCCCCACCTGCATTCAGCAAAGACCCACCCTATTCTGCCTCTGATTGGCTTGTACTCGTTGCCTTTGCTGGTTAGGTTTGAAAAGGGTCTATCTCCAGTCTTGCAGACCTACACGACACCCCCCCCCCCCACCTTCCTCATGCCTACCCTTAACCAAGATGTGGGTGTGACGCGTAGATACTGGTTTAGGCATGAGGAGTGAGATGGTTGGGTTATGGTAAGAATATCAGGGTCGGAGCCAATCAGAGGTGGAGTAGGAGCGGGTCTTTGCAGAGTACGGGTGGCAAATAACGCTGCTGAGCTGGATCCAGCATTGGGTTTTGTCAACCAGGGGTGCGTTCTCTCCTAAGTTAGAGTGTAAAGTCGACACTAGACACTTAGTTACTACTAGTTAGTTTGTAACTGAATTAGCTACTGAAATTGGCTGCACCACGATTACTTGGGGCATAACGTAACCAGTTTGGACGTGTGTGTTAGCTTTCTGGCTAGCATGAGCCACTTGGCATCGTAGCACATTGTAGTAAGTGAGATCAATATTGAAATATCATCAGTAAATTAGGTCTCGACTGGATTACTGTGTTGCAAAATGGTAGCAAGTAATGAAAAAGTGATGCTGTGTGGCAGAAAAACTGCTGTTTTACCATTAGTCAGTATAATACTGTGACATTTTATGATTTACACGTACCGTACGGGCATGTGTGTAGCTGTTTAGCTGTTATCTAGAGTTATGTTGTAACTTATCTCTGTGGAGCAACCACTTTTTTATTAGTAATGCATTAATCACAGCTCAGTAATAATTTATGTTATAACTTGGCTAAGTTTGAACTTACACAGCTGGTTCAACAGGCAACGATTAGCTTAGCTTAGCTTAGTGCAATGACAGGAAGCTGAGGGAAACAGCTAGCCTAGATGCATCTGAATTTAAAATCCACCTTTAACAAACATTTTGTGTTTAATCCGATCAAAAACCAAAGTGTAAAAATGTATTTTGCTGTTTTTTGCACAGTTAAAGTAGGTTATGAATTAAACAAGCAAGACACAACATGTTAGTGAGCTTTACAAGTGTTGGTAGGTGTTTTTTGTTGTTGTTGTTGTTTAAACTTTGGACCAGTCTTCCAGTCTTTATGTTAAGCTAGTCGACTCTCCAGCTCAATGCGCAGGCATGAGAATGATTTTCTGAAAATTATTAATTATTCCTTTAAAAATCAATTCCTGTTTACTTTGTCTCCCCAAAACAGAAACCCTACATCCTACAGTTGCTTTACTGTTCTAATAAAACATTTTTCAGGTATATGTATTGTGAATATTTGCCTGCTGACATTTTATGAAAACCTGGACGTTTTACCAACTTTATTTTGTCTCAAAATGCCAACAGTGAGTGCTAGCAAGTACACCATGTTAGCGTTGTGTGACTTCCACCAAATTTAATTACAGGATAGACTTCTGTGACAGTTGTGAAGACTCCAAAAGTAAATATTCACATTAGGCTGCATTCTTGTGGAGCAAAAATTAGTGAAAAGCCTCTCAAATAAAACATATTCACTCACAAAAGTCAATGGGCTCGCTTCAGTACTGTCCTATTTTAGACATCACATAATTCCTAATTTTGTTCTGCATAGTCTCAGCTTAATCTAATTTCATTAAATGTTCACATGACGGAACATTCAATTTGTTATATCAAACCAATCTGAGAGGATACTTTGGTAATATGATTGTTTTATTGCTCTGCTGTAAACTCTGATCTCTCAGTTTTATTTAGTTTGGGATTCAGACTATATAAAATCCTGATTGTTAAATGAGTGAGTACAAATACACACTTGTGTTGCCATGGAGCCACATGACTCCAGATTTGTTGTTTTCCTCGTCTGAACTGATAATCATTCATGTGTTTTATTGGGTTTCATGACCCTTTGGCCATAGAAACCTGTTAGAGAGACAGGTATCAACTAGAAAACAAGCATTTGTTTCCTCATTCCTGAAACTCTTTTTGCAGATGAGTGATTTTCGAACGATGACACACAATGTGTTTATCCAGCTCAGTTGACCGGCCTAGCATCCCAAAGTCCAACTGTCAAAACAATCCAAAGTCCACTTTGGTCATGAGAGTTGGTTAGTTGAAAGGAGATTTCTGATCCAACGCATACAGCAGGCTGGTTTCTTCTTATAAATCAATAAGTAAACAGCTTTCGTGTGACTGTTTGATACAGGAGAGCAGAGAAAATACTACATAGCAAAGAACTGAAAAGGTGTAGGGTGAAGCTACCTTTTTTTTACTATCGATTATTATTTTTACACATACATATATACATATAACAATGTATTACATTCACAAACAGAAAAGTCCTGACCCTTTTTTTCTTAAACACGCATATTTTTCTAAAGTTAAGCTATCTTCCTCAGATTTTAAACAACTTTTAGCCTAAATTATTAAGGACGGTACATGAGGGGAGAACAATGACTAATCACTTACACTTACTCACACTTTTTTTCTTTTTCTGGGAGCGCATTCATACCTAGAGCTGGTTTTCTCTGCTGTTCTCACAATTTCTACTTTATTACATTAGAAAAAGTAGATTTTCTTCGTCTGGTGCAGAAGAATCTTAGGATTCCACCTGACAAGGAGCCAATTTGGGCTCGAAATGTTTTGATTTTCCTTATTTAATAAAGTAGAAATAATAAAAAGGTGTGGTTGACAGTGTTGAGTCCTTGGGAAACCACAGTCCACTTAGATTTAAGCACTGTAGTTTCAAGGAAGTCTTGTTAACAAACCTTTAGTCACATCTTTACACAGAAACAGGAAAGCAACCGTCAATCAATCATCCAAAACTTAAGATGCCCTTAATACTGATGGATGTTTGGGGAAAAAAATAACAAGAAAAGGTCATTGTTCCATACAAGAAATTTGGTTTATACTGAGGATTCACTATAACACCTCACCGTAAAACACTTTCAGATTCAGTATAACTGTTAAAGAACAATAAAACTCTAGTGGGTCACCAGGGCACGCCAATCGCAAACTGTCATCAGTTGATAAGAAGAGCAAGGAAGTCAGTAGTTCAATACTGGTGCAATAAAAAGCCACCCTTGTGTTATTCACGGGCAAATTAGGTCGTCCAGATTCAGAGGATATAAATAAGCCCCTGTTTTTGTTGCTCTGCAGTGTATGGACTTTGATGCAATGCCCAAAGCGTCTTGGCCAAAATGAACCCTGAAGTGGAGTCATCTACAAGTCAAGACCTTTACTTACCTCTCACTTATTTCAGCTAGTTTCTGATAGCTCTTTTTTATTATTTAAGCTCATGCTGCCAAACCAGAGTGAATTACACCTTGGCAAAATAACAACTTGAATGTGAAATTGTGCCGGGAAATCCCCCTTTCAAATAGCTCTCTAAGCTAATGAAGGACTGGGTTTCAGCCTCGAGGCTCATGATGCTGACCACAAAAGTTATCAGCAATCAGATCATCTACTAACATAACTTTGGAGAAACTGTTTTCTGTCTCACTGCTGAGCAGACAAAGAGGTCAAATGTCGTTCAAACTCAAAGGACTAAATCAAAATTGTTAGTTTTATATACTTTATCTAATCTAAAAATGCATTTCTTTGTTTTGAAAAACTATTTTGCTCAAGGGAAATACTATCATTTTACAACTGCCTTCTGATTACACTAAGTTAGCCAGTTTGGAACTTTTTTTGTCAACATCTAGGCTTCGAAATACATCAGCATGAGTGTTTTCAAGATATCATGACTTTATCGTATATTTACAATTTCATTTCAGGCATTTGTGTGACACTTTTTCTTACAGTAAACTCAACTGAGGAGTAAACTAAAAGCCACAGCACTGAGATAAAAGATACTACAGTGAACCTCAAGTATTTATGTTATCAGAAATTACATGTCCTGGAAGCTTTTTGTTATGTGTCTGTGATATTAATATAACCTATGACTGTTGCTTTTGTGTACCCACTGTACGCTACCTGGCTAGCACCAAACTGCTGACAGACAAAGTTAAATTGCCTAGCTGGTGAACATAGTAGAGCATTTAGTAGCTGATGAGACTGACATTTCCCCTCAGGAGGTGGTGGAGACCAAAACAGAGCTAAAAGAAATTGAATACTAGAGTGTCATTTGCCAAGCTGGTGGCCAGAAACACGACTCCAGATGAATGCTAATGTTGCTTCGTGTCTGCTCGATTTGTACATAGGCAACTCCTTGCTAACACATTGGCCATATTGACTTTGTAAAATGATTATCATATTAGCATTAGCCTTAAAGTCTCTACTTACCTATCCCCCTCAGATGTCTTCACTTACTGTACTTGATTAGATTTGGGCTTGACATTCTCCTGACTTCTAACATCAGCAATTAACAGCTAACAGTCGCATCAACACATGTAAATCTGTGCAGTTTTTTTGCGTTGAGCTCAACTTTGGTTAACTTTGACATGATTTTGGGCATTTGAACAACGCCACAATGCCAATCATTAAAGCAAGCAAATAAGTTCAAAATGGAAAAAGCTATAGCTTATTAGCTTTGTTGCACCATCCACTTCTATTAAAAGCATTAACTGGTCTACAACAGAGAAATAGTTAACAGAGACAGTCATGAGACATCTTTTGACTACATTGTGTGGACTTATTGTTAGCAAGAGTTAGCAAGCTTTCCCCCTTTTCAACAAGTCTTTATTGAATGAAATTGAATGTACAGGGAGGAGTTCACAGCTCAGACTAGGGTAAACACTTGGCTAGCATGTTTTTAGTTGGCTAGCATGTTAGCAGTTAGCTCGCCAGCTACCGTAGTTTAGAAACTGGCCTTGCAAGTAGTCACTATCATCTTCTATATTCACATATTTTGTTCACTTTCTGGTGTGACTGAGCCTAAATATTGAAGTTGCATTGTGCCTGTCAAGGAAAACACTTACATCTTCATTATTCTTACTAGTTGTGTACTAGTGGTGTACTAGTACTTTATTAAGCTTAGTTTGGTTCTCCAGCATGTTTCTAGTTGGCTAGCATGTTAGCAGTTAGCTCACCAGCTACAGTAGTTTACAAACCAGCCCTGCAAGTAGTCACTATCACCTTCTATAGTCACATATTTTGTTCACTTTCTGGTGTGATTGAGCCTAAATATTGTGGTTGCATTGTGCCTGTCAAGGAAAACACTTTCATTATTCTTACTAGTGGTGTACTAGTATCATATTGGGATAAGTTTGGTTCTCCAAACACTGAAAAACAATATTGATATCTCTATATCTGATGAAATTCTTTCAGCTTGAGCAATATGAAATAACCAGCAGTAAATGAGACAGTATGAGGGAGTTTATGACTTTTATATTGAGTTTGACATGTAATTCCCAACAAAACTGCCATTCTTCAACCTGAGCAGAGGTCTATTAAGGCAAATAACTGAAAATACCTTAAATCTATTACTAGAAGGTAAATGGGGTATCTAAAACCCACAAAACAAAATCCTAGAAAACATACTGAGGACATGACCTCAGTGTCTTCAGTGGTAGCTACAGTCCTGCACGCATGCGCAGCCAAGATCCCCCAATATGGCCACTACAGGGTGAGTTACATCATTTAATTATGTGAGGTGGGAGAGTGGTCTTTGCATTTGAGGTGTTCAATGTCATTGAGGAAAAGGTTCAGGAGTTGATGGAGCAGGTTTGGCTGTTGAAGGGACTGAAACCGTGACCTTTGGGTAATGGGACGCTCTCTAACACAGCCTCTAATCCTGCAGATGAAGCCCTAGATGTTTTTACCCTGTGAACCGCGCTGCAGCCTCAGGGGAGAGCGGCCACCGCTTCCCTGCTGACTGACAGACCTCCACACTGAGGCCTGGAGGTATGGACAGATTTGATGATGTATACAAGTTGTGTGTGTGTATGTGAAGAAGATGAAGGCCGATCCACAGACCAAGTAGGGGGCATTTCAACACCAGCATGTGACCTGGTAGAGTTTCATTACTGATGGACGAACCAGTGGGCCTACTGGGGATATAGACCGGTGCTAGAGTTTCAAAACAACACCCAGTGTGTGTTAGTGTGTGTGTGTGTGTGTTTGAGTGCATATGTGTCTATGCACATGATGTGGGCCAAGGCTTGGAGTCCACTTGGCCAGTATGCTGTGAGGATCTGATGTACGCGGCTTTTCAAAAATTAGTGCAGCAATTAGCATCTTCGTCAGTGACTCTATCCAAAGTCCTTGGAATCCCCCCGCTCACCCCTCACACATTCAAACACACACAGATGGTTTCCCTAATGAGAGCGGATGCGTCAGAGTTTCACCTGACCGCATCTCGTTTCCATGTCGCCAAGTGGGAGGCCTGACCTCGTTGACACTAAACAACAGCATCCGTCTTCGAAAGAGAGACCCCATCGACAGCAGTGACGCCTCTGCTCCGCCTCCTCACATCCTAGAAAGTTTCCTATTTAGGTAGCAGCAAAGGGGCTTTTCAGGTATTTTCCAGATCAGATCAAATGCTATAGACGTCATATAATCAGATATGTATTGGAAGCCAAAGTGCCTACACCCTAGATAATAATGGCTGACATTAAAGTGGCAATTGCCTTATAGAGAGCTGAAGTCCTGTCCCACTTTTAGTTTGGATTTTGTTCAACTGATCTTCATTTGTGATGGTTTTCTGTCTATATTTTTTAAGATAAATGACGTCTTATGTACTCAACAGTATAATTTGGACAATAATTTGTGAGTTTAAACAAAAGAACAGATTAAAATGCTACAGCTCAGCCTCGCTATCAAAACAGCATCACAGCTATAGTTCTTGAATGCTAATCCTTGAATCCTGGTAAGTGATAAGATGTTGAACTTTACTAACAATTCAAATCAGACTTTAATAAGGATCTAAAAAAAAAAAGAACATAAAATCCACCCATCAACTTTCAGCTCTGTAGACACTGTGTGTCCAAATCATTTACTAAAATATAGCCCTTTGGTGTGTTTGCCATTTTGTAGTGTTGTCTGAATGTCAGGTGAGAATTATTATACCCTACAGAGAGCCGAAGTCTGGGATTAACATCCGGTCCAGCTGCTTTTCCACTCGCTTCTGTACAGTAACTTATTGGGGCTTTCTGTCCTCGGTCTTGGTGAGACATGTTCTTTTACTCTCCATATTCTCAGATAAATAAGTATCTACTGCAGCAGATTTTAAGAAAGTTAAAGGATGAGGCTTCATGGGAATTTTTTATATTTTTCTTATTGTCAACAAAGCTTTTGCACGGAGCCAAACCAACAATGAATTGCTATATTTACAAGTATTGTGTGTCTATCCAGACCCTGATACATCTTATTCCTCTGTGCCAAAGATCTCTGTTGTTATCCAAAAACACACCAGTGAGCCAAACTGGTGCACTGGGTGACATGTTCCTTCATCCCGAAGATTACGATGATGGTACTTTGTTTAGAAGCAGCTCCAAAGACTAATAACAGCGATCATGTTTTCAGCCTCCGAAGAGATACTCCATGGTTCCATTTACATGTTAGCGTGTTGTGCTACATATCACAACCTCTTGACTTTGTATTAAAGTCCTTTCCAGTGTACAATGAGGTCCAAACTACTCTCTGAACCTATCTATTATTTAAACTTAAAGCCACACTAATCAATATTTCTATGTTAGCAATGGATCAAATGGCGACAGTGTGTGTGATGTGAAAGGGGTCGGTCTCAGTAAAGAAACCCACAGATAATTATAACTCAACTCTACAGTTCCCCTCAGCTCTACAGAGTGTTTTAGGGTCTTTGAGCTCATTGTTTTGGTTTTGGCAAATTTTGTTTTACTTCTTACCTTATTCCAGACACAGCAGGAAGCTGTTTTCAGCTAAAAAAAAACCCACTGTACATTACCTGGCCAGCACCAAACAAGAGGTAGCCTTCGATACTATAGAATACTGACCCCTGATTACACTAATGTAGCCAGTTAGGAACTTTTTGATGACATCTGGGCTTCTGAAGACATCAGCATGAGTGTTTTCAAGATATCATGACTTTATCGTATATTTACAATTTCATTTCAGGCATTTGTGTGACACTTTTTCTTACAGTAAACTCAACTGAGGAGTAAACTAAAAGCCACAGCACTGAGATAAAAGATACTACAGTGAACCTCAAGTATTTATGTTATCAGAAATTACATGTCCTGGAAGCTTTTTGTTATGTGTCTGTGATATTAATATAACCTATGACTGTTGCTTTTGTGTACCCACTGTACGCTACCTGGCTAGCACCAAACTGCTGACAGACAAAGTTAAATTGCCTAGCTGGTGAACATAGTAGAGCATTTAGTAGCTGATGAGACTGACATTTCCCCTCAGGAGGTGGTGGAGACCAAAACAGAGCTAAAAGAAATTGAATACTAGAGTGTCATTTGCCAAGCTGGTGGCCAGAAACACGACTCCAGATGAATGCTAATGTTGCTTCGTGTCTGCTGGATTTGTACATAGGCAACTCCTTGCTAACACATTGGCCATATTGACTTTTCAATATGTGTTTTCAATATGTCAAGCCTTCCTCATACATTTACATTTTCATTTCAGGCATTTATGTGACACGCTTTTTTAAGAACAACTGCCACAGTGCTGAGATAAAAGATACCACAGTGAACCTCAAATATGTATGTTATCAAAAAGTACATGTCCTGGAAGCTTTTTGTCTTGGTCTGTGATATTAATGTAACCTTCATGTAACTGTTACTTTTGTGCACCCACTGTACGCTACCAGGGTAGCACCAAACTGCTGACAGACAATGTTAGCAACTAGCTGGTAAACATAGTGTAGCATTTAGCAGGTAAAGAGCCAGATATTTCCCTCAGGAGTTGATGGAAACCAACCAGAGCTAAATTGAGAATACATATTGGATTTACATTCATTAGGTGGCCAGAAACATGACTCCAAATGAATGCTAATGTTGCTCCATAACTGCAGGATGTGCATATAAGTCACTGCTTGCTAACTTGCTAACTGCTGCCAGCAAATAGCCAAAAAAAGCAATTGATGCAGCTTTTGTCATTATTCAGACTTATCAGGGAACATCAGACCTGTTGCACTTGGTGAGGAAACACAATAAGAATTGGGACATTTTTATCTGCAGTGTGGATTTACTTCAAATAGTGGGCTATTAAACCGGGAGCAGAAAATAGTTTATTGTCTGAGGTAATGCAGATAGAACGGCCATGTGGTGGAGACAATGCTGTCAGGATCCTTAAATATCTTGTGTGTAAATAATGTTCAGTTTTGTGGATTCAGGTAAAATGTAGACGCATACGTTAGCGTCGAAGCTCTTACCCTGAGAGACTTATTGAGCTCAGATTCTGTATCTTGCTTAAGAACTCTTTGGCAGGACACCTCGGCCTTTGAGCGTTGGAACACGTAATCTGTTTTTTGGTAATGGGATGGACTCTCTTAACACCTAGGAGCCTCCCAGCCGTGTGATATAAAGCTTTGTGTTTTAATGTGCGTCCCCAACGTACCTTTGTACACAGAGCCGAAGCCAGGGAAACACGCTCAGACAAAAGATCAGCATGTCTGTCCAGGAATCAGTAAGCAGTAATAGCTTTAACCAGCTTGTCTGGATACACACACACACATACACACGCAGACCACCTCACCTCCGATCCTCTCTGATCTCTATAGCTCAGCCAATTCAAATCAGGAAGTAGATTAGTCAAGAAAGCCTGTAGCCTCAAACAGCTTAGGAAATCAAGACAATAGCTGTAGCTACCACACAAAGAAAAAGGAAAGAAGAAACACTCAATTTTTTTGTCTCCTTCAATTAAATTATTAATGTAATTCTCTGCTTTGCTTTTGTGTGTGTATTATAACTTTATATGAACACCCTAGTATCTGTGCACCTGACCAAAGTTTTCATTTTCTTTAATCTTATAAACCAAACTAAGTCTTATCTAAAGCATATCTGATGGAAAGATGCATATGAAGATGCATGGGGGGGTTGTTGAATTCTTGCGCAACAGTAGTGGACTGTAACTAAGTACATTTACTCAAGTACTGCACTGAAGTACAGTTTTGAGGTACTTTGACTTTGCTTGAATACTTCCATTATATGCTTCTACTTCCACTCCACTACATGTCAGAGGGAAATATTATACTTCCATTTTTCCCTTTGACATTGAAGGGTCTTTTTCTGTTGATCAATGTCAAAAAAATCCGTCAATGTTTTAAGACAAGAAAACATGAAAAATTCCAAGTGTGGTGAATACTTTTTACAGGCACTGTATAGCTGTATACAGTATAATAAAGATAACACTGAGTAGGGACAATTTGCATAATGAGTACTTTCACTTTTAATACTTTAAGTGCATTTTGCAACTAAAGCTTTTGTACATTTACTTAAGGGATGTTTTTAATGCAGGACTTTTACTTGTAATGGAGTATTTCTATGCTGTGGTATTACTACTTTTACTCAAGTATCTCAGTACTTCTTCCACCGATGAATGTCAATACTGAGTTTATAAGATGATGTTTTGTGGTCAAGTGTGTGTCCTCTGCCTCTGTGTGGCAATGCTACCATCTGCTGGTCACTTCCGACAGTTCTCTAGACCTCTAGAGCCCCTTTCAGACCAATTCTTTACACTTGAGACAGTTTCTGCATGACATTCATTCTTTATGTTCATTTTTTTATTCAGTTCTGATGCCCTTAAGACACAGGTATATTCGTCATGTGACCAAGAAAGTCCACATATTACACTATACATCTATTTTTTTATGATTAAGATGGATTTACTGCATTTATCATATCTACATATACGGTGTACTTAAAATTTAAAATATACAGCTTTCATCTTCATAAAACCACAGTGCACCACAGATATGGAAGTAAAATATCTTAATTTAGCAGGTTGAAAAAAGTCACCTGGGGCTCTGGGAATGGTGCATTTTTCACTATTTTGTGACATTTTACAGAGCAAATAAATAATTTAACAGATTTGGCAGATTTATAAATATAAATGATGAAAGAACCATTTATTCTATTTGCAACCCTGTTTTTATTTGTTATATGATGTGTATTGTGTTTGTGTAAACTATTACAGTGTCTTCTAAAGATATATAAATATATAAATATATGTGTGTGTTTGTTTGTGTGTGTGTATGAGTCAAACTGAACGCCTTTGATAAGTGACATCACACTGGTTTGGACTCCAGAACCTTTATGACACAACAGAAAGTTTCAGGACCAGATCTCAACACCAGAGACGACTGAACGTTGACAGCATCTGAAAAGTCACCAGAGACTGACAAGAATTGTAAACTATGGACAAACAAACAAGCGCAGCATCAGATGCACCACAAACAATGCTAGGAAAACAGCATAACTCTACGTTGGTCGTGGACCAACCAGAGAACCCTGATCCTCCGGCCTCTACAACCAAGGCGAGGAGTGAAGACCCGCTCCGGTTGTTGGTGACCGTCCTGACGGTCAGAGTGCTGAACAAGTGTCACGCTTTCAAGAACCAGAGCCAGGAGGAGTGCGTCGCCCGTATAAAACGTCTGGTGCACCAAACCATGGAGGGATTCACCATCACTAAAGGCGTCTGCCCGGACGCGAAAAGCGCTAAAAGATTGTGCAAATCCGTGATGAAAGACCTGCAGAAGAAGTTCTGCGGCAAGCGCACCCTGGAGACTCTGATAATCTTACAGGATCCACTTGTTGACAAAGTCATCGTTCAGTCTCTGCAGGCTCACATCAGGGAGTTATCTGCTCGGCTCACCAAGAAGAGAGCCTCCCTTATTACGTGGAAAGATGTGGTGGAACTCTTGGTCATCGCCGCAGTTACACTCACCATCATCTTTTTAGCGCTGTTGGTCCTCTAAAGCTGTTTTTGAGGAGGCTGCAGCGACATCCGCGGTCAGAGGTCAATACAGGGCCGCACAGTGGTTCACACTGTAGCCTCACAGCAATAAGAGGTCAGCACGATCCTGTACAAACACACCGTCTTCTGGCTGTGTAGAGTTTCTCCCTGTGTAGGCGTGGGTTTACTCCGGGGTCTCCGGTTTCCTCCCACACTTCCAGTTTTCATTTTTTTGGATTTCTGAAGCACTTCTTCATCCATTAGGATGAACTGAATAGATTTGTGCTTCAGACAAAACGGTTGGAATAATCAAGGTGTGAGAAAACAAAAGCATATGAGATGGTCTCTGTGTCTTTAAAAATGATTATAAATCCTATGTTTGAAATATTTCTAGATGTGATAAAAACATGATGGTTTTATGATGCTCCAAACTTAAATTACTACCAAACAACAACAGACTCCATCTGTTCTGAGAGGAAACAGCAGATGGCAGCACGTGTTCAGTGATTTCAAGTCTACTAATCAGACATTTTTGGACATCCACTTTCTTACATCACGTGGCAAATACTCTTAAAAAGAGCTACAATTGATTTATCTGTTTATTTGTTAGTGTTTATGAGGAGGTTTTAGGTGATGGGTGTGGGGACGCTGGTGCTTTTAGTATTTTGTTTGTAAGAGAATGTGTGTGTAAGTGTGTTAATGTATTGTAAACAGAACAAAAAACCATGTCTCTTAACATCAGACAGTTCTCTGCTCGGCTTGCAAAGAAGGCAACCTCTCTTTATACGTAGAGAGATGTGGTGAAACTCTTGGTTATCGCCACAATTGCACTCTCCTGCATGTTTGTCTCAGCACTGATAACTCCTTTAAAGCTGATTTAGAGCTGGTCAAGGCCTCACGGTAACAAGAGAGGACCAACATACTGTTGTTGCTGTGAGGAGTCCCTGTGTAGGCGTTTACTCCGGGGTCTCTGGTTTCCTCTCACACTTCCAATTCAAACAATTAAAAAACTGAAAAATCTTACTTTTTGTTTTTTTAAGCATTTCTTCTTCAATTATTTATGAGTGATTTGCTCTCTCTGAATCTGTAAGTGTTCTTTTTAAGGTCTAGTTTTAAGAAAAGGTGACAAACACCAATAACTGTGTTCCAGGTTTTTCTTTAAACTCTTCATACAATCAACAAAATCTCATACGGTGCCTAAAAAGACAAGCCCTGGGTTTACTCCAAATTTTAATAATAAAAATGCTGAACTGTATATTTTTCTTATATGAAGAACTTATTAGAAATAAACAAGGTGAAGATTAAATCTTCTCATATGAAAATCATAAGTGGTTTCTTTAGAGCTGATAGTCTGGAAAAAGGACAGAAATAGGTGTAAACAGTAGTGAAGTGTAGCCTTTACATTGAATTTCCATAACTGTGTCTCTTGTTTTTAATAAATAATATATGTACCTAGAAAAAATCATCAAATCACTAATAGTCTTTGTCTCTGAAATAATAATCCATTAACTAGCCTGATTATGATTTATTTATTTATGGATTATGATGGATTAAGACTCTTATCTCTTGTCAAATCAATGTTATTTATACATCCCAATATCACAAATTTGCCTCATGGGGCTGTTACAGTCTTACAGCAATACAACTTCATCTATCCTTAGACCCTTGATTCGAATAAGGAAAAACTCCCCAAAAAACAGGGGAAAAATGGAAAGTTTGACACTTATGAACTATTTTTTTTTCCTCTCCACAAACTGTAATTTATTTGGATAAATTAAGATGTTGGTGGGCCCTAGGGGGCCTCTATTGATCCGCCACCCTCTGTGCATTTTATATGTACCCTCTAGTTGTGTTTGAGACTCAGAAAACAACTGTACTGCTATGCTGTAGTACCTGGCTCCAGGTTTTGGTCAGGTCTATGGTCAACTATTTTGAAATAGGACTAAATACACTTTTATTTAGGAATATGCCTCTCTACAAGACACGATCACAAGGAGACCTTGTGACTTTTGTTAACTGATCACCTCTAGAAAAGGGACCGAAATAGTGTGGCACACAATAAAGGTGGAAATTTTAGCCAAAATTAGAAAAATAATAATTTCTGAGGTTGTCTCTGAAATACTAATCCATTAATTAGCCTGATTATGAATGATTTCGCATCAATCAATCTTAATTAAAAGGTTGTTTCCCTTACATTTCGTTTACACAGGAAATCTGAGTTTTGTGTGTAAAAAAGTGCCAAATGTTCGACACTTTTGAACTATTTTTTTCTCTCCACAACCTGCAGTTTGATAGACCTCGATTGACCCCCCTCCCCTCCTCCACTCCCACCTGTTGTTGTGTTTGAGACTCAGAAAACAACCGTACTGCTATGCTGTACCTGACCTCACGTTTTCTGATGGTCAGCTATTATAAAATTGTACTAAACATAACTTTATCTAGGAATATGCCTCTCCACAAGGGCCACAAGAGGAACCCAAGACAGTTGCCCCATTTCAAAGTTAATGTGTTCTCATTTGAGGGAGGAAGTGATAAGAATTTATATTTACAGTGCTAAATACTGACTTTAAAAGAAGTCATATGTGGGTTTTTTTGTCTTTGCACATGTAAGAGCGTGTTGACATGCTCGACCTCTGGGTGAACTGCATACTCTATACAACATCTAAGAGCAAGAGCCGCAACAATTAATCAATTAATAGATTTGTCGAGCAACAGAAAACTAATCTGCAACTATTTTTATAATCAAATACAAGTTTCTTCATTTCTTAAGCAAAAATGCATGATAGAGACTGAATATCTTTGGGTTTTGGACAGTTGGTCGACAAAACAAGACATTTAAAGACACAATTTTGGGTTTGAGTTTTTGAGTAAGCTTGGCTGTAAGGAGCGAGATTTTGGCACTGGCAGTAAAAATCTGCCAGTGTCAGCTCTTATCGAGGCAACAGCTGACCGTAAAATTGCTGGAATAATTGGAATAATGTTGGAATAAAGCCGTTCAAATGTGCTCGATGCTGCAACTCTGCTTCCCGTCTACCCTTGTAATCATACATTTTCAGAAGACGACACTTTGGACATAGTATTTATTTCAGTCTTAAAAGTTTATAACAACTTCTGGATAACATAACATGAAAACAAAACAAAAGAAAAAAAAACAATGAATACACATTTTAATCGCACCCCAGGTTGACAAAAATTAGAATTCATAAAAGCAGTTTTGAAAAAATAAAAATAACAATAAAATCACAGGAAAATATTTCTCCCCCCCTCCCTAAAACAGCTGTTGTAGACTTACAGTACACCAGGAGTGCGTACACTCGATGTGAATGAAGTGTCACATCAAGGACTATCACACCTGATTTAAATGAACACTTTAAACCTGTGTTTCAACAGGGTCGAGTGTGAACACTTGAACCAATTTTGGATACAAATTCAAGCCAGCAAAAGTGGATTTGAAGATTTTGGGTGCAAAACCTCAGGTCCTCTCTTTATAGCAAAAGCCCAGCACCTGGAAATGTAAAAAAAAAAAAAAAAAAAAAAAAAAAAAAAAAAAAAAAATAGAGACACACACAAAACAAAGACCGTGGTTTTCTCATGAAGGAGCCGAGGTTTAATTCAAATCCATCTCTAACATTCCCCAATCATTAGACTATCTAGAAGCAAATCCCCTTTAATTCAGTTCGACATTTATTAACTCTACAAATTGAATACAAAAGGTTTAAGTGATTGGCGTTGTTAATATCATACAGGCCTGTTATGTTTTAGGGAAAACGGCTCTGTCTGTGCTCGGTAGTTAGCTTTATTTCTTGGTGAAATGCATGACCTTAGTTTGTGGTTGAAAACAGCGAACAATCTCCCCTCAGCCGAATAAGTTTATATACCTCATTATCCTCTTTTTTCATATATATATTTATTATATATAAAATACTGTTTCATTCATAAAAGCCTTACTTTGTACAATATCTGAGTCGATGTGTGTCAGTGAGCAATGAAGTGAATGAATGAATGAGTGTGTGTTTGTGTGTGTATGTGTGTGCATGTGTGAGTGAGTGAGTAAGCGAGCTAAAAAGAACCTGGAAAAATTGTCTTATAACAAAACAGCTGGTACCGATTCAGGACCTAATACACTAAAAATAAAAGGTGTTTTACACAATATACACATTTTATTACTTACAAAAAAAAAAAAAGTAAGCGGAAGAAGGTGTAGGCTGATGGTTAGCAGGCAGGCTGCAGCAGGGTTAGTACCACCAAATGTAAGACGACAGAAAAATGACAGAGAGAGAGAGAGAGGGAAAGATAGAGAGAGAGAGGGAGAGAGAGAGAGAGAGGGTGTGAATGAAGAGCTAGTAATAAAAAAAAAAAAAATAAAAAAAAAAGGCAGTCAGTCTCACTAAGGAAAGCTCATCGTCAGTGCATCTCTCATCTAGGATGTTTCCGAAGTCAAAGTGCCGATTTTGGTAACCGTGGAGACCATCCGCTCCTCATCAATAAGGCCGAAAAACAAAACAAAACAAAACAAAAAAAAAAAAGAGCACTTCTGTCTAGAAATGGATGTACAGTATCACATTTTTGTTGCACCAACGTCAAAAGTGATTTTTTTTTTTTGTTAAAAAGAGAGAAAGGAAACAGTGATCCTTTTTGGGAAAGAAGGGAAAAGAATGAAAATTTGTTGTCACACATCCATCATGGCACCATTTAGTGGATATTTTTCTGCTTTCACTTTGAGGTACTTCTTAAGAAAACCAAAGACTAAATGTAAGATTTTGATCAGTTTTTTTCTTTTTTTTAAGCTGTGTTGCACAGTAGCACCATTGTTTTAGATGTAGTTTTTTTTTTTCTTTCCGGAAGACAATGCACCATTGGAATTCCACCTTGTCGCCACGTTAACAGCTTATCCGCCACCGTGACCACCGCCCCCCTACTTGTCCCCCGTCATCAAATCATTCATCTCCTGTCATCGATCAGACGTCCCCAGCAACAGTTGGTTTGCTCGTTGCCGTGTGCCGTTACGTCCTCTTCATGCAGACCACACAACGGCTGACCCGCGTCCGTAGGTTACCCGCCTTCAGAGTCTCCGACTGGGGCTTCCTGTAAGGGGCAAAGGGTGAAGGTCAAAGGTTAAGATTGGGACGATAAAAATAAATCTGAGATGTATCAATTCATGTGACTATAAGAATCCTATGTCAAGTGAAAATATTAGTTTTTCTCTTTGAAAATGAGAAATCCAACATTTAAAAAATTATTCCTTTTAGAATGAAACCCAGAAAAAATACCTGTATAGCTTGCAACTATAGAAATATTTATGCGTAGTGAAGCGTTACTAAGACATTAAAATTTTGCAGTAGCAGCATTACAGGAAGTTGGATTACTTATTGCATATTTTTTTAGTAGTGATACTTGCAGGCTCCCCTGAACCAAAACTTCTACCCATTAGGCTGCTCTGCTGACACCAATTCAATTCACTTAAATTTGTATTTATATAGCGCCGAATCACAACAAAAGTTATCTCAGGGCACTTTTCATATACAGCTGAAGCCAATGCAGAAGTACCTTAAAGTGCAGTACCAAAGACGGCCACTAGATGCTGGCCCCGATTTACTCCCATTCAAAAAGCGTCAACTGCTCTCTAGAAATACTTAGTTAATCCTTTTTTTCAATGAGTCATTATGGTCTCAATCGCCAAATATGGCCCCTCTAATAAGTTTTCTGGTCATTTTGGAAATTATTGCTCTGTTAATAAGATTTGAAGACTTCTAGTAGCTTTGATGTCTGCCGTGTGGGCGTTGATTGATAACTGTTGTTGACAGTTGGCTCACCTTCTGCTCTCACTGGCTCTAGGACTCGCACTGAGTCAGATTATTGTGATAACATTTCAG
Organism: Thunnus albacares; assembly: GCF_914725855.1. Lineage (NCBI taxonomy): Eukaryota > Metazoa > Chordata > Actinopteri > Scombriformes > Scombridae > Thunnus > Thunnus albacares. The sequence continues at coordinate 7,004,514 of NC_058127.1, read as the reverse complement.
TAAGTTTAATGTTACTTGATTACGATACCTGCCCTGTTAGAACAATTTAGCTAAAGTAGCTAACATTAGCTAATGTGGTCCTAACATGTTCCTAGTAAGCTAGTGTTAGCTTCGGTCTGAGGTAGTGGGGCATGTTTCCAGAGCGTGAAAGGCAACACCCCGCACTCCTTGTATGGAAGGTTGTGGCTCCAAACTGAAAAGATGGTGCCGACCATAAGCAGTAACTCTGGGCTTCAAACTGGCTCTGATAAAACCAACGGGTGATGTCACACCTTGCTATGTCCATCATTATAGTCTATGACTGGCACATTTATCTGTACCTGAACATCTCATTGGCGTCTACTGTGGCCAGCCAGAAGCTATAGGAGTTGCCGTAGTAGTTGCATGTCCCCCTGCCGTGGCACTCTATGAAGGGAGCACTGCGGAACTCCTCCAGACAGGAGCCGGGGGAGGCCAGGGCCTGGCCGGAGCCCTCTGCACCTGCGCTGGTATGCTGGGGAGGAGGAGGAAGATGGGTTATAGATGAGATAAGTACATAAATGTGTTTAAATATAGATTGACAGATGCCTGGAAAGCTAGTTATGGCGTGGTGGTAGATCCATTCAGAAACATCTCAAATTAAAGTAAAGATTAGATTTAGGCCAAGGTTATGGTAAAAATTGAGATTAAGCATGTAGTATGTGTCATGTCTTACCATCATGAAGGAGTATCCTATCCACAGAGTCACCCAACGCGCAGGGCAACTGGGAATCTGGATGGTTTGACTGTGGACTGCAATCACCATGGCTGGAGCTTCACACACTGCACACCTAGACACACACAGAAATGTCAAATTAAACACCACACATCTTCCTTCATTCTATTCCATTACTCCTCTCCTTCACGTCACCTGTCCGTCCATCCCTACCTGCTGATGTAAGGCTTGATGCTCTCTCCAGTGATGGGGGCCATGGACATGGGCATGGGCTGGGGTGTGGACAGCCAGTAGGAGTAGTCGTTGCGGGAGGCGAAGTTGCAGACGTTGTTGATATTGCAGAACATGAAGGGCATGGTGCTGAACCTGCGCAGACAGCTGCCGGCCGTGCCTGGAAGAAAGGACCGACGAAGCAGAACGTCAAATATTTAATAAAATACGGGTGTAAAAAAAAAAGTTTTCAGGTTTAATGAAGAAACAAAAATCCTTCGTACCAAGGTCCTGTCCGTGCGCCCTCTCGTTACCCTGCACATACAGCAGCGAGTATCCGTCATAGACAATGCCAGTTCCATCGGGACAGGGTGGCACTTCCGCACCCTGGCTGTGTCGGGTGATGAGGAAGCCGTGGGCTGCCGAAACTGATCCTGGAGGACCGGGAGGACCCTGTGGACCATCTGAACCAGGGGGACCAGGGTAGCCAGGTGTACCTGGGATCAGCAGACAAGCATAGTTGGTGTATTAGAAATGGAAAGCCACTGACATTGTTCAATTTGGGCAAAATACTGTTGAATAATTTGGTTCTTATTATGCTTCTAGTTTTGCTTGAATACTTGCATCTATCAAAATGAATTATTATGCCAAATTTAGACAAAAATAAAATTTCAGCCTCTAGGTGGCAACAAAAGCAGGACTGTCAGTGTTTTTTGTCTTATTGGTGAAAACACCCAGGGATGCCAGTCTCAGCACTCACCAGGCTGACCGGCGGGTCCATTGTCTCCCTTCCTGCCTGGCGGGCCACTGAATCCAGGGGGACCCTCCGGACCAGAATCCCCGGGGTCACCAGACTGACCTGAGAGCAGAGACAGAGAAGAGCACTCTTCGTTAGATGGGTTAGGGTTAGCAAACAATGACCGATCACTTTGAGTTTAGAAACAGATCAAATCTGTTTTTCTTTACAAGTTTGATTTACAAAAAAAGTCATCACAAATTCTAATTTCTACTTAAATTTTTTATGTATACAGTTTCTATGTATGTAGCATTGAGAGGCTTGTTTTACGGTTAGGGGTAATAAAGCTGAACCTTGTTCCTTGTACTTATACAGATGTGCTGATACAAAAAATTTCAAAGGGATTATTATGAATGAGATTATTTTGTCAATAATTACTGATATATCAATACATTTAAAACATACTTTAAAGACTAAAAACATTGCTGAAAACATTATTTAAAAAATAAATGTGAGATGTAAAAATATCTGTCTTTCGAGCAATAAATATAACTTGTCATTTATTACAATAATAACTTCACTATAATCAGTAACTGAAACTTATGCAACTCGCCCAAGACATCCAAGAGTACAAAAGCACCCACCTGGGAGTCCATCACGTCCAGGGGAGCCAGGTAGTCCCGGACCACCAGGCTGGCCCACAGGGCCAGGGGGTCCTCGCTCTCCCTTCACTACGATGGGGGCCGGAGATACACCGGGGTCACCAGGAGGTCCTGTGGGTCAAAAGTTACAGAGGAAAATAATCATTGGTTTGAAATAACGTCTTTGTAGTCCAATACCTAAAATGAAGCTAACAAGGTAAATGTGTTCACCCACCAGGAAGTCCGATATCTCCAGGATCTCCGGGAAGGCCGCTAGAACCTGGAATTCCTGGGTCTCCCTTTGGTCCTGGCAAAGATACAAACAGGACAAATCTTTAGGCCTTGCCAGATCATAAATATGTTTTTGAACAGGAAGAAGAATCAGGAAATGCTGTTATTGTGAGCTAACCAGGGAATCCAGGAACGCCAGGCAGACCGATGTCTCCCTTCGCACCAGGGCCACCAGGAATACCAGAGGGACCCTGATGAGAAAGAGGTCCAGACAGTTACATCTCAGCTGGTGAGCACTTAATTTAGACATCATTGTCATAATTTGAATATTCCAGAAAACCTACTAAGTTTGATACCATCAAAATACACCCTAGTTTGCTCTTACCGAGAATCCTGGAGAACCAGGATCTCCCTTCTGTCCAGGAAAGCCAGGCTGCCCGGGCGAGCCAGCAAGACCCTTCTCTCCCTTGATGCCGCCTATTCCTTGGGGTCCACGAGGACCCTCTGGGCCGGGTGCACCTTCATAGACAGACATCAGAGGTCAGGTACGGTATGATTATGTTGTATATACAAGTTTCTGATCTTTATATTCTTCAGAGTTCAGAACAGTTTGGTTTCCATTTATCAATTCAAACAGTGGATTTTATCAAAAAAATGTTCTTTACAAGGGTGGAAATCCTACTTTTACAGCCATCAAGTGTTTGAAATTCTCTGCTCATCTTAAATACCTTAAACATCATCCTTTTTTGTAATAGTGTCTCATGAACTGAATAAATGGAAACTGAACTGACCCAAACCTTGCTTTCTACAGTGCAGCCACACAGAACAGACAGATGAAATAAACAAACTAAAAGGAATAACTCGAATAAGCATATTAACATCTTTAGTTTAAAAAACGTGACTCTAGATAGTAGAATTAATTCTTGGAAACCTTTATGATACAAAACTGTAGAGTCTCATTGATGTATTTTACATCAGTATCCAAGATAATCTTACCAGGGAACATACAGCAAGTAACGTTAGAGCCCTTAATTTACATAACAAGTAACTTTACATGTAAAGATTAATTTGAGTCACTGTTTCGCAGAATGAGAGCTGAAGTTTCTCAGTTTTGACAGTATAGAACTACTTGTTGTATTGAGCTTTAACTGCTTTTCTAAAAAAGCAGCTTCACCTCCATGAAACTTTTTCTCTGCCAGAACAAAAAAGTAGACGAGTTTAGGAAGAGGAGGAAAAGACTATGCACACAGTTTTGTTCCTCAAAATGGTTAGATGACATCGAACTCTTCATGTAAAGATGATCCTGTACAGTAACACAGTGGATGTATGTGTGTATATGTTCAGGTTTTCCCTAATAAATGTGATTGTGAGCAGTTCTGAGGGAGACGTCCAACCTGTCCTGTGGGGTAAAGAGTTGGTCAAAGCAGAAGGTTTTAATAGTTGACACATGAACTGATTCTTACTTTTCACACACTCTCACACTCTCCATGATATGTTGTTATTAAAAATAGACCAACATACCAACAAGACAACACAATGAAGGGTTGAGATAAATTCATCTTCAAAGCATTAAAAGGTAGTAAAATTGACGTTTCTGAAATTCAGTAAAGCAAAGTCTTTATCCATTAGTTAGTCACATCTAAAACATCATCTCGGACACCTTTACATTTTAACCTAAGAGCATTTGAAGTGAAGCGAACCCAACCCTGCATGAAACACATTTGAACTTGCTTTAAACGTGGCCCTTCATGTACCACAGCATGTATAAAAACCATCAAACCACTTGAGTCTAACCTGGAGGACCTAGGGTTCCCAGAATTCCCAGGTAAAGCGGAGCCGAGTTGACGGCACAGGGCAAAAAAGAAGAGGAGGTTTAGACAGAAGCAAGCATCAGTACAGAAATACAGTCAGACTAAGCAACAACAAAGATATTTTCCTTGAGTAACCTGAAGAGTCTGTTGTTTTAGTTTCTAAATGATTTATATTAATCTACTGGTGAGGACCTGGTATGTTTGCATGAATGCAGACTATTTACAGATGTAGTTATCCTTAAAAATGAGCTGCTTGTTTATATACAAGTGTGAGACCATTAAAGTTAAATCTCCGATTTTGATGTAGCTCCTAGCACCCTGGAGGTCACATGGTCGGAAAAATCCTGATGAAGTACGAAGCATGCGGATTAATAACACAAGCAAATGGTTGTCGACTAGTTATGGAGGCCGTTAAGTGTAATAAACTAGTTTGTGCTCTTAAAATGTCTTGATTTTTATGCTGTTCAACCTAAACGAGCTGTATGATATGTGGATATTCTTCAGATTTAGCCTGTTAAACAATGCTGTGCTAACATTTATTAATGTCAGCAATATTGTTAAACATTATGTTCTGTTAATTCATGCACACAAATGAAGCAATTCGAGAACTCAAAATAGTAATTGGACTTCAACTTCAACTTAATTATTATCCCAAAGGAAAACTGGTCTGCAGCCAGGCATTAAACATATAAATCAGGAATACAGTGATGACAATAAACAGCAACAATCTATAGTAGAGCTGCAATGACTAGTCAATTAAGCAAATAGTCGATTAAAATTAATCAGCAACTATTTTGACGATTGAATAATTATTTTAGTTGTTTGGTTTTTTTTAAGGAAAAATGCTACAACATTTGTTTGTTGCAGCTTCTCAAATGTGAGAATTTGAAGATTTTATGTGTCATATATGAGGGTAAACTGAATTTCTCTGGATATTGGACTGTTAATGGAACAAAGCAAGCCAGTTGAAGACATCATCTTAGGTGGTCTTCTGGCAACAACTCTACTAATATGGGCATTAAAGTAATGTAATTTGGTATTCAATCTATTGAATTTTTGCTTTTTGAATTTTAAACTGTAGATGTTAAACTGCTTGTTTTTCCATTTCTGTGCTCAGAGAATTATTTCTTTGCACTTGGGTGAGCATGCAATCCATGTGCATGAATTTCCACAGCAATATTTTTTTTTTTTTTTACGTCCATGTGACCCTGCTTTTAACAGTGAGTTGGGTAAAAATTTGGGGATTTAGAAGGTGCTGCTGGAAACTACAACAAAATTACGGAATGAATCTTCAAGCTTCGGTATGTTTAAACTATAATATACTCATATAACAAAACTACATCTCAGTACATTTGACACAACTTGAATTACGGGATGTGACACATACTAAAAAACAATGATTTACTGTTCCAGGTGAGTTAGTTATATGGTGTGATTTTGTGCACAAACTGTTGGATGCTATATGCATAACACATTATGAATGTTAGATTTAAAGGTACTACATGTGATCCAGATAACATGCTAACTGTGCCAGACTACTACTGTAATTTTTAAAATATCAGGTGTGGTATTTTTTCATTAATAACCAAAAAAATATATTTAAAAGGTGCTTACTTGTTAAAGGTGCATTATACTACCATCAGTGTGCATGGAAAGTGAAAGAAGATAATCGTTAGAAAGGAGTAAAGGGTCAGAAATGAGAAAATACAGAGATTTCCCAACAGTTTTCAGGTGAAATTTTTCCCGGTAGATCACAGAGTGGGGTTAAAGTCAGTCAATATGGTACAACAAAGTAGCTGTAAGGAACGTGCAGTAAAAGTCTGGACGCCGTTGATCTGACCTTGGGGACCTGCGGTGGCCGGGAGCGCGTGTCATCATGAGAGGGGGCGGGGCCACACCACAGTGGGTGGGGCCAAGCCACAGGAAACAGAGGTAAAATGTCATAGCAAAAACGAAAAACACTCGCAGGGAATGTTTTCTAGCCTGGTACAGTGCTGGTGTGTGGTCAACACTGACAATTACTTATAAAAAAAACACAATAAGGTGAATATTATGAACAAATAGGACACTAGATCTTACTGTTGAGGCTTGTAGTGTGTTTAAATTATGTCTGATTTTCTGTGAATTCCCAAAAAGGAGAAAATCTGCACATCGAGCAGCCTCCAACAATTTTATGCGTTAATACATGAATGCTGCAAAGTTGCAGTAATGTGAACGTTGAGTAAATTTACTCACATGTCATGGGAAATTACCCACTGAATTTTCATTTAACATCATATGTATATATTACTGCTCATTCTTTTTCTCTCAGAAACATTGCCCAGGGTGATTTCATAATTCTCAGTGCATTGCTTCCTATAAAATTTGAAGTAGTGCATTTTACAACAGTATTGTTAATTCTGGGGTTCGCCTCAGGGTGGCCACTTGTTCCAGCACTGTGTTAGGCTTGTTCTCGAGGTGTATGTTTATGTGTGCGTTTGGACAGACAGTGCCCATGCAGATGACTGATTGGTGGGACAAAACACTCAGGACAGCAAAGCCAGATGCAAACCCCAACACTCAACTTGCCTCTGGGTTTATGGTTTATTGTCGTGTACATGTTGGTCAAGAAAATGAACGTTGCCTTGTTTCTGTTCTTTATCCATTCTGAGATGGTACTACCAAGAATTTAAACTGATATTCATCAATTTTGAACTGACTTAATAAAATGCAGTTGAGAGTTTTTTTGGAGGTTGGTCGCGGGCTTCGCTGCTTAACACCAATATTGCCTCAAAATGATCCAACACAACCACAAACACTGGACACACGCCGCTTACAATGGCCAGACGAGTAGACAAACACATACACAGTACTTCAGGGCTGTGGAGAGATGGATAGATTACAGTGTCCTCCCATTTTGGGATCTGGAGAAGAGGGCAAGGGAGTGAAGAGACATGAGGACCAATGGATTGGTGGGTGAAAGAAAAAAAAAGACAAAGTAACATTAACCCATGCTTTTTTGGGGTGAGTTGTGTGTGATGAGCACTCGGATGTCTCCTGGTGAGAAGGGGTTGGGTTGTGGAGGAAAGTGCACGGCAGCAGAGACTTTAATCAGTGTTCTTGACAAATTGACTGGACAGGTGTGTTGGTGCTCAAACAGTGACGTGACTCTTACACCGGTGGTGGTGATTGGTGCAACAACATGTGTCCCATGCAAATCAATCACGGAGATGAAAGCATTCACATTTAAGGTGTAGTTGGTTTGCTGCCATTTGCTGCTTGGTTACTGAATAAACTCAATTCACAATATAATTCAGCAGTATTGTCTCTTTAGTCTGCATCTATACACAAAAAAAACATGCTGGAGGTTTTGTATGTTTTAGACCATTAACTACAAACTGCATTTTCCAAAACATACCATACATTGATTTCATATGCATCTTCCAGGCAGCCACTAGTTTCGGTTCATCCTAGCTCATAATGAAAATCAACTTTCGAGGGTTGTAACTTGCTTGCAATAGGTAACCCATCTCAGCCAGCTCCCTTTATTTGTTGTTAGAAACTCCAACATCCAAGATTTAAGAGTCAATCGGTGCACAACAACCCTTTGAAACAACCAAATTATCCATATATGTGTATTGTTAGTCTTCCAGATTTGCCTCTTCAAAATGCAGCGCCGTTTCTTGGCTAGCTTGAAATCAGCACCTTGTTGGTGGATTTAAGCACCAACAAAGAAAAACAAAACATAAGAGAATAGAGGCATCTAAATGTTCATTGTAGTGGATAGTGGCAGGGTGAAAAAGGTTGATGGTAATGTTAAGTTTAAATGATTTGTAGTTAATACTTTAAAACATGTAAAAGTATCAGTATTGTCCTTTATCCTATTTGTTATACCAGATAAGTGGGATTTATTGCATTGGAACAATTCAGAAAATGTTTTAAAGGAAGCTTTAAATACTTTCATGTGATTGTCTGACCATAATCATGTCATTGGAAATGTCATCTACAATAAACCCCAAGTCTCTGTTATTCTAGGTGGTGTAAGACAAACCAGCACTCGACCTAGGTCTAATTGAGTCTCAGAAAACCAGGCAGCAACTTCTGGCAGTACTTGTGGTGACAATTACTATATCTATTTCCTTACCTGCTCTTCCAGGTGGTCCTGGGGGTCCTTGGATTCCTTTGGGGCCTTGCAGTGCCAGTCCTGGAGGCCCAGGAGGGCCAATGCTGCCTGCATTACCTGGCAGGCCAGGGAAGCCAGTGTCTCCTTTTGCACCGGGGAAACCAGGGCTTCCAGATGGGCCAGGAAGACCTGGGTCTCCCTTAGCACCTTAACAGAAAGTAAGAGTGAATATAGAGATAGTTACATAAGTGTGGAGAAAAAATTAAAACGGTAGTATGTTTGTGTAATGGTTGGCAACTAACCTGGCAATCCTGGAAGCCCAGCAGGACCTGGACCGCCATAACCAGGAAGCCCTGGAATCAAAATGAATAAAATTGTACAAAACTTAATATACTAAAATAATATTCAAACAGTGGTTTCAAATTTTGAACATACAGTAAAATGAATACTTCCGAACAAGATTACCTGGCTCTCCTTTGACTCCAGCCGGTCCTGGGATCCCATCCCGACCTGCCTGACCTTTCTCTCCTGGGAACCCTGGTCCTCCTGGTCGGCCAGGTTCTCCTGGTCTACCAGGAGCTCCAGTGAGACCTGGGGCACCGGGCCCACCATCGAGACCCTTAGCACCGGGGATACCGGGAGAACCTGACAGGAGGGAAAACAGAGCAGACATACAAAAAAATCAGTAAGTGTAGCAACCCATTACCAACACTATGAAATGCAGCTTGATTTAACTAAGGGAAACATTTTTAGCATCTGATATTTGGTGCTTTGAAGTCATGCTAAACTTTCAGTGCTGTCAGACACATGTAATATGGCAAATGTTTCTTTGAAAACTAAGAGAACAAGAAAGAAAAGCTAAGTAACGCTACTTTAACAGAAACAAATATATACTCCTAAAACCATTGTACCTTGGAATCCTGGGAGACCGGGGTCGCCTTTGGAACCTGGTCCTCCTGGTAAACCTGGGAGACCGGGTGATCCTGGACCTCCTTTCAGTCCTGGACCTCCTGGGAACCCTGGCTGGCCTGGCTCACCCTGCGCGACACATAAAATAAAGTGTGGCTTTCAATTTGCACTTTGAAGTTTTCCTGGAAATTTCTGTGGTTGAATCATCTACCTTGATTCCTGGTGGTCCAGGTGGTCCGACTCCAGCAGAACCTGGATCACCTTTGGCTCCAGGGAAACCAGGTGCTCCTGGCAATCCTGGGGATCCTGGCCGACCTGGCTGACCCGATAAACCCTTCTGCCCAGACGGTCCTGTAATAGCAAAGGAAAGGTTTGTACAAAAGGAGCATTTATGGCATAAAAATCAATTTGATTAGTATGACTAAAAGGCATACATCATAACTAACATCAAGACCTATGTTATCATTTTGGTATCATTAGTCAGATACGTGTAAAATCATCCTTAAATAACTTCTCAAGTGGTGTTTATCACTAATCATCACCAGAATTACAATATTTTCGAAAAAAAAAAAAAAACCTTGAATAGCATAATGAATGTTGGCACTTAATCCTAGTTTTGGAAGAAATTGTAAATAAAGACTTTATAAAGAGCTTTGAGATGTTCAAACCCACCTGGAAATCCTATCTCTCCCATAGCGCCTTTCTGTCCTGGAGCCCCAGGACCACCTGGGCCTCCTGGGATGCCAGAATCTCCCTTAGGACCTGCGCACAACAGAAACAACTTGTTGGAGATCTGTTTGTATGAGTGTGTATACAGTATGTATGCATGTGTGTGTATTGTGGGGGGGGGGGGGGGGGGGGGTAAACCCATACCTGATGGTCCAGGAAGTCCAGGACGTCCATCTGATCCTGGCAGTCCAGGGTCACCGGATACACCAGCAATGCCTTTCTGACCTGGAAGACCTGGTGCACCTGTAAAACAGACACACAAAAAATTGATTTTTAATAATACGGTGAGGGGTAATCATTACTCTTGCAGAATTTCTCATATTCACTGAGAAAAATAAGATCTGAAGACTGAAGACATCATTGCAATTATTTGTTGAGGGGCAGTGAATGCGTTTTTTAGCTGTACCTGGTAGTCCTGAGTCTCCTTTGGCTCCCTTTACGGCCACTACCGGCTGGGTGGGTCCTGGAGGTCCCTGGACACCAGCGTCACCCCTTTCTCCTTTAGCACCGGGACCACCGGGTGAGCCATCTCTACCTGGGAATCCAGGTTCACCTGGGGAGAAGAACGTGAGAATATGTATTTATGTTTAGGTGATATCTTTGATGTAAGTGCTTGTTGCAGTGGTCTTTCTACACTGTACAGTACTTCCTGTGAGTAAATTATTAGTAAAAGCTTTCATGAACTGCTCTTGAAATTCTGTTTTGTCATGTCAAACAACAGAAGTAACTAAATAGACATTTATTTATATGAAAATATCATGAATTATTCCTTCCTTCCTATTTTTACATTGTATTTATGCTTTTTTCCATTTTAGATGTAGTTGACTCATAGAGGAAAAAATAATTTTCTTTAAGGTTTCTCACGACTTAGAAACTCTAAAGGGGTACTTTAAACCAGTGTTTACACATGCTAAATATTCACAGTAAAACTTGTTTAAGCATATTTTAATTTAACATACAATTTTCTTGTATTAAAAATGACACAAAGTGGGAAACATAACTTGGAACCTACTGTGTATGATATATGCCTTTCTAAGGTTGTTTGTAAGAGTTATGAGTGAGTTAGCAAGTATGTTGAATACCTTTAAGTCCTGGAGCACCTGGTCCTCCAGGGCCACCAGGTCCTCCACCAGGTCCTGGAGGTCCCATGGGACCCATGTCTCCTTTGGCACCTGCAGCCAGTCAGAAATAACAAAAATATTCAATTAAATAGGTAATCAATAATCCCTCAATCATTCAGACAGCTATAGTCAGCAGGCTAGTAGCTCATAGTCACTCAGTCATATGTTAAGAGACGGTAAGCTAAGCACTCAATCAGATAGTTAACTAGCCTTAAAGGACCAGTGTATAGGATTTAGTGATACCTAGTGGTGAGTTTGCCAATTGCAACCAACTGAATACCCCTCCCCTCAACCCCTCCCTTGCAAGCATGCAAAACTCACAAAAAATGCCCTCTCTAGAGCCAGTGTTTGGTTTGTGTTTGTTGAGGACTACTGTAGAAACATGGCGGTGCTCATCGCTCCAGGTCTTGTATCAGTCATTCTGGTTACTGAGACACCAGTTTGGGCTCAGATTTGGCTGATGCCTACAGATTCCCTCATTAGTTAAATAGCCATCTTAGTTGCCATCTAGCTAGTTAGCCAACCAGCTAACTAACTGCACAGAAAAATCAATAAACTAAATATTTAGTCAGTAAGTTAGCTAGAAAACCAGACAGCTAGTCTGTCACATAGAAAGACAGTCAGCTAACCAGCTACCTAGGTAGTTAGTTTCATCATCATCTTCCTGAAAATCTGAACAATTACATTTCAGTTTTTCAGTTTTTCTGTCCATATTCTAAACTAAATACGCATCTAGATCCTACAGCTGTACTGGATAGTAAACATTGAACACCTATTCATTTTTGCAAAGATAAATACTGATTCTTTTGTAAGCATATAACTACTACAGCTCCCATGAGGCTTTCGATAGTACTCTTGAGATCGGATATGTTGTAGAAAACTTATAAAGAGCATTTTCTGGCCAAGGCTATGGAACAGAGGCTAATTTAAAGGGGAAAGGACTTCATCTTCATCATTGCTATCTGTTAACGACTTGATTTAATCAATTAGCCAGTCTTTTATTTAGTCATCTAGTCAGCTAACCAGCTAGCCTGTCGCATACAGTTAAATTCTCAGTTGCCACTGTGTGGTTTAATGATGTTACAGTTTACCTGGTAGTCCAGGCAGGCCATCCCGTCCAGATCCTCCAGGGGGTCCTGGGGCACCCACTGGTCCTGGGGAACCTGGGAAACCGGGACTTCCTCTGTCTCCTGGTAATCCTGGGACATCTAGACCTGGAGCGCCGGGGTCTCCCTTCTCTCCATTTCCTCCTGGGAATCCTGTAATGATGATAAAAACAATTTCAGTCTCTTGATATGGGAATGTCTTCAAACTCTAGATTCACAGGATATGAATCATTCCAAGACAAGTTTTCATTTTTATTTTTACCAAATGCTGTCTGGGTTTTATTCCCTGAGTGATGAGAGCCACATCAAAATTAGATGTAAAATCTGACTGTTTTCTTCTTTATCTTCAGGCATATGCCCAATTCAGTCATGATGCAAGTAATTGTGTGTTTGGAAAAGACAAAGCAGCAAATCATCTCTTAATTAATACCTTTAATGTGTATTTTAAAACATCTTGCGACATGTGTCACCATTAAATGGCCATGAGCCTGCACCAGTATTGAGTTACAATACCTTTCTCGCCTTGGCATCAGGGGGTCGCAGGTAATGGAGGAGCGTGTGTCAAAGCGCAGAGGACGGAGCAATGGATTAAGCCGAAGATGAAATGAGGAGAACAAAGTATAATGCATTAAATGCATCAAGACGTCCTATATGAAGTCGGTTTTCGAACACTCTAAATGTGCTTGAGGTTAGAGTGCCATGGTGAGAGAACAGGCTGCTAAAACTGAGGTTGTAAACTGTGAGGTTAGTTTACGATTGGTGTGCTTGCAAAGAAAGACACTTTTGTGATGTTAAAATGGAAGCCTGACGTGTGTTGCTGTGCGCTACAGAAACTGTGCAAACAGAGAAACAACGTGTAGAGTGCAGAAGATTGTGATGCAACCAAGATAGGGTGTGAGTAATGTGGCATTTCTGGTGGCATCTCAGAATGAAAGTAGACACAAGACACATCCATGAGGAAAACGTTCATAGATCAAGGTCCGGTTTCCATCCAGTAGTGTGGTAACCATGGTGCACCCCACACCCAAAAGGATATATATCAAGAAACAGGGTGACTTTGCTCACGCTTTTCAATCAACCAAACAAAACCCTCAACATTCAGTTACGTGCTTTGAGGTGCTCATTTGGAAAGTGTTCAGTATATAGTTTAAACCCCAGTACCAAAATGACATCCAGACACTTTTACAAGCTCAAAAAGTGGACAAGTAGGTGGTCATGCACAATGTCTCAGGTGACTTTAAAAAACCAAACAAATTAACAAATATTCTAAAATCATAAACACATGTACAAAACAAAATACAAATTGTGTCACAAATAATTATTCCTATTGTTCTATTGCAAACAAGTGCTTGTCAAATTCTTTACTCAAAAGTACACACAGGGCTACTGATTTCTACACCTATTTCTCAATAATACACTGATGGGAACTAAGAACCATCTACAGTAACTGAAAAATGCAAACAATTTTGATAGCAAGTCAATGTTTTTTCTTCTACTAGCAACTTTGAATCAGCCAAGAGCTGACATTTATTTCTCATGTAAAAAATCTGGTTGTGATTGGTAAAACTATTTCTTTCAGATGCAACCGACACAACCTGATGAAAAATATTGGTTTCATTCTGCATCTATTATGTCTCATGCGAAAGTTGCAAAAGAAAATTGTTTCCTACACTGATTCTTAAAGACTGTAGATCTGTCCAGGAAAATTGGCCAAAGCCGTCCTTATGTGTCTTACCTGGTGCACCCATCACGCCTGGGGGTCCAGGGGGGCCTGGGGGCCCAACTAAGCCAATGGTGGGGGATCCGGCTGGGCCAGGAGCTCCAGGGGCACCAGGTATACCAGCGTCACCTGGAGAGAGGAAGTGATAGTCAACTCAGTGTACTGTCAGATGGGTATGGTGTGTTTTGGGTAAACAGGAGATGAAGGTGTGTGTGAGTTACACATACACAGTAACTCACAGTAACAGAAAAATAAAATACCTTTAGGTCCTGGACCACCATCAAATCCAGATCGCCCTGGTGCTCCAGGGCTACCAGGGAGACCAGCATCTCCCTTGAGTCCGGGTATTCCTTTACCTCCAGGCACTCCTGGTGACCCTGGAGGACCAGGAAGTCCAAAGCCAGGTTCACCCTGTCACAATAAGACACAGTGCGCCAAACATCAATTTCAGGTCAGTCAGGCAGGCAGCGATTCAGTTTTTTTTAATTAACAGGAAGGATTCTGGTGTAGCTAATTTGTATTTTCTCACAATTTTCTCTTTTTTGCTCAGCAACTTGTTTAATTGATGTATTTATCTGGAAAAACCCAAGGTGATGAGATATAGTTTTGGAGATATAAGTCTTCTTCAACCAAATTACATGCATTTCAAGACCAGAAAAACATAATCTAAGATGTATTTACTTAATCTTATTTTAGCCAAGATATCTGTAATTGTTCAGAATGTGTTTTAAACAGCTAGTCAATGTAAAATAACTTACTGTGTTATTATAAAAGACATTTGAGTCAGCTACCGTAAATTAACTTAAGTTTGCTATCTTGAGACCTCTCGTTCTCTGTACATAAGAAGGATTTTACTCCCAGAAGTATCTGGTTGTACCTTGGCCCCAGGGAATCCGGGCTGGCCGGGGAGGCCGTCTACTCCTGGTCTGCCTGGTCCTCCTGGGCTTCCTGGCTGGCCGGGGATACCTGGGAATCCTGTAGGAGTGAAGGTGAGGGGAATGGAAATGAGGAGGCACAAGGAGGAGGTGGTAGAAAAAAGGGACATAAGTTAGGTGAGAAAATTAGTGAGGAGAAAAAGCATGAGGAGAAAGATTTATCGAGAAAAGGATGTCAACTGGGTCTGGGTCTTTACCTTTAACTCCTGGTGGTCCTGGGAGTCCAATCCCTGGTAGTCCGGGTTCACCCTTCGCTCCTGGTGATCCGGGGAAACCAGGCTGGCCGGGCTGACCTGGGCTACCTGACAACAGAAAATAACAAAAAAATCAGACAACAGATACGTGTGTTACCTGATTTATGTGTTACCTTAAGTGGAGGTTGTATGTTATTTTTATTAAACCAACTGTTTTTTTTTTAATCACTTGATGCTTTTGGCAACAATACGCTGTATTGCGACATGGAGAGGTGTTCTTTACTGTAAAATCATGATTGTCTACCTGGAGAGCCGGGAGATCCTGGCTCGCCATCCTGTCCTCTGGGTCCTGGCAGGCCTTTCTCCGCCACTGTCAGACCTGGCTCACCTTTAGCACCTGCATGGTAAGAGAAAGCACAGATGAAAGGTCAGAGAATCAGGAAGCGAGTTTAAAGGAGTAGACCATCTCTTGATGGAAGATTGAAGAGAGCCATAAAGACCACTAGATAAAAAATCTGTTCACCAGCTAGTAGCTAAATGGGTCTGTTTGTTGTTTGGTGCCGAGCAGGTAGTGTACAGTGGATTTTTAGAGCTTTTATTCTGAAAACAGCTGCCTTCTGCGGCTGAAAATGACGCCATGAGAGCACTGAGAGTGAACCAGAACAGCAAAGTTGCAGCTGGACAGTTAAGCAATTAGTTAAAACTTACTGTAAAGCTACACAAAGCCGAGTCGAGCTGGACAGTTGCTGATAAATTTTCTGTGGTTTATCACCACGAGTGACGCCTCTGACATTACACATTTTTATTTCATACATTGATATAATAAAAATATATTATACTTTAGCGGTTTAAAGTGAGGCACTGTCCCTGAACTCCAGTACAGATGGAGGCAGGAAACAAGTGATTTGGATTTATTTGGATTATCCACTAAAATTGTCTTACCGGGTGCTCCAGGCCCTCCGGGTCTTCCTGAAACGCCCTGGATACCCTTCTCTCCTGGAGGTCCCTGAGGTCCAAAACCAGGGGAACCTGGAGGACCCCTGTCTCCTGGAAGTCCTGGAGAACCTGGCACACCGGGGAGCCCTCGCTCTCCTTTCACCAGCAAAGAGCCCTGTCACACACAGTCAAAACACACGTTAGTTATGAAACGGATCATGGAGGGATGGATCCGTCCACATGATGGACAGACTGAGCGAAAGCCACCTACAGGAGCTCCTTTTGGTCCAGGACCTCCAGGCTGTCCATCGCGACCGGGTCGACCATCCAGACCTGGCAGACCAGGTGGTCCAGGGAAGCCAGTGTCACCCTTCTCTCCCCTCAGACCGCTGACAGTGATGGCATCACCTGGGTCTCCCTTCTCTCCAGGGAATCCTGGAGAACCTTGAGGACCAGGGGAACCCTGCACAGGAGGAGCGGAAAGGCAGATGAAAAGAAAAGTTTTGATTTTAGCGGAGGCCATTTGCAATACGTATGCGATCAAAAACTCTGACTTATGACCAGGGATGGAAAAAATTCTTGACAGCAGCAACTAATTTAAGAAAATAATGAAGGTGTTATGATCTTTATTTCAAGCTAAGAGAACACATTCAAGGTTCATTTATGAATCCACCAAGATACAAAATGATTTGCAAGACATCAACCGAAGGACCTGCATTCAAATGAAACTATCAGACGTCACTCCAATCTATTCCAACAACGTAAGGTGAAAACATTTTCAGAAGCCATTTTCTGAGCTTTTTCAGAGGCCAATTTCACAAAATCTAACTTAATTTCCAGCATATAAACAATATGGCTAATTGTTAAAATTTAATCTTGTTTTTTTCCTACAATCAAACAAATAATATTTACATTAAAGGCATTAAGAGAGCACTAAAATCCCCGATTACAATTTTCTATCATGTTTAAGGACATTATGCGCTGAAAAGGAATTAAAAAGTAAAAAGTACTCACAGCGGAACCAGGTGAACCAGGTGTTCCTGGGAATCCTCTGTCTCCTTTAGCACCTGGGCTGCCAGGAGATCCTGATGGAGGAAACAGGAAAGGGTTTACATAGAGAGTGATATCAGTAAATAATGTATATTAAAGATTTACTTGTTGATACCAATCAGTCTGTGAAGTAGGAGCTTGACTACCATGTATGATTCTGTTTTTGAGTCTCTTAACATGACAAAGAAAGACCTACATTCATGTACAACAAATCATTAAAGAAAATACTGAACTTCTTTATTTAAGTCCAAGTTACTTAAGTCACTTGACAATGACAAAATAGCTTTTAACTTTCTTTAAGTAAAGGTTTTACAACTAATTTTCTAACAAAACATTTTCAGAAGCCAACTTCACAAAATCTAACTTAATTTCCAGCATATGAACTTCACTAATTGTTCAAATTTTATTCTATTTTTTCTTAGCAGCACATCAGACTGACAACATGACCTGTGTCCAAAAATCACTCACTATTTGTTATGCAGGGCACTATATTTAATCTCTGCTATATTATTTGAGTGTCCGAATTTTGAGAGTAAAATTTACTCACGATATAGTGCTACCAAAGATACCTACAATGGAACAAATAAAGTAGTGTTCTTTGCATGTACACTATTCTCTGCTAACAATCCCACAATGCAGTGTGTCACATTAAATACAAAAAAGAAAGAAAATGATGACTTGTTAGTGTCTGAAAATTTGATTTACTGCTCACTGTAGAGTGTGTACCATATAGTGAATAATGAATGAGATAGAGCTTTGCAGATGAAAAGTCACTGGGTTAATCCCAACAGTTGTATGTACTACAAGGCAAAAAGGAAGGAGAGTCACACTCAAAAGGAAT
This sequence comes from Thunnus albacares, assembly GCF_914725855.1. Classification (NCBI taxonomy): domain Eukaryota; kingdom Metazoa; phylum Chordata; class Actinopteri; order Scombriformes; family Scombridae; genus Thunnus; species Thunnus albacares. The sequence goes on along the minus strand of NC_058127.1, from coordinate 6,986,548 downwards.
ACATGTTAGGGATAACATAAAATGCAGTGTCGTTACCTGGGAATCCAGGCTTTCCTGCAGGTCCTGGGGGTCCAGGGACGCCACTGGTGCCACCATAGCAGTTCACACAGGTGTCACCTTTCTCACCTGAAATGGCAGCAGATCACTGATGTCAGTGTTTCCACTGTAGAACTGCATATGCACAGTGGACCACCTTAATTATAATCTACTTCTTCTTGCTTTTTGTTTTTTTATATGACATTTTAGCAATTAGATCTCACACAATCTTACAAAAAATGTTCACGACTATAAATTTTTTGTAATTTCTGATGATGTGAGACATTTTTAAAATTTTTACCATCACAATCCTAATTTTTTTAATAGCCTAACTGTTCTACTGTATATTTTTGAGTGCAATAATTCATTATCTACTGTACATTTAACCATCATTTGCACAAACAATAGTTAAGAGATTTGTGAATGAACTGCAGCGTCTTCGTATTCTCTCACCTTTCTGGCCCGTTTCTCCTGGGTAACCTCTCTCTCCCTGCAAGCCGGGACGCCCAGGCTCTCCACCGATGCAGTTTTGTCCTCCAGAGGAATAGCCTGGAGGTCCAGGGGGCCCAACTGGACCCTGGAGTCCAGGACTCCCTGGACGTCCTGGGGGACCTGGCAGGGAAAGCCCTGGAGCGCCTTGTTCTCCCTTCTGACCTCTCTCTCCCGGGTAGCCTGGAGATCCAGGCCCACCACCAGCACCAATTGCTGGAAGTCCTGGCGGTCCTGGAGGTCCTGTCAAACCTGAATAAAACAAAAGATCAAACTTCATTAGTGAACTTAATTCAAATTTGACGTTAGCAACAATGTTTTGGGAAAAAATGGTTCTTTGTCTACGCTGACAGAGGTTAAACTAAAGCCAGCAAGCTAATAAAACAACCTGAATGCGTCTGAATGTTTTATGTTTGTGTGAGTATGTTTCTGTGCTGACCTGCTGGTCCTCGGTCTCCTTTGAGTCCTGGTGCTCCGGGGAACCCGGGCTCACCTTTAGGACCTACCCGAGCTCCAGTCTGCCCACCAATCACCTGGTGGGACAAACAGAAATAAAATAAATTCAGAAGAAAAGGTCTGTGCTTGCTAAACTGGTCCTAAGGTTCTAAGTACCTACTATTTACAAATATAACTAAATAAAGTAACTTTATTAACTAAAAAAAAAAAAGCGAGACAGATAAAGATGCATCACCTAGTGGTCAGAAGAATGTAATGCACTGAGTCATCACTCTTCATCTAACATAAAGAGCATTTTTCTTTTTCCCTTTTTAAACTTGTAATCATCAAGTAGTTTTTGCTTCATGGTTGTACACATTCACACCAGGGGAGAAGATTGCTCCAAGGATCCAAATACTAGATTTTTTAAAGAAACAAAATAATACCTCAAGGTAACATGATATAAATCAAATCAAGGCAAAAACAATCTCAAGAGAAAAGCACCAGAAAGTTAATTTATTTAGTGTAATTACGTTTTGGAGCTTTTTTCTCTTAAGACACAAAATAAGCTTATGTCACCATCCAGTAGTTAGAAGAATGAGGTGCAATGAGAAGTCACTTTCACTAGGGAGCATTTACTTTTCTTTTCATTTCTTTTCTCCTTTTTCTTTATTTTTACTTAACATTTTTATTGTTAAGATGTTTTCATCATAAATACACACATTCACACTAGCGGAGCTGCCAAATCAGCTGTGCCTTCCTCAAGCGCTCTTGGTGCTTGCAGAGTGCCCTTCGCACGATTTCTATGACGTGAATACAAATTTACAAAACGAGTTGTCATGGCAAATTATCTCCATGACTACCAAGCAAACTCCTTCTGCTTATGAGGTTGAACGCACCAGAAAGCATCTAATAAGTGAGCCTTGGGTTAAGATTATTTTGTCAAAAGAAGACAAAAAAGTAGAATACACACCAGTCCTGGTGGTCCTGGGTACCCGCGATCACCTTTTTGTCCCTTAAAAAGAAAGACACAGGTGAGGTTTTATTAAAACAATCCAAGACATCCCTTTATGAATCATTTGATGATTTAAAATTTTCAAAAAGTTTGCAAAAACCTACTCTGTCTCCATCCCTGCCTGGAGGACCTGGCAGGCCTGACTCTCCTTTGATTCCCTAATAGAAATGACGGAAAAAAGAAGAAAGACTGACACGTGGAAAAAAATGCGGAGATATCAAAAATGGATTGATATAATTTTCTCAGTGAAATATGAAGTCTTTGTTTGCAGGACTTACAGGGAAGCCTGGAGAACCGGGGTCTCCGTCTTTGCCTGGTTTGCCCTGTAAAGAGACGAAAATGGTGAGTTGAAATGACAGAGAAGGTGATACAGAACATAAAAAGTCTAGGGATGACTAGCTTGGGATAAGAGTTGCATGTAGATGTGAAAGTTAAGATTTATGTTAGGGACTAAGAAATATAAACTTCACAAAACTCACCCGTTTGCCGGCCTCTCCTGGTTCTCCTTTCTCTCCTTTCTGGCCACCGGAGGGACCCTACAACCACAACAAAACACACGTAAACAACCTGACTGTGATGTCGCAGTTTTCCTTTCTGGAGTTTTCTGGTGAGGAGAGTGTAACAGCTTACAAATCAAAACTTCAAATTCTGAAGTATCAGAATCTAATTGTTTGGCTTGACGACCTTTGGCATCCTGTTATTTACATTATGATGTTTACAGATGGCAAAAGATGCTTACGGGAGGTCCTGGATAGCCTGGATCACCTGCGGGGCCGGGAATACCTGGGTCACCCTTTAGAGAAAACACACAAAACAGAAAATTCAAAATTCCAGCCAAGCAATATGACTGCTTGAAAAACACTTCCAGTGTTGGCTGTATATCTAGAAAGTAGTGTTCAATACGTTTTTCATGATAAGTGGCCTACAAAATGTTAAATACACTTTACTTTAAGTCCTCCTATTTAGCATCTATAAGCAGTATACAAAAATGTAAAATGTGGTTTATAACACATTATATTATACTATATAATGCATGACAAGGTAGTAAAACACAGTTGTAATCAGAAGTTGTAATTGTTGACAAATATTATGCATCAATAAACACTTAAAATGTCTTTATACCTGCTTAAAAATACATTATGATGTGTTATAAACCATCTATTAAATGTCTGAATAGTGCTTATAAATGCTAAAAAGAGGGACCTAAAGTAAAGTGTTACCAGGTTGGGTAATGATGCATCAACAGACACTTCCAAAAAACACAATACTGTGCAATCTGTGGTGTAACTCATTCCTACAAACTGTTCAGTTTTGAGTTTATAGCCTTCATGCATCATCATATACTCAGTAAGGGAAAATGTGGACAAATTAAAGTAAAATATACATATATATATATATATATATATATATATATGTATAAACAGACTTATTTAGTGTCAAACTATTCTGTGAACACGTTGAGTTAACAGTTGCAGATACAATCTTCTGCCATCAAGTGGCCGAAGTGAAAGTTGCAGCCTGAGAAGTTGAAAAAGCTCAATGCTTCTCTCTGGTGGTGAGACTTCACACAGAAGTTTGGAGTTTGGAGAAAGGGATGAACTGGGGGGTAAAAACACTGTAAATTCAGTTGATCCTTTTTAAATTTGTAGACAAATATCCTGACATGAATATCTATTATATTAAATCATATACACAATAGTAAGTACGTTCTACAAAGAAATTAATGTTTTCCTGGAAATACTTCAGCTTGTATCTCAGTAGCTTTAGTTATTGGATATAGTTTCTATTTTATGTCAATTTGCCTTAAAACAATTTAATTTCAATTTTGTCGTTGTCTCCTGTCAGATTAGGTAACGAACTGTGCTGACGCTCCATTAGAACAAAAGTCTTGAACCTTGGTATAGAAATTGTATATAGAAACACTCTCTCATCCAAGCATACCCCTCCAAACATGCTTGGTGTGACTGATGTGGCATTGGTGACACTGTGAGATCCAGGTCTTACCTTGTCTCCCCTCTGGATCTCTGTCTCAGGTGGCCTCTTCTGTTCCCCAACCTGCCCTGGAGGGCCGGGAGGTCCTGGCAAACCTGTCTCACCCTGTGTTCACATACAAAATGAGATTAAGGATTTCAACAAAGGACGGAAAAGTCTTCCCATGCTTTAAATTGAACCCTCTTCCTCAGTGATTTCTGTTTGTGGACAAGCACCTTCTCTCCTTTGGGTCCTTGGAAGTTCAATCCCATGTTTCCCTGTTGGAGAAAGCAGAGAGACTCTCAGTTTCAGAGTTCTTCATGGCAAACAGGATAAAAAAAAGACAAAGTAGATAAATATAGGGCAAAGGCACGATCATGTTGTCTTTGTTAAGTTGTTTCAGTGAAATAATAATAAAAATAGGTCAATTGAAAAGTATCTGAACTCACTTTAGGTCCTGGAGCACCAGGAGGACCTGGAGGGCCCTGGAACACAACACCAGAAACATATTATGTTAACTTTAACTTCATGGTCGTCATTCAAATGGAATTAAAACATATATGAAATATAAATATAACGACATTGATATGATGTTTTGCAGCCGCCGTCCTTTACCTCGAAGCCTCTGGGTCCTGGAGGGCCGACCGGACCTTGAAACCCGGAGGGTCCTTGAGTGCCCTGTGACATTTACAAACAGAAAACATGTTAAACAATCTTTAAAACATACTTTTTCAGTTTCCATCCTTTTCAAGTTACTTTCCTGTGGAAAATAACTCTTGAAATTTTAAAAAAAGTTTGTTTTCAAGTTGCAATAAAGGTCATAAAGAGAAAACAACACTTGACACAGACTTGCAGGGCTTTATAGAAATTCACCCCTCATGTGGTGGCGAATGCTAAACGTTTGACGATAATCATGAATATAATAAAGATCAAATATTTGGAGCTTTTCAGTGTAGATTAGAGTTGGAGCACATATTTTTTGGTAATAATGGATGTTATTTTAAATATTGGATAATGGTAACTCATGATCATCCACCACCACTATGATGGAGGTTCCTCTCAGATGACTTTTTGTTTTGACTCATTGTACAATGACTTGAGATATTACAATACTTATTTTTTTATCATTTCAGAGGGAAGAATAATATTCTGGGGGGAAACTGTGTGTATCCATGCTTTTTCAGCATGCAAATGATCAAATTTAAAGAGTGAGTGTCAGTCGTGTTGGACACCAAAATCTCATTCTTGTACTATTTTAATACAAGAAAAGAAAAACAATTTTCAACAATTGTTCCCCTGTCGAGAAGACTCACAGGAACTCCTGGCAATCCGGGCAATCCCACTGCTCCTTTCTCTCCGAAACGGTTGGTGGAGATCACATCACCTGGGTCTCCCTGTAGAGGACGGAAAACACAACCAGAGGAGAAGATTATTATATGGAAAACGGTTTAATGTTTGAACATATCTGAGGTTTGTTATTTCAATATTTTCAGACACTGTATCACATCTAGTTTTACAATCTATCTTTTAATTTTGCTGATCTCTAAACAAATGACACAGCACCACCTTGTGGCAAAAACATAAAACACACCTGCTGGACAATTTTAAAAATGCTTCAAGTCACATTCACTTCTAATAAAATTAAATTTGATTTAAAAAACAAAAAACTCAATAACTAAAGACCAGAATGCACTTATAAACAGTGGGTTTTTTAGGCTTATTTTGCATTAATGACTGCCTTAGCATACACTAACTGAAGTAAATCAGCAAAATTTGACTTTGTAAAAAAATTTAAACATGAGCCTGGGATATTTATGATTATATTACAGCACAGTATGATGGGATACAAAAAGAATAAGATGCATCTTTTGAATTTTTTTCACTACTGCTACTGTTGAACAGCGAAGAGAATGATTACATTACCAAAATGTATATTAATTTATTTACAACACAGAAGAATAACAAGCACAAATTGATTTTTTTCTAATTTTATTTACTTTCATTATTCAAAATGTTATTTATATTCATTTTATTCTTAAAAATACAATACATTTTAATATATTTTTTTGTCTTTTTTAAATCTTTTTTTCCCTTTAAACATGTGATGCTGAATCTTATCTTTTCCTTTGAAAAGCGTTTGATTCTTTGCACTTTCATGTTTAAAACTGGTTGAAAAGTGTTTGTGCCTGTTATTCTTCAGCACAGCAAATGAATAAATATACAATCAAGAAAGAACTTTACAAGATCTGAAAGCTTTTATGTTTTTGCTTCCATTTGCTGATTTTGCTAGTAGAAATGTAGAAATACATCAGTTATGACGTTACTCTTACCTTTGGTCCTGGAAGACCAGGTGGACCCTACAAGAGGAGAAAAAAGGACAAGTTTGAGGGAACAGATCTAAACCAGAGAGGACATTAATTATTGTGTTTAAAAGTCTGATAATGAACAGACTTCTTCTTCAGGGATGCGGACTCACCGGCCGTCCTGATTGTCCAGGGATTCCTCCAGATCCTGGGAAACCCCGTTCACCCTGGAGAGAAGCGAAGGCATGAAACACATTTAACAGACAGTCTGTAGAAGGTTTAGTTCACGGCACTGCACAAGCTTTTCAGCAAAATCCCTCAATGCTAAAAACGTTGTGCATGAAAATACCATCTAATATCTGATTTATTTAAAGACTCACAAGTTGACTATTCTTGGATTACATCTTCTATAATATTGTCAGAAAATAATTTAATATTTTCAGTTTACTTGATTCAGTTTCAACTCTCTTAGGGAAAAGCTTTTCATCACATACTTTTGTGCCGTTGCAACCTGGTGTTCCTCTTGGGCCTGGAGGTCCGTCCTGCCCTGGCAGACCCTGGAAAACAGGAAGTAAACAGGACGTTACATCACACATGCTACCTGGTTTTGGATGTATGTATATAATAGAAACTGTTCACAAAATGTCAAGGTGTCTACAGCATGACAGAGCATTCACGAGAGACACTAGTGTAGAAAATATTTCAGTCGCATTTTAGATGATCGGAAACTTACCGGAAGTCCTGGTGTTCCTGGAAATCCTGGCAATCCAGAAGGTCCCTGTTAGAAGAAAGATATTACAAAAAAAAGTTATTTACAGCATTAAGGCTGCAGAACATGTCAAACACAGAAAACCCAGCTCACTGTGTCTTCATGACATGAATAATGACTGTGTTTGAAATAAGGACATCTGCTGGTCAGAAGGGGGTATTACAACCAAAGACACCTTTTGATAATTCACTTTCTGATCAACTGGAAAACCAACAAAAACTTAAATTAAACTGTTCTGTTAAACAAATGGAAAAGTCTGAATTGAGGAAAATTACCAAAAAATATAAGGTGAATTTGATCAGAGAGGGATTTTTTTAATCTTAATATCTCTAACGCGAAGTGTAAAGAGGAGACACCAAAAAATGAAAGGTAAAAAAAAACAAAAAACAGTTATATACTTACTCTTATTCCTTTTGGGCCAGCTAGTCCTTGAGGTCCATCACTTCCCTGAGAGGGAGAACAACACACAGACACAGAAGACATTAAAACTAGATTGTACTGCTTTTTGTCTGTAGCACCAAGAATCTAAAACTGTTAAGTACCAAAAGATCAGATAACCAGATTTGATTCACACTTTTGTTGATTTTGTACCATATTGTCTTTAGTTCTTACACAATTTAAACACTAAATGCTTCTGTAGAGGAATTTGTTTCTGTACAAGTAAATTAAGATGAGGTGTTAATGAAGTATTATTTTGGTATTGGTGCCAAAACTTTGGTATCACACTGGTACAATATGAAAAAAGTATCATATGATACCCTTCCCTAATTTAAGAATATAATAGACCTATAATATCCACCTGAACACCTATAGTACAACAGTATCCCCCCCAAAATGATTAATTCTGACTGGAAATGGAGCCAAATGTGTCCTCTTTTCTTGACTAAAAGTTTCTCTTCTCGACTTTCCCTCTTTTTCCTTCATCTGTTCGAGTAAAAACCAACAAACTTTGACCTGAGAACAGAAGCCTCACATCTCCCCTTTTCTCCTTTCCTCCTCCGACAGTTATCCGATCAATTAATCACCGCCGGACTTCAAACCAACCATCAACCCACCTTTTCTCCTCTGGGTCCGATCGGCCCCTCAGGTCCGGGGAATCCTGGGACGCCTGGCTGTCCGGTGAGACCTGGGAAACCCCTCTCACCCTGCACACAATGACACAGATACCAGAACAGTCAGTGCAGTGGTCACGTGGCGCATTTCTAGACACATGTATGGTACATAACACACCTTCACGTGTGCACACAAACATTAACAAATACAGTATCTTGTTTACCATTAACATAAAGATAAAAATACATCAATTATCTGTAACAAATCCAGCTCATAACCTCTGCACCGCTGTTAACTGTTACATCTTTTTGTCTGTATGTTCTGTTGTGTAAAACTGCTTTGTCAGTGCACAATCATCATGCACAAGTGTTTCTAAAAAAAAAAGTCTTGTGCAGCTAACTGAATGTTGTACATTATGCACGTGTATGTTGTGCTCTACCTTGGCTCCTTTTACGCCACTGCAGTCACACTTGGATCCCACGCAACCATGGCAAGCCTGTTGAAAAACACAAGAGAGAGAGAGGAAGAGAGAGGGATTAGCATGTGTTGTGTTAATCATTTTACCTTTATCGTACCAGGAAAAGTCGTGTTGTGAGTTACAGACAGAACCACCAAAGACAGAAAACACTTTTAAGGGGACATATCATGCTTTTTTTTATGATTTACTGCTCTTTTTATACTGTTATGATGTTGGATGTCTATGTTAAACATGGTCAGAGTTCAAAAACTTGAGGTGAACGTATGTAAATGAGTTTTTTCAACTGTAAATCATGACCCAGAATATAAACATAGACCTGCAAATGTGCACGATACGTCCCCTTTAATACATGTATCACAAATTGAGAATTAAACCCTATAAAAAAAACATAATCCATAGGGGTCTTAAACATATTGTAAGCACGCAAGTTTTGCAGATACAGTGGTCAGTTTAGTATTTTGCAGCTCCCAGGTTTTTATAAAATTGTGTAAAATTGTATAATGTGAAACATATTACAGCTGAAAAACACCATTTGCACTTTTCCCTGAAAAACGAAGGTAAAAAAACTACTAAGAATGTTTTCTATCTCTGTTTGCATTTTTTTTTTTTTTGCACGCAGCTGTTGGGTTGCTGCATATTCACTTCATTCCTTCACACCACTAGAGGGCGCTCCATCATTAAGCTACAGCATTGTCTCCTGCTACAGGCAGCATTTCTTCCCACAGAAAAGTTCAAGCCAGTGGATTCTCCTGCAGGTTTGTTTGATGATGAGATGACGGCAGCAAGGTCAGTGAGACCCAAAGAACACTCTAACCTTGAACAAAAAAACTTTTATCTAATATAAAACAATTTTTTTTTTTTTCCTCAGGAAAGATGTACAATTAACTTGCTGGAAATGCGCTGAGGCATAAAAAGTGAGAAAAATACAGATAAGACGGTTAAAGGGAAAGCTGAGAAGGGAGGGATGGAGCGACGGAGGGGAGTGCCAAGCCGTTGATTAACTTTTCCCATGCTTGTTGACACAGTGAATGCCAGACGGGCATCGATTGCACGCATGCCAGGCAGTCAGGTTGTGAGAAAGACAGAGAAGCGGAGAGCGCACGAGAGAGGACAGACCAGTCAGCATTCTTCTGTGTCTGCAAACCTACTGTTTGTCTGATGGTTTTAATGGTATTCCTGTTTTATCAGTGCACACACACACAATCGCTAATGCTCAGTTTAATCGATTAATCAATTACTTAAAAAATAGTACAAAATAGCCTGACAGTCCAAAACTCAAAGATATTTAATTTACTGTGATATAAAACAGAGAAAAGCGTCACATCCTTGTATTTGAGAGGCTGAAACAAGTGAATATTGAACTTTTTTTTTGCTTTAATGACTGATTGATCATCAAAATTGTTGCCGATTAACCGTCTATAGATCAGCTCCAGCATACAGTACAGTGAGACACAGACGTCTCAACCCAGTGACCCTCCAGAGATCACTGATAGGAGGTTGTTTGGTGACAACATACCACCTCCCAGACTGACTCCCTCATAGGAACAAAGGTTAAAACAGCTATTAAGCAAAGAGACAGCTGCAAATCAATCACTTGTTTTGATCATCCAATATCTAGTACTGATCCAATACCTGCCATACTGTGATAAATAAGGCGATATACCTTCTGTGGATTGCTGTAGCATTAAAAACGGAGTCTGCATGTAGTAGAAACACTGAATTTTATAATGACATTGATATTTAATACAATACCCGATCCACCTAATGAGATCAGTATCATTATAAGACCAATATGGTGGATCCAATTGGTGCAACTGTCACCTAATTTTGGAGAAAATGCATAAAGATATTTGAAAAAAGCCACATTCATTGTAGGAAGTGACAAGTTGGATATATAAATAACTTCATTTATTTATTGTTTGTTATTGTTAAAGTCAATTATTGAGTGAAAATGTGACGATTTGCTGCTTTTCTCTGTAAACTTAATATATTTGAGGTTTACACTGTTGATCAAACAAAAGCAATATGAAGACGTCACATTTAAATAATTTTCTGACATTTTACAGACTGAACAGCTAATTAAAAGAAACAGTAACGGTGTGATCCTTGCATGTCAACCAACCCAGCATGAGCAGCTGACACAAAATACGACCCATCGGATCCCGAGAGAGAGACGGCTCAGTGTGCACAAGTTTGTCAGCACTTGTGCGAGTGTGTATGTTTGTCTGTATTAAGTTACAGTACACGACTGTACTGTATGTGTGCGTTTCAACACTATGTGGATAGAATATCAGGTTCCCGGCAGGCCTGTCTGCACTCTCACTGACAACATTATAACACTTCCTGGGTCAAAGGTCAACATCAAAGCATAGTGCAGAGTGTAGATACTACTAAAGTTATGAAGTGCCTCTCTAAGTGGATTTAAAATGTAATGACATTCAAATAATTTCACATTATTACATAACTGAGCATTATTAGCTTGTATGAGGTGTGACATTTTAACTGGTGATGCAATAAAAAATGAAATCACTCACTTAGAAAGTAAGAATGAAAGGTATTTAGGGCTGATTATTGTCACTATTGATTCATCAATTTATCATTTAGTCTATAAAATGTCAAACAGTAATGAAATAACTGTCCATTAAATTCCCAGAGCTCAAGATAACATCTTCAAATATCTTGTTTTGTGCGACCAACAGTCCAAAACCAAGATATATTCAGTTTATAATGATATAAAACAGATAAAAGGACATTTGAAAAGCTGGAACAAGAAGATTTTTGGTGTCTTTTTCTTTTGATTTCTGGTTTTAGAGCTGAAACGATCAGTCAATGAATCGATTATCAGTCATTCAGTCATAAAATAGTGAAAAAATGTCAAACATTCGCTAGTTTCAGCCTTACAAACTAGAGGATTTGCTGCTTTTCTTTGTCGTTGCAACGGAAAATTCCTGTTCTTTGACCCTGCATGGACTAAACAATTCATCTGAAAAATAATCGTCAGATTAATAGATGATGAAAATAATCGTTAGTTGCATCCGTAGTTGGTTGGACAAAACAAGCAACTTGAGCTTTAGGAAATTGTGATCGGCATTATCATTATTAGTCAATCTCTTGATTATTTTCTCTATTAATCAATTAGTTGTTGAAAATGGTGATAAATGTCGATCACTGTTTCTCGAAGCCCAAGGTGACGTCGTCTTTTGTCCCGACCAACAGTCCACCATCCAAGATATTTAGTTACATTATATATATATTTATCATTTTTCTGATTAAAAATGGCTCAAAACGATTACTTGATTACTAAAATATTTACTAATAATAGTCATTGCAGCTCTAATAATGAAAAACAATCATCAGTGGCAGCTTTAATCCCTTTATCATACATCAGTTTTGCTTTTCTTTCCAGTGGCTGATATATATTATCGTATGTAACGTCTTGTTTGACCACAATGTGTTTTTATCATCTGCAAAGTAAACAGTTTGGAAAAGCTGCCACACAGTTTACAACCACATGTGGCTCGTGTCTGTATGCACATACTGTATATACAGAGAGAGTGTGTGTGTGTAAGTGTGTGTGTGTGTGCGTATTTATACATTACATATGTCACATTCCTGTGTGTGTGTGTGCATACAGGATGTCTCCACAGTTATAAACCAGGTGTTAACCACAGACTGATCTGTGTCCTGATAGACGACCACCAGCCAAAGCGCAGCACAGTATGTAGCAGCTTATCTGCCTTCCTGTGCGGCTCAGAGAGAGAGAGGCTGAAGCAAGGCAGGGAGGGGGGGGGGGGTTGATGGTTCGATTCCCACTTTCTGCAATGTCACTGTCACAGAGTTTTGGATTAAAAGATCCACTGAATGGATCGCATGTTGGCGGTAAACACAAAACGTGCGCTAGCTGTTATGTGGACCAGAGGAGGGTAGAGGGGGTTATCTACAGACACACACACATGCCTGAATACATTTGCACATGGGTAGTCAAGTGTGTGAGTGTATGTAGAGGTGTTTTTACAAGTTGGATCTCCAGATTAGTCTGGTCTGCTTCAGTTCAATGGAGTCTGCTCTCCCACGCCCAGGCCTGCAGCTCACACTCTTTTCAACTCTCATCTCTCTCTCTCCGTCCATCTGTTTTCCTGTCGTCTCTTAACTCATCCCCTCTTTTCAATTTTTTTTTTTCTTTTTTTTTCTCGGCTTGTATTTATGCAGAAAAGCATGAAAGAGCTCACCTGCTCTTACAATGGATTCAACACACAGTCTCATTAAAACCGACCGACACACCTGTAATGTCAGAGGAATCAGCGCGCCGCATGGTGCCAAACCCCTTTCACGGATTCAAATTCCCGTCGGCATACTTTTGCTTCTTCACGGTTCATTCATATCCTCACATTTACTATAAACATGCTCTGCAGACTGGTTAACAAGCGTTCACTTCAACCCCCTTGGTAGCGGTTACAGATAGGAGATGTGAGAGTATTATTTAGGCTCAAGTGCTGCCCGCTTGTCTTCTTGAGTTGCTGAAACGTATCGAGGGATCTATCAATGAATGTAAATGTACAGAAATATATTCTGCAGGTCATTTTAAGACCGATTATTAAGTATTTTTTGTTGAGTTAAGTGCATGGATGCCTTCGAGAACTACTTTCCAGCTCTGCAGAAACAGATCAGGGATTATTTTTGACAAGGCAGGAGATAAAAAATGATGCCGTTTCTCTAAAAGTGACCACAGATGCAACGCTTCTTGCAGTAGCAAACATCCTATGACCCTGTAATAATCATATAATGTGAAAACAACTAGTAATGGTGTTAAGAAACAAAGCTATATCCACTTGTGATCCTTCATCACTAGTTTTAGAGGTCAGAATGACAAGTCCGAAACAAAAAAAACATATTTTTTGTTTTTCCATCCTCTTAATCATCTCATGACTCCTCAGATATACCTTCTAAGCCCTTTGCCATAATATATATCAATAATATTTACTTGAGTGTCATGAATGGTGAGGCAGCGGTGCTAATTTATTGCATCATGTGGCCATTACCGCTTCACAAAGAGGGTAAAATGGTGTAAAAATAAGAGTAACTAATGCTATCACAGATTAAATTATGATATAATTTCTTATAAAATCGTTATTCTATTATATTAAGAGTGAACATGTTTTATAGTTCCTCAAGAAGGCATAGTATGTGGTTAATGCATACTGCACAGTGGCTGTTTATTGCGCAATCTGGCAGTCGGAGTCTTGTTTAGCTGGAGGCTTAGGTGTTGCCTCATGTTCTGTGGTGTTTGATTTACTGCAAATTTGTTGGCCTTCAGGGTACAAAAAAAAAAAGTGTCTGTGCGTGGCTAAAAAATCTGCCTAAATACAGCGTTAAAAGCATCCCTCTCTGTACCCTCTCGTTTACCCCCACAGTACTGACGAGGCATGTAATCCACTTAGAGAGGTCAGTGAACTCCAGATATTTGCTCCACACCCTCTGTCTGTATCGCTCCCTCGCTCCCTCTATCATTTCTCTCCTCACCTCCGTCCCACTTTTTCCATCACGCCAACCCAGCCTGAGGAGAGGTAAAGTCAGCCTGAGCTGACAAGCCCCGGCCGGCCCACTCAGCAGCAGCAGCACTGGAGGTCCGTACAGGACAGGTAATAACAGCGAGAGGTGCAGCTCTGGTATGAGTTGCAGAACGTTCAATGTGCACAATTTGAGGCCGAGATGAGCCAGTCAATGACCAAAAAGTCTCATAAATCTATATTTGCATGGAGTTGATTCCATGATCTTAAGTTGCCCTCAAATCCACTGCAACTAGCAGACGCTGTGCTTAAAGACAAGTGACACTCTTGCTTGTTTTCAACCTATATTTAGCCTTCATGTCCCCCTCGTAAATCTCACTGAAAAATGTGTAATTACAAGATGGTTTGTTGGTGAATTTAAGCACTGCAACGTTTGTATTTTGCCTCTTCAGCAGACTGTAAAGGAGACACTGCAGCACATCAGATATCAGGCTATTCTGTGTTGTAATAGCTTTGGCGAAAATTTAGCTAAATTGTAGCTAGCTAGCTAGCTAGTTAAGGAGTCACTTATCATTAACACTATTTGTTAAAGTGGCTATAATCAATATTTTCATAATAATGTATGACATGTGTAATGTGAGAGGCCTGACTCTGCAGCTCCTCACAGCTTTATGGAGATTTATAGCGAGTTTTAGCTAATTGTTTAGCCAATTGGCTCCAACGTTACTGTTTTGGTTCACTCTTAGCGCTCTCATAGCGTCATTTTCAGTCGCAGCAGGTAGACGTAAATCGGCTCTGAAGCTAACTCTAAACGGAGCTAAGCTGACATTTATGTGTCATATTGTACATGGTTCATTACAAGTAAGCTAATGTAGAGCTGCAACAATTAGATGATTAATCGATTAGTTGTCAACTATTAAATTAGCTAGCGACTATTTTGATAAACAATTAATCGTTTGAGTCATTTTTTAAGAAAAAAAAGTCCAAATTCTCTGATTCCAGCTTCTCAAATGTGTAATTTTCTAGTTTCTTTAGTCTCCTATGACAGTAAACTGAATATCTTTGGGTTGTGAACTGTTGATCAGGACAAAACAAGACATTTTAGGTTGCATCTTGGGCTTTAGGAAACAGTGATTGACATTTTTCACCATTTTCTGACACTTATGGACCAAACAACTAACTGATTAATCGAGTATATAATATAATGAAAAAAGTGAAAAGGAGAGAGGTGTGTAATGAGTGATGGAGAGGTGAGTCAGCCAAGGTGAGGACGGGAGGGGTGGGGGTGGGGTGGGGTGGGGTGGGGGTGTTAGGAAAATGAGGAGGAGGAGGAGGAGGAGGGGGAGCGAGCGGAAGGCATGCACCCGGGGATTAGACTGGCGAGACTGGAATTCCCCCGCTCATCAAAGACTGATGATTAGACACCTATACACACTGCCCTGCCCTGGATAACACACACACACACACACACACACACACATACACACACACACACACATACACACATAGATAAATACAAAGACACACACATACAGTATGCATTCATGCAGCGTAGAAACAAACACGGGCATACTGTAGCATGCACAAATACTCTTGTACACACAGCTGCAAAGACAACTAAGATTAATAACTAAGAGTGTGTCATATTTCCCTTTTTAAACATCATTAATACACACACACACACACACACACACACACACACACACACCTTGTGAAACCCCCCGATTTGACCACAGCACCCACAACTAATAACTTCTGCTTTCCAACAATGATCAGCAGCTCAACAGTCAGTAACCGCAATCATAAACCACACACACACACACACACACACACACACACACACAGTGCATGTGTGTATGCATTGATGCGTGCAGTGTTGGTTGTTCTGCTGTTGCATTTCTTGATTTAATCTTCTGATTATATTTAAAGGACTAGTCCGTAGTATTTCTGACCACACACATTAATATTTGCATGCATTTACACACACTAACGTCCTGTTGTAATTTGCACACTCTCACGTACACTTTGCCACATGTGTGTTTAAGTTCAAGCAGGAAGACAACAGTCGTCATCACGCTGAACTCCACCTCTCAACTATTATCCAGTTATTTCAATGGGATCTACATGCGGGTTTTCCCGTCATCCAATGATCATCTTAGCTGGAGAATATTTTAACCGTCTTACCTGTTCTGTCTCCCTCTGCTGTCATTGCAGCTTCACACCTCCACCAGTGTAAAGGCCCCATCTATGACTCCCTATAGAGGCATCTCTGATTGGTTCATCCATATAATCAATGGGGTCAAGGCTGAAGTCTATCTAATAAAGCTTCCTTGAATGAACTGTTCTTGTGGTAAATCTGGGTAGGCCACTTTCAACTATCACAAAATGCCAGAAGAAGAAGAAGAAGAAGAAGAGGATGGAGAAGGAAGTGGTTTCTGCACAACATAGGACAACTAAGAACGAATATAGTGACTATCATCTGCAATTATAACAAGGTTAAAATAAAAGAAGTGCTGCTAACTGATGTATTTATAGTAGGTTTCTCAGAAGACACCAAGATTACATCAGTGGTTTGTGTTTTGTTTTCACCTTTGCATCATCTGACTGAAAACCAGATAACAATCTCTAATGCTTCACTGATTTTTAAGTATTGGATAGTTATCTAAACTATACGTAAGACATGAAGTATCTAGGTTTGAATGAGGCTTTTGATTTGACGCAAAATCAACATATGATGTGTTTTCCATTAGATAATACATCAAAATATAGGTCTGTTTATCCTTATTTTACATGTATTACTTATGCAAACCATCCTTTAACAGCCACATAACACATTAAATAGATATTATAATTATAATTATTAGATTTAGTTATTGTTTAGTATTAAAATACCTGTCAATCTGTGATTTTCTGTCCAGATGAAATATGGCTTGTTGGCTACCTCTGGTGTATTTACAGAAATATGCATTAATGTGCACTCTCCTTGTAAAATAAGCCAATGAATAAATGCAATGAAATCAGTTAAAGAGGGGTAACGGTTTGCTTCCAAAGTTAAAGTTGATGATTTGGTGAGATATAATAATTTCACAACTCAGCATCCACGTCTCTGCGTGTCAGTCTTGGTCCATGTGTTGAATATCTGTGTATATAAGCGTGCGTGTGTGTGTGTATGTGTGTGTTTATCCTGTTTTGGAGAGTGGCACTCCAGGCTCCGAGCCGCTGCGTCAAACCGTTGATCCCTTTCATCGCGGCTGGACTTTGACTACTTCAAGGTGCTGACGCCCCGAGAGCGACGACCAAACCAAATATTTTCACTCCCGACAAAAAAAAAAAAAAATCTGACCATGTGTGTTTAGACTCGCGGGCTCTCTGGAAGAGGAAGACCCCCCGACTGACGAACCCCGTGTCACACACACATGCGATCGTGCCACACTGCTTCTCCAGGAATTCCATTGATATTCCCAGGAATTCTCTTTCTTCTCGACGCAATTTTCTCTTTTCATTTGGTCTAATGAATGTTGACCCCTGTGACCTCCCCGCTGAGAGATACCTGCAGGGAGAGCACTTTAAAGGCTTTAAGTCGCTCCCTCCAAAACTCAAAATCATGTGACTTTAATTTGATATTTTCCAGCAGAAAAATGCATCAAGTTGCATTTTTAAAACATCTTTTTCATCTAGTCGACACAGATATGTGGTGCTGAAGAGGATCTTGAGGAATTTTAGAAAGATTTGTGACGTTTTAGCGCACAAATAATAATTTATCAAGCAAATTATGCACTTAATGCTAATGTTAATGCCAGAGGTCAAAGGTCAGCGATGATAAAATACATCTCACTGCAGATACATCAGTCAGATTATCATAACAACACATGTTAAAGCTAAAACTAGTTTAACAGCAGCCTGCGGAGATCACTTGGCTCCCGATGAAGCACTGGGGATACATAAACACACAAAACCGTCTCCCTCACCTCTCTCTCCTTCCATACATCTGTAAAAACACACCTCACTCTCTCTGTTGCATTGCATTTTTTCCACAACTTGCACTGAACCATAAACAAAACATGGAACTATATGTGTTTGATGTCGTCCTGTAATGAGACGGAGGCGGAGGTTAAAGGGTCTCGCTGCTGCTGCAGGGAGTCGACGTGTCTTCTCAGTTACTGGCCGCCCTGCTGGTCATTTATGGGTACTACAGTGAGAAAGTTTATGAAACGAACAGGAAGTAACAGTGTCCTCCTTTCTTACAAACACACTTTCTAGGGGGTGTCTGGGAGTTCCTAAAACTAAACCATCTAAATGAGAGTTTATCTAAACAGGGACCTGAAGTTTACAGGTGTTTGCGTCACTAATGTCCTGCTTAGGTATGGGAACAAACTCAGCATTAGATATTTTCATTTCACAGGAGTGTGTTTATACATCTGCAATGAGCAGAGACACAAACCTGTAATCAGGTATGTATATATACTGCAGCCATCTGAATTTAACTTTCTCTTCAGTCGATACACAAAACGTGTCTGAAGAGCAGAAAAGTCTAGAAAAAAGTTGATAAATCCTCAAACTAACTGCTGCAAGGAAGAAGAAAGACGCCCCCTACTGAATATGTACTCAATGTATGAGAAATTGTAAGACCTTTGCTCATAAATTGGTCTGCTGTAAATACAAGCACCTTTAATCAGTATATTACACAAAATGTTGGTGCTTTTTCTCATTTCACTGACTTTTGAGCCTCAGTAGGGTTTTAAAAGGTTTACAGTTTACTTTGAAGCTCATATCAACTCTAAATAAATCTGCAATCTACAAAGCTGTGCAAGAGCAAACTCAGGACATGCAAATATTCAATGTTATATCAATAGTTTCTGTCAGTACTTGTTCCAAAAAATGTCCTCACGTGGATCTTATAAGCAGGAGGGAGGGGTTTAACAACCCAGCCGAGCCCGGCCAAGCCGAGCCAAGCCTGGCCACACCCGGCCTGGCCCGGCCCTGCCTCGCACAGGTTGAAACATGCCCCTCCACCTCTCTGTGAAACGCTCCACATACATCACCACTTGGCACGGTGCATCGTAGCTACGGGCAACAAGAAATTAGAGAGGGGAGCAGAGGCTTGCCAGGTGAATACCTGGATATGTGTAGCCTGGGGGCTAGACTTGAGAGGAGGCAGGTAGGAGGAGAGAGAGAGGGAGCAGGAACGGCAAGAAGGAAGTACAAAGGTGAAAAGGGAGAAAGACCTGAGAGAAGGAGGAGAAAGGAGGAGACAAAGAAATACAGATAGAAGAGAGGGAGGGAGGAAAAGTAGGACAAGTTTACCAGCTTCAGTTTGTAAATATGCTTTAAAATCGCGCAGATAAGATCTGGATTGTGGGATTTGGTGCTCTGGTTCAAAGAAGAGATAACAAAACCATAACTAGCAAACTTCAGGTCGTTAAGTTCATGAAATCAGGCAAAATCACGAACCTTTGTAGAGTTTCAGTGCTGCAGACATGACGTGAAGTGCTCTAGTACAACAGTTTTACTCTTTTAATGTTTACCTGCATCCAAGGTTTATATCTAGAACTTCCTCAAGAGGATTCATCTCAATTTGTGTCTGCTCAGGATATAATGACTCGAATTTTTTCCAGCTGTAAACTCTGGATCCGTGTTCTCAACCACAACCACCTCCTGTTGCACACGTGTCGAGGGATTTTTCACCCCACGCCAAGGAAAAATCTCATCCCTCCGAACAAATTGCAAGAAAATAAATGACCCTACTTACATTTAAACATATTGGAAAATGTCATCACGGTTACAGTGTTTAGACATCTGTATAAACCTTCAAGTAAACAGCGTACTGCTCTAAACCAAGCATATAAACCTGCATCCTGGAGGTGTATCACTGTTTGGATGAGCCGCGGCCTAACTATTTACCCAGGAGCGCTGGCTGTAGACAAAACAAGATAGCACAGCACGTACTGATACTGTATCTGTGAGATTGCGCGACAGACGGCAGGGAAACACATGACTGCTCCCATCTCAATGCTGTGAAAGTTATTTCTTATTTTGAGTTGAGCTGATAAAAAAAAAAAAAAGAGAAAAAAAAGCGTGTTAAGGATGCAAAGTCAGATTAACAGTCTTCGTATCAAACCACCTGTTTTATGCTCGAAATTCATTCTGAATTCAGTGGAAAGTTGAAGGGAGATTCTGTGACTCTGAGCTGGTTGCACGTCACAACTGAGGACTAACCTCTGTGGCCAAAAGTATGTGGACACCCGATCCTTACACCCTTGTGTGCTTGTTGAATGCCGGTTTACAAAACTATGACAGCATTTAATACCTTTTTTTCATGATGAGGACAGTAGGGCCTACAATATTTATCAAGTATATGGATTTATTGACAATTAGGTCACATTTTTGTCTTAACTTCTTAGCTTTATATAACAATGATTCCTAGAAATACAGTAAAATTAATCACCTGGTCCCAGAGAAGTGGCTGGAAATTAATGGATGGATCAACCAATTGCAAAATAATTAACCAATTTCATTTTAGTTTTTGCTAAAATTGACACTTGCCCTTCATGAGTAGCTTGCAGAAGTGACAGTGTTTGATGGTGCTGACTGAAACTCAACAAAAAAAGCTTCCTGCAGCACAATCCACCAGTCTCACTTGTAGTTTATAGACTTATAACATCTCTTGACAGCCACTGCATACCAATCAAACACAAAAAATAGAGTTAAAACTAATGTTACTGTCAATGGAAGGCTTTTTAATACCTTTATATCAGTGCAGACTAGTCAAGTTCTTCCAAACCAAAGTGGGAAAACTATTTCTTTATGGACCTGGCTTTGTGTGTATGGGGGCATGTTGAAACAGGAAAGGACCTTCACCAAACCGCTGCCAGAAAGTTGCAAGCACATAATTGTCATCAAAAAACATCATTGTGTGCTGCAACATCAAGATTTCCCTTAGCTAAGGAGTCCAAATCATGAAAAAACATTACCAGATTCAGGAATGTCCACACACTTTTGTCCACAACCCATGCCTCTACCTGTCCGCCTGTAGTACCGCATCTTCACCACATGAGGGCGGTAAGACGAGAGGAAAGCATGCAGGTGGATGATGAAAAGCATCTCAGCCACTGTAAAGACTGAATGTTATTTTTGACTCAAAATTCAAGCAAAACAATAAATTATTAATAGAAATAAAGACATCAGGTGCAATACAGGATGCAAAAACTGCAAATATAAGCTGATATAATCATGATGATGATTTTAGTTACTTACTTATTTATTGTGTCATGCACATATGCAAATGGTAAATGGAAAAATACAGCTGCAGACAAGATCATAACCTCTTAAACTGCAAACAAAAAACTTTGTCTCCTGTATTTTACAAATAAAATGAAGACTAAAGCTTCATTGAGTGAGTTCAGACTGACCCCTGGAGTCGTCTTGCACACACTGGCTCTGATTCGATTTTGCTTTATGAATGAGTTACATTTACATTTGAGCTGCTGACTGTGTTTTTTTTTTTTTTTGCTAGCGGTGGTTTGATTCAGATCCCTCAGAGTCCGACAAGCTCTCTCTTGCTTCTCTCATCCTCGGTGTCTGATCTGATCTCGTGAAGAGGCAGGTCACAGCAGGTTCCTGCCCCGCTTGCATTTCTCCTAAATATCCTCACTTTAAACAGCCCCTAATGAGGGCAAACATTATTACGTTGTCGCTGCCGAAATGTCGGATGTTACCGAGCAAATTGGGCTGTTTAGCTCTCTGTGTTGGTTTTGCAGTAAATGTTTTTGGGAGGAAAAGTGAAACATCTGCAGAGGGAAACCCGGGTGACCTCAACCTGAAAACAGCAGACTAAACATTTTGCTGTTTATGGTAAACAATGTGACAGCGCTTCAGTCTAGCTTTTTTATCATTTTAGCAAGCTCTAAGATGGTGAATAAACATTAAATAGATTATAATTACTGTCCAATAATATATATATATATCTCCAAAATGTCAGCTTGCCTTGTTTAGAGCTTTGTGGTTTAATAATTCAATACGTTTTTGGAGCCTACGAAGTTGTTCTCAACCCATTAAGGAGCACTTAATCTTCCTTTTTTTGTATAATACATGAGATAATACTCATGAATAATACTCATTTTACTGTTCTTCAGTCTAAAAAACCTTTAAAAACTGCTTTCTTGATTATAAAACACAAGATTATGTTGCTTCAGGCACTTTTTTTTACTGTATGTCCCTCCTCCTCTCGCTCCTTTCTCATCATCTTTCTTCCTAATTTCATCTCTCAGTCTCTAATTTCTCTCCCCAACTCTCTCTCTCTCTATCCCTCCACCTTCTCTCCTCTTCTTCTTCTTCTCCTTCTTCTTCTTCGCTCTTTCTGTGCTGTGACAGATGTCTGATATTTCCCGTTGTTCTGACCCGGCAGGGATCTGTTTGTCCAGAGGAGGCGAGGAATGCCATGCATTCAGTGTGGACACGCACAACACACACACACACACATATATATATACACACTCACACACACACACACACACACAGACATACCCGCATATACAAGGAAGCTAAAGTATGTCTTGTCTTCATATTTTAAATTTCATTCGGAATTGCGCGATATTGACAATACAGATGGGAAAACAAAAGTGGACAAGAAAACGCAAACGCTCATCACCATCTTACTCTTGCATGCACACATACACACACAAAAAACACACTTCTGAGGACTTAATCTGGAAAAAAAAGCTAAATTTTGCCTCCCAAAAACATGAAAGTACTTTTCTTTCCTCACCAGATTGTATGGAAGAGATTTTATTCCCTTTTCTCTACGTAATAAACAAAAATAAATCAAATTTAACCTTTAAAAAAAAGGGAAACAAACAAATATTTGTAAAATTTGCGAACCTTCCCTTTAGTACCACTAAACAACATACAGACAAGTGACAAATTAAAGGAAAAATCTGGATAAATTAGCGGAGAAACATAAATAACAAATGCACCATGAGGCGCTGCATGGTGTATAAAAATTTTTGAGGTACGAGGCACTCCTCATCACCTTCATCATCAAAACACCGAATGAGGGGATATCTTTTGGAGGAATGATGGAGTCTCGGAGAATCTGTAACAAAGAGGTGCTGAAGCTGCTCTGAAGCAACAGCTGATACTTTACGCTTTAATTTGTCACCAGTCTGTTCATCTACATGAAAAAAAACAGACCACAAAGTTTAAAAAAAAGGGGAAAAGACACCTACAAGTGTTTAAAAAACGAAGTACCAACACAGCACTGTGTCTATAAACATCCCTAAATAAGTTACTGAAAGGAAAAGGGAGGAAGAGGATTATCAAATAACTTAATAAACATGGCACAAACAAGCCATGAATTGGGTGACTTAGTCATCTGCCTCCCTCTGTGTCACTCAGTAATGTTAAAAATGCTCCAACAGAGACTTCAGACACACAAACACAGACACACAAACACACACACACACACACACACACACATATGCACCTTGCTCGCTGCTGCTGAACATTATCCCTTGACTGCATGCTAAAGGCTTAGTCGCATACCAGCCGGCACACTGACCTGGGATTAACTAAGAGCAGGCTCCACCTGAGCAACACATACACATACACACACACACACACACACACACACACACACACACACACACACACACACACTGAAGCACAGCAGTGTACAGCTCAGTGTAAAGTACAAACAGTATTTGTGTCTACTGTATGTACAGCACAAGTTATTAGGATTTAACCCCGACTCTGGTCTGATGTGGAGGGAAGTAGGGAGAGACTGGATGGAAAGAAAGAAGGAGAGGAGATGAAAACAGAAGATAAAAGATTAAAAGATGGGATAAAAAAGGAAGTGGTTCAGACAAACTAAAAGTAAATGAAAAGACAAACGTTTGAAGGAAGAGAAGCAACAACGAGTCTATTACGGTTAAGGGTCGTTTAAAGTTGCACTAATTGATATTTTTATATTAAAAATGGATCCAAACACTACAAGTAATATGAAAATTTTCGCTTGCAGTGATAAACTCCCAAAATTATCTCCCAGTTCTGCCTTTCTTAGCTCTATTTTAGCATCTTTCAGCTCATTGTTTTGGTTTAACAGCCCAGAGCTTTACCGCTTTAGTTCAAGCTAACGGCTCTCATCAGTGTTTTCCAGCTGTTTTTTTGAAGAAAACACTCTAAAAACATCACTGTACACCACCTGCTCAGTGCCAAATGGCAAACAGACACTATTAGCAACTAGCAGCTGAAGATAGAGGAGCATTTAACAGCTGAGGAGACAGATTTTTCCCTCAGGAGCTGGTGGAGACCAAAATAGAGCTAAAAGGAGAGTGAATGATGCACTTAGACAACTCCAAATGAATGATAACGTTGCTCCATGTCTGCAGGATGTGTAAATAGGTTTGCTAACACATCAGCTGTATAAGATAATATGTCAGTGTTGTGTTTACTGCTTTGTTCTGCCTGCAAGTGGCCAAAAAGTCAGTTAACGCAGGATTAAGTTTAGGTAACGATTAGGTTAAAAGTGTTAGTGGGACACAAGCCTCGACTTTAAGAGAAGGTGATGCTATAACAACATCGCGCCACGTCCGCCTTTGCTCCTGAGAGACGAGTCATAACTCGCCAGGCCACAAGAGGTCCTTGTCAGGAAAATGTAAACATCAGTAGATCATTTTGGCAAAGAATGAGGGAGGGAACAGACGAGTGGATCCGATATTTGTGTCTAGCTTGTTCTGTACTTTGAAACGGCTCCACAGGCCGAGTATATAAAAGGTAATGTGGTAACTTTATATACTGAAATATGTTAAACAGTAACCACACACACGCAGACTCATAATGTTGCCCACCTCTTTTCCCATGTGGTCATTGGGGAAACCCTGCTTCCTCCTCAGCAGTGATAGAAGAAACAGGTGCCCAGATTGGAAAAGAGAGAGAGAACGAGTGGAGAAAAACAGAGAGGAAGAGAGAACCAGATGCTCTCCCACGCTACCTGACGTCGGTACAGCGACCGCAAGAATCGTGGGTGTGTGTGTGTGTGTGTTGGGTTCCATGGAGCGAGGCAGTCAAAACACCTTTCTGCCTCTCTGAAGCAGCTCTGATGACTGCATTCATTCGTCTATAGGCGGCCAAAGAATAAACGTTAGGCACACTAAGCTGTTTGTGTCTGTTAGTGAGTTTCTGTGTGTGTGTGTGTGTGTGTGTGTGTGTGTGTGTGTAGGTTATCGTTTCTCGCCATCTGTCCCGTCTCTCACACGTGAGATGGACAGATAGAGGAGGGTAAAAAGACGGAGGCCGGGGAAGAGAGGGAGGTAGAAGATGAAGAATGGGGACAATCTTTTAGGGGAAAATCTGCAATTTTTAAGCAAAAAAATGTGTTTTTTGGATGTTTTTCTTTGACATTCATCTGCTCAAAGTGGAAAGTTTCTCCGTGTTCGCCATAGATCTGAGTTTAAGTGTATCTATGAGCGTGATTTGTGACATCACAACTAGTTTGGAGCCAATCGTGGTCCAGCATGCAACTTACACGATGTGGAAACTTGAAGCTTCCAGTGCACGAACGCTGAGACTTTTCAGAGAAGTAGAAGACAAAGTGTGTCCAGCAGTTTGAAACTTTTGAAATGAGAATCAGAAAAACTTTATCGATCCCTGCGGGGAAATCGCTTGAAATTTAAATAAAAAGTACTTGAGCCATATGTCGTTAAAACAAGAAACGAGATCTACTCACTAGAGATGATATTGTAGCCTAAATTGGCTAGAAAAAGCGAAAATGACTGGTTTATATGGTTTGATTAAGCTTTATTTCTCGTTATTTGGCAGGATAATTTCATATATTAGGTTATAAGTCTGAGACACTATGAGAGTTTCTTGTTATAACAACTTACCAACTTATCATGCTATAACGAGAAAGGTTTGTTTTAATGATATGTTGATTTTGTGAAATAACGAGAAAGTTTTGCGATCTAACAAGATAAAGTGATAAGTTGTTATCAAAAGAAACGTTTCTTGTAAAAACAGAATCTATCTAGTCATAATAAAAAAGTATGTCAGAATAACACAAAACATATTAAAACAAGAAAAGTTTCTCATTATAACAAAAAACTGAAACGCTAATGTGTTACGTTGTCTTGTTGTAGCTTAGAATAAGTTTCCCATTTGGTAAGAAAAAGTCTTTTAATACAAAGAGGTGAAGAGAAACTCGCTGACCTCTGTTTGTGTTTTTCATTCAGTTGCCAGTTTTACTGTAAAGAATAAGAGACGAGCCACAGGAAGAGAGATACAACACAGGAAGTTCGGCGTTCGCGTCTGTTCGGACGTCATTCGTAAATATTTGTTAATACGTTTACTTCGCCGTCTTGTCGGCGGGGGGAAGTTTTAAAACACAGAAAATGTATACTCTTGCTTTCAGTTTGTTAAAATAGACTCAATACTGGGTGATATGGGAAAGGAGGTGAAGAGGGAGACATCTGTAGATCAAGGTCACTAACTGATCTCAGACAGATTAAAAACCTCCCGTCCTCTTCTCGCTTCCCGCTCATCTTTTCTTTAGAAAGAAAGAATGCAAAACAAATGCTCCTGCGTACAACAGACACATGTAATGCATTTCAATCTTATATTCCTCAATCATTTTTTTATTTATTTGCTCTTTTGATCTGTTGTTTTTCTTAACTCCTCTCCGGTTGAGCTCTTCCTTCTCTATCCATCTCATTTCACTTTGTCCCGAAGCAGTGCGGGTTTCCTTTGGGCTGTAAATTCCCCGAGAAAAAAAAAAATGGAAGTATAGTGAAGAAAAAATAAAAAAGGAAAGAAAAGGGTGATGTGCTTTCAGAAAAAGGAGGTCAGGAAAACAGAGGAGGAAAGAAAGAAAGGGAGGGAGGAAGGGAGGAAGGCATGTCTTGTGACTGTTCTGTGTAGGTGGATTTGTCAGGTAGCCCGTTGGATTGCTGCCACGCAAACAACACCACAAGTTTAACCTATTTAAAACCTATACGCAGAACTTCAACACAGGATGGTCCATCAACAATGAGCAGTTTTTCTTAATGGTTTGGATTTCCTTACTAATACCACATTAATCAACAGTGTCTGGCGTCCTATGTTGAAATTCCGGATGTCTGATTTTCCCATCAGTGCATGAACACAACATAATAGTCGGCTGAAATACAAAAAAAACACTAAAACACATGACGAAATGGCAGAAATTGCACTTCCGTGACATTATCAAGAGCTTAACACAAGGCCAACAACTTCTTTCCACTGGCGCATGCATCGATAGGCGTGGACACGGAAAGAGTTTGATACGTCGCTGATGTTTCCACTGGTCTCAGGTAAAGAATAAACTCTAAGTGAGAAAAAGGGTAAAAGACGACGTCAGAGTCAGACAAGAAGGACAAGATGAAACAGATACAGACAGAAGATATAAACGCCTTTATGGTTGCAGCGGTTGCTTCATCTGAGCACATTTGGCAAAGTGTTACACTACATCTTCACATTAAGAGCTTCCAGTTGATAAAAGCGTTTAATCATTTCGTTCTGCTTTAGATCTGGTGTCGACCTGCTGATCTTTCTGACAGCGTGAGGTAGCAGATAAATGGTGGAGTCTATCTGACTGACTCTTCTTTTCCACTGACAGAAAGTGCTGCACTGAAAAGTTAAGACTGCAACAAGCAATTATTGTCATTATCAATCAATCTGCTGACTATTTTCTCAATTATTGTCTATATTATGTCTCAAAATTGCGAAAAATGCCTGTTATTATCCAAAGAAATTCATCATGTACGACAAAGAAAGCTTTAAATCCTCATCCTCACATTTGAGAAGCTACAACCAGCAGAAATTTGATATTTTTGCTTTAAAAAATGACTAAAATGATTATTATATTGTTAAAATAGCTGCAGATACATCGTCTGTCATTAAAGCTCTACTGAAAAGGAATTAGAAACACTTCATATTTGCCAACATCCTTCCTCTGTAAAAGAAAATTTCTCCTTAACATGACTAATGACTTCTTTTTATCTACTCACCAAATACAACTAAGTGTTCAAACAGACTGGAATCTCTTGTTAATTAATGCCTGATATCTGAAATGTAGATTAGTCAAGTCACAAAATTGATGACATGTCATTTTTTAAGCAAAAATGCCAAAGTTTTGCTGGTTTCACCAACTTATATTTGATCCATTTCTCTGTTTTATATCATTATGAATTAAATACCTTTATGGTTTCAACTGTTGGTCCAACAAAATTAAAAATTTGCAGATTTATAATGAAAAAGAAGTAAGCTGCAGCCCTCCTGAAGTCTATTTCTGACCCAACATTCTGCCAAACTCGCTCTGATATTTCGCCTCCTTCCAAGCGTTTGACAACCGTAATCCCTCATTTCGAGTGCAGCCTAAGACCCTTGTTGCATCTCTCATTCCCACGTTTCCTATCACCTCTTCACTATCACTAAATTCATAAAAATCCAGCATAAAAATACCTTAAAAACAAAGAAATGATGGACAGTAAAGAAGAAAAGATGTAAAATGTGATCTGTAGGGTCTCTGTGTTACATATCAGACAAAATTCAAAGATTCCAGTCGAGTCTCACTAACCTTAATCTTTAACCTAAATCAGCACAAATCCACATTTAATCTGGATAGTCTCACCGGTCTTCAAAGGAAGGTCGGTCAAACCTTTAAGCGACCGCAGTTTAACCCTCCAGATCAGGGATTCCTGACTTTTTTAACCCAAAAGAGATTTCAAGAAACTTAAATCTCTCACATGAAGCGCACCTGGTTAAAGCTCACTGTGGTTGTCATGTGGTGGTGACACAAATAACATGACTATGAGCTGTTTTGAGGGTCGTGGCAAAGTAAAAATAGTTTGTAGACTGCATGGTGGTCCGGTTAATGATCAGAGTTAAAATATAATAAGACAGACAGAGGGAGCAGACAGACGTAAAAAGAGATTTCTGACCTTTAAAGCCTCAAACCAAACAGCGAGGGATGGAGTAAATAAAGAAGTCTCTAACAAACACACTATGTTTGCCCTGCTGTTAACACTGAATGGAGGAGGGCAAGGAGGGTGAGGAGGGTGAGGAGGGGGCGAGGAAGGAGTGAGGAGGGGGCGAGGAGGGGGTTTGAGTTTAAGTGACAGAAGAAGATACTCTGTGCAAAGAGAAGAGTAGAAGACAGACATGAAATGAGACTCTAACACTAACAGGAAAATGTTGGGAGGAAGAGGAAGGAGTTATATAGGAGAGAAAAAGGTGTATTGATAATACTACTACTAATACTACTGCTACTATAGACTAGTACTACCACTTCTGTAGCCATTAGCCACTACAAATCCTTCCACTACTACAGAAATTGCTGCTCTGACAACTTTCACTACTACTATAGCTATTGTACAGTTGTTGTTGCTCCAAGCCAATTACTTACAATTAAAACTACCATGCTAATGCTACTATAGATGGTACTGAAACTGTACTGCTCGTACTACTGTTGCTGCTTCTGCTGCTACTAAATACTTCTCTGCTACTACAACTGGTACTGGAACTACTTCTACTACAACCATTATTAACCCTCTTTCTAGTACTACTGCAACTCTTGCTGCTGTTATTACTACTCTGACAACTTCTATACTACTACCACTACTACATTGCTATTTTACCTCCTTCTACCAGTACTTGCAACTAAAACTACTGCTAATGCTACTACAAATGGTACTGGAACTATCCTGCTACAACAACTGCTATAATTGACATTACCGCTACTACTAATACTGCTACTAAAACTACTGTAATCCTTGCTAGTTCTTCTACCTCTACTACTACTGCAACTCTTGCTACTGCTGTTACTCATTCTACTACTGCTGCTACCACTAAAATTACTACGGTTGCTGCTACTTCTACGTCTGCAGGTACTACTGCCTCTGAAACTACTACTACTTCTTCTACTACTACTACTGCAACATCTACTTACGATTGAAGCTTATGCAACACCTGTTGCACTCTACTACTACCACACCAACTGATGAGATTGCTACTTGGATTTATACTACTACTACCACTGCCACTATTACTACTACTGCACCTACTATGTGGGCACCTGTAGATAGAGGGTGGGCCACATGTTGAAGTGACCTTGAGCAAGACACCGAAACCAAAACTGCCTCCAGTTGATGAGTATTCATGGAGAAAAATGGACAAAAGCGTCTCTCAAATGAGTAACTAGACCAGTGCTACTACCTCCCTCACACTACTACTTCTTCTTCTTCTCCTTTTAATGCTATTACTCATTCATATTGTTACATCTTATACTGCTGCTACTCCCGCTTCCACTGCAGTACTGCTTTCTTCCAGCTGTAAATAAAGAGAATGAGTGAGAAAGTAAATGAAGAGAAGGAGGGAGGGGTGTATGTACTGGATTTGGGGTAATTAGCTGTCTAAACATTTGGCGTTAGCTCTCATTGACTTTTGTCCACCTGTTAATCCTGATGGCATCTCCAGCTCATTGACACCACAGTGCAACTTCAACCAGGGAAACACATTAAGAGACACACACATATGTACACACAAAGCAATGTTTCAAGTGTGGAAGGATAATATAAAAGGAGGCGAATATGACGTACATGCCGGTGTTCATGTGTGTCTCTTGAGAGCACGTTTAAGGAGCCCTCCTCTTCAAGCAGGTGAGATAAAGATGGAATTTGTCTCCGAGAACAGACACAAAGGAGAGAAAATGAGAGATAGATGGGGGAGAAAAAAAAACAGAAGGGGTTGAGAGAGATACAGAAGGTATGAGCATCAGAAAAAGAGGAGGATAGAGGTATGCTAGGAAAAATGTCAGTATATAAGTTTGAGAGGGAGCGTAAAAAAGAGGGTTTTCTGTGATTACTACAGCCAAAAATGAATGAATTTGTATCAGCTTTTTCCAACAAATTGTGTTAAATGTTGTGTCATATTTAACATTATTTAAAGAAACACTGATGTAATAAAAACTGCTCTAAGTTAGCTGTGAAAATGGTGTTTAAACATCATAATGAAAATCATGATACATGTAAATTACTCTAATGGAGTTGGTCTTTTGTGTCCTGAACTGTGTCTGTAAGGTAACTGCTTCCTACCATACAGTGTAGTGCTGCTAGTGAGCTCAATAAATCAAATGTCTGGTTTTAAGTATTTGATTGAATTATTACACTGAAGTATTTGACAGGAGCGATATGTAGCATACCTGAGAAGACAAGCTCTGGGGCAGCAAACCTCTTAAATCACTTATTTTTGACTTTGACCCATAAAACTTGTTATGAGATTACTTATTTCTCTGAGAAAAACTGAAGTGACTCCTCAGTTTTCCCAGCTTTAACATTTTTTTTTTGCAGTAAGGATTTGGAAGATTTTATTTTAAACGTTATCATAAATATTGAGAGGATTGGTTGGATTAGCGTTACGTCTTGCACTTGCACAGGATTTGGATTTCTTGGACAGACTGTTTCTTTACTCAGGGAGAGAAAGCAGTAAAAGGAGAGGGATTAAGAGGAAAGCAGACAAGACAAGAAAACCACGAAAACACAACAACACAAAGACAAAGAAAAATGGTGAAATATTTAACTGAAACGTGACCTCCTTTCACTCTTTCACTGGAGCAAGCAGCTCTACCGTTTTAACTCACGTCACCGATTTATCTCAACAACCTGAGGATGTTATGGCTACCTGAATCTTTTCATCACACACAGCAGACACTCCAAACTCCACCTGGGATGTGGGTCACGTGAAAGGTTGGGGAACCCATGAGAGAGTATGTGTGTGTGTGTGTGTGTGTGTGTGTGTATCTATGTGCGCAGGAAACCATGCCTCAAATTAAGTGTGTTTGTGGTTTGAGCCGCATGACGGGTTCAAAGAAAAACCTCCAGGTATACATTACCGCTGAACTCCCTCACCTGGCTGAATGGAGATTCATATCTGTGCAAGGATTAACACTGCACACACACACAGACACACACACACACAAAGACACACACACACACACGGCCAAATAGCTATGAAACGGTGATGTATGAGATGGCCCATTTATAACAAGTTAATGATTAAACACTGAATGGGAATATGATGTCATCTGCTCGTGTTTGTGTGCGTGATTCAGCACTCTCTGCATTGTCAGCTTTATCCTGTAAAAAACCTGTATCTCCAAAATGTCAACTTAATATGAATCACAATGATGAATTTTGTTAAAATGTATTTTTGAGGCAATCCAGTGAGATTTAAAGGGTTTTAGTAGCCAAAGAATAAGGAGAATTTTACACATATTTTAACATATAGCCAATAATAATATATTTTCTAATATTTATAAGATATAAAATGTTTTAATATAAGTAAAATATGTTATATTTAATGTTTGGAGATGCATGTTTTTCAGTGGAAAGCAGCGACAAAGGCAGCAAGTTGAATTCAACACAGGACAGGTTTTGGATTGTGCACACAGTCTCCACTAGGGGGCCTCGGTGAGAGCACTGGGACAGATCAGACATAACCAGGAGTACTGGGAATGAGGGAATTTTAAGTGTGTGCGTGTGTGCGTGTGTGACAGAGAGTGAGAGAGAGAGAGAGAGAGAGAGAGAGAGAGGAATGAGTTTTCTTTTGCAGCAGCTCCCTCCATCAGCATCATTTTCATCACTCACATCTTCCTTTTTTGACAAAGTTACCTAAACTCAGGGTTTACTTACTAGTTTTTTTCAATCACATCTCACAGCCTGAGCAAACTCCACTCAGTTATGAAGACTGTAAAGTGCAACTGAAAGCTAGTAAGTGGACCTTGAGTCAAACTGCAGTTTCCAAAGTCCAAAGTCAAGTCACACGCTATATTTTTTTTGGTCTTTTATCAACTCAAGTGTGATATTTTTTGCTCTTTCACTCTATCAATCATTAATCTCCCTCTTTCTCCAACCCCTTTCCCTCTCACCCTCCTCCTTCTCCTCCTCCTCCTCCTCTTCGTCATCTACCCAAAAGAAAAAAAAGAGGGGAGGGCGGGGCCAGCCACATTCCAGGGGAACCCCTCCACCCTCACCTGTAGCTTTAAATCTCCACGACAACAATAACAGTCAGTCTGTCCGCTCGACAAGTCACACCTGCAACTTTCCATGAACACGGTGTACCAAACACTTTATCGCTTTTAGCTTTTTACCTTGTTTAGAAATTTTTATGGAGGCTTGATGAGGAGAATTTAATCTTATTCCACATCTACAGACATCAGAGACTTGAGTGTTAAGAGGGCTTCACTTCAAAGCTCATATCCGCTGTTTGGAATAACTGCATGGATGGAAGTAAAATAGGCCACTAAGAGAGCATCTACAGTCCTTTAAGAATAACAACATTTTAGATGCGTCATTACTTTTGTGTGTGTGTGTGTGTTTTGACATTACGCTCTACAACAAAATCTGTCCATCTGAAAACGCCAAATTATGAATTAACCTTAACAAACCTTGAGTGGACATGCTTCTCTCTCACATACTGACATAAAATTCACCCTGAAGCTTATTAAAAGTGATCCTATAACATATTAATAGCCTTAGAAATTGCACTCATGCTCCTTAAGGTGATGCAGCGTTGCTATGGAAACCATAAACTCAAAAAGAAAGTGTTCAGATATACTCTAGAAATGTTTCCAGCTTGATTTGAAACATAAAAAGTCAGACTCATAGCATGCTGTTTTTATAAAAACTGATGAACAGCAAGGGTGCAGACCTGATTGGACACGCCTGGCGTGTGGGCGGGATCAAGTCTCCCACCATGAATTATTAATGAGGTCTGAATATTCATCATATAGAACCTATTGGAATATTACATGAGAAGTCAGGCTGAGATGCCTCCACGGATTTTTTTGGGTGACTTTTGAATCTGCAGTTTGATGATACAGCTTCATCATACAACACTCAAAGATGTAAAAGTTTGAAAGCTTGCAGCTGGACTGAAGAGCCAAACAAATGCATGAGAGTGAAGAAGGGTAAAGAATGCGCAAACACAAACACACACACACACACACACACCCCTCCTTTGCTCCCAAATATACTTCAAGTGCAAGGCGAATTTCACTTTAACGCCACAGAAAGTTATAAAAGAGACACCAAAGTGATGCTGACTGCACAGAAAGGGGTGTTAGAAACAATATAAAGCAATAAAACAACTGATTTTTATTGCTCTAATTAGAAAAATACGTCATTATGAGTCAGTAACAAGGTGCTGTCAACATGCATCACACCTGCAGGAGAAGTACACCTGGATAAAAGCTGCAACAACAACACCAAAAAAAATCACATTTCCTCTCTTCAGGGATGGAAAGTCTTTCATTAGGATGTTACCAAACTAAATGAAGCACATGTGTTGGATAGTACAGGTGGCAGGCAGACTGTGTTAAGAGCTGACAGAGCAGGCATGATGCAGTTAACTTTAATATTTTAATTAGAAGAGAGCGGGCTTGTGACGGAGGGACACGGCGCACTGCATCGCCGCGCTCCTCCAGACAACACAGATAGATTTCGTCTGAATCTTTAAAATGATAACAAGGAATAAAAATAGATGCAGGCTAGAGAGAGGAGGGGGAAAAGAAAGGAAAAAAAAGAAGTGTGCCGTGGATGGCATGTTGCTACAGGTTGAAATGGGTTACAGGGAACAGGGAAGAAGAAGAAGAAGAGAAGAAGAAGAAGCGTGATGCGCAAAGGTGGGGGTTGAAAAAGACCAGAAACTCGGTCCGATCTTCCATGAAAACTACACAGCCTCAACTCATGAAGGTGTTCCCCCTCTTCCGTCGTTAAAATGTGCTATAAAAGCTCAAAAGCACAAAGGTGTATGTTTGTCTTAATTACATGCAGTGGGGTTATTATTTTCACTGCAACAAAACGGAAACGGCAACGGGATTATTATTAGAGCAGAAGGATAAGCACTTGTTATAAAGCAGCCTCTCTATTTATAAACTTTAGTTGAGCTTGCTCAGGGAGAGCCGGTGGTGTCCGACGCCGGGTTGAGTGGTGGGGAGGGGGGGGGTAAGAGAGAGAGAGAGAGAGCGGCAGGTCTCTCTCGGGCTCTTTCGTGTTGGGTATCTTTACGGTTGGAAGGGGGGTGAAAGCTGTTAGTAAGTTTCTAAATCTCTGCAAGCAAGCAAGCAAGCAAGCAAAAAAAAAAAAAAAAAAAAAAAAAAAAAAAAAAAAAAGGAAAAAGAGTGTAAAACGCACTTACCGCTGAGTCGGATTGCTGCACCGCGACGCACAGGGCGAAGAAGAGCAGTGCTACGGCGAGCTGTCGCAGGCTGTTCAAGTCTTTACTCATCTTGCGGGAATAAAACAAGGATCCGCCTGCGTTAACACTCACAAACTCTACTTCTCTCTACTCGCAAGACATAGCCCTGCTTCCCCCTCCTGCACACCTGCCCTCAGTGAAATAGAATTAATAAGAAAAACACTTCTTCTTCTTGGCGTGTTGGCTGTTGTTGCGCTTGCAGAGGATCCCAGTGGTCCTGGCTGTGGCACCGTGCGCCTCTGCAATCCCCCTCTCTAACTTTTTCTCTCTTGGACTTGCAAACCTGCCCAGCCGGAACTACTTCCCACAGCCATGGCGCACTGATATCAGCACCCTGCACCTACACCAAGAAGAAGAATTAATCTAAAATAAAACTGCAGGATGATTTTACACCATAAACTTTTATCCATAACACGTTTTCAATGTGGCATTTTAGTCCAGTTGACGACTATTTTCTGTTATTTTAGATTATTTTTACAATAGGAAATAACTCAATAATGTTAAGACCTCTCACTGGCGGATGGATATGCATGCCTAACCAATCCTAACCAATGCCTGAGGCTGCACAAAATAGGTTTGACATTAAACCTTTATTTGGCAATTTCTATAGCCTATGCCCGGACAAGTTGCATTCCTGTCAGATTATTAAAGGTCAAATTCTTGCTTTTGACTCTTGACAGAGGGATGCTGCTGGCAGAATGGAATAATAAAGTGACTTTTTATGTTAAAGCACATCATCCTATGTTTTTGATTTATTGATGCATTCTTATAGAATCCTTAAGGTTACCAGATGGATTTGAAAGGTCATGTTCACAGGTGTTGTTATGAGCTCAGGCGAATGTCACTGATTATATGAAGAGTAATTATGGATGATATTTCAGAAAAATTCCTAACTCGCACGCAAATAAAGTTTTCATAAGCTGTAAATGCTATTGTGAAACATTTCATGGCAGACAAAGTTTTATAATCAAGGCAAAAGTGTTGCATTAAGTAACCCAGCCATGCAAGTAGAGCTGCAATTAACAATTGCTTTCATAAATGATTAATCTTATGGTTATTTTCTATGATTAATCGATTAGTTGTTTGGTCAATAAAGTGTCAGAAAATGGTGAAAAATGTCAATCACTGTTCCTAAAAGTCCAAGATGCAACCTCAAATGTCTTGTTTTGTCCCGACTAACAGTTCACAAACCAAAGATATTCAGTTTACTGTCATAGAAGACAAAAGAAACCAGAAAATGACACATTTGAGAAGCTGGAATCAGAGAATTTGGACTTTTTTTTCTTGAAAAATTACTCAAAACTATTGATTATCTGCTGTCATAGAGGACTAAAGAAACCAGAAAATATTCAAATTTAAGAAGATTTTTCTCTTTTTTCTTATAAAAATGACTCAAAATGATAAATTGATTATCAAAATAGTTGGTGATTAATTTTCTGATGATCATCTAATCAATTAATCAACTAATAGTTGCAGCTCTGTTCGCAGTGTTGGGGGAACTCATGCCCACCTGAAATGGTGGAAGAAGTATTGAGATCCTTTACTTAAGTAAAAGTACCAATACAGCAATGTCAAAATACTCCATTACAAGTAAAAGTCCTGAAAAATCCTACTTAAGTAAAAGTACATCAGTATTAGCAGCAAAATGTAGTTTAAGTATTGCAGTAAAAGTAGTGGTTTGGTTCCTCTGACTGATAAATCTGAGGAGTCGTGAGATGATTAATGGGAAAAACAAAGTTCTGATACACAAATCTGTTTTCAGTTTTTGGACTTTTTCTCTAATCTTTGATTTTTGGTGAAATATTGGACCATTTGAACATTTATTGAAATGAAAGCATGTGAGAAGTTTAGAGGGAAAAATCACTATTTGGTGGAGCTGTTAACAACTCATAGACATGTGAAATGTGACCCCGACTACACACTGCTTTTTGTAAGACGTCAAAAGCCAAAAAGGTTGGAAACCACTGGTTTCATCTTTAACAATGTGAAACTTGTTATATTATCCATTGTGTCAAATCTTCATCTGAAAAGTAACTAAAGCTGTCAGATAAATGTAGTGGAGTAGAAAGTACAATATTTCCCTCTGAAATGTAGTGGAGTGGAAGTAGAAAGTAGCATCACATGGAAATACTCAAGTAAAGTACCTCAAAATAGTACTGAAGTACAGAACTTGAGTAAATGTTGTTTTTTTAATGAAATTGTATGCTGAGATGATCTATTGTAGCATGTATGTTTTTATGATGTCTTATGGTGAAACTGAAGGCAAATTTCCACAATGTGGACAATAAAGGTTTCATATTCATATTTGTGTTTGTGTTTGTATTCGTATTTAGTTACTTTCCACCACTGCTCACCTGTTCGCCAACTTGTGCTTCTTAAGGTTCAATAACAACATCAGTATCAGTTCTTTTATGTTCTGCAATGCTAGAAGATTGGAATAAGTCACTGTACATTTTGCACATTTAAATGATGAGCAACCACCACAAATCTTTAAAGAAGGTCTAATTACAGAAAGTTTGGAAGTGCAAACTCACCATCCTAAGTACTTTGAGTAATTTCATTGGACTCCTGCATCTTTCCTATCTTTGCATCAAGGACCACAGTGTAAGTAAGTCTTTACTGTGTCATCTATGATATTTTTGTATTTTTGATGTCCTCCTTCTCAAAACGTTAAATAAACTAAACTACAGTAAAACACTACAGCCAGTAGCCAATCTGATCAAATGCAAAGAACCACCATCTCCATCTGTTACTCCATAACTGGCAAAGACAAGAGCAGGCAACTCTTTTATGATTTTATGTTTTTACACTATACTGTATGCTGGAATCAAAAATAGTTCAACTTTCTGATATTTCCAGGAAGTTTTATATTGTTTTTAAGTTGCAAATATGACCCTGAATTCAATATTTGACAAGCCATCGTTGGTTTACTTGGAGGAAATGTTTCAGACATCCAAGGTTTGAACTCTTTCTACTTAACTATAGGATTAGGATTAGGGTTGGGATTGGAGGTATAGTTTGGGTAAATCGTATAGGAATTCATACAGCAGTGAAAATAGCTAATACACCAACAAATTCCTATCCAATGTGCAAAACTAAAAAGGTCCCTGGAAAGATCCCTGCGTTACTCCGCCGCTAAAGACAAGCTGCAAAGGGGAGCAAAACTGCTTTTATCTGTATCTGATATAATTCAAATAGGAAACATGACTGTAATGCACAACAGAAGATAAATTAACATGATGTGATGAGCAGTGTTGAAGGATCACTCAGGTCACCTATAATAGAACATTCAAGAGCTAAACGAGGACTGTTTGCAACCCGAGTAACTCGGCGTCTGCACCATTTTTAGACCACAGAGCCAAACAAAGCTGTTCAAATAATCAGCAAAGGTTTTATATTACTTTAGTTAACTGTGTTACTTTGGTTTTTATATCATTTTAAGTTAGTTTTTTCTCACTTAAAATAGATAATACCCTCACAACAGGGTTATAGTGATCATGTAATGCATTTGTAGGATATGTTTTTTGTTAGAAGAGTTAGAAGAAAAACCTTTAAAACGTTGATTGCAAATGTGATTCTCTACAGAAATATCATGCAACCACTGCAGATTGAATAAAAATGTCACTCTTTAGTGGGATGATATGATCATTATATTGATTATATGTGTGATAATGTTGCATAAAGTATCATAAAGTCCCTTTAAACTACAGTAATTCAGGAAAAACTAATATTCTAGGGACATAATGTTGAAATAAGAAGAGATATAGTGAAGAAAAAGATACAAAAGTGTTAATAAAGGTTACTATATACTTATAGTTGGGCATCTCAGACATAAAAGTATTTATAATATGTGTGATAGAACAATAGCTTCTTTATTGTTGATTCATATCATGGATTAAAACCAGAGGGGGGAAAACTGCTCGTCTCCTTTACACAACCAGACTGTTTTAAAAGGTTATGAGCTCTGCGCGTGGATATAAACTGCTGTTATAGCCAAAGGTATGGAGGCATGAATGACATGTGTTGGCCCCTCCTCTCCATTGCTGCTGTGGTGCGCTGCTGAGTTGAAGCGCAACAGCCCGGAGAGCGCAGCAGCGACTTCACCGCTGCAACTTTGGTGAGTTGGATATAAGCTCTGATTTTATGAAAGAAAGAAGTTTTTGTGGCTGTGTTGTGGCTTTAATACTCGGAGCCGTGTGTGTATGTGTGTGTGTAAAGAGTTGGTTTTGTGTTTGGCGGTGGGACTACTTTATCTCCCTCTTTCCTCTCTCTCTGTGTGTGTCTCCGGGTAGATGACAGGGTTTTTTGGAGCCGTCGATGAGCGCGTTTGAAGTGCCTTGCTGGTGAAGACAAGGGAGTCGAGTCTCGACCTGCGGTTCCCCCTCTGCCAGTCGGATCAAAATGAAATTCCTGTAAGCATTTATTCACTTTTAAAACTTATCTAACTTCTCCATGGTCAAGATTTCGGCTCTGCAATCTGGCGCAGCGTTTGGTCGCGCCTGTATTGGGGCAGCTCCGGCGCAGTTTACCTGCCAGATAATCACGGGAGGAAACATACACTAACGAAAATGTTTATTTCTTTGGCAGGATTTGTATGATAGCAGTCGCCTTGGCGGTTGGATCTACACACGGAGTAAGTCCCATTTGTTTACTATAACCTACTTGGGGTGAAGTGGCTTCCCTGCTCGGGTTTATTTATAGCACTTATAAAGCCTATTAACGACCACGCTGAATTATTTTTTTGTTGTGCATTGCGACTGTGTAGCCTATTTTTTTTTTTTTTTTTTTTTTTTGTGCTGGAGCAGACAGACAAATGTTGCACGTAATTGGCTCATATGGATCAGCAGCTGAGCCACTGTGACCAAGCCGGGAGCCCACTCTGCCTGAAGCCAACAGTTTAAAGCTGTTTGTTGCATTAATTTCATTTTCATGTGTTTGTAAAGTTAATTTCATACATATGCTCTTCATAGTAGAGACCTTGCACTCTGCACAGGTCTCTCTTCCATGTCTTTACTCCATGCGTCACGCTGTGGGTGTTTTCAGCCATGCCGCACATTTATGAATATTCTTTTATCCATCTTACAAATACTATAAAGGCAGTGCATTGTTTTATGGGGGGGAACTTTTAAAGGTAAATTAAGACACGTTTAAATCAAAGTTACAGGTGCATCATTTGTGCCAAACACTCTCCAAACTGTGTGGATGCCCTCCCCCTTCTTCTCCTCCTCCTCCTCCTCTTCCCCAAAAGTTTTATGGGACTGAAGTCTGCATTTTTGGGTAGCCTGAAGGACTGGGGGGAAAAAAAAGTAGTTCGTATTTGAGTGGGCCCGCTCAGAGTCATTTGCAATTCAGACTCCGCCCTGCTGATGAATATTTAGGATAAGGAGATTATTGGGTGTCTTCTCTAAGCCACACCTAACTTCCCCCTGCTGAGGTTCACATCTGCTGCAGCGGGAGAATGTCAAACAAATAGGGCTTTGTTGCTTTCATTATACAGCTCAGAAGTCACAAATTAGTCTTTAATTTTAAACATCTTATTGTATTGACCACATGTTATGACTGTTTTAAGATATATAGCATTTTAAAAGTGATTTAAATCAGTTTTTGTTGGTTTTCTCCAGTTTTTAAATTTCTACTAAACTGTTCTACTCCTGACTTACTGATTAACTGTCAAAATATCCTTTTATATTACTTTCTATCACATCCTGCAAAGTCTTAAAACTTCCCTTAAAAATAATATCACATCAGGACCAAACTAGACACACTGTAGAAACAGCTCACTCCAGTTTATTTAAGGAGATTATGTTTAAAAACACTTCTGTTGTGCATGGAAAAGTTGAAGTTCATACTCCACACTGAATCATGAAAAAGCACAGCATCACTGTCTAGTGAAAATTACATTTACTACAGTAATGGAAAAGCATATAAATGGTTGCAGCTCTGGGGTAAAGCGTCAACTACATGCACAACAAAAGGAGGAGCATGTGCAAGTTAAAATTCTACATTATTGTGACATAAACTGACAGAGGTTCAATGCAGCACTACACTCATTACCTTAGAAATTAGAATAAGAAAGAGCAGTGGTGGTGTTTGATGGTGTCATTCAGAGTGAGAGGGAGGCAACATGGGTTCTTTATTGTTAATTTGGGGGGACATTTGGTGGAGGAGAAGCAAAAATGGAGGTGATATTTCCTTAGATAACTGTGCAACAGCCTTGAAAAGCCTAGAAAAGCAGAAAAAACTACAAGAAAATAACTTGGAGATTGGAGTTTATCTGGTTTCCAGAAGGCACCATAATCTTATGGTTCACAAATTTTCTTTGGCTGAAGTAAAAGCATTAAATTTGTCTAAACACGCTTTGGAAAAGTAATTGCAAAGCAGTGACTAAACCCTTTTCCATGCCAGTGATTGCATGCAAATTCAAGCACAGTTGGCTGAAAATCAACCTGGATCTTGTAGCGTTAGTTAACCGTAGCAGCGTCAGTGTCTTGCTTCACCATCTCAGCGAGGCTGTCGTCAGCTGTGACAGAGACGCCGACGGGGAACATGAAAGCGAATCGGCGCCTGAAAGCTTCCTGCGTCTCAATAGACCTCAGCTGATCGAGCTGCATTGACTTTGAATCGACTCCTCCTCCCACTTCCCACCTCCCTTGTTTCGAGTGTGTGTGTGTGTGTGTGTGTGGGTGGCTGAGTGGATGCATGTGTGGGTTGAGTGAGTGACAGATGAGTTCATTGGGTGGTCTAGGCTGTCGTAACCTTGGTAACCATGTCTTTGGTCCAGCCACGAGTTGAGCCGAAATGTTGAAGTTCATCGTCTTTCGCTGCCGCCTCTCTGTGCTACTGTGCACTGATAGCAGAGGAAAAGGTCTTTATCAGGTGTTATCAGTGTCGGCAGATAAGACTAAACACACACACACACACACACACACGCTTGTTTATCTGTCAATGGAAATACAGCAGCATGCCAAATGACACAAGGATGGCACTGTAACAAGCATTAGATAAGTTTGTTTAAGGTGCAGAAATCAAAATATTAGTGATGTATAACCTGCTTTTATATTTAAACTTTTAAAACAGACACCACATGTCCTGATATGTGCTGTAAAAAAGTCCTTGTAGTAAATATTT
Organism: Thunnus albacares; assembly: GCF_914725855.1. Classification (NCBI taxonomy): domain Eukaryota; kingdom Metazoa; phylum Chordata; class Actinopteri; order Scombriformes; family Scombridae; genus Thunnus; species Thunnus albacares. The sequence continues at coordinate 6,944,103 of NC_058127.1, read as the reverse complement.
TGAGTGTTACAAGAGCCAGGTTGTATAATAATGAATGGGCTTAAATTTGGTGAAAATATAAACCATTAAGTCTTGAAGTTATTAAAGTTATTAAACTGGATATGTGACAGTTCATATTGCTCCAAGTTTTCTCCAGAAGTATGCACATGTTTGTTTTTCCTTGCAACGTTACAGCTTTAGCATTTAGCATTGGAAATACACACTCACTGTCAAATATATTAGCTACACAGGTACAATCTAATGCAATCCAATGAAGCTTATACATTTTCATTTTTGTTGACATTGTCATAAAGCTAATCTTTGTACTTTATGTTTATTATTAAGGTTGTAGTGGGTGGTGGTGTTGTGCTTATATGGAAAGGTGTTTCTAATATTTTGTCCACCTCATTAACATTAGGGGGACCAAAATATTAGAAACACCTTTTAATATACCTTCACCTTTCTGACACTGTCAACAAAAAGTGAAAATATATAAGCTTTGTTTAAATAGAATAAATGGCAGAGGTGTTGTATTGGATTGTCTGGTGGCCATATTGTTGGACTTCAGCTCTTGTACTGATTGTGTTTCCAAATTTATAACGTAGCTTTTGCAATGGAAATGGAAAGATGTTGCTGTTTTGGACAAAATTTGTTTTTTTTTAATGTGTGTGTGTGTTTAGCTTGATGGCTAGCTAACCTCAGTGTTTAGCTAGTTATCGTTTACAGAAGAGTTAGCTTGTCTAGAAGAAGCTAGCGTTGATATTGGCAAGGAGTCGCATGTTAGCATCATTTAGCTTGCTAGTTTGCGAGTTTTTTGGCTAGCTATGATTCTAAAACCAATTTCAGGCTAACTAGACTGACTCTTCTCAATCTACAAGCTACGGCTAACAAGGAGGTAGGAGCTAAAGACATAGCCTAACAGTATACTGAGCCACACTAACATAAATTTAGAATTATGTGCATCTTTTTGGACTATTTACCCTTTTTTACATCATTAGTTACCAACCCTAAACCCACATGATGGTGCCAGTTGTGGCCGATGGGATAGTTGCAACGCGACTGTAAAGAGAATTATGTTTGAGCGAACATACCAGGCGAGAAAGTCTGTAGGAGCTGCGGCTGCTGCAAAGTGTCTGCAATGGCTGACACAGCTGTTGGCACAGAGAAAACATCACACACGGGTGAGGAAGAATGGTGAGGAGGAGAGGGGAGGAGGCTTGACGGGAAGCAGAGGAGGGAGTGAGTCTGTGCTACCTGGACAGTTAGGAAATCATCCAGAAAATGTCTTCTTTTCATTTCTTTTGACGCAGTTGAAATGCAATATGGGAGGGTTGTACACATGTGGTCATACAGTTTAGTCTCAATCTGGTGAAAATGAAAGTTTAGGAACAAATTTGAGTATGTTGTATGGGATTATTTCACAACAGAAATGGGAGATATTTGTAAATCAGGATTAAATTGATGCTTTTTTAGAGATTTCTTATGGTTTGCAGACAATGACATTGCAATTTTTTAGCCTTAAAGGACCATACCAGTGTCTTTTTTGAGTTTTATTCACATTTTTGCTAGCCTATATTGAATGCTTGCCATACAGTTTGGGACTTTTTAATATTTTTGTTTTACTGTTACACTCGCCCATTGGTTTCCATTTAAATTTGTACAATATAATAATCAATTAGCAGATGGCCTATTATAATTTTGTAGAGTGTGTTTTATCTGACCAACAGACCAAAACCCAAAGATATTCAGTTTACTATCACGTATCAAAGCATGAAATCCTCACTTCTAGAGCTGCAACGGTTAGTCAGTTAATCGACTAATGGAGTGATAGAAAATGAATCGCCAACTATTTTAATAATTGATTAATCCTTTTGAGTAAAATGCTGAAATTCTCTGGTTCCAGACTCTCTATGTGAATATTTTCTGGTTTCTTTAGTCGTCTATGACAGTAACTCCAATATCTTTGGGTTGTGGACTGTTGGTCGGGACAAAACAAGACATTTTCGGTTGCACCTTGGTCTTTGACAAACAGTGATCAACATTTTTCCACCATTTTCTGCCATTTTAAAGAGAAAATAATCATCAGATTAATCAATAATGAAAATAATCACAAGTTGCAACCCTCCTGTCTGAAGAGCTGGAGCCCATGTTTGCAGTATATGGGCGAAAGCATGCAAAACAACTGGTGTGGTCCTTGTAAAACAGAAGACTTCTTGTAGTTTTTTAAAATATTTAGTTTCCTAAAATGCTCATTTTGCACAGTTTGTAATACTTGGAGATAAATTGGTGCAATAAAACTTTTAAGAGGCGAACCAACTGCATAAAATCTATAGAAATGGCATGAACTAGTAGAACTTTACTCCTCTCCTCCTCTCTCTCCCTCCCTCCCTCCCTCCCTCCCCTCTGTCGAATTCTTTCAGAGCTTGGCAGGACTTGTCAGGCTGTCTCCCGCTCCCTGCAGGTGCTATAGGCTGGTACATTCCAGAAACGCTAAGTGAGGCGACTGATCACTGCTTGATTTGTGATTGCAAGACCCTCCCCAACACAACTGAACACCCCCCCACCTCCTCCTCCTCCTCCTCCTCCTCCTCCCCCACCACCTCCTCCTTTTTCCTTTCCCTTCTGCCCTCCTCCCTCCCTCCCTCCCTCCCTCCCTCCCTCGCCTGATCATTACCCGCTGTAACCCCGCTCCCTTCCTATCACTGCCCTCACTGCTTCCACAAGTCAGGCAACTCATTACCAGTTGATTTGTGAGCGGTGGTCCCTTCCTCACTGCTCATCCTTTCTTTCTTTCTCTCTTAGTCTGCAACTATTTTGATAATTAATTAGTTATTTTTGGCGTTTTAGTTTTAAAAAACAGGCAATAAAAGAAGAATCTTCAATACGCAGAGCCACAAAAATGATTTTTAGGGCACTTAACACGATTGTAAAACCCAGTGACAAAGGCAAGAAGTAAAGGGATGACATATTAACAATCCAACGTGTTGACATGTTGTCAGAATCTGCTTTCAGTGATATGATTGATTAGCTATATAAAACAATATCATTGACAAATCATACAGAAGTAAAAGTGAGAAAAAGGAGCAAAACCACATAATTGTAGCGGAGAGAAAGCCGTCACACCTAATTTAACATGATTTATGACTTTACGCTCGGGTTAAAAGTATTTAAGAGGTTGCATAGATGTGTTTGTTTTATGTATCAGCATGTCCCTGGATGTTTAGAACATACAATAGGTGTGACTGTGTAGTTTACACCCCCCCCACCCCTCCAAGACTTTTGCCTGAAAACATGAGTGAACGCCAATGATGATTTGGGTCAGGATGAGATTAGTTGAGTTTATGAAAACGTTGTTTTGAGATGCGGTAGATAAAGAGCTGACGGGTAAATCCAGAGAGGGAGAGAGATGTGACTGGGTCACTTTGTAAACTCTGTTTATCTTTATTGGGCTGAAACTAAACACTCTACAACACACAGCAGATGTCAGAAATAGTACTTTTGTGGCTTTTTTTTAACCTAAATATCTCATTTGGGCTGTTTTTGACTCCCTAAAACATCTGGATATAGCGACATAAACTCCTTTTTACAATTTCCCAATCCAAAGTGACAGTTTCCAATTGCTTGTTTGGTTTGACCAAACAGTCCAAAACCCAAAGAAATTCAATTTACACTGATATAAAACAGAGAAAAGCTGCAAATCGTCACGTTCGAGAAGCTGTAGCTGGAAAATGTTTGGCTTTTTTTGCATTCAAAATGAATCATCTAATCAGTTCAACCACCAATTATCACAACCAGTAACTGATCTAGATAACAATTCAGATATACAGTATTCACCTCTGTTGCTCCAACCTGAAGAGAAAAGGAAGTACTGATAACTTGGTTCAATGGCGGCCTGAGTGTCATGGTATGAAACAAATTGGGAGGTTTATTGCAGCATATCAGTTTATTATCATCCATCTCTTCTTCTTTACCTGCTTCTTGGGTGAAGATGTTTGACTCGGGCAACCCTTGAACCAAGAGTCACGTACAAGGCAACACTGAATGACAGCGACCTTTATTATATTTATTTAGGACCTACAGAAGCCTGCATGGGCCAGTTGTTGATCTCTGAGGAATGTGGCGAAATCTTTGCGTCGCTCAAGTACGAACAGAAATTTGTGAAAACATCCTAAAGCAACACACAGAACGAGGCGTCGTGCGTCGGCGTGACTGTTGACAGACGCTACCCTCCTTTTCTTTTTTTTCTCCTTTGGTTTTTTATCTGCGTGTTTGTCTTTGACTTTGTAACAGTGTTTGCATGTCCATCTCTTTTTTTTTTCCCCAGCCGTTCCTCCAAACATCTGCATCGCTGTCTTTTTCCTAGTGGTGTTTACAGGTGCGGTTACAAGGCATGTAAAATCTGTTATCTTAGGTGTGAATGTGCAGCGGCTTGATAAGGTTGACTGGGATTTCTGTGATTCGTCATAGTGATTGATTTATTATCTGCTTTTCTTTTATTCGTGTTGCTTTCTGACTTTTATGTGTTTGTTGTAGGAGTTACGATGGCGTGTGATTGGGATTTGTGTGAGTCTTGGCAGCTGTTACGCTCTTCACACAATTCAGAACTTAAATATTTTTGCCAAACTGTAAAATTTATAGATTTTTGTTGTGATTGAAGAGCGAGTTTAAAGGTTGTGGCAACAAATGGCAAGGACAGGGCAAGGAAATGAATGCACTCTTACAGTCTGCCGAGCCTTGGCACAGCCACTTTCACATATCAGACCCCCCCCCCCCCCCCCCTCCTTCCTCTTTTTTTTTTTTTACCAAGCACACGCTGTCAGTTTGTTCCCCGATTGGTCACGGTGAACTCCAGAGGCCAGAGGTCGTCCGAGCACAAAGGCAGCAGGGGCTCGCGGTTGTGGCGACGGCTTAACATTCCATCGCCCGCTCTCCAGATTTGTTTATCGCACTTTTTGTCTTTTGCTTTTCTGCTTTTCATAGAAGGGGAAGACGAGCAGAAACGCAGAGAGGACAGAGAAGGAGCAGGAGGAAGTTAAAAAAAAAAAAGGAGGAGAGAGGAGGGAAAGCAGTGTGTGGAGGGGGGGGGGGGGGGTTATTCTATCTATTTGCAGGCCCTCGGGGTGTGTTTGTGAAGGTCTTTAGGTTTGTCAGAGAGGAGCTGAGGTGGGGCAGTGTTTCGCTGGCTGGATGCTCGGTGGGAGTGCTGTCCTAGCTTGTTCGACGTGCCCGGTCCTTTCTCCTTAATGCCATCGCTTCCCTCGGGGCTGTTTGCACTTAGCACACCTCAAAAAGGATTAGACCTCCAATCTACTTCTCCCCATTTGTTGGGTTTTTGTCCTCTGTATGTCTGTCGTGTCTTTCATCCTTCCTTTTCTTGCTTCGTTTTGTTTATCTTGCCCCCCTTTTCGAACTCCTCACCCACCTCCCTCCCATTTTCTTTATAGAGTTTTATACCTCAAAAAAAAAAAAAACGTGAAATAGTCTCTGCGCACCTTCATATGTAACAGGTGCGTCAGAGGAAAGGGCAACTTGAATAGAAATTAGAAAACTCCTGACATTCTGGTCGTAAACTGAACTTTACAGACCGAAACGTTTGAAACCAAGACTTACAAGCTATGAAGGCAAAAGATTGACATTTAAATAGCTTGGCTACTAACATTACAACCAATTAAACAAAACGTTGGACGTCGGTATCTCTGCCTTTATTAATCTCATTAAACTGATTTTACAGAGCCAAAGCTGCAGCCAAGGTTTCTTTTTTTTTTCTTCTTTGATCCGGATCTTGTCAGAATTTTGCAACCAGGTTCTACAGAAACCCCTTTTTTTCTCCAGATGTCGATTTTAAATCAGAAACCAAGGCAACTTAACCCCCCCCCCCCCCGTTCCCCACCCTCCCCGAGGACTTTAAATTTGTTTTGAAGTCAGGAAGCCTGACAGGTTCAATTCCAGCTTCGCTTTGATGCTCTACTTTTTTCCACTGCAACATCATTACTTTGGCATTAGACACCCAACATCAGCCCTTTAAGTCAAACATTTTTCCTCCTCACTGCAATTATCATATGCATGCCTGTGCAGAGGGAACACATCTTCTTTTGTCTCAGTTTACTGTGGTGGTCTGAAAAACGGCCCCTGCAGGGTGGATGTGGGTGCATGTGAGTGGCTTTTCTAATTACCGTTAATATTCTTCAATGGGAACACCTATTAATTACATATTTGAGGCAAAGTTAGTGTCGTTATTGTGGGTAGTGAAGGTGCAGAAGCAGCCTGACATATCTAGCAGGCAGACCAAAGCCAAACAAATGTGTGCACAGCTCTAATATCCTGTTTAACTTTACCTTTAGCATGGCAGCGTTAGCTTTAACTTGGTTTATTTGAAGGGGAAAAGCTCTCTTGCTCTGTTCCTGCAGACACGAAGCAATTGAAACTGTCATGTCTAAAAAAGTGATTTGTTCCAAGGTGATAAAGATGCTAACATCACAGGAAATAGGGTTATTGTTAGCTAGCTAGGTAGCATTTTGGTTGGACGATTGAATCACTTTTTCTTACTAGAGTGCAGTGCAGTTGTGACTGAAACACACACAAAAAACATACTGATACACAAAATAATGTCAGAAAATAGCACAAAATCACAATTTTTCCACAAACACAGCTTCTTAAAGCCCAAAGTGACATCTTCAAATTGCTTTTTTTGTCCAAAAACACACAAAAAACCTCAACAATATTCAGTTTACTATCACAAATCCTCACAATTAAAATGCTGGAAACAGGGAATGTTTGGCCTTTTTTGCAGCAATTGATCAGTCAATTATCAAAATATTTGCAGATGATCTTTATTTTGACTCATCAAGTGATTGTTTCAGCCCTAAAATTTATAGAATATTGTCTTGTGATGTTTTATCCTTGGAAAATAAAGTAATTTGGCCATGTTTGTGGAAAAAGTGCAGTCAACTTTTGGTATTAATCCAAGTGAACTACATGTATTTTTTCAGGTGTTTTAAAAGTTTTTAATTTTCCCCCAAAAGCTCCTAGCGCTGCCTCCTGCCCAGTCATTGTATCCATGGTAACCGTATCTTTGTTGAGGTGAACCCCTGGCCGCAACCCACTAATGCCCCACTGTGATAGGAACACTATCATTGGCACATCAGATGTGTCAGTTACTGTGTGCTATTACCGCCTCACTGTGTCTCTGCCTGTCCCTGTAATTAGGGATACCTCCGCTGTTTTTTTCCACCTCTTTGTCTCACACTCATCCTTCACTCCCTCTTCTGTGCCAGCCAGGTAATCCAGGCAGGCAGGTAACTACCTCATCCCCCTCTCCTTCCCCCCCCCCCCACCCACCCACCCTCCTCCGCTCTTTGAGCTTCTTATGAATGACATAACTTTGGTACATCGGGTACCTTCTTTATTGGATTCTTTCCCTGTGATGCCAGCTTGTCTGTGTTTGTCTGGCCTCCCTTTTGTCATAACTTCACTGAACCGGCTGCCAAAGTTAATGATGACACTGCTCTGAGGGAAACACAGCCGCTGGCTATGGAAGTGCCACAGTATATTGCTGTATGAGCAGACACATCTACGAATGCAATAACTTTAGTTTTAACGCCTTAAAACGTATTTTGTTCTTGCAGAACACTGTTGTGTAAACACCAGATTTTATGTTGCTTTATGCTTTTTTTTTACTGTTTGCATTCTATGATTATTTGACTGTTTAACCTTATTCTAAGAAATGTTTTTCTTGATTTCTCTCTCTGAATTTTGATGTTTTTGACTATTTTTATTCTATTCTATTTATTTCCCTTATGACTACAGTATTTTTTCACTTCATTTTACCGTCTACTAAGCGGTATAATCAAGTAGTAGAATGAGAGACTCACTTTTTAAGCAAAAATGCCAAACAGGTAGCTGGTTTCAGCTTCTCAAATTTGATGATTTGAAGCTTTTCTTTGTCAAACTGAGTATCTTTGGACAAAACAGGACATTGGAAGACGCCGCCATGAGCTCTAAGATACATTATAACAGACATTTTTTCAGTATTTTGCAGCATTTTCTAGACAGAACGATGAATCGATTATGAAAATAATTGATAATTGAAGCCCTAAGTAGAACAGAATACAATAGAGAGGAGGTAAAGCAACTGATGATATTAATTGATCACATTAACCAAGATACACAGACATTTGTCCACAAAAACAAGACTTTAACTCTCATTTTCTTTCACGGTGGTCAACCTAAAGACGAGGCTGTCTTTCTTTGCTCAGTACCCACCGAGTAACCTTTGTCAATCAGTGTTGTCCTGCCATAAATCAGAAAGACTCCCCCAATTTGTCTCCTAGGCCTATCCAGAGGGGAAGATACCACATCAGTCAGGTGTAATTTACTGTTCTTTGTAGCTGAGTGTAAAACTATCACCCACGCCCTGCGGTTGAACCCCCACCGGCACCATTCATCATCCCTGACTGGACTGACGAACAGCAGTCAGTCTTTGTGTTTTAATTAAAACTATTTTGTATGAATTCCTCTGCAAAGCACCTGCTAGATTCTTATCGATTTACGGCTTTATCAGTAAAAGCCTCGAATCAGTCTCGCCTTGCACAGGCGTGAAAATCTCAAAACTTCATCAGCGAACGGCTGCATCCCTCTCGAGACCGTTCAGGTATTTCAAACAGGCCTCATGAGTGGAATTCCCTTAGCGATACAGCGAGTCTTGTTTATGAGGGAGTAGTGGTTGCCTTTTAAAAGCCTTGGAGGAGGGAGGTGGTGAGGGTGGGGGGGGATATTTTCAGGGACTGGGTCACTCCGTCCTCTGGCACGCGCCCATAAAACAGCCTCAGCTCACTGCCTTGACCTGCTGCTGGCGGGACTCCATCCTCACTCGCAAACCCTTGGCCCAGTTTCTCATACGCTATCTCAAGCTCATACCTGGCTGACTAAGTGTAAGCAAGTGTAAGCCAACTTTTTTGGCAGGTGTAACGCTGACGTCACACGTAACAAAGAGCTCTTGTTATCAGTTTCTGCGTCCAATTGATCAACCCACTTCAAAGAGCTTTTGTGAAGGAACTCAACTTATAAAGTGCTGGAATTCATGTAGAAATGATTGAAAACCACATTTTACCATATTTGAATTCATCAGATGTGTCTCTATATGTGAATTTATCATATGTAAATGTGTTTCACTCGCTATATTACATGTGAAATTATCTTTTTCACATTTTACTTGAGAAATATTTTTTCTGTGAATAAAAAAAAAATGAATAAAACACACGTGAAACGTATTTCCTGTGATAAATTCACATGTGCTGACTTGTGAAATCAAAATATATTTGACAGAATGTAACAATAAAGATAAAAAAACGGACAGAATGTAGATAAGAAAAACATCTATTTAACCAGTTAACAAAGGTTAGTCAGCATAGTGTTCACTGTAGCACCCCTGACTGAAGTGCCTCGCAGCTTAGCGCTACCTGGCACCGTTCCCTTCAACTTCACCCTGAGCCTCGTGCTCTTAGCTTTAACTCCATTCATTACGCAGGGAAGGGCCTCAGCTAGTCCTCTGGCTCTGTTCCCTGTTGCCCACCAAGGCCCCAAATGGCCACTAATGAGGGGGGACAGATGATCAATTGTGCCAAAAACATGACCGCTTCCGGGGGTGGGGGTGAGGGGGTGAGGGGGGGGGGATTTTAATCTTGCATTTGATCTTATCATCAATTGCACAAGACTTTAGATATCTTGGTGCGATATGATGTGTTTCCTTCTTTTTTTTTTTTTTTTTTTTTTTTTTTTATGCACTGTAAGGCGATAGCGTCCTATAACCGGGGTCAGTGTGTTTGTCAACAGAGTGCAGTTGCCCCACATATTTATTTAGCTGGCTCCTCTTGTTCCTAAAATAGCACACTTGCTCACTCACTAGCTGGCCAGCAAGCAGCTTCTACTGTGTGTTAGTGTGTGTGTTAGTGTGTGTGTGTGTGTGTGTGTGTGTGTGTGTGTGGGCCAAGTGGAGGGGGGGGGGGGGGGGGGGGGTGAGGGAAGGTTTCATTATTTCTGTGAATGGTGTGCAAGTGAGAGTGTGTGACAGAAAAGAATACAAACACACTACAAATTGATACGTAGAAGTACAGTTTCTGTCATGAAGTGAAGTATTACAGGTAGCGGATTCCCCTGTTTGCACTAAACTTATTGAAAAAGCAACATAGATCTGCATAAACCTTCAGATCTGTGACTGATATGTTGCTTTGTCAATAAATTGTGTGCTTAACATGACTCGTGCTTAAATCTACTAATGTAAAAGTTTCTGATTCACTGATTTACTGTTTTATTTTTCCAACAGTTACCAAGAAAGACAGTAAGGAAGAACTTGAGCAAGACAAAAAGAAGCTAACATGCACCAATCGAGACTGTCGGGCAATTTCGTAACTTTTCTGGAGCTCTCGCTCATGGCCGCATGATCTTCATCTGCAGATGGAGTCTACCCAGTTGTTATGAAACTGCAAATGCTAAACTTCCTGTTTTTTTTTTTTTCTGAGCATTTTAGCGACTACTAATTCACATCAGTTTGGTCACGACACCTGGGAAAACTGCATGAGCCGATGAAGATGGCGAGATATGATCGAAAGCTCCCGAACGGCTACTAAATAGACCTTGTGGTGAGATTAGTTTCTGACTTAAAAACCTCTGTTTTCACGTAGTTGTACAAGCTCAAATTCTTTAATACTGATGTAATTTAATACTCTATAAACGTCCAAAAGCTGCTGAAAGAGTGAATGTAATGTACTCAAGTGTGTGTGTGTGTGATAGAGAGAGAATAACCTGAATTGAAGAGGTGACAGTAAGAACAAACACTCTATAGATAAAGAGAGCACAGAGGATCAGTTGGGTAACAGAGAAGACATTTATTGCCCTTTTTAACAATATATAACTTGTCAGCTTTTTGGCGAGTCCTTACAGCAGCCCATAGGTATGTGCATGGCGCAACACTTCAGTGCTATTCCACTTTACATGATCTCGAGCTACGTGACGTGATTGACAGCATGTGATCCGACTGACATCTCACTTATCTGAATTCCTACTTTAAATGTTGATGTTTCATTGACATTTACTGACATTCAGCGCGGCGAGCTTTATGAATCGACAGTGTGCAGAACATGTAATGTAACAACACTTTGCATACCGCCGGTGATATATCTCCAATTATCTCACCAAACAGAGCCCGTCGCAAATCTTTTTAACCTTATTAGCTGTTTGACATTGCTCAAAGATTCATGGCTCGGGGGGGGGGGGCCCTTCGTTTGAACGTAAAGGTCTTGGATGCTCTTACACGGAGGTACACACGCACTCGATAACCCTGAGCCATAACCGCGGATTGCAAACCTGCAGGCCCAAACACACTGAGGGAGATGATGTCGTTTGTTCTTTCTGCAGGGTAGTAGATTAACTGATACACAGCAGCTTGAGTGGCAGAAGTGTTTTAGTAATTGCAGGGGCATGCAAGAGCATGATTCACGGGGGTTCGCTGTGCACAAAACGGTCTATTGATTTGCTTACACGTGACTCCGCAAAGGCCAGAAAAGTTTTTTTTTTATTAAGATTGCAAAAGTTTATAAGAACTTCTCTACTTTTGTAAACTCAAGGTGAACTGGAGGTTTGCACATCCTCCCTTTTTTTTTAAAAGCCCAATTCTTTACCTTCATATTTGTCTTGGGCATGACTGAAACTCTTTAAACGGTGACGTCAATAAGGGGGGTGATGACCTCTACATACATTCATCCTTTCAGACCATGCATGAGCAGGTATTTGTGCTGTTTTGTACACAGTATAAGCTTATTAAGTGTATATGTCAAAACAATATTCACTCTCTCTTTTTGTAAGAGGGAAAATTTCTTGTGCGGACAAGTTGACCTTCCAACAGTGCCTCAAAACTTTCTTCAGTTTAGATAGAAATGAGGTCCACCGAATCGAGACTTGTTCTGTTTTACTCCTTCCAGGTACGACATATTTCTAAAAAAAATATTAGGTCACTCTTCAGGACTTGTAATGAGAAGCTGTGGTTTCGTAACACTTAACATTTCAGCACCTCGAGGTCCTTTCCTAGAGCGCCACATTTAACCCCGATTTGTACGGTTGCGACCTGCAGGCGAGTGTTGCACCTTTTCCTTCAGGAATGTTCAGGCATTCCCGATCCCACCGGCATTCCACATGACATTTAGGATCTTGGAATCCGTGACAGACAGAGAGGGGGACAGGTCTGGGCTTAGGACCCATCAGCATGTGAGGGCTAATAGCTAATGAACCGTTGCCAGGGGCGACATGAACATTCCTTGTCATCGCCATAGCTACTACCCCCACTCCCTCCCTCCCTCCCTCTCTCTCTCTCTCCCTCTCCACCTCCTCCTACTCCTGCTGCCCTCCAGCTCCTTGAAGAGGTCGCACACCTGTCTGCACCTCTTCTTTCCTTTCCTTTTCCTTCGCTTTCCCTTCTTCTTTTTCACTCTCTTCCTCTTCCATCTCACCTTCCCTACCTCTCTCTGATTCTCATTTGCACACTTTGACTCCTTTGTTGTTCTTGGTGATAAAGTATTTCTAAGTAAAGATAAAGCTAAAGATATGTTTGATGATTAGATGTGACTTTGTTATGAACTTTTATTCACTAAGAATTTCAAGTATACAACACAGTTAAAGCTTGTAATGTACATACATGCTCAAGACTGACTGATACATCGATCAGGCAATACATTAGCTGGTATTAGCTTATTGCAGATATATTGGTGTCAGCATATATGTTGGCTTATAAGTAACAAGAAGTTGCAGTACAGAAATATTCTCAAATATCAATATCAGAATCAGCCTCAAATACCTAGTATCCATCCGGCTGTAATGCAAACATACAGATACCAATGCATGCATGCATATACATGAACACACACAGAAGGAACAACATGTATAGACTACAGTGCAGTCAGTTGGTTTAAATGTTTTCACACATGCATCTGCAGATTTAGGCTTATATTCAACATAAATCACAAAGATCTTGGAGACAGTCCAGCTGTGTTTTTGATGATACTAGATATACATTAACCTGGATAACAGAGACCAGTGTCCAAAGTTAATCAATTGCCTTTTTGTGTCACATGTATATTCGTTTCAGTACATTTCATTAAGTTAATACAAGTGACAGTTTAGCGGGGAGCTGAACAGATGGTTGCCCATCTCACAGGTGAATTCTCCCCTCCAGCGTAGTTGGAAAAAAAAAAAAAAAGCCATATTTTTAAAGGTCTACAATACCCATAAATCCTTCTGTGTGGGAACCTAAATCCTGGGTCACTGATAAAAGCTGTGAGGGTTCAGAGTGGGAGCCGGAGGTCAGAGGAAGGCAATATGGTTCCTAACTAACAACTGCGAGGGGTCACTGTTATAAAAGCAGGACTTCAATTACGTAACGTTACATGTTACCTTCAGGAATTTCTCAGCGAGACAAGAGAGGCAAGAGCATACATGCATTTTAGGATTTGCACGCTACTAGAAGTATGTCATAAAGGTAAAACAGCCTGTTATGACCCTTTTTGACCTCATAGCGGAGGTCATAGCTTTATCTCTTTACTGACTTGGAAGTGTTTTCTTTGAGTTGTAGTTGATAAGAGGAGAGATGACAGGTGCTGCAGTCACCTCTGGTTTTATTACAGTGCTATAGGAAGTGACCATGGATTCATCAGTTCACTGGACGGATGAGAAATGCAGTAAATCTTGTAGTATGATCCAAAAAAATACGGATTTCGGCCATTTATTAAAAGACGGATTCCACAAGAAGTTGTCCCAGAGTTGAAAAATGACACCAACCTTTAGACAGTTATTGAAAGTGACAGTTCCTGGCTGTTCGAGAGGCTATTATTTTGTGAACAAAAGGCCTAAATTACCCAGCATTCTTTCAAAAGCACCGTCATTTGTTTTAGCACTGTGTCAGTTTGGGGTTTTTTTTTTTTTGGTTGAAGTTAAACGCATGAGAGGAAGAATTCTTGTCCAGACTTGATCTCCAGCCAAGTGACTAAGAAAGCGAAAATAGATGTAAAGGTTAAACTAAGACGAGGTAATGACCGTCTCAAATGGTTAAAATGACCGTGTACGACCTCGAGACAGAGAGGTAAACGTGAGGCCGAGACGTGTTGCTACTTACAGACACCTGGAGGGATGTCTGACCTGTCTTTTGACCATGGACTGACCTTTAGCTGGGGGTCTTGAGATAGCGTCAGCTGAAGTGTACGATAATGAGGTTTTTTTTTTAACTTATTTAAGGCTGTAAGAGAAAAACGCTCAAGACTAAAGTCACAAGAGAATTATTGTAGTCAAATGATCTTGCAGGCTCTGGCCTTGGTTGCTCTTTCATGTATTTTGGCCCATTCATACCTGTGTTCTTTTTTACTCATCTAGACGTTTACAAAATGCTGCTTTGAGGTAAATTCTGTGCGACCTTGATGTTTGTCAGTGGAGGTCATTTAGTGTCCGTCCATCTCAGGGTGCATTGGGATAACGGCCTCCGAAAAAACAGACACATAAAAGATGTTTCTTGGCAAAGATTGATTGGACAAAACAAGGTTTGAACAAGTTAGAAAGAGGAAGTCAGTGAGAGCAAAATATTACAATATAATAGCAGAAACATGCCCCAGATGCTGTTTTTCAACCCCTCATTCTTTCACCACCATAACCTTTTCTATAGAAGTAACACAAAAAGAATAGAAAACGAGGAGTGGGCCTCTTCCCCATAACTCAACCGCTGTTTACGACCAAATTAAACCAATGCTCTGCCTTCCTTCTCCTTAACAGACTTTCCCATGACGCTCTTCCACACCATAAGGTCATTGTTTACGCCTCAACACTCACTATAACCATCCAAGATGGCCAACATTCCTGCTTCCTGTTCTTGGTGTAAATCACTGGCCTCGGTTTCAGCGTTTCACCCTTTGGTTTAGCCTTTCGGTTTCCACGCTAACGGTTGAGTTTGACTTCATCCCGAAGGTTAAAATATGGAATGTTTGAATCATAAGACTCCTGTGTTTGTTAGTGAGTGTAAATGTAAGTTTGGGAAAGTTTATGCTAATGGTCAGTTTGGAGATTAAAGGACAGAGGATGCAACGTAGGTGGTCTCGGAGAGTTAATGTTCAGCTGGTGTCGTTAAGTTCTCGCTTTACACATCAGCTAAATGAGTTTTTTCCCGTGTTTTCTGTGTTCCGTTTCCAAATTTAACGCAGCAGGTCAAACCGGAGCAGCCGTAGTTGTACATTTACTTGCCCGGTCTCTCCCCTCCTTGTACTGACCTGATGTCGGACGGTCACTGAGCATTCCTTTCCCTGCACTCATCTCAACCTCTCCACAGATAAGGTCAAAGGTCAACCAGAAGGAGAGAGGGAAAAGGGAGGGGTGGTTGAAAGGGAGTGTCCTTTATTTTCCCTGTGTGTTGTATTTGCAGGTTTCTCTGTTAGTTCTGTCTTTTTTTAAAAAAAATAATCATCTTTTTACGGAGAGCGAGGGAGGGAAAAATGAGAAAACAGAAAGAAAGAGAGAAGGAGGGAAAGATGTTTTCCTTTTTCTGAACTCCCTGGGTATGTGGGAGCACTGACATGTAAGGCTTCATGGGTAATTAACCCAGGCAGGTGGATGCATTACTGATTGGCTCATGGTCAGGATTTACACAGACGTTCAGTGTTATTAGATCACTGAGTTAAATGAGCTTTTTAACTTCAACTCGAACTTCTAAACTAAACAAAAAACCCCCCCAAAAATTAAAAAAGATATTCATGTTTTACAAAATCTAAAACATAGATCTCCTTTGTGTCATCTCTGTAAGTTTTTCATTATTTTCTGATGTTTTATAGACGAAATTGATAAACTGAGGAAATAATTGGCAGATTAATTGACTTTTTAAGGGCTGGGAGCTTAATGTAAACACTGGTTCCTCTGCTTGAAATGCAGCTAAAGTTCTCAATTCGTAGAGTCTTGAAAAAACTGCTTTTTCAGATGCGTGCCTGTGATTTTATACATTTTGATGCTCTGGCTGGGAAACCCATCCATCCATCCATCCGTCACCCAAGTAGAATAAAGTAAAGCATTAATGTGTTTGATCCTCACATTGACTCCCACCGACTGGGATCAAACAGCCTCCTATATCTCCACCTTGACCCCTGCGTCTCTTGTATGTGAAGCACTTAACCCTCCATGCAGCTTCTCAAACAGTCATCCTATGTTATTTCAATATGACTAAACCCAAAATGGCTCCCATCTGGGCGCCACACACCTCTAGATTGGTGGATTTTATCTGCTTTAATGGCCTCTTCACGGGGCTGCACTTTCCTAGCCGGCCTGAAAATATTATCTCAGCAATGCACAATATTTTTAAATGCGTAATATATCTATTCGTCATCTTTAAGTCCCTCTGTGTCTCGCTGTGATGATGGGTGAGCTGTAATGGCTTCCCAGCGGGACGCTTTAACCCCCCAGTCGATCTGTATAATTTCACTGTGGTTTGATCCAAAATGGCTCCCCCTATGGGATTCGTCACTTCCAAGAGTTTCCCCCCCCCCCCTTCTACACGCTTCACAGCTGAGCGGTGGTTTCCTGTGGTGAAGAGGGAGTCGAGGGGCTGACAGCAGGCGGCTTGTTCAGGCAGAACTCCTGCGGTGTGTGAAACCTGCGACGCCTGCCAGCTGTGTAAAGCTCGGCTAAGTCCTTGCATTTCTTTAAATAAAAAAAACAAAAAGGGAGCTCTTGTTGCACAATGCAAGACACTTCCATCATCTGCACACATCTGTCTGTTTTCACTACAGTTCCACTTGTTTCAAGAACGTTCTTAAACCAAGTGATGCCTTCTTGTTTTTAGCGGATGCAACTTTTAAAAATCAGTCTTAGAGCATTCTTGAAACGAGTTGAACCCAATCATTTATTTAGGAAACAAACCACACAGGAGATGATTTGTCATGTTTTTGGCTTTATGACCATCTATGATTCAACCTCCCACCTACAGGCGTCATTCATTGTTCCTTACCTGTTGCTCTGTTGTGCGTTGTTACCGCATATATAACCATGGCAGCACAGACTGGAAGGGCACGCTACGCTACAAACTGTTATCAATGTTTCCGCAGTCATGCTAAAGTTGTCAGCGTCTAGTGGAGTGTGTCACCCAGACCACACCGACTCAGGAAACCTGCAACATGTCAACAACCACCGCTGCCAACAATCAGCACGGTTGAAACGTTGCGCGACTAAAGACTAAAGGAAAATGACTCCCAGAATCGTGATAATAGTTTATTTTTAGGGAAAAACCTGCGGCACGCGGTGCACAAACTGAAATATACCCACCATACTCCACTCCTCTCTATCTCTGATATTTACAATACATCCTCCCTTCCCTTTAAACAGTCCGTTCACATACAAACCATTAAGCTTAGACTGTAAGTCTTCCAGTATACACACTGTCACATCCTACATCTGTGATTTTAAGAAACTCCTTAGTTGGAGTAAACTCTACAGCCCTGTGTACCTGCATGTGTTTATTAAACACCACCACCAAGTTAGTCATACTTTAAGACGCCTTTTTAGAGCTGTCAAGGTATAAGAAAGTTTGATTCTCCTCCAGAGTGTCCTTTAGCAAAGGCAAGGTTGGGAAGAGAGATGAAACTCCCCGAGGGATGAACATATAGGAGTGAAAACTGCAGGAGAAAAAAAGCTTTTAGAGAGGAGTTTAAATCTTGTGGTTGTCCAAATTTCGTCCGTGTATTTTAAGAACGAAGGGTTGAAGTATCCAAAAACAAAACTTGACCTTTTATGCTTTAATTTGTTACTTAAGTGTTTATCAGTCATCTTATTTTCTATTATTTTTATGCTAAGTGTTCCATCAGAGATTTTGTCAAACTCTGTATCAGTGTTTATCTTAACTTTTGGATAACTTCCATATCAGTACATTTCAAATAATCTGTTTTCAACACACCTTGACATTAAATATGATGGTCTCTTCGTTTCGACAGACACCTCTTAGAGCTACTGAATCATCCTCTGTGGGCTTATGAATCATCTCTTATCTTCTGTCACATCTCATAACATCTGTCATTACTCTCTTTCGCTCACAGATATCACACCATTTATCAAATTTGACCTTTTTTCCTCTCTCTCTCTCTCTCTCTCTCTCTGACTCTTTCTCCTGCTGTGTCACATTTCTGAGTTTGTCTTTAAAACGACGTAAAAGTATTTTACATTTCCTAGATTTTTGTGCACCGATGTCTAAATAATCCCCTTTGATCATTGCCTGTAAAATCTAATGTATGTTAGTCTGTAAAAGCCATCAACAGAACTGGTTAAAATATTACTAAGGCTGGCTCCGCTCCAACCTGACTGCAACTAATAGATTAATTATTAATCTGGTAATGTTCAAACATTTAAACCAATATTAAGGTTGATCTGTCCCATAATTGTTGGAATAATTGCACAGAGTCTGTCTTCAGTTTCATATCTTCATCTCTTAGATTGTTATTCTTATCGCATCATCAAGCATCTTTTGTTTCATGAAAGCATCTTGCAGCAGCCGCTTCATGTCATAAATCACACAATGATCTGCGTCTAAGTCACTGAGACAAATGAGAAATATCTCTGTGGATTAAAGAAATGATAGCGAGGGGCGCTCCGTGTGTGTGTGTGTGTGTGTGTGTGTGTGTGTGAGAGAGAGAGAGAGAGAGAGAGAGGAAGGTTAAATGTATCTGCTCCTGTATTATCTGTCTGTCTGTCTCTCTACCTCAGCTTGTTTAATACCTGTTGCTCCTAGAACAAGGTCTGTTCCGCATACCTGCCTGATGGCTTCTTGGCACTGTATGTGTGTGTGTGTGTGTGTGTGTGTGTGTGTGTTTGAACACTGTGGGGACTAAAAATGGACTGTGTGTATCATGTGTTTCAGGGACAGGTCTGAACAAAAAGGGATTTGTTTGCTGAATAGGTATTATTAAGGACAAAAAAAAGTCATATATTTTGCAAAAACTGTTGAAATTAAAGTTCCTGCGACAAAAAAATGTTCACAAATCTTAAATAAATTTATTTCAAACGTCACTGTACCGAGTCACCAGGACGACTCAGGGGTCTTTGCTTCCTTCCTGCTAAATTCGACTTCTCTACCGAGGTGCTGTTAGCCAAACGTTGCCTGGGCTCTATGTACATGGTTGCCATGCCAACCGCTACCCATCACAAGGTGAACAAGCAGAGTTGACGTTTGAGAGATTCCCACCAGCTGTCTGCCGTGCACAAACACACACACACACACACACACACACACAGACCGAAGCATGCATACATACAAGTGAAGCACACACCTACGCGGTCTCTCTCTCTCTCTCTCTCTCTCTCTCCATTCTCCGCCAGTGTCACTCGGTCGTCCTCTTCCTTGACAAGCTGCTGCGACATTGCTGTGGCTTTTCATGTCCAGCCTTTCGCACCGCCCAGCAAACTTCCAACTTTTTCACCTCAACCAAGTGTAAAACTTCTTTTTTTTTTGTCAAATATCTGACATTTCCACTAAAGTTTTCAAGACTTTATGCACAAAAGCAGGCGGATAGAAGACTTTAGCTCTTAAATTATTAAAAAACAAACAAACTCATCCATCTCCTTCCACTCCATAGAGTACTTACTCCATGCTTTATCCCATAATAAACTGACTCAGAGTGTATACATATATGTAATTACAGACATAAACACAGACGTGTATTGGTCATGTCACCTAATTTGCTGTTAGTGGCTGATGTTGGTGGTCCAGTCTTCAGTTTAGATGCTTTATGTTGCTGTTAGGGTGGTTTCCGGGGGAAAATGATGAGAGGCGGTTAAAGATTACACAAACCAGAGAGAGTAAGACAGAGAGAGAGAGAGAGGGAGAGCTAACGGGTGGGTTTGTATATACTGTAAGCTTACCTGAGGTTTGCAGTGTTGTGAAGCTTTAGGTCTGTGGAATGCCGTTAAGTATATGGTGATGGATGGCTTTGTAAACAGAAGTATACAAATAAAGTTGGATTGAAGCTAGTCGGAAGGCGGAGGATGAACACGGCCTCTGTGAAAACGACGGAAAGTTGATTTCATACATGTAGAAAGCCTTTTTAAGGGGACATTTTTGCCGTGGCGGTTGTTTAATTTCTACATTTTGTGTTTGTTATGGCAAAAACTGACCTTCCATAAGGCTTTAAATAACAAAAATGGCACTTTTATGTAGCTATCATGTCAGGAATTTCCTCATCAGGAATGTAAATAAGAAGGCCTGCTTTTATATCTTGTGTCATATTTGTAAAATTGTGTATATATTAAAGCTAATTCTGCAACTCCAGATATTTAAAAAAATGTGTAAACAAAAGGAATAAAGTTTGTGAGATACTCCAGGAAATAAATAATTCAGTTTTTGTCAGTGCATTACAAGGAGAATTCACAAAATATACCCTCTCGGAGAACCTGACACCATCTATACGCTCTAAATCATCTTAAATACTGTTTTTTCCGTGACATAAAGCAAGCGAAGAGACGTAGGTCATCAAATAGTCAGCCAGCTCCAAATTATCACCATTGTACTGTAGCTCTGGGGGTTAATGTTATTTATTGATGCTATAAATATGCCAACCTTTAAATTCAGGGCTGCGTTGGCACTTTCGTGTTCGGTCATGCCGCGTTCCGGCGATGCATCTGAATATAAATGCACATATGATATGTTGCGAAGATAAAGCAGCCTGGTTCAGCAGCAGGGGGGGGGTTAAAGGGTTTAAGTTCTGCAGCAGCGGATACAAATAAAAAAAAGAGACAAAAAACCTTAAATTGTGTTTGTTTGCAATTAAAACCTTTGTACTGTTCGACGGCTGTGGCACGCTATTTTGCTCTTTACGCAACCCTGCGTCTCTACACAGTGACCTTATATAACACTGATTTGCTTTTGTCCAACATGTTTTGATGTAAATGTAATTTCTGTCTAGATTACTGACTGTTTATTCTCTAGAGACATGTCTTACAGGAAGTGCGACGTCTTTACTCTGCACAGAAGTCAAAGGTCAAGGTGGATGGTTGGGAGTAGAAATAAAAAATGGGAAAGACATTTGATTGGAGATTATGGGGTAAAGAAGCTAAAGTTATAGGTTTTCCAACATGATGGACCGAGAGCTTAACTAGGGACCTAGAGAGCTGGTTTCAATTGAGAACTGGTTCCAAATCGTCCAATCCATCGGGAATCGTACGCCTCATAGCTTATCAATTCCTCTTATTGATGCCCAGATGGTGCAGCCTCCAGACTGTCTACAGTGTGCTCACACACACATGCTGGAGTTATCTTCATCTGTCTTGTAATTCATCTTCAAAAAAGGCAGCGGTTTCAAGCATTTTTTGATTTAATGACTAAAACATTGTGAACTTTCCGCGCCATCACTTAGTGACTGATGTTAGCAGAAGCGGAGCAGCTAACTCCAGCAGTCACAAACGAGACCAGCTGACCAACACACACTGCAGCATTAAAACAAATTAAAATAACTCTGAGGTGAGAAAACGAAAAGAGACACAATTTATCTATTTTGCTTGTTTCCTTCTTGTAGAGGAAACCAACTAATGATATTATTGCTTCTTCAAGAGCAGCAATTCACTGCTACTAAAACTCCAATTTAACCTGAAATTGCTCCTGATTTGCATTTGTTTCTTCATCCATCAGAGTAGAACAGATAGAGGTGTAGGGATGTGTGGGGGTGGAGGAGGAGGAGGAGGAGGAGGAGGAGGTGAGTTAGAGTTGGTGTTTTCATCCCTGTTCTCGGCCCGGGGCTGAGAACTGACAGCTGTACCCTGCTCGAGATGGGAGGAATGTGAGGAGGACAAAAGAAAAGAGGGAGAGCCTTAGGAGGAGAAGGAGGGAGCGTAGAAGGAGGAGGAGGAGGAGGAGGTGTGTGGGGGGAGAGTTCAGGTGTGTTTTCATCTCCTCCTCTTTCTTTCTTTCTTTTTTCCTCCATCTCCTTCTCCCAAATTTGGTGCTCCTCATCTGTTTTCTTTTGCTATTTCCTCCTTTGATTTCACTCCCTTTCCCTCTCGTCCCTCCTTTCACTTCCTCCTCCCTGCATCCATCACAGCTTGTCATTTTCTCACCGGAGAACAAGATGTAGATTGACATGCCCTATAGACTACATTCCTCAGTTCTGCACACACACACACACACACACACACACACACACACACACACACACACACACATCCACTCCTCCATGCCCTAACCTGGCGATTGTGAGTGTACGCTCCCTCGAGCGTAGCCGTGTCTTTTTACTGTCAACAAAAGATGTTTAATGAATTTCACCCCTTCTTTTCGGGGGTAAACACACCGCTTTTACAGTGGCTTGTAACCGCAGTCAAAGGCTGCAAACGACCCGAGACAGGAATTCCTCAGGAGGAGGAGGAGGGAGGTGGAGGGTAAGAATTTAGGTGAAGAGTAGAAGTAAATGAAGAGAAAGGATGAAAATGAAAGGATGATGAAGAGGAACTGGACGGTGTGGAGGAGAAGGCGAGGCGTTAAAGAGTGAGGCGGGGTGGAGGATGAGAAGAAGAAGCAATGAGGGAAAGGAGGAGGAATGATGAAGAAATGGAGGGAAAGGAAGAGGAAGAGATAATGGAAGTGGAGTTGGAAAGAAGGAAAGCAGAGGAAGGAAGCAAATAATGAAGAGGAAGAGTTAATATCAAGACATGGAGGGAAAGAGATAAACAAGTTCCTGTTGAGGAAGAGTATGAATAAAGAGAAGGGAGAGGAAGGATGAAAGCAATTAGAAAGTGACTCCCTGAGCTCCGGTGACTTCATTCACAGGCTTTTTATAGACTCAGTGATCTATAATGAAAATAAGAATTTGTTATCATGCCTAAAATAGCACACACACACACACACACACACACACACACACACACACACTCAGCCTCAACAGTGAAGAAGCAAGGAGAGGAGTGTGCTACTTTGACCTCTGACCTCCTCCCCTCCAGATCTGATTTTAGTCCTTGGACACTTTTTTTTTTTTTTTTTACAGACACTCCCATGAAAACCTCCGCCCACGTATATCCGGCTAATGTTTCGCTTCTCTTCTCTCTGGTTTAAGTAAGAACAAAAAAAAAAAAACGAGAGAATCGTTCTGTCTTCCTGGCTCCGACTCAGACTCATTAAAACTTATTTTTGATAATCTTGTCATGCAGGAGCCTCATGACTCTACTTCGGGTGCCAAGTTTTCTTTTTCATCTATCATTCAGCGGAGGAGTGGAGATAAAACAATACGGATGTTCGTTTTCAAGGTGTTTTTTCGAGGTTCGACGAGATCGTTTCTATTTCCTGTTAGGGATTTGCTGCACCTTCTCGAAACAGAAAAACACAAGATAAACATGTTCCTTAAGTTTATATTTTAGTCCCGACGGCCCCTCCTCCGGTGTGCGTCCGTCTCCGGATGACTCAGACAGAATCCGACACTCCTCCTCCTCCTCTCTCTCAGGAGCCGGCCGTCACCCACGTCTCGGTTATTTTAAACCGAGAGAGAGAAGGTATTAGAGCGAGTGGGGTCGTCACCGTCGTTAAAATAGCGCTTCCTCTAGTGTGTGTGTGTGTGTGTGCAAGTGTGTGTATGTTTATCGGATTTATGTAATCTGCACCCCTGCTCCTATCAGCGCCTGTCACTTCATGCCCTGCGTGTTATGATAGCAGGGTGGTGTTTTGACCACGTGACGAGGGGTCCCAGTCTAGTCCCAGTTTACGTACTGGGAGCGCTATCAGGCTAAAATGGTCTTGTTTCTTCTTATCCAGCTAATTTGTGTTCTTTGAGTGCAGTTATAGAGTCAGTTTGACACGAGTAGAGTCAAAACCAACGTTTTTACTGAAGCTGCACTGTTGTCGACTTAAATCTTAGAAACAATCATAAACATATACAATAAAAACCATTAAAAATCTAGTATGAATCAGATTTAATCTTAATTTCAGTCACTTCATGTACATTTAGAGCATTTCTGCCTTTGATTTGAGGACAACTGCTCCTGATAAATTACACAAACACCCTTTAGTAAGATGAGGAATCTGTACCAGCTACAGTAAAGAGACATTTCTTGGTCTATTTTGGTGTCTTAATATGTGTAAAAGTAGAAAAATATCTCCATGTACCATATTTAACATATATTTTTCTTGTGTTCTTTTAATATAACAGCAACCTTCTTGGCTTTACTGTTTATATGGACCCAGTGAACCATGTATCTCTGGTTTTATCAGGCCGGTAGTTCCCAGTATAGGGGCAGAACCCGCCGATTGGTTGGTTGAGATTAATCTAATGGGTGTAAACAAGATGTTTATCAGGAATCAAAGGTTTAAGATAATAACAAAAATTCTGTTTCAGATCATGTTTATTATTTAGGCGTGTGTCTAATCTTTTCCTTTTTTGCTTTTTTTTTTTTCTTGTGAAATCGTACAAAGTTTCACGTTTTAAGGCGTCTCAGAAATGCAACAATCTGAAATGACGATCTTCCTCCCAGTTAAGAGGCGCATGTAGAGTAACTAAAGCCATTACGGGCAATGTTGCAAATTAGTGAGCAGCTCTCTTTTATTGAAATGTTGCGTTTACAGGCATTAGACAGACATCTCAGACATTAATGTGACGAGGAACCTTTTGATTTTTCAGGTATTTTTTTCACTGGATCAGCCAAAAAAAAAAACCCCAGACAAACCCAAATGTTTTTTTTCTTCTTCTACTCTCTCAACTTTGTACTACATATGCCATGATAGATATTATTCATTATATCTCACCTGGAGGCGCCTTCTATCTGTGATGAGTGTTTAAAAGGCATTCACAATTGAACAGAAGCACAGAGATAAAGACGGACAGCTGAATAGCATTCATTACCTGAACTCCTCAGGGGGGAATCCATAGAAATATAAAGAATGAGTCGCTAAAGGGCCAGTAATTACACTGAATTAGATGCACACACGCACCGAGCAATTGTATACATCAGACCCATAAGTGAGTGTATAGACCGAGGGGATAATGTGATAACTGCCTGCGCAGCATGCCTGTACAGTGTCCAGCATAGTTCACACACATACTTACACACACACACACACACACACACACACATCAGTGCAAGTAAAACACTTATCACTCCCCTTGTTTGGATCGACTCCTGTCTGTTTCATCACCGTTACGCTAATAAGCTTCATCGGATTTTGGCACATCTTTGAAGTTGGAGGGAGATTAAAAGAAAGTGAAGAAAACACAACCAAGTTTTAAAATGTTTTAGTGTGTGGCTGTTGAAAGCTGAAACTGGAAAAAATAGCCAGATAACATAAAAAAAACTGGACTGGCACCATCTTTTCTCCTCATTAAGGCCTTTTTATGGAAGCAACACACATTTTCATCACAAAAGTTCAATGAAAATTAATAATTTGGTCATTTTTTTCGCCATAAATTCAAAGTATTTACAAGGTTTAGTAGGTTGAAAATGCAAAATTATGGATGCAGCTTTTCAACAGTGACTGAAACTATGTATCTTATTCATTTGGGATCCATCTAATTGCTGCAAACAGAGCCAGTGTGATGCTGCATTTGTTTTATTTGGATACAGGCTAAATAATGGACAAAATGGATACAAATAGAAGATGCAGCAGATGAACAGATTTAGCAAAGGAAACACTTTGTCAATAATTGTTTCATATTACATTCTGGGAGTTCCCGGGGGAATACCGACCTTCAACAAATAGGACTTTAGTGAGTCAGAGACCAAATAGATGCGATAAGACGGGAGGGGAGTCGAACAAAAACAAGACCAAAAAAAATGGCCAACAAACAACAACGCCTCACGTAATCTCATGTCGGTCCGACCTCAGCGCTGACTAAAGGCGTACAGGTGGTAACACATACGTGAAGATTGATGACACGCTCTATTTGTCTTTCACAGGTGGAAAACAGAGCAGATGGTTCAGGAGTTATTTGGAGAGTTTTTTTTTTGTGTGTTTCAGTTATGTAGAAAAGGGGGTGGAGTGGTTGTTTATGGATGGATGGAGGTCCTTCAAACCAGCGGAAAATGAGCCCTCGGGATACCTGCTTGTATCAGTTAGGAATCCTGTTGGTTTTCCAAAACCTCAAAACACTCCTGGGGAATTTTCCTCTTTGTCCTGGAACATAAAAAAACCCATTTTGGGTGAGATATTAATAGCTTTTTATAGCTTTTTTGTAAGAAGGCTGCTCTATTCTTGAAATATCTTTACTTTAATGCCATATGTTACCACACAGGTGATAGATGCTTCCTAAATTACCTCAACAGCTGAAACTAGAAGGAGTTTCTGTGCTTCTTATTGGGAAGCTGTCTGGAAAAGTTCATGTGATTTGGCTGAAGTTTGGTGGACGGATACGACTCACGCTGTAAAGTTTAATCGACCGGATACAACTCGGAAATATCGTGTTATATTGGACATTTGTTGTAGCTGTGTGTATTTTTATGTCCTCCATCCTGTAATGTCAAATAAAAACAACAAAAATTACATCTGGGACTTGCAATTTGGCAGCTAAACGGTGTTACTGTATGAAACCGTTGCCGTCGTGCATCCTCTTGTCACCCACATGTAGTGAAGGAAGTTTGGCCTTAAACTCAGTATTCGGTTTCTCGCCCCCTCTCTTTTTTTCTTCTTCTCCCCTTGTTACACTTGACATGCAACCACAGGAGAGCGGAGTGGACGGTGCGTGCTTGTCATGTACATGTGTTTGCATGTGTCCGCGCTGCCGTGGACAGCGGTGTTTGTGTCTCGGCTCGTCTCCCTCAGGAAAAAGCTCGGCCAGCTGTAGAGATTACGTTACAGTGTGTGTGTGTTTGGGAAAAGCACCAGAGGGTTTCTGCAGTTCACATGCCTGACAAAAAAAAAAGAAAGAAAGGAAGAAAGAAACAGTGTCGCTTACACTCGCTGTATTGTCTTCTTCTCTGTGTGGTAAACTGAAAGACAGGATGGAGATTTAATGCTATATATTTAATGTATTTTGTTCTATTGTGTGGATTCTCTGCTTTGTTATACTGTAAAAAACTGAGTAATTTAAAGAAAATGCATCTTGCTCCACTTTTATTTTGAAAATTCTTGAAAAAACTTGAATCATGTGAGAAATAGAAGAACTGTCACCACTACTGACATATTCTGTTTCACTTTTTTTTAAGCTTTTAAGGCTTCATAATGGATTTTTCTTACAGTGTAGCTCTTGTATGATGGCTTAAAGCCAGATAATATGTGACACACAAGAGTCGCTGCTCTCAGATCAGTTATCATGTTCGCTCATACCACCTGAAAAGAAAAAGCACCGCTGATCCTTAATCCAGCTCGGAGGAATGCTCCTGTGTCAGATGATAATCTATACGACGTGCTGATCCCCCCATTCAGAGCTGCCACTTGTCAGTCACTGTTTGTTTTAAAACACCCGCAATCATCCCTCCCCTCCCTTTGGGGCGCAATCGACCCCCTTCCCGAGTAAGGGGTTTGAAAGATTGCGATTGACGGGTTGAACTTACCGACCTGTGTTTGTTTGTGAGCCTCTGCTGGACGAAAACGACGTGCGGCTGAGTGACGGGATGAGCTGATTCGGAGCGGAGGAGAGGAGACGGAGGCGGCGCGGTGGGGGGGGGGGGGGAGAGCTGTACTTTTAAAAAAAAACAAGCAGCTGCCGTGACGATGGAGGCTGGTAAACAAATGTCCCTCAAATCCATCCATCCATCCATCCATCCGTCTTCCGTCCATTTGCCTCCATTCCTCTGTCACCGTCTCGCTCCTCGCTCTACCCCAACATCTCCCATGCTACAAGCTAACATGGATCAGATCTAAAACAGCTAATAAACTAGTCTATTAGATATTAATATACAACGATTTTGTATGTATTCATCATTTTTTTAAGCAAAAATCACAGAAAACAACTGTTGGTTCTGACTTTTTTAGTCATTTATAACAATAAACTGAATATTTGGGGGTTTTGGAGTGTTTGTCGGACAACAATCGCAATCTGAAGACATTAACTTTCACTATTTCCTGCTTTTTTATAGACAAATTGTTTTGTCTGATTTTCGTAGCTTTGCCTTTTGTTTCTAGTGCCGTTAAACACTGCACTCACAAAGTTAATTGCTGAGATATGAAGACATGGTCACAAGTGGACAGATTCTTAATTTGAAGGTAAAAATTAAAGTCATAACTAATAAGTAAGAAATCCTTATTGCAGAGGAAAAACTAAGTGGTTGAACCAAGAGGTCGGTCTGTTAACTGTAAAGGATGTTTTCAACACATTTGGTAATAATTTAAACATTCATCTTTGATTTTTCTTCCAAATTAAGTTTAATTAACTTGTGGGTTTCTTTAAAATCTTGATTGATTGATTGATTGTCTGTCAGACTTCTGTTTAACGATGCCGCCTCCTTCTCAGATCTCAGTCGCCAAAACTGCAGAGACCCAAGTTTTAATAAACCAGAATTATCCTTTAACGATGTGAAAAAGAAACCTCAGCACTCTTCATCTTCTCCTCTCCTCCTCGTCTCCTCCCGTTAGCCCTCAGATACAGATACACAATAACCGGCCTCGACAGGAATTTCTATACATTCTGTAGCCGCTACAGCTTCACTCTGACACGTGTAACACACACACACACACACACACACACACACACACAGCTTTTACTTGTCAATACATCTCAGTCAGCAAGGCCCCCATGTACAGTCACCCGCAGGTTTATGCAAGCCCTTACAACACCATCTCTCTCTCCCTCCTGATCTCCCTCACTTATCTCTTTACGTTCCTCCATCTTTCAAACACTCTTCTCCTTTGCATCTTTCCTCCATTTCGCTGCTACACATTATCAGGCTTCTGACGTTTCCCGCCGTGTTTTCTTGCTTGTTTTTTGACTTCGGCGAGCACGCTAGCAGATCTTCATTAAGTGTGATTTAGGGGCCGTGTCGTGTCGCGGCAGGTTTGTGGTCTGCGTGGATGTGCGTGCATCCAAAACACACACACACATGTGGATGAGTGTATGAATCCCAGGGTTTTACATTCAATCAGTAGTAAACCCTCTTAAATTCTCTCAGTAAATTTGTGCAAGTGCAGGCAGCATTAGCACAATTTTGTACCAATTTTGAGATTTGATCATCCTCACGGCTAGATGGAAGAGGACAACCCCGGCTTCTTTTTTTGCACTGATGCTTGAAGACATTTTTGTATCCTCTTCGCTGCACCACACACGCTCTGTTTGTGAACGTCTTCTATGATGGTGTTAGGAATTTGTTTTTGTTTTTTTTTTTTTTTTATATCTGCCGTTGGCAAAAAGTGCCAGCTCCTGTTGCATCTTGTCACGTTGGACTTTTTCACATCTCTGCGTTCTTGTTTTTTTTTCGCTTCGACACGGCTTCTTGCTTTGTGCGGAATGTAGCGTTTTAGATTTGACCGTAAAAATGTAATTTAAGATGTTCCACCAAAGTGCTTCTCTTTCGGCTGTATACACCTACATTCATACGCCTCTCTTCCCCTCTGTCTGCTTGTTGTCTTACTCTGTGCAGTGCTGCTTACTTCCATCATTGATGAATCTGTTGATTATTTCTGTGTGATGTCTTAAAATAGCTTGTTTTGTCCAAACAGCAGCCACAAAACCTCAAAGATAATCACTTTATGACGATGTAAAGGAGAAAAGGAGCTTCACCTCACATAAAAATTGCTATTTTTGCTTGATAAATGACCATAATATGGTGTCAATTACCCAAGTTGTTGCTTATTTATTAATTCTTCCCTAAATCCGTCAGTAAAACCAGACTTTTACTTCCTTCTCTACACCTGTCTGATTCTCTGACAGTGGTTAATACTGTAGGTGGATCAGCATGTGTCATAGGTTGGTAAAATTTGTATGTGTGTCATATGATTGTGAAATACTGAGTGTGTGTTTGTGTCTATGAAAAGACATATTTAACCAGCATTTTATATTTTTTTTATATATTGACCAACATGTGACACCAGGAATAAAAAATAAAAAATCTGGTCCTTCGTTATCATCCCGTTACAGCTTCTCTTGTCGGAGATGAATGATTTTTTTTTTTTCGCTGTAGTGTTAAGGCGACTGATTTATACAAGTAGCCCACAATCTGTTTTGGATGACCCGTCTTGTGTGGGTGCAACTTCTCGCACACTGTCGAGGAAAGCTGTGAGAAAACAGCACTGTGTGTGTGTGTGTGTGAGAGAGAGAGTTTAAATGGGTGCATGTGTGTTTGTCATGACTGTGGCAGAAAGAAAAAAAACAATTATCTAAATAAGTATTAATAACCTGTAAGGAGGAGGAATATTTCCCCGGCAGGAGAACATCATCCCTTTCCTGACCTTAAAACTGATTAATCACCTGTGTTGATGGAGGTTTTTTATGTGGCAACAAATTAAAACATTCCTCAATCATAGAAACACACAGATGATGATATGACACACTTACTTCTTATCAGGAATTGAAAGTACAGCCAGTAATAATTAGGCAGATGCTTTAACCACAACCAATTCCCAGTTGGGAAAGTGTCAAAATCATTATCTTGGTACACAGTGCTGCCGTGAATTATCGTGCGATAACGATCCATCTGTCCATCTTGTGGAAAGGAAAAGGAGGAATTCTGTATGAATGTGCAGCACCACTCATACAAACAGAATAATTCAGGTTTGATCATGACTTATCTGAATGTCATGTCTGTGCTTGATAAGAAGCAATACAAAGTTTTTTCAAAATGTATCCACACGGTTAGATCGAATCTGTTGCTTATGTGTTGCGATATCTTTCCAATCGAGCTAGTTTAGATGGACAGAAAAACAGAAAAGGTTCAACACGGTAAAATAAAGGAGTGTTCTTCTGCTTGTCTTTTGTTGTGGAAATCCTTCTTGTATGTGCGAGAGTCGCTAGTTTCCTGAAGAATCAAAGACTTTGGGATTTGTGTGCCGTGCTGAATGTAAAACCTGACGAGGGGGAAGCCTGTGAGATTGTTTACTGAGAGTCCATGTTGAACCATGATCACCTGGGTTGCTTTTATAACATTCAAAATATCCTTTGGTAATAGTTTTCCTTAGGATTTTATCAAGGCAGGTCCATCTGGTTTGCTCCTTTACATATTAACAACAACAGGGAAGTTTTCTTGTCCTTGAAGAAGAAGGAGTTGATCGATTGTGTAGAAGATTAGTAATCCTAACTAGAGAACCTGCAAGGTTAAAGTTTGTGCTGCCTATTAACGAAATTGTTGTCAAGCTTCTTGACAGTGCAACGCGTCCTTCATAACCTCCGATAATCACCCTCCAGCCTTCCTGTGACCGACCTCCAGGAGAAAAGACACGATCACATGCATGGCTCTTTACAACCGCACGTGATGAATCCATCATACAACCCTGCTCTCTCTCTCTCTCTCTCTCTCTCTCTCTCTCTCTCTCTCTCTCTCTCTCTCTCTCTCGCTGTGCCCCAGATCTGCGATGTCCGCTAGTGACCCCGTTCCCTCCATTCATGCAGAGAGAGAGAGAGAGAGAGAGAGAGAGAGAGGGAGAGAGAGAGAGGAGACACGGAGCATGTACACACCGACATGCAAACACGCTTAGATACACTTCACACCAACTTTCTCACTGAGTTTCCACACGGGTCACTGCTGAATCCAACTTTATTAGATGTCAGTAGTTGAACTAAACTCCAAGTCAAATGACAAACTTTTAGTCCAGACATGTTTGGTATGGTTTAACCCACACACCTTCAACCATTTATTATACATGAATCAATTTGGAGAAGTACTTTGTCGCAAATATATTTTATCAGTATTAGCAACTAGGCTTTATAAGTGGCTCTGAAAGGTTTACAGCTCGCTCCTTCGCCAATAACGGCAACTTGGGATACTTAATCTTGGTATTTTTCCTTTTGTAACTGATGGAAACCATCTGTGGGAAAATCATTGATTGAGAGATGATATTTTATGATAATGTTACTTTCCAAAACTCTGTCAATGTGGTTAACGTCTTAAAGGGGACATATCATGCACATTTTATAGTCTGGGGCTCTATTGGAACATCTTTGCATGATTTACAGTTCAAAAAAACTCCTTATTTATCTTATACTGGCTCTTGACGCAGCCCTTCACTTCAGCCTCTGTCTGAATAAGGCCGTTTTAGCTCCCTCCCGATGAGCCTACTCTGTTCCGATTGATTTGTTGGCTCTGGAGTCGATGTAAACAAACAATCGCAGAAGGATTTTGCTACTCGAAATATAAACTTCTCAAATACCTCTATACAACGTTGGAGCCAGAAGTTGCGAGTTTGCGAGTTGACAACACAAACAGCATGTGAGAACGATCTGATGTCAGTTCGATGGGGAAGCAACTAATGAATAACTTTGCAAATGAAGTTCAGAGCAGGTTGAAGCCCTGGATTTTGACTTGAAGGCAACATTTTTACATATGTTCACCTCAAGTTATGGAGCTCTAACCATGTTAAACATCGATATCCTACATTACAACAGTATAAGAATGAAAGCATGTTCTCAATCTGCCCTGTTTTTGCACTTTTTTCCACTATGGTTAGTCCTGACCTGGTTGCTATCGTCCACTTAGTTGGTCCACTGGACTTAACCTTTCAAGGAACCAGAGTAGCCGAAGGATGGGGGATCAAGCTGAACCTGAACCTGAACTAAAATTCTTCCTCTCTGGAAGTCTAGAGCTGACAGACGATGTTTGTGGTTTGCGTTTACATTTAACGACTATTTGGCAGACATATATTCACAGTTTAATGTGTTTGGGAAAGGAAAGATTTGATTCACACAGGGGGGGTTGTTTGTGTATGTATGTTTGTGTAGATGTCAGGATGGTTTGCACATGTTTAGGCAAGACAAATGTTCCCGGATTAGGGATTGAGATAGCAAGAAACATGTCGTATGATGGCAATGATAGGGCTTCCTGTGGACGATGATAAATGAGTTATAGAGCTCATCCTACACACACACATATACACACACTATCTAGCAGACATCGTGTTTCTTCCTGGGTGGCCTCGGTGGATCCAACTATAGTACAGCGGGGGGCTTAGCTGTTAAGGCATCAAACGTACACACACATTCACACTGTCTTACGCACACCTTTATGACCACACTGCTTGTAAATCACTCAAAGTACTCCACCCTGCATGCGAGGTATATTCCACAGTAACTCTCAACAGAACGAGCAGATTTAGTTGGTTTAAAGCTTTTAAACACTTATTATTTTTCAATCTGGTGTTTCTTATTGCATTTGATATCAAAACAGGGGCACATATATGTAACCCAGTGACCCATTTCAAGTCCCTGACCCACCTTTTAAGATACTACTGTATGTAAATCTTCTGATTGAAGTTTTTTTTTCTTTCTCACAAAGCTCTTTAAGGGAAATCCAGATTAAAAAAAACCCCAAGATTTAAAGCAACCTGACACTTACTAGGTCATAGGTAGCACACTTGGTAGAAAAAGGGGCCAATTAACTCTTTTCTGCCACATTCACTAAAGCCCTCACAATGCCCATACCTCCTTTACGTCTACAATACTTCCATTCAAGCAGCTTTCTATCAGATGTTAAGCTAACGTATACCTGTAACCCAACCTGTATTGCTAATGCTAAAGCAGCCG
This sequence comes from Thunnus albacares, assembly GCF_914725855.1. NCBI lineage: Eukaryota > Metazoa > Chordata > Actinopteri > Scombriformes > Scombridae > Thunnus > Thunnus albacares. The sequence goes on along the minus strand of NC_058127.1, from coordinate 6,910,495 downwards.
AGCTATTGATCTGTTAAGCTAACGTTAAAGCTGTCGAGCTAGTATTCGCCTGCAATTTGATATCGCTCCATCCGCTTAGCTGCTAACACGGTGCGCTGGGAAGATTTGGGATAGAAAAGAGCAGAAATTTGAGTTGGATGATCAGTTTAGGGAAACAGCTGGAGTCTAAGTAATCAAATGGGTGTTTTAGCTTAGCTCGTCCTAAACGTATATTCTCTCTGCTGTTTCTAGAAGAACAGCTTGGCTTTAGCAGGAAGAGCAAACTTAGGGTTGGGCGATATGGCGATATACTCCCAGTTAACTCCCAGTTTGTGATTATAAAGTTCAGTTTTTGTTTCAGAGAGGTGTTAATTCAACTTTCAGGTCGTTTTGGAGGCTGTAGTGTGTGGTGCTGTTGAATTAGAGGTGTTTGTCAACCCCATTTTTATCAATGACGGTATACTACTGTAAGTTCCTTGATTTGTCAGGTATTTGATTGGCTGAATTAGCCAAAAACTTACATTTCCATGAACAGTTTCACAGTTTATTTTCCAGAAAACTTACTATATCATGATATCAATACAACAATATAAAATTACATAAACTGTGGTAGAGGATTTTGGCCATATCGCCCACTTCTTGTAGGCAAATTCTTCTTCTTCTTGTACTTTTTCTTCATCAGGCCTAAAACTGAGACCAGAACAAGGCCTGCATTCATGTCTTTTAAGATCTGATCTGACTGAACTCGACTTGTACTGTCAAATTTGAGACCGGAATCCAATTCTAGACCCTCAAAGCTATGCTTTTTTGCCTATACTTGCAACAAATGACTCGCACGGATGCGGATTATTGACACAGTTAAAGAGAGAAATTTGTCAATAAATCACATTTTTAAAACCTGAAACTTTACACGACAAACAGGCCCAAACAGGTCAGATAGGGGAACTTTGCTTTACCTTTGCTTTTCCTTTCTTCTTCTTCTAACTTTGTTTGTCTCAGTCTTGCAGTTTGCTCTTTACCAATTGTCTGTGAAAAGGGGAAGATGCATGCCGTGTTTGTCTTGCCGCAATCATCCCTAGACGATCAAGTTCCATCACTTATCAGATAGACATGCCTGCCCTGCCCTGATCTCACTCACCTTATCTATATTTATGTTTTTCTCGAGATTTGTTGTTTTTTAAACCATATTTTTTTGTAAAAAAAAAAAAAGCCTTCATTGAAGTGGAGTAGTGTGCTCTCTCTCCAGCCACCAGCAGGTCTTTGACCTACAGAGTCACCAGGTTTTAACTGTTCCCCAGGGGCCCCTTAAGCCCCTCACATGAAGCAAAGTGGTGTCTGGGGACTGTTCTGTTTAAAACCTCAAAGGGTATCACCGTTAAGTGTGTGTGTGTGTGTGTGTGTGTGTGTGAGAGAGAGAGAGAGAAGACAATATGTTCGCGTGCGTGTGTGTGGCCTCCGGTCCAGTAAAAAAAAAATCTGCAACAGGTTACAATCCATCTCACTTCGTTTCTGTAGACATCCCGCTGCTCCTTTAGCTGGAAACCCATCCTTTTGTGAGTGTGTATGCATGCATCTGTGTGTGTGTGTGTGTGTGTGTGTGTGTGTGTGTGTGTGTGTGTGTGTGTGTGTGACCCCCTGTAGAGTGGACTGTAGTGGAGAAGATGAGCAGCGCATTGTGATGTGCTGTTTTTACCGTAGCCAAGGAGAGAATAGCATTACCATTCAAAAGGCCTGCTGTCGCGGTTGGAGGGGGTTTTCTGCTCCTCTGTTACGAGGGGATTCTCAGCTGGTTTTACACACCATGGTGTGTGTGTGTGTGTGTGTGTGTGTGTTGCTTAAGATATTTTTCTTCTTCCCAAACATGTTAACAGCATATATTAATATATTAATTGATATAAAAATACAGAACACCGTATATTTTTTCGATTTTTACTGTAAATTTGGTAATAATTCCTTTATAAATTGCATTTTTTGATCTCTCTGCAACATATACTAACTGTATGCAGGAACAGCATTCATGCCATACATTTTTAGGGCTGGGTGTCATTAGAAATGTGTTTGTCCCGACACTGAAATGATGCTTTGAGGAATATATTCTTCCTCTTTTCAAATGATAAATGTTGTCTAAACACAAGCAGCCATACAGGAGTTAATCGTAAATAAAATAAACTGGGAAAATCATGATTTAAATCAGAAACCGCATCAAAAAATGAGGAAAAAAATGTATCTGAGCAAACATTCAAAGTGTCAATATCCAGCTCTGTTGGCGTCAGGTGAAAAGCTCCAAGATGTCAGTTTAGTTTTTGAAAATGATGCATTTAAGGTTATTTAAAGGACTTGTGAGACCAAAACAAAAATCCTTTAACTAAAGATAAAACATGTAAGTTGTTGTACCATTTTGTCAACACATGACACTATATGATTACTATAATTTCAGATTTTAATGAAGAAACATCTCACATTTCACGTCTTTTTCACTTCTGAATGGAGAAATGTCCGGCACACAGCTGCCCACTGGGGTTAAAGGTCATCCTCAGCTCCCGCGAGGCACCTCATCCAGTCTGGCATTGTGTGTGTGTGTGTCTCTCTCTTTTTTTTCAAACACAGAAAGCTCTGTCACTTATATCAAAGGGTCATCACCTTCTTTGCGGTGAGTCCTGTCGGCTTGATTAGAGCAAAAAAAAAAAAGAAGTGAAAAACGGTGGAGAGGAGGACTACAGGAATGGAAGAAGAAGAGTAGAGAAACAGGAAGTGGAGACTGAAACGATGGGAGAGCCAGGAATAGAAAGAGTGGACAGACAGAAGGAGAGTCAGAGTTATTGTGGGTGCAGAGGCTAAAAAAGATATAAAGAGACGGCTGTATATCTGTCAGTGTTGTGTCAAGGGCTGTCCGGTGTCTTTATCTGCAAAGGTCATGGACTGATTCACGCACACACACACACAGAGCTGACCTCAGTGTGCTGAGTAACTTTTTTATTAGTCTTCAAAAAAAAAAAAAAGGCTGCTGCAAATCAGCTGTTTATGAAGCTTTTGTTTGTGTGCGCGTTCACGGGTGAGCGAGTCAATAGCCTCACATCAACTCAATTTATTGACTTTTTTGCATCACTATGAAAAGCCGTAAATTACCGGGGCGATTCCCGATCTCCCTTTCTTGTCTTTTTCCTCTCCTCCTCCCCCCTCGCCTGCCTGTCTGTCTTTTATTTCTGTCTCTCTCTCTCTCTCTCTCTCTCTTCATCTGTCTGTGAGGAGGCTCATTCAGAGGGCACTGGGGCAGAGGGCTCTGACAGTAGGATGAAAGGGACAAAATTAAAAGTTTGGAACAAGCGAGGGGGAGGAGGGAGAGAAACAAGTAAAGTAATGAGAATGCTAATGTTTTGCTAGCTGTGGCTGACCAACAGCAGATTAAAGATTATAAAAAGTAAACAAACAAAAGACAAAAAAAAAAGGTTTGACGAAAGGTTTGATATTTCTGGAGCAGGTTGGAAAATACAAAGAAGAAGAAGAAAGTTTGAAATTAGACATATGTGGATCGTCAAGCAGGTGAACAAGTGCATCACCAAATGTCCATCACTGGGATGAGAGAGTTTAATTACAGAGGTATTCAGACAGTGTTTGAGTTTGTGCACCTGTGTGTATATGATGCTGGTATTTTAACCAGAGGCGTCATAAACGCAACCATGTTCTGCAGTTAATACGAACAGTTCTGAACGTCAACTCAACGACTGTCAATCAGTCAAGCCTTATGAGTGTATATGTCTCGCTCTCAGAGTCTCTCTTCCTCATTGAATACCTTTATAATTACTCTCACCCCAATGGGAGACATCTGTTGGAATGATCTTGATTACCTGGAGCAGGTGAAAGACACACATACATACATGCACACACTGAGAGCACTGTGACCGGATCAGATCAGTTTAGTGTTTTTGGATGAGAGGTGTTAAACATGTCAGTACATCTACATGGCCTGCAGGCCTGAGATTCAGCAGGCAGATAGTTGAGGAGAGAGAGAAAGAGAGAGAGAGACAGAGAGAAGTAAGGTGAGGTAAGGAGGAAGAAAAAGTAGAAGATAGAAGATTTGTAGGATTAGAAAGTTTTGCTGAGGTAAAACCTGCAGAAAGAAAAGTAAATAAAAACAGAAAGTGTGATGATCGCTATGTTAACTTTGTGTATTTCCTCAGATGATTGACTGTAACAGTGGATGTCTGTCATGTTGTATCAGCTGGTCTTTGCTCTATGCATACATTGTGCATGTTCGCGCTTGTTTCAGACACCTGTGATTCAAACACATGGATGCAAATACAGTGCTGTGTCAATCATTGTTTCCTAAAGGGCGAGGTGACGTCCTCACACAACCCAAAGATACTCAGGTTGCTATGAAAGACGCCTAAAGAGGCTGGAATGAGAGAATTTTAGTATTTTTTCTTTAAAAAATGACTCAAAATGATTAATCATAGTCAAAATAGTTGCTGATTATTTTTCTGTCAACCGACTAATCGATTAATTGACTACTTGTTGAGTTCATCAAACATTTGAAAATGTTTTACAGGGAGAGAAAAGATGTAAAAATACTCCAAAAGTGTTTTTTTTGGACATATATTTGGCTAGAGCTGTAACAATTGGTCAATTAATTGATTAGTTGTCAACTATTACATGAATTGCCAACTATGCTGATGAGTGATTAATTAATTTGAGTCATTTTTTAAAGAAAAAATGTCCAAATTCAGACATTTGAGGACATAATCTTGGGTTTTTGGGAAGCAGTGATCAACTGACATCAGACATTTTATAGACCAAACAGCTAATCGATTAATCAAGAACATAATTGACAGACCAATAATCGTTTGTTGCAGTCCTGTATTTGGCACATAACAAGAGATAGCTGAAAAACCCAAGGACACTGCATCTGCTTTGTGTGGGAAGCAAATGGAAAAAGCGGGAGGTTAAAAGTGCACCAAGATAACCTGAACATAGACATAAACACACTGTGTTTCAAATCAACGCATGTACACTCGTGCTTGCGTGACATTATTGAATTGCAATGGCGCAGAACAAGGACGATGTGGAGGCGTTAGGGGTACACACAACCAGCAGCGTAGCTAAACGTAGGCATGTCCGTACAACACTCCTCCAGTGATGCTTAGAGATGAAATGCAGAGCGCGCTGAGATCCTGAGGCCGAGCTGTATTTGCAAACATCAATGTGTGTTTGTTTTAACCTGCCTGGAGCTCCAGATGGTCACGGTTAAGCGCATCAGGGCGATTCAGATACTGTCAGTCGAGTTGTCAATCATGCAGAAGCACACTGAAGTGACTTTTCGGTGCATTTTTGTGATTGTTCCTGGACTTGTGCTGTCCCCAGCACGTCCTCAAAAGAAAAACAACAGTATATATGTTGAAAATTTAGCAGGCAAAAACGAGCTACGTTTGAGTGACAGACGCCATCTAGAGGCCGTAGTATTCATGACCCTGACGTCAATATAAAGTGACAAAATTTCCATAATCAGAGGTGGCGGGTTGGGTGGATGGCTAGATGGCAGAAAGTGGACTTAGCTACAGGAGACCACTGTTCGCTTCCCAACCTTAACCCTAACCCTAACCCTAACCCCCTAACCCTAACCCTAACCCCAACCCCAACCCTAATCCTAACCCCCTAACCCTAACCTTAACCCTAACCTTAACCCTAACCCAAGCCCTAACCCTAACCCTAATCTTACCCAATCGACCTATGTGGTCCTTTAATTACGAGGATGTGTTTGCTGCCCCGTGTGGCGCCCACGTAAGATAAAACAAAGCTTAAAAGGTATTTGCAGATGCTGTCTGACCCGGGTCTGGCATGCGTGCATGTAAGCCGTCATGGAAGGATGCTCATGTGCTACAAGCAGACATACAGAAAAACACATGCATAACAAGTTTGAACAGATAGGAAATTTTAAAGAAAGGGCATTACATTCCTACTTTAATACACAGAGCATGAAACACACACACGACAGGAAATTTACTGTGTCCTAAATTTCCTTTCTTATAGGTATGAGGCTAAAACAAACACACAGATATACCTGCGTAAAGAAATGTCTAGGTGAACAGGATATGACCCACCGTCTGTCCGCTCTTCACCCCCTTCTACTCTCTCGGTTTGGTTTCATATAAGTATGAAGACTGTGGTATGTATTAGGAACTTTAGCCAGCGACTGATAAATAGAAACACTTCCCACTAATAATATCCTGTCATCTTTGTTTTCATGTACTGTCTGGCACATGAAACATTCGTATCATTCATTAAATATACATCAACAGGTGTGTTTATGGAGCAGTACTTGGTTAAGGTTGGTATTTTTACAGTGTATTGACTGAACTAAAATACAGTTTAGAAGAGAATTTACATTACCTTTGGTATTCTAATGGTCTCTAAGGGTCTTATAACCAGTAGAAAATCTCCAGTGACATGTGTTATACATGTCTGGAAGGAATAACAGCATTTAGTTTGGACTTTAAAGAAGAACAGAATCATTTGTAGGAGCAGCGAGAGACAAAAACTTAATCAACAAAAAAGAAAGAGGAGAAGGTGACAGGTGGTCTTTTTGAAGTGCAAACACTTCAGAGCAAAGACAATGACAAAGACAAACAAGAGCGTTCATTAAAGGGATTTCTTTATATGTAATTATTCTCTATATTGACTTTGGCTGCAGTTGACAGACCAGTAGTCCTGCTAGTGCAGCATCCCAGGAATTCTTAGATCTCCCAAGCCCTTCTCCAGATAAGTAAAATTAGCCGTTTCAGACAACAGCCCTCCTTCACTGTCCCTTTGAATTCCTCAAATTCCCACATTTGGAAATGCTGAGTTCCTATATGAGGTCTCTCCAGACCATTAAGCCGAGTGATCCCGACCCCCTGCAGCCAAAAACATGACATTCCTGAACTCTGATATCCACTCTGATCCACTCCGCTGGAAACCCCACTTCTCGTCCGTGCTTTCATTTCTGCCGAGGTCCTTCCTCTTTTTCAGAGTCAGGGAGTCGGAGGAAGGGATGAAAGGTGAGGGAGAGGGAGGGAGGAGAAGACAGAGGAGGGTAATGTTGTAACGATACCAGATTATTGACTTTATTACTGAGAAATGAATGTGTTAACTTGAGTAAATGAGGGTTTTTAATCTTCTTTCCGTAGCTTTTGTTCCATATTTTTCACCAGAATTTCAAACAGTTTACTTGGATTGAGTTCAAGGTGTGACGGACTGTTCAACAGTGTGTTTGACTTGGTTTAGTTTTATTTCTTTACGCTGTTCCAGTTGGCATGTGCATGTGGTAATTGGATTAACTTGGTTTTCTTCATTTGACATCACTATAAATTGAATTTATTTGGCTTTTTGGATTGTTGGTAAAACAAAAAAAAAGCAGTTTAAAGACATAATTTTGAACTCCATGATGGGTGTTTGTGATTGTTTTTGACATTGTACAGGTTAGATGATTAATTAGTTAATGAAAAAGTAATTGATAGGCTATTGAATAGAGCCTGAATTTGGTAGATAGAGCTTAAAATTGCCATAAATTTGAAAATATTCATCAGTTATGATCCTAAAAACTCACCTTTAACTCATTTTCTTCAGCTTTCACAAACTTTCAAGGGCTTTCAAGGCCCCTTGCGAATGATGTTAGAGAGAAAAAACGAGAGACCGACATGGAGGGAGGGAGTGAGAGTAAAGAAAGAAAGTAACAATCTCGTTTTTTTTTTTTTGTTTTTTTTTTCAAAGCGAAAGTGGGTCAGGAAAAGCAGCTGTGTGTTTTGGTTTAGATGCTCCCCTGCTGACACACACACACACACAAACACACAGGCCTACACACACACACTCCTTACATACACTCGCACAGTGGTGAGGGACAGCTATGTCCGTGTCTTGTCCTGTCGTGTAGCTCTTGAGGAGATAGAGGAGACATGCGAGATAGAGGAATGTATGGCACACACACACTTGGCAGCAGGTGAGGTGATGAGTATTATATAGCCTGATGTCTTGAGTTAGGAGTCCATGAATAGCTGCTTCTATATATGACACCGTTCTACATGTTAGACGCCATGCCATAGCCGTTTGACAGGTTATTAATCACATTCTGAGTTGACAGCTATAATTTTTTTTTCGTATGTTACAGAACATAAACACAGCGACACACCCTCTTTCTTTCCCTCCCGCTGCTTTACGAGACTTTTAATCGTCTGGGGTTTTTTTTTTTTTGCGCCGTGTCTCCCTCTCACACTGAACTTTTTGCAAACTCTTCCCGATCGCTGCGTCATTTGTGTTCTGTCACAGTCCAGACATGCTAATGTAATGGGCTGAGAGACACAACGGTTGCAAGAGCAGGAAGATAAATGTGTCTGGGCACCCGCGGTTCAACTATTTAAATCAGTCATTTTAAACACAGTGTAGGAGAGGACCTGAAGGGTGCATGCTAACACCACCTGGTTTGGACTGTCCTTCCACTTCCTGTATCCCACTTGTTTCCTTCTTCATGGGCATTTTCACTCCTCTCACCTCCTGGCGACAGGAGGGAACATCTGGTGAAGAATCAATCATTTGGCTCCTGATCCATGTGATTGATTTTGTCAGTTACCTAATCATTATAGTACCTTCTCAGTTTATCATCACTGGCTTGTTGTCTGATTTGTATACAGGCTACATACCTACTAGAGGTTAGTGTTAGCATACTAGCGCTGGTTTAACACTAGCAGAGGAAACAGCCAGATATTAGAGAGCAAACAAGCGCATTTCCCAAAACATTTAGATGTTTCTTTAATTGATTTGGCTCCTTTTGAACTACAGTTTCAAGTGTTTTCCATGAGAAACTGCAGAGCAAGAAGCCACAGATGCGCAGTGATTATCTTTCTTGACATGAGTTGCATGCAGTGATTTTGCTGCCGAATCTTCATGTTGTTACAAAACAGCAACACCTCTGTCGTGCATAAAGATACACGTGTATAGTATAGAGGAATATGCAGGAAAAACATAACACTTAGTCTGATTAATAGTGTTGCAACTCACCCAAAACAATTCTACGTACACAGAACGTCTAAAGTTGGACTCGTGCGATGGCTGCACCTGTGGACTCAACATGTCTTCAGTGCACCATTTTTCCCAGACTGCTGCACAGGTGCTTTGTGTGATCTTATCCTGGCTGAACTTCACCCAGACTCAACAAATTACAAATATCATCAGTTAACTTGTGCAATAGCTCAGTCATATTTCACAGTGCATCTGATCCTCACTCTTCATTTTGAGAAAACATGTGCTAGCACGGTCTGCACAGAAACTATGACATCTGTGGCTGGATTATAAAGCGTCTTTACAACTCCTGTCCTAATTTAGTGACATACACGTTGTGACATTTTGACAGAAACAGAAATAGAAATGACAGAGCTGACATGCATTTGCTTTTGGATGCAGATGATTGAAAGTGAATCAGATATGGCACCCGATAAGGAGATTAACACATCGGACACATCAGATGAAGAGATTCAACGGCGCCGTATCTTGATGTAAGACGAATAAACAAAAAGACAAAAGCAGTGGAGGCGCATTTCTAGCCGGAGGTTTGTGGTTTTGCAGTTAACGAGACAGTCTAAGCACCTCCTGCTAATCAACGTGATGATTAGACACTTAACATGTCACAAGGTGAGACGCTGAGCTATATTCAGACCTAAATGACCTCATTGTCTGAAACCAACGATGTTTGCTCATCATAAATCAACACGTTTCTTTGCTCTCAGTACAAATCAAGACACTAATGTCTGCAAATATGCACTGGCAGGGTTTCAGACGACTTTTTCAGACTTTCTGGATTTAGATTGATAGCATAAGCACGATTTAGCACAGATGTTTGACCGGCTTGCTAAATTTGAGCAATCCCTAAAGGAAATGTTGCATCAAACAAGTGACAAAACTTTCGTCTGCAGGGCAAAATTAGCCATGAAGTCCTAAAAAAAAGCCTTTCAAGTTCAGCTTTTAATAAATACATCTGAGGCGTTATCAGATCTGGCCTCAAACTGCGTCTCTTTGTTGTGATCTGAAGCCTCAGATCCACACAAACCTTTCATAAGCGGCTTAGATAAAAATACGCGACAGCCAAAATCAGGTGGGATTGTCCCAAAAGAGCATGCATCAGCATCTTTAAAAAGATCGCCCAGTTAAGCGAGCCTGTTGTCATGTCAGATATGTGTTGCTGGTCTGGTTGCTAGGACAACTTGTTTTGTTGCCAGGTTTGTGTGGTAACATCCTCCCACTCGTCTTACATTCCAGATCTTTCTTAACCAAGTTAATGTGACTGCAGGTTTATTTGTGGAGTATGATTTCAGAAGAAGTTATGCTAATGACTGGTAGCGAATGCACACAGACAAGTTAACTTTTCAGGAGCTTATGTGGAGTCATTTGATAAGCAGATTAGGCTTCATAAAAGCTGTAAAAGTAGCAGTCTGACAGTAAAAATACTCTATTACAAGTATTAAAGATGTAACTTGTGTTGTTATTGGTTAAAGATGGAGCTAACTTTAACTGCTTTATGTACCTTTGGGTTATTTAATCTATAACAATGCAACAAATTTCATAAAATGATTATTTGAAACTCAAGTAAAGGACAAGTATATCAAGAGTGTACTGAAATACAATACTTGAGTAAACATACTGCTGATATATTTATATTTTCAATGCAAAAATACAAACTAAAATACAAAGAACTGGATGGAAAAAAGCAATTGACTTGGCATCTCTATAATAACCCCTAAAAATGGGGTCAGTTGCTGCTTTTGCTTGATCTTATCTTTCAACACCGAAGCCACATTTATCCTGAGCAAGAAACCCATCTCTATAATTATAACAGTTACATCCACATATCAGCTGACAACATCTTATTATATGCAGCTTCTGGAAACATTTAACTTTTGTTACAAAGTGAGGTGGGTCACATTTGGATGTTGAGCTCTGTAAGGCTACAGATACATGTTTTTTTGCAGCTTTTAAGTGACTCCTCACATCGTATGTAATGTATACGGAGCTCATTTGGTATCCAAGTGCAATGCAATGTTTCCCAACTTTTGCCAAGTATCCTAAATATCTCTTAGTACATGCCTGTGCCTTTCACATGGATACAGCAGGCTGAGACGCGGTATGTGGTAGGTGGAGCGCGATATATGGCCTCGACTGGCTCCTCGTTCTCAGGATGGAGGCTGTTCAATTACACATGGTATATGTGGAAGAGATACTTGGATGCTGCTTGCATTGCAGTGCACCTAGATACCAAAAGGGGAGGATAGTAAATCCCTCTTATATAAAGGAAGAGCTGACAGGATGCAGACAGCAGAAAATCACTGTTGAAACACATTTATTTGTCACTGTCGGTATAGTGGGAACTAGCATGGAGGTAGCTGTTCCATTACATATACGTTGACATTAGTGCAGATTTATTTTAGAAGCCACTCACCAAGAAGAAATGTGTAGGCATTTGTTTTGGTGCTGAGAAACACTGATTGTGGGTTCTGCGACCCTCAGTGTGGACTTAAAGGTTTAAATGCTAGAATCCACTCACTGCATTGGACCAAAAAATGTCAAGTTCCATAACTTTGATTGAAGAAAACTGATGTGCAGATTCACAAAACTAACCTCTACGTTCATATTTGTATTCACATTGCGTGCAAGCATGTACCATTTCTGTCTGGACGAGTAGATATTGTCAAACACTCATTTTGCTTCAACATGCCAAAGCTCATAACCTTTCCTAGATGAAAAAAACAAGCAAAAAATCAGCCCCCAAGTCCAAACTCTGCTGTGTCTATTATAGTGAACGTTACTGCAGGCAAGCCTTTGTCTATGGGATTCAGATTGATGTTTTTTTAATAATAAAAGTATGCCAACACAGTCTTGCCTGCAGGTACCAGAGACATTTACCCATCGCCTCTACCTCCTGTCTTTGTCAGAGGCTGCTGGGGTTGCTCCAGCTCTGTTGTAGCATGCTAAAATATGCATGCAAACTGTTCAGCGCATGTATTTCTTTCCTTTTTGCATCAATCAGATTAAAGGCTTTGGTTAGGCAAGTCATTTTTGACTTTGTTTAACTAGAATTAGCCTTTTTTCTGGGACATTACTTCCCGTAAATTAGGCACATTGAGATGAACAGTGCAACCACAACCATTAACTGAAACATCAAAAGCTGTATTCATTCAAGCAGAGATACATCTAATGATTTATGTCTGGATTAGTCATAAAATCCAGAAACTCCTGTCTGTTGTTTCTCCAACGTCTGAAGGCAAAAGAAAAGTTAGAAGAGGCACAAACAAGTTTGAAATAAGACATGAAGAACAGATTCTTTCTGTATTAAGATGCCTAAAGAAGTGTTTTTCCTAAATAAGATAAGAATTTGTGTGTGCAAAAGTACAAAGAAGAGTTTCCCTCCAAAATACAAATGCAAAGAAGAGCTTTGCTCCAAAACACAACGTACAAAGAAGTTTCCCTCCAAAATACAAAGTGCAAAGAAGTTTTCCTCCAAAATACGAAGTGCAAAGAAGTTTTCCTCCAAAATACGAAGTGCAAAGAAGTTTCCCTCCAAAATACAAAGTGCAAAGAAGTTTTCCTCCAAAATACAAAGTGCAAAGAAGTTTCCCTCCAAAATACAAAGTGCAAAGAAGTTTCCCTCCAAAATACAAATGCAGAGTTTCTGTCCAAAATAAGAAGGAGTGTTTTCCTCTTTCTACATCATATGTGAAAAGCATTGTTTCACTGATTAAGATGCATGTTGTTATCAAATCACATATGTAAAGCAGTTTTGTTGTGAAATAAGAGTTTTGCTCTGAGACAAGACACACAAAACAGTTACGTTCCTAAGTAACATGCGCCACTCCAAAATATGACGCACAAAGAAGAGTTTTGTTCTGAGGCCAAGAAGCTCTTAATATCATGATTGACTCCATACCGCAATCGGTATTTCAATTCATTGAGCTGTTAAACCGAGATGACAGATGTTCAGGCAAAAAAACTGCAATGTTTGTTTAAGGTGGCGTTTCTTTGTGTTAGTTCTTTAATCCGCAACTTCCTTTCTCATTGTCAGCATCACCCACCTTAAAGTGTAAGTCAGCGAGCCACAGGAAGGAACCGCAGCGACTCCTTAAACCGCCTTAAATGATGTCACCTACAGTGCTTTACTTTCATCATTGTTAACCACAACCACAGCTTCCGTGTGCATTTATCTGAAGAGCTGCTTCTTCACACATGTTGACTCATACACACACACACACACACACACCTATACATAAACACACACATCGCCTTAGGACCCCCAAATTGATAGAAAGGCATTTTGCAACACCTCTCTCATTATTTTATGTCTGCATGTGTGTGTCTATGTGTCATAACTTAAGGGAGTGTCTCAGGTAGGAGTCGACAACTTGGTGATTTAGTAGAAGAAACCCTCAAGCGGGATATAAAAATAAAAAAAAATAGAAACCAAATTTCCACCTCTTTCTTCGCTCCTCCACCTCCTCTGCTCCTCCTCTGACTGTCCATCATGTAAAAGATCTTCTACTGCTTTCTTTTCTCTTATTGTCTGAAGTCTCCATTTCTCATCTTTCTTTCTTTTCTTCAAAGCTGCAACCTGAAGGCAAACTTTAAAGTGTATCTGCACTGAGTTTTTTTTCAACCAAATTGTCTCCACAGACACGCAATGATTTTAGTCACATGGATGCAGGTTGCCCAAATTTACCCCCTGAACTCTTGTGTTTCCATTATTATCCTTACAGTTTCTATCAATTGATGGGAGATGAGTTGTTTTTAGGTGGCCTGTTTGCGTCTGCTTCATTGAAGCTTCTTTATATCACTAATCTATGTGGTCATTATTCATGGCTGCACCATAAATCATAACAAAATGTGTGCTTTTGCTACGAAATCGACCTGGAATATTTAGAGTTTTTGACACATTGTGATTTTGTATTGAATTTAAAAAGGTTAAATGAAGAAAAAGTGAAAGAACTGTGTTAGAACCGAGTAAAATTGGAAAGTAAGAACTTTAATAAACCAATAGATTCAATTTTAATCTTTTGTTTCTGCTACTTGGAGGTAAAAGAACTAATATCAGGCCTTTTAATTGTTTACAGTTTATCTAAATCATGTAATTCAGTGGATAATCTATGTATTTAGTTATAATTTTGACTCGTGATTGCTTGGTTTGCTGGATACTCATGTGGACTGAAATAAAGTGAACTAACTGATCTGAGCTAAAGCGATGGAAGTGGTTAAAGTTGTGAATGGTCATGTGTAAGAAAACACGTTGATACATTCTGTGTTCAGTGGGTTTTCAAGTATAATTTCATTAAAAACAAAGTCACAATGTTTTATTAGAAATAATTGAGTTCCCTCACTTTCTGTCTTACCACAGAGAGAGGACATTTTACCCATTCACACTCCCTTCTGTCTGTCTGTCCCATTCACAGCTTCAGGGTGTATTTTACTGGTTCCCATCAAAGTCCAATAGTCTGTAGGTAACTCTGTTGTTCTCTCACCGATCCCTGCCTCTCCTCTGTCTCTGTGTCTCTTTGTCACGCACTCACAATGTCACACGAATGCATTAGACGCACACACACACACACACACACACACGTGCACAGTCCTACACTGAAATGTGTGCACGCCTGTGTGTTTAGGAGCAAAAGAAAGACACACAAAAGAGGGAGCGTCAGGGTGATATTTTAACCTCACCGTGCTGCTTTAAGAGCCGATGAAAAGCTGACTGACTACAGAGGCGAGGAGGGAGGAGGGAGGGAGTCTATAGCATAGCTGGGAGTTTTTTTTTCCTGCCCACAGGCTACTTCCACTATGCACGAAGAAGAAGTGCCCTCACCTTGGTTACACTGTGTGTTTGTGTTTTTCTGTCTTCTCTAGAGATTCCCACACATGCCTTGTTACAAACACTTGCTCTGCTCCAGTGGATTAGACATGTTTTCAACCTCTAAGTCACATAAAACCCTTTTAAAATGTATTTTTTTTGTGAAATCCAGGTAGTTCTCTTAGATAAAACATGGCTGAGTGGCCCTTTGTGATCAATATTAACCATTTTGTCTATAATCATGCCTCAGAGCAGCACAGTTTTGAATCCAGATGAAGCTAATTTGTTCTTTCTAAGAGTGAGATGAAAAGTTTGATATCAGTCTCATGTCTGTGCTAAGTAGCCTCAGAGTTGGGTGGTGATTAGCCTAGCTTAGCATAAAAACTGTAAACAATGGGAAACTATTAGCCTGGCTCTGTTCAAAGCTCTTAAATCAGCTTGAGTATAGATTAAACTAGCAAGATACAACTTTAAATGGTGAAGGTATTTTTGACAGAACCAGGTTAGCTGTTTCCCCCTGTTTTCCACTCTTTATGCTAAGCTAGGCTAACCAGGCTTTGACTCCAGCTCTGTACTTAACAACTGATGACCTTAAAGGGTAGAGAGCTGTTTCAGATAGTTTAGAAATGTATCATAACAGGTGTGTTTCTGAGACTCACTGTACTGAAAATGATCAGATAGACAAGAAATCCTGCCACCACCAAAGAAGAGACCAACTTTTTCAATGAAAAGCATATAAACAGGGCCGTCCTGCTGTCTCATGTCTGAAGAATCCCAAGGTCGTTCAGGATGCTGTCCAGTGTTGTACAGTATTGTGTCTAATGTCTTATTACCTTGTGTTTTGGCAAGACGCTCCCATTTATGGACATTTCACTGTGCCGCAAGACGGCCTTGACACATCAGACTGAGAAGATTCACTCAGCAGACTTTACTGTTTTAACTCTTGTTTGTATCTTACAGTTGGAGGTTTTTTTTTTTTTAGAGTTGCAATAATCTCTCAAAACTAGTTCACAAAGTTCAGAAAGCATGTCGAGTACAGTAGGTGTCACATGTCTTTCCCATATAAGGACATCACACTGTGCAACAAGTCTGCTAACATTACAGCTCTCATCATATCAGAGGATTCACTGGAGCCTGTGAAGGAGATTTTATGGGAGAGAAGTTACAATTTCTAGAAATGAGTGTTTGTAAGCTTTTGTTGCAGATATGTGAATGCATATATCACACTCACACTCCTGTTTCTTAGTTTCTTTCTAGATGATTCCTCTTAAAGAAGTAATTCAACATTTTATTCACTTTATTCACTTTCTTGCAGAGAATTAGATGATCTTTCCGAGCGTTAGATGATACAAGTCTCATGTCTGCACGCTGAATATGAGGCTGAAGCAGCAGCTGGTTAGCTTAGCTTAGCATAAAGAGTGGAAGCAGTTAATTCTTCAGGTAATGTCTTATATCTTGTTGTGGTTTTGTGAAGGTATATGTGACTATTTCTTGGCCATACAACTTGTCACTTTTGCATTTCAGTTTTTGTACAGATTAAACAACATAACATGACAATAAATGAGCATTAGAAGTGTTGGTTGGTGGATTTTGTTACCTTTAGACAGGAGCCAGGCTAGCTGTTTCCCCTTGTTTCCAGTCTTTATGCTAAGCTAAGCTAATAATCAATCTTCTTATCTATCTCCTAGCATAAAAACAAGAAATAAGGGTAGAAACAGGGTGAAATTTTTGTTGAAACCATTAAAATTCTTGGAAATAAAATCAGACAGATGATTCAATTCAAAGACACTCATAGACAGAACATGCTGAAGATGCATATTTAAGGAATTTGAGTAAATTTACTGTAAATAAATTTTGATTTTATAAAATTACACCGTCCACACAGGCAGCAGGGAGGAGGCCAGATGTTGTAGATTCAAACCCAGTCTGCCTCCACCCTGCTGAAGTGTCTTTGAGCAAGAAACCGAATCTCTCTCCAGCTCCTGGGTGCAGCTCTGAGACTGACCCTGACCTCTGACCTCCCCTGCGGAGGAGAGGAAGACAAAAGAGACCTTTGATCATATCCACCCATCATCAGACATATTCTTTGATGCGCTCCAGACCGTCCCCACCCCGTTTAGTGCTACGTGACTTTAACAGACTTTTCCCGCACCGCAGCCAAGTTAGTTAGTCAGCATAATAAAGGGAGAT
Source organism: Thunnus albacares (assembly GCF_914725855.1). Lineage (NCBI taxonomy): Eukaryota > Metazoa > Chordata > Actinopteri > Scombriformes > Scombridae > Thunnus > Thunnus albacares. The sequence goes on along the minus strand of NC_058127.1, from coordinate 6,893,481 downwards.
TTAACAGGCTGAAGCTGCTGCTGTTAGTGAGGAGGGTAAAAGTGAAATTTAATGGACTGTGGTCGCCGCAGGCTCTCCCAGGTGTGTGTGTGTGTGTGTGTTTGTGTGTGTGTGCGTTCAGGGTCAGCGAGTGGAATTTCCCCTCTGTTTGTGATCGGACGACGGGAGGTGGGGGAAACGATGCACTTGTCTGCCTCGTCTCCTTCTCTCCGTCGCCCCTTGTGGCCAAAATATGAACCCTCAGGCCGGGGTCAGCGTCCACAACTGGCAGGGATTCACATGCTCGGATTCCTTTAACACACTTATAGCGATGAATCAGAGCTCCTTACTTAACCTCTGTGGTTTTTCTATGTCTGACTGGCTGCTGCAGCATCAACAGCGGCCACACCAGCAGACTGCGGTGACAGTGAAATGCACGCTCTATTATTGATGTGGACTGAAGTGTTTGCACAGGCAATTCATAAAGTAGACACAGCTGATGGACCAATGGAGAATGACTCAGCAGAAGGAAATTTTGTCTGTCTCATAAATCTCAAAAAAATTTGCTGATTAGATATTTTTTTTAAAGGCAGGAGGAAGAGTTTAAAGGTGTCTGGCGAGATAGACTAACTTCAGCCACAACAAAAGGTTAATCAGACTTGCGGTTGCGGTTGTTTTGCCAACGGGAGCTGACTCACCGAAGAATTAAATAAGGTGTGGTCGAAGGAAAGTGAGGCATAACAGAGGTCTATCTGAAGTCAAATTAGGCACTAGTTTGTGTATTTCTTTTCTTTAAACTGCATTTTTCCTTAAAGTTTTACCAAAATAAGTATAAAATATAATAACTCTCTTATAATTTAGTTTTCTTGCCTTACACTCAATAAATTTAGGTTTTTTTTAAACAGAACTTGTATAAAAATTGAGTTTACTTCTATTTATATGCTTTTTTCTTCACTTTGTTTGCATTTATCTTTAATATTGTGATGTTTTTTTACATTTTTTAGATAGAAGTCACGAATAAGCCTCCTCATAACATTATGCCCTTTATAATTTTATGCTTTGTCATGTCTTTTTTTATTATTTCAACTTGCGTCAGTATACTTTAAACTCTTAAATAAGTAAGGAAGGTTTGATGGGAGCAAATCATTGGATCAATTGCTTTTTCTTGGTGTCTTTTCTTGGATTTCAGCATCTGAATTTGAGTTTTTGACTTAGATCTAAATTGAGCTTATTGAAATAGGGCAACTTGAATATAGCTTTTGAATATTATCCCTGAATAATATACCCTGAAATAAATATACACTTGTAATAAAGTTTTTGAAATTGCACATCTTGAAAATGACTTTTGAAACCACATAAATTCAGAAAGATCAAGTCAAATGAATAAATATTAAGAAATCAGCATCAAAATTCAGTTTTCAGTTGCTGATATAATGATTTGCTTCCATAGTTAAACTTTAGGGTTTACTTGTTTTTTTTCCAGAGCTTTTAAGCACATGTTATGGTCTTCATGAGCAAAGAAAAGGGTGTGCGCAGATTAATCTCAGTCATCCAAACAGCAGTGACGTCAAACTGAGCTGAAATCAATCCAACAGTAGCTGTGGAGTTTAAGATGTTTTGACACTGATCCAAACAGCTTCATTAGTGTTTTATGACTGATAAGTGATAACTTGTCTTCAACTGTACAAGCACAGTCCAGGAAATAGTTTCATTTGGACCTGAAACGTCCCGTTGTTTTTAAAACAAAAGACTGGATTGACAATTGTGCTTTGACTACAGTTGGAGGAGTAAAGCATAAAAGTGATGGATGATAGAACATGTGCCAGAGTTGTGTTTGCTTTAGTCCTGCAGGTGTTGAATTCAGCAGTATGCAAACATGGGAGGTATCAAACACACAATGACAGAATGAATATACGCCCTAAAATGCACCTCACACACTCACAATCAGCTGAAATATGTGTCCAAATTTTCACCAACCCTCTATTTACACAACTGTGTAAAAAAAAAAAGCAAAGGAGTGAAGTTGCACCTCTGTTAGGGAAACTTCCGTTGCTAAAAATAGGGCCTCCTTGGCAACAGTGGTTGGCAGCCAGAGAAGCAGTGCCAGGCGTTGTTTGGTTGGCAGGGCGGCGGGATACGGTGAGGTAACCTGAGGTGCACCTTGGCTCAGTGGAAGAGGTCCGCTTAGCTGTACAAAAACAATCTGTATGAGAGTTAGACAATAAGAGAGCTCCGTCTGTTATCAGCTCAGTTGGATTCGGGCACGTAGTTAGTTTGGCGTAACCGTGGTGATGTGGGAATTTAAAGGAAAAGTCCATCGTAAAATCCTTGTTTAAGTGGCTATTTTTGCTCATTCTTGTCGATTGTTGGTGTTTTTCTTAGTTTTAGAAATAACTGGCAACACCTAGATTTGGTTTTTGGTGTCGGTCTTACGGAATTGAGGAAAATGTGATATCAGAAAAGAAAAGAAAGTGATCTAAAACATTAATTCAGGTGTTGTTTTTGGTGTCAGGTTCTCACATAGTGCGAGAGATACATTTGTAAAATAGAAAATATGCACAAAAAGAGAAGAATCTCTCGTTCTTTCATTATTTTCTTTCTTTCTGTCCAACTTTTGATCTTTCTGTCTGTCTTTTTGTCTTTATGTCTTCCCTCCTTCCTTTCTTTCTTTCTTTCTCATACACACACATGCATATATACACACTTATACACACGGCAGTATTAGGGAGCACTTATTCTTTCACTTCAATCTATAGGGACCAACTGATCGGTTTACACTTCTTGTTCAGAGGAAACCTTAAACTACACTGGTGAAGCACTTTGTGTGTGTGTGTCTGTGTGTGTGTGTGTGTGTGTGTGTCTGCAGGCCTCTGGGTAAGGACAGAGCTATGTGATATGTGACAAGTTTCTTTGCTCTTCTGAGCCACATTAGCTGTATCTCAGATTTCTGCCCTCTCAAATATGAGCTGTAATTGCTGCCCTATTGTGAGCTATAAGACAAGTACTCAAGCACACACACACGCACACACACACACACATATACTCTCCATATACTGTATATGTATATGTGTAATGTCTTTATTCTTTACCTGATCCCTTTACGTGCACACACACACACAAACACACACATCCCTCCGAGGTACAAAACAGAAATCACACCAGGTGAAACCAGATCTGGTTTTTGGGGGGTGTTTTTCCTCTTTCAAGGGCTCCTCTTCTTCCATCTTTATCCCTCCCCTGTCCTCCTCCCATCACAAGATTATTTTCACACCATCACTCCCACCATTACACTCTGCCTCCATGTGTACACCACTCTGGTACTCCCTCTCTTTATCCATTATCTTTATTCACCTCCCATCGCCGATTCAAACGCACCTCGTCCCCCTCCTGGCGACGGGTGTTTAATGCACTTCATAGCACTTATCAAGATGATGGGCACTGAAATCCTGGAATCGTTTACTATTTCTCACAGTTCACATGTCTGTAATAGTATTTTTAGGGAAGTTATATTAAAAAATAGCTTGTTTTCTTCATGGATAACCTGAAAAAATGACAAGATTACATGAATATTGGGATGCAGTGAGATGCTTTGTCCTGAATTTGTCTCTCTTGACCTTGCTGAAGTGTCGGATAGCGATTGGTTGTTCCCATTTAAGTTAGCGCTTTTGACTGGTTATGCATTTGATTTACAGGAGATTGTGTTGTTGTATGTTGTGTTGTATAAAGTGTTTGCTGTATGTGTTCACAACTAAAAGCCTTCAGAATCTGGTTTCAGTTCGCTTACAATTACGTTTGCTTTAGAAAAACAAGAAATATTCCTTCCCTCAACATGTCTCGTGGTAAAAATCTTGTCTGTTTGGTTTGCGTATAAGAAGAAATCCATTTTTATTGTTTTCAGTTTGATTGACGGTGATTAAAGTGAATAATAAACCATAATGGGAGAGAAGCTCCAGTCCTCTGCTCTGTTCATACTCCATAAACTCATGTTAACATTATACGACACTAATGGATCCTCCACTATTAGAATAGGGATTTATACTGTAAATATTAGCTTTAACTCCATATGTCTTGTTGGCTGCATTGTGCCTACTTTGCTACGCTAACTGAAATCAAATCATAAATTCTCCTCTACGGTTTAAATATTGTTTTTTCTGAACTGCTATAAGTACTGTGTTGTGGTGTAGCATTATATCTCTAATTTGTCAAACTCTGTCTAAACATTTTGTGGTCAGATATAGAGTTTTTTCTCTATCAACACATGAATAGGGGGAAGTGATTTATCAGGAAGATAATCTAGAAACAAGTGAAACAAGCAGATGTTGCACAATGAGATCAGTTGCAGGACGTAACCAGACCCAGATGCTCAAACAGAGATGTTTACTCATAGAACCACAAATCCACCTGCTTACAATGAAGCAGGCTGGAGGGATGTTCCCGGCGTTTGGCCCAGGGGTTCAATTCATATGTACGTGTCTTTGACTGCCAAGACAGAACGAGACAATTAGAAGAAGGAGATAACAGAAGGATTAACAATCGCTGCCTTTGTTTTATTCTGCTGTCGCTAAATCTTTTGAATCTTTTGAGACAGAAAGTACGTGCAGATGAGCTCGTTTTCTGTTTTTATCTGCAAGGATTCAATTAATCAAAATTCCCCCCATTTTATAGCTCTCAAATGTGACCATTTGCTGTTTTTATTCATTATATATGACAGTGAATTGAACAGAACAGAGACTCACTTTATACTCTTAACCCCTCTCAGGTTTTTAAGGGAGCCTCGACCCTCTAACCAAAGTCAGGGATGGGAGCTTACAGCTGTCAGTCAATACGAGAACACACTTCTGGTCTACTCTCATACCATAGCATTAGCTGCTGGAAGATTGTTGCTATGGCTGACTCACAAGCTAGCACGCTTCCAATACCTGCATTGATCGAAATCAGTAGTGGTTTCAGTGGTTTGGTCTTGAGTATGATGCTAGCTGTTTTACAGGAGTTGCATGTTGTAGCTTTAATAATCACACACGTGAAGCAGATGTCTGCTAGTTCTTATGATTGTACTGTCACTCATGACGAACCAAGTGTCTGTAGTTTGTTTGTTTTTCAGCTTTTCAACTTTTCAGGAACGAGGTCAGAACAGCTTTTGTTTTTAGTTTTCATCACCATAGATTTCACTGTTTATCCGGGTCAAAACAGGACCACCAGTCACCAAATTTCCTTCCTTTCCCAGCACATGTTGGCATGTAATTTATGACTGATTTACATCTTAACACACACTTCATCTGCTCCATCGATCGCTCTTCCGCCCTCTTTGTCTGCGCTCTTGTCCGGACAGCGGCTTACAGTTTGTTTTGGCTTCGACCTGAGTCTCTTCTTTTGTCTCTGTCTGTACCGACTGTTGGTTTTTTGCTGTATACAACGTCTCTAAGCCATCGGATGACATCATAGAGCTGGTGTGAAGCCATAAGGTTTGCGCCAGTTTTGCCAGTGGGCAGCAGGACGCCTTTATTGGCACGCTGAGAGTTCAGGTGGTTTGTTCCAAGTGTGTCTGAGTCTATGTTGAATAAATTTAGACTGTGCAGTCTATATTTCATCTCCGAGGGCTATTAAAGCGGTGATTCATCGTTTCAAGGAGCAATTGTCGAGGTGATGGAAAAACTTTGCAAGCCGGGGGAATCCCGATTTTATGGTTGCACCAATTGCCGAAAGAATTATGTGATTGTCATAACATGTTCTCATGTTCCCATGCTGGCATCGCCAGTATGGAAGTCTCTGATTTTTGTTTGTCTCCTTTGGTGAGATATTTTATCAGCTCATAGAGGCTTAAAAATGAAGTATATTCTCCTGCTTCTTCTATCTGATAAAAAAAAGTGTTTATTCTGATTCCAGATGAGCCTCTGTAATGATTGTTCGACCTTGCATGCACTTAAAAAGTGATAACACTGATCTATATTCGGTGGTTTGAGTCTATTTTCATGCACACAGAGTTGATATATAGCGAGCAGGCCAGAGAGAAACCAAACCCAGAACGGAAGCTCATATTCTGACGATGTGGCCCGACAGACACCGACCTGGCTGGAGATCTGAATACCGCCAGGAGGATTGAGATGGGGGTCTAAATTTGGAACAGTAAAAGACGTAAAGGGGGGAGATCATGTGATCTCGGAGATCCCCCTGCGAGGTGACATTGGTGTTGGTTGGCAGGGCAACAGTATTTTTGTTGTTTGATTGGGTGGTGCTGTTACATGTTGTGAGAGGATCCTTGACTTTGGAAAAATCTAGTCTAGTCTAAATGTTTGTGCCATGATGTCTTAGTTCACTTGAGAAGTAGAAGATAAAATCTACTTTCATTCCCTTTGATGTTTTTTATTGTCAGTGTTTTTCAAAGTGGTGTCCAAGGAACCGAAGATAAAAGGTGCCAAGGCTCCAGTAAGGTTAACACGACTATTGGTAACGACATCTATCTACTGTATCATTACCTAAAGGGTGATTCAATCACACAACAAACATTTATTGCTATAAAAATCAGTAAAAATCAATTAAATTGCAACTTCTTCTACTCTACGCAACAAAGCATTGCTTCAATTTAGTGGAGGGCACTCCTTGTATTGCACTTAACTGACTTACGTTAACATTTTTTAAGATTTATCATTATCTACTTTAGGGTTGTGGACATGAAAAAAAAAAACTGCGAACTCATGATTAAGTCACTTGATGCATACCTGACCTATAATTTAAAGGTCATTAAAAGAGTCGAGGCGTGTAATGGTGCAGAATGGGTTATTAAAGAGGTTACAGAACATTCTGGCATCGCAGATCAATCCTCCTTTGACTGATAATATCTCCTTTTAGAGATACACTTAATGACCTGGGCAGGGCTGAAATAACAGGACCTGAGGATATACTACATAAACCAGCACCAGTGCTATTAGCAAAAACATGTTGCTTAGCTCCCGTTATGTGTTATGTGTGTGCGTGCCCGTTCTCGCCCCGGTTCATTTTGTTATTAAAAGGCATGATAAATTTGCTAAATTCCCCCCCTTAAGTCTCTAATTATGTTCATGAAGGAATAAAAGAGAAGGGTAGGGGGGGTGGTGGGGGTGTATAGTAAGGGAGATAGAGCCAACTAGGCTTGGCAGATAAAGTCCTAATCCTGTCTAATAGCAAAGTTTCTGTTCTATCATGACTGTAGAATCCTTAGCCAGAGGACAGAGAAAGAAGGATCTGTGTTTGTGTGTGTGTGTGTGTGTGTGCAGGCAGCAACAAATACAGGTTTTTACATGCATGCAAGTACAAATTTCTGTTTGTTGTACATGTGTTTGTGGGTATACTATTTGTGCGGCTGCAACAAACAATTATTTTTCATTGTCAGTTTGATTAATGGATGAATAACGAGGTCTACAAAAACAACCCAAGTGCTTCGGTCCACCACTTTGGTCCAGACTGAAATATCTCAACATCTACAAAGATGGATTGCCATGATATTTTTTGCAGACATTCACGGTTCATTGATGATTCATCCCAATGACTTTTATGTTCACCTCCCTTTTCCTGAGGTGCCAACATGAGTGAAATGTCTCAATAGCTTTTGTGTGAATTGCCATGAAATCTGATTTATGTTTCCCTCCGGGTAAGGGTTTCCTCCAAACTTTTAACGTTAGCATGCTATCATTAGTAATTAGCTTAAAGCCTCACAGAGCTGTTTGCATGGCTGTGGACTCTTGTTGCTTGATTAATGACTTAAAGGGGACATGTCATGCACATTTCCAGGTCTGTATTTATATTCTGGGTGTTCTGGGGCTCTACTGGAATATCTTTGCATGATTTACAGTTCAAAAAACGCCTTATTTATCTTATACTGGCTCTTTATGCAGCCCCTCAGTTCAGCCTCTGTCTGAAACAGGCCGTTTTAGCTCCTGTCTCTTTAAGGCCCCCCTCCTGATGTCAGCTCTGGAGGCTACGTAAACAAACAATAGTACTCTGAGTTGGCTTCTTTTTCTCCTTCTTTACTCGAAATATAAACTTCTCAAATACATCTGTACATGTTCGAGCCCGAATCAGATCCGAAATATGCAAAAGGACAACACAAACAACATGTGGAACAAACTTATCTGACGTCAATTCGATGAGGAAGTAGAGATAAAATTACAAGCAAACCATTCAGAGCAGGCTGAAGCCCCGGCTTTTGACTTGCAGGGAGTATTTTACATACATTTACCTCAAGTTTTGGGACTTTTGCCATGTTTAATGTAGACTTCCGATGTTATAACAGCATAAATATAAAAAAAACATGTTACATCCCCTTTAAATGAATATTTGATCATCATTTCAGCACTACATGTATGTTGCAAGTGCAAGAATATTACTATGAAAGTATTTTGTGTGTGTTGGTGTGTAGAGTTTTCTTGGTAAAAGCTGTTTTGGGTTTGTGTATCGTTGCAGTTATATGTCAAGGTATCAGGTATCAGGTATTGTGCAGGACACACACAGGTGCACTTTCTCTAAATCTTAAATTACCTTTATATTCAGCTGCCAGTTACATTCTTGTGTCATGCTCGTGTCAAAGGTAGCTGTGATCTTTTTCACTGGCTGATGCAGAGACCTCATTGGTTGGGCAGAATTTGCATATTAGAGGTGAGCAAGTTTGGACTCTGACAAAAGATAACTCAATACATAATAAGTCGATAACTGAGACAGAAACATGGAAAGAAAGGGTTTTTTTTTAACGCACATCTGTGTGTGTGTGTGTGTGTGTGTCCTTTATTTCATGTGTCAACAGGTGAGCTCTAAGCAATTCAAAATGATTAATGACACATTATGAAGTAGAATATGTGTTGATTGGATCAGATTTTGCATACCTTATAATTCATCATCCACTTGGGATTTGATCCAAAAGCAGCTGTAGCTGTGTAGAAACAGGTAACTTTTTTTTTTTTTTTAAATCACAGAGATTGTGAAGTTTTTCCCTTCCAGTCATTTGGATAAGTCCAAAAATTACACCTCGTCCAATGTTAGTTATGTGCTTTGCTTGCAAGTAAAATACTGTATGTTTTGTAATTGTCTTCTGTGTCAGGGGAAGATACGGCATTTGGAAGGAGCTTAGCTCTCTAAATCTTAGTTTATTTTTACTTTGACAGGAAAGCCACATTATACAGCAAGTTTGGATTTAGAGACTGTGATATTAAAGTATTTCACAACGTTAACTCAGTCTCAACATGATTAAAAGATTGGGAAATGTACAGAGAAAAGTTTCCATCATGCACTACTGTTTACTGTCTGCTTACATGCAGTGCAGAACGTATCTAAGAGGGATTTAAGTTCATGACAGATGTCATATAAACTGTTAAAGGACCATATCATTGTTTTTCTAAGTTTATGCCTCCAACTGCAAATCATACGTAAATTACTGACTGATGACCATTTTACAGTGCTCGCTCTTTCCTTCAGGACAGCCATTGGTTTCCATTCATTTTAAAGGTTTAAAGATATGGAAATCAATTTGCAGACTCTAGAAGCTTGCTAGATCAAATTTGCATTTTGATTTTTTTGCAAATTTCCATAATTTTTGCATGGTTCTGCAGCCACAACTGAAGTGATTTATCTGCTTTGCATTACCTTGCATTGATTGAGAAGTGAATGGAAGCTAATGGCTGCATAGGAAGATAAGACAAATACATTCAAAAAGCTGAAACCATGCAACAAGATTAGAAAATGGTTAAAAAAGTATGCATGAGTTTAAGAAAAACGTTCAAATTTCTGATATGGGTTTTTTAAGGATGAATAAAAATCTTTGAAAAACTTCAGTTTTAGGCATTTTACAATATATTCTGCTCTTTTTTTTTTTAACCATTTACAGAGTAAATGTCTTTTTTATTGAGTTTTAAATGTTGTACAAAACGTCTTTGAAACTGTTTTTTTAGTTTAAAAAATGCAGTGAACATAAAAGTGTCTTCTCTGCATCTCTGAAAAGCCCCTCCTCTGAGGTTTATGCACTTTATTTGCCACCAACAGTGGTTTACTTTATTTACTCTTGCAGCCATCGGACATATCAGTTGGTTATGTGCAACGTCCTGTTTGGGTACATTTTAGCGCCACAAATTTCCGCTGTCTGGCCAAGTTATAGAAGACCTGACTCCAGCTGGGTGGCCCAGTCGAGGGAACACACACACACACACACACACACACACACACACACACACACACACAGACAGAAATGCTCGTGAGCTTGTTTTAAAGTACACAAAGCATGCAGATGGGCTCAGACATAAACATGCATTCAAAAATCTGACAGTTTTGCTTTCGCCTCAAATGTCCACGAATGCATACACAAGTGTGTTGCTTCTATACAATCCATACTGTACATTGATATATATACACACACACACAGCATGGAATAAACAGAAGTAAACGAGGAACACTGGAGGCCCAAACACAGCTGGTTAGTCTCCTGTGGTGGATGTCAGGGTCACAGATGGACCAGAGAGGAAGAGGAAGGATATGATGAAGGGGAGTGAGAAGACAGAGCGAGTGGGAAGGGAATGAGGGTCGAGGTATGATAAGAGAGGACTGGATAAGGAGGGGAGAATTTTAAAAAAAAAAAAAAAGAAGAGAAGAAAGAAGTAGGGAGGAAGAGCAGAAGACAAAACAGGGAAGAGATGTGATAAAGAAAAAGGGAGGGAAGGGAGATAAGAAGGGAAGGTCATATTTTTTTTTTGAACTCGTCTCCACCTTTGCCTTTCTTTATTTTCATAAACTCCCATTCCTCTTGCTTTTATTCCTCAGTGTCAAGTTCAGGTGAAGGTGAAATGTAAAGAGAGTCAAACAGTAGATCCAAATCCATATTCCAGCCCTCGCTGTCACTCAGTGGATCCCAGTGAAGTTACAAACTGACAGCGGCTCCTCCTTTAAGTAATCGGCGTGTCCATTGGTTTTGTATTGTGCGATGACATTCTTGATTGACAGGACAGGTGTTGGAGTAAACGCCGCCTCTCCCATCGGTTTCTCCCATGCTGGTTGACAGGGTGGGGATTTAACAGATTCCTCTGCAGTACTTAATGTAGTAAGGGAAGCGGGAAGGGTCAATTTTAGGTTGTAAAGCAGTAGATTCTGCTAATAGGTGTACTAATCAATATTTTTATAGTTAGAGTGGATCAAATGGCTAGATGTGCTTTATAAAGAATTTTAGGGTCTTTGAGCTCATTGTTTTGGTTTTACAGCCCACAAATGAACTGTTTTGGTTCAGAAAACAGACAAAGTTAGCGACTAGCTTGTGAACACAGCAGCTAAAGAGCTAAAGAGCTAAATATTTCCCTCAAGACTTGTTGGAGAGCAAAACAGAGCTAAAGAGAGAATAAATGTTGGACTTACATGTTGCTAGAAACTCCAGATGAATGCTAATGTTGCTAACTCCATATCTGCTGCGCTCCATATCTGTGGAAACAGGCAATTCATTGCTAACAAAAACAGAGTTTGCCAACAACTAACTATATAAGACACCTTGTTTCACTGCCCTCATCTTTTACCTTTGGATTGATTTTGTTGGTGGAGTTTTATTTATTTATTTATTTTTCTTCACCTGGTATGGTGGCGTTTTAGTAGTTTTTAAGCAAAATAAGTCAAATAATTGATGCTTCCACGTTCTCAAATGTAAGAAATTGCTGCATTTCCGTTATAATAAATGGAATATTTGTGGATTTAGGACTGCTGGTCGGACAAAAAAGACATCTTGAGATTCACACTGGGCCTTAGGAAAGTGTGATGGGCATTTTTCACCATCTTGTGATGTTTTATAGATATTTTGGCGCATTCTTGTCCGTTTTCCAATCTGAAGATCACACATTCCTTCTATATCACGACCCCGCCTTTCTAACCTTAAAGCAAACCACCAGCATCATGTTAAAAGTGAGGAATGCTATAGCATACAAAGCACACGAAGCTTTATCTCACTGTCCTGTCACATCACGCAATGTTGTCTCGGCCATATTGCTAAAGAAAACATTAGTATGTACCCTATACAGGGTAACCCTAGACTCAACCTTCATCCGGATAACATCAACAGACCCAATAGGAATGAACGGGCAAGTCCAGACGTCAGCCGGTACCCACAAGCTGCCACTCTCACGTGTATGAACTACAGGAGGTTTAAGCAGACAGGTATTACAGACGGCTTTTGAGAGTCTAATTTAGACGCACATGGAAGTGTTTGGACAGTAAAGTATGAGCAAACAGCGGAGATTGATTGGGGAACATTAGCCGAGGCTGAAAGACGCATATTGCTGGTTAATGCCGGGATGACAGAATGAAAGAAAGGATGATGTGTGTGAACACATGCTGAGTTCATGCAAACAACCGGGAATGTGCCTGTTCCATCACGTTACTGTATGTCAGTGAATGTATGCAAATTATGAGCATTGTGCTTTTCTGTTAAGTGCTGTGTAACCATGCACAAGACCTTAACCTCGGTTTAAAGGGACAGATCACCCAAATTACAAAAACTCGTACCAATATGGTGGTGAATGTTTGTTTGTGCTGCTCAAAGTGTTGAGAAATTACTTTGGACTTTTGTTGTTAACTGTTTTTTAGACACGTCTCTTTGGAAAATAGTTCTGAAAACTGAAAACTGTTCATGGCATGTTCTGTGGGTTATGAAGACGTGTCGTATTTGAGTTGATCAAAAGTAATGGTTTAATGTTTTAAGCAGCACAAACAAAATTTTACTCATCTTCCTTGTATTGCAGTAGCTGCAGGAATCTATAATAATAAATCTCACCGGATAAATCTGGAGAAAAATGGTTGTTTTTGGTGAACTGACCCTTTACTTTAAATCCTATAAGAAAACCAGCCCCAAAATAGCATTTTGAAGATGCGAAGACCTGCAAAATGTCTGACTTTGCATAAATTTTTGACTAACAATCTCACCACAAGGTCCATTTAGCAGCTGTTCTGTAGCTTTCGGTTATGTCTCACTACCTTCCTCAACACATGGAGTTGGTCCATCTACAGTTGCATGAAAACTTGGCAAACTCCATCTGCAGAGGAAGATTGTGTGCTTTACAACAGCTATTAAACTGAGCTTTTTTGTACTGTTTCATGATGATACTACAGGGTAAGAACAAGGGCACACACACACACACACACACACACACACACACACACACACACACACTCAGGTTGTGTTTTAGTGGGCGTAAGATGATGAGATGATCAAGTAGCTCTCACACTTAGAAAGCAGGATTTCAGCTCATTGTCCTCTTTTTTAGACTGTCTTTGTTGTCGATGGGAGAGCATGTGTGTGTGTGTCTGTGTGTGTGTGTGTGTGTGTGTGTGTTGTACTTCTATCTTTATGAGGGCCCGTTTTAGACATTATAAGTGAGGACATATTTGGAAAGTGGTTATGTTTTGTCTGGTCTTTCTTGGCGCGTAATGTACTGTAACTTAGAAAACACATGCAAATAGACAAAACAAAAGCAAACGAAGAAAACAACACATGTGTTCGGCATTTAGAAAAAGAAATCTTGCAAAGTGAGAAAAGACAACCAAATACAGAAACCACAACACATTAGAGAAAAGCCCTACAGATACGGAGAAGTGCTGCAAATTTAGAAAACACAACCAATTACAGAAAATTGCTGTGTTATTTGTATTTGGTTGTGTTTTCTCACTTTGCAAGATTTCTTTCTAAATGCTGAACATGTGTTGTTTTCTTCATTTACTTTATGTCTTCTTCTACATGCTGCACACAGTTTTAGGGCTTTGTTTCAGTCACAAAGATATAAGTGTGACTCATGCAGTATTACACGTGTTGACACGTCCAAATGCACGTGTCCTATTGCATTTGCATCTTGTTTACCTGCTCTAATAATTCTTTATTGTGTGCGTGCGTCCTCTCTTGTCTTCTTCCCTCTGTATTTATCACCACATCACACGGCGTCGGCTCTCCCTCGGGCGCTGGCTTAGCATCTGTTTGCCCGTATCATCCTTCACTTTTAACACAGGGTGTGGACAGTGCAAATTGAGCGAGGATCAGCGTCTGAGCACATCTCCTCCTCGCTCAGGTGGAGGCTGGATTATGTCCCAGAACAATGGATCTCAGGAGGCCAATAACAATCGCAGGCAGCCCTGCTCTGATTGGGTGATAGTCGAGGCCTTAACAAAAGGAAGATAACAGACCAAAATAATAAGCGTAACATAATATAGAGTTGAAGAATGGGATGGAATCAATCTTTTTCTTTGTTGATTTTTTTTTGGCGTTCCTTTAAAGGAGCAGTGTGCAAGATTTAGTGACATCTAGTGGTGAGATTGCAGATTGCAACCCTCTCATTAGTAGAACCTACGGTGTAGAAACATGGCGGTGCAGCATGGTGGCCTCAGTGGAAGAGGACCCGCTCCCTCTGTAGATATAAAGGACTCAGGACTAAGGTTTTTCATGGGATTTTACACTAATTAAGACATATTTATGAATATTATCTGCCAAGTCCGTTCTGCTAGATGCCACTAAATCTTACACACTGCACCTTTAACGCTTCTATTTTTAGTTTCTTGTCTCTTTAGCCTCTTTGCCAAAAGTTTAATTCGAGCTGCTCCCTCTTTTCTTTTACACTTTTTCTAACACTCCCCGTTTCCCTTTCTCGCTGCCTCCATTAACCTGAATTTCTCTCTCTCTCTCTTTCTCTCTCTCTCTTGCCCTCCTTCTGTCACTGTGATTAGAGGAGTCGAGGAGATCAGAGAGAAGAAAGCAGGACCAGCACCACTGACCTTTCCCCTCCTTCTCTCTCTCTCTCTTTCTCTCTCTCTCTCTCTCCCTGCTTTGTGCCAAGCTTGCTTTCTCCTTGTTGTGTATGTTTTCCTCTCTCTTCCTTCTCCATTGTGTTTCTTTGTTTGTAGCTTCGATGGTTGTAATTGATGCTGCCGTCTTGGGCAGGTGCCACTTTGATTTTATTCATTTTTTTTTTTTTTTTGTCAGTTGTAATCTTTGCCCTCTTCTTGTTAACTTCTACTACCACAGTATGCTCACCAGTTTCTGTCCGCTTTGAAATTCCCTTACATAATAATAATATCATAAAAGAATATATATGATGTATATTTTCAAATAAATAGTGTTGCAGGATAGAAGGAAGGAAGGCTACTGGAGCTATTAATGAAAAAAGAGTCATGTTTGTTTGATTTCCATCATCTCTTGTCTCTATCTCTATACTCCATTTAGATATTGTGTTTTCTTTAGCATATGCAAACAATACCATAGATAATGGAGCATACTATTGCGTTTTTTTGTGTGAAAATATAAGTAACATGTACATGAATTTATTATTTACAGATGTTATTAGGTTAGATGGCACTGGTTACATCATCAAGGACAGGTGTGACTGTTAGCTTATTCCTTATTGGATCTTGTTTGAAATTATTAAAATGTCAAGATAAGAGCAAAAAAAAAAAAAAATTTTAGCCATAAGTGTATAAAATGCATGTAGTCTAGAGCTGAAATGATTGGCTGATCAACCAATTAGTCAATCTACAGAAAAGTAATTGACAAACATTTGATAATTGACTAAACATTGAAGTTATTTTAAAACCAAAAACATGACATTTGAAGATATTTTTTGGGGTTTTAGAGTCTTTTTTGACTACTGTATTATTATATAATATATATTCTATAGACTAAATGATTCATGGATAATAAAACACTCAGCAGATGATTCTAATGAATATAATTGTCAATTACACTTAACTAAATAGAACATATCTGGCAAAATGTGAGTATCTATTAGATTTTAGTTCTTAAATATTACATTGTTCACAACATTTGCTGCTTAAAGATGTTGAAAGTGAAACCTAAATGAGTCATATGAGTCAATATATGTATATATGATCTGTTATTGGCTGCTAAAATAAACTAAAATAAACTTTGACGGTAGACACCTGTTGCAGATCATGTGATCAGTGAACCTAAGGAAGGCGATGTTGATCTAGATGTCTCCAAGCACAGTAGATTCACTGTATATGAATATAATAACGATATATCAATTGATAAAATACCAAAGATTGCAGTTTAAAGCCGTCTTGTTGACCCTCTTGAGATAAATATTTCTCAGATGCTTTTACATGGGATACACACTGCTTTCCCAGGCCCTTTTTATACCGGGGTTAGATCTAGACTAGACCAGCTCATGATTCCTCACAGGGGTCCCAGAGGGTCCTTGACCTTCCTTAATATGAAGACACATTCACACAATCGCACATACACTCCGCACTCTTCATCGAATTTAAGCTTTGACCTGCACACTTTCTCCTCATCTACCCTCGTCCCCTTAACCTCCGTCAGACCCCAGCCGACACCTCCTCCTCCTCCTCCTCCACGTCTCTCCACCCCCGCCGGCACCCTTTCAGCCACTAATCACATTGAAATGCCAGCCGTGACCTTTGAGTTTGACCCCCCCAAAGCATGGTCCCATATGATACATCTTATACTCATATGTTCACGCGGAAGTGCTCGACTCATACATGTATCTGTCATATATTTCAGAAGACAATTAAAAAAACGCACATATCTCCCCTCAGTATGCGATCCGTCAGCCTCCCACCAACACGCGAATAGACGGCGTTCTGAAGTTTTAAGAGCCTCGTATTTATGAGCCTCTGCCAATCATACGCCGGCTTATAAAAGCTCTCTCTGTGTGCTGCTTATAAAGTCTAAAAGCACTGCGTGATGTTGCGTAGATATGTCAGGAATGCCACCCTGAACACAAGAGGTCAATCTGCAGTTCACTTGAAGTTTAGAGGCTACAAACGCTGTGTGATTTAGTTTGTTTACAGACGGGATGTATGAACACAGCCAAGTCGGTTTTCCTGGTATTTTACAATGATGTACATTTCTGCATGAACAACCTCTTTGTAAACATCTGTCTTCTTCTCTGCTTTATCTGTTTAGTGGCTTGGAACCACTTTTACACACTATACAGTTGAAATCATTCATTCATGAGATTGTTAAGAAACATCTTGGACATGTTGGCATGAAATCCTCTCAATCCTGTTAAAGAAAACAACAAACATCCCACAGGTCAGAGTAACATTATGAACGGAGTCATGTAGAGCGCAGGGCTTCCCCGGGGCTTCTGTCGGTATCACTGGCTCTATTCTTTTAGTGAGAGGTTTGACTCTGGTTGTAGTTAAAGCTGGTTTGAGTCTCTGTTATTAATCAACCAGCAGAGAGGAGGGCCTGGAGGGAACGGTCACACACTAAGTCATCTGTCCCCCTTTAGAAACTCCCCCAAAAATCACACATTTTATCATTAAACACCCAGAATAAACTCTACCGGGATCCTTTTTCTAAATATTTTCCCTCTTTCAAGCTGCCAACTTTTCCTTGATGCAACTCACAATCTCCACATGAGTCACAGTGTTGTTACCTGAGCCTCTTTGTGCTCATCCGCCTCTGTTTCGTCTCTTTGTTTGATTGTTTATCAGTGAAGCTCTTCGCTCTTTTGCAGCAACATGCCTTAAATCGCTCGGTGACCTATTCGCTTTTGTCGACTACATTTTTCCAGCGTGAACAGAGATCCGGGGATATATTTGCAAAGCATTAACTGTAATCTCTCTCTCTCTCTCTCTCTCTCTCTCTCTCCGTGTGTCCGCAGGGTACCAAGTCTGACGAGCCGTGTGCAGGCCTGGACTGCAGCGGAGGATGCAAGTGCAACCCAGAGAAAGGCAGCAGGGTGAGTCGCAGCTCGCCTGTATGATGCCATCTTGGCTCTCGTTGAATAATTTTTCACCTCTCTTTCCATATTTCTGTCATCCTTAAAAATCACAGCACATCATCACTTTGCACATGTTTTTTCCACAGTAGATCATGAAAGGGCAACGAAATGTGAAGGTTTTATACACATTGGCTCAAAATTGAGCCGATTTAGGTCAATACAGCGACACGATACTGGGTTAACGTTACCCAGAAAGCCACCCAACACTTGTTTTGACCCAGTTTTATTGTTTGTTGGGTTATCTACCCAAACCGAACCTTGTTATAATCTACTCTTTTTAAACTTGCATGTCATGGTTTGTTATTGACACATCGTTTTGTGGAAATACCAATAAAGTTGTGACAGTTTTAAGCTAAAACTTGAGCTTTATGTGTCCAACTCTGGGTTAAAATAACCATATTTTAGTTTAGTTAAGTTTAACCCAACAGCACTGTAAAAAATAACAGTAATACTGGGTCAAAACAACTGGTTTGTACTGGGTAAAGTTAACCCAATATTGCATTGGTGCTGCAATTACCAAAACTTTTTGATTTTTATTGTGTATCAGAGGTTCTGTTTACATAGTTTATTGTAATATTTTAGCTTTGGTTTAGCCTGAAGTCGCCTTTATTTTATAATTGAACACCCAGGTGTTACGAGCTATTAAACATGATGTTTTCATATCCCGACGACAACTCAATTACCACGTCTTCTTTAAGAAACGATGACCTCAGCGCTCTTTCCATCACACAACTACCCACATCAACACCCGCAGACTATTTCACATATATCAACTCTGTCAGTCTGATGCATGTTTCAACAGTCCTTATCTATAGTCTGCATTGTGATATTTGATTCCCCCAGGCGAGAAATCAGACACACACACACACACACACACAATAAACAGTGTCTTCAGGCGAGGAACTCATTTTCTTGTCATTGCTGCCATGAAATTAATGTCAACTGCCGTCTGTTAGAAGATGTTGGCAGAGAGAGCGAGGCAGCTCGCTCATCGACGGATGGCTGCGGTAAACTCTACGTGCGCGCTTATTTCGTTACGTACAGAAACATTTACAAACACAGCTGTTAACACTTCAGTAGTGACAAACAGAGCAGCTTAGGAGGGAAGTTTTGCAGGTGTTTTATGTCAATACAAACCTGCTGGATCGATATGAATTCCTTTGCACTGACTCGTTGATGAAGGGATGAAGGCTGCAAACGTATAAGTGGAAGGATTTCTCTTTACCCTTTCATTATTTTAAGAGGCGTATGTGAAAGTAGTTTGAACTCTCATGAGGGGTTAGACTGAGTTTGTTGTTGTGGTTGTTATGTGTCTAAAAAACAAATCAAATAAGGGGAAGAATCAGATATATAGGTGACGCTATACAGCTGCAGTAGTAATATTTATAGTAGTCAAGGAAGTCCTGCTTTAAAATCTGCCTTCAGGAGAAAAAGATTCATTTTCACACTAAAGATTTCAGTTTTAGCATCTTTTGACTCTTAAAACACTGAAACAGTGTTTACTTTTTCTAATTCTGGAGACTTTTGGTTATAAAATATAAGCTTAAACCTGCATTAACAGATTATTTGGCCACCTGGAGGTAGCAGAAACAAGTCGTGAACACAACGCGGACATATCATCACCTTTTCATTTTCAGTTTCAATTCAGTTTATTTATATAGTCATAAGTCAGGGGGACAGAGAAGCAGAATAACAACAATAATAACAATAACAATAATAACGATAGATATATGACTAGCAATAACAAATAGCTTTAGCAGGACAGCCCCGCGGCGAAGGCTCACAGCCCGGATCCTGGGGTTTCTTGCGGATGAGAAAGTACAAAAAGCTCCGGGGGAAGAAGCCAAGTTAGTGACATGCATTCATGGTACATGAAGACATACAGATGGAGAAGAGGAGGAGGAGAGAGGAGGAATTTATAGGATTGTAGGAAATCCCCATAAGTCCCCATTTTAAATTGATATGTTGAACATGTTAGCAAACAGTTGCTAATTTACACATCTAGCAGTTACAGTGCAGCGTCATCAGTCCAATTTAAGTCCAATATTCACTCTCTTTTAGCTCTCTACTAACTCCTGAAGGAAATATCTGGCTCCTCTCTGCTAAATAAGCCAGTTGAGCCACTGTGTTCATCAGCTAGTCGCTAACTGTGTCTGTTTGCTGTTTGGTGTTAAGCAGGTAGTGTACGGTGGGTTTTTAGAGCTTTTTATCTAAAAACAACTTCCTGCCGCGGCTGAAAACGACACTATGAGAGCTCTGAGAGTGAACCGAAACAGTAAATCTGCAGCCGGACAGCTAAACAATGAGCTTAAACTCGATATAAAGTTGTGCTACTATTGATAAAATGACAAAAAAAGTGTAAAACAAACCGCAGCTGAGACCTCGGCGTGTTCACTTCTGACTAAACCAGACTAACTGTAAGCTGCACACTGTTGCTCGGGTCTCTTTCAGCCTCTATCCAAACAACAATTACTGTCTGACACAGAAGCCTACACTTACTGCCTGCCTACTGTACGCCACTTTAGGTAAATAACATAGCGACGGCCGCCGCATTACACCCAAGTACCTGTAGGTAAATGATATAGCTCAGGTAATACCACCTACCTCTGTACAGGCCTCATGCTGGGCCTAAATGACACAGCTGTAGCTATATTACCTTCTTTAACTGTTATTGTTGGGAGCCGTTTAAGTGGTAAGGTGCTTATTTGTCTCTTTTCAGTTTTACTTTTGTACTTACAGGTCGGCTCACTGAGGCGTGTTCTCGATCATGGCTGTTAAGAGCCCTGAAGTTTACGCCAGCGTTTGTGCACGTCAGGGACTCCTGACTGTAAAGGGAGCGATGAGAAATTTGAGAAATGAAAAAAAAAAAGTAGATAATTCTTCTTTTAAAACACAAAAAGTAATTGTGATACTTAGTTTTAGAGCAGAACTACATCCCCTATACAGCCTATATATTAAAAAATGGTTGGCAAGTTTGTAAAAAAGTGGAAAATTGGTGGTCAAGAGAAAGTACCTTCACTGGTTGTTCAACAGGGAACAATGCCAATCAATCAATCAATCAATCAATCAAACTTTATTTATATTGCACCTTTCATACAAGTCAAAGCGCTTTACATGTGATTGACAAATGCACATGATGGTAATATGGATTAGGAGACTAAAGCACAAGATACAAGTAAAATACCAAAAATTTACTGTAGTTTTGTGTAACTAGAACTACACAAAATATATAGATTACAATAAATTAGTAAGTTAATAAAAATATGTATAATTTAAATTATAAGACACTATAGAAAAGGTAGGTTTTTAGTCTATATTTAAAAATATCAATATTTTCCTCTCATAATTATCATTTAACTCTTAAATAATGATTCTTTTTAGTATCTATTAATCTTAGATCATCTAAAATCTCTTGTACACCTGTGTAGTCTTTGTGACAGGTGCGTTGGTGGAGTAGCCACGTACTAAAAAGAGGAAATGACACCCGCACACTGTCTTCGTAATAAAGGTATTTCAATAAAATGCCTTTATTGAGCAAGTGAAGACGGTGATACTTACTTTTTTTTGTAAGTATCTATTAATCTGACAGTTATCTCTGAAATAAAAGTTAATCGTTTGGTCACAACATAGTGATAAATGGCCATAGCTTTCCTCCGACATCAATTTAAAACTCTAAATGTTCAGTTGACAATGATATAAAACAGTGAAAAGCAGCAAATAATCATATTTGAAAAGCTGGAGCGTTGACTTAAATATCCAATTGATTAAGTCAGTTTACTTTCTGTCAATCAAATCAGAGGTTCAGCTCTATTAAACTGGTGAGCTAAACGCAATTATGCTTAAACAAGCAGAATTGAGACACTGGGATTTCTTAGACACTTCTGCATTGTCTCTTTTCTCTGTCAACATACTTTAGATAATTAAAGAAAAAAAAAATTCTTCCATTTCGAAGTGAGTAAAAGTTTCCTGGGATCACTGCAAATCTCGATCACACACACACACGCTGGATAGGAAAAAAAAAAAGCCAGACGTGACACGCTCTAAAACATTCTCCTCTAATTATCTCTCTGTACGTTGAGTTTGCTTTGGACCAGAATCAATCGTTGAGTCAGTTTCACCTGCGCGACTTGCGAGAGGAGGATGTTCACTATTGAAACGTCTCCTGCAAATAAAGGATGATCGTGTAGGAGCTGTGTCTGCATGAAACTTTGGCACCTCGCGCAGGAAAAATAACAACGTAATGAGATGAAGACAGATCAACGGAGTATAAATGCCATCTTGTGTGATTTTCGGTGATGCTCTGTTGATCCCTGAGGGCTGAACTTTTGTCATTTTTGCCGTTGCCTGTCAGAAGCTTAGGATCATCTGGTTTAAAGTTCAACTCTTGAAGAGATCAATCATTGGATGGGATCGTCATAGAAAGAGTATAGACGGTGCTATGCAGGTGCAACTGCTGTTCCTGTGCAGATATTGTAAATGCAAAACAAAATGCTACTTACAGAAGGTTCATATCTACTGAGTTAGTTTTTAGATTATATATATATATTAATAATATTTCCTGTGCAAAAGGGAATGCACAGAATTCAAACCAGATTGTGTTAAATAAGGAAAAGTTAGAAGATATTGATGAAATGAAGACACAACAAATTAAAGTTAAAGGTGCAGCCAGTTAGCTTAGCTTAGCTTTCATTTTCTAACTTTTCCTTGATTAAATTTATCTAACTTAAAGTCTGTGTTTCTGGCCCTTTAAAATATGAGTTATGAGTTAGTTTTTAGAAAGAAAAACACAAAAAATTGCTAGATGTAATATTTTCTATGTAAAAGGGAATAAAAGGAGTAAATGTGCAGAATTCAAAGTTAAAGGTGCAGCCAGTTAGCTTAGCTTAGCTTTCATTATCTAACTTCTTTATTAAAACAATCTAGGGTAAAGTGTGGACCACAAACACAGACTTTAAGATAACATGTTTTAATCAAGGAAATGTTAGAAAATAAAGTGCAATGTAAACTTTTGAATAAAAAGTTGCAAAAGCTGAACTCTGTGATGGGAATATATAAGTGAAACTAATTAAATTGTCAAAAAAATACACTAAAAAATGACTTGACTGCATCAACAACAGTAAATGTAACTGGTTATTTCCAGTGTACAGTCAATTATGAGCCAATTAGCCAACAAACTTAAATTTTCCATTCCTATCAATCATATTTAAGTGTAGTTTCTCCAGCTTGCTTTGCAGCAGATTTCATTAAGATAGTCTATATCAATATATCAGTTTTTGACAAGAAAAAAGAAGTACACATTTTAATTACCAACAACTGTGCCAATAACTCTTCAGGGCATCACAAACTAGAACACCGTGTTACGTATTGAAGCGGAGGGCAGACTTGGCAAGGCATAAAAAAATAGAAGCTGCCAAACCAATAAATGTGACACAACCATAATAGTGGGAGTAACAAACAACGCCTCTTGTCAATTTTATGTTCCTGAACAGGATAAAGAGGCTTGTAACAACTAGATTGACAAGGCTTCTCTCATCAACTGTAGCTCTAAATCTGTCGCTGATGCCTGGAGGAGGAAGACCCCGTTCCCCCAACACAAACACACCAGAGACACAATCCAGACGCTGTGTGTTGGCTTTAGTTGGTTTTCAATAGCCAAAGGGTTTCATTTTCTCTTAAAGTCCTGAGATTCTGTCTTAAGGTCTGTGTTCACATGTGTGTGTGTGTAAAGCTTTACTTAAGTCTTTCCTGGCTTAGATATATGTGTCATATTGAATCCATTAGGTCCAATAACATCCGCTCCCACTGGGTGAACTCCAAAGGTCAAAGGGCAGTATTAGGGATGACAGGCAGGATAGTGTGTGTGTGTGTGTCTGTGTGTGTGTGTGTGTGTGGAGCTTTTCAAGTTGTAAAGAGGTCAGGAAGTGTGTGCTTCATTTAATTTCGTCGGACTCCGTCTGTGTCAATCAGAAACAGAGAGAGAGGACTTCCTAGTTTTGTCAAGTTGCCAGCGGGATCAGCTCAACATTTTCTGTGTCATGCTGCAGTAATCAAACTGTTTCTGCAGTGATTACATCTTCAATCCAGGAGTTAACATCGTAAGTGAGGGTCTTACTAAAGGAAACATTATTGGGTCCCCCCTCTTATATAAGACAAAATAAATTCGTCAGCAGTCAGAGATGCAACATCATAGCTTTCCCTTTAATACCTTTGGTTATATTAGACTATTGTGGGCAATGTTGCAAACATTTTGCCCATTTCTAGACGTAGGTGAGAATTTAAAGTGTTAAATTAACTCAAAATAAACTCAAAATAAAGATTTCCTGATGTTTGCTGCTGTATTTCAGTATTTAAAGGACATTTTGAGTGATTTGGAGGGTCAGTCTTGGTGCAACTTGTCTTTACAGATTTCAACGCAGGATTAAATTTTTAAAAATGTTCTTTGCTATAAGCTAAGCTAACTAGAATGCTGGTTGAGTTTAACCTGGCAATCTGCAAAAACACAACCAGAGCTGCATTTTTGATTAATCGTTTTATATCTATAAAATATCAGAAAATTATTTTTACTATTACAATCTTTCCGAGCTCAAGGTGACGTCCTGAAATTGCTCTAAATACTATCTTTATAATATAAAACAGTGCAAAAAGACACCAGAATCAGCAAATGTCTGGTATCTTTACTTGATAAATGCCTCAAACAGTAAAGTAATTATTGAAATTGTTCAACTCCTATTGATTCATTAACCAGTTAATTGATTAATTATTTGAACACAGTGTAATAAATGAAGAAACACTGTGATTGGCTGAAAAAGGCGTCCGCTCCAGCAAATAGTGAAATGTTGAGATGAAGCTGGTAGCAGAAGAATCAGGATGTGTGTGTGTGTGTGAGAGAGAGAGACAAAGCAAGAAACACACACCCAGACAACAAAGGGGAAGCAGGAATAAAGGATGAATAGAGAGGAAAAGAGAGAGTGGAGCGACGCCCCCTTTTCAAAATGAGATGAGGGTAAAGTGATAGTGGATGTGTGTCTCGGTGGGATGGGAAGATAAGAAACGAGGGATGAAACCCCTCAACAGGGCCTCTCGATGAAAGACTGCATCTCTCCATCACTGAATTCCTTTACTTTAATCCTGAAGCAGGTAGAGAAGAAAAAAAAAAAGACAAGGAAGAAACAGTCGCAGAGGGAGAGAAAGAATGTAAAGAAAGGTTAACAGAAACCCTTTCATGTCAAACCAGATGAAAAAGATAAAGACAAATTGACCCCTTTTTTATTCAGTTAAAGTCCGTAAACAATAAAGAAAAGGAAGATGTGAGGGAAATGGAAGAAATGCTTGACTGCAGTATGTTGTTTTGCTCATAAAGAGATGAACAATCGAGTTGCTAGAGAACAAAGAAGAGTCAGAGACTAAATAGAGTGATATCATTGTGATTGAAGAAAGAAAAAGTCAAGATAAAACAGACTGAATTAGATTTTGGAGTGTTTTTTCCTACTTTGTATTTCATTTTCATCAATTTCTGGAAACATGTTGAAGATCCGACATCATGCTTGCTTTGATTTTAGTTTAGTGATGACTCATCAAATCCATCTATAGTGTGTTTACAGCTGCACGACCTCAATGATAATGTCACTTTGACCCCTTTAAACCTTGAATTAAAATGCGTTTTGGGTGATCGGATTGTAATCAAATGGAGTTTGACCACATGAAACTACAGGTGTAAGTGCACTGAAGATGCATTGAGGATGCAATCCAATCCAATTGGCTAAACAACTTCCAGAGGTTGTCGGGGACACATTGTGACCACGTTGAACACAATTGTAAATGCAATTGCATCGCATACAACAACTAAGTGGGTGGAAATACGTAATTAACTGTTCCAAAGCAGAGAGGTAGCAGCCATTAGCCAGTTAGCGAGCTAGCAAGAAAGCAGCAACAAAGCTATGGATATTCAAGAGACTGATGGAGACCAAATGTCTGCTTCTGATTTGATCCAATTAAAGTATACAAGTGAAACTTGGCGATTCATATCGCAATGAGCATTGGTTAACCAAATGCTGGAGAACAGCTACAACCACTCTGGCTGCAATGTCAACGAAACGTTTAACACATGAAACTGGCGTACAGAAAAACCAAGGACAATAACAAGAAAAGTGGCAGGGGCAGGCTAACTTGTCCCTTTTTTAATGAAGTGGGCGCAGTGATGGGTGATCGACCCATGTTTAGCCCTGGTAAAGGAGACGAGGAGGGTGTGACGTTCGGTTGTTTGAGCTGGACGGAGGATCGGATCTCAATGTGGACACTGGAGACACATATTAATACCAGGTGTAAATGTAATCAGGTTAAATCATATGTAGATACGATCTGGATATGAGACGCATTTTAATGGAAGGTGTGAAGGGTCTCTGACAGCAATCGAAGAAGACGTGATGACAAAAAAAAAACACTAACACACAGTTTCAGTTTATTATTTGTTGATTCATCTAATTTAAGCTCTAAAGAAAAGGGAAAATGGGAAAAAACTACAAGTTCTCCAACCTAAAAAGTGCCTTCCAATAAAGCCTGTATGCATGTTTTACCAATCAGGCGTCCCTATTGGTAGGACAAAAATACACCAACATGTTTGTTTGTCAGGTTTATAAAAATCTGAGGGCTGCAACTACGATTATTTTCTCTCATTTATATTCTCAATGAATCTATCAGTCTATAAAATATCATATATGTCTGTCAGTGCTTCCCAAAGCCCAAGATGACGTCTTTGAATGTCTTCTTTTGTCAACAACACCAAAGATATTCAGTTTAGTATCACTGAAGCTTTTGAGAAAATTTGGACATTATTTCTTTAAAAAAATGACTAAAAACACACACTATAGTTATAAATGTGCAGCTTTTCCACTTTTTGTTGTTTTTCTAGTTTAGACAACTGAGAAGTAACCGCTCTAATTTTGCTCTGCGTCGATAATCTTCACCAGAACCACAAAGCGTGTTAATAAAGTGAGCACAACCTCTTTTCGGACTCTATGCACCTGTGAGTTGACGTGCGAGAGCTCAGTCGTAATTGTTTCTTCTTTAGACGACTAAAACTATTCGGTTAAGTGTTATGAAGATGTTATGATTTAAAGAAGCGGGGGGGATGAAAGACTTATCTATAGTTTTTTTTTTTTTTGCAAACACACACAATCGCACATAGATAGGCTCGGATCGCGCGCTGATAATCTGTGCTGGCAGTCGCGCGACCCTGCGATAAGCATGAATGACGACTTTGATCTTTGTCTCTCTCTTCCTTATCTTTCAATATATCTTTCCAGCCTCTCTCTCTCTCTCCCTCTCTCTCTCTCTCTCTCTCTATCTCTCTCTCTCTGCATGCGTTCTCTAATGTGTTGTGTTTGTGATTATTAAGCTCGTCTGGGTTTCGCTGAGTTAGCGCTCCTATGTATGGGTGTGTATTTTAGGGGTATATGCATATGTTACTGTTATATATGTGTGTGTGTGTGTGTGTGTGTGTGTGTGTGTGTGACATGTATGACAATGTACCTACAGACCAGACTAATGTACAGGACTTTCTTATCAGTAGTGTCCTGTCATCCAAACATTTCTCTCCCCACACACACAGCAGTGCTGGGCCCCTGTATGGCATTTTATCTATCTCTGTCCCTTTGAGGTAGTCTAAAAATGGTGGTGGGCTTTGTTTAGGCTTCGTCTTAACCCACATACACTTGTAAAATGGCGGTAGAGCAGCCATTTTACACCGCTTATTGTCCGAAAACGGCTCGACAAACAAAAAAACGCATCTTTCGGTTCGAGCTGAAACGATGGAAGGTTGCCGTTTTTAGCTTTGAACTTCTCTCTCTCTCTCTCTCTTTCTCTTTTAAACACACCTGACACTCACTCATTGTCGGCTCATCCCCTTCACCATACATAGCGTTTAGTCTAAGAGAGGTCAAAGGTCACAGCCAACAACAAAGGCCAGAGTAGACAAGAAGGTCAGGGGCACCAAGTGTGTGTGTGTGTGTTGTAGTCTTCAAGGTCTTCCATCAGCCTTCCTTCCATCTGTCCTTTCTCGTTACACTCAGTGTCTTTCACCTATTTGGATGCTCGGATCTTGTGTTTTATACTATTATCTCATCTAAAGGTAAAACAACAAAGACAGAAACGGACAGAAGAGGATTTAAAAAAGCAAGTAAAAGAGGAACCAAACAGCAGAAGAAGTTGTTTCCAGTTAAATCTTAAAAAGTTTTTTCCAGTTTTAAGTAAAACTGGAGCAAAGCACATGACAGGAGAAGACATTCATATTAAAGGTGAACCTTCTGTAGGTGCATCAGTTTCTAATGCACTCTACTGCCCCCTTATGGCTCCTCCAGGAACTCCAGTGAGTTGGAGAAACCAGTCTGAGTTTATGGGTTATGTGGTGCATGTCCCAAACAAATAATATCTGATGCTTTTTTTAAAAAATCTGCAGCTAACTGTCATTTCAGTTTATTTAATCTTTATTCTGATGGTTTTTAACAGTGCAGATTTGAACAGAGATGCTGCTTTTCTCATCAGACTCTGCACAGATGGAAAGATGCAGTTAGTGACACTTTATAGTGAACTCGTAATAACCCGCATGCCAGAAGAACACAGCAAGATGTTCTTACACACCTGAGGTTTAATTACAAGGTGCAATGAAGGGCAAGTTCTTTCACCCTTTTAAATACTTAACTATTATTATATTGCGTGAAACATGATCCATACGTTAAGACAGTTTATTTCAAAGAGATTTGAATTTTGAAGTGCTGCAGAAGCTTACAGAAATGCACCAAGAAGATTCGGTGACATTCTTACTCATCTATTCTTAATTACAGCCTTAAAAGAATGAGAGTAAAAGGATAAAAGTAAATTAAATGGAAAACATGCCAGAGGGGAAGCTCCTCTGTTGTCGTTTCTGCACGGAGCAGGAATTAGATACCTTCTGGGTGATCTAATGGGCAAACATGTGCAGGAATGCGCAAAACTGGTTATTACTGATTTTATAGGCTCTTGTGATTTGATGTGATGATGATGGCACAACTGTTTATGACATTTCCACTCACACACACACACACACATATACACACACACTGTTAACACAAATCCAAACTATCATTTATGACATTTTCTTTTCAGCACAGTCGCCCTGCCCTGCTCATTACTGCACTCAGCAAAACTCAGTGAAACACTGTTAAACATGTAGACGCTCATCACCTCACAAACAAAAATACTTTGGACTGTGCAGTTATGTTTATATGTGTGTGTGTGTGTGTGTGTGTGTGTGTGTGTGTGGTATGTCTACGTGTGTGTGCATCGGCAGCTGGTAATATATGATGTCAGTTATGTACAATACACCATCACTTCTAAATATGACCTGTGCTAACACGTATCAAACTGTTAAAACAGCATTTTATGTACAATTAAGTAGACAAAAGAAACAAACAGATAATATGAAAAAAAAAAAAATATTTTAAATCCCTTTAAAACTTTCTCAAGGTTCAGTTGAGGCAAGATTTGAGGGTAAAAAATTAAATTTGAAGTAGAAGTTTAGTTTCCATTCAGCTCTTTTTATTCAGCTGTGAGGTCAATTACATGCAAATACATACAGTAAATAACCGGGTTACAGTCGACTTTCAGAAGCTGATTTCTTAAACATATAAATGAGAAACCAGTTTTCTTTAAACGTAGTAGGAAATAACAGAAACATGGATTTCCTCAGCTTGATTGAAAAGACCATTGAAAGACAATTTTGTCCTGCTTGAGGTAGACGTTACTCTTGAGCTCATATTTAAACCAAAATGAAGCAGTAGTGGTTCCTATAAGCCTATAAGCATGTGACAAACAACATATCCCATCATAACAGTAGCAACAGCAACGACTGTGTGTTAGTTTAGCTTTATTTTTCTGTTTTCTGATTTAAACACTTAAAGAACACCATTGTTCATGATAAAAGTAGACATAAAAATGAACAAAACAATAAAAAAGAGTAGTTTTTGGTTCCTCCTGCAAGTTGCGGTGCTTGTTAAGATGCTCTCAGCCTCCTACGAGTGTTTAGGAGTCACTCGTTAATCTACGATTAGAACATCTTGGGAAACACCTCATGAGCTTAAGAAGGTTTGTTAGCCTTCAGATTCCTTTGAAAACGGGGCTCTGGTTTGTTAAGTGCAT
This sequence comes from Thunnus albacares, assembly GCF_914725855.1. Taxonomy (NCBI): domain Eukaryota; kingdom Metazoa; phylum Chordata; class Actinopteri; order Scombriformes; family Scombridae; genus Thunnus; species Thunnus albacares. Next base: position 6,863,587 of record NC_058127.1, on the reverse strand, counting down.
ACAAATGTACCAATTGACTGCCACTATACAGAAAAGTTGGTAGTTAAATAACCAGTGGCAGCAGGCTCCGTGGAAGAGGACCCTACGTAGATATAAAGGGCTCATTCTAAGATAATGAAAATACAACAATTCTTATTTTCATGATGAGATTATACACTAAATAAAACATACTTATGAATATTATATTCCATTTCTGCCAATAGATCCATCTAAATCTTAAACACTGGCCCTTTAAAAGGTCACATAATGACACTTGAGCAAGTTCCCCTCCCTGACAAAGGTCATGGGATACGGCTGAAAGCTTTCGGAAAAGCAAAGTAAGTGAACTTTGAGTGTAGAATATGTTATCACGTCTATGCGTTCAGGTCGAGAATGAACCCCCATGCTCGAAAAAGTTAGACAGGAATTTCAGGAGTGTTACTTATTTTTGTCTTTTGATCTCAACCCTCAGCGCATGAATGTAGTCGGCGGGGCGTCACCTGCAGTTTGGGTGGGTGTCAGATTGTATCAGGAGGGCGGAAAAAAAAAAAAAAAGTTAGGTGGCTCAGCTGTCTGCTGTGTTTCCTAACGGCGGAGTCTAGTTTTGAAGGAGCAGAGAAAACGGAGATAAGTAGAGGAGAAGAGTCCCACGCCGCTGATTCACACACACGCACACAGATACAGAAAATATGCACATTAGCAGAGTATTAACAAACTCTGCAGGAATCTCAATCCCGACCTAACTAAACACAGCTGGATCGAGCTCGTCCTCACACAGATGCACATTTTTAGTTCTTTTGTCATGCAGACAGTGATCACAACTCTCTCCGTCTGATAAACAAAGAGAGGTGAAGCTGAAGGGAAACCAGGATGTTCACGTTTATGACTTCCTGTCATAAACACATTTTTTTCTACGTCTCTGATTAATCAGATCTAAAACAACACAGCCTGGTGTCGTCTTTTACATTCTTGGCTGTTGCTGGCGCTGTTGACGCACTCCCAACGTCGTTTGGTAATGGAAGTTGGAGTCATACTGGTTTCCGACAGTCGATACCGGATACTGAACTTTTAAGAATGAGGTTTTTTGTTTGGTTTTTTGAGTTCATTCAGACTTTTTCTGTGTCAAAAATGTTGTATTTAAAGCTTCTAAAGCATATTTTGGGGCATCATTGGACAATAAAACTGTCTGAAACCAGACTAAAGAAAAGTACTTATTGAGGAAACTGAAGTCTAAGGCCGAAACTAAGGATTATTTTATTATTATCGATTAATCTGCCAAATATTTTCTCAATTAATCGATTAGTTATTTGGTCTATAAAGTGACATAAAATAGTGAAAAATGCTCATAATGGTGTCTTTGAATCCTCAACCAGGAGACGTTTGAACCAGCAAATGTTTGACATTGTTGCTTTAAAAAGTGAGTGAAACAAACAATTGATTATCAAATAGTTGATTAATTTCCTAATGATTGCCTTATCAATTAATCATTGCAGCTCTCAACACTTTTTGATATTGTATTGGCTGATTACAGATTTACATTTCAATTTATTTCCATTTAGGTTAATAAATAGAAAAAGTATTTATGTCTCCATCTGAATTATTTCCTTGTAGAAACTAAAACAAAGTTAATAAATTGAATACAAAAAATTCAAGTAATTAAAACATTTCACAGACTTTAATTTATACGTCTGATCAAATGTTTCTGGGGTGTTTTGGCGAAGTCATGACCTCAATATTTTAAAATCCTTGCTATAGCTGCCACCACTGTACAACTAAAAAACATCCAAGGAATATAAGTGCAAAAGTAAAACTTTGCAGGTTTTACAGGATTTTGTAGATGCATCTGCTTTTGTAGAGCAAATGAAGAGAAGCTGACAGCATCACTTGTGAGATTATGTTATCTGAAACTACACAGGCGTCTCCATATCTTCCCCGCTGTCTCGACACCATATGCTCTTACTTTTCCTAATGAAATAATGTGATACATTCATTACTTACAATTTTTTTTTTTCTCCCCGACACCCCTATCATCTCTTCCCTCCATATGGGATGTATCTTTCAACACTCTCTACAGTATCTCCTTCGCTGCTCCCCCTCTTTTTTTTTTGTTATTCCTGTAAGTGATGCAATCGTCCCACCTCTATGGTTCCTCCCCAAAACAAAATGTAGCACGGCAAAGAAAAAAATATTGTCTGAATCTCAAAATCAAGATGAAATGTAGAGTTTTTAAATTTATAGATGTATAGATTAACTGCAGCTTTTATTTATTGGTGTCAATCAAAGACACTTTGATCACTTTTCATTCCCCACTTTATCTCAGCATGACCCAATACGAGCCAAACAACTCCTAATTAAGCATAGTAATTCATTTTTTAGCAAACATCTGCACCTCCTTTACCTCAACAGTCACATCTGTATGGTGATTTTAAAGGTCGTCGGCATTTAAACTGGCCATACATGCCAATTACATCTGTACTCTAAGGTTGTTGTCACCTCAGGCTAATTTTTATGGACATGCAAGCTTGTTTTAGCCCAATTACACCATTTAAGTAACATTTCTAGGACTGAGCATCTTCTGGTGATAAGCGAAGGTTCTTAGTTGGAGAAAGAAGTCTGTCGAGTCTCGTAATATCCTGCATTCAAATAACAAAAAGATAAATGCAAAAACAACCAACCGGAAAGTATTCTATTTTTCTAGCTTCTTCCACCTCCTGCCCGGCAGCTGAGAAAACACCACGACTTTATGACATCATCACCGTGGGACAGCAGGGGCACTGTCCGCTAATGGGGTTTTTATTGGAGTGGAAAGCACCTGGATGAAAAGAGAGAACAGGTTGTTTGTTTAATGGCGGCCATCACCACAAACAGATGAGTCAGAGGTGGAGAGGAGGGGTGGGAATGAGGCAGGAAAAACACACACAGTCTGTGGAAGAAAGAAAAGAGGAGAAAGAGAGTGTACATGTGCACGTAGTGGTCAGATTTACTGTGTATTGATAACTATGATTGATCTGGATTTCAGTGGAATCTAAAACCAGTGAAGGACACAGTGGATATTTAGGAACCTCTGGCGGCGTATGACACTCGTCAAAACACATTGAAGTTGATTTTTGGGGGCGTTTTTGCTTTATTGGACAGTTAACCTGACAGAGATGGACAGAAGACAAATTTCAGTCACAGTACATGGTTGCTGTATGGATGGTAAAGCCCCCTGAGGCAAATTTGTGATATTGGTTTATGTAGATTTTTAAAAATTGGCTTTACTTTAAGGTGATCCATATAAGTACTTAGTATACAGGGGAACAGATCTCCGTAGGTCTGCTCATTACCAATTAATCTGTATGTCTATAAAATGTCAGAAAATAGAAATAGTCTCCTTTTGTTTAATCAACAGTCCAAATTTCAATTCATTCTCTCTTCCTATTGGCTTGCAGACATGAGGTCCCTTCTTGTTTCTTCATGTGGCAACTGGTATGAAAACAAGACAGCTGAAGGCTTCAGGCGTTTGCATCAGACTTGCCAAAAAAAATCCAAAAATCTCACATAATAACAGGTGACCAATAAACGAGCTAGACAAAATGTAAAAATTCAGCATAGCGCAGAAAGACAATTAAGTACAGATGTACGTGAGTATCTGAGACATATACTATCTTAAAAGCCCGCATCCTGAGGTAAAGTGGCCCTCTCTCTCTCGTTCTCTCTCCCCACCGTGTCTGTGGTTGCTTTGTGATCACTCATCCTGAGCAGGACAAACATGTCTGAGATAAACAAAGGTGTTTGGGTTCGCGGTCTGATCGCTAGAGCGGATAGGAGGGAAAAAAGACGACACAACCTAAACATTCCCATCTAGAGAGGATTCCCTTCTTTATCTTCTGTGTGTGTGTGTGTGTGTGTGTGTGTGTGTGTGTGTGTAGATGGGTGTGTGTGTGTGAGTGTAGATGGGTGTGGGAGCTTGCTGACTTTTTCTTTAGTGTTTTCAGTTGTGTCATTTTGTGTTCAAGAGCATCAAAAGTCCCGTTCTTTGAGCACATTTTGTAGCCATCGCTCGGCCTTTTTTTTGTCGAGGGCGTTTGAGGTTCTGCCGATTCATGCCTGTGTGTGCATGTGGCTCAAGCTGTAATTGGTTTATCAGACTGCCCCGCTGATTAAACTTGCACCCAAAGACCCAACACACCCATTCGCCAACCCCCCCCCCCCCCCCACACCCCTTCCCCCCGTAAACGTTGTTCCCATCACCGTCCCGCAGTGAGCATGCGGTGTGACAGTTGAAATCTTCTCCCTAGCACACCCGGCCCTCAGAACAATACGTCCCGCTAAACCCTCCGAGGGCCTGAGGGTGTGTGCACGTCCGCGTTTGCATGCGCGTGCGTTCGACGACAACACACACACACATGCCGGTTTTCACGCACACATGGCGGCGAGAATCTGTCTGTCCAAGCACTCTCCTCTATCAGGAAGTGAGGTAGGCCTGATGGGAGCAGTAAGTCCAGAGAGCTTAGTGGCCCAGAATAGGCTCCATTGTGCCCTTTGTGGTGGAGGGGATTTGGGCCTACAAACTGACCAGTCTGCTGGAAGGTGATGAGGGTGGAAGGTCTGGAAGAGCCGGGTGGAGATCCGACGCTCTGGCATGAAAACAGACAGAGATGCCAACTGGCGAGGGCATCTGTGGTGAGATGGTGTTGGGACTCGGGGAGACACTGGCAGGAAGAGACTGATCTCTGATAAAAACTTGTCCTGATGTGTATAAAAAGAAATGCACATTATTTTCATCATGTCTGCAAATTAGATCACACGAGCAATATGTATTTTTAAGAACCAAAGTATACCGAATAGCATAATCTAACCCTAACCGAAATATTAAACCCCCTCCCAAAAAAAAATTATAGGAGTGACACTAAATATTAAGGGTCTTTAAACTTCCATTAACTGATTTTTTGGCCACTTGGTGGCAGCAGAAACCAATTATGAACGCAACACTGACATATCATCACCTTTCAAGTTGATGTGTTGAACTGGTCAGCAAACAGTTGTTTATTTACAGCAGTTACAGAGCAACATTATCATTCATTTTAGAGTTTCTGTCTACCTGGTGAATGTAAGTCCAATATTCACACTTTTTTTTTAGCTCTCTACCAACTCCTGAGGGAAATATCTGGCTCTTTAGTTGCTAAATGCTCCACTATGTTCACCAGCTAGTCTACAGCTAACTTTGTCTGTTTGCCGTTTGGTGCTGAGCAGGTAGTGTACATTGGGGTTTTTAGTGCATTTTCTCTGCAAACAGCTGCCTGCTGCGGCCAAAAATGACACTATGAAAGCACTGAGAATGAACCAAAACAGTGAAGTTGCAGCCAGACAGCTAAACAATGAGCTGAAAACTCAAATACAGAGGTACATTGACAACCTGGGTGGAAGATTGCCACCTAGTGGTCATTTTCAGAGCAGCCTCATCGTCCAATCTAAATTTACTGAGTTTCTAAATCGTGTGATTGTCATTTAACAGAGCTCTCATTTGATCTTTATTGGTATTCTGTGTTTTTCCCCTTTTTTTGTTCCCTTTCATCCCTTCCCTTTTATCTCTACTCTCCACTCTTCCCTCCTCGCTCTCTGTGATCTTCTTCTCCACTGCATTTTTTAATTCCATGCCATGTTTGGGAATAAACAGAAACCCTCGGAAACACACTCACTCACTTCCTCTTTCAAAAACTCAAAGACACTCACTTCCAGCTGATCCTCAAAGAGACTCTCTACAGACTGAATTTAAGTTGCCACTAAAATTTAATAGCTTTTCAAAAGTTTGGAATAGTCTATTATTTGCATGCATGTTTTGTATTTTTTAAATTTGTCTTTCTTTTAGGATGCTGGACATCAACATCTGTACTCTTGTAGATGTAAATATGAGCATGATTTGGCAGGTCAACTATGATTAGGGCAAAGAAACCATCTTTTCACCTTAACTAACACTTCAACTCTCACCTCCTACATAAAAAAGCAGACAGAATACCCAGCAGTCTCTGAAAGTGACCCATGTGACCTGAAAAATAGATACTAGACAGACGTTGCCTTTTGAGGAGATGACCCTGAGAGACCTGAGCAGGTTCCAGAAGGATTTTCAGACATTACTAAACAGTTAATAGGGGGGTTTGGCACTTTTACTGTGATTACAACTGAGGTGAAGACAGGTTAGAGGCAGATAGAAGGTAGAGGGAGGCAGAATGGTGAAAAAGAAAGAGGACAGGAACAATACAGGAGACAAAAGTCATGGTGACAAAGTTGAAAAAGAAAGAGTGATGGAGAAAATGAGCCAGAGGGAAGGTGAGGCGTGAGAGAAAGTGGCTCTCTGTGGGACCTCTGCATATTTTCCCTGGGTGAAACCAGGTGTGAGTGTGAGCTGTGAGCCAGACAGCTCCAGCAAGCCGCCTTTACCTGGCACAGCCCTGTCATTACACCGCCTGCCCCGAGGCCGCGGGCTGGAAGCAGAGCTGCAACCTCGACCAGACGCACAGTGTGGTCAAGGCTAATCCAGGATCATTGTCACTTCTAAAAGCCAAGTGCAGTAAACGAAAAGGAATTTAATCTCAATGACATCACTGCAGTCAGAGACGTTATGTTAAAGGTTATGGCTGGTGATTTCTCAACAAATCTCATATGCAGAGCCAAACCAGTAATGTATGTGTATCCAAAGCCTGATATATCTTATTCCTCTGTGCTGTAGACCTCTGAAACTATTAAAAACATGCTATGACATGTTCCTTCATTATGGAGATTACAGTAATGGAAGTTTGTTTAGAAAGACTCCAAAGAGCAGTCACGTTTTCGGTCTCTGGAGAGCTGTTCTGTGTAAGTCAGACGTCACTGAGCGTTAGATTGTTGTACTACATATCACAACCTCTTGAGAAATGAACAATGTAGTATCTTCTTGCATGCCCTTTACGTTAACTGGTTGACTGTGAACTCAGCGGAATAGCTCAACATTTTGGGAAAAATTAGTAGATCAATATGTCTGTGCAACAAATATGAAGCAACAGCCAGGAGATGCTTAGCTTAGCTTAGCATAAAGACTGGAAACAGGGGGAAACAGCTAGCCTAGCTCTATCTGAAGGTGACAAAATCCACCTATACCATCACCATTTAATAATATTATCATGTCTTCATCTTCTAAGTGCATTTTGTTTAAGTCACGTTTGAGAGAAGTCATTAGGCGATGTATATCAGATACAGAAACGGTAATCACTTAGGTGCCAAACAAGTCTGCTTTACCTTATACTAGGATAAAACATAAAGTTTAGACAGTCACAAGAAGGCATTTAAGAGTCAGTGTATACTTTTGTATGACTGTCAGTTTGTATCTAAATGGTTCGGATGCTATAAATTGTCCCTGATGTCCCCAATTGTGAAATTTGATATGTCAGAGATAGCTCGGATCTGGTTTAAATGGTTTTGTGTCTGCAGGCAGAGCAGTTATATATGAATAGGACCAGGTGTGGATTGAAAATTACCTTCCTTTCTGTATTATGTATGTATGTGTGTGCATTGAACTATTGAGGGGTGTGCGAACCTTATCTTACTGTGTGTGTAATGAAGGGTGTTTAACCTCTGTGCATAGGCCTATATGCATGCACCGCAGTCTATGGTGTGTCAATGTAATAATGTGTTCATACGTTTCTGTTACTTTAACGTTTGTCTTTTGGGTTTGGAAACTAAACATTAAGGAATCAAGACCCTTTTAATTCCCCTTTGATAAGTTCTGATTTAAGTGTATATAACTCAATAATCTGTAAGGTTAAGTGAAGTGCGATGTTAAGGGGTTTAAGACAAGAATGTCGTCGTAAAAGTTCAGCGCAGTCAATGAAACATCCTCTCGAGTCTGCAGTCAAACACAATATACATGCATGCAAGCATCCACATGCATCTCAGCTGTATAAATAAATCTACAGATGTCTCATAAATGTTAAATGCACATCTGCAGCACTGGTTTACATTCCCAGTTAACTTTATTGTGTGACATTTATGTGAATTAATTTATGAGCACATTTCCGTATAGGGGCGGAAATGAAAAGAATTTGCTCATATTGTAATTTCTGATATGATGCACACTTTCCCAAACATTCAAAAACCGTTGTATATATTTTCATGTTAGGTAAGCACCTTGTAGTTTTAAGTTATATTATATTTACACAATAATAAACCAGATTTCAGTGTGCAGCTCTGCAGCACAAATCCTCTGACTTTTTGACCCGAACACAAGACATCTGTCCCTCTCTCCGCCCTCTTCTCCCTCCATCCGTCTCCTCTCTCTCCTTTACCCTGTTATACTGCCTAAAATATGAGCTAATGGCAGGTTGTCAGTAGTTGAAGTCGTGAGTGTGTGTTTGTCTTAACGAGCCCAGTCTCATAGGAGAGGGATTTCTCTGGCGTGTTCATTCATCCAGCTCTAAATCAGTGCAAACCCACCTGTTAATGTTGCTTCGTTGTTTTTTTACTGCCATCATGTGGATGAAAATAGGTAGTGCAGCCTGTCACCTGCGGCACAAGTACATTCGTGTAAAAATAAAAGCTTTACAATGAATTTTGGGCTCTTTAACACGTACTTTTTACTCCCAAATCATCAGTTATTTCCCAAAAACTTAATTTTACCTGTGATGTTCAAACAGTAATCTACAGTAGCAGCTTCTCTTCCAGACCACCATCTGAGACCACATGCCACTACATGCCCACGTAAAGCACTTCACCATCTAAGACATCTGAGATGTGGGATTGTGAGGCACAATCATGTGAGAAACCCCATAGCTGGGTTTTTCCGCCCCGGCTTGTCCCTGTCTCATGTAAACACACCCGCCAAATCTGTTACACAAGGACAAAATGGCTTCCCCAGCAATTTGTTTGCAAGTGTCCCCATCACCGCATGTAAACTCCCGCATCGGGTAGATGATGGTATTTAATTGAAGATTTTGATGAAAGGTGGGGAGAAGTGACAAAAGTGGTTGATAACGGGATTTACAAGAGGATTATATGCATACTTGTGATGATCGCATCTTCAACAATAAGAGACTTAAATAAGCAAGATGTCTGAGACAAACAGTAAAAAATTGCCGTTCTCGAGCAAGACAGTGAGGTGCAGAAAGGGATCGGTGACTGTTTGATGTAAAACAAAAGAAGACAATGCTCAATTATGATTGCAGTCATTCGAAATGGCCAAACTCTATCATTTTAGGACGTGAGTTGGATGTTGGCACATGAAAAATAACCTGATAAATAGGTAAATTTATTATTAATGGTAATGGCAGGGATGTTACCTTTTTACTCAATACTTATGGATAGTGAGGAGTTTTCATTTCATTTAATTTGATTGTCAACAACACAAATCGGACATAGTTAAAAATAATCGTCAATAAAAGCACAAAAACGTCCAAGACATCTTTCTGTTGGGCTCAACTTGAACCTGAAGATATCATCCAGAAAAGTTCATAAATACAATCTGAAGATACTACTTTAAGAACTGCAGACTAAACAAATATAGAAACACAAAGTACAAACTTCAAAATCTATAAAACATTTATCAAAGACATAAAATATGCTACAATTTTATATCTTCTAGTGGATTAGTTTATAATTGAGTCAACACATCAAGTAGCAAAATGTCTTTACTTGGAATTCATATTAAATTGTTATTAAGAATAATAATAATGTGTTTCATTATATTGTCATTCATTACCTGTTTATATATCAGCATCCAGTTGCGGATACTTATCAGGAGGTGTAAAAGGTTGTGACAAATACATCAAAAAACACTCAGAAGATCTTATATTTGCTATAGTGTTAAAAACCATTTATTAAATGTTTACAATATGCTGCATATATAGGGGGCATTAAAATCAAATGTTACCTTTTCTTTTGCTGTGTTTGAACCGTTTCAAAGGTCATATTTTCCCTTTTGGGATAGGTGATGCCACCCGTTCAACTTATCTTTGGCTTCATCAGGTTGATTCTCATAAAAGATCTTCATAAAATCAACATAAATACTGTGTATTCATGCTTCATTTGAAGGACTGACAATACTTTGCACCGTTGTACCTTTCATTTTTTAAATAAAATGACACACAGCACTCTTGCTTACAACAATATTACTTGGTGTTGAAAAAAATAAAATGTGTTTCAGAGATTATACTGGTGTTTGATGGCCTTTATAATAGGGATTCATTTGATTTACAGCAAATAAATTGGCTGTACAGTTTGGTGCATCAGGGGCCTCGAATGTTGTCTGTTCTCTGCTCTCAGCTTGCAAAGTGACCGTTTCTCCTCTCTTCTCTCAGGGTCGTCCTGGGACTCTCGGTGAGGTTGGTCCGAGCGGGCCAGAGGGGCCTCGCGGGTCTTTGGGGTCTCCAGGGCCTAAAGGAGAGAAGGGCCACCTTGGACTGAGAGGACCATCTGGGCCAAAAGGAGACAAAGTGGGTGCTATAGATCAAAAGAAATAACATGGTTGACATTTTACTTTTACAGTGGAATAAAGGACAGAGAACCAGCTGCAGTACTGCACAACATCCTTCTTATTATATGAACATTTACAAAAAAACAATAATTATTTAACTGGAAATTTTGATTTTAACGTATTTCATATAGAAAATCATCCACACAATATCGATCAGAACTGTCTGCAGTAACATGGTTTCACCACCAGGTGCTGCTGTTTAATTGGATTACAAATTAACACAATGGATTATTAATTTCTACAGGGACCTATGGGAGTGCCCGGGTTCCAAGGAGCTGATGGAGTACCTGTAAGTAAACCAGAAACAAAAAGACACACACCAACACATTTACAGTAGAGAGAAACGGCCGTATCCATATTTCTGTCCCTCTTTTCTCTGATTAAATATTTGCACGTCCCTGATTTTACGAACCGGTTTCTATCTATAAGCGTCGTCTTACTAGGTTGACCATGTAGGACAATCAGTGTTACTTGCATTGAATAAAATTTAGAAAGAAATTGTTGTCATAGTTTTTATATTTTCAGTTTAAAATCTTTTAAACACCTGAATATGTTTAAATTCCTAGATTAGTGGAGTCACCAAATAACCAATGGTCATATGTTATTCCTTTTAAGATAACATAAATAAAAGGAAATTATGATATGGAGACATTTTAAGGAATCTTTTGAGGCTATTTAATATTTATTTTATTTTATTTTTCATTGTAAATGTGTGAATTTGTGATCCTGGATCGATTATAATCTGCAGTTGGAAAGTTTTTTGAGATGATTCCAGTATTTTTTTTAATCTCCTTCTCCCCGTAGGGTCACCCTGGTCAGGACGGTAGCAGAGGAGCACCGGGACTGGACGGTTGTAACGGGACCAGAGGAGAACCTGGAGATCCCGGCTTTGGGATAGGACCACCTGGACCACCTGGTTTGGCTGTGAGGATGAGCTTCAGTTCTTCTTTTTTCAGTTTATATATTTTAAATCTTTCAAATCCTGTGTCAATCATCCTGTGTGTAATGATGGCGTTGTTTCCTCCAATAGGGGCCTACTGGGCCAAAAGGTCAGAAAGGAGAGGCTCGATACATCACGTCGGATAACGAGATCGTGGTAAGGTCTTACACACATATTTAAATTAACACACACATACACATCTTGTTTCTGATGCTATGTGAACACTACTACAGCACTTGAGAGGTAAAAATTGCATCAAATTATGTTAATCTTAAGTAATGAGTGTCAGTAAAACTTTTCAGTGCATTAAGATTTCCTTAAAACCAAAAAGGTTCCTCTTTCTTACTCCTTCCCGTTCCTACAAGTCACTTTTTCTTCTCTACACTTCTTCTTCTTCTCCCATCTACCCCGTCTTCTACATCCCCCCACCAGAGATCGCTTTTAAAGGAGTCCGTTTGAGGTTGATACCAATTTCAACAAATATTCTACATCAACTTCTACTTTTTTCACTTTTTCCAAATAAGGAAAAATAATATAAATGTGAACATATATGTGTATACATAGTCACATATCTGCAAAATGATATACCATCATACACGACAGATTAACACTATACGGTGGATAGTGTACATATACTTTACATACACACCTAGAAACCTACTAACAAAATTATTCCTACAGAGAAGTTCTACTTTTTGAATTAGATAAGTTTGTTATTATTTTGTAGACATGTTCGTTTTGTACATTGTCCTTTGCAAAAACATACTAATTATTAGGGCTTTCATTTGCTTTATGGTTGAATTGACCTTTGATTTGATAAAATGTAGCTTTGATCTTTAGCCTCTTTTCTATGTATTTGAAAATGACTACAGTTATCCATCTAATTGTATGAAAAATAAGTTTGTTTTTCATTTAAGCTCCTCCAGGGAAATAACGTTTTCAGTCTGATATGGTCTGTTAAGTAGCAGGATAGCTCAAAAACCTGTCAGCAGAATTAATTAAATTTGATGGAAAGTTAAGTCATCAGGAAAGGAATAAGTATTAGATTTGGTGTGGATAGATAAACAGAAATCAGTCAACTTTGTTTCCCAGAACTTGTGAAGATTAGAGGTTAAATTCTTTTGTTTCTCTGGTTTTTCTGCATGTATTTTGCCTTTTTGAGGGTGTTAAGAAAACACTTTTTCACCACTCAAACGCCAGACAATCTCCAAACATATTAAGTACAGAACATATTCAGATGGGCCTCAAAATATATTTTTTCCGTAAGATTTGTTACTAATTTATTTTGTGTATGACTGGATTTTACAAGAAGATGACAATGTGTATCAACTCTGTGTCAGCCTGCAAACTTTGACAGCGTGTGGCCAGCAGGTGGTGCCACTGTTACATGAAAAAATTTAATTCTCATAAGTCGGTGGTGAGTCAGGCTCACATGAAACTTGGCATAAATCTCATACAAAGCCTAAATATTCTAAAACACAATCTAGGTTTTCTCCTTCAGCATGATTGTCTGTATATTGAGGCAGATCCTGATTCACAATATACATAAAAATAAAGTTTTCTTTTATTAAAAAAAGAAATGTAGAGAATTGTGGAACCTCGTTAGAGGCATTTGTTTAAGTCCTTTGTAGCAAATCTTTTTTTCAAATTTTCTCTTTCAGAGTTTACCTGGTCCCCGAGGACTGGACGGAGAGCCTGTAAGATTTTTACCTTTTCTACTTATTGATCAACATTTTTTTTTTTTTATTATTATTTCACTTAACTGTTTCTTATAGTTTACATGCAAAATATATTGAATTTGTGATTTTATTTCTTAGTTTACCACTAAGTGTTAGTAAAACACGTTTGTTAAAATAATGATATATACATTTGTAAATCTGTTCTGACCTGGTTGTGTTGTGTCCCTGCAGGGTATCAGAGGTCCTGATGGTCCAGTTGGTTTGCCTGGTCCAAGAGGCCCTGAAGGATTCGCTGTATGTAAAAAAAAAACATATCTGTTATATTACCAGTTATATTTTTATGTTTTAATACATTAAATTTTCTGTAATTTGTTACATTTCTGAAGGTGGCTTGTTGCAACTGATAATGTAATAACTGCAAGATTACTTTGGCAAAGTTTTACAGTAAATTAGTTGAAAATGTACCAAAACCTGTTAAATATGTGCCAAATGTTCTATTATTGCATAAACTAGTGTTAATTTACCCATTAAGGCTTTTAAGTGTTGGTACAATAATAGTATTTCAACATAAATTTAGCTTTTATGTCACATTTTGTGTTATGCCACATTGCATTATTAAAATCTATATAATTCATATATATAAGGAATATAACGAATAATCAACAAATATTGTTTTTATTGCAAGTTAAAGGGTGCATATGCAGTTTTGTGTTTGTTAGAAGATTAGAAAGTACTTTTTGACATGTACAACAAAATACTAATCTGTCTATCCATCTAATTATTATTTAATTATTTCCTTTTTATGTATTTTTCAATCTTATATCTGATTTTGTTGCTTTATATCTGAAACTGAGCTCTATTGTCTGTGTTTAGGGCCCACCTGGTCCTCCCGGTCCCCCAGGGCTAATGGTAAGTAAAATGATATTATATAAAGGCAATAAATGGAGGATGTACAGAAGTGTTGCCTCAGTTTTATCATTTAAACATTTTTGCTCTTGTTCCTCCACGTGCGTTTTTGTTAACCCTTGTTGTTTTTAGGGGAGCCGTAGTGACGGATATCAAGGCGAGAGAGGAGACAAGGTACGCATCGCTAACTGAAGAAGTCATAGAGACTAATTTATGTGTCTGTAGAGATTAATACACGCACATCTCCACACATAAGGTCTGTTACTGATAGTGAGTGCAGGTTTGTGAAAAATTAAATGAAAGTTGTTCTTTTCTCTTGTTTAGTTTTAGGTTTTTTTTAAAATTATTTAGTTATCCATCAATTACACTATAAACAAGAGAAGATAGAACAGTTACACAGTTCAGCTTGTCACACATCATGATAATATAACCAGGGAAGAAAAATAGCTTGCACATAAAAATGTCTAGACACTATAACTATAATACAAACCAAAGTTATTTGGACAGTTTGTGTCAGCCACACGCATTTAACCCTTACATACTGTTCAGGTCAAATTTGACCCATTTTGACATTTGAAAGCAATAAAAACACCTTAAATAACATTCTTTAAGTCTGACATTTTATGACATTTTCCTAAAGAGGTCCTGGAATAAAAAAAAATGTAAGTATTTCAAAATGATTCACTTTAGTGCAGCTGATCATGGTTTTAATGGTAATAATGAAACCTACCATTCAAATGTTGTTGTATCCACAATAAATTAATAGAAATAATTATGTTCTCTTGTTTTGGATAACATGACATCATAATATAGTGTGATTGTGAATATATTTTCTCTATAAATTAGTAGTGTCAAACCTAAAGAAAATCACCCATTTATTAATGACTGACAAGATATCTTATATATATCTTATTATATATTATTATCTAATTATAAAGGAATACTTAAGCCGGATCAAAAATGACCATTCATACTGAATATGTCAGAATATGAACAGTATGTAAGCAAAGTTATTGAAAATGACAGATGAAAAGAAACATTCACGTAATCTGTAAATCCACTGTGAGTGAGACTCAGGATACTTTATCTCAATAACATCATCTCAGGTGCTAGTTTGAGAGTGATTTAAACACCAGAGTGAGCGTAAAATCCACAAGACTGTGCGTAAAAGAAAAGTTCAGGCATTTTGGGGAAGTAAACTTGTTTACTATCTTGGCCAAAGTCCAATAATCAATATCAGTTATATATCGGCCTGTCTAGGTGTGCATTCAGGATGTTAGATACTAGCTAGCTTAGCACAAAGACAGGAAGCAGGAATGAGGTAGTCTTGCTCCTTCATAAATGAAAAAATTAGAAAGAACAAAATATACACGCACACAATGCCTTATTTTTACTCTAAAACAGGTTTGGGTTTGTTGGAAGATGTTTTTAGCTTGCTATTAAGCTAATTAGCTAGCTAGAAACATTTGTATTCTCATAGTTATTGTGCTAACACAGTGCACTAAGCTAACAAGTTCTAGACATAATGTAAACACATTAAAGAGGTAGTCTAGCTCTTTTATAAATGAAAAAAATATCAAGAACAAAACACACACAAAGAATGCCTTATTTCTACTTTAAAACCTAGCTTTTTAGACAGTTTTGGGCTTGTTGGAAGATGTTTTAACTTTCTATTTAGCTAGCTACTTTTGCCTTCTTACAGTCTTTGTGCTAAGCTACGCTTGGCTAACAAGTTCCAGACATATTTCTGCATTGAATGCACAAAACACAAAGTTTCTGCCCCATTGACCTTATGTAGAGACCTAATGCTCAATCAGATAATCAATTAAGGTTCCCTTGAAGTTGAAAAAAACTGATCACAGAAAATAAAACACTCTTCAGGCACTCTAATAGGCAGAGCAAGGAGAAAAGCTTTATTATAACCTTTATTTAATTGGGTTTGAAATGCCGACCTTTTGTTTTGACTTCACACGTCATTAAATCTGAATACCTGCTACTCTGTAGACATTAAACTGTAAGTATATTGACAATGTGAGGTCATTAAACCATTAGATTTTAATATACTGTACCTTTTCTCCTTGCTCTCTAAGAGTGTCCAAACTTTTTATTTTTCTGTGACTCTTTGCATCAAATTCGTTGAACTTTTTGAGTTAAACATTGTGGATTTTACGCTTTCTCTCATGTCATCTCCATAAACATCAGCTACAGACTAGCTCATGAAAAAAAGCAGGCTTAGAGTGCTCTAGCTGGCTCCAAAGTGTGTATGTGTGTGCATGCGTGTGGATATGTATGCATTCCTGTGTGTTTGCATGCCTGCTTGAATGTGTTTGTTTGTAATAAATGGATTGGTTGGACATAATGCTGTGCATGTTAAATTCTCGGTGGTGGTTTGACAACCCACACTTCTTCCGTCCAACACATTAATTTACCCCTTCCTCCCCCTCCTTCCTTATAACCCCACCCATCCCTGCATCCCTCCATCCTCCTCCTCCTCCTCCTCCTCCTCCTCTCTCCATCCCCAGATTGACACTGAACTGTGTGTTGCATCCATTTCCTGTATGATAAAAAGATCACATGAACCTCTACTTGATTCAGTCTGGTTTGTTCTTTTCAAATGATCTGTGCTGCCACTGAGACAAGTCTCAAACTCGCTGAAATGTGCAGACATTTCCCCATCAGATTCTGACTTTATGTGTCATTTCAAATCATATTTAAATCCCAATCCAAATTCTTGCCATTTCTACTGTTTCCCACTCAGATTCAAATTTTATAGTGTGCTTTAAATATGGTTTGTGAGTTGATCAGTGGCATTACACGCTTGTTTCCCTTACTGTTGAATGACAGTTCAGAGATTTTACACGGTGAAGTTCCTTTTTTTTCCCCGTCAAATTGTCTCAAAAGTAACAATTTTCAAGCGAAACTCATCCGATTTTGGTTAGGCCATGTAAGATCTTGGCTTGACTGTGCAGTATTTGATGTTATTAAATATGAAAACTCCAAAATTTAAACCAAAAAAATGTGAACAATAAGAAAAAATAGTTATTAAAACTTCAACCGTGTTCAAATTTCTGAGCTGTTTTTTTTTTTGAAGGACAATCTGTGGCCTGTGACTGGGTGCTGGAATCACTTGCTCCTACTTCCTGTGTTGCTCTAATTCCTCCCCCCCTCCTTGAACACATTTGGGCATCTGGTGGTGAACTCTGGGATTTGTAGTTCATTAGCCTGCTCTTCGACTCCTCACCCCTCCATCCATCCACCCATTTTAATTGAACAATCACACACGAGTACTAACAGTCATCTTCCTCACACACAACTGCATGCATGTTATGCTCAACCAAACCCTCAAACACTGAACGTTTAGACAGATTCAGGGTTGCGCTGAATGTGGGAACAGCTGGATTTACTTTTTAGCCTGTTGAAATACATTTTTGTAGGATGAAATTAAAATAGTTCTGTTTTAGCCCCGTGAAAAGAGGGGCTCTAAATTTTTTTTTTTAAATGATTAGAAACTCAAGATAAAGTATCTCTGCGCTCTCTCTTCTCTTTTTCTCTCCTTCTATCTTTCTCTCTCTCTCCCTCTCCTCCTTGAGTCTCCTCATCTTTCCTCATTTTGTTCCTCCACACATGCATTTACTGCTCTTCCCTCCATTTTTTTATTCTCTTTTTTGAATTTTATTTTCTGTATCGCTTCTCCTTTTAAGCGTGAACCTTGAAAACTGTTAATTTAAGGTCTACTAATAAGGCTTTTTTTTTTTCCTGGAGCTTTCAACAGCATCTCACATCTATCAATCTATCTGTCTACACTATATGGCCAAAAGTATGGGGACACCCCTCTTGGTCTGGAGCTGTTGTATCATGCAAACCAACATTGTTTACATGATTTATCACAACTTTTGTTGCTATTGTATTTACTTCTGATTGTTTTTTTTTCGGTAATTGTGTTTATATCTTTATGATTATTATAATTCTTTGACTGTATTTCTTGATAATGTCTTCACTATATTGTTTTTGCGATAAATTATTTATCCAGTGTTGGTTTCCATGGCACTATACATATTTTATTGAGTCTGGACTGGAGATTTGCACTGCGTCTGTGGTTGTAGCCAGACCCACTGGAGGGACTACTTATTCAACGACCCAAACCTGGTAAAGAGGCAATTAGGGATCAGTTGTGTTGTGCTTTTTCTAAATTCAATACAGAGAAATGTTTTTCAGAATGAAGCATTTTACAGCATTCCAGGTATTGCTTGTTGTTGCTTACCTTTTAAGCAGAAATGATCTACAATTTTTTTGGACTTATATGATGTGTGTGGTCTGCACACTGATTGTGACTGTACGCCTATTGGGTAGGAAAGGATGTCTCATATGTCGGTGTTTTAGACGATGTTAAGCAGGTTTTTTTATATAGCAACTTTCATAAGCTGATGTCACAAAGTGCCTCACAATTTAAAATAAAGCAACAGACATAAGAGGAGTAAAAAGAAATCAAAACTAAACAAAAGTTTCAGTTAAATGTGTCCACAGGTCTTAAATCTTAAGTTTTAGCAGCCGCAACCTCAAGAGCACAAACTACTATAGTTTGGAGCATAGAGGGAGGCAGAAACACTGATCAGAGACTCGGAGGCAGAACTCTAAAAGTGCTCTCAAAAATATTGAATTTGACTCTGATCAATGTCAATGATCAGAGTCATTGACATTGATCAGTAAAGAATGAAGACACTTTCAGAAGACTTAGTCAAAGGTTTTGCAGCAGCATTTTTGGACCGCTTGTAGGCAGTCCAAGGACTTTTGTTCTGCAGCAGGTGAAGGAGAATAGTTCAGACGGGACCTGCGGTCAGGTTCCAAAACCTTGTGGAAAGCCTTTGGAGGCTGTTTTAGCAGCAGATTAATACCCATGGTTTTGGAATAAGATGTTTAAAAATCACATATGGCTGTAATGTGCAAGTGTCCACATACTTTTGGTTATCTATCTATCTATCTCTCTGCTTCACATTTTTTTATTTCTTCATTTTTCATCTTTTGCTGCTCCTTTGTCATCTCTGCCCCTTCCTCTTCTTTTCATCACTCTCATCTTTTCCTCCTCCATCACAACCTCATTCCTCTCCTCCGCCTCTCCTGATTGGCTAACGGTATGTTGTGTGTATTTCGGACTCCAGGGCGACGTGGGTCTTCCCGGACCCAGTGGTACTCCCGGCGACGGGTCGCTAAGAAGCGAACAAACTCTCACTATCTACAAAGGAGATAAGGTAACACAGCAAGAGAAGGGAAGGAGCTGAGGTTGTAGCGCTTCCACGACACACACACACTCGCAAACATACCACATGTGGATGTGGTGGGGTTTGATTACAAAAATGATATCCCTAAATCCACACAGCAGGCAGTAGACTTTAGAAACAAAAGGTTAAAAGAGGAAGAGGAGCAATGATTGCAGCAAACTTTACGGCCATGGAGGGGAGGACATGCTGGTGTAGAAAGGGAGGAGTCGAAGGAGGAGAGGTTGGTCTGGACTTTAAAATCCACCAAGGGAGCATCAGTACGTCTTTTTCATGGCAGGTTGGAGTTTGTTATACAACAATCGCTAAAGACAGAGTTGTTCTGGAGGCAGAAATTAAACTTAACTGTTGAGCTAATGTTTTCTGCTCCACTGAACTGCCCACAGAATTTTCTTATTGATGTAATGATGCAGTCATGCTGTTGGAAATTGGATTTTACTTTCAAGTATGATATATCTTAGCTTTAAAGGACGGGTTCACAATTTTTCAAGTATGTCTTAAAACAACAGTCAGGTGCCCAAATGAACACTGACACATGTTTTTCTTGCCATAAATGAACACAAAGAGGGAATTTGATGCTAAAAAAGACTGTAGATGTGACAGATATCCACTTCATTTGACTAACTCAGACGGCTGAAGCAAATACATTTTTGCTCAAAACAATGACTGTGGATTCTGTAAGCGCATTATGAAGGGATCCTCTAATGGTCAGTATGAACAGGAGGAATGATTACAACAAGGAAAACCTGTTTCAATGTTCATAGGGGCATCTTACTGTTTTAAGACAGACTTGAAAGGTTGTGAACGTATCCTTTAATAGACACACTGAGACAAGCAAATGCACATTTTTGAAAAGTTTATATAACTTTTAAACTACAAGTACATTTTTAAGAGAAATATTGGGAACATGAGGATTTAAGTGGCTTAATCCTCCATTATTTGACATTATACTGAAGCTTGTACAATGTTAAGTTTGATCAGTTCTTACTCTGCTAAAACTAGACCTTTGGATCAACCAATGAGGTAATTTCTGCCTCCAGAGACCATCAGTCTATGAGAAATTTGTGGTAACTAAAACTCCAATCTGCCACCTTTCACATCTAGCATTATACTTTATACTGATTTCAAAGACCAGCCTCTCATTAACACTCCAAAAGCTCCTCACTCCTCCCCTCACTCTGTGCACAACAACCCCTCCAGAGGCCTCATCCACTGTCACACGGAGCCCATCCTTCAGTCAACAGTCCCCCAAACGCCCCAAAGCTCTGCCGCACTTCCCACCGCCTTTCCCCTTCCTCCTCGAAACCCCTCGTCCTCCCTCCTCGCTCTGCCTCCTCCCTGGCGCCTCGTAGTAAACTCTCTCTTCCTTGGTTACGGCATCCAGGGCGACGTGGGCTTGCCCGGTGACCCCGGCCAGCCAATGATCAATGGCGTTGTGGAGTTTGTGGGTTTTCCCAAAGGAGACAAAGGATTCCAGGTTTGTTGGAAAACGAAACTTCTCTCATAGTTTCTAATGCCAGGCAGGATAACGTATGCTGTCAGAGAGCATCGTGTGTCCTTGAACGCCCTACCTGTCCTTTATAAACTTCTCTTGGTAATGAAAATGCTATATAGGCCTATATTTATGTCTGCTAGGGTCAATTTTTAGATATCGTACAACAATATTTTATACAATATGGCAAATTAAGTGTCCACTATGCAAATTTGTAAATGCACCTAACACATTATTAACTATAAATTCTGGCTTCTTTGCATCACTAGTGAATTATTCTTATGGATGCTAATGATTTTCTACCCTCCAGACAGAACAATATGAAAGTCAACCAGCAGGGACTCGAAATTTACTGTACTGGCAACAGATAATCCATCACGGTGAACATTAAAACTTAGTAGAACTTTTTATAAAACTTGGTGTTTAATAGCAAACAGTTGCCATCGGTAACTGTTTCAGAAAATTATTTCTTTAGTACATTTATGGACACTTAAATATCCAACATTTGAGTGTTTTCTGCAAAAGAGCAAGACTTTTTAATCCAAGAAACAACCAAATTATCATTTGTTGAATCCTTTTAACGCCATCTTTAATGATTGTCTTGTGAGTAGGATTTCATGGAACAGATAATTCATTTAATTGTAACTTTGACAAAAAACAAAAACATAAAGGTGGTGATGTTCACTGTGATCTATTACTTATCTCAAGGTCAAGTTTTCAGGTTTCTGCAAGGTGCCTCTCTGTACACTTTGCAGAGATATAAACTAAAATCCAGCGGCAAAGATCAGGTTCCCTTTAAAAAGAAGTGGATACAGTTGAAGTTAATACTGTATGATTTGGCAGAGTGAATATTAGAAGCAGCACTCGATCCTCTTGTTGCTAACCATCGAGACGAGAATAATCTGGATCATCCAACCTGGATTTCAAGCCCAGCACAGTGCATCCTCTCAGGGGCTGGGTGGGGACAGAGCCTGTCCACTTATCCCAGAATCCATTTCATCGTCGCCATGAGCCACATTTTATTCCCCTCATCCTCTAGGCCAGTTTAAAACAATTAAGTCCTATATCAGCTGGGCATTTTTTGTTGTTTTCCTCTTTCTTTTATTATTTGCGTGGACTTATAAAGGTAAGTTCACATTTAAAGAGCACGTGAGATAATGTAAGAACATTAATTGACGCCTTCACAAATTCACCTTTGTTGTCTCTCTCCCACTCTCTCTCTCTGTCTCTCTTTAAAAGGGTGAACCTGGACGTAAGGGAATCCCTGGGTACCCTGGCAATCCTGGCCCACCTGTAAGTGTTTTTGTTTGTTTTCCAGAACCATCAGTTTTCAGTAAGTTTTTACAAGCAGCTAGAAATACGGATGGTTTTTTGTGAAAGTTCCATAGCAAACAGAAACTTTGTTGAAACATCAATGAGAGAAAATCTGGTTTAAGATAATGTTAATAACATGTTTTTCTTGATTTCAGGGACCTTTTGGCTATCCCGGTGAATATGGAGAGAAGGGCATTCCTGGATACCCAGGAGCAAGAGTACGAGCTAATGGCTTTTTTAGTCATGAATACAATTACATTTTCTATTGTCTTGTATTCAGGAGTATTTGTTTTTGTTCTTCGTCTGTTGTGACACACAGTACACTAATAAGTATGGTTTCCTGTCTTCCTTTATGGTCATCTCTGATCTTTTTCTCTTCCTCTGTGGTGGATGTGTTCTGTAATTTCACCAAACAGGGCGCTCCAGGTTTTAACGGACCTCCTGGCGCACCAGGACAACAGGTAAGCTTTTCAATACCTTCTCTAACCTTGCAAACACACTCACGGAGAGGTGCAGACCAGTTTGCCACCTCTTGTATATATTCTATTTTTAAAAAAACTATTTTAAGAATATGATGATAATTTTGTTTTGCACACTTTTTATCAATGGTGATCTATGAAATAATGGATGAGGAAGACGGCCATGACGCAGAAAGCTTTCCTCCGGCTTTACCTCATCCATTATTTTCCTAAATTGGCACACATAGTGCGTTATCAACAGCCTCGTCATTTGTACAGTAAATGCAGAGTAATTCAAACATTTATTCTGACACAGGGATACAGAGGTGATTCAGGTTACTCCGGGCAACAAGGATACCCTGGAGCCAAGGTAAAAGGACAGCGTTTGTATGTGGTTGCGTAGGCGGCCTGTCATTGTAGAGTTTGCTGTACTGTAGTATGCACTATATAGTACTAATCTTAACAGTATGTATATATTGCAATTAGTATACAAGTAATCAACATACCTAATAGTTTTATACTAACACTTTTATACTGATACAATACTTTTGGCATCAGGTGTCAGTCAAACTTTGAATTGACTGTCACTGCCAATTAAATATAACAAAAGAAAGAAAGGTCTGTTCAACAAAATGTATTTTTCTTGTTTATTTTCTTTTTGTTTGAGGTGTTTCATTAGTTTTATGTTTTCCATGTTTTCCTCCATTAAACTTTGTGCATTGCATTGTGGGACAATAGTGTCAATCACTAGCACACTCAAACTTTTTAACTGACTGTTAGTACACTTTAGTTTGTCATTGTTCGAGGATGAACACACTTCATTCATACTACAAACCTGCTTATATGTACAGTAGTATGGTTAAGGTATGGTTTATAGTTTATGTGTTTTCTTGCCATCCCCTTGTTCCACAAGCAGATGGTGCCAGTGTTTCTTGAATGAATTTTACCAAAGTTTGTTTTCTTCAGGGAAGAAAATGAAGAAAATTTCACTTTACTGTTATACAAGATATTTGTGTTATGTAGAATGATGCTGTGAACTGGTAATGACTCAATTTCATGCTTCTGAGGTGCAAATAGGTCTAAAGGAAAAGTCTGACATTGTGAGAAATATGTTTTCTTGCCAAGAGATATAAATGAGAGGATCAATCTACAGACAGCAGCTACCTAATTATCTTAACTTTAGCTTATCAGTAACAAAATGATAACCGGTTCCATAAAACTACAACATGTTGTTTTTACTCTTCAGTTTTTGTTGTGATTAAATGAACAAAATGCTAAGTAAGTGCTAAGTTATTAGTGAGCTTTAGAGGTGTTGGTAGGTGGATTTTGTTACCTAGTGTGTACAGAGCCAGGCTAGCTGTTTCCCCCTGTTACCAGTCTTTATGCTAAGCTTTAGGCTAAGCTAACTTTCTGCTGGCTGTAGTTTCATATTTACCATAAAAACATGAGAGAGTTGTCAATACTCTCATTTAACGCAAGGCAAGAAAACAAATAAACATAGCGTCATTTCCCAAAATGTTGAAGTATATTCCTTTAAGGTAGATCAGTACGCATAATAACAAACTGTCAAAACAACAAATAAGTAAAACTGGATTACTTTCAGTTAGCATAATTTTATCACATGGGATTTAGTTAAATCTAAATAGTTTATATCTCTTTGCTGTGATATTTTGTCCTGAACTGTGCGTGTCTATTAGGGAGAGCAGGGAGACCCCGGAGTCCCAGGACCTCCTGCTTACGTTACTGGTCTGGGCACTTCTGTTCAAGGTGAGACACAAACACACACAATTCAAACTAATAATTTTATGACTTAATCACAAGTCGATTGTGAGTCATTATTCAATATGTTCCTGTGTTGACCACCCTTTCTCTGATTGGCTGTAGGATCACCAGGTGACCCAGGTCTGAATGGTCTGCCTGGTGCTCCTGGTGACCAAGGAGCTCAAGGGTTCCAAGGGCCACCAGGTCGACCAGGAATTGGTGGTTATGGTTCAGGTGATGCGATGTCACAAAGTTGTTGCAACTGTTTGAAATTTATTTTTTTCATTTAGGGATCCACAAATCATATATAAACTGCACTAATAAAAGTCCAAAGCAATGAAATGAGTTTATTTTTACAGTAACATATCAATTTAATCAACTTCTCTATCGATCAATCTTCTTCTCTCTCCTAATGCCACATGTGTAGGTGCCGGCTCTCAAGGTTTTCCAGGGACCCCAGGCCCAAAGGGAGAGAAAGGTAACCCTGGCATACCTGGCTATGGCTCCGAAGGAATCCCAGGCTCCCCAGGACTCCCTGGATCCCCCGGCCCTCGTGGACCTCCTGGCCCTTTTGGTATGTTGATGCAGAATCTGACTAAAAAAGGTCTCTGGTCCTTCCACCATAGGGAGGGGGGTTGTGATAACGATTGACGTGGCTTATTTGGGAGATGAGATGAGAAGTTAAAAATCCATAAAGGGCGACTGCATTATAGCTATGTATGTAAAAAAATGATCATTATAATTACTATTTTAAACTTCTGTTCTTGTCTTTTTTTAAACATGTTTTTAATTTTAACTGTGGTTTATGTTTTCAGGACTTTGAGATGGATTCACTGTATGAAACAAGCTAAAAATGACAAAGTTTGTTCTTATTTTTATGAATAAAATTATGCAAAAATCAGAAATTTCTAGATAAGGATACAGTATCTTAATCAGTCTGGCACAGAGCTGCAGTTCGCATAAAAGATCTGTCAATATAAAAATGGATTTTTACTGTCCTCCAAGGATTGTCCGAACCCTGCGTCATCTATCCTGATGGGTCCATCGGGCCTAAAGGCCAGTAAAATGCAGGTATCCTAAAGCAGTGGTTCCCAACCTGGGGGTCAGGACCCCCACAAGGGGTCGCTGGATTTCTTTATTTTAACTCCTCAAGCCTCTAAAAGTTATTCAAATTAAACAAAATAAGTCATCTTTCTAGAGCTGAAGATTTTCTTCTAGACAGAAGATTAATCAGCAACTATTTTGATAAGTGAATAATTGTTTTAGTCATTTTTTAAGCAAAAATGTAAAAAAAAAAATAAGCTGGTTTCAGCTTCTCAAATGTGATGATTTATTGCTTTTCTTTATCAAAATTGATGATAAACTGAAAATCTTTTAGTTTTGGGCTGTTAGTCAGACAAAACTAGACATTTGAAAATGTAACCTTGGCCTGTGGGGAACATTAACGGATATATTTAATTATTTTCTGACATTTTATGGACAAAACAGTTAACCAATGACTCAAGACAATAATTGGTAATTTAACTGGTAGACAATGCAACATCTGACAAGGGGTCCCAGGTAGACGTTGCTTTATTTTAAGGGGTTACAGGGCAAAAAGGTTGGGAACCACTGCCCTAAAGGCAGCCATATTGCTATGGTTGCCATGGCAATATTCAGCCTGCCAAAGCGAAAATCAAAACAACAAACTCAACTTTCAGCAAGCAGTATCTTAACTGCCAAAACGCTCTTCTTTACGCTGTACTCTGTGCAGGGCGCGGTGGTAAGTATAGCTGAGAAGAACGCAGCTGTAAGCTTCCTCTCTGCTCCAAGCTGCTTTTCTCATCTTTGGCCACAAGGTGTCGCCTGTGAGCGTAATTCACTGATTTTACATGGACATTAATGCATGGCAGCAGCCTTTACAACCGGGATTTTTCTTCTTTTTTGACACAAACACATCAAGCAAAGGAAGACTTTATGATTGTTGCAAGAAAAATGGAGACATAACGTGACAGGAAGTCTAATATAGTCCCACAAAATCTTTTTCTTTCAGTTCATCATGAACATGTACTTGCATCATACGCAGGAAATATCTAATTTTCCCTGTTTTCTATAATTACATAACAGAAACCAAATAAATGTCTACATATGACACATTAAATGAATGTCTTTCCTTGTATTTTTATGTTGTGTTGGTGCCAAACTGCAACACACTATACATGCTGCTTATGTGGCAAGTATCTCTTAGCCACTACAGTCAATGTAAAATCACCGAATTGGTTCATGCTAACTAGTACAATGCTGTTTATATTTCAATAAGATATAACCAATTTAATGCTTTTTTTAAAAAAAAAGATAAGCATCTGTCATCTTGCAGCAGCAGCTCAAATCTTCTATCAAATCTGATGAACCAAACAGAGCAAACTAACCCTGATTTCACACTGTGACACCAAGTTGCACTTGCACTGTGCTGGTTAAATATTTGGGTTACTGAAAAAGCACATTATAAGAAAATGAATTCCTCCAAGAGAGGGGCACAACAGGAATCAATTTTTTATTTTGTTTCTATTCTGGTTGTTGACCACATTATGTCCACAATCGGTCAGTGCAATTCAGCTCAAATCAAACAGTGTGAAATCTAAAAAGTCACAGAATAATATTTTGTTCCTAATGACTACTTACTCTAATTTGTCAAATTTAATTTTTTGAACTCTAATTGATTTCATGTGTGTCTTTACAGGTGGTCCGACAGGGACAGGAACTAGTTACCCTGGACAGCCTGGGTCGCCTGGTTCCAGAGGACCTCAGGGTGACAGAGGACTCACAGGGGCCAGAGGTACACATAAATACTCATACATGCAGTCTGAATTATGATTAAAAGAAAATAAAAGATCTTTCTTCAGAGTCCAAAATACAGTTCCAGATGTTTCAATCATGTTTTTGTTTTTTTTCGGAACAATGATTGCTGCTTGAAAACTTAAATTCCTCACGTTGCGCTCTGTTGCATTCTCACAGTGGTTGATATCATAAAAATGTTCTATCACTTTAAAAATCACATCCATTTTCCCGCCGTGGCTGCAGCTACACATTTAGAAATGTTGCGGTCATGAGTGTCCCCTGTTAAAAGAATTTCTTCCTAATGACCTTTAAATAATGGAGACTGGATCTGAAGTATCGAAGTTTAAGTTGACTTTATTTTCTTGAGCAAGAAGGAGCGTTTCACAGTGCAACACACAAACAGGGTTACAGAGAAAAAGACTCGTCTTGGAGCATTCACAGTTGGTTTATAACCTTACAAATGGGCGTCTCAGCTTCCTCCTAATGTTTACAGACATATTCCACAGATGACGTCATGACATTTTCTCATTTCTCTGATTGGTGGCCAGCTGTAGATCCTTTGATCAAGATGACTCCCTTCTGACCTGTCTCTGACCTTTATTCGCTCCTGACTTCCTCTAACATATGCACTGGCCTCCCGTTGTTAATCTTAGCTGCTGCGTTTGCTGTTTCTACAACTTTGCAGAGCATAACAGGAACATTCATCATGACATGTAAAAACAAGAACACACACATAGTAAGGTTTTAAGACATCTTATCACAGTATAATTCTAATTTTTATAACAATCCCCCCCAGACACAACACCTCAATGCAATTTTTTTTATTAATTTGGATTTTTCCTTCTTTTTTTTTAAATAGACTTTTTTTTTCATTTTTCCCCTCTGTTTACATTTATATGTGAGTCAATTGCGACATACTGTGTCAACATTGTAAAAAACAAATGCAAAGTTGCCCAAAAAAAGTGTCAAATTTAGAGACTTTTAACAAGCTTTTGGTATAAAGTCATACTGAGGACATTAACTGGGTATCCTTAGTGTTAGCTGCAGCTTTGTTTCCTGCAAAAAAAAATGACAGCTCTGTTCTTTTGTCCCGAAAAATTACAATTTCTGTCAAATAACAACAAAAATAAATGTGATGTCTTAGTTATATCTGTGGTTTGGTCCTGGATGAGTCTACACAGTCAGTGTTTTGTAACAAATTGTATGAATGTTGGAAACATTTTACGTACAAATAATCACAATTTTGTCTTAAGAACAAGCTCCATGATTCTTTCCACTAATATTCTCCCGCTATGATTATACTTTTCCTCTCCTCTAATCTCCATCCCTCTGTCCTCTAGGGGCTCCCGGTGACTGTGCCTGTCGTGGAGGAGGCACCTCAGGGTACCAAGGGTTACCTGGTTCTCCAGGAGCCGATGGCAGCCCTGGTTTCCCTGGACGAAAAGGTGAAATTGGTGACACTGGATCCCCCGGCTTTAACGGTGTTCAGGGACCTCCTGTAAGTAAAGTCTTCACTCACACACAGCTTTCATAGCTGAATCCAGTGAATATTTAACAATGAACATTTCATTTATACCATCTGTTGTCCTTCTGCAGGGTCGTCCTGGTCCTAGTGGCACCTACGGCCGTAAAGGAGAAAAGGGGACGTCTTACTACCCCAACTTGGGTTTGGGAGTGAAGGGAGAGCTCGGATCTACTGGACCCAGAGGACCTACGGGTGAAACTGGAAAACCTGGCAGAGATGGACTGCCTGGCTTCCCTGGAACTCCTGGACCCCCAGTGAGTACTTTAACAGTCAGAATCAAAAGTAGGTTTTGGCAAGGAATAAAAACAAGTATCACTTTAACATCTCCTCTCCTCTCCAGGGTGATGCTGGCTACGGCACAGTCGGGGAGAAAGGTTTCCCGGGGTTCCCAGGGGCGAAGGGTCGTCCTGGAGGCCCCGGTGAGGGTGGTGCAGGTTACGTCGGAACGCCCGGCTTTCGTGGAGAGCCTGGAGAGCCTGGTATAGCAGGGTTGCCAGGGGCACCAGGTTTGCCCGGACCAAGAGGTAAGTGATGACAAGTGAAGGAGCGTCAGAAGTAAAGAAAGGAGGTGTGTGTGTGTGTGTGTGTGTGTGTTTGTGTGTGTGACGTTGAGAGAGAGAGAAAATAAGTGAGAAAGTGTGTGTGTGTGTGTGTGTGTGTGTGTGTGTGTGTGTGTATGTTATACTGTATTCTCCCCACAGGGTGACCCCACAACCATACATCCATCTCATCCCATCACTGTCCATCCTCCATGTACTGTAGTTGCCATAGCAACCTCATCCTAACACCTTAAACCATTAGAAGCCATCTCTGGGGACAAACAGCTCCTGGTTCCCCAGCTCCCCAGGACCTGAAGGGACAACATGGCTCTCGTTAGATTTTCTCTACCAAAGCAGCTTCCTGCCCTTCATGCCTCGGCTGCAGCCGCATACTGTTAACTACATGATTAATGGTCTCCATTAATGTGCTTATACACTTCTTCTATAATCTATAATCCATAAACTGCTTCATTAGTTGACTGATTGATGCACAATGATGAGACTTTATTTGCTGATTGCGCAACAGCTACTGTGCTTCTTTAGTCTCAGAGGAGGTTTTATTTTGGCAACGTCAGTCACAAAAATGATTCACAAAGCAGTGAATAATTCCTGATTTTGGTTCGGTCTTTTAAAGGAGGATGCTGGTGTTTTTTCAGCCTCACTTGTTTACATTTGTCCTGTCAGTGTCCGTTCACAGTCAGCAGAGTTTAAAATATCAGAAATTCTTTTTCTGGTTTTTCTTCTTGAAAAATAGCTTTCACTACAAAAACCTATGCAGCAGAGTGTTGTTTAAAAAAGTAGATTCCAACATTTTAGGCAATAAAATGACATCTGGATTAATTTGAAAAAATTAGAGCTGCAACAATTAATTGATCAGTTGATCGCCAGAAAATTCATCAGCAACTATTTTGATAATTGTATAAAAATGTTTTAGTCTTTTTTTACGCAAAAATGCCAAAAATTTGAGGGTTCCAGCTTCTCAAATGTGAAAATTTGCTGTTTTTCCATTTTATTTGACAGTTAATTGAATATCCTAACGGATAGTCAGATAAAACAAGCCATGAATGCCATTTTTTCACAATTTTTTTAACATTTAATTTCATATTTCTAAACAATTAAATGAGAAAATAATCAGCAGATTAATCGATCATGAAAATAATCATTAGCTGCAGCCCTAGAAAAAAAGACACCATCACATTGTACTATTCATATCTTATAAGTCCATGTTTTTTGCATCTTTATTAGCTGGAACAAAAGCCAATGTCAAGTTTGTAAAAAAGCACAACGATTAAAAGACGATTAAAACAAAAAAAAAAGTAATTTAACAAAATGTAAACTCTGGGCTCTGACTCTAAATGACACCAGCAGTCTCCTAAAAACATGATTCTCTTCTTCCTCTCTGAGACTAAATGACACAAAGTCCTCAGCAGCAGCTGGCCAAGTATGAATGTGTGCTCTCATACCGTGATGCTAATGCTAAACAACTGATTCATTTTGCTCTTAATATGAAGGTTATTGTCACTCACAGGAGCTGAGAGAGATTGAGGAGAGATTTTTCTTTCTTATATCACTTTTGTCACTTTTGATAAGTGTTTGTCTCTCTCTCTCCTCTCGTTGAGTGGAATAACCTGTTTTTAAGCACTTTTACATTAAAGCAAGCATTTTAATATGCTTTTGCCTTAACTGAATGAGCCTTGAAGTAATTGAATGGAACTGATTGCTGATATTTGTTTGATGATAAAACAAAAAAAGATTTAATTGCTTGATTGGCGCATGCAAATGACCCTGACTGGCTTTGTATGCTGCCATCTTCTACCTCTCTCTCTCTCTCTCTCTCTCTCTGTCTCTCTCTCTCTCTCTCTCTCTCTCTCTCTCTCTCTCTCTCTCTCTCTCTCTCTCTCTCTCTCCATTCATTCATCCCTCCATCTCTCTGACCTTCCTTGTGCATGTGTATCTGTCCAGGTGAAAACAGCTGTGGAGGGGTTAATGGCACCGGAGAGGGAACGGGTGGGTAACTAACTTTTTCATCCACCAGCCAGAGTAACGTGCCTGGGACCGAATTTTGTAGCTTTGAGTTTCAAGCAGCCCAGCGACTGGTGGATTTAAAAAAAAAACATCCCTCGAGTAAAGCTTATTGTTTGCAGAAGTTGTAGAGCAGAAAACTGAAGGCAAGATTTACTTGTGTAACTCACTAATCTGCCCAACAGGAAATGACCTCAGAGACATCATTAGATTAGAAATAAACAGTGCAACAAAGAGGTTTGGCCAACTTTATTCAGTCAGTCAGATATTGCTATTTACTTTCCTCACATGTGTTCACGATGCAAGCAACTTGTTTAACAGGTCACTGTATTCTGGCTAAAAAAAACTATCTATGCAGTGTGAAGATGTTGTGTTTAGAGCAGACAAACTCTCTTTGGCTACCTTTCTTTTGATAAAATTACCAGCTGAAGAACAAAACACCTACAAGTTTGGTTTCAAATGCCAAATGCCATCAAATATCTGACTAAACAAGCAAGTTAAACTTAGAAATATAAAGAGCTTAACACTCAAAAACCAGTAATGTTCAGTGAAATCTTTGCCTGGGTAGGCAGTGACCTATCAATGTGACGTATGTCTACATTCAATTAACACAGCAGCCAAAGTTCATATCACGCATGGATTGATAAAATATAGTCTATTAGTTAGGCTATAAATCAACAAAAAATGTCTTGAAGAGCCGCACGATTGAGTTGTTTTATCTTCATTGAAGTTAGCCAGAGGGCTGGAGTATGTGTAATCCTGAGACAAATTATGAATAAAAAAATACATAAATAAATACCTAAAATAATGAATTATGAATATGAAGAAATTATCAATAGATACAATTTTAATGTAATCTCAACATTTCTTTTTAGCTTTGGTGAGGCACTGTCTACCCTGTACCCTGCTAACACGGTTAGCAAACAGCCCAACAAATGTCATCAGATACATCAGATAGATATTTTAAAACAAAGCCAGTGAGAAGAGTAAGCAAAAGACATAAATATAGAAACTTCTCATGTGAAATAAACACGGTAGATAATTGATGTTCATTATACTAGGAAGCTGGTTAAGAAAATCTAAAATATGATTTATGAGTGAAAACTTTGCCATCAACCCAAACAGTGGATGCAAACATTCTCAGAGCTTCTTTTTCCTGTGAACTTTCAAATACAAGCTGTGAAGTGAATTAATTTAGTTATTTATTAATGAATTTATGCCTGCAATCAATCATTCATATGGAATTTACACAACAACACTATCATAAAACCACTTCAGTAGAGAAACAACAAAGAGAGAAAACCTAATGATGGATGATAATGGAAAAATTCAGCTCTGGGCATGTTTTTACATCTATAAGAAGTAGCTGCCAATGGAAATAAAGTTAAGTGACTGATTGATCTTTTGTTTGCAGTCTGTACACGTAGTTAGTGTTATTCAGAGGAACGTCTCTGAGGATCAAGACAGATGGATGTTCTGTTGTTGTAGCCAAATATTTTAAGTGAAGTCTATAATGGCTCAGTTAACCAGCAGCTGACAGTATTAGATAGACTCCAGGAAAGCAGGTAATTCTGGGAAATGAAGTATTTTGCATTCTGAAAACGATTGGCTCGCTATCAATCATTTGTTCATGACGAAGCCAATGGAAGCCTCTCGCTCCCTGCATCTCAGGGATTCCATTCTGGCCGAGTCAGTCGATGATTGACAGTCGAGTTTGAGGTTTTATCAGAATTTGAAGTACTTCAGAGCGATGCTACCTTCTTGAAAAACATGACAGGTGTTTCGTCCGATAATCATTGGACAGCCGCAGTTGTTTGTACTCTCCTCTTCCTCCAATCAAAGCTGCTAAAACCTGGCGCATGTTTTCAAGCCCTGCCTCTGCTAAGTGCTTTTAACCAGTGAGGGGTTTTTTTTTTTTTTTTGAGGGGGGGTGAGGGGCAGCGGAAATGGTAGAATTGATCCCCAGACACAATCTCAACAAAAAGTTGAATTTTTCTAATTTTCTTCATTGTGATGAATTTGCTACTAACGACATTTGACCTACAGTACAACACAAAATAATTCTCATGATCAGATTAACCTAAATGAAAGCCTGTTATTGGCATGAATGGAGGCGACAGACAATCAACATTGCGAGATATTCACAATGGAGTTCATTACAGAATATTGTGTATTTTATTATCATTACTGGAAAATTGTTCAAGGCATTTAGTGCTATTTTCTTTCAAAACTTTTGGTTTAGAAACAACATTACTCTGTTTTTCTTTGTATTTACTATATGTGTGATTCAGACCTGGGCCAAATGCTATTTTTCAAACAACTACAGCAGCATTTAACATGTTCAAAACCTCATACAAAAATTGAGTTTTTAGTTTTTGTTCCATGTTGCAAATCTCACATGAGTAAATTTTATTTGGGCCAGGTCTGATGGCACATAGTAAGAGCAGTGTGTAGTTATCTCTTGTATATAATGTAGAAATAGTTAATGTTACTATTGTGAGTCCATGTGTTCACTGTATATGTCTATTAAAGTGTATGTGCTAACCTGTATATGACTGCTACCAGGCCAAGTGTTACCTTGCACCATACCTGGTGAGGATGGAGCACCCGGTTACCCCGGTTTACCTGGACCACCAGGTAAAAGTCAAAAGATGTTTTATGGTTTGTTTTTGACATTGTGCGCATAGTATATGTGATTCACTGATTAAATCTGTCTGGTTCAAATATTTTTGTGCTAAAATAAGATTTAGATTGTTTTTGTCTGCACTGGAGCACATTGTGTAATTTTATATGTATTTTTTATTATTTTTTACTGTAGTTTAAGTGCAAGGCCTCCAACATTTTTTCAGCTGATCAATTACTATTGGTTTTTATATATTTATACATATTAATATTCAAAGTGCACAACAACACTGCAGTTTTACATTACAACTTTAAAGCTTGTATTTATGATTATTGCTTTCAAACGACGAAGTTGTATTATCTGTGGTTGTCACTATTTCCTTTGACTATTCAGGATATCACTGTTCATTCTCACTACACAGTTCTTCATCTGTTTGTAATAAAAGAAGACATTAATCTACTATTTATGAAACTTTTCTCCGGTTACTAAAGTATTTTTCAAAAAAAACCTCCATCATTGCAAACTGTCAAACTGAAAAATGGTCATCATTGGAGCTGTACTTGTCTACACCTGTCAGGTCCTAAAGGTCAGTCAGGTTTCGCAGGAGGCTCTGGACGTCCAGGGTTTGATGGTGCCAAAGGAGAAAGAGGAGACCCTGGCTTTGGAGGCCAGCCTGGGCCACAAGGTAAACCTGCTGAGTGGCTTTTTTTGCACAGGTATCTAGAGTAGAATCAGGGCCAATATTTACTGTGATGAACAGTAAATGGCTCTAGATTCAAGCTGTTTGAAAGGTATGTTTACATTTTGTTTCTGCAAAAGGCTAAAAAGAAATATTTACAAGCGAAGGAAATGCTTGTATTTCTCATGGGCAAGTTTTTGTTTTTGCAGAAATCTCTCCAACTTGGAAATGTTAATTTATTAAGTTAATCATCAGGTTGTTTGTATTATCTGAACTGTCGCTTTATTTGCTGAAGATAATCTTTAAATCTTCCACAAGTGATCAAGTTACCATTTTATGATGCCTTGTTACAGAACGATATTAACAGCAGATGTTAATCCAGCTGGGATTAAAATTTCCTTCACAATCAGAGTTAAATTAAAGCAAAACTGCTACCTCTAGATGAAATTTATAGATGGAACACTGTCACAGTGTAAAGATAATGTTGAAAAAACAAAGTCAGCCATCTGCCAGAGATAATCACTGACATATTTGCTCTATATGAGATTAAATTTCTAGATATCTGAATAGAATTTGAGGCAAGACATGGAAAAATGCACATTGTTCATCCCAAATTGTAGTGGAGTAGCTTAGGGAGTAAAAAAAAAGTGGCATGTCTTTTAGTTCATTTTTAAATAGGCTTTATTGCTGATCCATTCAAAAAATTAAGTGATTTAGACTTCGATCAATCCCAGACCTCTTCAATCAACTCTACTATTTCCTCCACCCCTTCCTCCCTGCAGGTTTCCCTGGACCAAGAGGTGATCCTGGAGGTCCAGGTGGTCCAGGATCCAGTTTCGACGGAGCAAGGGGAAAGGATGGTGCTCCAGGGCGTCCTGGAGCCAAAGGTCAGCCTGGAGATGTAGTGGGAGCCACACCTGGAGCTCCAGGACGAGACGGTTTTCCGGGAGTCCCTGGAGACAAGGGCCAGCCCGGGACACCAGGAGGGCCTGGATTACCTGGTGGGTGTGAAAGACTGTCATTGTAAAACTGAAAACTGTAGCAGTATTGTCGTTAGAGTAATTGTAGTAGTTAGTTGAAATAATAGACGTTGCACCAGTTGTAGAAGTAGCTGCTGTAGCACCAGTGGAAGTAGCAGTAGTAGCATTCATCATACCAGCAGTAGTGGTAAAAGTAGCAATAGCAGTATCAGCAGTTGTAGCAACAACAGTATTTGTAAGTGGTAGTAGTGGTAGTAGAAGCCTACTACTAGTAGCACTAGCATGTAGCAATCATAGGAACAGTATCTTCTAGTTATAGCAGCAGTAGTATCTAGTAGCAGTAGCTAGTACAGTACTTAGCAACAGAAGTATCTTGTGGTAGAATTGTTAGCAGCGGTAGTAGTAAATATTGTTGTAGTAGTAGAAGTTATGTCAGGAGTATTGGTTGCAGTTGTGGTGATAGCAGCAATGGTGGTATCAGTAGTAGTTGCAGTAACAGTAGCAGCAGCAGTAGTAGTTTAATGCCAATAATGGTGGTGGTAGTAGTACAGTTTCGTAGCAAATTTGTATTTGTTGTGGTGGTGTTAGTAGTAGTATTAGTAGTAGTTTTTACAGTAGTAGTATCTTGCTGTAACATGATGATTATTATTAACAGTAACATTTAGCAGCAGCAGTAGTAGTTCTACTAGCAGGAGTAGTATTGGTGGTGGTGGTCGTGGTAGTTGTAGTAGAAATATCTTAGTAGTAATAGAATTATTAGTAACAGTAGCAGTTGTAGTAGTGGTAGTATTTAGTAACAGTGTTATTAGTTGTAGTAGTAGTAGAAGTAGTAAACCAGTTGTAGTAATATCTGTGAACACGTTTCTTTCTTCCTCCATCAGGTTTTGACGGGCGTTCCGGTGTTCCTGGACTGAAAGGAGAGCGTGGAGTGGATGGTTATCCCGGTAGTCCCGGCCTTCCTGGACCTCCGGGTCGGCCATCTAATGGCATTACCGGTCGACCCGGAGCTCCTGGCAGCAAGGGACTGAGCGGATCACCAGGTGAGGGAAAAGATTCAGTAACTGTGTCCGTGTTTTATCACATGGCTAACCAGACTTCTGATTAATTTTGTAGAACTTTAGACATTTTAGACTCCATGTTCTGTATTTGAGAAATCTTAAATAGAGAGATTTGTAGCCTGATTTGGAGTAAAAGAAGAAGAAACATGATTAATTTGATCTTGGCTGCTGCCTTACACCACTTATCCATCCACGTTTACCAGTGTTGGTTCATTCCTCCCTTTTTTCTCTGTATTTCTTTCACAATTCTTCATTTACGAATCAGACGCCACAGTTGCCTGTTTTGTTCTTGTTGTTTATTTAAACATCACCCAAAAGAATCTCTTCTCCTGTTTTGTATTTCTCCTTGTCTTGTGTTTCTTCCTCCTTTTCTTTCCCTCTTTTCTGCACACCACCACCACCATCATCTCCATCCATCCTCTCATCCCTCCATCTTTTTCCTCTTGGTGTTGGGTCATTCGCTATAGGCTGCCAAGGTGAGACACTCTCTCTCCCCCATCCATCCATTCTCCCATCCGCTCCATCATTTGCTTCTATCCCTCCATCCTCCTGCTGTACACACATTGGGCCAAACACTTTAACTGCCATCTCCATCAAAGTGTTTGCCTACTTTCTATCTCTCATCTGCTGCAAAAAATGTCCATGTCCATAATTAGATTAATATTGGAGTCAGTCTTGGGGTGTGACAGTATTTATTTATTTTGGAAAAAAGGTGCAGAAGAAGTCAATTTGGTCAGTTAAAATAGTTCAAAATACACTTTTAAATACAGTTAAAATGTTTCTGATTTTTTTCTGGAATCAGTTATTCTGAAGGAAGTGCTGTTATGTTCCTTAAAGGACATATTTCAGTCCTTTTACTACAAATCATATACTTAAAAAACTTAAAATTGTTGTTAAATTATTAGATTAATTTCCCTAATTCCAGCCAGACAATCAGTTCATTGCAGTATCCTTAAAATAAATTACTTCCAGACACTTAAAAAATTAATCCATCACAGTGAACTGTTTAGTCATCAAAGTCATTTGTTTGTCAAAGTGACATTATCATGCAGTTAATAGCTGAAACTAACTCTTGGTGGTGTGTTAATCCACCTGTGGAAAACTCCAGTATCAGAAACTTACAGTAAGAGTCGGCTTTGAACAGTAACAATTTTTAGGCCACAAACTACTTAAGTCACATACACCATTTCCTGGTGACCTCGATTGGTTATTCCTCATTTGATTTTCCATCAGCATGGCCTGTAAATGCAAAGCCTTTTGGAGCCGACTCTTAAATTTGGAAAGAATTAAAAGAAAATTTTCCCTTTTTGCAGCTATAACCATACTATAAATAGCCGCCCCAGAAATGTAAACAAAAAATTATTCCTATTTTTCTTAGGGGAAAAAATGTTGCTTACTCCCTTCTGATGAATAAACTGAGTGTAAACAAGGTAGAGAGAACATTACGCCAACTCATGTTGTAGTTGTAAGTACTCATGAATCTTGCAATCATAATGTTTAGTCAAAAACTGTATTTAACTGTACAGTTGTATGCAAAAGTTTGAGCACCCCTTGACAAATAACATATTTTGGTGGGTTTTTTTAATAGAAAAGATGTAAACACAGCCTCTCTTGGAAATGGAACATAAAACAATAATTTAAGCATCACAGCTTGTAAACGCTTTTTGTTACTAGCTAAAAGTCTTTCAATTCTTGTATTTGGGATTTTCTCCTATTCTTCCTTGCAAAAGGCTTCTAGTTCTGCAATATTCTTGGGCTGTCTTGCATGCACAGCTCTTTTAAGATCTACCCACAGATTTTCAATTATGTTAAAGTCAGGGGACTGTGATCGTGATTCCAAAACCTTCAGCTTGCGTCTCTTGAGGTAGTCCATGGTGGACTTCAAGGTATGTTTAGGATCGTTATCCTGTTGTAGAAGCCATCCTCTTTTCAGCTTCAGCTTTTTTTTTAACAGACGGTGGGATGTTTGCTTCCAGTATTTGCTGGTATTTACTGGAATCCATTCTTCCCTCCACTGGTGCAATGTTTTCTGCAACACAACCCCAAAGCATGATAGATCCAACCCCATGCTTAACAGTGGTGTTCTTTTCATGAAATGCTGCTCCTTTTTTTTGTCCAAACATATCTTTGCTGAGTTCTATTTTAACTTCATCAGTCCACAGCACTTGTTTGAGGCCCCTGTAGATGTTTTGTTGTATACTTCTGACATTGGATTTTATAATGAGGACACATGTAAGGTTTTCTTCTACTGACTCTTCCATGAAGGTCTTGTGTGTGCGAGCATCGCTGCACAGCGAAACGTTGCACCACCACTCCTGAGTCTGTTAAATCTTCCTGCAGGTTTTTTGTAGTCAAATGGGGGTTTTCATTTGTGACCACCATACGAGCAGTTCTCTCTCAGAGTTTTCTTGATCTTCCAGATCTCATCTTGACCTCCACAGTTCCCCTAAACTGTCATCTTTTAATTACATTTTGCACTGTGGAGACTGGTTGTGGTGTTCGCACACGGTTTGAAGAGTCAGAGTATGTGTAAAGCTTTGAAACTAGCACCTGCTGACATTTCCTAATGACAATTGTTGACATGCCTCAGGCCTAAAGTGCTGATTAAGGTCTGAGACCTTGTAAAAAGAATCTGAGACTTTGGAACTCCTAGGGTGCCACAATGATGTTTTTTTTATTTTTTTATTTTTGTTCAATTTATGACATACAAAGTAACAATGCATTAATGTTTTTTCCATATCCTAGAGAGTTTACCTCTTTTCAATTAAAAAATCACCAAAATATGTTATTTGTCAAGGGGTGCCCAAAATTTTGCATACAACTGTAATTCAAGATAAACAGTAGTCCCCTGCTTCAAAAAAGTTTTTAAAACACATAAAAGTATGACACAGAAAGTAAATGGATTCATCACACCCTGCTGGAAGACACACTTAGTTGTATTGATAAAAATTACTTTTTAAAAGTCAGTTAATGGCTTGAGATGGACATTTTAGATGTGAGACATTCAGAAACAGAGAGTTCTCTCAAGAAATGTGTCTGCTGATGTTTGGTTTTGTTTTTGCAGCAAGCACTAACCCCCGTAGTTCATTTACATGTTCAAGTCAAATCTGTGCTACTATAGATTTGATCATTGCATTAATTGCAGTAGGCTTGTGTGACAAAAAGGCTCCTTGGTGCAAACGCAACTTAACAATCTTGCCTCTGCTTTTATTGATTTAGAGGCTTTTTCTACACTCTTAAAAAGGACTTGTCATTTTCAACACAGCCCTCTGGTGTGCAGATTAGCAACAATTTGGACAAATATGTTAGGTTTCTAACAAAGGTGTTGAAAGTGGGTCATCTTTTTAAGAATGTAGTAGTAGACTTTAGTGTGCTACAAACAAACCTTAGGTGGTTTAACCATGTTAATTCAGTCTGGAATTGCACTTGAATTTTCAGTTTATTTTGCATATATTTTGCAATTAAATAAAAGCCTGAGAGCAAGAAATTTGGATTTCTATTTGGGAGTTGCTGATTTGATCTAGCAAATATTTGAACATTTAAATTCCCTGCATATGTATCTGAAATCAGCCACATCATGCTTGTATCCATTCAATGATATTTCCAATCAAAGTGCAATTGCAGCCTAACCAAGGCAAACAATGTTTGTTTACATTGTTGTCTGCTTTTCGCCAAATTGTGTGCATTGTTGTGTTTATTCAGATTACAAATAATCGATCAATTGTTTGTCTTTATCTAAAAACTGTTGTGTTGGAGGTAAGTTGAAATATTATTAAAAGAAAGGTAAGATTATATGTTTGTTACTCACTATTTGTTGGTTTTTCATTATTTGTTGAAATTCATGTACATATTATTATTTTCTGTTACTACATTTTTTTCTGTAGTTTTTCCCAACATTTCCATTAAAAATGTAGATTATGATTTGTCTCTGACTGAATTTCTCTCTTTTTTTGTCTTTCTCGTCATCCATCATCTGTCCCATCATCCATCTGTCCACCACCAGGTTTCCCTGGTAGAAAGGGAGAAAGAGGAGGCCCAGGTTTCCCAGGGCGATCTGGTAGGAAGGGAGCCCCAGGACTGCCCGGCACCCCTGGTTCATCAGGGCCAGTAGGACCACCTGGACCTCCAGGACCAGGAACCAGAGAGGGAATCCCAGGAATACCAGGAAGGAAGGGTAGGCTACAGCTACGGCTCTGTTACTCATCAGTGTCTCACTTATGTAGATAACATCTCCTTACAGTGTCTAATACCATTTATATTCTCTGTTTATTTACACAGGTGAGAGAGGTTTCGTTGGACTGATAGGTTTCCCTGGACTACCAGGTCGTCCTGGTAGCCCAGGGTTTTCTGGAGGGAAAGGACTTGCTGGAGGAGGAGGAAGAGATGGAGTCCCTGGCAGTCCAGGATACCCTGGACAGAAAGGTAGAGTGTCCAGAGCCATGATTTTGGATGACGCAAGGATACACACAAGATAACACTATGGTCCAATGTACCAATACCAGTAGAGTACGATGATGAAGCCTGTGAGTCACACTAACATCCATGTGTTTTCTTCTGTAGGTGAGAGGGGATACCCCGGCCTCCCCGGTGCCCCTGGTCCTTCTTATCCCGCAAGCTATGCGGAGAAAGGAGACCCCGGTTTCTCTGGAGGCAGTGGCCTTCCTGGCTTCCCCGGACCCAGAGGTAACACTTACTTCTGTTTATTTTTTTATTATTTTACCATCATTTGACAGCAGAGACAGAGACTGTACATGTTTAACATGATGTTGAGAACAAAGTACCTCAAAAAACTAAAATACATGCTATAAGTTTTTCTTATCTTGCCAAATTTTACATATTTATATTATAAGACTGCTAAAGAAGAGTTTTATTATAGATCAGTAGTTTCACTGTGAACTAGGTTGAAGAAGTATTGCAAAGTAAGAGTTGCAGCATTACAGTGTATAAAAATAGTAAATTTTAAGTAAAAATCTTACTTAAAATAAAACTACATAAGAATTAGTAGTAAGTACTCATGCAAAATAGCACTATTTAGAGTGTTATATTTATCATATTTATCATTGGATTATTACTATTGTTATTACTGATGCATGGCTGGGTAATCTATAACAATGCATCATATTGTATAAACTGATCATATGATTCATATGTAAAATCTAGTAAGTAATTAGTAATTATAGCTGTCAAATAATGTATTGTAGGAAAATTAGCATCAAAATTGAAGTAGTAAAAGTAAAAGTACCTCAAAATTCTACTGAAGTATAGTACTTGAGTAAATGTACTTTCCACCATTTTCCAAAGAGCTGATTAAGATTTTCCCTCCATGTTTCACCTCTAACCACTGTTCTGTGTCCGTTTTCACAGGTGACAAAGGTCTGCCAGGCCTACCTGGTCGTCAGGGTCTGCCTGGACTTCCTGGTTTCTCTGAGCAGAGTAAAGGACAGCCAGGACAGCCTGGATACCCTGGGCAACCAGGAGGTACAGGCTATCCCGGACAGAAGGGAGAACCTGGAATCATGGGATTCCCCGGCACGACTGGACCAAGGGTAAGGAAACACACATACACGCATTTACAAACAAACTCATGCAGTAAGTTCAGACAATGAGCTTCAAGTTCTGATGGTTTCTTTAAGGGTGATGATGGTGCACCTGGTTTCTCTGGCAGCCCTGGAGAATCTGGTCTTCCTGGCGGCAAAGGTGAGTATAAATAACAGACCACACACACAAAAAAATCTATGCATTCAGTCATATAAATCCATCCATTGACTCATTTTTGTTCCTCAGGTATACCCGGAGACACTTATGTGTATCCTGGAAGTCCAGGAGCTAAAGGCTTGCAAGGAGATTCAGGCTACCCAGGTAAGACATAATGACCTAATGTGTTTGATCATGATAAAAACCACATACCTTACCCAAATATAGTTCTGTTTCCTGTAGACTGACCAAGAATCGTACCTTTAAACTGCTCTTAACATTATTTAGAAAGCAAGAAATGGTGAAAAAGTGTGTGCCTAGACTAGTGTCAGCTATTATGTGTTGTTGTTTTTATCTTATTACATACAACTACATTTTAATGGTTTTTATTCCTCTTTTTTCCATTTGGATTTCAGTTTCTGTATGTTCAATTTCCACAGAAATGTTGGAGATGCCTCTTCAATATTGGAAACATACTGTATATGATATCGTATAAGGCCGTATCAAAGGGTGTCAGATTCTCAAAATCTAATTTCTTACCTTTCATTGTTTTTTGTTAGGTGGAGTTAACATACAAAACCAACTAGATCACTATCTTGCTATGTTTTGCCAACATTTTGGCAAAGGGGTGGTCTCCATTGATTTATCTTTAAGTTTTAAAACATCTGATACATCCTAAAAAGATGTCTTACCTATCAGATTGATTGTCTCTCTCCAGGTGGCCCTGGCAGGGATGGCACCCCTGGTGACAACGGCTTTCCAGGAGGTCCAGGTTTCCCTGGAGCCAAGGGAGCTCCTGGTGAAGCAGGACGGCCTGGAATAATGGGTGAGACAGGCGAAGCTCCAAGGACAAACATCTGAATTTTAAGAAAAACCCTCACATTTCTGTCAAATCAGCAGAGGGAGTCACATTCTGAGGAAGCCACAGTCAGGAAATTAACATGCTTACCTCATCCTCTCTGCAGGCTCCCCTGGTTTCCCCGGACCAAAGGGTCTGCCCGGCTACCCAGGAGGAAAAGGACAAGATGGACCTCCTGGCCTACCTGGAAGTTCTGGAGGACCTGGAACCAAAGGTGAGGAAAAAAAACAATAATGCACGACCACTTTCTGTTTACAAATGACAGCAAAGGATACATACAAACACATTCATTTTGTTGTGCTTTTTGCAGGTTTGCCAGGACCCCCTGGTTTGGATGGACTTAATGGCCTTGGTGGACCTAAAGGACTCGCTGGAACCCCAGGTAATGACTTCATATACCAGATTCTAATAGTGCATTTTCCAAAGCTGTTTTTATCCTTCTGACGAGTATGAAGAAGGTCACTGTGCACTGTTCAAGCAAGAACCCTAAAATTTTACAAAACCTGAACATTGTTATAAAGTTGTGTAAGATAAGGATCAGTTGAAAGTTGAAGAAGAACTCATGGCCTGTTAGTTTTGTCCTCTATAAATAATTTCTAGAAATGATGTAAGGTTTTGGTGCCTTTGGTTCCAGGTGGGAGTGGAGGAGGTCCCCCAGGTTCCCCTGGTTTTCCTGGGGCGAAGGGAGAGAGAGGTGTCTCCTACGGTGGAGGTCCTGGCTTCCCCGGAGCGAAGGGAGAGAGAGGAAACCAAGGTTAGACATACTCCAAAGACAGGAAAGCACTAATGGAATAAACATGAAATAAAATCAAACAAATCACTGCCGGTGTGTGTTTGTGTGTGTGTGTCAGGTGCTCCTGGATCCCCAGGGTTCCCTGGTCGGCCCGGACCTCCTGGTGAGACTGTGGGCTCAGACATTCCCGGACCTATGGGAGACTCAGGCCTTCCTGGTTTGGATGGAGAGTATGGTAAATACATTTCCTCTAACCCACTTACCTTTACTTTCCTCTCCTCAACTTCTTTCTTTCTCTAACCTGTGTCT
The DNA here is from genome assembly GCF_914725855.1 of Thunnus albacares. NCBI lineage: Eukaryota > Metazoa > Chordata > Actinopteri > Scombriformes > Scombridae > Thunnus > Thunnus albacares. The sequence continues at coordinate 6,819,464 of NC_058127.1, read as the reverse complement.
CCTTTCTTCTCTAGGTTTCCGTGGTCCTACAGGTCCTCCAGGGCCACCTGGTCCAGGCACAGCCCAGGGAGACAGAGGTGACAATGGGCTCCCAGGCTTCCCAGGATCCCCCGGCAGGAAAGGAGATTCAGGAATCCCTGGAGGCTCCGGACTCCCCGGCAGCCCTGGTTTCAAAGGTGAAGTATATCGTCATTCAGGCTTTAAACAAAGACATGACATGAACCCAAATGTTTTCTCTTTTGCCTGTAGACAGTATCAATTATTTGTTTTGCAGAAAATAGAGAGACACATTCTCTAAAAAATAAGATGAAATATAATATTGTATTTTTGCGTTTCAGGAGAGCAAGGTGACAGTGGTTACAGCGGAGGAACTGGTCTCAAAGGTTTGCCTGGTGACTCTGGCTACTATGGACTCAAAGGACCCAAGGGATTAAGAGGTAAGAGGACTTTAGTCTTTCCACAGGTGGATCGTGACAGTACAGGAAATTAGTGCAGTTTACTGCTACCTTATTTGATCCATTATGAACAAACACATTTATTTCTCTAATACCTCCTTCTCTTCTTTCAATTCTTCAACTTGTCCATCTCCCCCTTTCTTCCATCCTTCTCTTTCCTTATCCCTTCCTCTCCAGGCCCTTCTGGTGGTAAGGGTCCCCCCGGCATCGTTCTTAATTTGCCACTTCCACCCTATGAGCAAAAATTCGGAGACATGGGAATTCCCGGTGAAAGCGGACTTCCTGGTACCCCCGGAGGGCCCGGCCAGCCTGGAGTGCCTGGACGTCCAGGTGAGTATTTTGAATAATCTTTGCCATGTGGAGGACACTATTAAAGAATAATGCCAAAAATGTTAATTTCTCATAATTGCGTATAAAAATCCTATCACATTTGCCTCTAAGAATCAGACACTATAAGTCTTCAAATCATATTAGCACACTTATAAGAGTGTCCAAATTCACAATTGAGACCATAATGACTTGCTGAAAAAATATATTGATACAGTATTTCTAGAGAGAAGTTGATGCTTTTTGAATGGAAGTCAATTGGAGCCAGCATCTAGTGGCCATCAGTGGCATTACACTTTAAGAGACTTCCACATCTATTCAGCCTCACGTCATGGTAGTTGCTGCTTGTTACAAACCTACACACTGGTTTTTTCATTCAGTACATGCAGTAGATGAACCCCAGCACAGTCATTAATAAAACACAGAAGTGTCTGTCTTTGGTAAATTAGCCTCTGTTAAATCTATGTAAAATACTCTCTGCTTCAGGTCCTAAGGGTCGTCCTGGCGCTGTGGGTAAACTGGGCAGGACTGGCTCTGTTGGTCTGCCCGGACCACTTGGTGACGCCGGACCCCCTGGTTTCCCTGGACCCAGTGGAGAACAAGGTCAGCGGTCTGTGTGTCTGTCTGTGTTTTTCTCAGCTTATTTACAGCTATTTTGTCTCAGATCTTAATGCAACTAATAACAAATATTGACACAGCTTTCCTCTAAAGTTGATAGAAAACATAATAAAACCTGTTTATATTTAATTATAGACTCAAACTATTACATATACACTTGTCATTATCACTTTATAAAGTTTAATATTTTTATTTTATAATATGACACTGATAGTGACTGATAGAGGAAGAAATCTTAGTTATTACATTGTTCTTAAATAAAAATATGTCTGACTGCATATGTCCTGTTAATGTAAAGTTTTACTAAATGTTTAACCAATTATAGTGACTTTGCAATACATTTTGACAAATGTAAAACATTATGTAATAATGTAATTTAGTTGGTTAATTACTTATCCAACAGAAAAATGTCCTAAAAATTGTTTCTAAGATGTGAATTGTAAAAAAAATGGATGCCAATGATGCTTTAATTTTGGTTAAAATGCTGTTTTATCTTTAGAAAGTCATTCATTATTTATTTCTTGCAGCCTAGACATTGGTTGACTATTAACAAAAAAAATGTTTTATTTTTACTCAACTATTTTGATACCACAACTCATTTTATTCACTGTTTGTAATGTAACATTTACTATCCAGTATATCACCATTAAAAACAACAATAGAGCTTCTGAAAACACTTAAAAACCATCTTTTAAGCCATTTATCTCCCCGCGCCATTATTGTACTGGACTATTATTACATTAACATGTAAAAGAAAAACACTACTGGCCCCTCTAACAGCTGTTACACAACTTGTTTCTTCCTCCTCAGGTCGCCCCGGTGCAGTCGGTCGTCCTGGTCCTGCCGGCGGCGTCGGCCGCAGCGTCGATATCGGCTTCACTTTGGTGAAGCACAGCCAGAACTCCCAGGTTCCCATGTGTCCTCTGGGCATGGCCCAGCTGTGGGAGGGATACAGCCTGCTGTACGTGGAAGGACAGGAGAAGGCACACAACCAGGACCTCGGTATGGAAGAGTTTTTAATGTTCAGTCGCCAGTGTGTCATTATGGAAGTGTGAATTTGTCGTATTCCTTTATCAACCTTGATAAGTGACCAGTAGCAACCGCTGAATCTATGATAAGACTAGAAACTGTCTGGCACAGCTCCATCCTGTCTCCTCATCTCCTTCAGTAAGGCAAAGAAAAGCAAAGAAGTTAAATATCTAATATTTTAACATCCTAAATACTGGCAGAAGTAGAGGCTACAAAGTGAACTTTTAAAGTAACATCTGATCAAAATCTCGTCTTTTAAAGTTTTACTTCGTTTACGTTTAACTTCTCTCTCTCTCTGTCTCTGTCTGTCTCTCCAGGTCAGCCAGGGTCCTGCCTCCCCAGATTCAGCACCATCCCCTTCCTCTACTGCTCCCCCAACGAGGTCTGCTATTACGCCAGCCGCAATGACAAATCCTACTGGCTCTCCACAACTGCACCCATACCCATGATGCCCGTGTCCGAGGGGCAGATACAACCTTACATCAGCAGGTACTGTTTTGGCTCAGTGAACTCCCAACAGCCATCTGGGACTCCAAACAAGAAATATTAAAAGACCAATGTCTGTTTTTGTGTACTTCCTGTTCCATCCAGGTGTTCAGTGTGTGAGGCTCCATCTCAGGCTGTAGCGGTCCACAGTCAGGACACGACCATTCCCAACTGCCCCGCCGGCTGGAGGAGTCTCTGGATAGGATACTCCTTCCTCATGGTAAGTGATAAACTAAAGACTCTAGATCTCTCTAGAAATAAAACTGAAATTTCTCAGGAATACAGCACTTCAAGCAAATACCAGCATATACACACAAAGTGTAACTGTGAGGCAGCTGATGAGGTGCAAACATTTAGTTAGGCAGCTAGACAGGTCCAACTAGGATTAAAAACTCACATTTGAAGTTTTCTTTGTTTTAATAAATGTAGAAACTGCAGCTGAAGAGATCAATTTCAAATAAAATGTCCACTATTTGATAAAGCATTCTTATAAAACAGCCAGGAAATAAATTGAGGACTTTTACATTTGCTCTAAAATCTAAAGTTCTACATTTTGCTCTCCTGCAGCAGCAACATGAAAGGTATTGTTGAATGAAATAAGTCATTAACTCTCTTGAATATTTCCCCCTCTGTCCAACACAGCACACAGCAGCTGGCGCTGAGGGCGGCGGTCAGTCCCTGGTGTCTCCCGGCTCCTGCCTGGAAGATTTCCGTGCTACACCGTTCATCGAGTGCAACGGAGCCAAGGGCACCTGCCACTACTTTGCCAATAAGTACAGCTTCTGGCTAACCACCGTGGAACCCAGCCAGGAGTTCCTCTATTCACCGGGGCAGGAGACCCTGAAGGAAGGCCAGGAGCGCATCAAAGTCAGCCGCTGCCAAGTCTGCAGCAAGTTCTTGTAGTAGGAGGAGGTGAAGGATTGAGGGAGGGAAACATCGGGAGGTGATATAGTAACACCTCAAAGAAAAGAAAGAGAGGTGTTGGAAAGAAATCTATGAAAACAAGAACATGTGACTGAAAAAGAGCCCCTCTCCTGCTTCACTGGTGGTTTCAGTATTGAGTCGAGCAACGTCAGCCCCCCCCCCTTTTTTTTTGATCCCCTTTAGGAATGAATGGCTTATTAAAAAAAAAGACGCAAAAAGAGTAGGAGGGAGGAAATGGAAAGAGAAGGGCCCTGGTGTGATTGCTCTTCTCTAGATTATCACTGACAATGGTGCTATTGTTTATGTTCTTTGTGTTTATTTTATGTCTCTTCTCATTACGGTTTTGGCGAGAGTCATTCTCGGCTACCTCGGAGAGTGCCACCCCTTCGGATAGCACTGCACCGCTTACACATCATCAGGGATGGACGTCTGCGTCAGCTGAGTCAGTTCAGAGAGCAAAATCAAATAGCAGCAACACTGAAAAGCTTGTTTTATCTTACAGGTAAATAAAATCTACAGTTAGTTACATTCTTTTTCTGAACTGATTTAACTGAAGCGGATGTTAACCTCGCCTGATTCAGATATATTTAGTGAAATGGCCACCGTAAAACGTTGCTTCTGTTGCATTTACGTTACAGTTTATGTTTTTCTTAAAAGCTGTGCCCTCAGCAGTTACTGCACTGGTGAATTTGCATGTTTTGTATGATTTGATTTGTCATTTATGAGGTTAAATTAACTCATAAATACCCTTTACTGTTTTAGATTGTGACAGTAATTTAACCTCATTCATGTATACTTCAGTTCACTTTGCAAAATGCCCCTCGATAATATGATATATGCATGATTTCATTATTGTGCCAAAACATGCAAAATTACCAGTACAGTCCTTTAACTTTACTATACATTTTACATGTTTTACACGCCTGTGATCCCTGTACATTTCACGATGTGACTCTTTGGTGCTACAAAAAACCCTGACAGTCGACTTGAAAGGCAACATGTAACATTACGCGCTTGTTAAACAGCTTGCAATGAATGAAAAAGGCAAACCAGCACTTTTCCTCAATATTGCTGAAACAAAATCTCCAAAAAAAAAAAGAAGCTAACTCCAGGGATGAATGACTTGAATGAGGCCACCCATTCATACATACATATACATATATATATATATTGCACTGATGTGAACTCCTACAATGGGTTAAAACAATAAACAAGTCAACTCAAGGGGGCACATGTCTCCATTTTCACTTTCACAGGCTTTCATTGTTATATTGTGACCAAAATACTTTTATTAAAATCCCATTAAAACACTTCATTTTCACTAGATTTTCAACAGGAAGTAATCAAACACAACACACGCTGCCTGATAGATTGTTAATTGTTGCTGTACATAGTGCTTACTGTATTTCCCAGCAAGTATGTTAGAGCAAAAGTCTAAAAATGCTGTTAGCTCCTTGTTTTATTTAGATTTTTTTTCCAGTCTCTGTGTCATTTCACTGTCCTCGGATGAAACATAGGAAGAAGTCTTATTATTTTCTGCCTCTAAATTGAGATTTTTGCAGCCTTAAGTGTGACTGCTGAATACTCTGCTGCAGAAATAGGAAAATACATGGTATGATTTATCAGAATTTATCATTTTTATACATTTAAACATATGAAAACGAGTGAAACTGGTTAATATCAGTCTTCTCTCATTATCCCTGGACAGTGAAAGCTACTGGGTGACCATTATGTAACCACTATGACCACTGTGTCTAGCACATAGCTCTGTCTCTCTGGTGGTAGCCCTGATTTTATTACTATGTCACATTTTACTTTTCTATTTTCTTTTTTTTTTTGTCTGCATATGTTGTTTTGTGATCTAGATTGTAATTATTTGACCTAAGTCACGATACTATCCCCTGGTTTTATTTACTGAGATGGGAGGGAATGGGAAGATAATGATGTGTACATTAAATATTATGACAAAAAAATGCCTTTTTAGGATTATGTTTTATATGGAAAATATATTCATTCTGATTTAGCAGACATAACAACTGTTTTTATCGTCTGTTTGGTCTTTACCCCATGTTTCAAAACCAACAAATCTTTTACGCAGCAACATACTGTAAGTGCCTGGAGTGACAGAAAAGAAATGCAGTTTTTCCTCAAAGAGGACCGATAACAAAAAATGGTAATTACATGTCTGTTAATGTAATGTGTATTTCTGTGCTCACACACTTTGAAATAAAGTTTCAAAAATAACTGGAGTTTCCTAATGCAGAATTATTTTTATTATTATACGCAAGACAATGAGAAACGTTTGAAGTGGATTCAAAGATGAAATCAATATTTTCATGGTGCCAGCAGGTGTTTCTGATGTCTTCTGTTTGTACATGTAACCCTCACTGAGAATGTTACATGTGGTTTCATGTGTTTTGTTGTGCTCAAGTTAGTGTAAAGATAATGCTTGAGATCATTAGATAGTTAGTAGTTTACTTAGCTTAACCATATTAAAAACATTAACAACTTGTAGCTTGATACCTTTTTATTTAACTACCTTTTTGTTTACAACCAAACATCTATCAAATATCAGATAAGTAATCTTAGTAAGTAAGTAACCTAATAAGTAACCTTAACCTACCTTAGTAACCTATGACATGATATCTCGTACTGTAGAAGACAATGAATGGAAGCCTGCAAAACTTTAATACCTCACAGAGAATGTGAGAATGTGATTCATTCATTCATTCATTCAAACCTTTATTTATACTGGGTAGGCCACTGAGAGCAAGCTCTCTTTTTCAAGGAAGCACTGATAACAAACAATAAACATAATCTGCAAATATAAAAAGCAAATATGAACAGATAAGCCATGTAAAATATAAGAAACAATGAAATGAATATATAAAAGCAATCAAACACGTAATATGAAACATATTAAGGCAATAAAATATATGCAAATAAAAGTTAAAGCTCATTAAAACACACATTCACACTGCTCCATGTCAGCTAAAGGCTAGCTCATCTAACTTTACTATCCTCTGCAAGTTGTTACACTTGTGTGAAGCAAAATGTTTATAAGCTCAGTGCTTACATGTTGATTTTCAAATAGTTTTGGGACCTATAGTGCGGTGTGAACTATAACTATAGTTAATTATTAGATATAAGGTAACCAGGAAGTTTGCCAAGGAGAGCATCTCATAGACATCTGAAATGTGACCCTGACAACACACTGTCTTTTTGTAAGACGTCAAAAGCCAAAAAGGTTGGAAACCACTGGTTTCAGTTTTAACAATCTTCATCTGAAAAGTAACCAAAGCTGTCAGATAAATGTAGCGGAGTAGAAAGTACAATAGTTCCCTCTGAAATATAGTGAAGTTGAAGTATAAAGTAGCATAAAATGGAAATACTCAAGTAAAGTACAAGTACCTCAAAACTGTACTTAAGTACAGTACTTTAGTAAATGTACTTTGGTGTTTCCACCACTGTTGTGAACTGAAATACAACATTTACTGAAACATTAATGTGTATCGATAGTTTAATGCTAGTACACAATACGCACCACTAGATGGCGACAAAACCCGTAAAAAGAAACTAACGTCACAACAACAACAAGCCATTTTTTTCCTAGGAAGGTGAAGTCATATCCCGCCCTACTCTGCCTCTGATTGGCTAGTATTCGTTGCCTTCGTTGATCGGGTTGGTCAGGTTTAGACATGAGGGGTAAGATTATCAGGGTAAGCCAATCAGAGGCAGAGTAGAGCGGGTCATGACTTCGCCATCCTAGGAAAAAAAAAACATCGCAGACTGCACGTAGAATTAGCTCGGAGAAAGCGAAATATATATTTTTTCGGCTGAATTGGACCATATTAACAGGTGACTAATACAACTGGCAGCCAATATATCGTGTAAAGTACAAGTTAATTGTACGTGCGCGTTTCTACAGTCGTTAAGTCACATAAATATGTGTCAGCTGGGCTACGATAGCTTTGAAGCTAACGTTAGCTCTCCTAGCTTCTCAGCTAATGTTATCATCGTTACAAACGTTAGCAGCTATTTAATGCGTCATTCTGAAACAATTTGTGAAGTTGCTCATGAAAACATGATGTGTATTGATCCAGTGTTGTTTTCCTCTTCATTATTGTGTGCTAAAGCGTGTCGTTGCAGCTACAGCTAGCTAACTATCACATACTGTAACGTTTTAACGCTTTGTCAACATAAATCTGTAGCTAAACGTTCACTAAAAATGACACTGTTTTGTTATGTCGTCTTAAAAGTAAGTGTTACTTGCAGGATTCACGCTGTCACGGGTCATTTTTGCTGTTGATTTAATGTGATACATGTGCAAGTGAAAGCAAATACTGGTAACATATAACAATAGTTGATGTAATAGCTTTAAAAAGCTTTATGCAGTTTTTCAGGGTCATTTACACTCAAAGCAAAGCGTCGATTGTACAGAAAAGGCGAAATGATGAAAGTTGAATAAAATATTACACAGGTATTAGTCTCACTAAGTTTTGAAAGTATTTTGATCTCTGTTGTCATCACTACACACTTTCATTATCGATTATTTTCACGATTAGTCTTTTGGTCTATAAAATGGTGTAAAATGTCAATCACTGTTTCCCAAAGCCCGATATGACATCCTCTAATGTCTTGTTTTGTTCTGACAAACAATCCACAACACAAAGATGTTCAGTTTAATATCAAAGAAGACTAAAGAAATCAGAAAATATTCACATTTGAGAAGCTGGAATCAGAGAATTCAATTAATAGACTACAAAACAAAATAGGGAAATGATGAACCAATAATCAAAATGGTTAGTTAATGGATTAAGCCACCAATTGTTTCAACTGTATCATGTAAGTAACCACTATGGTAAAATATCAAGATAGATCGAGGTTCTCGATTACATGCATCAACACTCACCCGTAATAACATCACTTGAGGCACTTTGTTTATTTATGTGCTGAACAAACAATTTAAAGCCAAATTTTGCTTTGGCACTATTGAATGGCTCTTGAAACCTCTTGATGTTATGTTATGCAGCAGTCTCTTGGGAAAGTTACTTTGTTCACACTGATGACTGTATACTGAAACCACTTTGTAGCCTTCTTGTGTGCGCCTAATCACCAATATCATGTTTCACTCTTACTCTACTCAATCTGACTCTAATTCACTAATTTCTTGTAAAACCTGGTCTTGAGCTACAATATCATGCGGATTTATTACACTTTACTGACAACTGAGTACATTAAAATAGTAAATTAAGTGTATATTTGTGATACTGAATCATTTTCTCCTGTTTTCCTGCTTGATCCGTAATCCAGGTACGCTGGAATTTTCTGATACCCACTCGGACATGTCCTATGTCTTCATCAACGACTCGTCGCAGACCAACGTGCCTCTGCTGCAGGCCTGCATTGATGGAGACCTGCCATTCGCCAAGAGGCTCCTCGAGACCGGATGCGACCCCAACATCCGCGACAACCGGGGCCGCACCGGCCTGCACCTAGCCGCCGCCCGGGGGAACGTAGACATATGTCGCCTCCTGCACAAGTTCGGGGCCGATCTGTTGGCGACGGATTATCAAGGGAATACGGCGCTGCATCTGTGTGGACATGTGGATACTATACAGTTCCTGGTGTCCAACGGGCTGAAGATTGATATCTGGTGAGAGATATATTGTGTCCTTTTCATTAGTGATTCATCTGCAGAATCTACATTGAAAGATATTGGTCACAGTTTCCTAAAGTCTGAGGTGACATCTCAATAGATGAGTACTAAATGCTATTGAGATGAGTAACAAACTGTATAGTGTAGTAATTTCAGTAGTAACAATTTTTTTTATTTTTACTTCATGTTTACACAAGTACTGCTGTATGCCTTCACAATACCTATTGAACTACCTGCATAGTGTATGTGTAATGTTGCATTTCTTTTCATTTCTACACAAACTCTGAATTAGTATTGAAAACAGACACATTTTCCTATTCAGTATCATATCATGCTTTGTTAATTTGCATATAATTTATTCTTATCAAACAAGAGTGAGCTTATACACAAGCTTTATTTCAACAAATTTTATTAAATGGACTGAATATTGTCCTGTAATTTACACTTCAGAAATCATACATAGAATGAATTATCACATTTTATTGCATTTCTACACAATTACATTACTTTTTTGTTTGGGGCCTTTTTAAAAGGCTTTGTCCTCATAATAATTTATTTAATTATTAATTGCCTTGGATCTGCTTTATGAATGTTGCACATCTTTCTGCTCAAGCTACTCTGTACAAGCTTTTACTTTGTGAAAAGCAAGGTCAGCAGACCACTGATCAGTTTCCAGCACATGTTGTAGTGAATCTACTACACGTGGTAGTCCTTTAAGGACAGACACATAGGAAAACATGACAACGAGTGTAGCTAGCCTACACGTGCATGGTATAATTAAGGTGTTTAGAACTGAGATGAGGTGGCCTACTTACTTTCAAACACCACAAAAGTTGTTCTTCGCTGAGCATTCTCTCTTCCTTTTTTTGGTTCCCCTTTTCCATCATATCTATTTTGCTCAGCAGCAAACCTCTCTCACAGGAACCCTCATCATTATTACAGCTTTCCTGATAGATAGATAGATAGATAGATAGATAGATAGATAGATAGATAGATAGATAGATCGTCTCATTTTAGGTGGGAGAAGGCAAAAGAAGGAAAGGTGTCATCAGTTATTCTCTCTCATTGGTACAAATATTATGTGAATTTTATTCAAGTGTAAATGCATATAAGCGATCCGTGGATTAACAGTTTACGTATCTTCCATGACCATCTCCCATGAGATATCTATATGAGAAATTACTTTCCATCTAAAATGGTTATATAGCTTCTTGAAATGAAAACTTGTCAGAATTTATGAGTAATAACTGGGTCAGTGACAAATAAGGGTTGGAATGATGTCCAAATCAAAAACATGCTCTAAACTCCTCTTAGGGACCTGGTCTAGTGCAGCCATTTAAACTGATGGCGAGTGAAGGCGTCCAGCTGCTTGTTCAGGAGACTGAGAAGGTCTGCCATCCTGCCACTCTTTTCAATCTTTTGATATTTTGCAGATGTTTTCTCCTCCTCTGTAACAACAATCCTCTCCCTCCTCACACGCTTCTGGTTGGCCGCGTCACAAACAATTGCTTCCAGGAGATCCGAAATGCTGTTAGTCAACAAAATGCTTTTCTGACAGAGCTTGTCAACAATCATTTTAAAGTTGTCATGGTCATAGCAGGCACAGGTGTTTCGGTCGGACTCTTTTGCTGGAGTACCATAAAAAGGGCAGTATCTGAGGAACTGTCTGTATGAGACTGCATGGTGTTTCAGGGCGGTTGTATTGTAGTTGGCGTGGAGGTCTTTCAGAGACTGAAGCAGCACTCTCCTTTGGTGTTTAATTTTGTTTTTTGTAACAGTGTCTTTTTTACCCGACAGCATGCAGGTATTTTCGTCCCTACAGAGAAAGCTGACTACCCTCTCCTTTTTCTCCTCTGCAATTTTCTTTTTGTCTCTCTTCTTGTTTCCCTCACTTACTTTCTGTCCTTTCTTCTCTTTGAGTTTCTCGAGTTTCCATTGCAGCTTTTTTGCCTTCATTCTTTCAAGTTCCTTCTTTTCCTTCAGCACTGCTATATGTTTGCTGGTACTTTTCCGCACTGCCCTTACAGGAGTTGATGATGCCTGTGGTCTCTCTAAACTTGGTTGCACATAGTCATGATCAGCAAGGTTTACTCTCTGGAGGGACACTAAGCTTGCCATTTACTGTTGAATTCAGTGAGGGAGGAGTAAGGTTCAAAACATCAGCAAGCACCCTTTTCTTCTCTCTGTACTGCCTTTGATACTGCCTCCACTTTTCCCTCATCTTCTCCTGTTTTTTCCTGGGCAGATCTGCAACTGGGATGTTTGTGATATTTCCCTGTCTCTTTCTGCTTTGATAGCTTAAGAGTAAAAAAGATGAATGCAATACTTCAACCTTTCAGGGGATCTACATCGCTGATTTTACTTTCACATTAAGCATTAGTGCGTGCGTGTGTGGGTCTTATGCAGTGGGCCTTTGTTTTCTTTTAGCCAGGGAATTTTCCCTTGCAGCAGGATGCGCATTAACTCACACTCTGTGGCGAGTCACTATTTCCGTACTTGTAAGAGGTATCTGTCAGGAGAAGAGGAGAGTTTATTGTTTGCATGCATACACAAGTTTCGACCTACAAACTGCTTGCTTATGTACATTATCCTATAGAAATGTGAAATTAAAAGCATCATTTACAGATTTTAAAGTTCTTTTTAGATCACATTTCAAGCTGCACATTATTATTATCATTATTATTATTAATAATAATAATGATCTAATTATTATCATTATTATTATTAATAATAATAATGATAATAAACATTTGACATTTCAAATTGAAAACAAAGTTTGCAGGCATTATTGTGGACGGCTATGTAAACACTTGACCTTGGTTTGAATATTTAAAACTACTTTTCATATTAAATTGAATATTTTATGATGATTATGATTTATTAACATTTAACTGAGGTCATACCATTTGACATGTAATCTAATCATACCTGACCATGGCCTGAAAATGCTTTATTTTGCCAAATTTTAGACTAACCTTGACTTGTGGCAGTTGGGGTCCTCATGGGTCCTTCTGTTTGACATCATATCCTGTCACATGATTGATGACATGAAAATTTTCAAAATGGTGGTTACACCACTTGACATACCAGAAGTTTGACTTGGCAGACATGATTCCCCATATTAATAAAAATATGCAGAACTGCTATGTTTCTCTACCATTATTTGGTATTAAAAAATATAATATAAAAATACCAATGTATTTCAGAGGCCATTTAGGGCTAAATTACACATTTTTTCAGCAACTTAAATTCTAGGTGCTACACTTTTATTGTTACACCATTTAGACAATTTTGCCCTTATTCTCTCAATATTCTCTCAAAACTTAATAAAATCAGGCATTTCAAGATAGGGACCCAAAGAAAAAGATATTTTAAAGTAAATTATAACATTATTCTGAAATTTTCACATTTTTAAAGTTATTCAAACCTCAAGGACAGAAAAAAAATGAGCGGCACGTCTTTCACCCAACTAACTACATAAGCAACCAGTAGTAAAGAAATCTGTTGATCACTACTTAAAATATATGTAGTCTTGCTGTAGTGTTGTAACTACATACTCACTATACAAGCAAGTAGTAGAAGCTCTACACGATTACTATTTAAAAGCCTGTGTAGTATAGCAGTAGTGTTTTGACAACTTATTCAAGTTATTTGTTCAACTTATTCTGCTTGATTACTACTGCAGAACTCTACTGGTGTGTCATGAGTAGTACTTAAACTACACATTCACTGCACAATTCTTACAAGTCACTACATAGCAACTACTACACAAAGAGGTTTTGTGTAGTGAGTTCAGTAGTGCAGTTCAGTAGTGCTTTTTAATGAGGGAAATCCAGAGATATTCAATTTACTGTCAAATCAGACCAAGAAAACCAGCAAATCCTCACATATTACTGGCTGAAACTGAGGAATGTTTGACATTTTTGCCTAAAAAATGACTAAAATGATTAATTGATTATCAAAAAGGTTTATTCTTTTCTTGTTGGTTGACTAATCAATCAATTGTCGCAGCTGTAGAGCTTTCTTGCCGCCTTAACGGAGGACGAAAATTCTTTGGTAACCATGTCTGACAACAAGTCAGGGATTGGTCAAAGAAAAATACTGAACTGAAACTAAACAGAGCTGAATTCCCATCCTTTCTGATATTTTACACGGGTAACATTTTGTCAGTTAAGGTGTGGCGTAAATATTTGGTAGATTAAACCTCACCTACGTTGATTTAGTTGAACTGTTGGCACAATAACAAGGTGTAATGATGTGTTCATGCAGCTGTTTAGGCGATGACACCGACAATACTTAACCCTCTGGAACTGAACCTAGCTTCAACGCTATGCTGGACCGTGTTCTACAAAACATGAAATAACTTTGGAACTGTTCATGATATCGTCGAGCTTTGTTTTTGTCTGAACCGTGAGAATCTCAGCTTTCCGAGGCACCTTGTACGGCGCCTTTATGACCATCAGCGCCGATTTACGGTGTAATTACGCGATAACAGGAACAGAAGCTTGCTGGCTTACAGGCTTCACTTGAGTCACCGTGTGCACTCACTTTGCAAAAAGTAAACAACTGCAGTCTTCCATATATCATCAGATTAGGTCGTCCATTTTCCAATGATATATAACACTTTGATATTTACTCCCAAAGGCCTATTCCTAAGAAGGAGGTACGCTACCTGGAATTTCCCAGGCAACGACAAAGAGGTGAACTCACGTTTTGAAACAGCGGTGCTCAGAGGCTCCCAAACACTATTGATTTCCAAAAGAATGGGTATTTTGCGTTATTTTTAGTATTTAAAAAAAATTTTTTGGGCCTGGTGGCGGTTCTTGTTGGCCTGGTGGCCCACCAGGCCTGTAGGGATACACTGATGTGTCATCACAACTCTAAGCATATTTAGCACATGTGCGTCACCTCTGCATGAAGTGACTGCAATGTCATAGTACCACATAAATGCAGCTCTAGCCACAATCCCAGCAACAGCAGGGTATGGAACTTCAGTACCACGTACCGAGTATCCAAAACTGTCAGATATTGAAAGCTGGTAGTGCACATCTGGTCATATCCAGCTATCCATGGCAACATGATGAGCCTCACCCCAAGTTCGGGTCATCCTGGCTAGCTCGTCATGTTTGGTCTTCTAGATTTTCTTTTGCCATGAACGAGTTCTTCTCAAGGCTCAGTCTTTGGGATTTGATCCGCCTCCCTTTTGAAGCACATGGCCCAGCTATCAGCCTTATTTCAGTGTTAATGTTGCGTTTGGTTTTTCTGTACAACTCCAGGTTTGTGATGTTATGATTGTATAACTAAACTAAACTAAAAGCTTTAGAACCATACATTAGCATGTATTTAATGTTGCTCTACTATAGATGAACCTTTGTTTTTAGGGTGTATTGCTTGACTTCCAGATGTAGTGGAGAACACATCCTGGACTTTCCTAAATCTTACCTTAATGTCCCTCCGTGTCCTGCTGCCTAAATAAGCGGTCTTTCTTAGAGCTGCAACTAATGATTATTTTCATTATCGATTGATCTGCCAAATTTCTTGTTTTGTTCCAACCAACAATCCACAACCCAAAGATATTTAGTTTACTATCATAGAAGACTAAGGAAACCAGAAAATATTCACATTTAAGAAGCTGGAATCAGCGAAAACAGTTGGTGATTAATTTTATTTATTTGCGATTAATCAGTCAGTCGACTGATTAACTGACTAATCTTTGCAACTTTATATCAAACTTCTGATTAACATTCTAAAATCCAAAGATATTCATTTTACAGTCATGTATGACACAAAAAAGCTTCAAATCCTCACATTTGAGAAGCCGATACCAACAAATATCTGCCATTCTTGCTTTAAAAAAAACCCCGCCGGACCTACTGACGCTTCTGAAACCCTTGAAACCACCTACACGTTTAAGCTCATGGAAAATATAAATGACTGTTAGGTTAGATCAGTTTCAGTGTTCTACCTCGCATGATTGTTTAGTCATTGTAGGAACTTTGGTTGTGGTTGTGTATTATTTATTGCAGTTGTTGGGTTATTTAAAGAGCTTCTGCATTCACACACCTAGGTCTGGGCAGGAAGGAGGATTTTTTCAACAGTCATTTTCTGCTGTAAAGTCTCCTTTTTTAATTTTATTTCAGTATGAATTATCCGAATCTCGAAGAAGTTGATTTTCGTGTCGTGCCATCAAAGCTGTCCTCACATTTGAGAAGCTGCAACCAACAAATATTTGGCATTTTTGCTTTAAAAACAACTATTCAATCATCAAAATAGCTGCTGTTGGTCAACTGATAGACCGATAGACTAATTGTTAAAGCTCTAGTCCACTGTTTTAAGTGCCTCGCCATTAAATCTGGTGCAAAAGGTGTGTCTGAGGTTTGTGTCAAAGTTGAAACTCACATCCTTGAGTGGCTAAAGATAGTACATTAATATTCTTTACACAGAATAAACACGATTTATCAACACTTGGCAGTTCACAAAGTGTGTTATTTCCCATTTAAGATCATTATCTTAACTATCTAGTGCATACAGTTGTGGACCAAACCACAAAATAATCACAAATAACCTCTGAGCTTACATGAAGTTTCACAGCTCAGAGGAAACTACAAACGCAGAGAATAGTTATCTTAGCCTGGGTTTCATATCTTGCATGATTATCTAGTCATTCTTCTCCTGTAAAGTCTCCTTTTTAATTGTATTTCAGTACGAATGATCCGAATCTTGAAGAAGTTCATTTTATTGAGCAGTTAAAATACATATTCTTGTCTGTGTATCTTTGTGTACAGTGTCAAGATGTGTATATGTGGCTGCTGAAGTCCAGTTTTTAAAACATGATAATCTGTGAATTTTGTTTCCCCGAAGCACAGTTCCTTTGACTCTCGATTCTAACGGCGCCAGTGTTTGTTATCCCTCCTCCGTAACAGTAACCACAATGGGTCGACGCCTCTGGTGCTGGCGAAGAGACGCGGCGTCAACAAGGACGCCATTCGTCTTCTGGAGGGACTGGAGGAGCAGGAGGTGAAAGGCTTCAACAGAGGGCCACACTCCAAACTGGAAACTATGCAGATGGCTGACAGTGAGAGGTAAGCAGTGTGAGGAGAGGACTGGGCGGGGTTGGGTGGCGTAATCTGTGAGAAAGAATGACAAACAGGTTAGATAGATGAATAAGGCTACAGGCTTTAAAACTATTTGAAACTGACTCACAATCCAAAAGTGTCATTCAGTGGTTTTATGATCAAAAGGATTGTTTGTTTTCATACTCTCTTGTGTGTTTTGTGAGGACAGCGATAAGCACAAGAGCAAACACGCTTCACTGCTGATAAGCTGTGAGAGTTCATTCAGGCACAAAAAAAAAACCAACAAGGAGGAAAAGTTGGCACTAAATTTTGTGCTACCATGACTTTTCCATTGCACTTTGTGTTAAGTGAGGTAAACATTACTTGCTAAACATGAGCATGTTAACTCAAAGTCTAACTCATTATTTGAGGAAAACCCCTGCTAATTAGGCATAACAATAGAAAGTTTAAAGTGCAATATAATCAGTAATTATAAAAAATTATAAAAAGCAGGTTATAATAGTACAGACCGGGTGGGCCACCAGGTCAACAAGAACCCCTGGCAGGCCAAAAAAAAATTCTCAGTGAGTCAGCCTCTGTGTCGTTGCCCGGTAAACTCTCGGTAGTGCAACTCCTTTTAAGGAGGACACTATATAAGGCAAAGCAGTCAACCTAGGGTAAACACTGAAAAGGAAATGGGTGGAGGGTTGTGTGATAGTTGTGTAAAACAAAAAAACAATACAGGTGGGAGCAGATAAGGGACTGGAAATCAGAGGCTGAAGAGATGCAAATTGTTGCATTTGACTGGGAACTCATTTGACTGGGAACTCATTTGACATTATTGTCAGTCTGTTCTGGGAATACATGCTGGATTAAGAAGATGGACTAGAGGACAAAAGCTGATGCAGAAGAAGCCCAGTCTAGGCCTAAACTATAAATACAACAGTACATGTTCAGTATGAGCTGGAGTTTGCCAAAAAATAAATACTACAGCTCTTCAACAATCAAGCAAAGTGTGCTAGTTTTGTTTACCAGCAGCTGAATATGTTGACAGAGTTTACATCTATCTATCTATAGTATAATAATGAATTTTCTGTTTTTGTGTTCTTAAGTACTGAATAAGGTAAATAAATCTGTCTAAATCCAGGTTTTTCTGTTTGTTTTTGCAGAGGTAAATGTGACAATTAATCATGACATTGATATTAGGTGACATCACCAGCCCTGCATCAGGCTGTCTGGAGTTAAATGAACTCCTTTATGAGGCAGATTTTATCTGTTGACCCCTTTTTAACAGTTGTTCTTTTGTCTGTCAGTGCGATGGAGAGCCACTCCTTACTCAACCCCAACCTGCAGAGCAGCGAGGGCGTCCTGTCCAGCTTCAGGACCACCTGGCAGGAGTTTGTGGAGGACCTGGGCTTCTGGAGGGTCCTGCTGCTACTGGTGGTCATCGCCCTCCTCTCCCTGGGCATCGCCTACTACGTCAGCGGGGTCCTGCCTTTCTCCACCAGCCAGCTGGAGCTGGTGCACTGAGGAAAGGATAGGAACGAGAGAGAAAGTAGTGAAGGAGGAGCTTTCGGCTGTTTACACTACAACAGAAATTCAGATTTTTGTTTTATTTGCAGCCTAGAGTTTGTCCTTTTCTTGATTGCCTAAACAGGGAAACATCAGATTGTATTGTTAGTAAAAAAAATGTATTTCTAATAAGCAGCGATCCAAAAGAACAAAACACACTTCCTCAGTTTAAAAAAAAAAACAGTTACATAAAAAAACCAACTTGCAAGTGTGATGGGTTGTGAGGTGATTGACAGGACGACCCGGGCAGTTTCTTCTTCTGATTCATTGACTCATAAAGAAAATTACGTTGGTCTTGTTTCCATATTGTGTAACATATCCCCTTTAAAATGAGATCACAGTTCAAGATGCTTTTGAAAATGACGAATGATGCACTTGTTTAGTTTATAAGGACGTTTCATTGTATAACATCTTTTTTTTTTCCATTTCATTCATACCGTATGATCTGTTACAAGCTGTACATTGCCAACGTTTTGTATCTTATTTTTCTCGTTTGTCTGATCTCTCGATTGTGTTATTTATCAAACATATTCTGTATTAATTTCCTCGCATACTGTATGTTTTATTGACATCCTGCACCCTCGCCGTCTACCCTGCATCTTATCTTATTCTGACCGTTTTGTTTTGAAAGTCGATGGATGCAGGAACGTCGTATCTTCTGCGTACGTACAGATCGGAGAAGCACCTTGACTGTGTGCCTTTTTTTGAGAGAAAGCTTCATGTTTCACAGAAGTTCGTTAAGACATTCCCGCCAGAGGCATGCAGCTTTGTTGCATTAAAATCTACCGTGTCATTGTAAACTTCATATTTAGGCTCAATGCTTACAAACTGTAGGATAATGGCAGCAGATTCATGATTATTACTTGTTTTGTTGTATTTTCATTTTTATCTCAATGTCCTTGTAAACCATGTATATTTTAGTAGTTGTAGGTTTTCCACCGTTGATTTTCTGTGTACAATAACAATAAAATTCTAATTTAATGTGGAAAATGAATAAAATCATGTGTATGTATGATTCTAATCAACAAGACGACTACTTATAGTGTTAAAACAGAGCGCATCACTTCTTCTCCTGAACCAACTTTTAATTCTCCCTGCTGTTCAGAGTATTCAAAGTTTATCCCACAATTCACCAGGATCTCTTGTGCAACATCAGTCCAGCTGTTGGCCGTAAAGCGATAATCAACAGATATGAAAAAGTTGGAAGTTTATGACATGTTAGGTTCAGTTTGAATATTATTATTAATGTCCAAACACTAAACAGTTATGGCAGAACGTCCACAGACGGTTATCACTTAATATTAGAGCTCAGTTCTTGATGAGTTTGACTCCATATTTAGAGACATTTGAAGTAACGGGTAGAAAATAAAGATGTGAAACCAACACAGCAATACAGTGATGTAAAAATACTCCATTACAAGTAAAAGTCTCTACTGAAGTAAAAGTACATAAGTATTATGAGCTTGATGTAGTTAAAGTATTGCAGTAAAAGTAGTGGTTTGGTCCCTGATATATTATTATATATGACATCATTAGATTATTAATAGTGAAGCATCAATGTTAGAGCAGCATGTTACTGTTGTAGCTGCTGGAGGTGGAGTTAGTTTCTCCGCACTCCGCCCTCCGCACTCCGCCCCCGCGACTGTCCCATCAAACACTCATAGACCGAACCACGCGCTGACCATTTCGCTCCTGGCGCACCAGAAGTAGACTGTCAATGGCACCGCTGCGCTATCTTTTTTGTCTTCTTTATTCTGTCAGCTCTGTTTTCGGAGAATATCAGCAGGTGATTTTAGGAGACGCGGTGACATTTACCGCGACTGGAAAATGTGCGAAAGGAAAAGAAGCCAGACTGGAGTACCGGGTGGACGAGCGCATCACTCGGCCAGTGGCTGTTCTTCAGCAAGGTGTATGGCTAGGCCTACTATCCGACTATTACAAAGACAGGGTTATTAGTCGGAACTCTTGCGTCGTCTTCAACCGCACATTTTACACTGACACCGGATCGTATGAGTTAACCTGCGGCGAGGATATTAAAATTATCCAGCTGGTTGTTGTTTTAGCCTCTAAAGCATCCGTGACTGAGGGGGAAACGGCCACACTTCAGTGCTATTACATAGGTCAATATGTGAGGTGGGAAAGAAACGGAGAGCTTGTGTTGGAGCTGAATTGCTCCTCCGGGAGGATCAGATATGGGACTGGCTTTGAGGGAAGAGCGTCGGTGTCATCTGACTGCAAACAAGGAGATTTCTCGCTGATTTTGGAGAAGGCAGAGATGGAGGATAGGGGTGACTACTTCTGCTATGGGCAGAGCAACGGGGAGAAAGAGAGGGGAAATCCCGCTGCTGTGAGGTTAACTACCAACCCTGAACAGACCACCCCCTTCCTGAATGTAAGTCCTATCTCACTCTTTGTTTATTAAAGCGTTTTTAATCGATGGATTTAAATAAATTAATTAAGGAGGAAATTCAGGTCAATTTTGGGTTATGATCCATAACCGTTATGGTCCATTTTAAGAGGGTTTTACCTCTCAAAAACCCATTACACCGTGCAACCATTAATTATCACCATGTTACCACTAAATCTGAGGCATATTTACCTGAATACTGTTTGGAATACAAATCCGTGCAAAAAAAAAAAAAAAAAAAAAAAATCACTTGAAGACAAAATTCTTATAATTTCCTTAAATAAAACATTAAATAAACCCAAATACTGTTCGAAGGTAAAAGTAGAATCATTTAAAATGTCATTTGTACCCAAAAATACTTCATCCAACTAATGTAATAATCAAATTGATTCCTAAAAGAAGATGTTTTATTTAAATGATGCTATTGTAAGTTTAACTGAAGTCGCTTCTGTTTCCTCTTTCACTCTCTTCTCACACTTGTAGACGACACAGAGCTTGACTGGAGAGGAAACGGAAACTTGGACCAATGAGTCTGTGATCGCTTGGCTTGCAGTTGCTATCGTGGTTGCTCTTGTGGTTGGTATTGTGGTTGGTATTGGGCTTGGCTGGCTCCTGACGTCCAGTGCCTCACCAGGACCCCCTGCTCGAGGAGATCTAGATGTGGCTTTGAGACCCCTGAACAGTCAGTCTGCTAGTCCTGCTCAGGCCAATGGGTGAGACATCCAAATGTAAGTTAGAAATAAGTGCTGGTATTTACCTGCACTATTACCTGCTAATTTTTTTTAAAGCATTACTTCTTCAAATTTAAATAATAAAGTCTTATTACCTGTTTTTTTCTACGCTGCTAATGCACTATACCTAGCAGGGTCATGAATTAATATCACCTGTGCTTGTCAAAGGTCTGATTGCTGCTTCCTGTTGCTGCTTTGTGTTTTCTCCAGCTGTTATTGTTGTTACATTTTACTGTCTTATGTTGTTTTTATGACTGTTTTGTTTTGGCAACACTTTCTGATAGATAACAGAAACCTTTTTTTTTTTTTTTTATCTTTTCAGGTCTTTAGGCTAATTGATCAGAGGATCCCTCCAATGGACTGTTGGACCGTCCATCTTCTAAGATCGAGAGGGAATCTGCACCAAAATCTATTTATAAACAACTGCAGACTTGATGGATACATTAAGTGATCCATGTTAAAAATGATCAAGATTTTTTTTTAGAAATTGAGAAGTTCTTTTGATTTTTATGTATTTGTTGTGTTTTTGTAGTTTGTGCAGTCAGGTGAGGGGCAAATTTCCATATACTGCGGAAGGGGTCGAGGTCAGTGGGGGAGACCAGGGACCATTGTAACACTCTTTGCGATTTTCCCCTTAAATCAAAAACCATTTACACTGGAACAGTCCTGGAATAGTTGTAAAAAGGCGTTACAACCGCCCCAATATCACCAGCCATGTTTTCACCACATGTGAACTAGTTTCACTGCTAGATTGACTCATGTTAGCCATTTCTATTTTTATCTTATGATCTTAGGACAGCAGTAAAAAAAAATACATCTCATAGAAAAGTTGCATTTCCTCTGCAACAAAGTTTGCACTGCTACATGAAGCCACAGCGTCCGCACAATGCAACAGTATGAGTCAGGCGACCAGGGTGTATTGTGCAAGATTTTGCATATTAATCTCTGAAGAAAACATTGATGATCCACAAAATCCACAGTCCTCCTTCTGTACAAAAGTGACAGTATTTTTAGTGCCAAATTCCCTCTTTTTGTTACAAAGTTTGAGTTTGATTGACATAGTTTATCAATATTTTAAGCATTATTCAATTGCTGTGTTAAGTTTGACATCGTTGATAAAATCAGCAGAAACACACATGGTTCAGAGAAGTCTATTCTCAGTGCAACCCGTTTTCCACCAAAATACCAAGGATTCAAGGATTTCAAGGATTCAAGGAAGTTTATTGTCATTCCAGAAAATGTTGATACATGAAAGTAACAAAATTAGGTCCTCATTCAGAAATAACAATAATAAAACAATAAAACTGCTGCAAGATGGCGGCAGGTAGAGCAGAGTGTCTCTGTAACATCTGTCCAGGGTCTACAGATGGAAAATAGCCTCTTGGTTAACTCTGGCATATTTACAGCAATGTTTATTAATGTGGACTGTCTCTGTGAAATAGCCTAAACCAACAAATACATAAAAATAAAATCAATACTAAAACAATAAAATAAGAAGTTCCACACTATAGCCAGATTATAATAAATAGTCAATAAATATGAATAAGTGTGATCAGATAAGGGAGATAAACAGCTTTGTTTTCCGCCAGCTGGCATGCAGTCATTCCTGTTTAACAACCTGTCAGTCCCAGATAGGGCGAATATAACGGGGCTGAAATGTGGGCAGAGTTGCCGCAGAACTGTTTCTGTGGCAATAGTTCGCAATATATTGTGTATATATATTGGGGAGGGGCGGGACATGAACAACGCAACAGGTTTTTCTTGCTTTCCACAGTTGGTCCAACTTTCAGAGTTCAGGAGAGCTGAGTATTTGCCTGAATCTCTCTCATGCATCTATTCATCTAATGTGGTCAACGGGTGTGTCTTAGTTTGGCAGCCAAGATGCAAAAGAAGCAACCTTCGCGAAGACACAGACACATCCAGTATTTTTCCACAGTGAATTTTATCTGTCCAAGGTGTTAATGTTACACATAAACTCTTTGTTGTACAGTCCACCTGTTTATTGTGCTGCAGAACTTGTTGAAGTAAACCCGTCTGCTCTTTGCTTTGCTCATGTTTATATATATATATATTAAAATACTTTTCAAAAGTGATTAGGTTTTCTATAAGCTTATTTATGGCTGTTTGTCGTTTTTATTTTATTTAGTGTTTCCATATTTACTTCAAGCTACAGACTATTATGTTGCATATTTTTAGTTCCAGTTTTTAATTGGTTTAATCTAATTATTGATTCTTCTACAAGCACGACGAGAAGTGAGACCAACCCAGCGTCACACAACATGATCGGAACCGGTTCACCTGGTTCAAGGCCATGATTTTATTTCTGATATGTTTTGGCAAATATATATTTTAAAATACATTTTAAAAGTTAATCATTATTTTTACATTAATGAGTTGCTGCAGAAATCACAGTTTTTCATCTATTTTGTTCAATAAGTGATTCATAGAAAAACAAAATTATGTTTCCACATTCAACCACTGTAAAAACAGCCTGGTCGCTAGAATAAAACGTTGGCACTGTACGTTTCTGCACAGAAACGTTGAATATCTACGTTTCAACACGTGAAATACGTAGCGTATTAACATTTCAAAATGTATCATATCAACATTTCTACAAAACGTAGCATATTAACATTTCAACAATACGTATCATATCAAAATGTCAACAAAACGTATTATATCAACATTTCCTAAATACGTATGATCTCAATATTTCTAAAGTGACGTAGTTTACATGTGATCCATATGAGTTGATCTTCCCTACATAGGAGGCGAAGGGGCCGGTGGATGGTTAGTAAGTTTCTTGGCAGCAAGTTGGCGAGAAAACCGGCTTTTTTTAGTGAGACATCGGCCGTTTTTATTTTATTTTTTATTTTTTGTTTTTACTTTAATCCACACCATGATCTTTCCCTAACCCTAACCAAAGTGGTCTTTGTGCCTAAACCTAACCAGACCTTAACCACAGCGTCGTCACACCATAAAACATCATTATTCAACGGGTAGAAATGTTAATATGCTACGTTTGTAGAAATGTTGATATGATACGTAATTCACGTGTTGAAATGTATATATTCAACGTTTCTGTGGTTTGCAGAAACGTTCAATGCCAAGGTTTTCTTCTGGCGACTGGGTTGGTAAAAATCTCATGACTTCACAATAGTAACAATCATTGTTTCATCAGTCGTAACCATTTAAAACACTCTCAACAACTATTTGAGTTAAAGGGCGCCATTTACTTTCGAACCAGCAGTCCACCAGAAGTCCAATCTCGAAACCCACATCTGTCGAAGGTCTTCCATCACTGTGTCCAGATGTTCTGCGGGATTTCAGCCACCAACCAAACCAACCGGCTGAAAGTGCAAAAACCACAAACATCACAGCGGCTGTTATGAGGACAGTGGTCCAAATCCCCGTCGCTTTTTCTCCAGTGTCGCTCTGTGGCGGCTGTAGCGAGCGAAAAGACAAAAAAGGAAATGCAAGAATTTAGTTAAATTCACACATTATTACACCACGAGTTTACGTGAAGCTATACGTGCTATTTTGAGATGATGTGTTTGTACTCACAGATGCAGTCAGCGGTGTGAAGGCGATCTGACCAGAGTTCTTCTCTTTGAACTTCAGCCTAACAGCAGCAGGGTCTCACGCATCAAATATAAATACTCAAGTAAAGTACAAGTACCTCAAAATTGTACTTAAGTACAGTACTTGAGTAAATGGACTTAATTACTTTCCACCACTGCTGATAAATATTGCCTGCTATTGAGTGTTGAAAGTGTCTGTTAATGAATGGAAAGTGTTTACCCCAGATTTGATCTGTCCATCCAGTCTGGGGGACAGCTGTTTATCTGGTCATGTGAGAGGAGTATGAGTATTTTGCCACAGCCATATTGGTATGTAAACAAAAGCTGTTGGAACTACTACTGCAGCACCAGGTTGTTTCTGAACTACTGAGGGAGAAAGCACTGCAGCAGAATCAGGTATTTATTGATATCTATAAAACAGTAGACATGTGTGCGTCTGACAGGTAGAGTGGAGATTAAATGAAATTGCTTACATTGTAACTACAGGTTAAGTCTGTTGTTCTTCTGATATAGTTCCTGTTTTTTTTTCCTCTGCTGTATGCGGAGACATACCACATAAAGCTGCCTCACACGTGAAGCAGAGGAATTTGAACTGAGAGACACAGTGGAAGCTGAGCTGGACCAACCAAATCTGCAAGGAGGTTTTTTTTTTCAACAGCAGGAGACATTGGGAACTGTCAAAGGTCTCAGCTACTGCCTCGAAAATGTCTGAACATGAACTTTTTTTTTTAATCATTGTTATTGTCAACAGGGTTTTGAAGCATAGTCAACTCAGCTATTTTATAGTTTGGTAATGGCTTTTCCAAGGTTCAGACATTTGCGCCTCATCTTAATGAGGACATTGTTTATACATGAAAGACAATCTTATTTAGACACATTTATTTTCCAATTTAGTTTCAAGATGTTATCTGCTTGTTTAAAAAAGGCAACCCTGCTGAAGGCAAAGAATGTGTGCTCTCAAGTGTTTTTGGCAGTGAGATTCTCACAGAATCTCATCTGTGAGATGAGTCACTGTTGGAAACACACATACACACACACACACACACAGAGAAACTGGAGTCAGGTCAACTTCCTTCTCACCGAGGCTTAAGGTCTGAGGCTGTGCAATGCAAAGGCATTTTCACTACCACTAGTAACAAAGATTAGCCTGCCAACCCCCAAGGCCTTAATCATGACCTTGTTTGGTGTGAATCCCTGAATTTGAAATTTAAGGTCATCTTTGAAGGTACAGATAATGTTTTCTAAAAAAAACAAAAAACAAAAAAACCTTAGAAACCCCGACGTCCTTTAAGTTACTAATACCAAATTTTAAGTAAAAATACCTGAATGCTGTTTGGAATACAAATCCTTCAAGAATCCTTCATTTTTACTTGAAAACAAAATTCTTATTGTTTCCTAAATCGAAGCTATTGATCGGAGTTTCAGGAGCAAGACCACACCTCAACCATGCCACTTCTTGTCCTTAATGAGTCATCAACACGCATTTTGTTGTTGGTTTGGTCCTTGCTAATGAAATAAAACATTAACCTAAACACTGGACGTAAAGTAGAATCATTTAAAATATAATTCATTTGCACCCAGAAAAACTTCAGCCAACTATTGTAAATGTAAATCCCACTTTCTGATAAGCCTCCTTTATAAGGGATTCATAATAACTTTATTAATGATTAATAAATAATTTACTAATACAAACTTAAAAAAAAAATCTTTTCAGGCCTTTAATAAATCATGGAGAACCCTCAAATGGCCACTGGATTCTGGTTCCACTAGCATTTCCTCAGTCCGCATTTCAGACGTATCTTAAGAACACTATTCGACAGATTGGTGCAGCGTTTTTAAACTCCACAATACATTTTAAAAGGTAATTAACATTTTCCATTAAATAGCTATGTATTTTGTTTAGATTTTTTAGGGTTTCTATCACTATATTTATGGCTGTTTGTTTTATTCAGTGTTTCCATATTTACTTAAAGCTACAGGCTATTATGTTGCATGTTTTCAGTTCCAGTCTCACGTGAAGTGAGACCAACCCAGCGCCACACAACATGATCGGAGTCGGTTCACCTAGTTCAAGGACATGATTTTATTTCTGATATGTTTTGGCAAATATATATTTTTAAAATACCTTTTAAGTGTTAATTATTATTTTACATTAATGAGTTGCGGCAGAAATCACAGTAGCCGTGTTTATTAATAAGAATACGACTTCATAATAGTAGCAACCATTGTTTCATCAGTCACCATTTAAAACACATTAAATCACCATTTAAGACCCCATTAACTTGAGAACCAGCAGGTCCTCTATTGTTCACAAGTCCCATCTCCACATCTGTCGCAGGTCTTTCATCACTTTGTCCAGATGTTTTGCGGGATTTCAGCCACCAACCAAACCAACCGGATGAAGGTGCAACAATCAGAAACGTCAAAAAGGCTGTTGTGAGGCCGGTGGTCCAAGTCTTCATCGCTTTCCCTTCAGTGCAGTTCTGTGGCGGCTGCAGAGGACGAAAAGACAAAAAGGAAATAGTAGAATTTAGTTAAATTCAGACACTATTACACCACAAGTTTACGTGAAGCTATACACGTTATTTTGACATTATGTATTTTTACTCACAGATGCAGTCAGCGGTGTGAAGGCGATCTGACCAGAGTTCTTCTCTTTGAACTTCAGTCTCACAACAGCAGACTTATTTCTTCCGTCTTTCTCTCGCAGGTAGAGGAAGAAATCACCTTTATCCTCCAGCTGAGCTTGCTCCAGTTTCAGAGACAGGTCTCCTCGTGAGAACCAGTCGGGTGACACAGACACTCTTCCCTCAAATCCTGTCCCATATGTGACGTTCTCGGAGGAGAGATTCAGCTCAAAGACAAGCTCATCGTTTTTTTTCCATCGTATAAACTCCACATCAGGTTCACCTAAAGTAGCGTAGTAGTATGGAAGTTTAACTGTTTTTCCCTCAGTTCCCAGCACGTCATGGGGCACAACGACATCCAGCTCCACGGGTACAAAGCTGCCACCACAGGTGAACTCATACACTCCTTTATCATTGAGGGTAATGTCGGTTAAGACGACGGAAGTCTTTGAAATGTGTTTCACCCGGTCTTTGTAATCTTCCTCTGGCACCCAAACATCATTTGCAAAGTGTCCTACGTCCTTTTCGCTGTCATCTTTCAGCCGTCGAGTGAGTTTGAACTTCTTGTTATCCATGCAATAGTCACTCACTGAAAAGGTAAAGGGGTCTCCCAAAGTTGCGACGTGATATCTCGAATTTTCTCCCAAAACGCACATGGCTTTAATAAGGAGAAAAAAAGCACAAAAAAAGACGGTCTGGAGCTGTGCCATTCTCATTGCTGCGCGCCGAACGTTTCTAGAAGAATAACTGCTGCGAATTGTCGCCTGTCTCTTCAGGGGCGTTTACGTCTCTTCAGGGGCGTTTACGTCTCCACGGATTTCTTGTAACTGTTACGAGCTTCCAATTTGTAGCGTTAACATCAGCATTCATGTCGTAATTAAAGCTGGAAAGCTTGGATTTTTTCTGGAAGCACCGATATATCCGACGTAATCCGATATACATATGAGTGTTATATTGTCAATGAGCAGTAATGTAAAGATCAAAGTACCAACTCTGTGATTTTCCAACCGAAACATTCTCATTTCTCCTACTCGCACCTAAACGCAGCCTGCCTCTCTCTCAGCCTGCCTGCCTGCCTGTCTCCCTCTCTGCCCCTCTCTCTCTCTCTCAGCCTGCCTGCCTGCCTGCCTGTCTCCCTCTCTGCCTCTCTCTCTCTCTCTCAGCCTGCCTGCCTGTCTCCCTCTCTGCCTCTCTCTCTCTCTCTCAGCCTGCCTGCCTGCCTGCCTGTCTCCCTCTCTGCCTCTCTCTCTCTCTCTCAGCCTGCCTGCCTGCCTGTCTCCCTCTCTGCCTCTCTCTCTCTCTCTCAGCCTGCCTGCCTGCCTGCCTGCCTCCCTCTCTGCCCCTCTCTCTCTCTCTCAGCCTGCCTGTCTCCCTCTCTGCCCCTCTCTCTCTCTCTCAGCCTGCCTGCCTGTCTCCCTCTCTGCCCCTCTCTCTCTCTCTCTCAGCCTGCCTGCCTGCCTGTCTCCCTCTCTGCCTCTCTCTCTCTCTCTCTCAGCCTGCCTGCCTGCCTGCCTGTCTCCCTCTCTGCCTCTCTCTCTCTCTCTCAGCTTGCCTGCCTGCCTGTCTCCCTCTCTGCCTCTCGCTCTCTCTCTCAGCCTGCCTGCCTGTCTCCCTCTCTGCCTCTCTCTCTCTCAGCCTGCCTGCCTGTCTCCCTCTCTGCCTCTCTCTCTCTCTCTCAGCCTGCCTGCCTGCCTGCCTGTCTCCCTCTCTGCCTCTCTCTCTCTCTCTCTCAGCCTGCCTGCCTGCCTGCCTGTCTCCCTCTCTGCCCCTCTCTCTCTCTCTCAGCCTGCCTGCCTGCCTGTCTCCCTCTCTGCCTCTCTCTCTCTCTCTCAGCCTGCCTGCCTGCCTGCCTGTCTCCCTCTCTGCCCCTCTCTCTCTCTCTCTCTCAGCCTGCCTGCCTGCCTGTCTCCCTCTCTGCCTCTCTCTCTCTCTCTCTCAGCCTGCCTGCCTGCCTGCCTGTCTCCCTCTCTGCCTCTCTCTCTCTCTCTCAGCCTGCCTGCCTGCCTGTCTCCCTCTCAGCCTCTCTCGCTCTCTCTCAGCCTTCCTGCCTGCCTGCCTGTCTCCCTCTCTGCCCCTCTCTCTCTCTCTCAGCCTGCCTGCCTGCCTGCCTGTCTCCCTCTCTGCCCCTCTCTCTCTCTCTCTCAGCCTGCCTGCCTGCCTGCCTGTCTCCCTCTCTGCCCCTCTCTCTCTCTCTCAGCCTGCCTGCCTGCCTGCCTGCCTGTCTCCCTCTCTGCCCCTCTCTCTCTCTCTCAGCCTGCCTGCCTGCCTGCCTGTCTCCCTCTCTGCCCCTCTCTCTCTCTCTCAGCCTGCCTGCCTGCCTGCCTGCCTGTCTCCCTCTCTGCCCCTCTCTCTCTCTCTCTCAGCCTGCCTGCCTGCCTGCCTGCCTGTCTCCCTCTCTGCCTCTCTCTCTCTCTCTCAGCCTGCCTGCCTGCCTGCCTGTCTCCCTCTCTGCCTCTCTCTCTCTCTCAGCCTGCCTGCCTGCCTGTCTCCCTCTCTGCCTCTCTCTCTCTCTCTCAGCCTGCCTGCCTGCCTGCCTGCCTGTCTCCCTCTCTGCCTCTCTCTCTCTCTCTCAGCCTGCCTGCCTGCCTGCCTGCCTGTCTGTCTCCCTCTCTGCCTCTCTGCCTCTCTCTCTCTCTCTCAGCCTGCCTGCCTGCCTGCCTGCCTGTCTCCCTCTCTGCCTCTCTCTCTCTCTCTCAGCCTGCCTGCCTGCCTGTCTCCCTCTCTGCCTCTCTCTCTCTCTCTCTCTCAGCCTGCCTGTCTCCCTCTCTGCCTCTCTCTCTCTCTCTCAGCCTGCCTGCCTGCCTGCCTGTCTCCCTCTCTCTCTCTCTCAGCCTGCCTGCCTGCCTGCCTGTCTCCCTCTCTGCCTCTCTCTCTCTCTCTCTCAGCCTGCCTGCCTGCCTGCCTGTCTCCCTCTCTGCCTCTCTCTCTCTCTCTCAGCCTGCCTGCCTGCCTGTCTCCCTCTCTGCCTCTCTCTCTCTCTCTCAGCCTGCCTGCCTGCCTGCCTGTCTCCCTCTCTGCCTCTCTCTCTCTCTCTCTCAGCCTGCCTGCCTGCCTGCCTGCCTGTCTCCCTCTCTGCCTCTCTCTCTCTCTCAGCCTGCCTGCCTGCCTGCCTGTCTCCCTCTCTGCCCCTCTCTCTCTCTCTCTCAGCCTGCCTGCCTGCCTGTCTCCCTCTCTGCCTCTCTCTCTCTCTCTCAGCCTGCCTGCCTGCCTGCCTGTCTCCCTCTCTGCCTCTCTCTCTCTCTCTCAGCCTGCCTGCCTGTCTCCCTCTCTGCCTCTCTCTCTCTCTCTCAGCCTGCCTGCCTGCCTGCCTGTCTCCCTCTCTGCCTCTCTCTCTCTCTCTCAGCCTGCCTGCCTGCCTGCCTGTCTCCCTCTCTGCCTCTCTCTCTCTCTCTCTCTCAGCCTGCCTGCCTGCCTGTCTCCCTCTCTGCCTCTCTCTCTCTCTCTCTCAGCCTGCCTGCCTGTCTCCCTCTCTGCCTCTCTCTCTCTCTCTGCCTCTCTCTCTCTCTCTCTGCCTCTCTCTCTCTCTCTCTGCCTCTCTCTCTCTCTCTCTCTCTCTCTACAAATGGAGAGTCTGTTGTTTGTGTATTACTATTCATAAAACGAAGGAGGGAAATGTAGCAGCATTTATGCTGCCAGTAAGGTGAGAACATTTATCAACTATATAAAATAATCCTGAAGTATGAGCCTTGCTTTTCCAGTTTACCATTCTGCAAGAAATGTGTTTTGTCAACAGTTTACAGTCTAGTCAGTCATTTCTGGTGGTATTACGGCTGATTGATGAGACATAATTCTCAATATTGGTTTAAGACGTCTAATTTATAGTTGTCGATTCCAAATTATATGTGTAGCTTCCTCTTTTCTTTTAATCTCTGCAGCTGTAATCACTAATGTCGCCTAAATATGCCGTGAGGCCTCTTATGGTGTTGACAGTATTCGGTCAGCAGATGGCGCCATTGTCCAGACATACTGATCTGCTAGGACGTGCATTTTCTCTCTTTTGAAGAACCACACAAGGATAGAGCAAGCAGAGGAATGAAAACAGTCTTGGCACGAAAATGTCTTAAATTGATTCCCATTGGAATTATTTTCTTTTGGGTTTGAAAAAAATATGCCTACAATCGAAATGTCCATTTTATTGTTTTAATTTATTTCTTTAGTTAGATTTAATCTAGTTATTTTAATGATGATAATTATTATTTTATAATGTTTCCTATGTTGTTGTTGGCTTAAATATTGCTTTGTGTGGGTTGGCTGGTTTTCACATTTTAATACTGCTGATAATAAAGCCACAAAGAATTCAAATCCACTGATTTATTATAAGCAGTGGTGCTTCGGCGCCCCCTACTCGTGACACAGTAGGGGGCGCCGAAAGTCTTTTTACAATTACATTCAGTCTTGTGTTCCTGCATTACTTACTAACGTATTATTATCACTAACAAGACTTGCTTGTTGATTGAAAAATCAGAAATATTTGTTTTCATCGTTGTTGCTCGCCTCAAATCTTTCCAAAACCTAAAAACGCTACTGCGCCACCACAAGTTCACGCGAAGCTCTTACAAATGATATGTTGAGATTATGTATTTGTACTCACAGATCCAAAGTTCCTCTTTTTGAACTTCAGGCTCACAGCAGCAACCCCTCTTTATTATTCCGTCTTTACATCGCCTGTAGATGTATAAATCCATTTCGTACTGCGACTGAACTTTCGTTTCCTCTTAAGAGCCAGTTACATGATATACTGATCACTCTTCCATTAAATCCTATCCCATATGTGACCTTCCCGGTGGACAGATTCAGACTCCACATCATGGTAAACTGCAGTAAAGAAGTGGGATAGAAGTTTCGTCGTTTCTCCATCAGAATCCAGTATTTAAGAGGCGACAACTGCGCTGACACCGACTGGTGTCTGTAGGCTATATGAATGCGAAAGCGAAAGAAAATTTTGAATAATGAGCCATCCGGTCTGTCGGGTTTTAATGACTGTTTTACTGGGTCATCATCAAGGGTGTGACACACACACACACACACACACACGTATCTTTAAAAAAAAAGTCAGAGCGGGAAAAGTGTCTACGTAGTCTCATGAAACGAGAATGCCATCCAGATCCTGGATTTAGCTGTTATTGTATTATTGTTGTCACATTTTACTGGCTTCGGTTGTTTTTATGACTGTTTTGTTTTGGCACCACTTTCTGGTGGTGGCCACTGGAGTCCTCAGTCTGCATTTCAGACATATCTTCAGAACACTATTCGAGACATTCCTTCCACATTGGTGCAGCGTCCACAGCAGCCAGACTGGGCATCTCAGGCCAAACCATGCAGGTCAAACAATCTTAATGATCTCAAGCCCACAGTCAACTCAGTTCAATTTATATTGGACTCTTCTGGGTGCCTGTAATCGGCTGATGGAAACATGCTTGAGACGGAACCCTCACACTGAGTCTACCTCCACCTGGTCTACAGTACGTCCTCCCAGTCCAGCCGAACAGAAGACATCCTCCTTCCACCTTTACAACCGCTCCTCCGATGCCCCTGAGGACAAAAAATAAAATAGACAAAAAAATACACTGTAAAAAAATGTCCGTGAAATGAACAGTGAAGTGCTGTAAAATCATGGCATAAAAAAGTGTAAATAGAAAAACGATGAAGCAGCGCTTAATTCACATTTATATTTTGTAAAATGCTTAACCAAGCATAACTGTTATTTTTAAAGTAAGAATATGTTAAAAGAATCATATTTCTTGGTATAATTTACAGATTACTGTAGTTTAAACACAGAAAACCTGTAATATAGAAAACAATAAAATACAGTTAAAATTACAACATGTTAGTGTTAAAATAATGTTTTTGTCCGGTAGATTTTTTTAGACATAGAAAAAACGTATTACATTTTTGTATGTTATACTTTACAGATAAGAATATGTACAAATACAGTAAAATTATGTTAAACATGAAGGGAAAAAACATGTGATGTGTCTGTTTAGAATTTAGTAGACCTATATTCAACACATATCAATAGACTAGTAGTAAGACTGTAATAGGGTACATATCAATCATTTTTATATCCTCCTGATAAAATAACTCATGAGCATGTGTAGCTAATAGCCAATGGATATCAACATTTGAGTGTTACTTTGAAATGTTGCGCGAAACCTTTTTATTCCTATTTATGTTCACGAACAAAATAAAATGTGCTTTGCATAGCTAAGTATAGGTAATTGCAGTGGACATTTGTAAATATTGTGGACAGACGAATGACGGATTTACAGTTAGGACCATACATTTTAAGACATTAACAAAAAGTTATTTTGCCTGCCTGTCACACCATATTCAAATTGAAAGAAAATCATCATCATTTTCTATGTGTAGATTTTCAAGTTTCAATTTTTATTTGAAGATATTTACATATGAATGATAATGTGAATGATCAATTGTAAATGATAAATCGAAAAGTTTCAGTTTTTGTCATTTGAGAATGTCATTTAGTGAAATCTATAGTGCCTTAAGGCCATGTCAAATAGTAACAGTAATGATTTTCAATGTAAATTTTACATACTGGGAAAACAAACGTCTGTATTTGAATTTCAAAATAGATGAGCTCTGCCCATAGGCTCTGTCTCGTCAACTGACAGATCAGTAGATGTTTCTGTTCTTTCATTGGACTAATGATTTATCGCGGGAGGAGCCAGCTGCTCGTGGCTTGTGTGGCGTGTGCCCAACCTGCCGGCACCTGGGGCTGTGTTAACGTGGTGGGATCATGGACACAGGTATTCATTTCCTTCAAACTTGAAATACATAACATGACCGTTTGTTGTCCGAAAAATATTAGCCTCTGTTTGTGACCGAAGGTATACTTTGAGTTAACGCCGACTGACGGGGTTAAGTGGGTTTCATGCTAAACGCTGAACTCGTTCGTTTTCACTTTGTTTTTTCCATGTTTTTGTGGAGCGGTGTTTTTTTTTCAGCGTCGTCCGAAGAGGGTAAAAAACGTTTGGTTGTTGTTGTTTGTTAGCTTGCAAAAATGATTACCTGCCGTTTTTGCAGCAAAACACTAGATACGTTGAGGGGTTATGTGTTGCATTGTAGAGTCCACAGGAACAAACCCCGTTGTTTTTTTTAAATTGTGTTGGCGCGGACTGCAAACGTACATTTTTTTTTTACTTATGCAGCTTTCAAAGCTCATTTCTATCGTGTTCACAATTTGCCGGCACCCTCTGCTACTGCTAGCGCTGTTGTTACAGATCTTAAGTGTGCAATTTCGCTGTGTTCGCGCCAATTTCACACAGCGAAACAACTTATATCCCACTTGAAAGAGCATATAGAGGAGGGGCGACCTGTGGCATGTCCAGTAACTGGTTGTAAAAACACGTTCACTGTAAAGTCATCATTTACTGCTTATATGTCCAGGAAACATAGAGCATGTTCAGCAGATAGCATAAGTGACATGTACAGGGAAACTATTTCTCAGTCTTCTGCATGTAAAGATGCTTCTCAAAGCTTACATGATGCAACAACAACAAATGAAAGCATTGATTTGCCACAGAATTTCAATGAGACCTTTCTTAGAAATGTATGTTTATTCTACCTAGAACTACAAGGGCAGCTCCTTCTCCCAGCTTCAACAATACAGACAATTGTAGAAGAGATGCAAAATGTGCACGATTTGGGACAGGATTACACTTTAAGTAAACTTCGTTCACTTCTAAAAAATTACATGAGTCTAACAGATGATGCTATTGCTAAAATTTGTGATTGTGTGAAGGATTCAGATCTGTTGTCTGTCTGTCATCAGGGACCGCTGAGAACAACATATTCAAGAGCTCAGGCGTTCCAAAAAATGTTCAAATACATAGAGCCTAAAAAAGTAACATTTGGAAATGATGAAAATATGTCACAAAGGTTTGCTTACTACATACCTGTGAAACAAACAATAAATAGCTTTTTAGAATCCGAATTGTGGAAGAATTCAGTGTCACAACAGTCTTGTGAAACAGACTCAGATGTTTTGGGTGACATAAGTGAGTAAACTTTAAGTCCAACCAATTCTTCATTGAAAATCCAGGATGCCTGAAGCTAATTCTGTACCAGGATGCTTTTGAAGTAGTCAATCCCCTTGGCTATTCTAAGAAAAAACACAAAGTTGTTGCAGTTTATCTTTCTGTGGCAAATTTACCAGCTCACGTGCCTTCCAGTACTGATCACATGTCCCTTGTCCTGTTGTGCGGAGAAAATGACCTGAAAAAATTTGGATGCGCTAAGGTTTTCTCACAGATATTAGTGGATTTAAAAGATCTGGAGGAAAATGGGATAACTGTAGGTGGTGAAACTGTAAAAGGGGCTCTGTATCGTATTGCTGGTGATAATTTGGGTTCACATGGCATTGGTGGGTTTACTGAAAATTTTAGTTGTTCATTACTTTTGTAGGTACTGTGAAATAACACGAAGTGAGTTTGAGAGTGATGATCCAAATGTATGTGGCCCACAGCGCACCCCTGAAAGTTACGATTCTGCTGTTGGTGATCTCCAAGCTCATGACAGTCAAGACATCAAAGGCATAAAGGTAAACTCCGTTTTCAATGCTCTGAAATCTTGTCATGTTTGCCAGCCTGGTCTTCCACCTTGTTTGGGCCATGACATAGTTGAGGGTGTCTTATCCTATGATGTTGAACTGTACTTGAAGTATTTCATTAAGAAAAAGAAATGGCTTACATATTCCCTTTTGAACCGGTGCATCAAGCAGTTTAAGTTCAAAGGATCTGACGCCCTGATAAAGCCATGTGCTGTCAACTCTGAGGCATCCAAGCTTTCAGGTCAAGCCATTCAGAACTGGAATTTCCTAAGGTTGCTACCTGTATTAATTGGGGACAAAGTGCATGATCCAGAAGATGATGTGTGGCAGTTAACTCTCCAGCTTAAAGATATTGTAGTGACTTGATTTCGACCAAAACAAAACCTAAGCCACAGTGAGGGGCTGTTACCGGGACATGTAATTGACGCGTCGTCATGTGGCGGCTCCGTGTACTAAATCAAAACATCCTCGGACTTGCGCTTCAGATATTTTATTTATCACCGTGCCCCACTAAAGCATTTGCTATTCATACACTTACATCTATAACTTGCATGAAAACAACAAAAAGGCATAAAGATTAGCCCCTAAACGGCGGTCAAAAAACTGTGTGCTTCTCCCGGTAAGCAGCACACCTGAGGAATAATTGCCTCTTCCTCTACATATACATTTCCGTAGACTGCTGTTCAACACGCCACCTACTGTGGCAACCAGGGAGTAACCTTAACACAGTTAGATACAAATGGCTTTAACACACCGGCCCCTAATTGAATGGCCACAGACATTACAATTACCTTCACGTGTAAACAAATAGAGCCATAACTTGAGTGACATGCATATAAAAGTGAACCCAAACAACAACAAAACAAAAAAAAGAAAATTCAAACATTTGTAAACATAACCCCTTTTTTTTTTGCGGAGGTCACTATACCTCATCCCTAATTGCTTGTGGCTTCCTGCAACAAGCAAAGCTTACTGACAGGTCTTTCCAAGACGTTTGTCTTCGTCTGGAGACGCACAGAGCGTACTAACCCTTTTTTGTCTGGGAAAGTTTCCCTCACCAAGAGCTTGGTGAGGGGACGACCATTCAATATAGACCCGACCTCACGCAGGACTGTATGAAGACCATCATCATCCAGAGTTTGCAAGTGCAGCACAGAAGTGAGAACTTTCCTCACCATCCGGATAGCACGTTCCCAGACACCACCATGGTGTGATGCTGAAGGTGGGTTAAAGTTCCACTGGATGCCATCTTGCAACAGAACTCCCTGTATCCGGTTGTGATTTAATGATGATAGCGCTTCCCTCAGCTCTTTCTCTGCTCCCACAAAATTGGTTCCATTGTCTGAACGTATACTGGACACTTGTCCTCTTCAACTGATGAACCTTCAAATAGCATTAATACATGCATCAGTGTCCAGGGATGGAGCTACTTCCAGATGAATGGCTCTGCTTGCAAGACAGGTAAAGATGACACCATAACGTTTACAGAGACTTCGACCTCTCTTTACTTCCAAAGGCCCGAAGTAATCTACTCCGATATTTGTAAAGGGAGGGAGATCAGGAAGAAGCCTTTCCTTCGGTAGGTCTGCCATTTTTTGCTCGCCCACTCTTCCCTTATGTCGCCAGCAGAAGCCGCATTGTGATATGATTTTCCTCACAGCTGCATTGGAATTAGTTATCCAAAACTTGTTGCGCAGCTTGGACAGAGTGTGATTTCTTCCACCATGACCCACCTGTTGGTGAATATGCCTCAATATGAGCATAGAGATGTATTGATCTTTTGACAGAATGAGTGGATGCTTAGTCTATTCTGGCAAAGCAGCCTTACTCAATCGTCCTCCTACTCTCAAAAATCCATCCTTGCTAGCGTCAGAGAAGTTGTGCAGCTGTGCCTTAATGGGCTGTCCAAAGTCTTTGGGCTTAATGCATCTTTCAACTTTGAATGCTGCCAACCTTTTCAGGTCTTCCAGCCACCTTCTCCACTGATGTCCAATGTCTGCAGGTATGTTGTCGTCCCATCCATAACGTCTCCGACAGAGCTCTTGCAGCATGACTTTGGGTGGGAGGGTTACTGGGGCAAGAAAACCCAGAGGATCATAGACCGAGCTGATTATGGACAACATTCCTCGCCTGCTCTGTGGTTTTTCTTTCATCGCCATTTTGAATTTGAATGTGTCTGACTCCACACACCATTGCAGCCCAAGAGCTCGTTCGACTGGAAGCTCATCTCTATCCAGATCCAGTTCCTTCAAGTGTTTCACTCTATGCTCCTCTTCAATGGTTTGCAGTACTGCCCTGCTATTACTGATCCACTTTGTCAAAGTGAAGCCTCCCTTTTGGCAGATTTCAGTGAGAGCTTGAACCATGGCAACTGCCTCCTCGTCTGAGCGCAAGCTCTTCAAACAGTCAACATAAAAGTTTCTTTTGACTGTTTCCACAACGTCTAGTGAGAAATTAGCCCGATTATCCTCTGCAGTTCTCCTGAGTGCATAACTGGCACAACCTGGGGAAGAGACAGCCCCGAACAAATGAACTGCCATTCGAAATTCTTCAATCTCTTGGTTCACATTGCCCTCCACCACAAGAAGCGCAGGAAGTCTTTGTCCTCTTCAGCCACCCTAACTTGGTAAAACATAGATTTAATGTCTCCCATAAATGCCACTGGCTCCTGTCTGAATCTGGTTAGAACACCCAACAGTGATCTAGTGAGGTTTGGGCCTTGTAGCAGCTGGCTGTTGAGTGAAGTTCCCTTAAACTCAGCTGAACAGTCAAACACAACACGCAATGTACCCTTTTTGGGATGGCGTACACCATGATGGGGTATATACCAGAGCTTTCCATTTTCACCTTCCAGCTGATGTTGAGGCACTTTCTCTGCATAGCCGTTCTTAATTACATCAGTGAAGAAGCTGGTATATTCCTTGTGGAATACTTCATCTTTCCTGAACTTCCCCTTTAATCCCAGCAGCCTTTGCTTAACCATAGAAAGGTTATTAGGAAGCGAAAGCTGGTCCTTTCTGAAGGGCATTTTCAAGCTGTAATGTCCATCCTGCAGCTGTGTTGACTCATCCATCATCTTTAAGAATCTAATATCTTCTCTCGAAACTCCTTGTTCCTCTGAACTTCGCTCATTGAAGTCATGACTGTATTGGTTGCTCAGCATTTCCTCCAGCTTACAGACAGAAATCCTATTGACAGCAGCCACAGAGAATCCTGTTTTAGGCCTGCTGCTCTCTCCATCTCGAAGGGGACCATTAACTACCCAGCCAAGTACAGTTCGTATTGCATATGGTCCATTCTCTCTGCTGTTGATGACCTCCCATGGTTCCAATACCTTAGGGGCGTTAGCGCCAATCAACAGGTCAACATTAGCATCAATGCATGGGATCTGTACATCCGAGAGATATGGCCATTTCTGCAATTCTCCATGTGTGATAATGTTACTGGTGGTCACAGGCATTTTATTTTGTGTGAGTACTTCTGGGAGACTGTAGAAGCTGTTACTGCCAAGACCAGCTACCTCCAAACCATTCAGGGTGCTAGTTGACACAACCCTTTCCTGTCCCATAGTGCGCAAAAGGAAACTGGTTTTCCTACCAGTAATGTTCAGCCTTTGCATAAGATGTTCTGAGCAGAAAGTAGCCGTACTCCCAGGATCCAGGAAGGCATATGTTTGTATTATCTCGCTTCCCCTGATGGATTTAACCTGAACTGGCAAGATAGACAAAATGCTATCCTCCTTTCCGGCCCCTGTATGTCCACAAGTTTCTGATGCAGGTGGTTTAACATGTGCTATGCCCTTAGTGTGTTCACTTCCTGTGATGGCTCTTATCTTTCCAGAGATATGAAGCACTGTAGGATGGTTCTGACCACAATCTTTGCAAGTTAAGCGCCTGTCGCAATTCTTGCTCCTGTGTCCACTACCCAGGCAGCCAAAACACATCCCCTTTTCCTTCAAAAAGTCAATTTTGTCCCAATGCTTCTTCCCTTTCAGTTTTGGACACTCTTCCAGTCTGTGAAACTGAGAGCAGCAAACACATGCTTCTTGAATGATTCCCTTTAAGTCCAGCCTTTGTGGGACTGAGCTTGGAGTTCCACATCCCTTGGCTGCGTCACTTACAGTAACTGTGGCGAAGCTGTTACCTCTGACCTTGCTGAACTTTGAATGTGGCTTGAACTTGTTAACACTCTTTACTGCAGGCAAACCACTTATCGTGTCTTGGATGTCGCCAAAAAGTGGATCAGAAATGATCTTAACTTGGC
This sequence comes from Thunnus albacares, assembly GCF_914725855.1. Taxonomy (NCBI): domain Eukaryota; kingdom Metazoa; phylum Chordata; class Actinopteri; order Scombriformes; family Scombridae; genus Thunnus; species Thunnus albacares. The sequence continues at coordinate 6,779,161 of NC_058127.1, read as the reverse complement.
GTTCGATAAATGAGACCATGTCTTTAAAGCAAGCTCTGCGATTGTACCTCTCCAGTATTTCATGTGCCTGTATCCTCCATTTTTCTCTGTACTTAAATGGCAACTTTATCATGATTGCTCTCATGTTAGTTGGCATGTCCAGCTCCTGCACATATTGAAGTTCCTCCATTACATTGCAACAACTTCGCAGAAATAGAGAAAAAGTTTGCAGTGCTCCCACATCCTCTGCCTTCACTGCAGGCCAAGCCAAAGCCTTCTCCATGTAGGCTGCACCAATCCTATATTGGCTTCCAAAGTGTTCTTGGAGAAGCTCTTTAGCCAGCTGATAACCTCTGTCAGGAATCATGTGCTGACAACTCCTCACCAATTCTCTGGGCTGCCCTCTTGTAAATTGCTCCAAAAAATAAAGGCAGTCAGCTTTGCTAGCCTTTGATTCCACACTATGTTCAAAAGCTTTTATGAAAGTTTTATACTGAAAAGGATCACTGTCGAATGCTGGAATGTCTCGAGAAGGCAAGGACAACAAGCGCTGTTGTTGAACCAGAACTGCTGTGATTTCATTTTGTCGGTGCATTATGGTGCACAGGTCTCCTTGTACTGGTACAGAATATAAATGCTGTTGCTCCACTGATGCAGGCTGCACATTGTTGACTGGCAGAGAGAGGTTTTGTTGTGTATCTCCATACTGCATTGTTCCAGATGTTTCTGTTTCCTTTTTCCACTTTGTCTCATATTTTGATCCAAAGACCTGATGTGTTTTTCCCTCAGAGTGTGCGTTCAGTGCACTTGAATCCTTTTGGGCTACTGAGAAGCTGCTTTGTGGCATTGCACTCCATGTGTATGGTTTAAATGAGTTTGCTGCAGGATTGAGTCCTTTGGAATTTAGGTTTTGTTCTTCATTCCTTTGCAAGTAAGAATTCATTCCATCAGAAGGTGCTTGAGAGTTACTGGAACATTCTGAGGCAGCTTGAAATCTGCTAGCTTTGCAGTGGATGCAGCTATTTCAGCATCAATCTCAAGCTGCTCCCTTTTTCTTCTCAGCTGCTCTTCCTGGGCCTCTAGAGCATGCCTTTCCTTTAAAGCCGCAGTTCTAGCGAGAAGTGCAGCCCTTTCTGCTTCTGCCTTAACGCGAGATGAAGCTGTGGTTTTGCCACTTTTGTTACTGCCTTTACCACTTTTGTTACTTCTTTCACCACTACATGTGCTTTTTCTGTGAGAATGTCTACTGGCAACATTTGATATGCTGTCATCAGGGTGAACATCATCACCATCCTCATCACAATGATCATTTGCCAACCATTTTTCAACCTCAGAAATGAAACCATTTTCAACAAGCATTTTTGCAGCAAACCAAGTGTTTTGTTTGTCACTTTCTTCAGTGGACATTAAAGGCAACAGAGCCACATGAGCATCTTTGGCTTCCCCACACAAAAGCACAATTTTTTCCAGTGTATGTTTTATCTCTTTTGCATTACCACTCTGCATAAGCTCTTGAGTTACGTTTCTTAGGTTTTTAGCCTTAATTAATTTGTCTTTTCGTACATTTTGTAACCTTTCCACCTTTGCAACAAGAGCTTTGTGTGTTAATGTAATAGACCGTTTACCTTTTACAGATTCTGTCTCATTAACAATTCCCTCTTTCACCGAAGCTGCAGCAGCCGCTGGCTCCGCGGCAGCCACGTCTGGTTTACCGTCCATAATGTCCTTTAATTCACACCGCAACGCACATCCGAGATGAAAGCAACGAGATAAAGTTCAGTTTGTCAGTGTTGTTTTAGCGACCAATGCATTGGGATTACGCTCGCAAAGTTGTGTGCACACTTTATTATGGCCATAAAGTTGGTAGCGCTACTCTTTACCTTACACGCGGTGGGCGCCGTGATGTCACAATCCAGATGGATGAATCAGCTGATGACCGGTGCGTCCTCCGTCTCCACCTCCCATGCTTTCAAACAAATGCAGGAAATCCAACGTCGAATCTTCCTCCATGCATGATGACTAACGAACTAACTGAAGCTAGTTTTTTGACTTAAATGTAGTGACTTGATTTCGACCAAAACAAAACCTAAGCCACAGTGAGGGGCTGTTACCGGGACATGTAATTGACGCGTCGTCATGCGGCGGCTCCGTGTATTAAATCAAACATCCTCGGACTTGCGCTTCAGATATTTTATTTATCACCGGGCCCCACTAAAGCATTTGCTATTCATACACTTACATCTATAACTTGCATGAAAACAACAAAAAAGGCATAAAGATTAGCCCCTAAACGGCGGTCAAAAAACTGTGTGCTTCTCCCGCTAAGCAGCACACCTGAGGAGTAATTGCCTCTTCCTCTACATATACATTTCCGTAGACTGCTGCTCAACACGCCACCTACTGTGGCAACCAGGGAGTAACCTTAACACAGTTAGATACAAATGGCTCTAACAGCTTTATTAAAGATTAATAAATAATGTGGTAACACAAACTTTTTTTCTATCTTTTCAGGCCTTTAATTAAACAGAGAGAACCCTCAAATGGCCACTGGATTCTGGTTCCAGAAGCGTTTACATAGAGGTTTGCATTTTAGACATATTTTTAGAACACTACTCGAGACATTCCTTCCACAATGGGTCACTGTCCACAGCAGCCAGAAAGGGTGTTTCAAACCAAACAATCCCTGGCGGGAGAGAGAGTAATCTGCTGGCTGCTTCCTTACCCCAAATGGGGTGGTCAAAAACTTTTCTTAATTCAGCAATTAACAAAGAGTTTGAATTACAAATGGGAGACTCCCTATCCCAGTGTGCTGTAGCCCACTGAGCAGCTCTCCCAGAAAGTAACCCCACTATAACACACCATACATGACATCTGTATGATATGTGGCGGGCTGCTGCTGAAACACAAGAGAACACTGCAAAAGAAACTACTCACAAGCAAATGCCCAGAAAAGTGTTAGCAGAGTTAACCAGCTCTAGCAATTTCCTTGACACCGGGGTCGGGGTGTGAGGCTTCTAGGAGAGCGTGACTAGAGAAGTCTGAGCTGGGGGACACGTGTGGACAGATATCTGTTCCCACTGAGCAGTGAGTTGCCCTCTAAGGGGCATTCTTTTTAACACAGGGGTTTTTTCTTTATATTCTGAATCACAATATAAAATGTTCATCTTAATTGGGAAAAGTAGTTTAATAAACATTTTCCATATAAGTTCATTCATGGCTGTTTGTTTTATTCAGTATTACCACATTTACTTAAAGCTATAAGGCTATTATGTTGCATGTTTTCAGTTCCAGTTTTAATTGGTTTAATCTAATTATTGATTGATATTGATATTGATATTCTGCAAGCAGGACAAGAAGTGAGACCAACCCAGCGTCACACAAAATGATCGGAACCGGTTCACCTCATTAGAAGAAATATGACACAGACAATTGATACAAAAAAATGAGCAAGAAGAGGAGTGGAAAGCCCTAGACTCCTCTTCTGTATGCTGTCTGGGAGGGTACAGCAAGGAGGAAAGGGATGGCAGGGACAGTGTAGCAGAGACAGAGGTGAGCTACCAAGTAATCCAGATAGCATACAGAAGTGGGCCACTTCAGGCAATGATGCGGCACTGCTGACCTTCCTCTGTCCTGGACAAAATGGATGTGAACCTGAAATGGCCCACATGTAAAATAGCAAATATGGTCCAAATATCCCAAATCAAATGTGGGCCAATTCTGGTTTATCTGGTTTGTTCTTGGCTGACATACAGTTTACTTGTGGCCCAGATCTGGGAAACAGGAGTGGACCACCCAAGTACCATCATTCCAGTGTCCCTATATGGGCAGGATGACAGTGCCGGAAGTGTCAGATGTGGGCCAGTGGGGGGTTTGTCGATCACGCAAGTTTAGTCTATATTTTGACTTGTTTGTACCGTGATCAAAGAGTACAAATTACAAATGCAGGCAGAGATCTTTCCCCATTGAGTGGTGAGTTGTGAAATACTGACTGACTAATCTGCAGATTTTTTACTTTTTGAACCCACTTCATCCACCCACACAAAAACTGACTGTGTAAGGAGAAAACAGCGAAAACAGAGTAATCAGAAGAAATATGAAAAGATTGGAGAAGAATAGAGCAAAAGAATAGAGCAAGGTCTCTCTTTTAACACAGATGTTTGGGATTAATAACTCTTTGAACCATTTATGCATGCTATGATTCTTTCCCATATCGCATCGCATGTTGGGCGCAGACTGGAGAAACAGCCATAAAACCTCTTGAGTCCTTATACAAACAAACTCTAAAAACTCTGGATGCATTTCCATGCATTCCATGCATTTCCATCACTGTACGGTATTGGAGAAATACAATTTACTGAGCTTTGACAATTTTAGATTATTCTCAAATTTGTGCCTAGTTTATAAAAATTTTAAATTGTTTGGCCCCTCCTCCACTATGTGACTTTGTGTACACTCGCTCAGTAACTTCTATTAGATCCTCCAGAATATCATCTATAGGAGATTGTACCATACCATTTCGTCACACTGCATTTGGGCAGTCAGTGGACATTGTGGGTGTATGTGATGTGCTGTTGTGTGTGGCTTTGTATTTTGTATGGTGTGTTCTCCGGTGCAGTGCATCATTTATGCTTAATACTGCACACGGTCCTGTTCAATAAATCAAATCAAGTAGATTAGGGGAAATATAAAAATTGGTTGGTGTACAATGTGGTTGCGGTTTGTATTTGCTGATTGTGTTTCTTGCTCTGCTTTTGGTTTGGTTTAATCAGCGTAGTGTGGCACATTGGTGTCAGTCCAAGAGACAAGCGGAGCCTTTTGTAATGTGATGTCACGGGTTCACCGTCTTAGTGACTATTTTTCATGTTGTTCTGATTTCTAACTCTCCTGTCATTGCAGATCCTGCCACACCATCTGCCCTGCAATCACCCCATTCCCCTCACCTGAGTTTCCTCACCTATCTCCTCACCTGGATCCCATTAGGCTCATCAGTCATTCCTTATATATTCACATGCTCCTTGCCAGATTGTCTAGTGTGTTTGCCTAGCTTTCCAGCAGTTCTATATCTACCTGTTCGCTCGCCTGTTACCTGAGATCCTACCTGTTTCCCGGTCTTGAGATTTGCCTAGTCCCTTGGAGTTGTTTGCCTGGTTTGTGACCCCTGCTTGTTTGGTTTTTTTTTGGACTGATTAAAGAATACTGGACTCTGCTCCTGTCTCTGAGGTCTTGCTGTTGGGTTCTGAGGTTCTGAGTCATTACACGTGATGGCTTTAGAATGTGTGAGCATACGTGCAGAAAAACTTGTCTTCATATTTGTCCTTTCAGCTCAGACTGAAAAACCACTCCTTCAACACTCACACGCACAAAATCACAATATCACACTTGATGCCCCTTCTCACTCTATTCTTCCTCCCTCCTTCTCTGCTCATATAATGGAACATGTGATGTACTTATATGTAAATGACGCATAAGCAAACTAAACGCCTGCTTACAGTCCCCACGACAACATCACAGATCGTTAAACAAAAGCAATCTACATGCACCAGTTCAAACATGATATTCTTGCTATTACTAAGACAGAAGTTATGAGTAAATGTAGCTGTACATTGATTATCTGTCTTCACTCCTGCTCTGTTCAAGACTGGCCAATAGAGACGTGTCTTACATCTTTCAGCGAAATTCAGCTCAACAGCAAACAAAACTTTTGGATTCACAAACAAAACTTTTGGATTCACAAGAAAAGTTTTTGATTTGCATTTTAATCACAAGTTTATTTTACTTGCAATAAAACATTTTTGATTGCAGTGTCGATGGTTTTACTCCCAAATCTATTTTTTGATTGCAAACCTATTCCGTTTAATTGCATAATAAAGACACAAAAGTAACTCCATAGCTGCCTGGACTACAAAAAATTGGAGGTACGCACAGAGCCTCGATAAACACCCTCTGATGTGGAAATTTATGTCACGTGGACCCTTGCATATTCACAGACGTGGAAAGTATGATTTCGGCTTAAGGAGGGCCCCCAAAGAAAATCTTGCTTAGGATCCCCTGTTGTCAAGAGCCAGCCCTGCCTGCACCAACCTCACTCTGGCTGTTTTCATCCATATCTGTGTCATCCAAATTTGCAGCTAAAACACAAATACACATCACAAAAATTCATGCTTGTACTCCGCTAAAACCATGCCATCTGACAACTATAACAACTATTAGTAAAAATGTTAAAGGAAAAGACTCAATGCTTGAAACATTTAGAGAGAGCTCCGGTAGAACAAAACCATTAAACCTCATCACCATAAGGGACAAGAATTCAGGTATTTGCTTAAATAAACTCACATCAGTATGTCCATTTGTCATGTTATATAGAATGCAGTTTTTTTTATTTTTTTTTATTTTTTTTTTTTTACCATTATTATTATCTTGCTGTGTCTTAATGTTTTCTGACCTGGTGAAGAGGGGTCGGAGCTGCCTTGAGCTTGACTTTGGCTGGACTCTGCTAGACTCTGTTCCTCTCTCTCTCTGACACTGCTCTGAGTCATTTCCACTAGCTGTTGTTAAACGTCTATACTTCAGTTAAAAGTAGTTACAATACTGACAGAATGTGGCCACATGCGGCCCAGACCACCTCCGAATGTGTGTTAAAACCAGCTGATACAAATCATATAAACAGGCATAATCAAAAAACTAGTACCGACAAGAACAATAACAGGAAAATCCAAAACAATTCAAGTCACCCGATGAGATGTACCACATTATGTGCAACGGCCAAACAATGATCGATTGATTTATACATTAACAATAAAAATAACATCATGTGCAGCATCTCTGTAATAAATATAATAGTCTACAAATGCGTGTATATACATACGAACAACCACCTTCAAGTGACAAACAATTAAAACAAATTGGAACAATTTAATTGCTAAAAGAAGAGATACACCGTAGAAGCGAATGTGACTTTTATCATTTACGTCAACAATTTCCTGGAAATCAAACCTGTTTTCACATCATCTTCAGCAATGTGCAGACGAATCCAAGACACTATTACTTCCTCTCATCAGTGGCCGAACAGTCTCGATACCCATGAAGCGTAATTCTGCATGCCATGGAGTTTCCCAGGCCTCTTATCTGGCTGTTGCAATCGCAACATATGATATTTGTCCTCTTGTCATTCAGAGACATATTTTTCTTGTTACTACTTTTTTTTCTTGTTACTGCTTTTTGCATTTTTATGGAGGTTTTGCACACGATTTTTTGATTGCAAACCTATTCCGTTTAATTGCATAATAAAGACACAAAAGTAACTCCATAGCTGCCTGGACTACAAAAAATTGGAGGTACGCACAGAGCCTCGATAAACACCCTCTGATGTGGAAATTTATGTCACGTGGACCCTTGCATATTCACAGACGTGGAAAGTATGATTTCGGCTTAAGGAGGGCCCCCAAAGAAAATCTTGCTTAGGATCCCCTGTTGTCAAGAGCCAGCCCTGCCTGCACCAACCTCACTCTGGCTGTTTTCATCCATATCTGTGTCATCCAAATTTGCAGCTAAAACACAAATACACATCACAAAAATTCATGCTTGTACTCCGCTAAAACCATGCCATCTGACAACTATAACAACTATTAGTAAAAATGTTAAAGGAAAAGACTCACTGCTTGAAACATTTAGAGAGAGCTCCGGTAGAACAAAACCATTAAACCTCATCACCATAAGGGACAAGAATTCAGGTATTTGCTTAAATAAACTCACATCAGTATGTCCATTTGTCATGTTATATAGAATGCAGTTTTTTTTATTTTTTTTTATTTTTTTTTTTTTACCATTATTATTATCTTGCTGTGTCTTAATGTTTTCTGACCTGGTGAAGAGGGGTCGGAGCTGCCTTGAGCTTGACTTTGGCTGGACTCTGCTAGACTCTGTTCCTCTCTCTCTCTGACACTGCTCTGAGTCATTTCCACTAGCTGTTGTTAAACGTCTATACTTCAGTTAAAAGTAGTTACAATACTGACAGAATGTGGCCACATGCGGCCCAGACCACCTCCGAATGTGTGTTAAAACCAGCTGATACAAATCATATAAACAGGCATAATCAAAAAACTAGTACCGACAAGAACAATAACAGGAAAATCCAAAACAATTCAAGTCACCCGATGAGATGTACCACATTATGTGCAACGGCCAAACAATGATCGATTGATTTATACATTAACAATAAAAATAACATCATGTGCAGCATCTCTGTAATAAATATAATAGTCTACAAATGCGTGTATATACATACGAACAACCACCTTCAAGTGACAAACAATTAAAACAAATTGGAACAATTTAATTGCTAAAAGAAGAGATACACCGTAGAAGCGAATGTGACTTTTATCATTTACGTCAACAATTTCCTGGAAATCAAACCTGTTTTCACATCATCTTCAGCAATGTGCAGACGAATCCAAGACACTATTACTTCCTCTCATCAGTGGCCGAACAGTCTCGATACCCATGAAGCGTAATTCTGCATGCCATGGAGTTTCCCAGGCCTCTTATCTGGCTGTTGCAATCGCAACATATGATATTTGTCCTCTTGTCATTCAGAGACATATTTTTCTTGTTACTACTTTTTTTTCTTGTTACTGCTTTTTGCATTTTTATGGAGGTTTTGCACACGATTGTTCGTCATATTTGTATGACTCTGCTCTGTGGCGGCTGTACGACGAAAAGACAAAAAGGAAAATTGAAGAATTTAGTTAAATTCACACACTATTACACCGCAAGTTTACATGAAGCTATACACGTTATACACGTTGACCAGAGTTCTTCTCTTTGAAGTTCAGCCTCACAACAGCAGACTTCTTTCTTCCGTCTGTCCCTCGCACATCATGTTCACCTAAAAGTAGCGAAGTAGTATGGAGGTTTGACTTTTTCTCCACCAGTTACCAGTACGTCATAGGGCAAAGTAAAGTAAGCAAAGTTTTCAGATTCATTTATAACTGAAATACTGTGGATCACAAAAAACAGGGAAATACCAGACATGAGTATAGTCACAAGATGGACTTAAACGGCCCCAAGTAGCATCAGTTCATGAAACCCCACTTGTACACCTTTTTAAAATTATTTTATAACGGATTCCGGTTGTTCAGTAAATCCGTGAAACGTATCAATTTCAAATTTGCAAAAGAACTACTGAGACGTGTAAAACTGCACAAATGGAGAGTCTGACTGTATGAACCTTTAATTTAAATTTGTGTATTTTTTCTAAAAATCGTTTTCATTACTAATCTAATATTGAGCTATTTGTTTATTTTTAATATTAATAACTTGTGTATTCCGTTTACCTACTCGGACATCTTCAGGATCATATCGATTATCCTTATATTACTGTATTACTGTTCAATAAAGCGAAGGAGAGAAATGTAGCAGCATTTATGCGCCAGTAAGGTGAGAACATTTTTCTCCTATATAAAATAATCCTGAAGTATGAGCATTACTTTTTCTAGTTTACCATTCGGCAAGAAATGTGTCTTTTGTCAACAGTTTACAGTCATTTCTGGTGGTATTACGTCTAATTGAGGAGACATAATTCTCGATATTGGTTTAAGACAACTAATTTATTTTTGTTGATTCCAAATTATATGCGTAGCTTCTTCTTTTCTTTTAATCTCTGCAGCCGTAATCACTTATGTCGCTCTGCCGTGAGGCCTTTTATGGTGTTGACAGTATTTGGCCAGCAGATGGCGCCATTGTCCAGACATACTGAACTTAGGACGTTATGAAAAGAGATTCATTTTAAATGTATGTTATCCATTGTCTTCTTATTTCCAAGTTTTTATTTAAGTTACTGCACATTAAAAGGTTGAGATGTTGCATTTTCTCTCTTTCGAAGAACCACACACGGATAGAGCGAGCAGAGGAATGAAAACAATCAAGTCTTGGCACGAAAATGTCTTAAATTTGATTCCAACTGGAAATATTTTCTTTTTCGGTTTTTAAAAAATATGCCTACAATCGAATTGGCCTTTTGATTGATTTAATTTATTTCTTTACTTATTTGATCCAGTTATTTTAATGATGATAATTATTATTTTCTAATGTTTCATATGTTGTTGGTGGTTTTAAAGTGTATAAATATTGCTTTGTGTGGGTTGGATGGTTTGCACATTTTAATACTGCTAATAATAAAGCCACAAAGAATTCAAATCCACTGATTTATTATAAGCAGTGGTGCTTCAACGCCCCCTACTGGTGACACATGGTTATATAACAGACCTGTTAAACGTCTTTTTACAATTACATTCAGTCTTGTGTTCCTGCATTACTTACTAACTTATTGCAATTACTAACAAGACTTGTTTGTTGATTGAACAATAAGATATACACTGTAAAAGGGATTAGGGGTTTTAGTCAGATGGACTAGTGTAATCATGCTGAGTGAACTCATTGTCCATTACAACAAAGCAAGATGAATTACAACAACTTCAATTTAAAAAAAATACTTAAAACTCATAGTAATCCGTTCAGTTAACTGCAAGCGGCAACCTCCGGGGCTGTAAAATGAAGCCAATACGTAAGTGCCAAAAACTGCAGTTCCTCGAATGGCCACTTGAGCGTGGCTCCAAAAGCGAGTCAATCCCCATAGACCCCCATGTTAAAATGCCCAACTTTACACATTTTATTTTTTGTTTTTTTATAACTCTTCCTCTAAAGCCGCTCTTCAGAAACCAACGGCTGACGTCACGGTAACTACGTCCATATTTTTATACAGTCTATGGATAACTGCAAGTACTATGTCATTCTACGTCATTTTATGTAAAACGCATGCGCCGCTGTATGACGTCATGACGCCTTCCGCGCGGTCTCGCGCAAATCTGAAATAGAGCAAAGAAGCTGGCCGCCATTTTCCTCAGAGCTGGAACCGCGCGCCATCATCAAGTAAGCATATTTTAGCTAGCAACTTCATCGTAGGTAATGCGGATTAATTAATTCATTCATTTGTTGCATATTTCATGTTTTGTTCGTTTTGCTTATGGGGAATACGTTAGCATGTTAGCGAACTAGCTAGCCGTCGGTTGTAAATTTTGCTGACAAATGGCGTCGGGCCCCGCACCTGTTCATGTTCGCATCCGTTAGGGAGTATCATTTTCTTCTTTTTGTTGGGGAGTTTAAGCAAGACGATGGTCTTTTTTCACTTCATTGCTGCAAAAAAGCGACATCTTGCTTATAAAAAGCTTGACGGTATAAATTAATTAGATTATTTTGTCATAGAGATCCGCTCTACGTATTAAAGCGGAGCAGAGAGGCAGATTGACGTGTTGTTCGGCGTAGATAAATGCGTTGGTGAACAGCGGCGCTGTTCAGGCTTCTCCCCCCAGTCTGAGCCCGCGTTGTCATGCATCTTACGCCTTTATGCCCGGTTCTGTGTTTAAAAAAAACAACAAAAGGCAGAATATAGAAGTGTTCGTTACGCTGATATTGTGCGATCTCTGTGTAAAAAAGGGCCTCTCTCTCCTCTCCGTTGCCAGTGTCAGTGGACAGGCAGGAGTGGAAGAGCTCTGAAACTTTCTTGCACTGAACAGTTCCAGTATGTGATGAAATATATTAAATTTGTTTGATCATCATCATCCCATTGTGCAATTGATTGATTAAAGACACACACCAGTAAAAGGTAAGGTAAAATTTAAATGTATTAAAGTTTAACTATCAACTTCACCTGTTCACCTGTATTGGCCAGGCACCATAAATGGTATACTAACATGTGTCAGCCGAAATAGATTTGTAAGATTTGTTGTGCGTTATTTTTTGGATTTATTTAAAATACACACATAGCTGAAGATGGTGTCTATTTACTGGAGGGGCTACTACCTTGCTGTTTCTGGCACTTGTTCTTTGTGCCGTCCCTCAACTGAAAAGTCAGCTCATCCTTGTGCTCAGCGGTGGAATGTAACTAAGTACATTTACTCATTTACTACATTTAATACTGTACCTACTGTACCTAAGGACATATTCAAGGTACTTGTACTTTACTTGAGTTTTTTCATTTTATACGACTTTCTACTTCTACTCCACTCCAATTCAGAAGCAAATATTCTACTTTTTACTCCACTTCATTTGTCTGACAGCTTTAGTTACTTATCGTATCTTTCCTGTCCACTGAAAACCATGTATCTCCAAATTTGATGATTTTGAATGTTTGTCATAAATTGCAAGAATAACTATTCCTTTATGGGTTGAGAAAATTCTCCAACTTCTTTAAACTATTGAAAAACCTTCTTGGATCAGCTGGAAAATGCATCGTCACAAAGCTGAACACAGGGCTGATTTTAAAAATGACTGATTTTGCTACTGGAGTCTGGTTAAGGGAGAGGGAGCAATATTTAGCTTATATAACGGCAGTTTCCCTTTTCCTTTTTTTTTTCTTTAAAGTGGCTTAAATATGTTTTGCTGCTAACCCTGTCCACAGCAATATATTGCTCAGCTTCTGTGCTTTTTCTCCTGTCTGCTTCTCCAAACTGGGGGTGTGTCAACCGCCATCTACTGTAGGTAATACACTGACTATCGACAAGTACCTCATACAACCCCACTTCAAATAATCCGAACTATCCTTTTAAAATGAAGGCTCTGTCTTTTATTTACCTGTTGGTGTGCTGAATTGTAGTATCTGAGCTCCATTGATGATGGCTTTTTTCACCATTTTCACTATTTCACCATGCACAAGCTTAACTCAGAGTGAAAATACTTGGAGTCATTTATTTAAGTGTAATGAACTTGGCACTGTTAAGTTTACCTAACTTAAATTAGTCAATGCAACAAGATGACTTGACTAAGTCGAGTCAACAAATCTTTTTTACAGTGTATTTGTTTTTCATCGTTGTTGTTCGCCTCTGATCTTTCCAAAACCTAAAAACGCGTCTCTGCGTCACTACAAATTCACATGAAGCCCTCACAAATTATATGTTGAGATTACGCAATTGTACTCACAGTTCCATGTAAATTACATCACTTTAGAAATGTTGAGATTCTACATATTTCGGAAATGTTGATATAATACATTTTGTTGAAATGTTGACTGATTTTTACATTTTAATATAAATCTGACACCAAAATTAATATTTAAGGCCTTTAAGGCCTTCACACACCGGATGTCGTTTTTTCAAGCGATTAATCTGCACCATGCACAAGCTTAACTCAGAGTGAAAATACTTGGAGTTGATGGAACTGGAAACCTCAGAGTTTCCCATCTCAGGGTTACTCAAAGTTTTTAAACCTGCTTCCTGAAATAAAACCATGGGTTACACTTGTTTTTTTTCCTGCATCATGTGTGTATGCACTAAATGGCAAAGCATGTCTAAAGCACAGACACCTTTGTTGTTGTTTTTTCTTTGTTTTTGCATGAAGTCAACGGATTCTGAAGACGACATCATCAAGGGAATGGTGATTGGAATCCTTTTAGTAGCTGAAGGAACTCCTTCCACTTTCCTACAACGATGTTGCTATCGTGATCGAGGAAAAGATTGTCATGCATCACCTGTGTGAGGTACCCAACGCTTTTGTGAACCTGATGGGACTGCTGTACATGCTGAACCTTGACTATCCAAAAGACTTAAAATACACATTTGAGGTGATTCAGCGCCTGATCATGGGAATTGGGTTGGTCTCCTGTACTGCCAAGGTCCACACACTGAAGAACAAATTGCTCAGATAGAGAGATGGGCATGTAAGATGTCTCTGCATTTGTCCCAAAGAATTCTATTTTTTTTGCCATTTGTCCATTGCACTATGTTAGAGGGGAAAAAATGTTTTCATGCACTGAGACTGTATTTTATGGTGCAGAACAGCCATTAACAGAGTGGATATTTGAGTAATGTATCAAGTATGTTTCCATGTTCTAATTTAGCTCTGTTGCTCTATTTGGAGGAAATGTGTCTGAGACACGTATTTTATGTTGTGGAGCAACAATGAACAGAGTCATGTATTAAAGGAACTCTATGTAACTTCTGCAGAAAGATAGTAGATTGTCGAGTCTCATTCCCAGGTCGTAAAATACCCGTGGTTTGGTTTGATTCTCATTGTCACTTGTCCGAACCACCAACCCAAAATGACGGTATTTTACAACCAGAGAATGAGACTCAACAATCAACTATCTTTCTTCAGAAGATACATAATATTGCTTTAAGTATTTGTTCTGACAGACAGTTTCTCAGTTAAAGAATTTTTTAAAACGTTTTTCTGCATTTTACTGCAGCAACCCTCAACACTCACTCCCCTGACTGGAGTCTGTTGAACAAGTCACTTATAATCTTTTTTTTTTTCTTCATTAAAGGAGGTTGCCCTGCTTTTTTACGCGTGGGACGCAATTTTTTTGAGCAGCCAAGAGCAAGGATGTGTGAGGGGGCCTGAAGGCTTTTGTTTTGTCTACACACTGATTTTAGTTTTAAAAGCAACACTGAACACTTGTGAGTGAGTGGGTCGAAGTTGAAATACACTTTACATGAATAAAATTCTTGACTGAAATGTCTTCAGCTACTTTATTTCATGTGTTAATATTTAGGTTGGACTTGGTTAGTTCTCATGTAGATTTATAGTAGCTTTGTAAGTATTGTTCGCTTGTCCTGGTAAGTTTTAGAAATCTGTCAACTTGTGTAAACTTAAGTAACTTTGTAACGTAAGTTGAGAGAATTAAGTATTTCATGTTGAGCCAACTTGATTCACATTTATAAAAACTTGATAAAACGAGTTCAACCAACATCTTTTTCACTTCTCTTAACTAATCTTTTCTAGTTCAAATTATTTGACACAGGAAGTTGAGTGAACAAACTGCATGTTGCATCAACTAATTTATTTAAGTGTGATAAACTTGACACATTATATTGACATAACTGAACTCAGAGAGTTAAGTCAACATACTGCATATTGTACGAACTCATTTATTTAAGTGTAATGAACTTGGCACTTTTAAGTTTACCTAACTTAAATTAGTCAATGCAACAAGATGACTTGACTAAGTCAAGTTGAGTCAACAAATCTTTTTTACAGTGTATTTGTTTTTCATCGTTGTTGTTCGCCTCAGATCTTTCCAAAACCTAAAAACGCGTCTCTGCGTTACTACAAATTCACATGAAGCCCTAACAAATTATATGTTGAGATTACGCAATTGTACTCAGTTCCATGTAAATGACGTCACTTTAGAAATGTTGAGATTATACATATTTTGGAAATGTTGATATAATACGTTTTGTTGAAATGTTAACTGATTTTTACATTTTAATATAAATCTAACACCAAAATTAATATTTAAGGCCTTCACACACCGGATGTCGTTTTTTCGCGCGATTAATTTGTACGTCAATATGTTTTTTCGAACTGTTGTTTTTGTCGTGAGTATTTTCACACAGAACGTGAATATTACGAGGCGAACAAGCGACGGGATTTTTTTCGGAACGAGATCGATTTTTCTGAGTTTTCAAACAGCGAATAAACCCATTAACCAATCACAAAGCGTAATATCCTGCTGTATGTGTTTTGAACTTATTTGCTGTATCTACATTGATTGATCAGCTCCCAGTCTGTCTGTGAGCAGAGAAATAAAGCCTAAGAATCAATACATTAATGTATCATGTAGGCTATCATATGCATCATTCCGCCCCCCCCCGTGTGTAAAGGCCTTTAAAGTTGACATTTCATTGACCGTCATGAGAAACAGTTACAAAAATACATTATAAAAGCATGTAGGTGTTGTGTTAATTTGTTTAAACCAACTATCTATAAATATTGGCGAGGAGAATTCAGCAACACTTTGACACACCGTCTATACATCTTATCACCATCATTCAACACCAGGAGAGGTGTTATGCAAAAAAACAACAACCCCAATTTGACTGCTATCAGGCATGAATACGTCTTCCACCATTGTGTGTGTGTTCATGTGTCCGTGCTGTTTTTACTTCAAGTAACGCATTCCTGTCTGAGGCGGTGTCGACACGCTCTCTCAAGATAGATCCAATTTTTTAGGAAACCTTGAATTGACCCATTGAGCTGCAGACTAACTCCGCGGACAGTCGGGGAAACAATCTATTCTTTTCCTTTTCTTTTTTAAAGCAGGGAATAGCTGACATTTTTTGTGTTTTGCGATGCCTGCTCTCCTTTTCCTGGCTGCTCTGTTGTCTTTTACAGGTATGTATGTGATAGTTTTAAGCCGTGTGAGTGCGTCACGTCGCGTCGGTCAGTTACGGACTATGAACGTAGCCTGCTTGTTAGAAAGGGTTGAAATAGAGACAAGCATGTTTGGTTTACTGTAGTTTAATAGCCTCGTCGTCGTCAGTGAGATTCTAATAAAAACAATTACGTTATTTATTTTTCTTATTAAGTTCTTTTTCTTTTTTCAGTACAGAATAGTGAAACGTAATTATCCCTTGAAAACAATATGAACAGTCTCTTCACTGTTTGTTTAAAAACCGGCTCTTATACGAACTTCTCTTCTCTTTTCATTTAAAGCAAAGTTTTCACATTAATTTATAATTAAGTATAACTGAAATACTGTAGATCACAAAAAATACCAGACATGAGTATAGTTACAAAATGGACTTCAAGGGCCCCAAGTAGCATCAGTTCATGAAACCCCACTTGTACACCTTTTTAAAATGATTTTATAACGGATTCCGGTTGTTCAGTATATCCGTGAAATGTGACAATTTCAAATTTGCAAAAGAACTGCTGAGACGTGTAAAACTGCACAAATGAAGAGTTTGACTGTATGAACCTTTAATTTAAATGTATGTTGTTTAAACATACATTTGATACATTGAGTTTACCTACTCAGACATCTTCAGGATCATATCGATTATCCTTATATTACTGTATTACTGTTCAATAAAGCGAAGGAGAGAAATGTAGCAGCATTTATGCGCCAGTAAGGTGAGAACATTTTTCTCCTATATAAAATAATCTTGAAGTATGAGCATTACTTTTTCTAGTTTACCATTCGGCAAGAAATGTGTCTTTTGTCAACAGTTTACAGTCATTTATTTCTGGTGGTATTACGGCTGATTGAGGAGACATAATTCTCGATATTGGTTTAAGACATCTAATTTATTTTTGTCGATTCCAAATGATTAAGTTATGAATAGAGATTCATCACATATATGTTATCCATTGTCTTGGCACGAAAATGTCTTAAATTTGATTCCCATTGAAATTATTTTCTTTTTTCGGTTTAAAAAAAAATATGCCTACAATCGAATTGGCCATTTGATTGATGTAATTTATTTCTTTAGTTAGATTTGATCCAGTTAATAATTATATGATAATAATTAAAATAAATTAATTATTAAAACTATTATTAGTTTTAAACCTTTTGAGTGCGTCACGTCGCGTCGGACAGTTACGAACTAGACATGAATGTAGCCTGCTTGTTAGAAAGGGTTGAAATACAGACACGTATTCTCGGTTTATTGTAGTTTAATAGCCTCGTCGTCATCGGTGAGATAAATCATCGACGTTTTAATGGTGATTTCATACCAGTGTTGTGTTTTGTCATTAAGTGCGGTTATATATATATATATATATATATATATATATTATTTATATTATTATTATTATTATTATTATTATTATTATTATTTAAGATGGTTGACTGAACTCCTGGATTGCTGCAGTTTTTCTGACAGAAGACTTAGGCCAGACTTGTATACGCCAGCATTCCATCTACAAATATAATTAACAGAGAGTCTTAAAAACATGTGTCTTGTCTTTACAGACAAGTACGCATTCACAAATAAAGACTCTATGGACACCTGAGTACCTAGGACCTGTGCATCACAGATATAATTGCAGCAGTTCACTAGTCAGTGTGGGTATTTCTGCCATATGGAAGAAGGCCATTAGATTTCTGTAAACATGGTGTACAATCCCTGTGCACAGTGAAAATAAGTAATAAGTAAAATGTAGTAGTTGCTGTTCAACAGTTAATAAATAATTGTCACTTAAAGAGTTGGCTCTGTACTCATTTATTGAAATTTAAATGTGGTTTGAAAGTTTACAGCATTATATGAATAACTAATCTAATTTACTGCAAAATGTCTGTTGCTGTAATCAATACACAGTAGCATAAAATTACTGTATTTTATTTTAGTTACGTACAACTACTCTAAAAGTAGATACAGTACCATTACATTACTGTTTCATTTTATAATTGCTACTGTAAATAAAAACACAGTACACTTACTGTAATTTATTTTACAGTAAGTGTACTGTGTTTTAGTACACTTACTGTAATTTATTTTACAGTAAGTGTACTGTGTTTTTATTTACAGTAATTAACTGGCAGCAATTGACAAGTAACTTACTGTAAAATGAATAACAGTAAGTTACTTGTCAATTGCTGCCAGTTAATTACTGTAAAAATCACAGTACGTTTTTTACAGTGTGCACTTAAGGTGTATTAAAACCCTGTTATAAGCGTTCCACTGGGAGCCTTTTTCTTTGTAACCTAATCCTGCGTATTGCATTGTGAAACGCTCCTTCTTGTACAAGAAAATAAATTCTGTTAAATTCGATATTTCGGCTTCGGTCTCTATTGTTTAATGGTCATTAAGAAGAATTTTTTTTAACAGTTTGTTAACTGTTCACTTCCCTCATTTTATCTGACAGCTAGCAAAACTGAAAGGAGTACCTTGATAATGTGGTCTATAATGAGAACTCTGATAACATGGTCTGTAATGAGTACCTTGATAATGGGCCAGGATGGTGCAGATGTGCATATAGGATCATGATGTAACACAAAACCAAAGATGGAGGTTTAGTTATTGTTTTATTTTGTTTATGTTGTTTGTGTCGTGCCAAAAAGTTGTAATAAAAAATGAACAAATAAAAACTGTTAATAAAAACCTAGGGCCACATGTCGATCACTGTGTCCTAAAGGCCATGATAACGTCCTCAAATGTCTTGTTTTGTCCTGACCAACAGTCCACAACCCAAATATATTCAGTTTATTGCCACAGAAGACTAAAGAAACCAGAAAATATTCATATTTGAGAGGATTTGGACATTTCTTTCTTAAAAAGCAATGCAAAACGATTAGGCTAATCGATTATCAAAATAGTTGGAGATTGATTTAATAGTTCACAAGTTATCATTTAGTCGACTAATCATTGCAGCTTTAATACAACCACAACTTATACACCATTTATAAAGTCTGCCTTAATACAAAGTGGTGCCACAACTGCTAAAAGTACTGCACCACTACTACTCAGTGTTCAAATAAGATCCTTTAGTTAAGTAAAAGAAGTAGTACTACAATGAAAAAATACTCCTTCACCAAAAATGCATTGATGTCCTGTATTCAGAAAAGGTTTGGATGTGATATATGTACTTCAAGTATCAAAAGAAATAAGGCCCCTGTGAGTGTTTTACTTATCTAGCTTATTATTACTGACACATTAACCTGTAAGCAGCTTTTTTAATGCTGTAGTAAGGTGGAGTTCATTTTAATAACGTTATATGCTTTTGGGTTGTTTAATTTATGACAATCGATAAAGTATTTTAGGTGTAAAACCTTCCAATGTAACTGGCTGTCAGATATGAAAATGAATGGCCTGTTTAAGAGTATTGCATTATTTTATTGGAATATTATTGCTGATACATGCAGTAGAACGTGTTCCTGGATCAACATCCACATTGTGGTCCTGGATCAACATTGCAATCAACCAATCACAGCCCTCTGACATCATCAGTGTGCTGCTCCTGTCATTCTCTCAAAATTTCTTTTTGGCCCCAGAGACAGTTGTGCTTCTTTTCTTCAGAGGTAAGCTAAGTTTTCCCAATTGAATTTATTAATAGTCAGAAAATTCAACAAAATCCTTAACTGCATGTCTTTAATTCATTAATATTTAATATTTATCTTTACAGTCAAGTACCTATCTAGAGCTGTAGCTGTATGAGCTACTAGCAAGTTGGCTGTCTCTGGGGCCAAAAAGACATTTTGAGAGAATGACAGGAGCAGCACACTGATGATGTCAGAGGGATCATGAGATGTTTTTCTTTGGCTCAACCAATCAGCTCACGACTTCACTGACAGCCTGTCATGACATAGACTGTATGAAAGGTTATGACCTGATAAACGTTGAGACAAATTTAAAACCTGAAAGTAACAGCCTGCAGAAGCATGAACAAACAAGGTCATCTTGAAATATTTGAATTCATATGAAAAGAATAATTATTTCAAACTAAAGTTTAAATTAATTAGTCTGCTACATAAATTTGAGGGTTGGGGCTGAAGTTGAGGCTGTGATTTTCTACAGTAACATAATGGTTACTGTGATTTTCTACAGTAGTGTGTTCACTACTGTGATTTCTACAGTATCATCATGATTACTGTGTTTTTAGGCCTAATACACAGTGCTATACTGTAAAAATATTCACAGTAATTAACTGTGTAGAAACAGTAAATTACTGTAGATTTCACAGCAATTTTTTACAGTGTAGGCCTCCTCAGACCTTGTTTTGCTTTGACTGTCACATGTAGATTACATTGCAGTATTCTTTAAATTATTTCTTCTCTACAAAATGATTCCCTTTTTAATGACAAAAGACAATAACAGCAATTAATTTTTACCAGTAATGATGTGCAGCTTAAGTTATACCAAGATACATTCCATGATAGGATGTGTTTGAGCTTAATGCTTTAATTAAGTCAATATTTTAGTGCTGCTAGTGCTTCAGCAAACAAGACAAATAGTCTACAGCCATATAAGGCTGAACACATTGACACAGTGGTACTTTGACCTAAATGCTAACATCAGCATGCTAACAAGCTCATAAAGACAAGATAACATGCTGATGTTTAGCAGGTATGTTTAACCATGTTCACCATCATAGTTTAGCCTGTTAGCATACTGTGTTTAACACACTGTATTTGGTGCTCTAGTGAGTATTTCTGGCAGCAGGATGGTGTTTTTGGGATTGAGTCAAAATAAACTACAGTGATGTTCATCATAATGAATAAACATGTCACAGAGTGCAGCAGTGTGGCTCATTGATAAGATATATCAGGCTTTGGATACACAAACAATACTTTGGATCAATTCACCATTGGTTCTGGGCTTTTTCAAGGATTTTACAATATGAAAAATATAAAATATTGCCTACACTCCCATGTTTTGTGTTTTGTTTTTGTTTAATTATTCTTTCTAGGAGAAGCTTTGGCAACTAGTGTATCAGAGAAGATCCGAGCCTTCGCTGGCCAAACAGTCCTTCTACCCTGCCAAATCCCTGTCAGCGATGACTTCCCAACAGTGGAGTGGTCCAAGGAAGGTCTGGCTCAGCCAAACATTACCTTCCTGTACCGGGATGGCTGTGAAACCCACGAGATGAAGAATCCAGTCTTCCAGTACAGGACACACCTCATCATGAGCGAATTGAACAGAGGAAACATCTCGCTGAGGATTTCCAACGTGCAGCTGTCTGATGCCGGAAAATACAGATGCATGACGCTCTGGAGGAAGACCCAACCAGTTGTTAAAACTCTGGAGCTCCTTGTGGGTATGTCCGGTCAACTTTATTTATAGAGTTCTTTTTATAGGCTTTGCAGTTGTATCATAGTCTCCTAAAAACTGCCCGTTTCAGTTATGGAAAAGAGTTTGTTACTTTAGTGGTCAGGTACATTTGAGTAGTTTATCATCAAAGAAAAGGTCTTAGATTTTAGGAAGTACTTCTTTCCCAAATTGTCAAAGTATTCCTTTAACTTTTCTTGAGGCCTGTTTCACCCTCATGAAATGTATGAGCGAATCTGTTAAGTTCTTTTGACCAAATATTGAAATATTGGTTGGGAAGTTCAAAGGTCATATAATAATTGTATAATTCTTGTTTTTGTAGTTGCGGTTTCTGAGCCAAAACTCTCAGTCGTTTCGGCTGAGTGTGGTGAAGTGACTCTGCAGTGTGAAGCGGACCGCTGGCAGCAAGAGCCCGAGATAACATTTCTTGATGATCAGGGAAACAACATCAGTGCTGAAAACCCAAAGAGACATCCAGATTCCAGGGGATTTTTCACCATCACAAGGAGAGCGACTGTGCAGACCACTACCAACAGGTTTTATTTCAGTTTTATGTTCTACAAGAGATGTTTATTTGGTTCTGTTGTTCATTCTAAGTTATCATTTACTTTATTTACCTGAGCCAAGGTAAGATATCAAGATATCAATAAAAAATGCAATCAATCTCTTGGTTGTTCAAGGCAAAAATCTATTTCCAGCTGTAAAGGCTCTTGCACTCTAAAAGGAGGAGAGTAATTTATAGCATCAGATTTACTGGAAGTCAACAAATCATCCCACATTGCCTCCTCCTAAACCATAAATCTCCTTAAATAAAAAGTCAGTTTATATAGACGTCACTTGCCTGGGAAGGATTGATGTACAGCCTGCACACAAAATTGGACTTGGCATGCAATTTGAAAGTGAAAAGTGGTGTCATTTAGCAGATAGAGACCAGGCTGCCCTTTTTTGCTGGCACTGGTCAGTCATGTGTTGCAAGTCATTGTGGAATCCCACAATACCTACCTTGCAAAGCGTTTTGCTCGTGTCCCATAGAAAATGAATGAGACTGAACTATAGTGGGTTTTAGCCTTAAGAGTCTACAGCCATGTTTCAGCTTCAACTTTCAACTTTAACTTTATTGTCCCCAAAGAGAAATTTGTCTTACAGCCTGGTAAAACACATTAAGTGACTTTGGCACACAGACCTTAGTTTTTTTTTAAAAAGCTAAAACCTACCCCACAAGCCTCTTAAAATACATGTGGACCAACTGGTGATGAACCAACTGACAAACTGACAAATATCACCTTCCCTTGAGCCCCGCAGCTGGTGTGGATAAAAACAGATGTTTTGTCAGTGTGATGTCTGCATTGATAATGCAGCTCCTCTTGTGCTTATTGCAACTAAGCTAGGAACATAGTTAATGTGGGCTAGAGTGAAGGTCTACACTACCATGAATGTTGGTTTTATTGTGTGTCATATTGCTAAAAAAAAAAAAGGGTTCCAAAAAAGAAGCTTTTCATAATATTAAAATGTTATAAAATATTATTTCACAGCACAGCGAGACTATCGGAAAACTCCACACCAATAGACTAAAATTTTGTCTCATGTCTTTTCATCACAGGGTCACCTGCAGAGTTCACCAGCCGGAGATAAACCAGACCAGAGACATGGAGATCCACATACCAGGTGTGCTGGTGTAACAACCCACCTGTATCAACTAGATAAACTAAGACCTTAATTCACGTTTTTGCTTAAACCCTTCCTGCCGTTCTGCCACCTACATACAGATTAGCTATAAGAATAAGGAAATATTCAATATACCATATCTGGTAAATAGATTAAATTATTTTTTTATTTCTGGCATTACTGGACATTTTCTTCATGACAATCATAATTTTTGTCCAATTTGGCCATATCTGTACTGGTTACCAAAAGCAATTTGTTAGAAAAAGACAGAAAAAGTTGCACAGTCATTGTTCTGAATATCTATATTCTAAATGCTAAAAAATAGATTTGGTGAGGTATTTTGGTCATTAATGCATGTTCTAACACTCTTGAAAGATTGACATTTATTCCAGTAATTTGGTGGTTAATAACATACAGTACTGAGATTATTCAGGCCAAGATAATGTCGTTTTGGACAAAAGCATTTTCCAAATGAAAAAATGTAAATGTATTACTTAAAATATTTGTATTTGACTGTCTAATTCTCCCCATTTCTTTGGAATACATCTCATGTCACTCATGGTACTGACTCACTTTCTGATTCAGAAGCAGAGTAGGGGTTTCTGGCACAACTTCACCTACTTCCAAGGTGCATGGAGCAGGGAAAAAAGTCTAAAGAGATCAAAACTCCAGCAAAACTTTGAGTATATGGAGCAAATTCATTATTAGACCAGTGCGTTACGGCTTGAGGCCTTCATCGGGTAACTTTCTAATTCATAAATTTGGGGAGGAGAGTCCACTGACTTATAAGTGTAACATTTGTAGATGTTAGTTGTTAATTCTTAGTTTGGTAAAATTGCAGGGACTGAAAAAACATGCAGTGCATGACAGAAAGCAGCTAAAAATAATCTGACCACAGATTATCTAGGTGATGATATTCATGACATATCAAAAATGCACTTCTGTATGTAATACAGGTAATGTACGTATGTCAGCGTGATCTCATCTCATTATCATATCATCATTTCAGCTGACTGCACGAGGTCCTGCACTTTAACCACCAGCATCGCTGTGCTAGTGACCACATTTCTCTGTGGCTTAAGTGCACTAATTGCCGTTTTATGCAAGAAATATCATGACTCCGGTAAGTCAGTTCACATTTTTCTTCTTGAGGAGATGAAAACTTGTTTAATGTCTGCTGCTACTAATTCTCAAAATTCAGCTTCTACAGCCAAATACCTTCGAGACAGATATCTGTAGAAAATGTGTGATTTATATTTGTAGAAAAATAAGACCATTTTAGTGAAAAATTGTACAGTATATGTGTTCCTTATAGCCCATTGATCTCAGTGTATTCAGGGTTGATGGGGGATGTTGTGTTTATTGTCTGCCACAGTGTCTTTTTAGATGCTCGCACTGGGGGGTCACCAAAGTCGGAAACTCAGATCACAACTCACTTAGAAAAAGTAAAAGTACAAAATTGTTGCCTTTCTGGTTATACACCAACATGTTGGAGAACTTAATGTTTTGTAGTAACTTTCATAGCAGAAAAGCTCAGACAAATCTGTTAGAACAACCTAGTTGTAGGTGAGTAGTTCTTTGGAAGCTTTGTTGTTTGCAGCTAGTGATTATTTTCATTATCTATTAATATACCGATTATTTGTTCAATTAGGAAAAAAAATGTCAATACCGTGAAAATTACCTGACACATTTCCTAAAGCCTAAGGTGACGTTGTCAAATGTCCTATTTTGTGCCACCAGCAGTCCACAATACAAAGATATTCAATTTACTGTCACATTTGTAAAGAAAAAGAGCAAATCCTCACAATCTAGAGGCTGGAATTAGAGAATTTCTGAAAGGATTCACTACAATGAATGATCCAATATCAAAATAGTTCAGCTCTACTTTGTGGGTCAAAAATGATCCCATGGTATATTTTCAGTGTGGTGGTTTCCTGGTGGTTGTCATGACTCAGGAAGCTTCCTGGTGACTCACAAAGAACATCAGCTGCAGCTGGATACGCCTTTCCATCAAAGACAAGTGATGTTCTCTAAACCTCTGTAGAGCTTTTAATCTGTTAACCAGATGCAGGAAATATTAAGTGCAAACAGCAGCAACAGTAGAATAACACTTGTCTTTTAATAAATGTCAGAAATTAAGCAAATGCTAACAGAAAATCCTTTTTTTTGTATTCACACAGTGGGAGATCAAAAATTGTCAGTGTCGGCAAAGAGTCATTTTACAGGCAGTGACCCTCAGTTGGACCAGGCTGATGACATCAGAAATGCCAACATTGAGCAGCAGAGAAGAATAGATGAACTGAAGTCAAACCTTCATGAGAAAGACGAGACCATCCACCAGCTAACTGAAGAATTGAATGACCTCAGATCTAGGCAAGGTGCTGTTGTTAGCCAGCAGAACCAGCCCACGATTGACAATGGTCTTTCCAAATCCTCACTTGATGCCCCAAAACCCAATAACGTTCCCCCTGACCACAGCCCTAAAGCCAGTAAGTTTTCCCACGACAACAATCCAAAACCAGTGGCCTCGACCAACAGCAACCATCCAAAATCTTGCAACTTACCCCAGAGCAATGATCAAAAACCTGGTTTGTTAAGACAAAGTGGTAATCCAGCACCTGGCCCCCTGCATCAAAGAAGCAGTCATAACAATAGCAGTCCAGCTCTTTTGACAAATAATGCTGCTGGGTCATCCAGTTCTTCTTCAGCCAGCACTTCAGAGGAAAATTGTTTGGTTCGTTCGATGAGCATGTCTGAGTCTCGTTCAAAGAGTGCCAGGCCCAAACGTAGATATACCACTTCAGGTGCGCTTTATAACCGCTACACTATCCTGGAAAATTTACCTGAATAGTCGGAGTCGCACTAATGTGAACAGAGATAATGGAAATATGAGGTGAAGGATTATGTCCAGGTGCAGGGGAGTCATGCAGTCAGTTTTTTTGAGGGGGCACTGTATAACAATGCTGTTAATGTCCACAGCAAACCAAGTTCAATTCAATCAATCAATCAATTTTCATTTATATAGCGCCAAATCACAACAAAAGTCATCTCAGGGCACTTTTCACATAGAGCAGGTCTAGACCATATTTTTTGATTTACAGAGACCCAACAATTCCCCCATGAGCAAGCACTTGGCAACAGCGGCAAGGAAAAACTCCCCTTTAACGGGTAGAAACCTCAAGCAGAACCCAGCTCTTGGTGGGCGGCCATCTGCCTTGACGGGTTGGGTTGAGAGAGAGAAAGAAAGAGGGGGTGGGGGGGGGGCAGAATGACAACAATCATAACAATAACAAGTTGCTACCAGTAATAATCTGCTTTGGCTTCTTTGTTTATGATCAAACTGCCCCCTGTCAGTATCTGTCTAGAACCAGGCTACAAGAAGAAAACGTTAGTGAAAAGGCTTTAAACTCAGGGCTAACATTAGCTGGTTAGCTAGTCAGCACCATTGATTATTTGACGTGAAGTAAAGAAAGCTCACAAACACGTAGCTACTGTTTTTACTGACACTTCACTCCTAATCACCTGTTTCTTAGGACGCATTTCAATGCTGCAAATTTGTTTTGACCAAAACAATAATTTAGCTACTAGTAATAGCATAGGTTTTGCTATTATTTGTGTTTTACACCAGTTCCGTGGCCATCTTAGGTTCCTTCACGCTTAGAAGGGGAAGGGTGTTGGTTGCAATTTGCAACCTCACCACTAGATGCTGCTAAATCCATGTCCAGTTGGGACAGAGTTTGGGTGGTTATCCTACAAAAATAGTTTGCATTATAGATGTTTACAAACTGCTTGGCACTCATAAAGCCATTGAAACCTGTTGTACAGTCAGGGGTTTGCACCTATGGTTTCAGTAGCAGATATCTAAAAACCTCTATCAAAGAGACAGTGGGGAACTACTGTATGAATTTTTTTTTTTCATAATTTGGATGACCTGACGCTTTCAAACTGTGTTTTAATTGCAGTTAATCATGGTTGTCTATATGAAAATTAGCCTTTTTCTCTTTGTAGCTTTTTAAAATAAGCAAGTGAAGCAAAAACAAGACTTCTTTAACATGTCAGAATTAACATGTTTTCAATATGAAAATGCTTAACCTGTCGCAGTAAGCTTAACAAGCAGCTAATTGTCTTGGCACCGCCCATATATATATATATAAGTGAAACCGTTTGGGTGGACTATGGTGCTCATGCTAACTATTTAGTTCTTCTGCAGATGTGAGGAAGGGTTTTCCCTTTGAAAGACCTACCTGAGAGTATAGAAGTATGTAGAAATTTAAAATAGTCTCTAAACACTTAAATGGATTCAGGTTCTGGTATCCAAACCTGAAACCTTCCTTTTATGTAGATTAATATACATGAAGAAGACAAAGCACCTTATTACTGTAATATAAATTATTGTTATTGTACATTTCTATGTATATTCTGTATTTTCTAATAATCTGTTAAGTGCATAATCTTTATTTCAAAAATGTGTGCACATTTTTTACATGACAATATTTAGGATTATGTCAATGAAACGTTTGTATGTTTTTAAAGCTGTCCTTTTGTATATCCTCTACACTCTAAGAAAATAAAAAACTTTAATTTTATTTTCAGCTCCCTTACTTCATACAATGCCAGACTGAAACTTTTGATTGAGTTTTTAAATTCATCAGCATTAAGCTTTTTAACACTTAACTGATTTATCAAAACCTTCAAGGTTTGAAGTAAATTCTAAGTTAAAACCACAAAAGCATCTGATTGCCATTTCTTGATGTAGATATATTTAATTCTTTCCTTCTGTTTCACCACATTATATCCTCAACTTTCATTTGTCAATTTGTAATTTGTTCTAGTAGTCAACATCTTTTGTAAAATACTCACTTTTAATTACCCTTTCTATGAAATATGCTATACCAATAAATAGTCTTGCCTTTAAAAAAAAACAAAAAACCCAACTTTATTTTCAAGCAGATAAACTCAAACATTCACCTGCCAGTCATGCAGTCCATATAAAAGCACCGTAGTGTCTATTCAATAGTGATGTAGGTGAAGTTAATATCATACAGGGTGTCAAACCAGATAAGCTGTGGATGGTTCTTACACCTTCACTCTTTAATGTCTTAACCTTTCTAGAGTGAGGTAGTTCACTAAATGTCTAATCATTACATTCATCTGGTGGATGCTTTTGTCCAAAATTACTCAACCCTTAGAAGAAAAAGAGATGGATTTGATCAAAAATAGTATATATTTTTTTAAAAAACTCAATGGTTTCTTATGCGTCCTTCTGGTTGAATATTTTTGATGAAAAGCCAACAACCAAATGTCTTCACATACTGATGTAACTGCATATGATTGATCTAAATGCATATAATGCCATGCAGCCCTTGACGAAGAGGTTAAATTTAATTAGACTTGGGAAGGCACAAGTGAGGAATGAAACATCATCCCATTTTTTATTTATAAATATACAATGCAATGATAAAGATACAAAGCTTTTTATGATCATTAAACCCACAGGGGGTTAGGGCTAGCAAAATGACTCAGACTGAAAGTTGTGATGAGTCAATGACAGAGGAAATGTTGGGCTCTTTGATCACAAGGGGAAAGTCGGGTACAAATATGAATATATAAATCACTTCGATATAAAGTCCAGTTCATGTTAAAAAAAAAAAAAACAACAATCTTGTATCTTATAAAGGAGACACACTGCAACAGCTTTCAGTCACGTAAGTACACTTCAGTAAAAAAACAAAAACAAAAAAAATAAATTATTAAATGAGAGAAATATTAAAATGAGAACTGTTTACAATTCTGATAATCTCAATCAAAAATCTGCATCTCTAGGAAGAAAAAAAATGCAACCAATTGTCTGTACCGATTTTATAAACCAGTATATTTGGTCGAAACAAAAAAAAAATTCTATATCACATTGCAGGAAACATTTGGAAGAAGAGTGCCATAAGTGTCAGTGTTTTCTGCAGTGCTGGAGCTTATCATCTTTTTTGACTGGAGTGTTTTATAAATACATTTATATACAATTAGCAACAACAAAACATAACATTCCTCAGCATTTTCACACACATCACATGTAACACACCTGGAGGAGGATCACCTGATAAAAAGCTTCGGATGGAACGGAAACCTTTTTTTTTTCTCTCTCTCTTCAGAGAAAAAAACAGAGGCTGGAATCAAGTACTGGCAGTGTTTTTCAAGTAGTCCCTTAGCTTTGTTCCCGTGATTCTCCCCAGTGTTACTTCCACTCTTGACCGCATCAGCTACACAACAAAATAGATCATTTGTTAGTATCTGCCATAACAATTCATTAAAACCACTTGGTTAAAAGCACTTTGTGATAACGTGGCAGGACAGTGCAATCAACGGCAGTTTTGAATAAATGGCAGGTTTTGACACAATCCTCTGCAGCAAATATCCATAAGAAGTTAGAAATCGTGTAAAGTAAGGATTCAAAGATGATGCAGCTTCTTTTGTGCAGGTGATGTTCTATCTAACACTAAATTAATTTTTCCCTGTAATAGCACAAAGCTAGCTGTTCAGATAAATTACCCTTGAAGTTTAAATAGTGCCTGGACAAAGCACTTAGCCTAACGTGACAAGAAATAGATCACTAGACAGAATTATCACTCCTTGTGGTCTGCATAGACTTTGTTTCAGCAAATATTTTAATGTTTTTTGCGTGTAAGAGTGAAATAAGTAGTACTATACATGAACAACTGAACCATAGCTGACACCTTACACATAAGGATAAGTCAACAAGTCCTCTAAATAAGACGAAATGGGTCAATTTGACCATGTGACTCCAGAACGACCCATAGCATTGTTTTCTAACCTGACGCCCCTATTGGCAGTAATCAGCAGTCAATATTATTTGTCTGTGCTTTCCAAAACAAATCACTGCTAAAAAAAATAATGATGTTTCATGATGTGACATCGCCGTGGTCAAGCTATGATGCTGAATGCCTATCTCGACGCAGTTGATGGACATGGCGGTTACGCTCAGTGTCCCTATGTGGCTTTTTGTCACCCCCCTTTGGACTGTTGTGAGGGTGATCTTTTGATGTAGCAGACCTGTATGACACTTCAATGCTTGGGTAGGCAGGCTCAGTTGTTTGCCCTCCTGCTTTGGACTTGACAATAGTTTCCTAAGCCACCTGTGTCATCTTTCTTATCTCATGCAGTGAGGGGTTACCTTGGTGCGTCATAAGTACAACGTGAGTGCGTACACATGGATGAAGGTTCTGCAAGAATAAGGACTTGAAAGTGGGGTTTTCTTCTAAGCCTGGTGCATTCTTGCCCTGGAAGTACGCATGCCTCAAACGTTGGTAATAATCCCTGGGAGGCTCACGACGGGAATGTTTAATTTGGAGGGCTGTAACCATTGATATGGTCTCATCAGCAGCAAAAGAGAATTCTTCTACTAGTGCTTGACGGAGCTCTTGGTAGTCATTTCTGACTCTGGAAGGTTGTGATTGTATAAACTTGTGTATAACTTTAGAGCTGGTTTTCCACAAGTTTAACTTTCTCACTTTGGGTTGCATGGGGCAAGTCTACTAGATTGTATTCTAGTTCCTTAAAGTAATCTTCAATGTGATGATTACAGTTGTCTGGGTCAAAATGATCAATGTCCTTAGCTATAAGCTCAAGCACTTTCAGGTGGGGACACTGTGGGGTCATTTCTGGCGCAGACAAGACTAAACTAGCACTATCATGGACATGTGCATCACGTACTACAGTTCTCTCTGGTTGAAGGGCAGGGGCTGAACAACTGTTATCACTTTCCTGATAGTGCAGAGGAGAGGCTGAACAGTTCTGGGATGTTCTAGTCCCCCCTTCGGATGGATGAGCACAGATGAATGTGTCATGTATCAGTGGCTGAGAAAAACACTGGGCAGAATATCTTCTAGAGGATAAACTACATGTCTCCTCAGTGTCTGTTTCAGAGAGATGGGGAGTCAGGTAGCTGTTAGCTCTGTCTCTCAGTGGAGGTTGAGAAGCTGACTTCATTCCCAAGAACTTAGGGTCGATTGGGAATTGTTCCAATCTTCTGAGTGGAGAGGGCATTAACCTTTCATGATGGGAGGAGTGTGAATCGGAGTAACTGGAATCACAATGGCTGAATGCCTGTAGTGGGGCAGGACGTTCTGACCTAAGCCTTAACACTTCCACCTTGTGTGAGCAGAGGTCTAACTCTGCTGAGTGCAGGTCTTCTAGATAGCGCATGGCTTTCTTATTGGCCGTCTGAACCTCGTGGAGGAGGCAAGCATTTTGCGCTCTAAGGAAATCTACCCCCTTTTCTAGGGCTGCTTTGCTCTGACAGGCAAGGCTGGTTTGCCTGTGGAAGTTCAGAAGCGGGCATAACAATGGATCTTTGGATGCGGTCTGTGCATCATTCCTGTCCTTGAGTAGCGAGTCTATTTCTTTCCTGCACTCACTAAAATTCAACCTGCTGATGAATTCTGGGTAGCCAGGTTATAGGCTCTGTGCTAGGGACTAAATAAACTGCTCTACACAGGGTTCTCCATTATAGTCTCTGAAACGGAGGGTTAGATTAAGTTGATTGGTACAACAAAACAATGTGGTTGGCTATGGTGTTGCGTGGCAGACACTGAAGTGTAGTTTGGGCAGTACACTAGCCTAACCAAACACTGAGGTGGCCTACACTATGGGGAGTAGCTTCCTGTGGAGAAGGGGTAGCTACATCACTGTCTAATGGCTCTAGTGGGCACAACAGATTTCAACATGCACTAACTGGGATGCAGGGCAGTAACAGCTAGAGGATAACTTTTAGATTTCACAGGGCTGGTAGCACGCTGTGGCTCTATCTCACAGGCTCTATTTCTTACTCAGGCTGGAATGCATGGCAGTAACAGCCAGGTACGAGCTCTCTATGTGTCACAGGGCCGGTGTCACACTGTGTTTTAATTCACAAGAGGAGCACTAATTCTGACAGCTTGACTAAATGGCATTGAATATGTGCTATTCAAATGCTGAATTGAAATTCTTACAATTTCTACAGAGTAGGTTCAACCTGAATGGCGAGCAGCAACAGCAAGCTCTTAATGTAACACTGAGGGCTTAAAGCGGTAGTTACCAATAACTCAAGATTTGGGTTATTAATTGCCTTAGCTAAATTTGATTTGAAAAATCAAATCTCACCACACTTAACTTGTTTGTAAGTACAGATAGATATCTACTCCTGTGGCAAACTAGTTGTGTTAAATATAAAGACTTTTGGATAGTCTAAAGTTTTAGATTCCAGAATTTTGGTACTGGTCAAAATTATGCTGAAATTAATATTGTACAATTATGAATAATTGCCAACAATACTCTGCCTCATGCGGGGCGCCCTTTTGTTGGGCCTTGGCTACAAGTTTGGCTATCAGCAATAATTAACGATTATCAAAGATAATACCATTAACAATTATCAAAGAAATAATAATGTAGAATTGTCTTTGGTGCTATGCTGATCCTTCTCCCCCTTCCCGAATCGTCAAAAAAGTTTAAAAAGGACTAACGAACTCAGCAAGCATACTTCGACTCACGTACACAAGCTCACCTCCATACGCACAGTCAGTATCAGGAGCAATAAGGCAGAGAGGTTCCGTTTTGTTTTGGGGGAAAAAAAACAAAAAAAACAACGATTATCAAAGATAATCGTTAATTATTAAAATCAATAAAATTATTAATAAGAATTAATAATAACGGGGCACCACCCTGGACTCAGGGAAAAAGATAGCCAATTCAGTCTCAAAGTGTACTAATCTATGAATTTGG
The DNA here is from genome assembly GCF_914725855.1 of Thunnus albacares. NCBI lineage: Eukaryota > Metazoa > Chordata > Actinopteri > Scombriformes > Scombridae > Thunnus > Thunnus albacares. The sequence goes on along the minus strand of NC_058127.1, from coordinate 6,746,207 downwards.
GACTTTGATTAATAATTAATTTAATAACTATAATCAAAATCACCATATCAGTAGTTAGTTATGGTTTAAGGATTTGGAGTTCTTTACAGAGCAGAGGTTGGCAAAACTCATTCTTGTGCAACATTAAAACAGACAACAGGTATATCCAAAAGCATTTATTTAACAAAGGGTAAAAGCAAAACACACAATACTAATCTAGCTAAGTGTACCTATATACAAGTGTGAGTGTGTGTGTATGTGTGTGTGTGTATAGGGAAGACAATAGCAAGATGGCTGCAGTCACCTGATGACTGAGCCACTTCAAATTCAAATTTATGATGAGGAAAAAGGATGAGACTTACCAGTATTCAATTAATTCACGGCCATATAAAGGAAGATGTTAAATTGGACACTCAGCATTCCAAGTTCGACGCCAACATGGACTCCAACACATGGAGCTGAAAGAGTGTAAAAAGAAGTCAAGATTTGTGCTTTACTGCAGGCTTGCAACTTACCCTACTTTTGTCTGTAGTCTATATTTATAATAGTTAGTTTCCCCAGAGAAGAAGTCAACATATTTACTTACTGGAAATATACTGGTTTAAACTGATTTTTAATGTAATAATCTCTCAAGAAAAAATTTCAAGATATTTACTTACTGGAGTCGACTATTGGCTTTGGCTCATCTTTGTCCTCTGTTGAAAAATGAAAAAGAATTGTTAAAATACTCCATTTGGACTCAAAAACGTTTTTTTTATATATATATATATAAGCATGTGTGTTGGACAGACATTTAGTGTTAAGACATCCATAAATGTGACACAAACTATACATATCTGATCAAGTATTTTATCAACTGACTCACTGACAATGAGGGAAACGTGTGCTCTTCTCGTACTACTCTTCAGCTTGGGGATGAAACAGGTATAATCTCCTCCATCTCCCTTATTTACTCTGGAGATCTGAATGGAAAGGTTTCCATTTCTCATCTCCTCATGGAAGAGAGATGTCCTCCCTTTGAAGTCATTGTGCTGAAGAGTGAGATCATCCTTCCTATTCCGGTAAACGTGCACCAAGGTTGTTCCAAGACTCCACTCCACGGTCAGATTTGTCACATCGACTGGGGACTCCAGGTGGCACGGCAGGATGACTTCCTGTCCGACTAATACTTCAATCCCTTCATCGGAGCCAATCACCCTGTAGTCTCCTGAGAAAACATTAACAACAGCAGCACAGAACACGTTCAAGTGGATGTATCAATCACATTTCCAGGTCTATATTTATATTCTGGGGCTCTATTGGAATATATTTGCATGGTTTACAATTCAAAAAATTTATTACTTATTGGTCTTATGTAGCATTTTTTTTGCTGGTACCATCTGAACATGGTGGTGACATGAAATGGCGTTTTGTTGCTATTTCTGCTCACTTACAATGCTTCTACCTCTACCATATTACACATCTGTCATTTATATACAGTTATAATGTTGGATATCTATTTTAAACATGGTCAAAGTAGCAAAACCTGATGTTAACATGTGTTTAAGACAGATTTGAAAATGTTTGATGCTATCCTTTAATCAAGGAGTATTTCACTCTATGGTAGAACCTCAAAGTTGTTGTTCATTTTATTTGCTTATTGGTTACATGTTTCAATTCATGCCTCTGTTTGAAACTGGCTGAACAATGTCCTCTACAGGCGCTATGCCGCTTTTAATGTGGACCAGAAAATCCCCAAAAAATCCCAACTCAGAAAATTGCTGAGTAAACCAGAGATGATTCTTCTGCTTTGAGTTACAGCTGTAATTTAGACTGCTGAGTCAGGATATCACTTGGACAGTATGGTTTCAATGATCCCTTAAACTGTCTTTTCCAGGAATCAGTGGGAGATCCCACTCATGTAAAAAAACAAAAAGTGCACAAAACGGTTTGTTCTGTGGAGAATTTAAATGAATAACTTTCAGATCCCCAGTTGCTGCATGTTATGCAAAATGAGGTACCAGTTCAGATCTGAGAATAAGACCTCTAGATGGGGTTTCTACTGGGATACAGTATAATACATTTGTTAAAAAAAAAAAAAAAAAGAGGGAGAAGGTGATCACTTAGAAAGGGATGCCTAGTTAATCTAAATGTCTGTGGATGATTTTGGCATACATGCTTTGAATAGGCCTCTTGCTGGGACCACTATTTGCCTCTCTTAAAAAGTACAATTTTGAAGTACTTGTACTTTACTTGAGTATTTTTATGTGATGCTACCTTATACTTCTACTCCACTACATTTCAGAGGGAAATATTGTACTTTCTTCTCCACTACATTTATTTGACAGCTTTAGTTACTTTTCAGATGAAGATTTGACACAGTGGATAATAGAGAGTCCATATTTCTGTGTAAATTGTTCCACAGGGTGCTTCCCCAGTGGATGTTTTCAGTAGTGACTGGAGGAGGTACTTTACTTGAGTATTTACATGTGATGCTACTTTATACTTCCACTCCACCACATTTATTTGACAGCTTTAGTTATTTTTCAGATGAAGATTTGACACAATGAATAATATAACAAGCTTTTAAAATACAACACATTGTTAAAGATGAAACCAGTGGTTTCCAACCTTTCTGGCTTTTGACATCTTACAAAAAGCAGTGTGTAGTCGGGGTCATATTTCAGATGTCTATGAGTTGTTAACATCTCCACCAAATAGTGATTTTTCCCTCTAATCTTCTCACATGCTTTCATTTCAATAAATGTTCAAATGATCCAATATTTCACTAAAAATCAAAGATTTGTGTATCCGAACTTTGTTTTATCTTCTTTCAAGCTGATAATACTTTTGTACTTTTACTTAAGTAAGATTTTTAATGTAGTGCTTTTACTTAGAGGTGCAATATGTAAGAATTATGTGAGAATTTTAGTTTAAAACATTCGAAAATAAGTACAATTATCAACAAAATGTGAAGAAATAATAAAATGAGACCTTCTCTGACTTTCTCAGTTTCCTGTAACAGTCTGCGGACTGATTTCTATGTAAAGGACTCGGGATGGTTCTGATGGGAAAATCCAAGGGAGTGCCTCGCCTCTCTCCAGTCCCTCTACAGCGCCGACAGGGTGCAACACCAGTTTAGAAATGGAGTCCGACCTTGACTTTCTTCCTATTGGACAGGTAAGCTAACATTGCTGCAAAACGTGTGAAATATAGTGTGATATTGTAATTTTAGCTGGCTAATGTTAGCGCCGCTGCTCAGTCAACAGGATGCTGACTGCAGCTCATTTAACGGGCACCGATGTCATTAATAAGAAGGAATTTCAGATTCTGACACATTGCATATTTAAGTTAACGATCTGATATTTCCTCCTGGTTAAATAAAAGATGATCGTTGCTCTCGATGGAGCTCATTTGACTGCAACCACTGATATTAAGTAGTAGCCGATATGATACGTATAAAGTTCCCATATTACACCATTACAATCTAAAGCATATCAATCAAAAAGGGCAAAAAAAAAAAAAGCACACCAACACTTGGTGACACATATACATACAAATGGCTACACGTTAAAGCAAGAAATAGCGACATCCCTAATTTAAGGAGTGAATAATACCAACTAGTCATGACAAATCTCTGTTAAAATTAAAATGAAGGTACCTTGGCAATCCACCGCAGCCACGATGAGGAAAACCACTACTGTTCCCAAAATGCTGATAACGTCTCTCATTGTTGAAGACAGTAAGGGTGTCAAGGGTCCACACAGACACACTGACAGGAGTCTTTCTGTTTAAGTAACTGGAGGGAGGGGAGGGTACAGATTACGTGTCCAGGGACTTTCCCTCCCTGCATTGCAGTTAATTCTGATATAACCTAATCATTGGTGAAATAACTATTCACATCCTTTACTTGAGTAAAAGTAGAATGTATATGTAGTCTAAAAATAAGGAGACAATAAGTACAGTCAGCAATTTGTAGTTAAAGTATCAAAGGTAAGTACTCATTATGCAAACTGGCTTATTTTAGAGTGTTCTATTATTATGGTATATTATATTGTTTGTTTTTATCACTAACAAATACATGTAACAGCATTTTAATGCTGTAGTGCATCAATGGGGAGCCAATTTTAGATACTTTGGGTAGATGAATAGTAATAGTACTGCATTATATTATATGTGTATCATACATTTTTTTCTGAATGAGACAATTTAAACAACAGTTAGAAAATTGTTTTAATGTAAAATCATAATCTGGAAAGTTGGTGGCCTAATGGTTAAGGCACATATCACATAACTGCAACATCTATCAATATGTTATGTTATATGATATTGTAGGAGTCATTTATTTTGATTGTTGGCATGTCATGTGTTTAGTTATAACTTGCAGTATTATTTTGGACACTGGGTGGCGGTCATTAGATGCACAGGGTTGTATATCTAGAGGCACAGGTGACAGGAAACGGGAGGCACAGGCAGGTGGAGCACATACAGTTCTTACCAGATCTGTAACAGACGCACACTACAGCTGGCAGGACAGAATCCGGGTATGTTCATGACATGTACAAAGACTTCAATAAAACAACAAACTAAACGACAGCCAACGGACTGGAAAATCTGTTTTTGAATCTGCGTAAGATCACTCCTAACCTCACCTACCTATGTATTAATGGCAAACTGGAAAAACAGGAAAAGAAAGGACATTGAAAAATGAAAATTGCCATTACAGATATACTGACTGGTTGATGCTTTCATTGATTTTCTGATTTTGTATCTCAGTTTATTTCACTGTTGAAAGGTTGTTTTTAAAAAAAAAACAAAAAAAAAAAAACAGTTCACACCACCAGAGAGCAATCAGAGCACATTTTCAGAAAAGGGGTTGAGTTTCCTTGAAGTGAATTGTCCGACATATTATCAGATGGTAACTCTGTCATTTAGCTCATGATGTCATCTCATCTTGTTACAGACCTAAAAGGATCTTCATATTCGCATAAAACTGAAACTGAAAATGAACAGTACCTCTTTTAACACTTTCGACTCACTTTGGAAGCAAGTTATCATCACAGATAACACATCAAGTTGCTCTCACTTTAAATGTTTAATTTTATATCTATTTTTCTGTTGTAATATAGTTCTTCTGTGTCTAATATGTTCTGTTCACCTCTGTATATGGTTAAGATGTTGTTACAGTTTCTGTACAAAGGTTGTGCACATCCTGATTTGTGCCCATTTCTCTTATTTCACTTTCACATGCTCGGTTGTCTTTTAGTAAGAATAATGTTCTGCAGAAGCATTCACTAATAAATGTAATTTAAAAGTGTTAAATATATAGTTGAGGCCCTTCTGTTCAAATTCTGCAAAAAACAGTTCACACCACCAGAGAGCAGGAGAGCACATTTTCAGAAGAGGGGTCTAATTTCCTTGAATTGAATTGTCCGACATATTATCAGATGGTAACTCTGTCATTTAGCTCATGATGTCATCTCATCTTGTTACAGACCTAAAAGGATCTTCATATTCGCATAAAACTGAAACTGAAAATGAACAGTACCTCTTTTAACACTTTCGACTCACTTTGGAAGCAAGTTATCATCACAGATAACACATCAAGTTGCTCTCACTTTAAATGTTTAATTTTATATCTATTTTTCTGTTGTAATATAATTCTTCTGTGTCTAATATGTTCTGTTCACCTCTGTATATGGTTAAGATGTTATTACAGTTTCTGTACAAAGGTTGTGCACATCCTGATTTGTGCCCATTTCTCTTATTTCACTTTCACATGCTCGGTTGTCTTTTAGTAAGAATAATGTTCTGCAGAAGCATTCACTAATAAATGTAATTTAAAAGTGTTAAATATATAGTTGAGGCCCTTCTGTTCAAATTCTGCAAACTCTTTGGGGCCGATTTCAGTAACAGTGAGGAGGCTATGATGTGTTTAACTGAGAAATTGTGAGCAATTTAGCTGCGTTAAATACTATTTACTATTTATGCTTCTCAGAAAAAGACCCTCATACAATGGGGTATTGGATACTTTTACAACCTGCTGATACTTATTTTGATCAGCTGATAGCAGCAGCAATTGTCATGAAGTGAGTGGAGCAGGTGGATGAAGAAGACGGCAGGCAGGCAGGCAGGATCAAATGCAGAAATATTTATTTAAACTCTCAAAAGACACAGGAGACACTGAGAACAGGAACCAGGAACACTGACTAGACACTCAGGAGACAACGAGACACAGGAACAAGGAAGACTGACCAGAAACGCAGACGACTCGACCAAAACTGAACTGAGAACAGGATTAAATACACAGGGTCTGATTACAAACTGAACACAGCTGAGTGAAATACATGAGGCAATCAACAAATGCGACACAACACAAGGGCAGACTGGGAGCTGATAGACTGGGGAAGACACTAGGAGCAGGTTAGAGCTAACAAGGGCTCCGATCGAAAATGCAAGAAAGTCCCCCAAAGACAAATAACATAAACAAGCTCAACCAAATGACCAGGCATAAGTGTAACATAGAAAACCCAAAAGAACAAAGACATAAAGAGTCCAAATACAACAGAAAGTCCAGTCAGGATGTGACAACAATAGACAGCAAGCAGCTCAACCCAAGAAAAATAATCACTATATTTAAAATTATATTTAAAACTTGACTTGCAGGGAGCATTTTTATATATGCTACTCAAGTTTTGGAACGTTGACCATGTTTAGCATAGATATCCCACATCATAACAGTATATAAATAACAGAAAAGAATAATATCTCCCCTTTAAGAGCTTTAAAGATCCCTTCCAGACATATTAGAAGTCACATACAATAATCTGCTTTGACTAATATTTTGTGTGACGTGGTTTTTCCAAAACAAAAAATCCAGCATGGATGTATATGCAAATATTTTTAACTTCATAAGTTTAACTGCTGGATACAAGATGTCCTCCCATTTCACTGTAAATTGTGAGCCTATCTTTGACATTTAAAGCCACAGCCACCACTCATGTTAGGGGAAACAGCCCACATCACTTTTGTTAGGTTTTGTTTTGTATCAGCAGTTTCCTGTGAGTGTGTGCAGGATGTGGGCTGACTACATCGTACCTGACAAGAAGACGACGGATGGACAACATCAAGACAAGATGGAGATCCCCTTAGTCTGCCTAATGCTCTGTGAGAACTTTTACTTTACTAAAAAATTTTTCCTCCTGCTCTGTTTTTCCTGCCTGAAGCCTTTAAGAAAACATCTTTGAAGTAGGCTATAGTTTTAATACGGTTGGAATTTAAAGAATAGGCTTAAATCAAATCCATCCACTACTCGGATGATTGCAGTGAGTGTTGACTGTTTAAATGTTAAGCTGATTATAAATAATTCATTGTCTGATTTTTATTAAACAATCAGACAAAGAAGTATTTATAATGTGCACATAATTTACACATAAATAAGCCAACTTTACTTGTAATTACGTCTCGTTTTGTGTCCTTTTCAATGCCAAAAATATAACTGACTGCAAAGAAATATACACATCTGTTAGGCAATCTTTCTTATTTACTTTATTCTTTCAATTTTTCTCTTATAATTTAGTTTTTTTTCTGCATTGAATGTGTTCTGTTCACCTTTGTATGTGGTTAAGATATTGCTACAGCTTCTTTACAAAAGACAAGAAGCCTAGTGCACGTCCTGATTTGACAGTTATCTTACGTCACTTTCACTCTGTTGGTTTAGAGCATGAATGATCATGTTCAACAGAGGGATTCAAAAATACAAAGAAAAAAAATTAAAAATATTTTAGCGCAATATATGCACTCTATGCATTGCCTGTTGGCATCTACATCCTATTGGACTCAAACTTAGCTTTATAACACATAAGGCCTTTACACACTGGGGGCGACACGACATTGCGAAATAATCGTTTGCGAATAGTTCGCATCAAAACTATTCACACCAGCAGCGATACGAATTTGCGACAGAAAAACGAATTTGCGAAGGAATTTGCGACAGCTCATTCTGCTGTCAGTCAGCCTGGTGAAAGCGATTTTTTTCGTGCGATTGATTCGCACGTCAGTATATTTTTTCGAACTGTTACGAGGCGAAAAAGCGACGTGATTTTTCTCGGACCCAGGTCGATTTTTCCGAGTTTTCGCACAGCGTATAAAAGCATCAACCAAGCACAAAGTGTAATCTGCACAGACAGCTGTTTCATGCGATGGGGCACTTGGGGTGTTGAGTATCCTGCTGTCTGTGTTTTGAACTTATTTACCGTATCTATATTGATTGATCAGCTCCAGGTCTGTCTGTGAGCACTGCAGGCAGACAGGTAGGTTCACTCGTTACAGTGGGCGGAGAAATAAAGCCAGTGTAACATATGCATCATCATCATGTATTTATAAATACAAACACTGTGGATTTCTTCCCGTGGAGCGGACATGCAAACTGTTTAGGTTCAGTAACTCCCTGCTGTCAGTCAGCCTGGTGAAGGCAGTTTGTCCTCTCAGCTCCCCAGGAGCTGCAACTGACAGGCGGCTACAGGCCTTTAAGGCCTTAAGGCCTTTACACACTGGACGCGATTTTTTCGTGCGATTAATTCGCACGTCAATATATTTTTTCGAACTGTTGTTTGTGTCATGAGGACTTTCACACAGAACGCGAATATTACGAGGCGCAAAAGCGACGTGATTTTTTTCGGACCCAGGTCGATTTTTCCGAGTTTTCACACAGCGAATAAAAACATCAACCAATCACAAAGCGTAATCTGCACAGACAGCTGTTTCTTGCGACGGGCAACGTGGGGTGTTGAGTATCCTGCTGTACGTGTTTTGGACTTATTTACTGTATCTATATTGATTGATCAGCTCCAGGTCTGTCTGTGGGCACTGCAGGCAGACAGGTAGGTTCACTCGCTACAGTGGGCGGAGAAATAAAGCCAATGAATCGATACATTGATGTATCATGTATCATATGCATCATCACCATGTATTTATAAATACATACACTGTGGATTTCTTCCCGTGGAGCGGACATGCAAACTGTTTTGGTTCAGTAACTCCCTGCTGTCAGTCAGCCTGGTGAAGGCAGTTTGTCCTCTCAGCTCCCCAGGAGCTGCAGCTGACAGGCGGCTACTTCTGTGGACATGAGACGCTGAATGCAGGTCAGGTCATCATCACTGGAGGATGATGTCAACATCCTCCAGTGATGACGATCTTGTCCTTCTTCTCCTCACTCGACAAAAGAAGAGGAGAGCGTTATATCCGCTCAATCCTCAACGGCTCCGACCTGAGGAGTAATTGTCATCACACATAATTAAGTTTAAACTTCACTAGGCTGACTGACAGCAGAATGAGCTGTCGCAAATTCGTTTTTCTGTGTTTCTGTCGCAAATTCGTATCGCTGCCGGTGTGAATAGTTAACATCAAAACTATTCACACCGGCAGCGATATTTCGTGTCGTTTATTCGCGTCGCCCCTAGTGTGTAAAGGCATTTACTTCGATCAGCTGATTTTTAAACATTGGGAACAGTATGTGTGACAAAATCATCTAACCTCAAAGGTCCAGCTTATTGGAGCTTTCACTTACATTTTACTTTGTTATCACATGACCAAAGTGCCACACTTGGGTCACTTTATGAGACCTGAACCAGCTCGATTTACCGATGAAAACAGTGAACGCTCAGATAAGCAAGTAATTGTCATCACACATAATTAAGTTTAAAAATAAAACCTCGGGGAAGGAGTGTTAGTTACATATGTGAAGTGAGACCATCAGCTGAACTAATGCCAACAACAATGACAGAAACTTCCATGTACAGTACACACAAAGCTTGTGGGCAAGTACATTATGAACAATGCTCACATGGCCATTGCTTATCTAGCCTAATTTTTCATATTGATAAAAAGTATATATCAAAAAGTATATGAATGCTCATGAAACTTGCAACTTACCAACAGTCCAACAGCAGCGGTTTTGCTTGTGGCTGACTTTTAGAACGAGAAAAAGCACATTTTTAGACAACCACAAAGTTAAGTTAATCACATATTTGCCTCAGAGGGCTTTACAATCCGCACAACATGCAACACCCTTTACCCTAAGATCACGTCTCAATCTGATGGTTTTACATTCCTTCTGTTATTCTTAATTGTCCTGTTTGAACCCACAGCAGCCACAGTGAACGTCCTTCCCAACAGATCTCAGTTCTTTTGGTACGAATCCATCTCTCTGAACTGTACAGTTCCGGCAAACTCTGACAACTGGACACTGAAGAGAAACACCTCCTCTCAGACTTCTGATTCATGCAACTCTGGCTGGGGAGTGTCACGGGATTCATCCTGCATCATTGAAGATGCCTACCCATCGGACACCGGAGTTTACTGGTGTGAGTCTAAGGGCGGGAAGTGCAGCACCATTGCCAACATCACCGTGACAGGTAATACCAAATGTGCATGGAGTTTTTATGTATTTATTATTTTCATACTGACTTTATGTTCTGCTGGTTTGACAGAGACCAGAATGTCTTTAGTGACAGTCAAGTCAAATGTATTTATAGAGCACATTTAAACACAACAGGTATTTACCAAAGTGCTTTACAGAGAAGGATGCAGTAGCAGATGAGGATGACAATTTATCAATCATAACAGATACAGATCTTTGTTGTATGATTTAAACCACTGTAACGCCTTACCTCGAATGCATACCAAATGCTTGAGATAGTCCAGGAGTACACAATGGTTGACCATATCAACGTAGTCACCTGAACAATCCAAAAGTCAGGATTAAAATACATCAAGTCTGAAGAATGACAGCATGGTTTGTTTTTCAGACGGCATTGTGATCTTGGAAAGCCCTGCACTTCCCGTAACAGAAGGAGATGAAGTGGCACTTCGCTGTTCCTACAGAGAAGCAGACAACAAAAAAGCTATGTCCAATCTTCCTGCAAAGTTCTACAAAGATGGTGATTTCATCGGGACTCAGGATGCAGGAATGATGGTTTTTCCAGCAGTATCCATGTCTGACAGAGGCTTCTATAAGTGTGAAATCCCCATAAAAGGAGTGTCGCCGCAGAGCTGGATGGATGTTAGAGGTAACAGTGACGTTCTGCTCTCTCTGCATACAATATGCATGTATGGTATGTATGTAATATGCATATGTGTGTTTAATACAAGAAACTTTTAGTTGAAGCCTCCGAATTTATAATCTGTGTGCACAGTTTTGTAATTCATACCCGAGTAGTTCTTACTTAATGCCACACAATATATAAATTATTAGTAAGTAAGTAAGTAAAGTTTATTTGTATAGCACCTTTCACAGATACAAAATCACAAAGGGCTTTACATTAATAAAAAATACCCAATTAAAGGCAATATTAAAATAGAAAATGCACACATGTTTTAAACTGGATACTGGACCAAAAATGGCACCCATTCAGTCCAGTAAGAATTTCTCAGCTGGCATATATGCCAAAAAAAGTTTCTAGCTTCCTGGTTTGCTCCCGTGTTGTGTGGCCCACTGAATATGCGCAGTAGTGTTTCCCCTGCTGGCCCCGCCCCTGAGTTAACATTGTGATAACGTCACTGATTTTTAAATAGCTTTTCTCGGCTTAAGGAAAGTTTTACAAATATAAAACCTCCATGGATCAAAAGTTCATAATAGAAAGTCATAATTTACATTGTTTGCAGTTCGAGGTGTCCTGTCAACAGTTTTACAGACATCTCTTACAATGGTGGTCTATGGAGAAAATGCTCTTTGGCCCTCAGGGTGATTTTTTGCTGCAGTACCACCAGTGACCACTGGGAAAATTGGCTGCAAGAGTGGCGGTGCCCTATCCAGCATTTATAATACATCCATGCACTTAGTTCACTTATGCGTTGGGTCGGCTCTGAGAGTCGGACAACACCAAAGAGTAACGCTTGTACGTTTCTGATTACGTCCCATTGATGCACCCTGTTGAGAATATTCATATACAGTAGCACTAAATTACATACATTTAAAAAATATTTATTCATTTTTTGCAGTTTTGTAAAAATCAACTTAAAGCTACATTCATTTTTCTGGTATTGGTTCTGGGCAGGTAGCTTTTCCCTGAAAACAGCTGTGCTGCATCTGGAAACAAGGTTCATGAGAGCCGTGAGACTGAGCCAAAACAGTAAAGTTGTGGGTCATAAAACCAAAACAATTAGCTAAAAGACACTAAAATGAGGAGGGGAACGGCACAGTTGGTGTGGTAATTCTCTCTGGTTTTATCATTACAAGAGACTCTTTCTACATTACACAAAATTATTTGAGCCTTTCTTAATATAAGATATTGATTAGTGCAGCTTTAAAGTTTGTGTAATATTCAGATGAAAATATGTAACTGATGAGTTGATGAGTTTGAAAGTCTGATGTTGTTTCTTCCTCACAGTCCGACCTCCGTCTCCTCCAGTCATGTCACTGCCCGGGCTGGTGTGTACCACCCTGCTGATCATCGTCTACATTGTGTTGCTCATAGTGTGTGTGAACGTACACCACCGCTGGGCTCAAGGTAGGAACATCTGGGAAATCATAGAAATGGAAGTAAATGTAACTTTAAACAAAACCTTAATCAAAAGTTGTCCTAACATCAACACCAAAAAACTGAGCAACAACTTAAGATTTGTGTAGCTGTGTATGATGCAAAAACATATGATTTTCATAGGATTTTTATGACCTGAATTATACTGTATGTTCCAACAATGTCTTATGCTTGAACCTAAGTCCTGCAGCATTTTTTTGTTTCCATACAAAAAAGTAGTAGTTTTGTTGGAGTCAAAGAGAAAAAGTCCTTTAAGTCTCTGACAAAACAGGTTTAGAAAATGTGAGAAAACTTTGTAAGGTGCTGCTTGATGCATAAAAGAAGCATTTAATTAAAAACAACAATACACCAAATGTTTTATAAACTGTATATTTTATAGTGCAGCTGCTTGTGTCTGCCCATATGCTCAAAACATTGCTTGATAATGCTTTTTCAGCGTGTTTTGAAGAGTGTCTTGGGGACAAGGTGTCACAGCAAAAAATAACAGAAAAAAAGCTAAACATCCAGTGACAGTGACTGCTGTCATTTACCCTGAAGTCCCTACCTGAGCCTCAGAGTAGATGACAGTATGTCACTATGCCCAACAGGTGTGGTAAAGCCAGTCATGAGTCTTAATTCACCCAGAAGAATTCCCCTCGCCCAAATGTTTGACTTGCCACCAACCAAACTCCATTAAACTTTCAGAGTACTTCTTTCACCTTGAACAAACTGTCCCCCCTCCATGATTGTTTAGCTGCTGCCAAAGAGTAGATGACCAGAAATTTTCTCCATCTAAACCCTGACAAAACTGAAGTTCTTTTAATTGGTCCTGAAATCTTTATCACCTCTGCTACTCAGTTTATTGGCCCACTTCACCCAAACATTAAATCCACTGCTAAGAATCTTGGTATCATCTTTGACCAGTATATGACATTTGACCATCATGTTAATAAACTTGTCCAGTCCTGTTTTCTTCAGTTAAGAAATATTGCTAAAATAAGACCTATATTGCCCTCTACTGTTCTTGAACAATTACTCCACACATTCATTTTCTCCCAGTTAGACTACTGTTACTCCCTTTACACCTGCCTCAGTCAGTCTTCTCTAAAACGTTTATAGTTGATCCAAAATACAGCAGCTAGACTTCCTACCAGAACTAGCCATAGGTCCCACATTACCCCTGTTCTTGCATCCCTCCATTGGCTTCCTCATTCCACTACACGACCACTCCGATCCACAAATCTTGGCCTTCTATCTATCCCTCGCACAAACCGCAAATCAAAAGGTGACCGCGCATTTGCATTGCTAGCCCCAACTCTGTGGAACCATCTTCCACAATCTGTTAGATCTGCTGAATCCTTGGACCGTTTTAAACGCCGCCTCAAAACTCATTTATATCGTCAAGCCTTTCTATAGACCTCCCTTCTTGTTCCCCTGTCCTGTTTTATTTCATTCTGGTTGATTTCTCTCTGTGTGATGTTTGCTACTTTGTCTACATGGTTGTCTACTTTATTAATCTATCTGTGTTTGTGAAGCGCTTTGTAACTGTGTGTTTTAAAAAGTGCTATATAAATAAAAGCTTACTTACTTAAAAAAAAATCACAAAATTTCCCATTTTATTCATTCATCTAGCTGTTCAACAAAATTTTAGTCTAAGTGGTCTAAATCGTAAAGGCTTCTCTACACTTCCTGCTAAATCCTTAAACTTTCTTGTCCAAATTGAGTAAAAAATCCCACCAAGTGTAATATTTGTGTACTAATTAATGTCAGTAACCTCCCTGCCAACAAATTCCCAAAAAATATTGCAGAGGACATGTCCGTGATGTCCTCAATGGAAGCGTTAAGGTCCTGCCAGCTTATCTGGATTTCAGTTCTAATGGAAATTATGATTATTAGACTCTCTGCTCTTCTATTTCTACAGCTCGAGGTGAAGCAAAGTGCTTCCGATGATCCTCCAGCGAAGTGACGAGTCCTGTTTCCTGCTGAGAAAAGGAGCAACTACTGTATATATTATGACTTTGAAAATGCTTATATGCTAACCAATATTTCTGGAAATAATCAACCCAATAATTCACTAAAGGCAATATTGTAAATTTATTTATCTAATTTTTAAACTTTGTATCATCTTTTCTTTTGTAATTACTTACCTGGTGCTGTTGATTGAAAAAACTGAGCAAAAATCAAACTTTCTGCGTTTGTTTTTAAATGTTTTTTATGGAGAAGCTGAACATTTTGGAGCTGACACATACTTTAGATCAAATGTCGACGACCATACATTAGTGTCTCAAGTCACCAGTGGATATTTTTATATCATATGAAGACAACAAGAACCAAAACTCTATATAATCTATAACCTATATTTAACATGTATGCTGAATCACAAAAAAAAAAGTTGAACAAAGAATCAGAGCTTCCACTACTTTATTTGTGGCATTTCAAACAACTCCAGGTCTTCTTCAGGCAAACACCCACAAGAGAGAAATGAGGCATATATATGTATATATATATATATATATATGTAGTCAAATGGCCCATGACATCACAATCATGTTCACAATTGTCAAGACACTATCATCATAAGAAAGAAGAAATAAAAACATGAATATGAAAAGTCATACAAATATGACGGAAGTTCTTTAAGTCACAAAAAATATAATAAAAATAGAAATATCAAACACTAATTTTATATAAAAGTAATAGTAATAGGATGGGTGCCATATGTTAACAAGACACTAGGGGGCAACAAGGGTAATTAAAAAACATACTGTATATAGTGTGTCCAATTTAGAATTTTTAGAATTAATATAAATATATATGTAAATAGACTAAGAGTAAATAAGACAGAAGAAAAAAATCTTTATATATATATACACTTGGACTAAGACTTTAATATTATTGTAGGTTATCCAATCATTCTGGCTATACTGTACATTTGTTTCTAGTGCCTCTAACACATATAGTCCTACTTCAAGTGTATATATATGTATTCTTTTTCTTCTGTCTTATTTCTTCAAGGATCTATATGCATACATGGCATGTGATATTCCTCTTAGTCTACTTATATTTATATTAATTCTTCGACACACAAAATGTTTTTAATGTCTTGTTGCCCCCTAGTGTCTGTTAACACATGGCACCCACTCTATTACTATTATGAAGTTAGTGTTTGATATTTCTATTTTCATTGTCCATATGATCATTGAAAGAGGTTCTCCTCGGTTTAATTATTCCTCCTGTTCATACTGGCTATTAAAAGATCCAATTCAAATGTGCTTTCAATGCAAGTGATGGACAAAATCCAGAGTGTGTCTACACAGTCATTTTGTGAAACTATGTATTTAAAAGTGGACTTTGGCACTAAAAAGACTGTAATGTTGAAAGATATCTACTTGATTTGACTCATTTGGATGCTCATGATCATATTAGCTTCAGATAAACTTTTAAATACATTTTTGCACAGAAGGAGGACTGTGGATTTTGTCCCCCATCACTCCATTGTAAGTACATTATGAAGGGATCTTCTAATGGTCAGTATGAACAGGAGGTATAATTACAAGACAAGCTCAAGATTTCTATAACAATGTTGTTTCACAATAATTTTAATACCTACATGTTAATGTGAGGCAGATACTGTCAATCCATGTTGACACAATGATTATTTGTGTTAAAAAGTGTACGAAACATGATCAAAATTAAAGCCTAATAGACTGTGTTGATCAGCTGACGTCAAACAGGAAGTGGAGTAAATCATTGGCAAAGGTGTGAGGAATTACCTGTTCACAGGTTATAAATAGTTAACACTATATAAATATAGTCTTCCGTCTTCCTAAAAATAAGATTCAAAGGATTGCAAAGAATTTGAAACTATACACCCACTCATGGAAAAACAGATACTGTAGGTGTGTTGAGAGGTGAGTGATACCACAGCTGAAACAGACACTGAGCTCTCTGTTTCATTGTCTACTCTCAGGTTTAAAACATGTGTGCATTTCTATTTATGTAAATTTTTGGCTAAGTTTCCCAGCATGTTTATTTGTTCAACTACAACACCTTATTCACCTGTTGGTGAAGTGGATGAGGTTTAGTTTATTAGTGCAAATGTTAGAAATTGAGAATACAAAAATACAAACTTGTTCAGGTGAGACACAAAGCGGACAACAATTATCAATAAACTACTAATTCACTGTGTTTTCTATAAAAAGACATGGAACATTTATTTAATACATAAATAAAATACATATATAAAATCTTAATAGATTTCAACATTGGTTCTGCTGTTTCTGTCAGGTGGCTCTTGGTATGACTGTTGAGTAGACAGTTGATGTAGCATCCATTTCTGTGGAAACACAGAAGCAAACTATTAGCAAACTATATTTAACACTATGAGAGTGTTAGGAATGACAAAATAAAAGCTACAGTATATCTATCCTTACATCCGACTTGGCACTTAAAGGGGATACATGCGTTTTTTTGTTAAGGTCTATATTTTTAATCTGGGGCTCTACTGGAATATTTTTGCATGATTTACAATTCAAAAAACTCCTTATTTATCTTATACTGGTCCTTTATGCAGCCCCTCAGTTCAGCCTCTGTCTGAATCAGGCTGTTTTAGCTCCTGTCTCTTTAAGGCCCCCCTCCCAAAAAGAACCAATTCTCCTTTTTGTGAACTTAAATTCATTAAAATAAGCCTTAAAAAATGTAATGGAGGTATCATGTAGTAGAGTAGCATACTCAGACATTCTGGAAGTTGTCAATGGATCAAGAAAACAGCTGTTATATTTGTGACAGTGGACCCTGATACACTGGTTAGATTGACTTTAAACTGCGTGGAGAGAGAGAGCGTGTGTGCGTGCGTGTTTTTACCTTTGTACCTCTTTGGTTGCTGCACCTCGGTGATGTTGACGTCAGTGTACGACACATCAGGATCGAATTCATCTGTAACACAACACTTCTCACTGTTACACCCCAGGTGGATGTAAACATTTAAATTTGCACATTTCTAGGCGAATTATGATGAATCAGAAAAGCTGAATGGAAAATAGGAAAGTGACGCAAACCATTTTTCGCATCACTTGAGGTTCAGAGGCTTTTCGAACAAAAAAAGCAATTACACGAATTTCAAATATCGGTTCAATAAGTTAAGTTTAACTTCTCAACAGTACAATGCAGCAGCACAATAGTAGTGTCCATGTTGACATTCTTATTTATATACAGCATAAAAAGCTCATTATGGTACTATGGTCATCAGTTGGTTCATTAGAAAATTGTATTGTAAGAATTAGCTGGAAACATTCAGTTTACTTTCTTGACCAAAGTAAAAGAAAAACAGAAAACTCTCTGACCTTTGTGTCTCCGCCGTAGGCAGAACAGCATCACAGATGCCAGTAAGAGGCCGACGCCAACCACAGGAAGCAGAATGTGTGACAGGGGCGGAAGAAAAGATTCATGATGCTCAGCTTCTTGAGAAAAACCACAGTTTGACTTCAGTGCAAACACAACAACAGACTTTGTGCTAAGCTAGGATAAACAAATAATATAAACACATGTCTGAGGCTCATCTCACCTCTGACAGCCAGCCAGCTGTCTGGTGATTCTCCAGCTCCAGAGATGTTACACTTGTAGAGACCTTCATCAGATTTAGAAACACTGTGGATGGTCATGTGTCCTGTAGAGCTGCTCCCGATGTGGAGACCATCTCTATAAAATTCAGCTGTGAGGTTGGACGATGATTTTACCTTATTTGTGCAGAGCAGAGTCACAGCTTCTCCCTCCTGCACAGGAAGGACTGGACTCTCCAGGATCACAGAGCCAGCTGAATGACAGACAGGCAGAGCGAGGAGAAAACAGTTTGGAGTTCAAGTAACTTTTAGGTTCTTTGGTAACATTTGAGATTAAAGCATGCAAATTGCAAATATAGGTCCCCTTTAAGAATGGCGAAAGTGGTTTTGTGGTCTTGCGTAAATCTTAACATGTTATGCTTCACGTCATTGCAGACTTTGTTTCTGTATTGAACCAAGATCATATTTCCCTAACCTTAACGTGTTAATCACGAAGATCTCTGTTTCGTGCTCTTTGACGGCACCATATGGCGATAAGTTGTAATTGCAGGTGTGTTGTTCTTTTGTGCGGATTACTTTAATAAATTACTCTTATTGGCTTTTTACTCGCATAGCTTTTATTGCACTAACAGTAACGTTCGGGTGTAGTTGTTACCAACTGGAGTACTTCACCTGGTTCACTCTCCTCTGCTACACACACAGAAGGAGCCTTCGCTGAAACACGAGTGGAGTGGATCTAGCGCGACCATAAATGACAGCAAAATGCAGCAGATACTGTTTATTTATGTTAATCACCTAATTTATGTGCACTTGTTTCATTTCAGCTCAGTGTGAGAGTCTCTACTGTGTTTTGCTGTCGCGCTACTTTGTCCTCTCTCCTCTGCTCTGAGGAGCAGCGAGGGGCGGAGCTCATACTTTCGTCTACGTGCTACACACACAGCGCAGCACAGGAGAGACAGTAAGTGTACTTGCAATAACAGCTTTACAAGTAAAAAGCCAAGAGTAGGTGTCACTGACACCCGGTTTGTAATCATAATACTGCAAATGCAAAGGCTTTCATCAGCGGGTTATAGGCTCAATCACCATTGTTTTACCCCATTCGGCAATAGAAAATGACATAAGAGACATTTATTTGAATAAAAATCTTCAAGATTATAACTTAAACAAAGTATAGCCGGTGCCTGAACATAACTATGAAAAGTTTAATATTGCTGTATTTGCAACTAGCAAATATTGTACTGCAAGATTGGATATTTTTGTGTATTATCTCAGCAGGTACAAGGGAAGAAATACAGGGAATAAGGCGGTTACAAATTAGCATTTAGGAGGGCCCTTTAAGTAAGGATACTTATAGGTACCTTTGAATAAATTACAAGGTAAAGCCAGATAGTTCATTTCAAATGATCAAAGTTTTTTTTTTACTTATAAAAGTCTTTTGTTTGTCTAGCCCCTCAAAGAAGGATGATTCAAGATTAATGTTTCACTGAGGAGCCCTTGAGAATCTACTGGTCCCAGCTGGTATTTAGTTTAAACCCACCAGTCACAGTGATGTTGATAGCATCATGGCACTCTCCTGCTCCTGACTCACACCAGTACACTCCACTGTCAGACGGGTACATGCCATCGATGAAGCAGTGGGATTCATTTGTTTTTGTCCAGCACTCTGCGTTTAAGTGTTGGGATGTGTTCCTCTTAACTGTCCATTTGGAGGAGTCTCCATGCTCCCCACAGCTCAGAGAGACAGAATCATATTGAAAGAACTGAGTTCTGTTGGGGATGATTTTCAGAGCAGCTGCGAAGAAACAGAGACAGAAAAAAAAAGGTGAGAGAATGTCTCGTTGCGGTCGATGTGAAGGCTGTAAGCAGTTTTGTTGAGTGTTTTTCCATCAATAACACCGAATGAGTGCCTATAATGTACGGTAAGGTGAAGGTGACACCTGCCTTTTCACAACTTTGCAGTGGCAGCATGTTATATAATGACGCATCATGTGTCCTCCACAATCAGTGAGAAAACAATGACTTGTCAAATTAGCGGTTGTCAGTGTGAACACACAATTTAAAAATACGGCTACTGTACATCTTGTATCTCTCTGCAGAGACAAACAAGGTCAATTTGAAGGTCAAACTATTTTATCCTTTTGAACAATCTTGCTTGAAAAGTGATCAGAAATAATTGGTTGTGAAGCAAAGACGATGGTTTTTGTGTCAGGTCTTCTCTTCCTGACTCTTAATTAGCAATTACATGGTAGTCATAAAGTAGTAATACTACTAATTATCTGGTTTTCATAAGATAAATCGGATTAGTAGCTGTTATGTAATTTAATGAGCACTAAGAAATACCACAGGTGCAAATAAAGACATAATTTAGTAGAACAGTTTTGAAATAATTATCAATCATTATTTAGTTATCAAAAATAAGTTGTTGTTAAATACTGTAATATGCTTCTTCTCTAATTTTCTTAAATTATGTCAAAAAAGTCATCCTAACGTTACAGACCAGACTCCATTTTTTAATCCAATCCAACGCTAACTGCTAAAGATTCAACAGAGAGTAAAATCAAATCAGAAATAGATACAAGCATTAAACATGCAAATAATCAAGGATGCCCACCTGAACACACACACATACATTACTCACCAACAATAGCACACAGCGTTGTTATCTCCATGCTGCTTGGCTGTTGATAGACTGACTGATGAGGCTTAGGGGGCTGCATCACACGCCCTTGCTGTCTGTTATGTGTCATAGAGACCTCAACTTCCTGCATGTATAATGAAATGTGTTGTACAGGATGTGGGTCAGTTTTCTTTTTTAAAACCTCAACAGTGGCTTTTTCTTGACTTTTTTTTTAAATCTGATGATCTGAAATGTGTTGTTTTAATAACAGGAAGTGCTGAAGAACATGTGAGGCTATTCTTAGTGTACAGGGGACTGAATTCAATATTAATCTTTATCAGGATTAGCATTGTTTTTTTTTTTTATCATTGTTTACATTGTTTTATAAAAAAGCATGTATGTTTCCTTCAAACCACAAAAAGAAGGGTCTCTGCAGAGCTTTAACTCTCAAACAATGCATGCTGCGAGTTCTGAAATAGTCTGAAAATGAAAAGTAGTAATTTAAAAAGTATTTTAAATGGATTTATTTAGAAAAAAAACTATATATTTATGTGAAAGGGGATATATTATGTTTTTTGTGATTTTCCTTTATTTATATACTGTTATGATGTCAGATATCTATGTTAAAACATGGTCAAAGGTCCAAAACTTCAGAAATACTCCCTGCAAGTCAAAAGTCAGGGCTTCAACCTGCCCTGAAGGCTTTGTTTGTGACGTTTTTTTTCTACCTTGTCAACGAGCTGATGTCAGCTTGTCGCACATGCACACAAATGGCAGTCCATTCTGTAGACTTTGTTGCTACAGTTGTTGCTAAGGTGTTGGTTTTGGCTCTGACACGTACGAATGTGTGTGAGAAGTTGATATTTCGAGTGAAGAACAAGTAAAAGAAGTGGCATCCTGCTACCATAGTTTGTTTACGTAGAGTGGTGTATGTACAGAGTGGGCTCATTGGAAGGGGGGCCTTAAAGAGACAGGAGCTAAAACGACCTGTTTCAGACAGAGGCTGAACTGAGGGGCTGCATAAAGGACCAGTATAAGATAAATAAGTAAACTGTAAATCATGTAAAGATATTCCAGTAGAGCCCCAGATTCAGAGAGAGAGAAAGAGAGAGAGAGAGAGAGAGATGCTGATGAGAACAAAGCCAGAGTAATAAAACATTATTTTCTGATTGTTTCACAGTGGTTACATTCCAAAGCACAAATAAACACATGAAACACAGAGAGGGAATGTTTTGAAATTTAAGAAAAATACCAAGAGCAGATTCTACAGTAACGATACAAAGTAAATGATGCAGACATGCAAATAAATGTGGGCGACAGAGAGGAAACAGAAACAAGATATGGAAACTGTGGTTATATTTATAGGCTATATAGAGTTGCAATCTGCAACCTCACCACTAGATGTCACTAAATTGTACACACTGGTCCTTTGAATTTGCCTGTATGACTATAGTCTGACACTTTCTAAAATCAAAAAGCAGATTGACAAAATGTAAGATAGCAGTCTTTGAAAAAACAACACATTTATGTTATACCCTGAGTGTAGCCTATTAAATATGGTTATAATCTATAACATAGAGCCCGCATTAATGAAATAAAAGTTGATTTTAGGCAGAGCCAATACTTTCTAGTGTCCAGATATGAGGAAAAATCGAAATTGCTGTACTTCCATAGGTCTTCCGCTGGTTTCCAGACCAGATGGATTTCACCCAAATACTGCAAACATCTGCAACATAAAGCCAATATCTGTGAAATATAAGTTGATTTGAAGCAGAGCGAACATAACGTTTTTTTATGGGTGGAGTCGAGTTTTAATTTCCATGCTGAGGTCATAGTCTTATTTAGACAGTCTATATGACACCTTTTCACTAAGACAAACCATTCTGCACTGTGACTCTGTGATGTGGGTATCCTGTCTGTCAGATAAGCTTTAACATATTTAAATGAATTATGAGTTCCTTTACAGTTGTCCACTCTCGCCTCTCACTATACGCTTGACTGTCGTCCTCTTTTTGCTGCTATTCGCCTACACGCCTGCTAAAGGTAAGTCTCTCCATTATGTATTTGTTCATTTCAACGACTAATTTCAACTTGTAGCCCGATATATCCAACATCGTTCACGTAATTTCTTTGTGTCTGTTCCAATACCAGTTAGTAAACCGCTGATCGTTGTTGGTATGAGACGTGTTTTACGGTGAAAGTGTGACAGTTTTTGGCAAATAGTGCTTTAGATTATATAAGTATTTCAAGTCCAACCGAAGTGATGTTTTTGTTATGTAGGTCTTTGACTAGGCCTACATGCCTTAAATTAAATATAATTTTAGAAATGCTCTAAACTTAACTTACAGCGAAATAATTCCTATACGACACACACTTTCCACACAAAAGACACATACGAGACAAATGTGTGGATGATACTTCTCCGCCAGGGTTTGGAGGGACTATGTGGGTATGGAGTATATATAAAATTTAAATAAATAATGTAGGCGAATATAATACTTTTTCGTAGATTTACATGTGGTGTGAATGTCCAGGTTTACACAGTGAAACAGTTTGTAATAAAGCAGCCCTTCTCACGATGACTCCTGAGCTTCATCACAGCTGTTGGGGCATTTTTATTGTAAATAGTCCAAAATCCTTCTCAGTTCTTAGTTCTCAGTTTTGCTGTTTAACTGCAATGTCTGTAGTGACATAACTGCAAGCATGGAAGCGTTTCTATATACTGAATGCACCCTCTAATCATTACAGTAAATCATTAAAGGAATAACATTTTGTTATACTATAAGTTAGTTGTTGTCTGATTGGACAGATAAGGCTATTGTTATACACAGAAATGAGTATCAATGTTACTGGTTCTTCAGGGAAGTGAACGTTTAAGTTCCTCAGATACAACTGACATACGCTTTCATACCGGCCCATTTAAAGGGTCAGTTCACCCTTTTTGACATCCGTTTTATTTGTTTCTGGGATTTGGGCCTCATTGTCAGTACTGTGTCTCCTTAACGACCTTGTTTGTCAGGTTATGTGTTCTCTGCAATTTTGAAATGTAAAGAAAAGCCCGAAACACTGGAGACAACAACAGAAACTGCTGCTGTAAAACTAACTTTAGGTCCTACATCTGCATCTATTATGTGCTATTTCTCTTTTTTGGTTCAGTTTGACCTTTTTTGGCACTGAATTCTATGATTAGCCGAGTTGCTGTTCAAAGTTCAAGCTGTTTTAAGGGTCATCAGAGATGATACTTTAAACTGCATATTTGGTTCAAGCTAAACTTGGTTGTGGTTTTCTGTAGAAATACCACACGGTTACTGAAGCTTGAGTTAAATTTGCTTCACACTTGTCCGGGGTTTCCCACCAAGAACATGCACTCCCAAGTTGAATGGGTATGACACCTCTGCACCTGGTTTAACAGATGTTTAAAGCCAAATTTGTATTGTTAAGAAGATTTTTAGTCATTTCTAATCATTCATATTTAACATTTGTAACAGTGCAACAAAAAAGAGGCTAAGAATGAAAGGTGGCTGTTAACCTTCACTTTTAGCGCTGCTGTTGTGAAGTTATATGTGGAAATTGGGTATGAATTTATGGAAAGTGTCTGACTTTTTTGGAAGAAAAACAACAGTGGCGATAATATCATTGAATATGTTTCACCATCAATATTCCCTCCATTTCTCAGGTCAGCCTCAGGTGATTGGTTCACTCCAGCCAATCATGGCCGCCCCGGGTGACAGCGTCATCCTGCCATGTCACGTGGAGCCTCCGATCGATGTGAGGGGACGGACGGTGGAGTGGTCGAGGCCCGACCGTAAGCCTGACCCCAGAGATCGGCTTAGCAGGGTCGAGTACGTCCATCTTTACCGAGACAATCGCGAGGTCCCGGACATGAAGATCCCGTCATACGTCAGCAGGACGGAGTTGTTCACAGACGGACTGAGACAAGGCAACATATCGCTCAAAATCATTAACGTGACGCTTGCAGACGAAGGGAGGTACAGGTGTTTCATCCCGAAGTTAAAGAGCACAAACCAGGCTTCAATTGTTCATCTTGTCATTGGTGAGTTAATCTCTTAAAATGTTGTTTATGGTCCAGATTAAAAATTAACATGAATTTTTTATTATTATTATCGATATTTTGTCTCGTCTATAGAGCGTCAAAAATAATACACATAAAAGATCAGTGTCTTTAATACCTTTAAAGGACCAGTGTGTAGGATTTAGTGGCCAACTCCCCTCCCCCTCTCCTTCCAAATGTGTAGGAGAACCTACGACAGCTGCAAAGCTCTTGAAAAACAGGAAAGTCCCTCTCTAGATCCAGTGTTTAGTTTGTTCTGGGCTACTGTAGAAACATGGAGGTGCAACATAGACCTGCTCCCAATGTAGATATAAAGGGCTCATTCTAAGATAACAAAAACACAATAATTCTTATTTTCAGGAGATTATACACTGATTAAAACATACTTATGAATAATATATTCCATTTCTGCCAGTCTTTTCAGCTAGATGCCACTAAATTCTATACACTGCACCTTTAAAACTTTGAGGATCATTTTGTCAACAACTTACTTTGCTTTTTACTTGTAAGAAACTGCTAGTGTTTCCTTTAAATGTTGTGCTATACATCATTACAAGTCATGTGTTTTTCTAGAGCCAAACTACGCTAAAAACTGGACAACAGAGATGCCACTGCATCCCAGAAATCTCCAAACTCCTGATCCAAAGGAAGAGACTGACATTAGAGGTGAGGAAAGGTCAAATGTTCAACATTTTCAGGGTAATTTATAGTTTTTTGATAAAATCCCCATATAGCAGTGACATTGCATGTTGTTTCATGTCTTGTTTGGTGTAGTCCAGTTAATTTCGTCTCTGTTTGGATTTCTTTTAAATTTTATTTCCCATCAGATGGTTGGTCCAGTCGGAGCAGACTGACCCTGGTTGGGGTCATATGTGTCTTGCTGATCCTGAGCATTGGAGTCGGAGGATACAGACTTACACAGAAGCATCCCAAACAAACACTACATCAGAGTCTTTAAGTTTCTTTTTATCTATCTATAGTAGAGAAGAATACGTGTTGGAAAATCCTTTTATATGAATAATGTCAGGCTCTTTTGTGAGAAAAAAACTAATAGACTATCTATTAGTTTTTTTTATTTCCAAAGAGGCACTGTATGTCATTCTACAGAACTCTGCAATGAAGCTGCAGTCATCTCAATACTGTGAAAGTTGAACCTTAGTTGACTAAAAATAAAGTTTTTTTCCTCCTTTCATTTTCACAATGACTGAACAGGAGGAGCAGATTGTACCTCAGCCTACATCCCAAACCCACTGCTGAAACAACACAAATCTCTGATTGTGAGCCAAAGTGCATATTGTTTTAGTTTTGAATCCACATTTGGGTTTTGTAGAAGTTTGCACGTCAAGAACTACATTTCCTCAATATGGAGGAAATTGTTCCTCCCTTTACAGCGTTCGCTTTCAAAGTGCTTTTGTGCCGGTCACCTATCGATAATGAAAAGAACAACGAAGTGATAGCGATCTAATGTTGTATTTCTTAATTTATTGTTTTTAAATGTTCAAATAAAAGCTGGTCTTTTATTGCCTGTAGTATAGTGTTTATTAATTATTATTAAGATTCTCTGTTAATATCCTCCCACTAAAGCATTATAAATCTGTTTAAATGCTACCTCATATTCTCAGTTCATATGATTCAATACAAAATCTTGATAATTCTAGTTTTTGGTCAGCGAAACCTGCCTTTTTTAGGTGTTGGCAGCCCATCCATACAAGATTATGTATGAAGTTCAGATGAGAACATCAGCTGGATCACAATGTTCATGATAATAAACATAATCACTCTACATTAACTACAGTATTTTAGTCTGCATGTTACAGACTAAAGTTATAATTTCTGTGAAGTCCTCCTCCAGTTACTACTGAAAACATCCACTGGGGAAGCACCCAGGGGAACAATTTACATAGAAATATGGACTCTCACAAAAAACAGGATGTATAATATAAGCTTAATCCAATGGAAAAAATTCAGATCAGTGGAAAAACAGGTAGGGCTGAATGAGGTTTCATAAAAAACAACTGAACCATTTCTTCCTACAGATTCAGCACTTGATCAAGAATGTACTTAGTTACTTTCCACCACTGGTGGTGGATAAAAACTGAATGCTCATGTTTAGTTTTGATTACATGGACAGTAAGCAGACCTGTCCCAGATGATCTGAGAGGTCTAGATGGTTCATAATGCAGCATTCAGACCAGAAATGTATTTTGGCCGCTAAACCATTCAGTTCTTTCATAAACCAACAGTATTTTTTTTAAAGAGATAACACAAGACTTTAGTCATCCCAAATTATTTTTGAGGAGGTGTATGGGAGTGAGAGAGGACGACATGAATGGGAACATTTAGGGAAGGGAGGTAGGGGTGGGAAGGCTAGTGTGCAGAAGAAGAAGAAAAAGAATGAAGTCAGGATCATGAGTATAGGATGTACAGAGACAATACAAATCCAAGATATTGCAACTATGGAAAACAGAGTGTTGCGTAATAATGAAACAAGAGGCTGCAGTACGGCAGCAACAGTTCATCTACAGTCAGAATGCTAGATTTCATTTAAAATAGGGTATGTGGCAATTAGGCGGGACAGGGGAGATGGGGGGGTTGAGTTACCTTTGAACTAAATATCCCATTTACTGTGCGAGAGTTGAAGAGATTGGAATATTTTTCTGATGATTTCCTAATCATAATCAAAGTAGAAAGCTTTTGTTTCTTGGGAGTTTATTTTGACCCTAGACTAACATGGAGGAAACATATAAGAAACATAGTGAAGTAAAGTACAAAAGTCGTTAATGTCATGAGGTGTCTTGAGAGGCTGGAATGGGGGGCTAATATTTCGTCATTAAAGCATATATATGTCGCATTAATACAGTCAAGAACAGATTATGGTAGTGCGGTGTAGCAGACCCGGATGTGTGTGCTCTTCGAGTCGAGGCAGGAGAAATGCCACTGTGGCTCCACAGGAAGCAGATAATGGCCGACTACTGGATTAATAGGAGACACAAAGAGAATCATCCATCTACGAGAGTTTTGGAGGCTTGCTGGGAGAGAGGAAAAGGACATAAAACAAGCTTTGGGTGGGTAGACAAAGACAACTGTGCTGTGACTAAACTGTTGCAAAATGCTTGTGTAGACATGTTATCATTAGAACATTAAGAACTGAAACAAAACAGCAGACTTAGTGTAGGAGTTTTACAGATGAGTCAAAGGATCCATTATCAGAAGCAACTGGGGGAGCTGTGGTGATTCCCAGTTGTCATGTCATGTGGAAGAGACAGGCTGAGAAGGGTTTGGCTCCAAAGCTGAAAGGATGCAGGATTTACTGTGTAGGTCTGGTGCTCCAGTCGTGCAGATCAGAGGGACCAGGTCCAGTCCTTTGTGTAGAGTTAGTGGCAAGCTAACTCTGTTTCGTGGCTCCTGTACTTGTTAAACCAGCCAGCAGACTTGTGTGGGAGCTGCTGGCGCTAGAAAACTAAGCATGTGGTAAACTGTGGTCCACATGTAGTCCCAACATACTGTTGGAGTAATCTTGTTCTTGATCAATGTCTGGCTAATAACACAATGATGAAGAACAAAGTTGAAGAAACTCCACAAGCTCTAGTTGATTCTTACTTGAATATATGAAGTTTATTAAAAACAAATACTGGATATCAGAGAAACCTTTGGCACAATGTGTACATGGATAAAGTCACACCAAAAACTTAAAGGATTACAGGAGACTGTGAGTTCTTACAGTATAGCACACATCATGCAACCTGAGAGGAAGAAACACTTGGGCACACAGGGTCAGAGTGAACTCTAACTATAAATAACGAAGATAGCTTCGTTACCCATCCAAGGCTATTGCCTTATCTCATATCCTGGTACCCAGAACATAAAACATTACTTGTGAGAGACATATACAGAGAACCCCCTCCCCTACAATATAAACAGCCCAGTCTATACACCAGACCTTCTGAAACCCCACAGTATCATTCACCAGACTGTAATAAGCATATTCAGTCCTGAGGCGTGCAGAGACCAGCTCCTTCAACAATAACACCGGGTTCTACCAGCACACATTCCTTCACTTCATCCTTGTGAGCCAAGAAGCCAGTTCAGCCTGCCCAAACAGAAAGTTCAACAACACATTTTCTGTTTTGTTTTTCACAGAATACATGGTGAATTCCCACAATGTACAGCCCCACAGACAAAAGAACCTGCACTTTCCCACATAGCACATCAGACAAAGCAAGAACAGCTGACACATTGTTACAGTCAGTAAACAGATGAACAACAGTCTCAAGGAAATTATAGAAAGGACGGCCATTCCCCATATTTTTATTTATTTTGGACAGAAAAAAATGAGTTGCCAGGGCCCCATGAAGCACCCTCCCTGATCTTTTTGTTACTGGAGGTTTTACCCTCCACGTAAACTTTGCCCAGTCTGCCCTCTCAGAGCGTCCTGCCACTGATGCTCCTTGACGTCCTGCAGAGCTTAATCTTTCTGACCTTCACTGCAGCTGCGAATAAGCCCCCCCCCCCGGCCTTCCTCCTGCCATCCTTGAGTCTCAGCTGACACCACTAGAGAGGGAAAAACTAGACCAAGAGTCTCAGTGATGTAATGCCGGCCTCCATGGACCACTGCTGCAATCCCTGCCTACATGATGCGGCTTCTTAAGTTCTCAGACTGGACAGCTTCAACCGGAGTGAGCTAAATAATTAGGTAGTGGCAACAGTATTGGGATAGTGCAGCAAAAGGAAGACACTTATATGGAATACAGAATAAAGTAGGAGTGGAAAGAAATGGTTGAAGTGACAGAAAAGAACAAGTAATTGTAAAACTGGTTAAGAACTGGCCATAGCAATCTGAACAGCACATTATTCATCATTGGAAAACACCCATCTTGCCATTGAGATCAGTGTATAGGGAGGAAGACTGTGATATCATGACTTCATGCTGGAGATATGAGGAGGGGAGAAGAGGAATGATGTTGTTTGGTGTTTGGTGGATTGGATGATTGAAGTTTGAAGAAACAAGACATATTGGCTATTTAACAATTTATTTATTTAACAAATAGGAGCCTCAGTAGCGTGTGAAAGAACCATACACAGCCACAACAGCCTGGCACCTGCTTCTCATGCTGGTCACCAGCCTGGTCACTCACTGCTGTGGGATGGCATCCCATTTTTCAACCAGCATTTGTTGCAAGTCAGCCAACGTGGTTGTGTTGGTCACTCTGGCACGAACAGCACGCCCAAGTTGATCCCACAAGTTTTTAGTGGGGTTGAGGTCAGGACTGCTGGCATGCCATTCCATCCTCCCCACTCCCAAATTCTGGAGGTAGTCTCTGATAAACCCCACAAACCGACAAATGCTGGTTGAAGAATGGGATGCCACACAAATTTTCTTACTTTTTGTGCTATGCTATACTTTTATAACTGAAAATGTTGAACATGTATTAATGCACTGTGTCAAATATAATGAAGAGAAAATTAGGTTACAACAAAGGGTGAGAGAGGCCAGACAGGGATGGGATTTGAAGAAATACGAAGAACTAGTGGTGATAAGGTGAGGGAAATTCAGAGAGGGGAAGTAGAATTCTATGTAAATGTCAATTTAACAGAATATAGTATAGGGTTTATTGGGTTCTCTTTTTGGTTTTGGTTTTGTTTTGTAACCAGGATCCTGTTCTACATACAATAGGTGGCGCTATGCACCTATAAATTGGTATTACAATCCGCCAATAAAGATGAAGAAGAAGAATTAATGACGTAATTTCCGAGGCAACGTTCGTCAAGGGAAAAAAAAACAAAAACCAAAACACACGGGTTAGCATGAAACCGAAAGGCTCGTCTACCACCGAAATTATTATGTATAGCATACAAATTAGTCGATGAATTAGCGGGACACTAATGTTAGCTGTCTAACAAGCTTTTTAGCACCATGAATTTAAGAGGACTTTTTCAGGACTTCAATCCCAGGTAACGTTAACAACGATTTACTACTTTAGCTAACTATGTAGCATTAGCTGGTTAGCATAGTTAAGACTGAGTAGTTTGTTACGCCGCCGTACGAAAAACACCCAGAAATGGTGTGTGTTAAGTGTGAATTGTTATACATTTTTTTCTTAGTGGCTTGGCAGACAGCGTTAACTTGTAAATAACTCTTAAATGAGTAGCTAATGTGAAGAGAAGGTAACCTGTGGCTAAGCAAGGCCTGGCTAACATGCCAGCTAACATAACGTTAATGGATAGCTCACGGCATATTTGCGGTAACTGTAAAATAATTGCTTTATTAGGCCACTTTATCACACATGTTTTCTGTCACTATACTTCACCTGAGAAGGCGAGTCAGTGCTTTATTTTATTTGATTGTTGTCACATAAAAGTGTAGTATTTTGCCATGCGGGCACCTAACAGCAACGAGTCAAGATGTAAAATAAAGAAGTTACTCCCCAAATATTCATAACACATAAAGGACAGGTTCACAGTTTTTCAAGTCTATCTTAAAACAACAGCCAGGAGCCCAAATTAACAATGAAACAGGTTTTTCTTGCTGTAATCATTCCTCCTGTTCATACTGACCATTAGAAGATCCCTTCATAATGTACTTAAAGTGTAAGTGCCACTGCAGCTTGATCATTCAAATAATCTTTAAGCAAAGAAGTCACATAATTGATGCTTCCAGGTTCTGAAATTTGCTGCATCTCTTGGTCTTACATTATAAATAGACATAGACTGAATATTTTGGGGGTTTTAGACTGTTGGTCGGACGAAACAAGACATTTCAAGACGTCACATCGGGCTTTAGGAAATTGTGATGGACAATTTTCACCGTTTTCTGATATTTTATGGACCAAATGAGTGATCGATTAATCATGATAATTGGAAGATTAATCAACAATGAGAGTAATTGTTAGTTGCAGCTCAAGTTAAGGTGAATTATAATCTAACAATGTACTAATGATGCAGATCCAGTACATGAAGTCCAATAAAATGTGTTCAAGAAATAGGTTTAGTGAAATAAGTGTCATTTGTAACGACAGCCACAGTTTTAATGATGAAGTTGATGCCACTTATTTAGCAGGATGTGACTATCAACTGCTTGACAGTCACATTATCACTATACTACAAACTAAGGTTAATTTTCCGCCCTCTTTTTCATCCATTTATCTACAGTTTATGTACACCTACGATTAACGTCAACACAGTCTTCTGTCTTTATCATCGTAACCTTTGACCAAGTCAGGTTTTCCATATATCATCAATTGTTCCTGTTTGATGATTCTCCTTCTTAAGGACTTTACATTTCACTAATACACGTTAGAGCTGCAACGATTAGTCGCCAACTATTCTGATAATCAGTTAATCATTTGAGTCATTTTTGAATAAAAAATACTAAAATTCTCTTGTTCCAGCTTCTTAAATGTGAATTATTCCTGTTTTCTTCAGTCTTCTACGACAGTAAACTGAATGTCTTTGCGTTGTGGACAAAACAAGACATTTGAAGCTGCATCTTGGGCTTTGGGAAACATTTTTCACCATTTTCTGACATTTTTTAGACCAAACAGCTGAAAATCTTTATCAAAAATAATCATTACTTGCAGCCCTAATGCACACTCTCCACACTTCTCATCATCTACTAAAGACATCTCTGTTGATTTGATAAGTTTCCTTTCATTACTTGTTACAGATCAAAACTCCAAACAGTAAAACACACACAAGGGTGCATATGGACTCTGTTTCCATTGGTATAAACCTTTAAAAGCATCTCTCTCTCTCTCGTCTCCTGTCGCAGTAAGTTCCTGATCTACTCGTGCCTGCTGCTATTCTCTGTGTTGTTGTCCTTGAGACTGGATGGAGTCATCCAGTGGAGCTACTGGGCTGTGTTCACCCCGATATGGCTGTGGAAACTGTTGGTCATCATCGGGGCCTCTGTGGGAACTGGAGTCTGGGCGCACAACCCCCAGTACAGGTAGACTCTCTCATACACATTAGTGGTGCAGTATCTATCTAATAATGCTATAAAAATACAATATAGCAACAAATCCAGCACATGAATCTGTCAACTTACTCACCCACTAACTATGTACGTCATATCAACACCAGAACAAACCCACATGCTAACAAGGCTAAACTACATGCGCTCTTGCTCTCATTGATCATATTTATAGATATAAATTCTCACAAATTATAGATTAATTACATGATTCATGTCAGATTTCGGTGACAATGACAAGATCAGATATCACAGTAACTCACTGACGAAACCTCAATATTGATATTAAAGCTGCAACAATTATTGGATTTGAGGTGGTGACTATTTTCATATTGTAATACAGGTTATAATTGCAGTTACTTAATCTTAGGTGTTTATCCTCAAACCTACATTTCTCTCAGCAAATTAAACAGGAAAAGTTGGATCTAAACTATGTTGCTGTAACAGTATAATTAGCCTGTCCTGCCCTCTACTGTCTGAAAACATGTACAATCCTTTTAAACGTCAATGTTAACTGCATACAGGATGTTCTGGTAACTAATGAAGACCAAATGGCTCCGTCTGAAATAAGATGAAAAAACAAAATCTCAGATGTTCAGTTTATTTCAGGATACTGAGTGAAAATTCATAATTGTTTTTGGTACTTTTTTATAGCAAGGATGCCAAACATTTGCTGTTTCCAGCTTCTTAAATGCAAAGATTTGCAGTTTTTTTTCTGTTTTATATAATTATACTGAATATCTTTAAGTTTTTGACTGTTGGTCGGGCAATACAAGACTTTTGAAGACGTCATCTTGGGCTGTGGGAAACTATAACAATCATTTTAAATTATAATGTGTCTTTATTAAACACTCAGTTAAGCTTTATTACAATAACCAAACTCCCACATGTAAGACTCATATCATGATATTGATTAAATGTCTCAAACCTCCTCCTACTTTGTCTGTTTTGTTAGACTCCTAAATCATCAAAGTGTGCAACAAGTAATTGAATTGTGGTGATGATTAGTGTCAGTATGGAGGAACTCTGATGTTTTTTATTTCCGTGTATCTTCCGTTAGGGCTGAAGGGGAGACGTGTGTGGAGTTCAAGGCCATGCTGATCGCAGTGGGGCTCCACGTCCTGTTGCTGATGTTCGAGGTGTTGGTGTGCGACCGCGTGGCGAGAGGAAACTACTTCTGGCTCCTCGTCTTCATGCCTCTCTTCTTCGTGTCGCCCGTCTCCGTAGCTGCCTGCGTCTGGGGGTTTAGACACGACCGCTCCCTCGAGGTAAGAAACGTGAGGAGGAGACACTGAGACCCAGCGTCGGAAATAAACACCAAACCGACAGCCAGACGCTTGTAACTAAGAACATAAATACATAAAATATCAAAGAAAGGTTACAAATGTTTGATTTCTTTAGCCTGAGATCGAATTGTGAAGCATTTTCTAGAGAAAAAGATCAGTTTTTATGCTTGTCTTGTATCCTTCATCCCTTCCTCTCTGTCCTTCTCCTCAGCTGGAGGTGTTGTGTTCAGTTAACATCCTCCAGTTCATCTTCATCGCTCTGAGGCTGGACAGGATCATCAACTGGCCTTGGCTGGTGAGACATACAGACACAAAGAAGATTCAAAATTAACCATTGCTTGTGTTTCACACCCTGCAATTCCACATGTATCATAGATCTAGATTATTCCTCAACCATATGTAGAAATTAAAGCCACTATTGGTAATAACATCGTCCTGATCCTTCATCTTCTTCAATGACGTTTGTATGTGTGTGTGTGTGTGTGCAGGTGGTGTGTGTCCCGCTGTGGATCCTGATGTCCTTCTTGTGCCTTGTTGTCCTCTACTACATCATCTGGTCAGTCCTCTTCCTCCGCTCCATCGATATCATCGCCGAGCAACGGCGGACTCACATCACCATGGCGATCAGCTGGATGACCATTGTGGTACCTCTTCTCACCTTTGAGGCAAGTTGTGATTATTAATACTTCATTATTGCTTTTTTTTTAAAAAGTAGTTAAATAGTTCAAACTTTGACATAAATACACAATCTTATCAGTCGTCATCTCATCAAATTGACTTGCTTGTAAACCAGTTACAGTGGGGAATAAAGTTTATTAT
Source organism: Thunnus albacares (assembly GCF_914725855.1). NCBI lineage: Eukaryota > Metazoa > Chordata > Actinopteri > Scombriformes > Scombridae > Thunnus > Thunnus albacares. The sequence goes on along the minus strand of NC_058127.1, from coordinate 6,711,410 downwards.
ACGGTGTATTTTCTAGGGTTAAGCCTGTGTTATACAGGTTATAATTGCAGTTACTTAATTCCTCAAACTTACATTTCTCTTAACAAGTTAAACAGGAAAAGTTGGATCTAAACTATGTTGCTGTAACAGTATAATTAGCCTGTCCTGCCCTCTACTGTCTGAAAACATGTACAGTCCTTTTAAACGTCAATGTTAACTGCATACAGGATGTTCTGGTAACTAATGAAGACCAAATGGCTCCGTCTAAAATAAGATGAAAAAACAAAATCTCAGATGTTCAGTTTATTTCAGGGTGCTGAGTGAAAATTCACAAAAAAAGACTGTGCAAGATTATAAACTTGTAAATCCGTCAGTGGCCTTTATAACAATGTTTTATTGGTGTCATAAGAGGTTTTTAACCATGTTGTATTTACTTATTTTTTAATTTTGTAGCTTCATTTTTATAGGAAAAATTATCCAATAACATTTTTGTGATTATTAAAATCTGTCATTTTAAATCAATGACCACCACCAATCATTAGGCAGTGATTTACTGTGTAACCCATACTTCCTGTGTGTGTGTGCGCGCACATACAGTATACACACACACACACACACACACACACACACACACAGCTTGCACATTTGGCTCCCGATGAAAGACTTTTTTCCTCACAACATTCACGTGTCTCTTCAGATCCTTCTGGTGCACAAGCTGGACGGCCACAACAGTCTGAGCTACGTGTGCGTGTTTGTGCCTCTCTGGCTCTCCCTGCTCACACTCATGGCCACCACCTTCGGCCAGAAGGGAGGGAACCACTGTGAGTATTTAAAGCCAGTGATGTGCTGCGGGCTGCTGAATATCTCCTCTGCTCCTCTCACCACAGTGATCCTTTAATAATTTCACTTAGTATAGCTTTTGTAAAACCTTATATTCTACAGTATTTATCAACATATGTGTATCTTTTGCTATACTTTTGTCTTTTATACTTGTTCTTCTACTATGCAGAAAGCTTTTCTTTGCTTTGTCTCTCAGTTCTTGAGCAGCAATTAACCTTTATTTGTTCACTGTAGATTAATCAGCTGATTATCTTCTTAATTAATGAACAGTTTGGTCAATAAAATATAAAAAAGTAGTGAGAGATGCCCTTTATGATTTGTCTTAGGGCGAGATGACGTCCTCCAATTGCTTGTTGTGGCCAACCACTAGTCCAAAACTCATATTTAATTTAGTTTACTATCATAGAAAAAGAAGAATGAGTCATTTTTGCTACTGAAGTGACAAATTCAATTGTATTTAATTTATTTTGATTGATTAATTGGTTCTGAGTCATTTTTTAAAGCTTCTCGAATGTGGTTGTGGACAAAACAAGACATTTGAAGATGTCAGTTTTGGGAAACAGTGATCAACATTTTCTGACATTTTATAGACCAAACAACTAATCAATGAATCTTGAAAATAATCATCTGTACTCTTTTAGAAGGTCACATTTGTGCACCTGTTTTAGTTGGAAAGTAAAAACGATTGTTATCGTTGCTTCACTGTTTAAGCTCCGTTCTCTCCCGATCTTCCCGCAGGGTGGTTCGGCATCCGTAAGGACTTCTGCCACTTCCTGTTGGAGCTCCTCCCCTTCCTGCGAGAGTACGGCAACGTGTCCTACGACCTCCAACGCAGCGACGACCCCGAGGCGGCCGAGGACCTGCCCGTCCCCGAGCCTCCTCCGAAGATCGCCCCCATGTTCCACAAGAAGACCGGCGTGGTGATCACGCAGAGCCCCGGGAAGTACTTTGTCCCGCCGCCTAAACTCTGCATCGACATGCCCGACTAACGGCGCGTCACGGCCGGAGAGGAAGGGGCTGCTGTGTTGATGCGTTCAAGTCGTGAAGCCAAAACAGCAGAGGACGTTTGGGTTCTGCATCCGGTCCCCTCACCTAAACTCTGCATCAGCACGTCTGCCCAGGGTGACGAATTAGAGCCGATACGGACGGCGGATTACTAAACGGATCCAGAATCCTCACATTGGTTTCAGCAGCTGTGTTTTGCAGTAAAAAAGACTCCCCTGCCTGACTGACTGCTTTGTTTTTCCACTCGCAGGTGAAGTGTCACTGTGTTGCTTTACTCCCAAAATCTTTTATCCATTCTGAAGATGGACATTTTTTTGGGGGGGGGGAGGGGACGGGAGGGGAAAACTGACCACGTCTCAGATAAACATTCGGGTCAAAACATAACTGACGAGACACACGGAAGAGGCTGGATCTGCGTGGACTTGAATATATGCGACTCTGTAAAAAAAAACAGCGGTAGATCTCTCTGCTTTAGGTTCAAAGAGCGTCCATCGAAGACGACGCTTGCCTTGCTCTGTGACGGGGACCATTGGAGAGATTCTCTAGCCTGAATTTGGGATCAGAGTGTAACCCTGTTGATCATGCAGGTGGAGAAAACAAAGGTGTGTGTGTGTGTGTGTGGGGTTAAAGGAAAAGTTCAGATTTTTCCTAGTCTTTGTACAACACTCATAAGCCCAAATGTACTTTGACTGAGCTACTGGTCTCTGTAATCCTTCCTCCTCTATATTGGCCATGAACTGGATTTTCCCCCCCATCACAACATCTCTTATATTAGAGTTGGGTTAAAGGTTTGGAGGAACAATTACAGAAACCAGTATCTGCTGTAATGTACATTTGGCACAGGAGTATTGTTTTTAAAAACACTTGAAAAAATCTTCACCTGTCCTTTAAAAAAAAAAACAAAAAACGGAATAATGGAAATGGCACTTTGTTAACCTGTTCCAAGAGAAGTCCTGTCTGTTTCTTTTTGTATTCTTGTTTTGTTTTTTTATTGTAAATACCAGAAGTTTTCAAGTTAGGGACCAGAGTGGAGATGGCAGGGTTGAAGGTAAGAGGCAGACCTGAGGGGGGGGAGGGAGAAAAGAAAAATTGCAGTCATCCTCTCCCGTTTTAAGGGTTAGGGTCAGTGCGAATGATCAAGAATCACCATGATACAATCAAGACAGCGTTAAACAAGTTGGTAAACAGAATTCTTAATTGGCTTTTTGGTTTTTCTTTAGACTTTTTTTTTTCTTCAAGACAATCTCACAGTATGCAGCAAATACGGCACCTCACTGTAGCTCCCATACGGGACTCGAAGCTCATACGTGTAGAATTTGAATGTGATTTAGCAGCTTTCACATTATTCTGATGTTTTTTTTTTTTTTTTGGTCGTAGAAAAATTTAAAGACAATTCCTGTGAAAATTGGTGTCTCTGTTTGGAGGGGTGTGTTTGGCCATCGGTTTTGCTGTGTCTTATTTTCATACTCCAACTATAGTCGTCAAAGCCAGAAATTTTTTTTTAAAAAAGAAAAAAATCCTGCACATATCGGCTTTGACTTAGTTGAGACGATGAAAACTTGCAAAATACGTTTTTATTTAGATCTGGTGAGTAGAGAGTGTAACTCCTGATTATTCCCCGTGTATGTGTGCACATTGCCAGATTTCCTCAATGTATCAAGTTATTCAGAAAAGCAAAAACATTCATCCCCCCCAACCCCATCTTTTATTTTACTCTGAAAAACTGATCGCTGGATCGTCCGGCATCCTGTGTGTAACTTTGTTTTCTACATATTGTCTTTTTTTTTCCATTAAATTGGTCTGATTTACTTATTATTCTCCCTTAATGCTGCAAGTTGAGCAACTTGGGTTTCTTCTGGTGATAGCAGACATCATCGCTTTTTAAAATATATTTATTTTGGAATTATATTAAGAAAAGGAGAAAAAAAAAATCCACTCTCAAATTGTTCTGCTTGATTTCATTATATTTCATAATTTCTTCTTGTATGACCATTGAACATTATGTTATTTAAAATGTGGCTAAATTACATGGATTGTATGGAACTGACACTTAAAATCTGACGAGCATTTGTCGGATTCTCTCGGATTAAACTCAAGAAATACTGACATGATGTCGCGTGATCTGTGTTTGGCCAGTTGATCCACTGGATTTAGAAGAATACTCACGAATTTCCTACGCGGGGTTCTTCGTCTCATTTCAGTTTCTGCAAAAGTGAGCACAGGTGAAGAAATGTGTCATATGAGGTTTGTTCAACACTGCAAATATTCTAAAAACATTAAACTTTTGACTGAAAACAGCTGCATGAAGCTAAATGTTTGAGTAGCTGCATAAACTTTACACAGTGAGAATTAAAAGGACAATATGTTTGCGAGGTTTAGCTCCTTAACTCTAAACTTAATAACATGTATTTGAAAATAATCAGCACAATATGAAGTTTTATACTTTTGGATGTATTTTTCCTGCTGTTCCAGGCAGTCATTTGTTTCTATTCATGGTCAATACGATATGAAAATCAATTATTCTTGAAACTGGTTTGAGTTGATCACAATAAACATCAAGTCTGTGATAATAATGTCACTCTGTCTGTATCGTATGGTGGTGATGTAGTTAAAGTGCAGATGGACTCAAAGTCTGCACAACATTGTCTCATGAAATAACGCAGACATGATGTTCAACGTGATCGATCAAATGACTCAAAAAAAGTTTCAAGAGTCTTTATAGATAAACAAACAGATGTCTGGAACAATAGAAAGTCAACTGCACATTTCTTCAAAAATAGCTGTGACACCAAATATTCATGATTTGTAGAATCACATGGATAAGCGTTGACTTTGCACTCATTTAGCTTGTTAATGTGGCAGGAATTCACTCAATTCTATTTATGGATTTATTTAGCGTCAATTTGGACATGAACTTCAGCTACATGTATAAAATACAAGGCAGTTCACCTAAGCACAGTCAGATCCTGAGGGGTCTGATGTGTGATTATACAGAGAGAAAGCATTCACATTTAATCTGTAGAAAGGGATGTGATTATAAAATGCAATTAGTTGAAATATGACTCTTTAATACCATCTAATGGTAGCTTTAGGAAACTACAACATCTGGAAATATACGTACTCCTCCATATCCCCAACTGTTGTAGCAAAGTCTATTTTGGGATTTTTTAGCAACTCTAAAGGATATCCTATGGCACAAACAAACAAAAGACTTGAGGTTGCATATCGTAAAAGTGTCTAGTTTATCTACCAGTGATGAATAGTTGAAGCCTCATGAAGCTTTGAGGCTTTCTATCTGAGACAGTTGAAGCATTAAACTCAGCAAGCGCAGTGACAGCAGAAGTTCACAGCAGCTGTTCAAGTCTAGGGGCCGAAGCACCACAACATCTTGCTGATTCATGTTACAGGAAAAAAAAGGCTTCAAGTATTCATCTCTGTATATTTAACTCCTGTATAAACTGACAAACAGCTGGTAAGATTTGGCACAATGACAGTTCAATCAGGGAAGACACAAGTTGACATGAATTTAATGGTTTAATTTGATAGTCTTTGGCATTGACGCGGTCGATTAAATGGATATAAAAGTAATGGAGTCCTATAAATAGCATCCAATTGGAGATCCCACCCCCCCCTCAGGGGAACCATAGATGGGGCCTTGACACTGGTGGTGGTGGGGTGAAGCAGAGAGAGAGAGACGAGGTGGTTTAAATATCCTTCAGCTAAAATGATCATTGGATGATGGCTACAACTAGATGATTATAAATGCAATGCTGTGGCTGATGTTTGCTGTTTCATTAAAAAAAAGGCTTTTTTAATAGAAGGTTGGCTACATCATGACTTGTTTATGGTCAAACAAATAAACTGTGGAGTCTGAAGCTCCTTCAAACTTACAAAATGCTAAACCAATTGCAGAGTGGGTGGTGGACTATGTGGTCCAGGTGGTCTGGGAGAATGGAGGTAATATTGATCACAGAACATTTGAACCCCTGCTGAAAAACTTTTGTCCTTTTGTGGAAAGACACAGTAAAGGACCAGTAAAATGTTACTGATTGCATCTTTAAAAGACCAGAAACTTGTCAAGTACTTTGAATACTTTGAGAGTGTTTATTAAAAACATGCTAACTGCTTACCTCAGCTTCCTGCTTGATGTACACCAGTCACAGAATTCAGTCTTGAGGGGGTGAAATTGTTTGAGACTCCAAAAGTTCAGCGCTTCAGTCCAGTTGCTCTCCCTTTGAAGATAGAAATTTACTTCAAATTGACTACAGTTCAGTCACCTTACAGGGGTTTCCTTGGGTGTTAGTTGATGGATCATTTTCAGGGGCAGGTTTTTTTCTCAAAGACTTGTTTCTTTGTCCTGAAGGGAACCTCTAAAGTTGTGGGTAGATGCTTCTCATGGAGTGCACTTCACAGGCTGTCTGTATTCCTTCTGTTGAATGATCTTGCAAAAACATGGATTCAGCTGCAAGATGTCTTAAAGAACCACTTTTACCAAAGTCTTTTTTGGCCTGCGTAGAAAGTGTAGCACCTTGATCCCAGCTGCAGCAACTGAGGCAATTAAATCAAGTCTTCCACCAACACCTGTGTGCCTAAATTAGACCCAATCTTCATCCCTTAAATCCTTCCACAAATGGTTTTTACACAATAGTGCTGGAGGTTTATTACACATTGAGAAAGAGAGAGTCAGAATGTGGATGGTTTAAAATACATATTTATTGAATAATCTATCACTCCGGTTTACACCTGGAGGCCTTTGGAGCTGGTCCCAGAAGGTAACATTAAAGTGTTTTGGGAGGTTGTCCAAGCCTGGAGTTTTATTATTTTGCAACTTTTCCATTAAATTTATATTAGGAACCTTCCACATTCTGGGCTTTTAATTTTTGTCCTTACACGACCTTGTATTTCTTCAACCTTTCTATAAGTTTTCTTTCACGCTGTTCACAATAACCCACTATCGACTAATATTTTCCTTGCAGACAACCGTATGGTATATTTTCATTGCTGGGTGGACAGTTATACAAATCTCCTAACCAAGGAGATAAAAAAAGTCCTAACACTGGCAAATTGTCATGTCCATAACAAATAAGTCAGTTTCATTTTCTGCACAAGCTTCCATTGGGCAACCCCTTCTCTCAAGGAAAGCTCTTGAAGGCAAACATTGATCTGACATGCCAGATCTTTGTGGGTGTTTATCAAACTTTTTGCTATTTACAGATGCCAATTTGCATTGTTCCTCTGTCAGTTTGCCAACTGGGGGCACAGCTCCGTCTTAACAGCGGTTCTTGTGATGTTATCAGGTTGAATTAGCAGAAGACCCTCTTTTAGGTTTTTTGTGATCATGCCATAGGTTTAGGCATAGGCATAGGGTGAAGCATCTTCTCCTCTGCCAGGTAAGTATGAGTGGGAAGTGTGAGGGACAGGGTGGTGACTCCTAGACAGAGCACTCTGGCTGACGGTGCCTACAACACCTATAATCCCAGAATCCAGTGCCTTTGGCTTCAGTTCACCATCATCTGTTCCTGAAATGTTGCTGCAGTTTTTGCACTCACTGCTCTGCCACAAAATTGCTTTTACAAGACAAAATGTCTGCCATGAAAACAGTCTATTACTCTGAACACACCCATCTCATTAACATTAAAGATTTGGAAAATTGGAGCTGTGATAAGGGATAGGAAATGTCCCTTATTACCAAAGATAGCATAAATGTAGTTCAAGGAGTTCTGTTCATTCCCTATTTTCTCCATACAGTCTATGGTCTTCTCTCTCTCCCTATATAATAAAAAGGTATACGATTCAAGATTTATTCTAAAATAAAATTTGTGTTTGTCTTTTCAAATACTAGCCTTGTTGAAGTGTCCTTCAGCAACTTTGAAATATCAAAAAACACGCTGAAGGACATCAGCCACCACACTTACTTACTATTATGTTTACTTTTCATATTATATGAGTGAAAGGAACACTTTAGAAACAGTGTAACCAACATAATTTAGTGGGGAACAATTAATAGCAGGGTTCACTACACAGTATTTGTCAAATAATGAATCATTTTGACAAATTTTGATTCTAAATACTTGTCACTAGGTCATATAAGTGATGTACAATCTACTGTTGCTGTTGGTCCACTAACACTTGCATTAAAACAACCAAATATGATACAAAATAATAAACTTTATTAATGCATTTGTGACTTCATACACGTTTTCATGGTTTTCAGTAGAAATATTTTACAGTAATCAAAATATAACAGCATCTTTATATTTACATAAACATGTAAAGAAACATACTCAAAGTAATTTTATTCAAGTAACAGAGGAATTGGAAATGAATGACTAAATGTATTCACATTATGAGGTTGCATCCATCTGTGAGACTGAGAGGTATAAATAGTGTGCACGGTGACTGTTTCCATCTATGATAAAGCTCCCTGAGTGCAGTAAAGCTGATAAACTGTTCTGCTCAGAGCAGGACCCAGATTCCTGAAAAACAAAGACAGAAAAATAAAGTATATCTAACTGCAGTTATTCCTGGTACCGTCGCTGAGTAGCTAATACTAAGACTTGAGTTAGATATTTGGATTTTGCTACATGAATCACTGGGAAACATACAAATCAAATCAAACTCTACAAACCTCTTGAGCTTCCCGTATCGGATGGAGGAGAGAAGTTTCTCTTTCTCAGCTTCACTTGCACACCGTTCGTAGGCCGTCAGAAGGCTGAGATTGAGACAGAAGCAGAAAGATATAAACTTTATATTCTGTCTTTTACAGTAGCTTGGGGTCATGTTTTTATTGGTATTATTTGTTATTTTATACGTGTCATCTGTTCAAACTTTGTGAAACGGGTACAGTGTCTTAAAGACATAATTTGACATTTATACTGTAGTCACATAATCTTTGTGAACAAGTAATGTCTCAATTTGGTAACACTTTACTTTAAATCCCCCATATTTAGCATTTATAAGCAGTATATAAACATTTAACAAATGTTTAGAACACTATAATGTAGTTATAAGAACATTTTAAGGATTTATTAATGTACAGTATTTGTCTAATTATCACAGGAGGAGTTATAGTTCAAATTCATTAATAAACATATTACAGGCTGTTATAAGCCATTTCTTGAATGTTTATATACTACTTATAAATGCTAAATAGGGGGACTTAAAATAAAGTGTTACCCTTTTTTTCTTGTTGAATTTTTTACAGTGGTACTCAGTTTTTTGTGCAGCCATGACACCCGTCTCTGATCATGCAGTTCTTTTTCTGTGTAAATTATATAAACCTTTGCTGCTATGGCACAAGATCATTTCCTGTTGCACCAGAGCAAAGACATGCAAGACCTACCAGAGTAAAAGATAAACAGGAAATTATAGAAAGAGGGTGGTGATGGGTAAAAATACATGCTGTAATGTGTGCGTTACCTGTGCGGAGTGCTGTAGTGCTCCAGTATAGCAGCTGCTTTGTCTCCGGACAAACCGCTAATCTGCATCAACTGTCTGGCAAACACTTCTCTAACTGTCTGACACTAAAACAGGAAACAGAGGTTTACACCTTCACAGACACACTAAATAGACAGATTAAGGAACCACAATGTTTTTTTTTATTAGATCTTTCTCTTTTAAATTTCTGACCTTTTCATTCAGTTTTTTAAAATGTGTGAATTCAAAATGCTGATTAAAACAGAAAAATGGAAATTGTTCTTTGTGAGGGCTTGAACACACACACCTTGTTTTTAATCGCTCCGTGGTTGAACTCAGCAAAAGAAATGAGAGAGCAGGAAGGCATCCCTTTCTCCTCCTCATCACTCCCTCCATCACCCTCCAGCTCTCTGGAGCGACAGATCAGCGTACGGTTCTGAAATAAAGATTTTAAAAAAAGGACAAAACAAAGCGTAAAGCACAGAAAGATAGATGAGAAGAAGAGAGAAGCCTTTTAAATATAATCTAGTTAACTTGATAATCCTACTTTCTGAAACACTTTTGGGGGGTTTATTTCTAGACCCATGTAAAGGTTTTCATTAAAAACAGGAGAAACAACAAGTAAACCAAGAAGGAAAGAAAAGATTTATATTTTCATGTCTTTCCAACTGTAGCTTTTTTTTTTTTTTTTTTTTTTTTACACAAAGCTTTGATCATCAGTGTTTGTGTGTTTGTCCAACTGGGGACAAAAGTTGTGTCCTCAAGGTTAGGTTAAGGTAAGTCTATGAAATGTCCCCAAAAGTGACCTGGGACAACGTGTGTGTGTGTGTGTGTGTGTGTTCCAGGTATTCCTCATGTTGTGGGGACTCGCCTCCCTAATGGGGACAAAAAGCAAGTCCCCTTAACGTAAATCATTAATTTTAGGGTGTAGACTTGGTTTAAAATTAAGGGAAATTTAGGGTTATATTAAGGTTTTGTTTAGGCAAGTAGTGGTCATGGTTTGGATAAGTACGGTGGTCCTGAAGTGCAAATCACGACAAATGACAAAACACAACCACAAAAGCAGTTATATTATTTATTTATATATATAAATAAATATAAATATGACAGTGCCTCCTTCCTGTTAAAAAGATGAACAGTGCGTCCGTCCAATCAGCGATGATCCTTGTCAATGGGAGAATGGGAAAGCGTCCAATCAGCAACAAGCTTTCTCGATAGCATGTACCTACCTTTTCCAGTAGAAGTTAATGTTGTTGTGTTTTCTGCTTTTGCGGTCAATGTATGTAATGTCAATGTAATGTCCTCTGAAGTGATATAAACACGACTGTGTGTGTGTGTGTGTGTGTGTGTGTGTGTGTGTGTGTGGTTCACCTGGTACAGTTTAGTGAGGTATCGCGTCATGATAGTGAGGTAAGCCGCAGACTCTCTCACATCCTGGACTCTCTTCACAAAGAAGCCGTCAACCACCTAGCACACAAACACACATGAATGATCTGCACACACACACACACACACACTTTATATATAAGTGCAAACACAAAGCCACATCTGCACTCATCGCCAGTCACTCGTGACAGCTGTGGTTTGCTTATTCGTACCATGTTTGAACTAACGCCAACACAAACAGTACGATGATTCTAGTATATCTGTGTTTCGTCACTACTGTCTAATAATATTGACCAATATGTCATTCAGGCTCCTGCGTAGTCAAAAGTAAACATTTAAGTGTAGGAGTGTGTGTGTACTCGCACCTGCGTGTTGACTATGGCCTGCTGTAGTGTAGTTTCAGGTAAACTCAGGTGGGATGCTGCCGTCCCACACTCCTCTACCAGATAGACGGGCCTACGAAGACCACACCTCTTGAGCCGAAACTGACGGAGGGAAAACGGGACGAGAAGAAGATAATAATGTAAAACTTGTGTTATTAATCAAAAGATACAGGAAGCGAGAGAGAAAAAGGTTCAGATTATTGTTGAAACTACTGATTTATTTACAGAACATGTAACAATTTTGATTAGTTATCAATTATTCAAGTTATTAAGGTACAAATACCGAACACTTTCTTGCATTTATATCGTTATAAATTAAATCCATTTTGTAATTGGCTGTTAAAAACAACAAACGAGCAATTTTAAGACTTTATGTCAGACAAGTTTTATGATTTATAAGGTTGATCAAACAAATACTTGGTACAAGAGAAAATGCAAAATCCCACCGACCTTCTGTTCCCTGAAGCGTCCGTCAATGATGCTTCCACACAGGTCGTCCATCCTCTTCCTCTCGATGATGTAATCGAGGACGAGCTCCCGGCCTTCGGGCGCTCTCAGCTGACCTGGGAAGAGCAAGATTATAATTCATACTCACTTCATGTGGATAGTTGGGCAACATGCAGAGGTAAGATTAGGTGAGAATCATGATTTTTTATTAAATCTCACACATAAAAAGCTGGAATTAAAAAGGTGAGAGCTAGACAACATGACTTAAATAAGTGGGGAAAACAGGCATGACATTAGGTTTGATGACATCATTCATGACAGGAGGCAACAGTATTTATGGTCCATAACTTTTTTTTATGTCATGTCTTCTTTTAGAAGCTGAAAAAGTGTCGAACATGTCGTTTTGGAGATAAATATGAAGGCAAATGTGTTTATGTAAATGTCAGTTAATAGGTGAAGCTGCCTCATTTCTCTCTCTAGGTTTTGTCGTCTTGTGTGAGTACTTGCGTTACCTGGAACCGGCGCGACTTTTTCCCGAGCCACCCACAGGAAGTCTCCGACGTTTAGCTTCCTGACATCGAAGTTCACTCCGTTTCTCTGAAGCTCTTTAACCAGCTCCTGCTTACGATGGTGGCTGCCGCTGCACAAACAAACCGACATGTCATGAAAGTTACACATAAACGAGAACAAATAAAGACAAACAAATTGACAAAATCTGGATGAAGAGACACAAATACAACCACAAATCACAGGTTAATATATGATGACTGCATAGTTATTTAAGTCGTCTCACCCAGTTGTCTCAATGAAGTCAACACAGAGTATAATCTCATAGGTTCCAGGTAGGAGACAAGCTCCGTTTGGCTTCCTGCTCGTTGCCTGTGAATTCTGGGATTTTCCTGAAAAACCCATCTCATCCACCTCGTTCCTTGGCTGGACGACACCGGCCGGCGTCTCTGCAGGACTGTGACGAGAAGATGATTTGTTTTGGTCCAGGAGGAAGAAGAGCATGAAATACATCAGTCGTTTAGTGTACACTCACTCTATTCTGTCCTCTTCATTGTCATCATCACTACCGGTGAGGTCCACGACTCCAGGACCGCTGTCCTCTTCCTCCTCGTCTTCACTCCTACCCTCCTCTCTGTCCCCCTCTGGACCGTCTTTAGTCCCTTTTTCTACAGACTCCAGTCGTTCAGCCAAAGCCAGACCCTCATCTGTCAGAGAATACCTGAGAGAAAGACAACAGAAGAAGAGAGAAGACGACCTTCAGCGTTGAAGAGTGAGCCCAGCGCACCTGGTGACCTGGTAAAACTATCGTCCACTTAGGTTAAAAGTTCATTGGCTTGTCATATTTGGCCATAATCATCATCAAAAAGGAGATGAAGGAGTGTTGAGGAGGACGTAGAGGTTAAAATTATAATCCTTAAGATTTCAAGTGACCCCTGTGGTTCCTGGTGTTTCATCTGTTTTTAATGAGCAGCAGCAACAGTAGGATGTTGGGTTCACATCAGCAGTAACTTTATACTGCTCTAATACAACATTAGTAAACTGAGAGTAAACAGTGAGGCTGATATCACCGAGATAAAATTACAAATACACAGGACTGGACTCCAGCGGCAGCCTCGCCACAAACAGAGAAAACTACTGTACAGAGAAGCAACTGTTGAACAACAGTAGCAAAACTGGGTTTGATTTAATGAAAATCTTCAGGATTACAACTTTAATTATAAAATTTTGCTAAACTTGTCTTGTTTTCAGCCCTTGTGTACTTAAAAGCAGTTCAGGTAACCTGAATATAAATAACAGGTAGTTCAGGCTTTACTTTATGCTGTCAGCCTTGTATTAATAGTATTTATGCTGCCTTCTTTTCCGGGTTACTCATAGAAAACTGGTTGAAATAATGGTCCTTATCTAGCTTAATTTATTGTTTTATTGATTATTATGATGTATCACTGGGAGGCACACCTACCCATGTCATTTATGTATGTCATAAATAAAAGATCATGTTGGTTCACTGACCGGGTCACAAACAAGCAGGTAATAAATCAAAAACTAGACAAAAATTAATAAGAAGTGCTTCCTGTGTACCTCGCAGGATTGTGGGTCTTTATCAACAGGTTCTTCTGGATCAGAGTGCTGACTGAAGACCAGGCGGTGTACTTACTGCCGAGATCCGGCTACGAGCAGGAAAGATACGATTAACAAACTCAATAAAACAGTTAAATTACCTGCTGTACAAGAAGATACAGAGCAGGGATTAGACTGAGACGTGACGGCTGATGATATTTCACTTACTACACTGAAAGACTTATCACAGAGACGCTGGGCTTCGGTTTGTAATTCCATCTTAAACATATAACCTTTACTTCCTGGGATCTAGAGAGAGATATATGAGTACAATGCAGTTTTGGTTACTAAAGCCACAATTTAATACACGGCAATATTATTTAAATGATTTATTCAAGCCTAGTTCATGCTTAAAAAACACACTCTCTTTGGATTATTTGAAGACTAATCTGTAGCCGTTGACAATAATGACAACGTGTGATGGTACCTGTGATTGTCTGTAAAGGGTCAGCAGGACCGCATAACCCCCAGACCTCTTCTGGGGTACGTACTCCCTCTTCTTCTTCTTCCCTCCTCCTCCTTTTTCCTTCCCTTGATCCCCTGCAGCATTTTTCTGACAAGGAAAGATGAATTAGGAAAACAAATTAAATGTTCGAGGACACGCTATGTAATCCACACAACGTACAAATGTTTCACTTTCCCCTTATCGCTGAATGAAATAAAGAATGATTCAACATATAATATGTCCTGTTCATAAAAGCTTTAATATTTACCATATTTACTCTTTGATTAGTAGCTCTTTGTGGGAGAAAATCCTGATTCCTTTACCATTACCATCAGCCGTAAGAGTAAATAAATGAAAAGCTAAGCTAACTCTAGTACAGTGCGTCAAATGGTAATATTTATTACTGTACATGGTCCCTTTCAAATAAAACAAACAAACAAAAAAAAAAACAAAACAGAAGAATATAAAAAGGTGCAGTTGTTTTACATTTTTCATCAGCTATCCCACAATTACAAGAACAAACAGTAACATAATCACGTTATGGGTACAGATTTAGAGCATATATGGCCTGATCATCTATAATAAGTGCGTCTAGTGTTGCTTTCAAGGGTGAAAACTGATGCTGAACCATTTATCTACAGTGGGACTGCCATTAACCCCTTACATCAGGTATAAATCCAGCTTTAATCTCTAATAATTTACCTTCCTGGAGGGAGCCAGGCTGTTGTTGTCTGGTCTGCCAGGAGGGGGCGCTCCTTCAGGGAGAGTGTGAATAGGAGCGTTTGGACCTGGAGGAGAGGTAATGAGAGAAAAGACAAATGAGCTGTTGTAATGTGATTACTTTAAACAGACTTTAAGACTATTTTGCTTTTTAAATTGACCAAATAGGAAGAATTTATGAGTTTAAATGTGACTGATACCTTGTTGATCTGTTTAATGTTATTGTTGTTCTTGTGTGGCTGTCAGTTAAATGGCTAAAAAGAAAAAGTTAAGTCCGTCTCTCTGCTCTCTACAAGCTTTTTATTATATTTAATCTTTTTTTCTGTCCCTCCATCCATCTCTTTCTTAAATACTTATGGTGTCATTTTTGCAGTTTGGTGTCCATATTTCTATATTTTCCTTCTACATTTCTTCCAGTCTGATATCTTTACTTTCCCATTTTGTATTTTACATAATTAATCTCTTCCATCTATACAGCCATCAATCTAGTTTATCTGTACGTTATCTAGTATTGTACAGAATCACTTTACCTTTTAATCCGTTTACTTATTATTTATATTATTATAAAGTGTTTTGCATAATAACTACGGTAACTATGATGAGTAAACCACAGCCATGGTCCTGCAAAGTCAATCTATATGAGACAAAAACAACAAAATATCTAAAATGTAAATAAATAATCCTTCAATCTATTACATCAAGACATCCCTTCATCCATCCGTCCATCTGTCCGTCTTTTCCTCACCTCTCTCTCTATAGTATCGTTGCAGTTTTTCATCCAGTATTTTACAGATCCCGTCTCCAAAGTTCTGGAGGATCTTTGCCTCTTTGGCGTTTTGAAGCGGTAGTGGATACTTATTCAAAGAGCTGATCGCCTGACAAAAAGATAAAAAACACACACAAATTATTTATGTTTCCACTGATTTCATTCTGATCACATTTTTCCCTGTTTTGAGATACTTTTTCTTTTAAACTTCAGTTTCTTGGCTGAACGTTGGTAAACAAATATGACAACTAACTGAACCATGACTGCCTATAAATGAACACTGCGCTAACAACAAAACCAACAATAGGTTGGCGATGTGAAGAATATATAGCAGGAATATATAACTGCAGTCAAGAATTAAACTTGAGAAGGGTTAAACTTGCAAGAAGGGAAGACTGATTTGATCTCTTTGTTGCTTTACAACAAAGTCGATGTCATGCTTCCATGAAAGTTAAAGGAAGGGTTCACGTTTTTTCATGTCTTAAAACAACAGTCAGGAGCCCAAATGAACACAACCCCCCTGTGAAATGACTCGTTCCACTATCAGAATTTGATAGTCGGTCTGATAACATTTGGACAGTCGAGCAGAGCCACATGACTGAATCGTTTTATCCCCATTCAAGTTAGCGGAGGGCTGAGCGGGAAGTTAGCTGTCTCAGCCAATGGAAGTCTCTAGTGAGTATGTTTTCATCTGGGTAATTTCTTTACAGCAGGAAGTGATTTTTTTTTTGGATTCATGCGCCACTGAGAAACTTTCATGTATGGCGGGCTCTGAGGAGGAGGACCTGCTCCCTCTGTAGATATAAAGGGCTCATTTTACAGAGACAAAAACACAATGATTCTTGGTTTCGGGTGATTATACACTAATGAAAACATACTTATGAGTATTATATTAAATTTCAGCCAATATTTCAATAATACATCCCCCTTAATCTTACACACTGGTCCTTTAAATTGCTTTTGAAAACTCACTTTTATCGTACGTCTTTATTATAAACTTTATCTATTATTTGCTTGATTTTATATGGTCATTTATTTTACTGATATGTATGTGGGAATGTGTGTGTATCTGGCACTATATCCTAACATTTGTTCCTTTTATCTCTGCCTTGTAAAGCACTTTGTTATTGCTTGTTTTTATAGGATCTTTATAAAGTAAACTGTATTTTTATTATTGCTTATAAAGTCAGTTATATACACACACACACGGAAGCTAAAGTCTGATCAGTAGATAATCCTCTTCACCTTCTGGTAGGTGTACTGGATCTTCAGTCCTTTCTCTTTCGCCTCGTCTCGGAGCTCGGTGAGCCACTGGAGGAACAGCGGGTTCGGGCAGGAGGGCAGGACTCGTTTCCGACCCAGCCGGACCGGCTCCGAGGCGGGCATCCCTTTGTGTCTGACGGGAGAGAAATGACACAGCAGCAGACCGACAGCTGCTTTAGCCGGTAACTTTAACCAGCTAACGTTAGCAGAGCAGTTAGCTTGTATGTGTGTTCACCAACAACTCACCGAGTTATAAAGTAGCAAGCGACACTTTTAGAAAGTCTTATCAGAGAAAACAGTGAGGTGTTTTGTGTCTGGAAATGCTGCTCACCTTTACCGTGTGGAGGTGCAGCTGCAGTTACTGGCGCCTTGTTTTTAAAGACGCAGCACACTTCCTTGTTGACGCGGCTTCTTCTTCTTCTGTGGTTTTATTGGCGGCTCGCAAACCAACTTTAAAGGTGCATACCGCCACCTGATGTAGTGGAGCGTGTAGATTTATAGCATTAGATAATCTGATTGTTCTATAGAAAAACAAACAAAACAAAATAAAAACTAAGCAAAAAAATAAATAAACCACAAAAATTGAAAATATTTAAAAAAGAACACCTTATTTCCTAATCCTGTCTGTATTATATAACCTAGGACTATCAACACCCCCTTCTGATTTCCCTGAAGTCCTGTCCTGAGCTCAGTAGTGATTTTAAAGGACCAGTATGTAGGATTTTGTGGCATTCAGCGATGAGGTTGTAGAGTGTAACCAACTGAATATGGTGGCTGCGAAACTTGTGAAAAATGTGAAACACCCTCTCTTATAGGGACGTGCAGAGAGCCCAGTATTTGTATCTGTATTTGTTGAGGCAGCAAAATTATTTGTATTCGAATAAAGGTGGAAATAGTCATTAAAAAAGTTTTTGTTCTTATTATATTTCTAATTTTAGGATATTAAAGTGTTAAAATAAGTGTTCATCAATAAACTATTTTGTGTAGGAGGTCCCCACGCTAGGTCTCACACTCAGGTCCTCCAGGCCATGGACAACTGCGCTGACTACTCAGCTAAAGCTTCCATAACACAGACGGCACAGCGGAGCAGAGGAGAGTATTTCAACCAAATAAATATTCATTATAAGAAACACTATTAGTGCATTTCCGAATACAATATTTGGATTTGGCTCCAATCCTACACTGTAGAGCCAATGTTTGGTTTGTCTGTTCTGGGCTACTATACAAACATGGAGGTGCAACATGGTGGGCTCCGTGGAAGAGGACCCGCTCTCTATGTAGATATAAAGGGCTCAATCTAAGGTAACAAAAACCCAATGATTCTCATTTTCAGGCGATTATACACTAATTAAAGCATACTTATAAATATTATATTATATTTCTGCCAAGTCCGTTACACTAGACACAACTAAATTCTACACACTGCACCTTTAAACTCCATTCCTGCCCTGTCTCATGTCTTGTTGACACCAGTCACATGATCGCAGAAGAAGGCGGGGTAAAGGGGAAAATAGTGAGACCTGGCGGCGATATTACTCATAAAAAAGTAAATACTGTCAAGTGAGGTCAGATTTATTAATAGAGCACATTTAAAAACCACAGCAGCTGACAAAAATGCTTTACAGAGAAATGTAAAATATAGTTAAATAGTTCAAACAAAACAAAATAAATAGATAAGTAACTGTAATAGACAACGTTAACAATTTTATCATACAAAAGCAATTCTACAAAGGTGGGTCATTAGCTGAGATTTAAAAGTGGTGATAGATGGGAAGATCTGACACTGAGGGGTAAACTGTTCCACAGTCTGCGAGCAGCGATGGAAAAAGCTCGGTCACCTTTTGATCTTGACCGGGAACGTGGAACAGAGAGAAGTAACTGATCAGAGGAGCTGAGGGCCCAGATAGCATACGGAAGTCAGCCACTTCAAGTCTTCTTCTGGCCCAGATAAAATGGATGTGAGCCTGAAATTACCCACATGTAAAATAGCAAATCTATCCAAAATATCCCAAATCAAATGTGGGCCTTTCTTGGTAAAGATGTGGTGCTCTCAGGTATGTATATTCTGGATGTGGGCCAGTTCTGGTTTATCTGGTTTCCATGCAGTATGTGGGCCGGATGAAAGTGCCGAAAGTGTCGGGTGTGGGCCGGATCTGGGCCACAACAATTTTGCTATCTGGGGGGTTTGGATGTAGAATATAGATTGAGGAGATCAGAGATTCAGAGATGTACGCTGGTGCCAAAACAGTCAGAGCTTTAAAAACAAATAAAAGAATCTTAAAATCAATTCTATATTTCACTGGTAACCAGTGGAGGGAGGCCAGTACAGGGGTGATGGGTGGTCTCTTATTTTGGTGCCAGTGAGGAGTCTCGCTGCTGCATTTTGAACCACTTGCAGATTAGAAAGGGAGGACTAACTGACTCCCACATAAAGGGAGGAACAGCAGTCGAGACGTGAGGTGATAAAAGCGTGTAAAATAGATCTCCAGATTGCCAAAAGAAAAAAAAAGGTTTTTTATCTTTGGCATCGCCGTGAAAAAAACTACCGCTGATGACTGAATTTATTTGCTTCTCAATTATGAATGCAGGGTCAAAGATGACACCAAGATTTCTTGCGTGTGTGCTGAGATTTGAGGACAAATGTAAATGAATAAATACATCAGAAAACAGACAAACACAAGGATAAATTCTATAAATAAGCAAAATAACATCAAAGGAATGAATGAATACTGAATTGCACTTACTATGTCCAGAATAACCAAAAAAACACACTGTATATTAGGCTTATTTTTAAGTGGCAAACAGTGTATATGTGCCTATGTACATTTAGTTTTCAACATACTATCTTAACGAACCATTGTGGTCATTAATTCTACAAATTACACCCAAAGCAATCAAATATCCTGGATATTCCCAGGACCATAAAGCCAAGAAACATGTTTTTTAAACGTGTGACAATTCTGTACGTTTTTATTTTGGTTTAATTTTGTTTAATGTCATGTGTGTATGTACATGTACCTTACCGTATATGAGAGAGAGGGAACAAAAGGTGGGATGGGATATAAAAATGCATTTGAAGACATAACTACACACACAAAAAACATACACTAATGCTTAAAAAATAAAGATTGTGTTACTGAGATTAAAAAAAAAACAAAAACAAAATGGCCTTATGAATGCATCTCACCAATAAATGAATAAATGACAATTAAAAATCAAGCAACAAAAGCAGAAAACAATAGTAAAAGCAGGGAAAACTTGTCTCTACAGTGAGTAATGTGCATTTTCAACCACATTCCTTTGTGATGCTTAAGCGTTGAAAAATACCTTCAAAACTATTCTGGCATATCAAATGTGATTTTAATCATGAGATGGATTGTGTGAAGGACCAAATGACTTTCAGACCTCAGTGTCAGTTAAGTTACAAGACCGTTATCTGGTTGTCACCTGAATCCGCCTCCTCGTATCCTCAGGCTGAAGGGAGTCTGCTGGAATCCTCCAACAAGACCCGACAGAGACCAGGAATCCAACCTCACCCTCCCAACCACAACCTCTCTCTTCTCTTAAACACACACACATAGTCAAAGCATGGAAGAGGAAAAAAAAAAAAAAGGAAAACGGCATAATTAGTGCATCATAGCCATCTTTCATGCAGTCACACACACAGTTTGGGAGGCACGTTGTTGTGAAATGAAGCTGGTTTGAAAGGCGAAGAGAGACGAGAGACAAAGTCAACTGTCTTTTATTTACAAGAAAACTGGAGATATGAGGTTTTGCAGGATTAATTAAAAGCTAAATGCAGCAAAAAGGCTCATATTATTGACTTTAAGGGTGTCAACAGCCTGTTATTAGTTGTACAAACTACTGTATATACAAAACTACATAAATACAATTAAAGAACGTTGGAGGTTGCACACCCCGGGTGTGGGATCAATTATCCTCTGAATCACCAAACAAATAGTATCAACTGAGGTAGCAATTTATCTACAGTGACATAGTCTTCATTCTCACATAGTAGTTCTTTAAAGTTCAAATAAAAATGGATTTTAATGGCAAATTTGGAGGCTAACTGAACCTAGAATTGATGAATTGAAGTCTCTCTACTGGCTAAGTCTCAACTTAAGCTGTCAGTTGTTAAAAAGTGTCACCATTATAGAACTAAACTGTCTAAATGTGCCTCATAAATGCAGTGTAACTAATATAATAAGTCTATTCTTGGCAATCTGTGCACATGCAGGCATGAAAATGGATTTACTGCTGTGTGCACTCGTTAATGTAAGAATATAATGTATGTAATGAAGGGGTTTGATTGTTCTGAAGGGTCGGGGATTAATTTTGCACTCGCTGATTATATTTGTAAGTCAAGTATAGGCCTCATTATATACTGTATATTAGTATTTATTTGGGTTGTTATGGTTAGATGGTTAGTATAGACCCTGACAGAACAACTATATCAAGGCATTTTACTTTGATTTAAAGTCTATGTTGATAGGCTTAATTGTTTCCGTAAAATAGACTAACTATTAACACCACAAAGCATATTTTTGGTCTAGTGGTGCCCGAAGCTTAGATCATCTTAGCCTTTAAATACATGTTGGTACTGGACTGGACTGGATTCAAGGACAGAAGTTGTTTGGGAGTTGGGAAAGGGGAAAAGGAACAGCTGACTGATGGCAGAGTGTTAATAAATGAGTTTTAATATATTTTCATTGAATAACTTTTTTTGGTACTTTTTTGTTTATTTTCAAATTTACAGTCCACAAAATAGCTTCTTTGGCATATCAAAGGTTTCATTATGAAACAGTATCTTTATGAGTTCACTTCACCGGCCAGGAACCACCACCAACACCACCATCAACCAGCTTCAGGCTGTCCATAATGTAGGTTACATAATAATCACAATTTATACTTTAAAAAAAAACAAGGATAATTCATTCTTGTGTAATATATTACTCCCTTTAATGTTATTTTTTTTCATAGAAAACTCATCTTTTTGCTGTACAGAGAATCCCACACTTATTATTCACATGCAATACAAAAGAAGGAAAATAGGGTTGGTATTGTCACACGTTAATTATCTCATCCACATCGCAATCACATGTAAAAATATATATATAATATATTAGTCAAAGTCAGACGTGTCATTTAACCTTGTTATAAGCCTAAATCCATAAACACATACATTTACTTTCACCACTGTTATGTAATCTGTTTGTAACTCTATCACTTCACCTATTCATATGAGTTAATGCCTACATCCATCCTTCATCCATCCACCCTGAGTTTTGATGATCTTTCGGGCTTCCCTCTCCTCTACTGCCCTGCTGATCCGGTGGTATCGTCGCTATCAGCTCCTTGGGGAGAACCTGGGGTTGATCCTCCGACTGACCCTCCCTCTCTTCCTCCTCCTCCTCCTCCTCCTGCTCTCCTTGCGACTTTCCCCTTCAACAGGGCACTGTCGGGGTGGAGCGACTGGAGGTGGAGCAGCAGCTCGTCCTGAGTTCCCACCGTGTGGCCGCACTCCTCGCAGACGTACAGCTTGTTGCGTCGCTCTTTGTAGGCGTACTTCAGGGTGACGTTGTGGATCTTCTTCATGTGGGACTCCAGGGAGCAGCGCTGGGTGAAGGCCTTGTCGCACAGGCTGCACTTGTAGGGGCGGACGCCTGAGGGAAAATTTTTAAAAAGGTCATAAACTTGCTTTCAACTGTTACTTCTATCTTTTTTATGAGTGTGTGAATATGAGAGTGTGTATCTACCTGTATGTGTGCGAACGTGTCTCTTGAGGTCGAAGGTATCGTTGAAGCCTTTGCCGCAGTGGCTGCAGAGGTGTCTCTTGGTCTCGTTGTGACACTTGATATGTCTGTTTAACATCCGCTGGTACTGGAACGTCTTCTGACAAACCTAAATGCAACAACAATGCAGTTTTTTTCTTTTAAAAAACACATCTTAGGGGCTTATCGCACAGTTAAAACATTAAAAGGTACCCTGTGGAGTTTACTTATAGACAAACATTGTGTGTTTCTCATCAAAAAAGCATTGTGTGTATCCTTGGAAGCCAAACAAAAATAATTAATGCATTTTCTTCCTTGTAAAACTTTTTAAATCTTGTTTTGTTTACAGTCATATTTGCTAGCTTGCGGTTTTCTTCTTCACTGCCTTTGCGGGTACATTGCTACATTTCTTTGCCCGTTACTGCCAACAACTGTCAATCAGTGGAATAATGTGAGACCAGCAGCAGGAATGTGAATCATGTTGCCTGTTTGTGTTCATGTCCGTGCATGATACAAACAAAATGGTGACCCACTCATAAAAACATTGCTCCACAGTGCTGCTTTTGGTCGAAAACTCCACATAGCACCTTTAAATCTACTGTGATATAAGTGGAGCTGCAACGATTAGTCGATCGACAGGACATTAATCGGCAACTATTTTGATAATCAAGTAATCGTTTTGATTGTTTTTAAGCAAAAATGCCAAACATCAGCTTGTTTCAGCTTCTCAAATGTAATGATTTAATGATTTTCTGTCATATAACTGATTATCTTTGGGTTTTGTACTGTTGGTCGAACAAATTAAGACATATGAAGATATCAACTTTGACTTTGGGAAACGGGCATTTTTCATTATTTTCTGATATTTTAAAGACAAAATGATTAACCGGTTAATCAAGAGAATTATTGTCAGATTACTTGATAATGAAAATAACTGTTAGTTACATCCCTACATATAAGAATAAAGTATTACTTTCTGGATTTCAGTCTTATAGCTTCAGTAAAACCTCGTCTCGTCGGCGTACCTGACACACGAACGCCCCCGTCGTCCCTGTCGAAGAACTCTGACTTTGAACCGCTGATCTGGTCACCGTGGAGACCGTCTCCAGGGGGGCAGGGGTTGTCGTCAAGGCAACCGGCATCGCAGTGGCGTTTGAGGTTAAGGAAGGCGGGGTAGGAATAGCGAGGAGAGGGAGAGGAAGAGAAGGATCGGGGGGTAACTCGCCTGTAGTCACCTGTGGTAAAAAGACAGACAGAGAGAAATAAGAACAGAAATTAATTGTTAATATTGATATAACTTTAATTTATCTGTAATTATAAAGCCAATATTTTATTTAATTTTCATCACTTAAGGTGCAAACAGAGCTGGGACCTATTAAAAAGGATTTTATTCCAAAATTGATTGGTGAATAATGAATAAACACACATTTAGAAGATGATGCACACTGTCGTTTTAAATCATAAAATACTTCGTCGTTCACTGCTCGTTTCCTCACCTTAATTTTGGATCGGATGTACGTGGAGGCGCCCTGCGACCTCCTCTTGATCCCTAACCTCTCCTCCTGTGGAGCCGCGGGGCTCTGGGGTCGGCCCAGCACCGTGCTGGACGGCAGCTCGGCGTGCGTTCGCGTGTCGGAGAGAGAGTGCTTGGTGAGGCAGAGAGGAGGCGTCTCGGCGGGGCTGGCTTCAGAATCCATCACCAAGACGGACGGAGGGAAGATGGAGACTGGAGGGAGAGAGAGGAAGAGTCAGGGTCATATTTTAAGTCTCGTTTTTAAACTAGAGTTGAAATGATTACTCAATTAAAAGAAAAATAACTGACAACAATTTTAATAATACATTAATCGTGTCTGATTTTTCAAGCAAAATACACCAAAAATTCCAGCATTTTAAACAATTGAAATCATTTTAACTGAGTATTTTTGGGTATTTGGACTGTTGGTCGGAAAAAAAACCAAGATGTTTGAAGACATTATCTTTGGCTCTGGGAAATTAATTCACAGTTTTTCATTACTTTTTGACATTTTATAGACTTAATTAATTGATTAATCAAAGAAATAATCGTTTGTTGTGGCTCTACTTTGAACACACTTTATTGTAAAGAAGCATGTCCAGATTTCACTCGATTTAAGTTTATTTTACTGAATTTTGTTGTTCTATTTTTATGATTACGTTCATGTTTTTACATACTGTACACTGTGTTTTACCAGTTGCTTTATATTATAGTAGAAATAAGAATTACTTAAGCCTCTGTATGATTTCTAACTCTTGTTTTGTTTTTAATTTTACCACACTTTCATTTACTTTGTTCTGATGCTGCCACTCCACATAATTGATTTATAAATGTAACTACAGGTTCAAAAAGAAGACAAGAAATCTCTTTAAAAATAGACAGAAAGAAGAAACAAAGTGTGAGAGACATATAAGAGAACAAGGACAGGGAGGAAACATAAGGACGCTGAGGTAGAACTTTCTTGTACTATAGAATTTCACAATAGTCAGACAGCCTGTACCGCTTCATATTTGCGCAATCTCATAATTAGCAAACATGCAGAGCTAAATATGTGTACAGTATGTATTCATGTGTGGGAGTGGGTGTGCACACATTTGGCCCTATTGTTTTGTGCAACTTATTTTTCGCACGCACACACATGCCCGCACACATACGCACACATAGTCACTCTCTTAACCACTACAGTTAGACTTGTCTGACCAGACAGTCTTGCAGCACCAGCTCTGTGTACCTTCCTCAAACAATCCACCTCCGCAGGGGTGAATGCCTGACTGTATGTGTGTGTGTGTGTGTGTGTGTGGAGGGAAGTGTGTGTGCGTGTTGTGTGTATAAGCACACGATAACAAAACACCACTGAAAGAGGGAGACAGAGAGAGATATAGGGTCTATAGAAACCATTGAACATACAACATAAAAGTGTGCGTGCATCTCTTTGTGTGCATGTTCAGGCGGCCCAAAGGCAGGTGTGGTTCAGCTCGGTGAAGACAACGAATCAGTTGACTCTGCAGGGCCTCCATCAGATAAAACTCAAATGTAAATGCAAATGAAGCTCCACCGTGAGCTGCATACTGACTCACTGGTTAGAAAGGCAAGGCAGAGACTGTTTTACCTCACACGCTTGAGGAAATACTGGGTATCCCCTAAAATACTGAGGAATTTCTACTCCCGCACCATCGAGAGCGTCCTGAGGGGGAACATCACTGCCTGGTATGGAAGCAGCACCAAACAGGACCGCAAGGCCATGCAAAGAGTGGTTTGTTCGGCTGAACATAGGCGGTGCTCTACCCCGCCTAAAAGGATATTTACACCAGGCGCTGCAAGAATAAAGCTAGGAGAATCATTAAGGACTCCAACCACACAGATAACGGTCTTTTCTCCCTGCTGCGGTCGGGAAGAAGGTACTGGATACACCAGGCCGGCACTGAGAGGCTACCCTCAGGCCACTAGGATCCTAAATGAGGTCACTGCCTAAGACTGCAGCCTCCTGATAATTGCCTATGGGTATTGTTTAAAATGTTTTGATACCAATATTTTGCCTGAATAAAGTACAGTTCAAAATGGGCAAAATTATACTTTACATTAGGAACTAGCTGAACAAAGAATATGTAAACAATACTATAAACCTGACCAGGCATTCAATGCTAACCTTCTGTACTTGACAGTTATCAATACTGGGTGTAACGGAGACATATTGGTCAGTACAAAAAAGGTTTTAACGCCCTAGTAGTGACCTATATTATCCTTATAATGATATTAATCTTTAACAGCAATCATTAGAATGTCCAGTTATCTATCAGTAGTAACCAAGCCTACATCACAGGCCAAAGATCACATAATTAGTTTCTAAGATATAAGTTTTAAAACCCACTGTGTGGAAGCCAGTCCTGGATGCTATCACAGTTTAAGCTAACGTTAACGGCTTTGTCCTGCTCCTTATTGGATTTGGGGAAGTTTGCACTCAAGCAGCCACAGCGAGGAATTACCCGAGATAGCGTTATGTTTGCCAAACACATTGGCCTTTTCTCTTGTAACGTTAAAAGTGAAAACATACTGCTAGAAACACAAACAATTAAGCATAAATCTGACTTATGACTTGCTAGTCCAAGTGTTTAAGCTAAGCAGCATAACAGGGTTATATTAGAACAAAATAAGTCTGGTCTTACTTTTTTCTTTTCAGAGACTAACTAGCTTTCCCTAAAAATACAAGAACTACGCTGCTTTTCCTATGTCTTCAACATGGAGACATGGGAACCGGTAAGGATTCTGACTTTTTGCGTGGAACATGGAGCTTTAGCTTTAGCCTCAGTCTTCTAGCAAGACATCATCCATGAAGTGCATGTTTAAGACCCCGTTACAGGATTTGTGTTTTGAAATGAGTCAGCACACATTAAAAAGTCTACCGGAGACTGTGTTTTTTTTTACAACTATTTTATTAAGCTAACATTAGCTTACTTAGCAAGCTAGCTACAGCTGACATTCATAATTCCAGACTGAAAATTCAATACCAGCTAGAAACGAGAAGCTGCTTTTGTCACTTTTGTTTGAAATGAAAAATTATTACGAATTTTGATTGGTAAATCTGTTAAACATAAATGTTTTAAAGTGCATATGTGTCGTGCTATGACGGATAACAACATGACACGCACAGCTTTGAAAGTAAAAATGTTCAAATACTATGTTAATTCATTCGTCAGCACTCAGATACCAGACTTACATTGTTTACATTTATATTTCATTAATATACCTGATGCTTCTGTACATAGCAACATTTTTTTCCCTGTACACAACATCCGGAGTGATTTTGGTTCAGTCAGTATCTTGCTGAAAGACAAAGACACTTCTAGATATGCAACACAAAATGGTCAAACAGCTCTGACCTGAGCTACAGGAGGAATTTGCCTTAAAAATTCAACAACCTGTTTTAAAAGTGGTATAATGGTCTATTCTTGAATAAAAGTCTGAGTACACAGCACTGAGTTTGTGAAGACAGCTTACAGGTATGCCTCCGGTGCCCTTTCATTATAATTCCTAAAATATTTACCTGTACAGGCTCACATTTGTGCTAAAAAAAAAGTCTATGTAGCCTTGTTTCCTACAAAAATATATGGTATATTACATAAAGGATGTAATATACCCGAGAGAACTTGGGAAATCTGATCTTATTTGGTGGTTTATTTTACAATATAAATTGTTAAAGTGAACGGATCATTTCAGCTCACTTAACAGTGGACTTTGTTTCAAATATGTTTTTAAATTGTATTTAATTTAATTATCCATGTGTGGTGATAGTTTCTGTGGTGACTGCTGCTGGCTGGATATTTAATCTCATCTTGTATTGTTTGTTCACCCCTCCTTCCCCCCTCACCAATGAATGAGGTGTGTGTGTTCTTGGGGTGTGTGTGTGTGTGTGTGTGTGTGTGTGTGTGTGTGTGTGTTTGAGAGGGGGGTTCAAAATACTCCAGTTTCTACGACGTGAGAGAAAGAAACGGAGTAAGACAGAGAGTTGTGTTTTGCTGAATGCTCTTTAATATTTTCTCTCTATCCATTCAACATCGCTTAGCAATGAGAAAGAGTCAACAATCTGTAGATAACTTTATCAAAACGCAGGGTGTGTGTGCATGTACGTGCGTGTGTGTGTTTGCCAAAGGCGTATTGCCTGCAGCAGTTGGCTGTCTGTAGGGTCCGTTACATTTCCTCCTGTCCAATAAACATTAACCTTGCAGCAGCCTTAAGACAAACAGTGGAAAACCTTGGTGTAAATAGCATAAATAGAGCTCCACCATAAACATTTTCTGCTTAAATTAACCTGTTGCATATACTGTATGTTGCATGTGTCTGACATTCGCACTCACTTCTTGGTGAGAGTTAGATGAAAAGATGTTACCAGTCTCATGTCTGTACACTAAATATGAGAAAACAGCCAGTTAGCTTAGCCTAGCTTAGCATAAAGATTCTAAACAGGGGGGAACAGCTAGCCTGGCTATGTCCAAAGGTAAAAATAATGCTCACTAGCACCCCAAAATCCCCCAAAGTCATTTGTTTAATCTGTACAAATACCACAGTGTAAAAATGACACGCTGTGACAACAAGTCGATGACTGTGCCAAGAAATAGTCCTAGCACATAAAACTCTATAAAAACAACTTACCGGTTTTACACTGTGGTATTTGTAAGGATTGAACAAATGAGACAGCGCCTAGCTAGCTGTTTCCACCTGTTTTCAGTCTTTGTGCTAAGCTACGCTAACTGACAGGTGGCTTTAGCTTCACAGACATGAGAGTGGTATCAATCTTCTCATCTAACTCTTGCCAAGAAAACAAATACCTTTAGTGTATTTATCATAATGTCAAACTATTCCTTTAATAACACAAATATTGATGATATTGATTGACCTCAAAAATCTTGTATCAGTCAGGCTCTCATTGAAAAACTACCCCCTAGTCTTATCCACACATTGCCGAATTGAAAAATAGAAAAAAAAACATTTGGTTTACATTAAGATTTTAAATATAGAATTATGTTTTATCCTGCATGTTTCCTGCTTTGTTTGTTTTTGTTTTTTTACATAAATTATTAGGATATGATCATTATTATTGTCATTATTAACCTATTTCTATTTGACTTCTTCCCTGAAAATGTGTACATTATAAAAGCACAATTCAATTTATAAAAATGTGTTTTATTTGTATTCTGTTTTGTTCAAACTTTTGCAGTTTTATTAATTATTTTATGTTAACATTTCCTTCTTTGTTTTATTTTTTCCCCCATGCCCTGATTGTCCCATACATTTCGATAAGATTTTAATATTATCTTAAAAACCTGTAATAAAAGCTAAAATGTCGTTCAATTTCAGCAAAGCTCAAAATGAAGGCACTGAATACAACTGTAGATTTACATGCATCGATAATGAGAGGATACTTTTTAAAACTTCTTTCCTATTTTTCCTTTGTCATACTTTGTATTTTAATTAGGTTCTTTTTGTACTGACTGTTAAAACCTGTTTTTTTTTTTCTTTTTTTGTTTCATATTAAATCCAATTTATTGTTATATAAGCAGTGTTATGCCTGACTTTGGGTAAACTCTCTGGGGATGCTGTTAATAGATCATAAGCTAACAAGAGGCTGATTTGGAACTGATGATCCATCAGAAACAGGCCCTGGCACATGTTTCTGGATTAAGAGATAAAAATAAACACATTCATACACACACACACTCACACAAAACTGTCCAAACTGATGGCATCTGGCGCCTCATAAAAGTATTCAACACGCCTGTTTCTGCGGGCAATTATCATACCTCTCTGTGTGTCACACACACACACACACACACACACACACACACACACACACACACACACACACACACACACACACACACACACACACACGTCAGGCAGGTACATCAAGTAACGGCATATACCAGAAACTTAGAGCTAAGACCGTTGCTGGGTTTGGTGCGTAATTACGCACTGACGCTCTGTTGTTCAGTATGGACAAATGTTGTCATAGCAAACTGGATCTTTTAATGAAAAGGTGCGACTTTTCTTTAACTGATTCTTGTTGATTTGGTGTTTTTTTTCCAGGTTTCTTAAGGTCAAAACTGACCAAAAGTCAGAATTACAGAAACTCATTGTAAGATAAGTAAATTTCGCTGTATTTGTGCGTAAAATGAGTATCCAAGACTTTACATTTGGCCAAGCCTTAAATGCATGCATGCGTCAATCGAGACCATTAAATTATTATTTGGTAATCTATTAGCTCTTCTTTACATACGTTTAAAACCACCAGGAAATTAGCGGCGGTTCAGCTAATCAAATGTTCCGGTTTCAAACACTCAAAAGGATGTAAGAGTCAATGATTAAAAGTTAACGGTGACGGGATGAGAGAGGAAAAGAAGCACAGAGGGAGAGGGGGGGGGGGAAGAGAGAAAAGAGAGAGAGAGAGAGAGAGAGAGAGAGAGAGAGAGAGAGAGAGAGAGAGAGAGAGGAGGGGGGGAAGGGTGAGAGCTAGAGAGAGAGAGAGAGGTTTTGGGTGTAGTCCGTTATTTGTTATCTGATACCGACGTGGTCCTACAATAAAAACTCTGCCGATGGCGACAATAGGGATTGTTCTCGAGAAGAGAGAGATAGAAAGAAGTTATTGGGAAAGAGGTGGACTCCCTCAATTTGTCATTTAAATGCAAAGTCGGTGACAAACAAACCGCAGCTGAAGCCAAACATTGTCAAGCTCAAAGTTGACAGTTACATGCCAGCTCTTGCACTTTTTCACTTGGGGTACTCAAATGAGAAAACGTTATTTTTCAGTGGCAATGATAATAACTCTGTCATCACATGAGAGGCCCGTTAAACCACATAATGTCTTGACTCATAGCTCAAGAAGGCAGGTGTGTTTGTGTTTATTTTAAGGACAAGTTTGGTGTTTAAAAAAAAAACACAAAGTAGTTCCAACCAATGATTCAAAAATCACAACCCTGTAGTGAGATTTAAACTTAAGACTTTACCAACAGCCCAAAGCTGAATGAGTAGGTTATATTATGGGCCTATATTTAGACCACATAGTATCTTTGCTGTACAAGGAAGAAAGCCTGCAATCAGGGGTTGAAGGTCGATATGAGAAAAGCAACGGGCCCTTGTGACAGCTTGTTAGGCCGCGACACAGAGTGATAAATGACACATCGACAAAAAAATATAGAAGTACAAATTGTCCGACTTTTGCTGTGACATAATATGTTTAATGGGATATTTAAATTGTATTTAGCCTATATATTAACAATTAAATACTACAAATTGAATCCCACTAGTTTGTGGCGAACAAAATATTTAAAATGAGGTTTAAATAGGTGAAAAGAAATATAATATGCAGCCTCGCTGGCAGGTACAACATTGTCTCTTCACGGCCCGCTGTGTTTCCCGTTATTCGGTGGCCCCGTACTGAAGCGGCCCCGTTACAATCACCACCCGACCTCCTCCCCACTGACATTCCCGGTGTCCCCCCCCAAAAAACCGCATGAAATCCACGAATCCGTGCGTAAAAGCACCCCAATACGCGTCGAGACCTGGCACCGGCTATACTTTGGTTGCTTTATTTAAAACAACAAATATGGCTCATTACAGCGGTGTGGACTCACCTGGGATGTAGACGTCCCCTCGTTCATGATCAGGGAGTTCACTCCAGTTCCGCTTTCCCGGCGAAACATTCGCCTTTTTCACCAAGAAAGCCCTCGGCATGCTCAATTAAGCGAATACCCTTATCCTTTAAGGGTTCGTTTGATTTTGGAGAAGCCGCTTTTCGCGACGTAAAGTCAACCAAAAAGTTACAAAAGCAGGAAACTCTAAAGTTGCAAGGAAAAAAAAATGGAAGGTGTCGGTCCCCGTTTTCTCCTTCCTCCTTGTGCCTTTTCTTCTCGTTTCGTAAGCTTTAATCTCTTCTTTTCCTTCACACACACCTTGTTCTCAGTTTGATTTTCTTTCCAGCTCTGGGAGCAAAAAGGAAACAAAAAGTCTTATGGCGTCGGGACAGGTGAGTCCGCTCAGGTGAGCAACCCGGACAGGTAAAGAGTGAATATCAGCCACAGCGCCCTGAAATAACGGGAGTGTGTGTGAGTGGGTGAGAGAGCGAGTTTTAAGGGGGGGAAAAAAACGGCAGATACGATATCCTGATCACACACACACACACTCGACAGAGGTGGGTCAAAAAGCAGCACAGGTACTCATTTAAAAAGCAGGAAACAGACGCCAGCGCGCATGCGCCTCAGAAATAACGGTGACAAGCTGGAGAGAGCCAGGGTTAGGCCTCAGTATACCTGCTGAACCGGTTTCCCCCTCCTTTCTCTCTCTCTCTGTCTCAGTCTTTCCTCTCTCTATCTCCACCTCTTCTCCATTCCGCTTTAAGGCGTGGGGAACGGTGGAAAGGGCAAAGAAGAAAATGTGGGGAACAGAGAGTGTGTGAGGTGAGGGGGGTGAAAGGCAGTTATACAATATAGACACACAGGAACACACACACACATACGGCCTGCACACACACTTTCCCCCTGGAGCTGCATGAACAGCAGTCTAAAGGCGATTATTTCAACCCCATCCAGCAAATAAACACCTCCAGGAGAGAATATGATGAGACTAACTCAGGTAGCAGGTGGCCCAAGTGAATCATTTTTGATATTTGATCCTTTTTGTTTGACTATTTTTTATGCGAAACAGGTTGAAAATTCAGTGTTTTTAACAGAAATATGTTATTTTCAGGGTTAGGAGGTTTAATTTCAGGATGAATAACTGAATCCTAGATGAAATTAAGTGAATGTCTCGGGGTGACACTAGTGACATATTTGGTGGCAGGTTAACATCCTGTACGTTAGGCCTCTCTCTGAATTACTACAAATGAAACTTTCAGTGATTAAAACTGTGACTGAAATCAAGTTTCACTGCAGGTTTTGCAGACTGTTCAGGGAGGAAGTTTCATCATATCAGCTTATCTGATATACTGTATAATTAAAGGGCAATTTTGGTACTGATGTGGTTTTCTTCCCTTTTCTGCTGTAAATGATCACTCACTGGAATGTATTTCCACATGGCCTTCTGTATATTTTTAGGGAAGTCTGAGTCTTTCTTTACTATTTTTTTTTCATTTTCGATTGTTTTAGCTTTGCACCGAAAGCTCTTCTGCACACTGTTGATACTCAGGAGTGTGTGCTACAGTACATGTTAAATATGTAAATATATCATCATAAAAGGGTCTCTGTGCAGGCCTGCGCAGGTGATTCACATAATGTTGTATTTGAATAATATTGTAGGCCAGTAGCTTCGGTAATTATGGTGGGTACACATATGCCTTTAGGAGAAATTCACTGGTAACAACAATGAATTACAGCCATACAGCAAACCAAAACAATTACTTAACTTTCCAGTCATGGAGTAAAATAAAGCATTCGTGTTTTACTAACCACGTTCCAGTTATTGATTGAACAGAAAGCTGATTTTTTTTGGGGGGGGCGGGTTTCCTTCTTTATCTTTTTTTAACATCTTTTTCAGTTTTGGAAGGATTGCTCTCACCTCAGTGCAGCCTTTTTAATCATGCAAAAAATGTCAGAATCACGAGTGAAGTATGTGCGAATTCTGACCCAAACACTGATTATTTGTCACTAAACTGGAGAACCCACCAATTCAAGCCTAAATGCATGTGAAACACTGTACCTTACTGCTTATATCAGCTATAGATTATCTGCTGATTACCATGAGAGTTGTGTATACTTCACGTCTACGTGACGCTGCCGTTAAACAGCAGCATCACGGTGGTTAATTGATCACAGCTAAAAAGACAAATATTAGCCAATTGGTATGTAAATGGCTCATTGAAAGATCATTGTTTGCCCCACCTTTCCCTCCCTGCTGTGTGTTTACAACCCCCTACTGCCTCTCCACTGTTCTCCTGTCTTTGTAATTACCCCGACACACACTCACACATACACACCATCCACTAAATGGGCTCTTGACAGACCTGAAACCTGATTATAATAACACGCGCACGCACAAAGAAACAAAAAGCAAAAGCAAGTGTAATATACAACTGATACCCAGGTCCTTACTTCATTGAACCTCTTTCACACATCATGAAGAGACGCCTACGTGTATTTTGATGCGTTCACCTCAAATGTTTTCCTTCTTCAGTAAGAGCAGCAAGGCTTTTACTCCCTTCTGGTCTTTCTTCCTCATGACCTTGCATCCATTTTACATTTAACCACAAAATAAACATAATGACTCACAGTATCATCCCTGCGTTCAGTTTTACAGCTGAGGTGAAAAACGGTACAGTCCCACTCTGGCTTTATGTAAATGCATTATCAGGTATCTTCAAACAGATATTATGGGGACAAACAATTGGTCATATAAAGTACAAAATTCAGAATTTTCTGGACTTTCAGCATCTCTTAAGGCGCCTTTAGACTGTGCAACAACAACAATCATGTAAGTTTACTGCATGGCGCATTGTGCAAAATGCCTATTATGAAATCTTGATGTCAATATGAGGCTGTCAGAGGCGCTGAATGTGTGGTGAATCGTAGCGCTACAATGTAAATAGAAAAAAGTGTAAGAAAGCAGCTTGCATCATCCTTCTGCACCGATCATATGTTTTGAAAATGCAGCAAAGCCACACAAACTTCTTTTCCATTTGACCTCCATTGTTTTGGTTTTTGTGTGCCATCAGGGAGAACAAGTGTGTTTTCTCCCTAAATTTTACTCAACGAACTGCACTTATGAAATCTCACACTGGCCAATGTATTTGGTGTCATTTGATATTGCATTCTGATTGGTTTGTTTATAGTTGTGGGTCATGGCAACAGTCACATTGTAAGATTCTTGTCCGTAATTTCTGACACTGTCAGAATTTTGCCTCAGGCCATCTTTGGTCATCAAAGCTCCAATAATGGCACAGTGGATGAGTCTCACAGTGTCATTTAGGACCAGTTTTGGATTGACTACCAAAGATTTTACCACATTTCTCTCAAAAAGGTCAACATCTCAGACAGCCCATAATTGCACAGTGTAAAGAGGCCTTTATTGGATGGAGCAGCCTTTGTGATTTGTTGGACTGTTCCACTGAGTCTTATATGGTCAGATATGGTGGAGTTGACATAAGCAGGCTGTGGCTGCTTAGTTTCCTTATCATTTAGAGGCAAAGACAAGACTACAGTCATGCTAGCAGCTCTGTGAGGCTGTACTTTG
Source organism: Thunnus albacares (assembly GCF_914725855.1). Lineage (NCBI taxonomy): Eukaryota > Metazoa > Chordata > Actinopteri > Scombriformes > Scombridae > Thunnus > Thunnus albacares. Next base: position 6,676,135 of record NC_058127.1, on the reverse strand, counting down.
GCACAGTAGTGCTTTGAGATAAATGCAGACACCAGCAGGCTAACATGCACACAATGACAATGCTAACACGTTGATGTTTAGCAGGTGTAATATTTACCTTGTTCACTGTCTCAGGGTAGTTCTTGGGAAGTTCATAAACCAACATTTTGACATGATGACAGATGAAAAGTTACAGGATCACCAAAGTTAAACAATTCATCCTGAGGCGAACATGAATGTCTGAATCAAATTTCACAACAATCTGTCCAATATTTGTTGAGATATTTCACTGAAAACCATAAAGGTTCCTCCAGGAAAAGAAAGGTCAGGGGATCTCCAAAGTCATAGGGGGTTGGTCTATACTCAAACTAGTTTGTACAACATGTTGTCTGACCACGTTGGAAATCAGAAGTGTTTATAGTCGTTCTGAATGGCCACACTCGAAGGTAGAGTGAAAAAAGTGGGGGGGCTAATGGTGATAATGGTGTATTTTTTCAGCCAGTCTCTCCTGGAAGGCTATCATACTGTTGCACTCAGTTGTTCACATAAAAAGTGACAGCAGTAGTTGTGTCAAGAATAGAAAAAGAGAACTTGAGGGTGAAGTTCAAACCCTGGCTCCTTTCTCAACTTCACACAGCTGGCCAATCAGTGGGTGTGAATATTGGATTGTTTTGGAAAGTTATCAAAATGGCCGTACACAACAACTGACTAATCCAAAAACAGGAAGGCGTGGGACAAGGGGGTTTCCAAAGTTGTCTGACAAGCAGTTCTGATGAAGAATACTGGGTACATTAGGATCCTCTGGGGACCATGAATGTCCGTACCGAATTTTATGGTAATCCATCTAATAGTTGTTGAAGTATGTCAGTCTGGACCAAAGTGCCAGTAGTGTGGCAAAATTTCCAGCAAGGGAACAGTTTCATACAGGGGAGTAGGCAGTATCATAGCGATAGTGAAGTCATGAGTCCAAGTCTCCCTCCAGGCACTCCAACCCAGCACAAGTTTGAAGTTCACAGTATTCACATTTGTCGCCCATCTTTTTTTAACATGTCAGTCAGTTGTATAAACATACAGTATGTTTATGTCACTGTGTGCTCACAAAAAAACAGTCATATGGAAAGATTTAAATGACAAATTCCTGGTTTGTCACAGAGAGTCAATTACAGAATGTAAACTGACTTCTTCGCCTCTCAACACCCACATTTTGAGCCAAAAATACAGAGCGCATGACGCCGATATCTTCAGTGGCAGCTGTGGCCTGCTGTCGCAACGCAACACACTTTATTCTTGTCTAAGTAGAAGAAACATCCAAAGACTACAACTTATACAAGTCCCTGCTGCCAGACTTTTAACATGTTCAGAGAGAAGCGATCACATCACACTGATCCTTGCTGCCCTTCCAGTGCCCTGCCCTGTCAGTGAGTTTTAGAATTGATTTTAAGGTTTCATTGTTTGCTTTTAAAGCCTTGCATGGTATATATGAGCCTGATTGCTACTTGATATCTCTCTCATTAGTAGGGCCATATTAATGCTTCCTAAATCTTGCTTTGTCAGTAAGGGTGACCAACCTATGTTGTAGACGTGAGACTCAGTATCCTCTTTTAAATCTCTTCTTAAAACTCATTTTTATCTTCTGCTTTTTTTTTTAACTGATAGGAGTTTGTGTAACTATTCTTGATTGTTTTATCTTGATTTTTATGTTTTGAATTTTATTTACTTTTTTAAAAATTTAAAGCACTTTGTAACTTTGTTTTAAAAGGTGTTATATAAATAAAGTTATTATTACTTGGACCAATAATGTATCATTGACATTTCCTGTGATACTACTATTGTCATGTGCATCAGGAATATGTTAATGTTAGATGCACATGCTTACTCTAACATACACTCAAATGTCAGCTTTTATTCCACAGGCCTTAAACTCGCAGTATGGGTCATCTAACCTTTGCAAAGACCCATACACTTGGTTGTTCAGTGTTGTGTAGTTTCTGTTTACTTGTGTGTTTCAGATTTTGATTTTATCCCTCCATGCTCCTCCAGGTTTCTCTTAGCCTCCTGCAGGGTTTTCCATTTTCATGTGCAGATGAACAAAATCTAGTGTCTAAAATAGACACGCTTAAAATACAAAACTTACACAGCATTTGTCAGCTGTTAATTCCTCTGACTAGAGACAACGAGAGAACCAGTTAGAGCCAGTTGTGAAGGAGAGTAGTCTGATCAGAGGAGTGGTGCAGGATGAATGAATGAATGGTATGCCGTCTGGGCTGTCGGAGTAGTTGGGGCAGATGATCTACCCTTGTCTCTCCTTTAAATCCCTGTCCTAACTGTCACTGACTTTTTTTTCTGACATCACCTTTAACCCTTTTTTTGTGTCTAAACCATCTGTAGATGTGTGTTATGCTTAAAAAGATCTTTAAGGGAGAGGAAATCCTAAAATGTTTACGTGCTGTGTGGTCTACTCTGCAGTTTGTCCAGATATCATATTTTTCAATAAATTTTCAATTAACAGGAAAATATGTCAGTCAAGATACCATTTGAAGGGTGTTTATGGAGAAAATCTTTTGTCGCTACATACTATACCCATGTTCCTCTATGTCATTCACATCTACATGATTCACAGTGGTCAAAAGTAACTAAGTACATTTACTCAAGTACTGTACTTAAGTACAATTTTGAGGTCCTTGTACTACTAGTATTTCCATTTGATGCTACTTTATACTTTCTACTCCACCGCATTTATTTGACAGCTTTAGTTACTTTTCAGATGAAGATTTGACACAATGGATGATATAACAAGCTTTTAAAACACAACACATCGTTAATGATGAAACCAGTGGTTTCCAGCCTTTTTGGCTTTTGAGGTCTTACAAAAAGCAGTGTGTAGTCGGGGTCACATTTCACATGTCTATGAGTTGTTAACAGCTCCACTAAATGGTGATTTTTCCCTCTAAACTTCTCACATGGTTTCATTTCAGTAAATATTCAAATGATCCAATATTTCACCAAAAATCAAAGATTAGAGAAAAAGTCCATCTCACGAATCATCTCACAACCCCTCAGATTTATCTTGTGACCCTTTGGAGGGGCCCGACCCCTATGTTGGGAACCACTGGACTAAACTAGCTAACTGTATATAAAGTAGTTGAAACTAGCTCCACCTCCAGCAGCTACAACAGTAACATGCTGCTCTAACACTGATGCTTCAGTATTAATAATCTAATGATGTCAGAGGGACCAAACCACTACTTTTACTGCAATACTTTAACTACATCAAGCTCATAATACTTATGTACTTTTGCTTAAGTATTATTTTTCATGCAGGACTTTTACTTTTAACGGAGTATTTTTACATTAAAGGATCTGGGTACTTCTTCCATCACTGATGACTTATCTTTCCAAAATATTAAGACAAAAGATCAAATTTCGGTGTCACATTAGCTGCTTTCCTGAATCACTCTGAGCTCACAGACAGATTTAAAATGGCAGAAGAGAGACAAAGATGCAGTGAGAGAGACAAGAGCAGGATCGGGGGGGAGCAGAGTGTATTTTACACCAGTTCAACCTGATTGACAACCTTTCTTCTCCTCTCCAGTCTCTTCCACACTACTGTTATTTCTTTCTCTTTCCTCTTCTCTGTCCACATGTTCCGAGTAAAGGTACACAAAGATTTTTTGGGGGGGGAAATCATTCTGTTGCCCATTTTCTTTCTTGTTAAGTATAAGCGATAACACACAGCACGGTGTCTTGATACCTGATACACCTGTAGGAAGAGGTGGAGGCAGGGAATGCCACAGTGTGAAGTAGGGTGGTGTTTCTATATCAGGACACCTTGCAGTGGGTTATTGTGCTTAAACTCTAAAAAAACCCTTAAACTTTAAACCTTAAAAAAGCTTGTTTGTATTTGTCAGTATATCCCACGATAAGATCAGTTTCACCAGTGATAGGTAACTGGTATTGTAGCCCAAAGCAAAAACAATGTCGCCATGGTTACCTGCAGTTTATTATAGCTCACGTAGTGATTTAGAACAGTGGTTAAACTCTCTGTAATAACGGTAGTGTGACATGAAGAAAAATAATGAAAGTTATGTAAATCTCTGTATTAATTATGCTCTTGACTCTAATTAGACTCAGTATTTGATAAATAATGTTGTATCTTTGTCTTATCTTTGATTGATGTTCACTTACAGAGTCTTTTTTAGGAGAATATTAACTGCAAATAAATAGATTTTTTTTTTTAATATGGAAAACATGCAAAGCATTTGAAATTACTTCTTCTACAGTCCTCTCAGACTACGTTCATCCTCGACAACCTTCATAAATAAGATAAGGCACTCTGTATGTTGCCTGAGAGGTGGAACCCAGGGAAGTAAAGGTCTGCAAATCACTCACTGCTGCTCCCGAGCTTGTTGCTGTGAGCATTGCTGAAGGCGACTCAGATGAGTGTATGAACACTTTTCAACATTTCCTCTCTTCTCTCACTTGGATTTTGGTGGCTGGGCAGTCAGAGGACACAGCTTGGAGAGATTTTAGTGAGAAAATCAAACAGAAACTGTAAAAGTGGAAATTTTGAACTTGTATGTTCAACGATTTCTGACCTGACTTCAGCAACTCTTAATGGTCGTATCAAAAACATTATGGCGGACAGCAACGCTCACTGTTACCTTCCCAAAACGACAATTTATAACATTAGAATGATTTTAAAGATGCTATCATTACACGAACATTGTATTGTATTTATTTATCAGGACAGTGTACAGTTTTTTTTAACATAAATGATGCACTGTACCAGAGTTAGCTCAAAGCTAATTTACATCTGCAGGAACCCCACAATCAAAACATACAACAGCCCAACAACAAACAGTACAAAGCAAAAAAAGAACACAGAACACATTATGCAAAATACAAAATACAAAGCTACACACAACAGCACATCACATACACCCACACACACATGTCAACTAGAAATTAATAACGTAAACTTAAAAGCAAGACTACCTGCGCTAATGAGAAGACCATAGATGAAATTTAGATTCAGTGGTTACAGAGCTGAGTGGTTTTTAGTAGATTTTTTAATTCGATTTTGAACGTATTGATGGATCTGCAGCTCTTCATATCATCAGGTAGGACATTCCTCCGAGTTGTGGCTTTCACAGAGAAAGCTGTCTGTGCAAATGCAGTACAATGAAGTGTGTCAGGTTATGAAATTTTACTGGAACCTGCTAGTGAATTAGAAACAAGTATTTTCTGTGACCATGCAGTCACCAGAACATGAAAATCAAAGCATTTAAAAGGGCCCTTGTAATAATAATAATAATCTTTATTGATAGATTATTATACCCCAAGTTACAAAGTGCTTCACAAAGGTACCAAAATAAAACAAATATAAACAGATAAAACCAATTCAGTGTAAGCAAACACTCTGTCCCCTAGTTTTCATCCGGGCCTCTGGAACAGGTAAAAGACCTCTGCCAAAGTACACACTAGCTCATACTGTACTAAGACGTCCGAAATATAGCAGGGAGAGAGGCCATGAAAAGCCTTAAATGGGAATATCTTAAAATCAGTTCTAAAACATACTGGGAGCCAGTGTAAAGAGGCTGAAACAGGAGTGATGTGATCATGTCTCTTGGTTCTGGTTCTGTACAATCTGGAGTTGATCAATACAGTTTTGGTAAAAAGGCTGTTGCAGTAATCCAGGGGTGATGAGATGAAAGCATGTAATATGGTCTCTGTGTCTTTAAAAGTTGAAATAGATCGTCTTATTGTAATATTTCTAAGATGATAAAAACATGATTGGTAAACTGTTGGTTCAGCTGTCCAAGTAAAGTATTGGTTTTATGATGGTGATGCAGAAATTCTTTGTTGAATCTGTTCATACATGACACAACTGTTTCAGATGGCAGTGCAATTTGCTGTTAACTGATACTGGAGGAAGTGGTCAAGGCCACTCTGTAGCACCCGAAGAAATGTCACTAATTAAATAAAACTCTCTCTGATTACAGACGGTAATAAATGGCATCTGCACTTTCAACTGCTGCACTTTTGATAATGTAAGACAATAAACAGGTGTGTCTTCTGTTTATTATAAACAAAAATGCATCACTTCTTTTGCAGCACTATTATTTTGCACCACAAAACGCTATAGATAGAATAAGTCATGCATAAGCAACTTAAGTCAATGTCTTTGTCACATCTTTATGAGTGAATTAAAACACGGGCAAAAATAAGACGTAGATAATCGGAACAATATGATATTTTACAACAAAAAGTCATCACATAGAGCTATAAAACATTAGAAACAATAATGTTCTGGTATGTGGAGATATGAGCTACTGCCGTTAGCTTTTTAAACCTCTTTCGGTTAGAAAAGAAGTTGCTGCTGATAGAAGTGTGATAGAAGTCTGGTTTTAGACTGTGTGACTATGCATGGACACTTTTTTACTGTTTGTTTTTTTTTTGACTTTTGCATTCTCTACAAATTCTCTACAACTGTCTCCCTCCCTCTGTTGTTAGTCAGCGTCACATTATTAGGTCAGCCTGCATACTTGATTTGATAGGTTTTGTTTTCTCGGAAACAAGCGGGAGCACTGGTCAGGTAGCATACCTTTGTATGTGTGTGTGTGTGTGTGTGTGTGTGTGTGTGTGTGTGTGGTTGTTTACACCGAGAAATATATGTAACAGGTGATAATGTGTGTCTATATTTAGATGCTGTCTGGTGTTGTTGTTATACTCTCAGGTGAAGCTTATGATTCACAAACAAAGGCTGAATTTTTTCAGTAGAGAAATGAAAACAAGAACCTGCAAATGAAGCAGAAAAAAAAAGGTGAAAGACTTGCTAGATAAGAGAAGAATCATGAAAACTAAGGAAAACAAACTGGGAAAGAAATGGGAAGAAAGAACATGGGGATAGCTATGAAAGTGTTAAACGAACAAAGAAAGCATGACGGTCAGGTGCTGCAGTCAAACTTACCAGTTATGTAACAATAGTCAACACCTCTGGGGCTTTGACACAATTAACAAGTGTCCTTCGAACCTGTAATAACTGATTTTTGGTCACTCGAGGGCAGCAGAAAAAAAAGCAGTAAACACAACACTGATATATTATCTCCTTTTAAGTTGATATGGCACACTTGCTAGCAAACAGTTGCCTGTTTATAAATCCATTAGACACGACAAGTAGTAGCATACATTTGGAGTCGTATTACTGGCCGCCTAAAGAATTTAAGTCCAATATTAACTTCCCCTTTTAGCTCAGTTTCTACTCCTGAGGGAAATATCTGGCTCTTTAGCTGTTAAATGCTCCACTATAGTCATCAGCTTGTTGCTAACTTTGTCTGTCTGCCATTAAGCGATGGGTAGGTAGCGTACAGTAGGTTTATCAGAACTTTTTCCACAGAAAACAGCTGCCTGCTTGGCAGAAAACAATGCTAATGAGAGCAATCCAAAACTATAAAACCAAAACAATGAGCTGAAAGACACTAAAAAGCTGATGGGAACTGAAGAGTCGGGTGATAATTATCTGTGGGTTCAACACTACGAGCGACCCCTTTCACATTTCATATAGTCATTTGATCTTTTGTTAATGTAAACACATTTTCTATAGCAGCTTTAAGTCCAGCAGTTGTATTCAAATCTGAAATCAACAACATAACGTGTAAGCCAAGCAGATTTTTATCTTACTCAAATACCTCTTTTATTCTCTCAGCAGGGTACATTCAAACACAACTAATTTTAATATATTTTAATATCTAAAACAAAAGCACCATAAGCTCACAGTCAATTCAAATCTTGACAATCAGATTTTGCAGCCTGTATTGATATACTTGCACATTCTACAGCATATTTTCCTTTATTAAAATTATGAATAAGTGCATCTAAACATGGGCATCAAACAGCAACATACAGCCTGTATGTAGCCTGGCAGTCAAAACCCAGGGTATAATAAGTCTTTATAACTGTGGCAATAATTAAACATTATCCAAAGATAATCAGTATTTTTTTGTAGATGTTTAACATCACAAAAATAATAGAAAATAAAATATATAATAAATGTTAAAAATACAAATCTAAATATGTTTTAAATAAAAATAATGACAGAAAAACTGTTTTTCTTGAGGAATAACTCCAAATGATGAATCAATTATCAAAAATAGTTGGTGATTTATTGAATAGTTGGTGACTAATTGATTAATTGGCGAATCCTTGCAGCTCAACATCAAACACAAGTTATTTTAATTGGGTAATTGGTAATAATATTGGAATGATCCTATTTCATATGGCGGTCATGTAGAAGTGTGTCATACTGTATATTATGTTCACATGTATTTCTTATGCAAATGTCCAGGTGCAGCAAAGGGGGAAAAAAAGGATAATGTCCTTTGTTACACCCACAGAAAGCTAGTGACGGTCTCCATCCATCATCCCTGCCAACCAACATACAAAACAGCCCAGGTGGAGCTGTTGCTCAGGAGAAGACAAGAAGAGCAAAGGTGCAGCGAATTAAAGCCTGCTTGTTCCTCCAGTTTTTAGTCATCAACATTCGTCACATAAAGAGTTTCGATCTGTTTAAGGGCAGATTCAAATAGTTTCAATTTAAATAACTGTTTAAATAAGTTAATTTTTTTCTTAATTTGACATTGTGTATTGTTCTGTATTGCATTTTTTTAAGCATGTGTGGTCACATTAATGTTTTCCCTCTGCCTGTGAGCTGTACTTTGGTGTCTCCATTTGTACTACTGCTTTCATTTGTATGTACTCCGTATTCATTTATTTTATAATACCATAGCAAATAAGGGAAACACATACAAAGGATTAACTGAAATAAAGGAATTCCATTTAACAGAGATTCATTTTGTTTAACCAAGATAATAAAAACTTTATCAAATAAGGCTGGCAGATGGAACTGCTGCCAGGCCGAATAACAACATAACACAACTCCAACATAACACAAGGTGGTGCAAGTAGGTAGAGTGAGGCCTCCTGGCTGCCAGGATGGGGCACGTCTTTTATAACCTGTTGGGCAACGGTGACCAGCTGCCTCCACTTCCCTGATGGCCTCCAGCTCCACCCAACCAGGAACCTGCAACACTAAAAGACACACACAACATAGCAACGCCACAACACACACAAGCCCTGGCAGAGGGCACAATATACACAATATATTACGCTGGTTCCTTCAGTTTAGATAGTTTTCTTGTAATTATGACATACTAAGTCATAATTATGAGATGCTAAGTCATAATTATGAGATATTTTCTTGTAATTATGAGATAAAGTCATAATTAGAAGATAGTTTTTCCTAATTATGAGACACTATGTCATAATTATGGCCTCTATTTTTTTTTCATTGGTGAATGCAATTTGCTTCCATAGTAAAACACAACGTGCAGCTTTATTTTGAGCAACTTATGATGTTTTTTTGTTTGTTTGTTTTTATTTGTTTCACTGATGCAAAAGACCAAATCATACGAATATCAACGAGAGATCTTGATTTTTTTGACGCCAACTTCCTCCTCCGGAGCAGACGGCGGCGGTAGTGAGCTCGCTACTGCAATTTAGAAACCAGAAATAAAAGACCCGAAGAAGAAAACCCGGAATTGATTCATACTTCATTCAAGTAGATACGTGCTTAATTACTACAGAGATCTGTGGTTACGGTTTCCTCTTTTAGGCGATATTTCGGCCATACCGACCACCGTTTTAACAAACCGCTGAACCGCATAACTACAGCCGTTATGGCTACACGGAAGAGATTTCTCCCCGGTGATAACGGCGAGCAGGACGGACTGTTGACCGCTTGCAAGCAGACCAAGGCGGGTGGCAAGAGACACGTAGCCGCCGTGATCCTTGCGAGGGGAGGAAGCAAAGGGATCCCTTTGAAAAACATCAAAATGTTAGCCGGGGTCCCGCTCATTGGATGGGTGGTGAGGGCTGCTGTGGACTCCGACATGTTTGACAGGTAGATGAGAAAATAATAAAGATACTGTTGTATGAAGACAACCCTAAAACTGGCTCCAAATTTCCTATAAACAGAGTACGTAGTTTATTTATATATATGTGTATGTATTCATATTATATAGCTCGTATTACAGTATTTATGTTCTGTGTATAAACCCGTTTCACCTTTCATTTTGGCCTCATTAAAGGACAAGTTCACGGTTTTTCAAGTCTCTCAGGTGCTGAAATGAACACTGAAACAGGTTTTTCTTGCTGTAATCATTCCTCCTGTTCATACTGGCTATTAGAAGATCCCTTCATTATGCACTTACAATGTATGGGGAGCCAAAATCCTTTTCATTTAGTGCAAAAATGCATTTAAAAGTGTATCTGAAGCTTATGCAGTCTGAGTTAGTCATATCAAGTGGATATCTGACACACTTACAATATCCACAAGCCTCCTTCTGACCAAAAATGAATTAAAAGTTTATCTGAAGCTAACATGAAGCTTCTTCAGTAAAAGCTAGTAGATATCTTTCAACATTACAGTCTTTATAGTGCCAGAGTCCCTATTTTTGTTACTATACTTCCACCGCAACTCAACAGGGAAACACAAAGAAGGAATTTTACGCTAAAAAGACTGTAAATATAATATTTATAATAATAACACACCTGTATTTTCTTAGTGTGTGGGTATCAACAGACCATGATGAGATCGAGAAGGTGGCAAAATCCTGGGGTGCAAAGGTGCACAGGAGGAGTCCTGAAGTTTCCAGAGATTCCTCTACGTCACTGGAAACCATCCAAGAGTTTGCCAGGCTCAACCCAGGTACGCAGACCAGTGTTTCCTCTTGGATGTTTTTCAGCAGCGGGGGCAAAGGTTTTTTGTTGTACCTGGGTGGTGCGCATGTGCTGCTGGCGTCGGAGTGAATATCAATAGGTAATTTAATGATATGAAATAGAATGACACTTAACTGCAAAACAACCTTTAGAACATATTTATTGACATCTATTTATTCATACATAATGCCTCTTTGACCCTCTACTTACAGAAGGTACTGTGTATTAGCCTCAGTGGCAAAGTTTGCGGCCTGGCTGAGAGCACTTAACTTTTTTTGTTGTTTTCTTTTTAAAGAACTCTAAGACTCTGTCAGGGAAACTCACCCAGAGAGAAACTAAACAATCTCTGATTTAAGATATTAAATGTCTTACCCTACTCACAGTTGAGGAGTCTCACAGCTCACTCTGGAGATGGGCACTCTGAGGGCAGTAGCCACCAGCTGGCTAAGCCAAGGGTAGAGCTTCATCATACTGGGATGCCAGTTTCCCCATTATGGTGAGGTGGTCCATATCCTGAAACACATAAAACACAGACAGTTCGACAACATTAATCCTCAGTCCTCTTTCTGCAGAAGCCCCCTATTAATTGTGACTCACATTTTACCTGCAATACTCCAGTTAGCAAATGATACTTGTGCGGCGGCCATGCTTACAGTACAGTACATTTTCTGGCTGCAGCAGGAATTTTGTGGACAGGGTCTTGAGATTTCCTATATTGACAGCATCATCCTCCTTGGCTGTGTGGGGTCCCAGCACATAAAAGGCTCCCATTATGTTCAGGTTCTAGGACCTTCTGTTCAAGCTGTCTTGGAGGCCATCCAGATGAGACCCCGTCTACCTAAACATGGCACAAAAAAGAAAATGAGTAACTAGTCTGATTGGTTGATTGAAACCTTTATTTCCACAGGGAGACAAACTGAGACCAGAAATAATTTACATATATACACATATACATTATATACAATGGAAACACTTATATGCACCCAGGTGTGGTCTCAGTGTCACAGGTTGTTCGTTCAAACTGCCACAGTGTTATCTCAACTTTACTTTGTGTTCTGTTGAATCAGTGATGAAACACTATCCTGCATCCTGTTCCACTTTCATGTTGTGTTGACTTTGTTTTCGCAGAGGTGGATGTCATATGTAACATCCAGGCTACGGCCCCGTGTCTCCATCCGTTCCACGTGAAGGAGGCCTTGGAGATGATCACGCTGCGGGGCTTTGATTCGGTCTTCTCGGTGGTCAGGAGGCACCAGTTCCGCTGGCAGGAGGTCAAGAAAGGATGTAAGTCAACAGATGTGGGACAGTTGTTACAGTGCACCAAAAATAGTTCCACCTATTTTTAACAGCACAAAGAACTGCAACTATTATATTCATTATCGATTAGCAATCTGACAGTTTTTTTCTGAATTAATTGATTCATTGTTTGGTCTATAAAATGTCAGAAAATGATGAAAAATGGCGATCCCAAAGCCCAAGATGCAACCTAAAATGTCTTATTGTGTCACAACAAAGAGTCCATTCAGTTTACTATCATAGAGGACTAAAGAAACCAGAAAATATTCACATTTAACCACATAATTTTGGCACTTTTTCTTTAAGAAAATGATTAATCGATCAAAATAGTTGGCAATTAATTCTCTGTTGATTGACTAATCACTCAAACAACTAATCGTTGCAGCTCCAATATAATTCACAGTCACAGTTTTTTGCACGCAGCACCTCGACAAACTACATGGGTGTTTTCATTGTGGTTCTTTGTTGTAACCTTTAGTCATGAAGTAACCTGTTGCACCAGATTCATAACATTCATGTTATGCGGCATGAATCGTTATCTCTAAATTTTTAGGTGACAGATGTCAATCAACGCCCACATGGCAGACATCAAAGCTACTATAAGTCTTCAAATCTTATTAATGTAGCAGTAATATCCGAATTGGCTACTGAGACCATAATGAGTTGTTGAACTAAATTACTTAGTATTATTAGAGAGAAGTTAACACTTTTTGAATTGGAGCCAGCGTCTAGCGGCAGTCGGTGGCATTGCACCTCATTGTACTCTCACATTGGCTTCAGCCTCAAGCCGTAACCGGCAGCTGTTTTTGTCAACGCAGCCTCTCCATGTGAATAAACTGTAGATGCAAAATAACATTTGTTGAAGCAGCGTATTGTAGAACGGACCTTTAACCTTTACCTTGCTCTCTCCTTCTAGCTGATGAGCTTACCAAACCGTTTAATCTGGACCCGGCCAACCGGCCGCGGCGTCAGGACTGGGATGGAGAGCTGTGCGAGAACGGTTCCTTTTATTTCACCAAGAGAGACCTCATATTGAACGAGGGACTTTTGCAGGTAATTTGTCAGCAAAATAAACTGCAGTATCTCATAATTTTATGTCTACATAATTCTTTTCAGTTCTCCTAAACATGTCAGGTTTACAGTTTATCATCTGCCTCCTTTAGTTACACGTTGAATGTAGATTTGAAAGGCTGTAAATCACCATTTCTAGTTATATCAGTGATTTTAGTGAATTTTTTTTGCGCATTCACATTTTAAATGACCTCTTCTTTTACCTCATGCTCCCTCTGTTATCTCTCTGTTTCCCCTCTCCTCAGGGTGGCAAGGTAGGCTACTATGAGATGCTGCCAGAGTACAGCGTGGACATAGATGTGGACATCGACTGGCCTGTGGCAGAACAGAGGGTTCTCAGGTAATGCAAACTATTTTGCTGACAGTTGATTGAATATTTAACATTTTAGACTGTTAGTAAGATAAAACAAGCCATTTTAAGACATCACTGTGGCCTCTGAGGAAGTATGAATGCCATTTTTCCACAATGTTTTCTACATTTCATAGTTTAAATAATTAATGGACTAATCAAGCAATAATAATCGTTAGTTGCAGCCCTTCTAGATAATTTCTTCTAGTCTTTCCCCATCTCCAACCACATTTCAGTTTCTCTTCTTTTTATCATTTTCCTGTGATACTTGTTCTATTTGTCTATACGCCCTCCACTTCATGAATATCTGTTTTTCAATTGTAGTCAGATAAAAGGCTCCGACTTTCATTTGAATGCTTATTTGTGCTCCACTGCCTTTCTTATCCATTTGCATTACTTTAGCAGGCACTGGTAGTTGAGAACAGATGGTTTTGATAATATGCTCATCCAATTTCTGCCTCTTCCCACAGGTATGGTTACTTTGGTCGCGTCACGCCTGAGGTGGTTCGGCTGATGTTCTGTAACGTATCCGGATGTTTAACAGAAGGAAGGATCTTTTTGTCTGTATCCGGAGAGGAGATGGTGTCTATTAATACCAGAGACACCACGGGCATCCGCATGCTGCAGAAAGAAGAAGTGGAGGTTTGATTTTTCACTATAAGAAGCTGTTGAATTGGCTCGTATCGTCCTTTATCGCCAACGCTGCCCTCTTTCTTGCATCAACAGGTCATTCTGCTGACCTCCAGAGAGGACCCAGTGGCTCAGTCACTGGCTGACAAACTGGCCAAGAGGACGGGCTGCCAGGTCATTGAGGTGGGAGAAGAGCCTCTGAATGATTTGAAGAAGATAGTGGAGGCCAGGAAGCTGGACTGGAAGGACGTGGCGTACATGGGTAAAGCAGCTAATCATTTACAGTAATATAGTGTTGATCAGGAAATTAGTCAATAGTTTCATTCACAAAGATTTTACCAAAGAGTAAAAAGAATTTCACACCACGGCTGCCAAAAATTAGCAGACAAATTGTGTCAGTAGTCATGTTAGAGGCCCCAAAACAATTGGAAAATGTGCTGACGATGTGTCATCAGAACAGCACTGTACTGTAACAGAAATCAAGAAGTTAGATGCTAAAAAAAAAGTCATGTCTAATGTCTAATGTTGTGACTAATATGGGAGCCGGTCAAGGCATGTGACAGTCATAGAGATATTAGAGGAGAGAATATTATCGCCTACAGTAGTTGATATTAGACTGTCAGGTGCAACAGAAGATAAAACTGGACAGAAACCTGCAGAAAGAGGCAGCCGTTTACAACAAACACTGAAATGTAGAAGTTTGTGTGCTGAAATATACCAATAAAAATCATAAAATCTAAAAATAAACCTCTCAGTAAATTGGCAAACTATAATGATGATGATATAGGGCAACAGAATATAAATTTTGCTCTAAGTTTGTTCCAGTTATATATTTTATTTAATTTCGTTATCATATTTAAAATTATTAATTCTGATTAAAGCATTATGATTCCAGTTCAAATGAGTGTTTTGCACTGTAGAGAAAGGCAGACTGTCTGTTCACGACTTGTCCAACAGGCTTCTAAGCCTGAAAATTCCCACAAATTCCCCTAAATCACTCGTATCTTGCTATTTCAGAATGAATCTGTCTGTACAGGTGCTTCTACATATGTGTATGTAAAATATGTTTATCTTTCCTCCTCTCAGGTAATGATAAGCCGGATGTACACTGTCTAAACCTGGCAGGGTTGAGCGCAGTACCTGCAGATGCTCCAATGGTAGCCGTTAACGCTTCAAAGTACACCTGCCACAGAGTCGGGGGACAGGGAGCCGTCAGAGAGTTCGCTGAGCACATTCTTCTTCAGAAAGAAAAAGCAAAGTCTGCAATGAAGTAGGACCGCATCGGCGGCAGCAGCTTCTGATTTTAAAGGAGAATTTCAAATGAAATCTACATGGAAGGGTTTAAGAGTTAATAGTGATATTATTTAAGATGCATATCTAGATTTAGGATTGATTTAAATAATTCACTCAGTTTACAATCAAGTTTTTTGGGATTACTATGCATGTTCTTAAATAGTTTTCAGAAAAGAAGGAATTTAAGTAACGCTGTGAATATTAGGAGTCAGAATTTATCGCATATTTGACAAAAAACCAACCGAGGTTTGTCATAGCAGTCGGGGCTTGAGGCAGACTTCTCCTTGTTGGCTGAGATTGAGCATAAATGACACAAGATATTGATTCAGCATTGATAGACAAAACACCTCACCACCAAAACCCAAAATACTACACTAGAAACTACTATCACTCTTGTCTTTTAAAACAAGGACCCAAGAAGTAATACTAGAAAAAGGTCCGCTCTTTGTAAAGCAGTAAACTTTAAGTTTTATGATCTACAATACCAGTTAAGTTCTGTTAATTTAAAAAAAAAAAAAAAAAACACCAAATAGGAATAGACATACAACTTTTTAATATTTAAGAGTAACTTGGTATTTTATACACGAGGTAGCGTTTTAAACCAAAATATAATACAAAGTCAATGTCCAACAAATCACTTTTTGACAAATCTTCTGTTCTGTCCGAACCTTTAAATGTCACGTCTTTGTAAAACTGATTGTACCTGTCATGCTGTATGTACCCATTTGTTTATTTTGCTCATGTGCCGTTAAAGTAATAGTTTGACACTCAGCGTATTTGCTTTCTTGCTGAGAGTTAGACGAGATAATTGATACTACTGTCATATCTGTATGTTCAATACAAGACAGAAGCCTTATGGAAGCTTTGCTTAGCATACAGACTGGAAACAAAGGGAAACAGTTAGTCTGACTCCGTTAAAAGTATCAAAATCCACCTTCCAGCATCTCTAAAGCTCACTAATTAACATGTTATATCACGCTTAGGGTTTTATTCCAGTCAAACAAACAAGATATAACATGTATATAATATGCAGGTGGATTTTGTTACCTTTGGTCAGAACCAGATTAGCTTTTCAAGGTTTCCCCTTGTTTCAAGTCTTTATGTTAAGCTAATCTTTACCGAACAAATATGAGAGTGGTATCAATTTTCTAATCTCACTCTCGGGAAAATATCTAACTATTGCTTGAACCTGCAATTATGATATCTGCACACAGAACATGAAGGCAGCATAAAGCTAAGTGCGATTGAGTGCCTGTTGCAGCGTGGAAACTTCCTGGTTAGCAGGATTCCTGAGGATTAACTTTATAACTGCCGATTGAGTTATTAGAAAGTGGCCTGAAAAAACCAGTTTATTGTAACCTGGTTTGCTCTTTGATCTTGTGTGTTCAGGTGAACGACGTCTTTTGCGGTGTCATTAAGTCAGTGAACCTGTGTGTGAGCTCTATTTATTTTAGTACGGGGTATGGCAATATTTAATTCTGTGTGCTGTTGTTTCTATTATCCTCCTCATAGGTGCTCGGTTGATTGTTTTGTTTTGATTACACTGTTTACTTGTCATTTCACTCTTTCATGTAATTTTATTTCATTTTGTTTTATTTGATAATTGTATATTATTGATTTTGTTTGAATCATTTTCAATGAAGTTGTCCATTGAAGATGAATGAGAGTCTTGGTCTTATGTTTTTAATATGCAGCAGTTGGCTTACCAGAACTTATTCAGCATGAACACCAAACAACAATTTTTGAATCCCTTAAAGTAATAGTTTGAAAATACATTTATTTGCTTTTTTGCTAAGAGCCAAATGCGGAGATCAATACCATCGTCATACCTGTAGCTACATATAAAGCTACAGCCAAGAGATGTTTTAATTTTTAGACAAACAGAAGTGTAAAAATGGTAAATTGTGATTTTTGGAGTTCTTTCTTGGCTGAGACTTCCTGGAGTCTTCTTGTCGCTGTGATTCAACTTTGCTGAGACTCTAAGAAGTCACCAGTCCAACTAAGAAACAGTCCCAGCATGTAATTTATTATGATATTGATAAACTCCAACATTCAAGGGTCCAGTGTGTAGGATTTAGTGGCATCTAGTGGTGAGGTTTCAGATTGCAACCAACTGATAACCGCTCCCCTTCCAAGCGTTTTGGAGAACCTACAGTGGCCACTAAACTCGTGAAAAAACACTACTGTAGAAACATGGCGGTGCAACATGGAAGAGAACCTGCTCCCTCTGTAGATATAAAGGGCTTATTCTAAGGTAACAAAAACACGACTATTCTTAATTTCCAAGTGATTATAAACTAATTAAAACATACTTACACACTGGTCCTTCAACACTAACATACAGGAGGTAATCCAAGCAGCAGAAACCTATGAAATAAATTTAAATTGATTGAACAATATAGTAAAATGATAGAAATAAGTTATTTAAAAACAGAAAAAGACTGACTTCGACTTTGTACAACACTGTAAGTCAAGATGTTGTGATATGTAGCACAACATACTAGCTAAGCACTACAGTGGCATCTGCCTTACACAGAACGACTCTCTGGAGACTGAAAACGTGATCACAGTCTTTGGAGCTGTTTCTAAACAAACTAACTTGACTGCAACCTTTGGTGGTGAAGGAACGTGTCACACAGTGGCCACGATGGGTGGCTCATTGATGTATTTTTAATAGTTTTTGGACAACAATGGAGGTCTACAGCACAGAGGAATACTGTAAGATATATCAGGCTTCGGATACACATATAATACTTGTAAACAGATCAATTAATTGTTGGGTTGGCTCCAAACATGAGATTTGAAAATTGCCAGCCATATCATGTAAATATCATGTTATTTCTCCTTTCCTGTCATCTGTCAGTGACTGTAGTTTGACATTTATTTGGAGCTCGTAGAAAAGGCCGCTGTCATTTCTGTTAGGGAGGAGCGCTTGCTTTGGTGTGTCATTAATATGCCAATTGTGTGTGGTATAGTATGTGTTTTGAAAAGATACAGGTTTGGAGACAAATAAAATTATGTACTTAACTGGGTGGGGTAACTCATGTTACAAGACGTGAAAAAAAAAATCACTTCGTTCATGAAAGAAACACCGATTATCCTTCTGGTGTTTATTTTAATCTGATCGCTAAACCTGTTTGTGTGTATGCTTGAACTTTTGCTGCACCGTGTGAACTAAATGTCCTCACAGTGCATTGATGATCTTCTGATGTTAAAAAATGCTTTGCATCATCTTTTAATCCTAAAGTATAGTTATGTAGTTTTTAACATTTCTTATTCAAAGCTCTTTCTTTTTCTTTTTTTTTTTGGCCAACAACCACTGGTTATCCTTATATACATAATCATAACAGTATCCATGTTTCTGATTGCGTGCAGGCATGTCTTCATTCTTGAACATCAGAGCCACTGATGTCTGTACCAACTGAGTTACCTCAACAGGTGAGAATGAACAGCGAAGTTTGCTTTCTGGCTGTTTGAACTCTGCCGCATTTGCGTTTACATTCACATGAGTGTCCTGGTTTTAAGTCTTATCCTGGTTTTGACCATATTCTGGATATGGCATTTACATGGAAGACAAGACACCTGGTTTTTAATATCCGTGTTTACATGATTCTAACAGTATCCAGGTTTCTGATCTGTGTCCAGCTCTGTCTTGATTCCTCAACATCTCAGCCGCTCAATAACATGTTTACATGTGACAGTATTCTGGTTTCTATTGGAATACTCCAGGTAGCAAACCCAGGTTTCTCAAAAACCAGGATAAAGGATTATTCAGGTTTCTGAAAGGTGTTTACATGCGGAACACATAACTGGGATACTCAAAAAACCCGATGATAACCAGGATACTTGTGGGCATGCAAACACACTCAGTGTGACTTTGTATGTGCAAAGTAATGATGTTAAAATCAAAACATTTATGTTTAGCCTACATGTTTATCATCCTTTCAACGCTGCATCACTCTATCGTCTTCCTTTTAGGCCTAACTATTAACAGTTGAAACAAGGCAACTCGTTAGCCATTGGTGACGCAGAAAATAAGATTGACTGGCCAAATACATATTCATGGCCAAATTGAAAGCTGTAACTACATTTAACTCCAAGTAATCATTGTAGTTGGATGTGGAGGGAAAGGAAAACAAGCTGCAGTAGCTTAATCAGCACCACAGGGGCCTGGACAGCTCCGCTTCAGGCTAACCAGGGTTAAATAATTTCTGTGGGTTAAATACTGTATATACAGTGATAACTCATGTATATTAGCCCAGAATAGTTAGTCCTAGGTTAACAAATAATAGGTCTTATAATAGCAATAATAGATAAAAGGAAAAAGACCTGTACATTGATGTTAATCATATTGAAAACATCATGTTTATGTGGTTGAATGGGTTATGCTGATGAAGAGTAGCTCTATTCTACAAAGATAGATTCCCTAATATTATATTGAAGTGGATGAGATTGCACAGGTGTTGGCTTTACACATCATCACACCTTTGAAGAACAACAGTGTCAGGCCCAACATAATCTATGCAGCCTACTGCTGGAGCTCTAGTTGATAGGATTGATTATGCATTGATTAATAATGAGTACTCCTTGATCTGACATTTAGACACCATTTATGCATTCTGGCATGGCACTCCTGATCTCTGATAAACTCTATAAGTAACAAGCAAAATGACTTTTTGTTTTCTCATGATAACAGGTTGATTAACTCATTATCTTGAGATAACGGCATTAAAAAATTGCAAGCATGGCTGTACTGGGCTTGTGTAACTTTCCTCCTTTTTAAGATGTATTTTAAAGTTTAAACTGTTTAAATTGGCTTTTTCTTTGTTTTTGCTTTTTACTTTTAATGTAAAGCACTTTGAACTACATTTTGTATATCAAAGGTGCTATTTGAACAACAATTATTCTTATTATTGTGAGTTTTACTTTGTGTGTGTGTGTGTTTAGGGTAGAGGGTCAGGTTACTCATTTGCCTACATTTTCCACAGATGTAACAAAACTTCCCCCTGGTGTTCAAGATACTAAACTACAACAGAGGAATAGAAAGGTGTACCTGTTACACTAGAAAAGAAACAAATACTCTTCTCCATAAAAACTTAAAAGCGAAATATCTGTAACTAAAAAAGATAAATTACTGTTTTAATTTTTTCTTTTTTTAGCATGACATTTCCTTAAGAAAGAGTTATATGTTGTGAATTAGACTAATATAAAAAATTACTCAAATAATAACAATAATAATATAATAGCATAGAGTCTAAATTCATGCTGACAATTATTCTGTAAAACTACACCACAATACTTTTTCTTTTTCTAATAGTTTTGTATCTTTTTATAAAATAGTGTTTTCATGTGCATATAATGAACAAAATGAAAGCTAATCATAATAATAGTTATTGCATGAATAATATTCAAATACAAATGTCTTATCAGAAAATGTGATTGTTTTAATAAAAGATCAGCAAATCATATAAAATACATTGTTAAAAACAGAACAGAACGTTTTGAGAACCCAACAATGAATATTTGTAAAGCACATAGCAAAAAAATGACCAGGAACCTTAATACAGAGCAATTACAAGTAGGTACAGTAAGAGAGAAGAAGAAACATGTCATAAAAACAAATAACTTTCAGGTGTTCGGTCACTCTGTCATGTTAACTGGTGTGATAACCAGCGGCCCGTCGTTCTTTCCAGATTTATTTGTACATGGGCTGAAGAACGGGTAGATGCATTCAGTGAACATGTCATTGAAGGTGTAGATGTGCATTTTAGCGTCAACATTGTAGAAAGACACCTGAGGAAAAGAAATAAGACAATATAGCATGTGATGCTACTGCAATGAGATGCCACATTTATACTGTATCCCATACTGCACCTGTCCTTTCTCAAAGTCAACAAATATCCCAATCTTATGGGGTCGGAGGTTCAAATGGACGTCTGTGGAAGGTTCAGTGCGAAAGGCGTACTTGTTCCTGAGGAGAGGAAGGAAAAGATAGTTCATGTCTGCCACATTTATCACCAGGTGGCTATTTAACAGCATGTTATCTCTCTTTTTTCAGTATTTCATTATTATATTATATACTATAGCAAAAAAACATATTTTTAAGAATTCAAAACAATGTTATTTAAAAAGAAATCCATAATTTAAAAAGAATGGACACCAGCAGAAGAAATATTAATCCTGTCATCCTGTTTTTCATTGCTGTATTTCTGTAATGTTGCTATTTTGGACTGTTCTGTACACACATAATACTGAACATCAACATGTCTGTCCAGGGAGAGGGATCCCACCTCTGTTGCGCTTCTTGAGGATTCTTCCATTTTTTCCCTGTTAAAGGGTTTTTTGGGGTGTGTTTTTCCTTATTCGAATTGAGGGTCTAAGGATAGAGGGTGTTGTATTGCTGTACAGACTGTAAAGCCTTCTGAGGCAATTTTGTGATTTGTGATATTTGGGCTTTACAAATAAAAATGACTTGACTATATTTATATTGGACTTTTCAAAAGCAAGTGTACAAAGTGTTTCACAGGTTAAGGTCCTTTAGATAAAGCATTCAAGGTTTTCTGTCTTTTCTTTCTTTTTTGTTTTTTAAAGCATTATGGAATTAAATTATGGCTTTATTACAGTACATAATGATCAATACATGTAGATGAACGTGGGTGAAATCACATTTGGTGTCAGTAGCAGTTTGATCAATTTAACATGCAACATTTTTGGGTTGACTGATAACTGATGGCAAAACTCACTTGTCTCTCAGGCTGAGGAACCAGTATCCGTTGCTTGGGGTAATTTCAAACTTCCCCTTCCTGTTGATTGATTGCCTGGCTACCCCCAGATCCCAGTCTGTCTTCCCGCCCACCTGCACCTGTTCACAGGGATTACGAAATATTTATGAGGTCAAACGCAAAAACATATGAAAGGTATGGAAGGCGTATAGCTATTTGGTCATGTTTTGTTAGCTTGTGATCATTATCTAATTATGACTTAAAGTTGCAACTTAAACACAAAAATAACACAATGTTTTTTATAAGACTCAAGTAAACAACTTCATCATGTCAAAATGACATTGTGATCATAAAAAAACACAATTTTGATAAAATCATCTTTATCCGTGTTCTCTTTGACCAGATATACCAGAAATGTCTTCTCTTGTTTTTGCAGCCAAAGTAATTGTTGTGTAATTTAGCTTTTTCTAAATTAATACATACTTCATATACTGTACATATATATGTAACATGCTTTTCGTGAATTTTTGTTATTTATATACTGTTACATTGTCTTATGTCAACATGGTCAAAGTTCCAAAATGTGAAGTGAACGTATCTAAAATGCTCCCTTCAAGTCAAAAGTCAGGGCTTCAGCCTGCTCCTGGAACTGATGTCAGATTGTTTGTGCGTGCTGACAAACAGACATGGGTTGTTCACATTGTCTACTCACATATTTCAGATTGGATTTTGGTTCGAACATGTATGGATGTATTTTAGAAGCTGACATTTTGAGTAAAGAATGAGAAAAAGTTGTGAAATCCTACTATTGTACTGTTTCATAGTTTGTTTACATAGCCTCCAGAGCCGGCAGAAGCCTGCCAAGGGGCAGCATCTGGAAGCTAACCAATCAGAGCAGAGTGGGCTCATCGGGATGGGGGCCTTAAAAAGACAGGAGCTAAAACGGCCTGTTTCAGACAGAGGCTGAATTGAGGGGCCAGTATAAGATAAATAAGGAGTTTTCTGAACTGTAAATCATGCAAAGATATTCCAGTTGAGCCCCAAAATATAAATATAGACCTGGAAATCTGCATGATACATCCCCTTTAAAGGGGAGGGCATTTTACCTCCCAGTAGTGTCTCCCAGAGGAAATTGCCTCCCTCCCCAGGACACAGACAACTCTGTCAAACCTCTCTGTGTTGTCTGGAACCAGCTGGTGTCGATCTGCACACCTCACCTGCAGAAAGACAGTTTGTCAGTGCAAAACTTCACATTGACGCAACAAAATTAGTGATGTACAAGGCCAGTAAGGGAAATGATGGACACTTCAGGAGGGCAGCTGCATGTCAACAGGACGACACGGTCACAATTTTAAAGCCAAGTGAGCAAAACATTTCCAAATTTATTAAGTCTATATGCCTGTAACATAATCCTCCCATGTGATTTATGCAAACATGAAAAAAGGCCCTCCAATTTTGCCTTCCAAAAAGCTAGAACAGACCGAGATTTTAGTCACAATTTTGAGACCAATTTTCAAGATTGTGAAGAAAAATTATGTGTTTGCAGGCTTGTCAGTTTGAGTCCCTGAACTGCCTGGAAATTGAATGATTAGCACTTTATTTTTTCAAAAAGAATCTTGAAAATGTTATGATTTATAAATTAAATTAACTCTCAATGATCAATTACTATATGCTGTAATAATATGTGATGTGTCTCACACTCTTCATGTCCTCTGACAGAATCAATCTGGGATGGGCAGTATTGGAGTCCAGAGTTACATCCACTGTGTTAAAGGAAGACGAAAAAGGTAAAAAATGTTAAATTAAATGTTAAAGTATTTTATATTTAATCATCTCTGCAAGGTGACTTTATGTGTCCTTAATATTTACATTGAATTCAAAACACACCTGCATACTCCTGTATCCTCCTCATCCCTGAAGAAAAAGAAATGTTTAATGAAAACAGGACAAAATGTTGTTAAAACTCACAAATGCAATGCCAATATTTGTGTCATTAACCGGTTTAAGGTGGAATGCTCACTTTATTGTGTGTAGTATACTGGATGTGTTTAACTGTTTAAGGTGGGATGGTTGGTGTCACTCACTGGTTTGTATCTGGATCTCTATTATCAGCAAGTTTAAGGTGGGCGGCAGATATCATTCACTGGTTTATGTATAGACCTTTATCATTAGCCTATTTAAGGTGGAGTGGGAGTTGACACTCACTGGGCTGTGTTCGGACCGGACTGGGTTCCAGTAAGGTGGCAGGAAAACCTAGAGGAACAAGAAGTCATGCATCAGGAGCTAAACACCAATCCATAGTGACGTTTAATTGCACAAATGATACATTTTGTCCCATGTGATTGGTGCCATTTTGTGTGTGCTTTGGAGAAGTCAGGAGTAATATAAATTACTTGCAATTTATAATTTCACACATCAAGATAGCCAGCTCATTCTTAGCTCTACCACCAGAGGGCAGTATTTTTGACAGATCTAGTGTAGTGTTTTGCTCAAGGGCATCTCAGCAGAATCTAAACTGCATTTTTTGTCTTGAAGAAAGGTGGGGTTTTTCATAAAGCAAGATGTGGAGGAAGACCCATGATCCTTTTAAAGGATAAGGCTTTTTTTCTATAGTTTTCTTATTGTCAACAGATCTCATGTGCAGAGCCAAACCAATAATGAATAGATTACTTACAAGTATTGTGTGTGTATTGAAAGCCTGGTATATCTTATTCCTCTGTGCCATAGACTTCAGCTGTTTTCCAAAAACTATTAAAAACACATCAATGAATTAATAGTTTTTTCACTACAACTGAGGTCTACAGCCCAGAGGAGTAAGCTATATCAGGCTTTGGATCCACACACAATACTGGTAAGTAGGACCAATTCATAGTTGGTTTGGATCCACACATAACACTTGTGTCAACAAAAAAATTTTAGTAAATCACCAGCCATACCCTTTATCTGATTCACAAAATCAGGAGATAAAGATGGAGATGAAACTGTTCTTTTGACAAGACACGGAAATAAATCAACACTGACCACCTTTTGCACATGTTTCTACAGACTCAATGCTTTACAGTAAAAACAGAGAGCTAAAGATCTGAATTTACCAGTTGAATGCCTTCACTGTCATTCATTTATGTTTGTGTTTTGCAATCAAAGACCTGTCTCTGCAATACTATTCAGCTCTTTCTGGAACCTTTCCACCAGAACTGCCAGCGATCTGTAGATGGTCCCTGTTCCCAGGTCAGAGTTCACCGACACTCCAGACCAGTCTTTGGCAGGTGGAGGACTGGAGAGGATAGGGAAGGTCTGGAAAAATAACCCAAGGTTTGCAGTATGTAAGTATATTAACTCCATGTTAAAATTTCCTCAACCCCTGTATCATCAAATTGAACCTCGTTAGAGCCTCGCCAACCTTGACACAGTGTATGTGATCGTCTGATTGGGCAAGCTGGGCAAGCACGCTTTCTCTCCTCCGCAGTTCTTCGACCTCCAGCTCCAGCTGCCGTATCATGGCATCAGCCTGGTGCTCAGCCGCCCTCCGGCTCATCTCCAGCACCTCCATCAGCTCTGCCTGGGAGCGCTCAATGGCAGACACCAGTGCTGAGAACACACATACGCTGCCCGCTGTCTCTCGCTCCACCGCCAACTGGGGACAGATGTGCATGCATGTTTCATGGATTTTATGACTTGGATGTTTCCAGACACTCTACACTTTAAACTTTTTATAAACTTAAAGATGGTGTTACCCCCCAAAACAGACCAAAATATACAGTACAGATTCTGGCTTAGATTTACAAGGTTAGAAAAACAACCTGAAAAGGTAAGTAAAAAAATAAAAACCCTGAAAATTGGGTTCAAATTTCACAAAGGTTAGGAGTAAACCTGAAATTTGGATAAAACCCCTTAAACCAGGCAGAACCCTAGAAAGTCATTATTAAACCTTCCATAATTATTGGTAAAGTCTCAGAACTATGTAAGAAACCCCTCAAATTACAGAATGAAACCCTTGAAATTTGATAATAGATTTGAAATTTTGGGTACAACCCTGAATACTTCCCGGAAATTTGAGAATAAACCAGCAAATTTAGAGAAACTTGCAATACAACAAGAAATTTGGGTATAGCCCCAAAAATTTGGGTAAAGCCCTGAAAAAATTTGGGCAAGACTCCTATGATTGTGTTAAATCCAATAATAAATAATAAATACCCCAAATTATGGATTTAAAACCTCAAAAATTGAATTTTTTACTAGAACTAGACATAAAATCAAAAATTTGGGTTAAACTCAAAAAGTTAGATAAAACATAAAAAATGGAAAATGAGGAGGGAAACAACCTGAAAAATTTGTGAATTAAATTAGAAATTGATAATAGAATCTGGATAAAATCCCAAAAGTTAGGTTGAACCCTGAATATTTGGTCCAATCTCTGAACATCAGGAAAATAAATTTAAGGAAAACTGTAAAAAGTTGTGAATGCAAACAAAAAGTTGGATGGAGTTCTGGAATAAATACACCAAATTAGTGAATTAAAACCTTGACAATTGAAAATAGACTTTTTGGTAAAACCCCATAAGACCTAAAAACTGTAAATATTGAGAGGGAGAATAATGGAGAATTCAGGTAAAAACCGAAAAAAAGAGTTGAGCCCAAAACATTCAAGTAAAAACCCTGAAAGGTCAGGAACACACCTAAAAATTTGGGTAAAACCCCTAAAACTGTATTAAACCCTGGGAATTATGAAATAACTATGGCAAATTAGGCAATTAAAACCTTGAAAATTGAAAATAGACACACATACAAATACAAACAAACACAAATATGCAAAATTGAGAATTCAAATCAGAAGGGAATAAACCATAAAATTGAGATAAAACCCTACAAAGTCTGGAATACATGCACAAATTTACCCTTAATTAGGGAATTAAAACCTTGAAAATTGAAAATAGACTTTTGGGTACAACCTTAAAAATTGGGTAAAATGATAATGGAAAATTCAAAAAGCCAAAATTTGAATTGGGCCTACAAAAGTGTAAAACCTCTAAAAAGTTGGGAACACACCTAAAAATTTGGGTAAAAGTTGGATGAAACCCTGAAACACAGAGAAGAAAAAAAAGAAAACCTAAAAAAAGTCAGTGACAGTGTGTTTCTGATAAAAATGTTGATAAAGGGATGGCAGGAGGATTTACAGGTTTTTTCACAGAGCTGTGGTATTTGCAAGTGTGTGTGTGCGTTCAACGTACCTCCAGTTCATTCACTGACATTCTGATCTCTTCAATCTTTCTGATTCTTTGTCTGATCATCTCCTGGATCTCCTGCTCCGACGCACTCAGCTGAACCTACACACACACACACACACAAAGCAGCAGCAGCGGCATTAACAATTTTTTATTGCTTTCCATCTAGTGTGATATTATTTTTTGTTTCAGTAAAAGTTACTTTCTGTGTTGTGTCATTAAATTTACTTTGTTTCGCTCAGATTTCGAAACATGAGGAACTTCTTGCTGTCATGGCAACAATCACCTGCTGTAGAGTTGTTCTTCCTCTTCAAAGTCATTGTCTGAATGATTCACTCTAAAAGAATTCTGTTCCTCTGTTTTGTTTTCCTACCTTGGTTTCCATCCATTCAGCTTCAATAGTCACTGTGTCATGATCTGGGTGGTCCTCGGTCTCACAATCAGGACATATACATACTTTGTCTGTCCTACAGTAAATCTGAAATCAATGAGAGAGAAAATATAAAAAATATAAACAAATAAACCTCACTTCAAGAGCATCCCAAAATCATACACTATTGTTACTTATTCCTCAATGAATTGTAATACCGTATTAGTCCAATAAGACAGGGTTTTTTCCCTGGAAATACGTCTGAAAAAAGTGAGGTCGACTTATATTCGGGGTCTAGAATTTTAAATGTCAGTATACACTCACAACAAAAGATGGCGCTAAAACACTCAAAAGTAGGCGAACAACTGAGTAACAGTAATGTAATGAGTGTTGTCGTCAACTGGGCTTCACCGTCTCTCCTCTGCTGCACTGAGCTCTGTGAGTGTGTGGAACAAGAGAGGAGAGAAACTCAGCGCAACCATAACTGACAGCAAAACACAGTAGAGAGCTTCATATGGTGCTGAAATGAAATGAGTGCACATAAATTAGGTAAATAATACAAATGAACATGGTCTCTACTGTGTTTTGCTGTCATTATAGTCACACTGAGTCTCTCAGACAGTTCACACTTACACCTGTTGCATTACTGTAAGTGCAATAAAAGTTCTGTGAGTAAAAAGCAAATAAGAGTAATTTAATCCAAGGCGTTAGTCTTGAAAAAGGGGGGGTTGTCTTAAAATCAGGGTCGTGTTATATTTGAGCCAATATGGTAATAATTAAAAAGATTTTGTGATTCCCTGTGGTGACCACTATTATAATTTACTAGTACATCAGAGGTTATGTTCCTTCTAGCATACTGAACTCTGAAATGCTAAAACTCAAT
The DNA here is from genome assembly GCF_914725855.1 of Thunnus albacares. Lineage (NCBI taxonomy): Eukaryota > Metazoa > Chordata > Actinopteri > Scombriformes > Scombridae > Thunnus > Thunnus albacares. The sequence goes on along the minus strand of NC_058127.1, from coordinate 6,647,544 downwards.
GACAGATATGAGTTTATAATATAGGTAAAAGTACCATTATTCCCCTGTGGTGGATGTCACAGATAGGGAGGTTGTTGCTACTCGCAGCCCCACTCACAGTGAACCTTCTCCGGCCGCTGGAGCGGGAGACAGGGGGAGGTGGCGGAGGAGGTCTGGAGGTGTGGTTCAAGGCCGAGATCGGACTGTTGTTTGGTAACGAAGAAGCCAGCGAGGTGGTGACGGGAATGGTTGCTGGTGACAACAATGTCGGGTTGGGCTCACCTTCAAAGGTAGAAGACAGAAAAATGAAGAAGCTAAAGTGTGCTCTTCATCCCTCAAAAAAGCTTCTAAAGCCCTGCAGAATTAAAGACATTCCCATCCCATTAGCATGCAGCTAAAAGCCAAAGTACAGCCTCATAGAACGGTTAGCCTGGTTGTCATCTTGTTAAAAGATTGCTGATAAAATTAAACCCATGTAAGTACAGTTGTGGAGGAGATTGTAACGCAAAGTAGCTCTGACAGGACAGTTATAGATCATCTGCAGAATGTGCAACTAAACTGAACAAACTGGATTTTGAACTGATGAGTCAATTCTGGTGGACTAAATCAGCATTTCACACTGACTGAGAGTTCAACTGGGGCACCAAAAACATCCAACAACTAAATTCGAAAAGTTTGAATATAGTTGTAATTAACTGAAATAACATTTGTTTTTTATGGTCATTAGTTATCAGTCATTGCGTGTTGAGCTAAGCCTACTGGACTGTCAATCTCAATCTACTCACGTGAGAAGAAGGGGCCAATTTATTGGAATATAGGTGAACTTTTTGTTGGTGGAAACTGCCCAAATGGTACAAAAAGTAGTCTGAATTATCACAACCTGTCCAATTAACTTATCAGTAGCCCAACTGTCAATCTGGCAACACTATCTGTAGGAACAAGCGGTAGAGGGTTGGAGGGTTTTGTAGATGGGATGTTAGTAATAACACAGGGTCTAGATGTAGTCTGAAAAGGTGGGGTTTAGAGACTGCTGTGGAAGATGGGCAGTGCCTCTGCTGTTGTGACTTCAGTCGGGAATTCATTCTAGAGAAGAGCATTGATCGAGAAGTCTTTGGAGTGACAGGGCGGCCAATTGTCCAGAGGAAGGAGGAGTGCAATGTTTGTGTGGAAGTGTAACTTTTGACCCTTGATAATGTTCCCTTCCCCATATTTTCTTGAAGGATAGGAAAGACTGAAACAGCAATCATGGGACACTAGATGTATTGTAGGGTTTTGATGCAATCATGTGGAAAGGAAAGAGGCACTAGTAAAGACTCAAGTGTTCAGGGCCTTGTTTCCCAAAAGCATTTTAAGACTAAGATGATTGTAAAATCCATCTTGTAAGAGGATAAGGGCATCTTAAGAAGCAAAACAACTTGCAGAAGGAACCAAAACTGTCATGTTTTATTTAATTTTTTAAAATCCTTTTTGTACATGTTTAAATCCATATTGTTCTATTTTCATGAACACTGATATTCTGTTGGATGTAAAATGAGTGATATGGATGTTTAAATTAGAAAGTAAAACTAAACCAATACACAAAAATGTACAAAAATTGATTTTCCAGTTTGTGTCATCATATCGTTCTCTACTCTCTTCTTTTTTTAAAATCTCTTATGGTCAAAAGGGCATGCATTTAAGTTTTAATATGATCTTCAGAGTTACATCTGCCTTGGGCAGCAGCTAAATCAATCAAAGTTTACTTTCTTAAACTGGTTTCCACCCAGTAACATGAATTATAAAGACAGTGGACTGTTTACTGCACAGGAAACACTCTTAACTTCTAAGACTGGCGCAGGTCAGTCTATTAACATTTTTTTATGATCCTTTTGCACATTTCTACCACAGTGTAAATCTTTCCGACTGCTTTCTACATGTTACATGTACGAGTATGTGACAGCAGCGCTTCTTTGCCCTCACATACCTGATTATTTCATGACCTAGCTGGAGCTCAGATGAGCCAGAAAATACCCAATTTCTTTTTTTCATTTATTCAGTGTCCTTCTAGAAGTCTTAATTGTAATGAAATATTTAGTAAACTGTTAATAATCAACCATCTAAATTCATTAAAAAGGCCAATACTGACCCCATATATAAATGCAGATCTACCCTTAAACCCTAATTCATCTCTCTTACCATGGGTTTGAGCCTCATAGGTCAGTGTCATGGGTGTCTTTGGTAGAGGTCGTGGCAGCTTCTTCCGCAATTCATCAAATAAATTATCCTGTACGCATCCGTCTCTTCCTCCTCCTTTCCCTCCTCTCTTCTCCCTCCCTACTCCTCCTCCTCCTCCTCCTCCTCCTGTCATCGATTTGAACTGCTCAGTGATCTCTCGCAGCGTCCTGTTGATCTGGAGGTCTGGCCGCTTATGGAAGGTCTTCTTACACAGAGGACACTGGCAAACCTGTGAGAGGAAGGATGGATGAAGGAGAGAAGAAAATTAGAAAGATAAAAAGAGAAAAAAAGTAGAGCAACAGTAGAAGAAACAAAGACGCAAATGTGTGTAGAGAAAGAATGAACAGAAGGAAGTGAAGGAAAGAAAACAGACGCACACACCTTAGATCCATCCCAGTATCTGCTGATGCAGGCCATGCAGAAGCTGTGGCCGCATGGTGTGGACGAAGGGTTAGTGAACACATCCAAACAGATCGAGCACTGGAACTGCACATCAGACAGAAAACTACCATGTAAGGACATCCTGAGGAAAGGAAAGAGAGCAAGAGAGTGATACACAATTCAATCAATACCAACAATTTTTTGAAACAACAACAATCCCTAAACAAGACTAAGAACCTGAAAATCTAATGTTTATCAGGTTAGTTTAGCCTGTTGGCGTGTATGCTATCATAGCGGACAACACAATAGTTGTTGAGATATTTCAGTCTGGACCAAAGTAGTGAAGAGACCAACCAGCCAACCAATGATACCATCCTTAGAGCCACACCGCTAGTATGGCTAAAAAGTAAGCTAGAGGATTTAATCTTTTTAAAAAGTCCAAAATTCATAGCAATCCACCTGATGCTGTAGTTGTTGAGATATTTCTGAAAGTCTTGGGTTTTTACCACCATCCACCCTAACCCAAAAAATATGTTATAACTAAACGTAATCCAGGTAGCAATCACATTTCCCTTAAATGGTAATTGGCAAAAACAAATTAGTACATTAACCTAATTTTTAGGAGACAGGAACTAAGATCACAAAGATTCACCTCGATTGAATTATTAAATTTTGGTGACAGCTGTGGTTACTTCTCTGCCCACAGGGCTTACCAGGGCAAAAATGCTATTACAGTACTGTTGACTCATAAGGATGGATATATTAAACACCACTGAACACTCCATTTGTCCAACACCTTGGTCAAAAGCAAAATATCTCCACAACTGCAGGCCAGATTCCTAATGTTTTAAATGACCACTGATTTTTTTAAATGCCTACGAGATGTTAAACTTTGTCCTTGAACAATGCTATCAATCATGACTTTATATCTTGAAATCAATTATGGTCATATTCTTTGGTGACCCCCCTGACCTTTCTTCTGACAACACTTTTGAGCTAAAATATCCACTTTTGCATAAAAAAATCTAATGGGTAGATTGTCATTAAATTTGGTCGACATACACATGCTTTTGAGAGGATAAACCCTTTCTATTTAAGAACCTGATTACCTTTACTCTAGCATCAATCTCAAAATAAACATTGCACTGCTTGCTACATTGCTGGTAAGACTTTACATATAGAACATTTGTAATGTATGTTATTTGTTCTTTCCAACATTTTTTGGAACTTGGCAATGGAATCAAAATAGCACTGTTAAAATTGATGTTCTTGTTTGTTTGTTTTGGTGGCTGTGTGGGAGAACAGTAAAGCAATGGAAAAAGGTGAAAGAGGAAAAGATGCAAAGTGAAGGCAGTGCAAAAGAGTTTTGTGTAGGGAAAGCTGGGGTGACATGAGATAAATGCGACACATTATATAACACACACATATCTCTCCTGTCGCCACAAATCAGATTAGGATGGTCAGAAGACTTTAGGAATGAAGCAGGGCAAGATTCTGTCCTACACTATCATGTACTGTACATACAAACACACACAGCATACTTTTATGCTTAACAAATTGTATTCATACTGGTTGTTTGTGCAGGTAGCATTTGATTTTAAACTGAATCCAATGGGGTAACATATTTTACATCATTTCAATGTTTCAGTGCTAATTATTACTAGTCCTAATGTAGTACTGATCAACACTAGTACCTTTGGAGACTATACAATGAGTGAGGGTTGTGGAACATCCTGCATAGGATGCCAGTCTGTCACAGAGCATACAGACATGTAGAAACATTCACACTGTAGAGAGAGTGCAAAGTAGATTTTCTTATTCACCTGATGTGTGAGGAAACACAATAAAACCCAAGCAGACAAGTAAAATTCCACACAGTAAAGGCCAAGTTGAAAATACTCATTAATAAAAATACAGTAAACACAAAGAATAGGCCAGATATCTGAATGACAATACCTACCTTACATTGAGATGAATCTATAATCAACTCTGTCTCTTTATAATTGCTTTTATATAAGACCTTTTTAAATTATATTTTCATTGGGGACATAATCATTGTCTGGATTAAGTTCACAGCAATGTTTTTTCCAAGGAAGGAGGTGCTGTGTTTTTAGTATTGCACAGGTCTCAGGGATGTGGTCAGGTTGGATGGGTGTGCAAAGTGCAGGTTGAGGCTACAAAAGCACTTTGGGTTAAGGATGGGGAAAGATTATGGTTTCAGTTAAATGCTAGATACGTTGTGTCTTGTGTGTCAAATCACATGTTCTTTTTCCACCCCATCCCTTCTTCATTGCCTCTAATGATCTTGTGACTTGCAGCTTTGGGCAGCTTTTAGACCAATAAGCACAAACAAGCATCCAGAATCACAACATCATTAATATAAACATATTAATAGAGCTACTGCAGAAGAGCTACAGTTGATGAAACAGTCCTGCCAACTCAATAAAAGAAACTGCTACAGCCAAGACATGACGTCAAGTAAAAAGTAGACTTGAAAGAGCCTTGAAAGAACAAAGTTTTTGAAATACACATGCAAATGTTGAGCCTTCTGATAGCTAAAGGAGACTTCTTAAAACAACACATTTAATTATACTTCTTTCCTGCTGGGTCTTTGGGATCATGTTGATTTGGAAGTTTTAGGAAATACATTTAATGAGTAACTTCAATTTAGAGCTGATAGTTGATCAAGAGAAAAACAATTGGGCAACTACAGTGTACTCATTAAGTGTCACATGGTAGAAAAGATCTCCTCCTACTATGTTGCAACTTTAAATGGTGTCTGCATTTGTAAATAAATGTTTTCTTGCATTTCTTCAGATAAGCATTAAACAAGAAATAAAGTAAAAGCTGGTACCTTGGTGGAGGTGTTCAGTTTTTTCAGGATCTGGTTTTAGAATATGTTGAAAAAGATCCAGTGGTGTTTCTTTTCTCTGGCGGTGTTGTTTCTTGATCTCTTAATGTTGTATCTTCCACTTATAAGTGTGTCTGCTTCTCAGGCTGTGAAATATAAGGGTGTGTTTGTATGTGTGTGCGAGAGTGAAAGGGTTGTGATTTTCCTTCCTGTGTAGAGGAAAGTCACACCACGCCCACTCACTTGTCTTTGTTTGTCAGGTAAATGTGACAGGACTGGTTAAGGTGGGAGAATGATACATAAATACAGAGTAGGTCAAACAGTCACAGGCTCTACCTTCAACCCGTTTAACTAAAAACTGCCAACAGAATTTTTCTTTTTTCTTTTATCCCCAGTCACTGTCAAATAGTTTCTTGGAATCAATGTATGATGGTTAAAAATGTTTCTCATTTATAAAATCACACTATATCCATTATATTTTGTTTTATTTACCTTGAATGATGAACTTTGGTTGACTTTGGGATCCATGTTTGTTTGCTTTTTCATGCACATCCGTATTGTCTAGCACTAAGTTGGATATATCCAAGCCTTCATAAAAATCTGTTTACAGTCGTAATTACACCTTGGATGTTGACGTAAACAGTATTTCCAAGTCTGAAACTGTTCACAGCAACTTGCATATGACATGAAAACTGCATAAGGTGCAAAAATCAGTGTCTTCTTCCCTGAATTTTCAGTACAGAGACAGACCTAAGATATGTTTAGTTTAGCCTTAGTGCAAAGTGGGGGGAAAGAGCTTTTCAAGCTCCATCAAAACTGTCTTCCAACAACTCCAAAGCAACTACTGTATGTTGTATCTTGTGTATTTTAAATGAGTAGAAATGAAGCTATCAATTTTTAAAGTTGTTAGTTTTGCACATTCCTCTGAACTCTGAGCAAAACTCTTGTATAATTTGGTGGCTGTAGATATTTTAATGCATGTTGTTTCTTATTAGCCAGCAAGTTGGCTAATAAGAAACAACATGCAAGTAAGATATCTTTTTCCACTTTTGTTCCACTTCACGTCTTTTTGTACTAAACTAGACTAATCATGTCTTCCTGGAGTAACTTCCAGGTAAGACAGCAAACAAGAGTAGCAGTAACAATGAATTATGATAATTACACAAACAATAACATTTTCATGACAGATATGAGCAACCTAGCTAATTAACAGCTATCAAAACAACAAAAGTTGGGTGAGCATTCCTATGGAGGCCTTGTACAAATGCTAAATGATGTTTTGACCTCATTTGGTCCCGCATAGATCTGCCAAGCCCTCAGACAGGCGACATTATTCTCTAGCCCTGACGTACATGCCTTTGAACTGCCTTAATCCTACACTCACCCAAGCAAAGAGCAGATAATCGGCAGCTTGACCCTGCCTTATACAGTACCTACATTGCATCTGCTTAAACTAAACCACCAGATAAATCCAATGAAGATGCAACATACCATCAAGCCACCTCGAATAATTATTCTGCTTTGTCTTTTTTTAATTTAGTTTTGGCTTGATATCAAGGAACAATCTCCTTTCTCACTGCTCCACCCTGCAGCTCATAATTTATGTCTTTATAATTATTATGGTACCACAACTAGAAATATTAATTATTTTCATGACAACAACTTTGCCACAGTCTTGACACTGTGCACTACATGACAGAAGCTCAGTGATAATGTGAAGAATAGTTAATTCTTCTTATCATCTCCGTCTGTGCTAAGAAAATCATGATTGATAAAGCTGTGGGAAATGTTTGTTTGCTTTCCCTGTGTATGTGCGTTTGGACCAGTCACATCTCACATTTTTCACATTTGTCATTCCTTTGAGCTAATGATGCGCTGCCTCCTGAGAGAGATAAGAGCACTCTTACACACCATGTACCCAAAACAGGATGCTGGGCTTTGTTGCAAAACAGCTTCCTTAGTCATGCTGATGAGTCTGCTTCTGTGTGACTACAAAGTGCAGCATATGCAAATGGTTTTTAGGGTAATTTTGACTAAATGGACCCTGCAAGAAAAGTAGCTATATTTTACTGGGTGTACCTTTGCATGTCCATTTGGTCCATTTGGCCTGCTGGTGGGCAACATATAACAACAAAGTGTATCACATTTATAATCACTTGTTGTCAAACAGGGTTTTTCCATTGTTGCTGAAGTTAGTGGCGCCAAATCATGCTATGAATGGCCATGACCGGTCAAGCCACACTGGCATGGTACCAGTGTTCTTCCGTTGCACCACACAGCAAGGTGAAGTTGTGTAACTTGATAATGTGTTGGAGGTATGTGGGTCACGAATCACATTAAAAGTATGTCACCTGCAGCTCTTTAGCTAACATTTCACTGTTTCTACTTGTACTTTTGATGTGAAGCAGCAACAGCAGTAAAGGTTGGGTTTGTGTCAGTAGTAACTTAACTCAGTTCAGATGTATTTGAAGTGGTCCCAAACAATAAAATCAGGCTGATATCTGACAGTTGTACAGTATTTTGATGAGAGAGACATTGCTCCTGCCACTGAAGGCATTGACAGATCAAAGCAAAATAATCAGATAATCAGATATACATTATAAGTAGTGTAATCAGAATATATTGTATTCTGATGAGAGAGAGGACTCAAGGCCACTGGGGCAGTCGCCCAGCTCTCTGAGCAGGTAGCACACAGCCAAACCTTTATACCTTTACAGAAGCAAGGTTAAAAACTGTTGGGTCCCAAAAAGGACATTACACAAACACCAGTATCTCCTTACAAACAGGTATGGTCATAGATGATCTCAGAGTTCAAGAGTTCAGCTCAGTCTAGATAGGGTGTCTGTTATCAAGCTCAGAAGTAGACAACAAAATATGTCCACACAGTCTCTAAGATATGTCAGATTAACACAGTGAAAGAGACAATAGATAGATATAAAGTGATTTTTCTCAAATGCCTTAAGCTGTGGCTGTGAGCTATTTCACAGTATCTGAGGTTTGTCAAAGTCAACCCCAAAGGTCAGTCACCAAGCCTCAGGTAGGAGGAAGGGTCAAAGCTTAACTATTCTAGGAATAGGTTGCCTCCACAGGCATGTGCGCAAGAATGACAGCACACAGGTGTGGACCAAAATAGTACACCAAAGGACAAAGTGACATTGGTTGAAAACAAACAACAACGCTCATGACTTTATCGTCAAACAGAAAGATATAAAATGATAACCATTAGTAAATCACTTTCACAAACTACATACAGAAACGGCACAGCTATCCCCTGCTGTGAGGCTGTAGTGGAAACACGTCATCACAGCGTGGATAAAGCAGACCGACCTGGGCCAAACCAAGTCAGAGTGAATACATCCCCATTTCCCCCCACAATATCACATCTTTTAAACTTGTGTATCATAGAAATTCAGCTCTTATATGATGCATTAATGTGTGCAAATATAATTTTAACTACTTTATATATTGTGAGACAGTTTAATTTATAATGTTAAAACATATTTTTAATGTAAAATCTTAATATACAAACTAATGATTCTATTCCTGTCAAATACATCTATTGAAGTAAATAGTAAAAGATTCAGCTTTTAAATGTAGTGGAGTACAAGTATAAAGTAGCATAAAAAGAAAATACTCAAGTACAAGTATCTCAAAATTGTACTTCCATACAGTACCTGAGTAAATGTACTTAGTGACTCTCTACCACCAGTGTGTTTTTATCTGCTTGTTTTGAGTGACTCCCGCAGAAGATGTTACTTCAGGTAAATGTTCTTCAGTGTAAACTTATTTTCTATTTATCTGCTGATCAACAGTACAAGCATCGCTCTTCCTCTTGCACATTCAGCGCTGTCACTTCTATTGTTTCACAGTAAGAGCTGTTGCACCACCGCAGGCGAGTGATATGTGCACTTACATTTCAGACATTTGGCTGAAACAAACCGGCTGATGCCAAGACTGAACATGTTTCCTCCAGTCTCTGTTATAATATGGTGTTTCTGAATGCCACAAGGGAAGGTACGTGAAGTTCTATGAATTAGTAAACAGATGCTGCAGATTTTTACATCAATAAAACTTATATCAAGCTTTATTTATTTGTATAGCAGCTTCCATGCATGTGCAGTTCCAAGTAATTAACAGATGACTCATGAGCTAAGACAGTAAATATATAAACAGCAGGCATGGTGTTCTTTTCTTGGAGGCTTCATTTTTTCTTCTGTAAACATAGGATTGGTGTGATTTAATAAAAAGTTTGAATTTTGTTTCATCTGTCCAAAGCACATTCTCCCAGAAGAACTGTGGCCTGTCAACATGCATTTTGGCAAAGTCCAATCTTGTCAGTCAAGTCTTTTCTGTGTCTCCCTCTTAGAAGTGGGGTCTTCCTGGGTCTTCTACCATGGACCCCATGTTCATTTAGAATAACAGCTGACAGAAGCATCACCAAATATTTTTGTTTTGCTTTGTGGAGCAGCTAACAGATAAGAACCTGAGGATCTGAGGGGCCTTCCTGGTTACTAACAGGTAACCAACGTAAAGACTTTGAAATAAGCATAATGTGTGCTCTTCTTCTGGTCTTAGTCAGCAATTGTGCGGCAGAATTGACAGTTAATTGTAGCTGATTTTATCCTCGTTGAGCTGTAAAAATTTCTGACATCCAGGCCTTTCATATCTAACATACAGTTAAAATGTGAGTCAATCAGCCTGTTGTCATCAGGAGCCATGGCCACATAGAGCTGAGTGTCATCAGCATAGCTATGGAAAAAGATACTGTGCCTCCTGATGACACTGCCCAGGGTTAGCATGTACGAATTAAAAAGTAACAGTCCTAAAATTGATCCTTGTGGTACCTCACAGGTAACTTCATAGTGTTTGGAGGAGTGGTCATCTATATATACAAAAAAATTCTTCCACAAAGATATGAGGTAAACCAGTTAAAACAATTCCAGACAGGCCAACATGCTATGTATCTAAAATAATCTGATGGTCCACAGTATCAAAGGCAGCACTCAGCACAAGAACTGAGGGCTTATTGCTGTCAAGATTTGTTCTGATATTGTTCACTACTTTTAACAGAGCTGTTTCAGTGTTGTGATGTGTCCTACAACCTGATTGGGACATTTTTAATTTAGTATTTGACTTGAAAAAGGTACTTAGCTGATTAAAAACTAGTTTCTCTAAAATGTTGCTTAAAAATGGGAGGTTTGAAATCGGTCTAAAACTGCTGGGTGTTAAATATCCAGGTTCCCTTTCTTGAAAAGTGGTTTTACTAGAGCAGTTTTAAAATTAGTGGGGAAGACACCAAGCTGTAGGGAGATATTTACTATGGAAGAATGTCTTTAGATACAGAATAAAGATAGTTTCAAAAAGGGAGGTAGGAATTGGGTGAAGGGAACACGTGCAGGCAGGGTGCAAAATTAACTTTTTTGTCCACCTGCCAGGGCTAGTGAATATTCAACTTTTAACAGCCACTCAATAAATTACCATTGTTTTTTTGGCTGGTGAGTGAAGCAAATCTACCAGCCACTCGCACATTTTAACAGCATTTGGTTGGTGGCTGGTGGCTAGTGCTAATTTTGTGCCCTGTATGCAGGGTTTCAATTCTGTTACTATTTTCCTGACAGTTTCAGCATCAACCAGGTCAAAACTTGACTTCCAACTTGACATCACTCCGTACACATTATATAGGCAAAAGTGCAGTGTGCTTGTTCTGCTTGTTATGCAGGTTATACTGGCCATGATTAATGTCATTAGTTACACTTGTGTTTTTCCTGCTGTCACGAGTCAAATGTCCATTGTGGGAAAGATGTGTTGTTCTTCTGTTCCTCATTCTGCCTGTCTGCCAGCTGATTTCCTTGTTGTTGCTGTTTACCAGATTCTTCTGGCTTGTTTCCTTTTCTCAATTAACCTCATGAATATATTTTGAAAGGGAAAAAAATGCCCTCATCCATGGGTAGGGTGTGGCATAAAAATAAAAATTCAGGCACTCAAGTAGATGGTTAAAAATGAAAAGCAAATGTACATTGGCGCATTTGCCACAGGTTGTTTCAACACACAATGAACCCAAAGCAGTAAGTTGTCACACACACCTGTGTTAAGGTGAACCCAGTACATACCGTACCAGACCACTAGGGGTAATTTCAACAAAAGACACAATAATGTGTCTCAACATTAAAAGGTATATGTGCAAGCAGAGAAAATTGATTAAACATTACTTAAATAAATACATAAAATAAAATCTGATGAATAACAAAAAAGCTTACAACACTTTTCCTCTACCTGTAACTGATGCTTGAGGACAAATTTTCCAACCAGTGTTGGGGTTTAACGCATTACAAAAGTAACGCGTTACAGTAATATATTACTTTTAGCAGTAACAAATTAATATAACGCATTACTAATAGGATTTCAAGTAAAATTTTCACTTCATCATTTATTGACGTGTTCATCACTCTTACATGTCCTCTGGAAACATCTCTGTTGTCGTTTCTGTAATGTATTGTGTTGTGGTATTTGCATTGCATTTTCTTAAGTTGCAGCGCATTTGCCCTTGTTGGCCACCGTAATAAAAGGACTAAAGAAACCAGAAAATATTCACATTTGAGAAGCTGATATTCAGGGAATTTTGACATTTTTTTAAAGAATGGCTCCAAATGATTAATTGATTACCAAAATAGTTGGCGATTTATGTAATAGTTGGCAACTATTTGATTCAATGAGTAATCATTGCAGCTGTTAATCCAATATTAAATAATATTGTATGTAGTAATTCTTGGGAGGACTTATTGAAAATATAATGACGAAAGGTAAAATACTTTTTAAAAAAATCTGTTTTTACTCTTCTTTCTTTTGTTATTTCATGTCTTTGTTGTGGTGTTGCTGTATTTGTGTAAGTTACTTTGTTTTAACTTTTTGAGGTATATGTAATTGTCTTAAAGTTAAAAATGCTTTTGTGACAGTATGAGACACTTTTCTGTTTAATAGGTCCTTCACCAACATAAGATGGTCACCCAAAGTTTCCCTAAGCAGACCCACAAGGACTTTCATTTCCCACACATACTGTAGGTAAACTGTAGGCCTCAATTGCAGACCTAAAGTTTATGTTGGATATACAGCTATATATACTATATAGTGATATAGCTATACACAAAAATAGAAAACAGTCAGGGGCATCATACAAGGGCAACTCTGAGGTTAAATTTTCTTTCTATCATGAAGCCACAGATGTCTGGGCACAGACCCCCCCAACTTCTGAAAAACATGAAGTTCTCAGTTAAAACATTGATCTGATCTCTTGAGAAGATTGTAGATTGTTAGTTTATATAGAACCCTGTGAAACTTCTAATGTAATTTGTTTTAAATGAAAGAATAAATGAAATTATTGCTATTGTCAAGCGTAAATGGGAGTGTGTTTTGTGTCTTCTAATTCTAAAGCAGTACACAAACACATCAGATGAATTAATGCAAATGTTAAGCAGATGCACAGCAGTCCAGTGTCTGAGGAGATACAGAGGGAGGAAAATACTAATAGCAACATTTATATCTTTTAAATTCACATTAGTAATGTTTATTAATGCCCTGTTAAGTGCAAAACAAAGATTTAGGTGCTAAATATTTATAAAATGACTAAAAACCTTTAGTGAATCTCTCTTTCTAGACACATATCATCCCAAAAGTAAAG